>NC_088979.1:69394320-70594320 GCF_963932015.1 Anas acuta
AAGGCTGCTACTGTGAAATACAAACCACCATTTCTCTTCAAGAGCATACACTTATGAACAGGACCGAAAAGGACTGAAAGGCAGGGCAGAGGGACAAGTAAAGGCCATGAGATACATTTAGAATGTATCAGAATATTTTTCTTTATTCATGTTTAATGAAGAAGAGCCTATAGTATGCTCCCAAGCAAAAAAAAAAAAAATGTATTACTAAATACTAATAACATGTTATCAAGAGGGACACAAAAGACATGCTACCAAGAGTGTCATGTTAAGTAGCCTCACACTTTTAGTAGCTCAGTAGGCTCGCTACTCTTGATTTTCTCTTAGCAATTACATGCAGGTTACATGTTTTTTTTTTCTGCAGGAATTAAAATGCAAAGCACTACATTCTAAATTTACATAACTGCATAGAGGGAAGGTCTCAGAGGAACACAGAAACGTCCACTAAAAACAAAGCAGTAACTATAAACCATGGAACCATTTCTATAAAAATTGGCTGCATTCCCCAGCTGTTTTGCTGTGTTGCACTCCTAGCAAAAAAAAAAAAAAAAAAAAAAAAAAAAGGACACAAGCTAAGTTGCTGCTCCATATACAATATATACATGCCTATTTTCCCATGCACTACTGCTCACCTTGCTTAGTATAATCCTTCATTTCTTTTAAAGAAAGTTTCACATTTAAAGGAAAAAATAAAAATTATATTAGTGTAAGATAAAATGTATTTCCTCCAACCCAGGTGATAAGCAACGTCACAGATGCAAGAATGAGTTCACCAGCATAGAAAGGTCATTAAATAACCTGTCCTTTCAATTGCATTTACTATGTGAAGTACATTAATTGTGAAATATCCAAAACAAAAAGTAAACAAAGGTGAAAATCCTGTTAGAGTAATGACCACAGGTTACCAGGTGATTATATAAATATACCCTACTGGGATCTTACTATCCCCAGCCCCCAGACACTCCCCTCTTTGTTTCCCTCTCCCCCTTACCTGGATTTATTTTCCTCATAATGGGCACTGGTCTTAATGTATCTTGCAAGTTCAATCTGCATGTCACCAAAGAGTGGGACAACCTGCAATTGCTGTACGCAGGGAATAGAAAAAATCAGATTGAATAAACGATTAAACACAAATCTTAGTGAAAGGAAATCGTTATTTACCCACATGAAAGTGCAAAGTGTTTTTTTTTTAATTATATAAAAATGCGTGCACATCTAAAATGCAAGACAGTTACCTTTAAAATTACACATTATGAAATTCTCTCTTAACCAACCTTAAAGAACTTGTCTATCTTGGCTAAATTGATCCTTTTCTTTGCATCCAGCTTATAGATGTTACTGACACTTCCATCCATCAGGTACAATCCAAAGCCCATAACCTGGAAAAAAAAAAAAAAGATAAATTCTCTGCAAAAGGATGTCAGGGGTAAAAACATGCTGCAGTAAGATTGTTCTTCATATCATTAAAAAAAAAAAGTTCAAAATACAGAGTCCTGAAACAACCACTCCCCTTTAAACAGAAGATATTTTCAAGCTTCCTTCTCAGGAAAAACAAACTTTGATACAAAACCAAAATTAAAATTCACACATTGGGTAGAGTTCTTTTATGGTATTAATAGTTTCAACATTATTATTAGCCTGATTCATTATCCTTAAATGATGTTTCTTATTTGTAAAAGGCTTACCAAAACAAAACAAAAACAACAACAAAAAAAAACTAGAGCCCAGCTATTTTAACACACCATTTTTTCCTCTTCCATTTTATTAAAATTCTGTATGTGCAAACAGATATCTAATAGAAGTTTAGGACTAACATATCCGAGCTGTTCCTTTTTTATGGCCGTCAGCATCTCTCTGAATTATACGCACAAGAGCTCAGAAGCATCCAAAAAAAACCAACTATTTGTATTTTGTCCAAATCACTCATTAATGTAAACCTGCAATTGAGTACTTACAAGAGCCAAGCATTAGAAACTTAGCCTGTTCAATGCACACATTTACTGAACAAAAGGCCTAAATATGAAAGATGCCAAATATTTCTACAGACAGAATGCAAACATTCTATTTGTGTGCTTCAGTATGGTCACAATAAATTGAGTTTTTTAAAAGTTAAACACCGAAGTGATTCAAAATATTTGTCCTTAAACAAATTCTCAATTTTTAATCTACACCTTTTCTTTTACCGTCAGTACATGTTGCTGGTAATACTGACCTCGCTACATATTGCCCAGCACTCTCCTATTACACGTGCACATTCCATCTAACTAAATTTGTCTCCTTACTAACCTTAATTTTAAGCTGCCTGTTCCCTGAAAGCTTTGATATACAGTGTCACCTCCAAAAACCTTTTATACAAATACGCCACATATCTAAAAATAAAATGTAGTAGTTCCTTTCTGTTGTTGTTACGAAGTGTTAACACCATTCAATAGAATTAGTTTCCTAGCAAAGCTACCATTTAGTTGGGTTAACTTCAATTTATGAAGAACAAAAATGGATTAGAAACTTTCTAAATAGATAAGCATGTGATATTAAAAACAAAAAAAAAAGACATCAGAATTGAAAAACAGGAATCATTTGAGTAACTCATTTCAGCTGATTCTGGCAAATGGAAGAAAAAAACAACAAGAATTCAATTTACGTCCTGCTTCAACCTTTCTTTAAGCTTGTACTGAAAAGAAACCTACTTTCAAAAGCATATGTTTCTCGCTAGGTGTTAGATACATTTTGTTTTCGTAGTAGTCCACACACAAATTCACAATATCTGCAAGCAGTTCTTCGTAGCCAACAATCACTTCCAACTGCTGCTGTAAAGACTGGAAAAAAAAAAAAAGAAAAAAGCATTAGTCAAAGAGTTACACTACCACAGGATCAATGATTACTACCAAATTAAAAGGATTGTAATGGTTCTGTAAAGCATTCAGTATTTTGCAAAAAAGACAATTTGAACTTACTTGTGTTATCTTGTTGTGGTTAGCAAGGAACATGGAGAGATTCTGGGATTCTTGGATGGACTGAGGATCTGCCATTTTCCGTAGGAACTGAGCAGCTCTTTGTAAACAAAAGAAAAACAAAAACAGCATTTCCCTTCAGTGGCACTGCTTGTAAGCAAGTTTATCCCATCTTAATTGAAACCCAATTACCCTCGTATCTACCAGACAGTCAGTGGAACTGTAAGTTGTCAACAAACCTGTAACTGTCAGTGTAATGGCAATACCATCAGTGCATCTCCCACCTCAAAACTCCTGAATCAAGCCAAAAGAGAACCTGAGAGACATGGCCATTATAAAAATGCATTAACCAAACACTGGCTATGGATGCTACAAAGCTGTGCCAAGAGCCTATTCTACCAAACAGGGAAGGCTTTTTAAGAAAACAGCTGGAAAGAAAGGTGAAAGTTCCCTATGAGAGATATACAGATAAAACATACCCTGAATTAACTGTTTTTCAATCCCAAATGCCCCACTGCATCCTAGTTAAAAGACCCAACTCAACCCAAACTGAAAACTATTTGGTGAATTTCTCAACTGATGCAGGTGGCAATAACTCTGGAGATCCAAGACACATAACAACCCAGGAAAATGCAGCCTTCCAAAACCAGAATTTATCCTCCAACATCATGCTTCCAAAGAAAAAAAGGCAAACCAAGTAAGTTTAAGAGGTCTCCAGACACAACTACTACAAATGGCACTTACTGGTAGAGGCAAATAAATAAATAAACCTCACATAAGTGGATCAGCATAGATAAAATTGACTAGTTGTTTGAATGCTTTTCTATATGAAAGACCACAGATGCTAGAGCTGGCGTAAAGATAGCCTATCTTCCCCTGCTGCCCTGACCACTGCGTCCAACAAAAGCTAACTGCTATCTTCTGGCTGCCCCAGCAGAACACTCAGCAGCTGATACTCTGCCCTCCTCCCCTTCCTGCTACACCCGCAGCCACAACCTCTTAACAGCAATGCCGAGATGTCTTAAGAACAACTCTCAGCTAACAAATATCAAAACTGGATGCCAAAAATAGCACAAGTGACCAGAAAGTCAGTTTTCTCTGAAACTTGAAAAGAAAAGCTGCACTGAGCAATGCATATTCAATACATTCAGTGTTCACCAAGACAGAAGCATTTCATAGTTTTACATTAAAAGACAGAAGAACCGTCTGTTGCTTGAAGAACAGCAGAAAGGAAGGAGATTTACTCAACTGCTTAGCTGCAGTCGTTGTACCTCTATTTTAAAGTTTATCTGTTTTACCTGTGAAGGGACTACATTTGAAGAGAATTCTGTCCAAAAAAGGAACAACTGCTGCCATCTCGTGGGAGGTCTGCCTCCCAGCAGCAGAAACCCTGGCCCTGCTCATTTCAGCTTACCGCTTGTAGGCCGAATGGTCGTTCTTCACGCTGCACTTCATGTTTTTAAGCTCATCTAAAACTGCAAACATGTTGATAAATTTGCCCAGTGTGATCAGATAGGCTTCAGAGACAAAGTCTTTTCTCCTTTCTGCGTGGCACAAGCGTCTCACTTCCCCGCAAAACCGTTCAATTGCATTTCGCTAATGGGGGGAAAAAAAAGAGTAGTCAGGGAGTAAAAGCCATGATGCTTCCAGGAAAACAAAGTTTTATCACACAAGTAGAGATCTGACACCTGTCTGTCTTCCCCTCTATGCAGGCTCTTTCACTGTCACAACAGACCACTTTTGGTACATCTACAGGGTCCAGTGAAAAGCACCACTGAAGCAGAAAACTGTTTAAAGCATGCAAGGCCAACAAGGCAACAGCACAAGCTTTCCAGTTCCACCTGTACGCACAAGTGTCACAAGTGATTTCAGCCACAGAACTTGCCTGGCACAATGGGAAATACTCTTCGCAAACTGAAGTCACACAATTTTGAAATCCCTTTGAAACATGTGATTTCATATTCTTTAGTGAGGAAATATATATGCATTAGAAGGCAGATTGTAGGCACATTCTCTTAAAAAAAACATCAGTGATTAGCAGTACTACATGCCAATTTGCACAAACATCCTTGCACATGGTTGAGGGCTTATTTCCAAGTGCACATTAGGGCCGTTTGAGATGGAGATTGAAAGTACGAAGAGACAAAAGCTTCAAATGTAAAGAGGAATCTGTTCTTAGTTTAGGGCAACAATCTTGAATGAAATGAGACTGTTTGTAGTCAGTAAGATCCACCAGTTCAGGAAGGTGACAGGAAATGTCACATTGCATTCATTCTCCTCTTCCTACATGCTCTGGGGCTTGCAGGCTCTAACTGCTCTGGCTGCCTCAGAACACTGCCTGGAAACAGCCTCAGTCCATTGAACAAAATGGCACGCTGCCAGCATGGGAGGAGAAAGAAAGACAGATGCCTATTCTCCAGTCCACGTTGAGTTTGCGTAGCTGGCAGGTCAGAAAAACTGGGTTAGCTTGCCTCTGCTACAGAAATTTGTAGTAAAGCTGTACCAGGTGCTATGATGTCCAAATTTGTGGATCCCTCGCTCCCCAACAAACGATTCCTGTGCTGCAACACTCTTATGGATGCATGTGAAATGTATTCTATTTCTATTTCCTTTCCTCCTGAAGTGCTAGAGCTATCCCCATGTGCTGGGCAGGGACCACAAGCAATTACCTTCTATTTTATGCTGAAGGTCTTACGCTTTCAGGATTGCCTAAAGTTTTTAAGACAGGCATTAGACATGCTATCCTTCTATGACACTTTTTTTTCCCCAAAACGTATAATGATTAGGTTGAGTATCTGAGCACATACTATTAACCATACCAAACAGGACTATAAACATAGAAGCATACTAACGAACTTTGTTTCCGTTCCTTTTACCTGAAAATACATAAAATTCATCAGTTTTGTGACTTCTGGTTCCAGAACTTCCACTGTTTTCTCATAAATTTCTACTCTGTTAGGCTGTTCGTTGCACTTGACCTGAAGACAATTAAAGAGATTGTTAGACTTACAGCTTTCCCTGACAAAGTCTCACAAAACAAGAATCCAAACAACAACTTGAGAAAACGTATTATCATTCTGAAGAGGCATAAGTTGCTGGGCTTGGTAATTTTGTGATTGTTATGTAAGATTCAGCGCATGTTTAAAGAAAAAAAAAAAGATTTTTCTAATACCTCACAGCAAATAATTTTTCAGACAGTTTTCAAACACTTCTGTATGGTAAGAACAATATTCTTTCCACATTATTATCCCATTTGCTCAGTCATGCACTAAAATAGGGCCAGAACTAAAAGATAAAACAGATTACCTGATTTCCACTCTAAATATTTAAACTATGGAATAAACCTTGCATTTCAGTGCAAAAATAATTGCATTACACATTCCTTAAAAAGCATGCTGTTGTCAACTGCACGGTTATAATTTTGTTCAGTCTTCTGATCTATCTTAACATTCTTCCCACTCCCTGCCTGCACAACCATTCCCAGATACCTGAGGCTGCTTATAGACTTGTCATCTATTCGCACAGGTTTGTTTTCGTATACAGATCAAGAAAACACTGCATAGTTCTGACATTTAGAAAATGACTACCTACCTAGGATATCTACAAACCTAAACGCATAACCTCAATGTTAATTATTACTTGCTATATCACATGTTAAACCTGTTCTGAATTTAAATATTTGGAAAAAAAAACAAAAAGGCTAACTGTTTCCCAAGTGATAAAAGACACTATTCTATGGCATGGCCAGCATGCTAACTCAGGAGTCTGAATTCAGGAGCACAATAAGTTTCAGAGCTTGTTAAAAAATTGTATTCAAAACAAGACAGAAGTTCGCATCCTGCAGGACAGTTCAGTTTTGATCTTTTTTTACCTGTGGAATGGCTCTTGAGCAGCTTCTCCATGTGTATAACATGACAGCATATTCCTGACCCTCTTCTAGCATTTCATTCTGTAAGAAAGACATTCCGTAATAATTAAGCATTGTAAAACAAAAGGATTAAATCCACCTGTCTGCCATCATTCCAAACAAACCTATTTCTCTTATTGGGATGTATACGTACAAACACATGCATATTACAAACTGAATGATACGTCATGCTACGTGTATGTAAAATAGCATGACCATAATAAATAGGTGCAGCCAGCACATTACATGCATCAGAGCTGTCTATACCACTGAAATAAAGATATTTGAATTAATCAGTTATAGAAATCCAGCTTGCATATAAACCAACAGATTAAAAAAAAATCCATCTATTTTCAGTCACGTTTTAGCATCCAACCTAATTCTGAGAAAATCTTCATACCACGTAAGCCAGCACACACCTATGAGATCACTAGTTGACAACTGCAGCAATTACACCTACTTACTGATAAGAATCACACCAAATCAAATTATCTTTGGCTTTGTTCTTCCCAAAATTAAAGACACTGTGATTTATAAATAAAAGCTGGGGACTGCAGGTAGAACGTTCAAGGTTGGAAGAATCAGCACATGCAAAGCAGTATCTTAATTTACATGTCCAGGAAGAGGACTGACAACATACAAACACAATCAAAAGATGGGTAAGGAGTCACCAGGTAATTTTAAAGGCAGACTAGTGTAAATTTACATAATTTTCAGTAGCATGTAATCAGGTGTTTAATGTATCCATTCCACAGTTTGTGAACTGGCTTCTAGAATTACAAGACGTATTTTTCCTCATTTTTCAAAAGTACATGAAACAACTGAGAGTTCAGTACAGACGAATGTTTGCAACCTATAAGTTCTTTTGTATCCCACAATAGCAATACTGTCAGCAGAGATGGTGCTGCTCGTATTAAGTCTTATCTTCTATTGTGGAACTGTTAAAAACCACAGAAGAACTTATCCAAAAGCACGCCAATAAACCACTAACATATACACTCACCACAGAAGACCTTATCCAAAAGGACACCAATAAACCACTAATGCATACACTCTAGAGCGAAGAAGCCAACAAAGCCCTTGAACACCACTAACCCGACACAGAAGCAGAAGAAATTTGGGAGGATGGAAATTTTTAATTTTTCATTTAAGTTACAACAGCTGTAAACACAACTAATTCACCTCAGAACACTGGGAAAATGCACAGCAAAAGCATCAAACTTTTGAGCAATGTTGGTTGATCAAGAAAAAAGTAAATTCTAAAATTATCAAGAAGTACACGTACAAAAAGAAATGCCACATGCTTTTTCATCTTATTGCCTCCTCAGAGTGTTGTAGGTAACCTGGATTCCTGTTTTTTGTGACCACAATAATGAAACGCAAGAGGAATGTTCTTCTTTTTTTATTCCAGGTAAAAGAAAAAGTACGTATCTGAACAACTACTTACCATGCTAGAGTGGACTGTAGCTTGCTCAATGTATCTTGCAATACCAGTGACAAATGCATTTCTGTCTTCAAAGTTAGTGTTGAAGTTTGGCTGCAGAGAAAAAAGACAGAATCAAATCCTTGGTGGGGAAAAGAATTTATATATATTGTAAATATGAACATGTTTGGTTTTTTTTGGTTGCTGTTTTGTTCATTTGTTTGCTTTTTAAGAGTGCACACTTCTGCAAAAGATCCACAAAACTATTTTCTCCTGACAACAGGCAATGACAACAGACCTGGTAAAGCAGAGATGATGGTGGGGGTTCAATACATGGTTGCTGATCTGGCAGTGGTAATTCTTCCAAGAGATCCACATTGGACAAGGCATCCTCCAGTGTTACTTGGGCAGTCATTTTGCACCTGTGGTTTAAAACAAAACAAATATATATATATATATACACACGTATATACCTGCACGTACATGTAGCAAAGAGCAGGGAACTCCTGCTGTTGGGGGAAATATGCAGTTTCCCATCAATAAAGACATGTCCTAGACACCATAATGGAAGGGAAATAGTAAAATCAAAACTCAGTTGGTTTTAGTATTCAAGTTTAAAAAAGACTTTTAGGACTGACAACCTCCTCGTTTTATGATCTGAGAAACGTTTCTCCTTCCCCACTGCTGCACACCAGAAACGCAGCAAAAACAGAGGAAAAAATGGCCTCCAATGCACAGAAGAGAAGTACTGCCCTCAAACCTAACCACAAGGACACGTAAGGACAATCTGTAAATAAACAAACAGACCACCGCCACCAAAAAAAAAGCAAAAAGAGAAACCAAAGCAAAAGGAAGGAAACGCTCAGAACAGATAAGCTACCTGCCCTCAGAGACCAACCTGCATCCGAAGCTGTAGCTGCAAAACCAACAAACCACATATGGAGAGAGCTTGCCAACAAATTCAAACAGCTACCATCAGAAAGATCTGCAAGCCTTTTGCTTCTTGAAACCATGGCTCCAGCTGTGCTTCAAGCCCGAGCACGTGAGGTTTCATTAAAATACATGTAAATAAATAAGCAGCATCCATATCACGCAGTCGGCAATCCCTGCTGAAAAATGATGAAGGACTGGACTGACAGGAGTGCTTGCTGGCAGAGCTGCCCTGGGACGCTTGCCCAACACCATCCCACACCCAGCTTGAGCTCCTTCACAGCCACCATGGTTATTCCCAATGAGGGGCAGGTAAAAACACACGGCATCTTCCCTCTGATAAATAATCAAATGTCAAAAAAAGCTTTATGTATGGGCACAAGTCCAGTGAGGAGGTTGAACTCTTAACAGTTTCAGCCTGAAGGAAATGGATGAGAGTTGCTAAGAAGTCAGAGCACCACAAATAAACGTTATTTTAATATTTTTGTTCTGAGTATCTATAGATCAAGCTTTAGCTAAAATAAAAGCCAACACACTTTACCTGCGATAGCTTAACTGAGAGGCTCCTTCATACATGAAACTTCTCCTCCCCACAGACTCACTATCAGAGCAGAAATCCCCACTTGCCCAGCTCCCTCCTGTGCTGCGGCATGGGACAGGTGAACAGCCACAAACCGCTATGAAAACCTCCTCCACCCATACTCAAAACCCAGAGAGAAATAAGGGTTCCCCATTTCAAGCTAAAAGCTACTCCACTTAACCACATAAAGGGGAGTTGGCGCTTCACGGAAGAAAAGTGACAAAGCGCCCTTCCCCAGCCCAAACATCTTCCCCAGCACTAGTAAGGATGCTTGGAGCACTGTGTCCAGTTCCAGGTCCCCCAGTACAAGAGGGACATGGACATACTGGAAAGAGTCCAGCACTGGGCCACCAAGATGAGCAAGAGACTGGAGCCCTTCTCCTATGAGCAGGCTGAGAGAGCTGGGGAAGAGGAGGTTCAGGGGATCTCATCAGTGTCCACAAACACCTGAAAGAAGGGTGCAAAGAAGATGGAGCCAGGCTCTTGTCAGAGGTGCCCAGTGCTAGGACAGGAGGCCCTGTGCACAACCAGGAGGCTCCCCCTGAGCCCCAGGAGCACTCCTGTGCTGTGCGGGTGAGGAGCCCTGGCACAGGCTGCCCAGAGAGGCTGTGGGGTCTCCTCCTTGGGGATCTCCAAAAGCCGCCTGGAGATGGGCCTGGGCAGCCTGCGCTGGGTGGCCCTGCTGGGGCAGGGCTGGGGCCTGGTGGCCTCCAGAGGGCCCCCACAGCCTCAGCCCCTCCGTGCTCCTCCTCCTCAAACACACCCCAGTTCCCCAGCACAGAAGAGAGCCAAGGATATACATACAAGCAAAACCCAAATCCCTTCTCACTCACAGTGCCACCACCCATTTCACAGCACACACCCACTGAACCCCTGTCAGCAGGAGGGACGCGTGAGGCAGGGAAACACGGCTTCCTGCTGCCCATGGCCTGTGAGAAGAAATACAGGATGGCACGCTTTTTCCAAGCCCTTCGGCATGATTTCACAAAGATAAATCAGCATTTCTGGGCCCAGGAGAACGTAACTAATTGCGTGCAGACTGTTACAAAAGCCCTGTTTTAAGGTCGCTCACGGCCTCATTTGGTAACTTTGATCCACATGCCTGGTGTTGGGCTGACCAAGCCATTTCAGCATGCCAGTTCCCCGCTTTTTAATTCAATTATCTAGCAAGACGTGAAAGAGGAAGAAGCCCCTTCCTGCCCAGCTCTGACACATATGCAGACGTGGCCAGGGCCCAGCTCTGCTCGTCCTCTGCCCCTGGGACCGAGCAGTAGAGGCCTGAGAGCAGCGAGAAGGGCAGGAGCAAAAGCTCCTGATGCACAAGCCCTGCCACCTGGGCAGCAAAGATTTTCTTCAAGGTTGCTTTCCCCCCCTTCCTTTTTTGCTGATGTTAATAAAACCAGCTCCAAAAGACAACAGTTATTTCTGATGTACAAACACGAATGGCTGGCAAAAAGAGGTTTTGGTTTCCCCCGCCCCCCCCCTCAAGTATCAGGAAAATTAAATTAAGGAAACTGAAATTCCCAAGACACAAAACTGGATGGTTTTGCTTCCTTGGGACTCATTCAGTTCGAGTGAAGTTACAGGTGAAATTACTGGGCAGCAGCACCAGCATTTTAGCAGACTCCCTTCTGGCAGAAGAACATAAGAAACTTCAAAAGACCTCCTTAAAAAATCATAAGCCAGTCTGATTAGGAGTTTACCTAAATGAGAACAAATTAAAACACCGTAGTTACTCTGATAATCATATCAGAGTCAATTTGCCCAGGCTGCGAGGTTTATTTCCTACTACTTTCCTGTGATGCTGTGTTTTCAGCTTTACACCTACCTGAGGTTTACACCTACCTGAGGAGACAATGTGTGAATTACTTTTGATTTTTTTTTCCCCTTTTTATTATCTTTGCATCACAACCAGCATTACAGCACTGAAGACAAAGCATTCCAGGAACATGTTTTCCTAGAAGTACACAACTTATTAAAAACAAACACTCATTACCTTTCATCCTCCCTCCAGGAGAGGGACTCCCACACCCCTACATGCTGGTTAGCTCAATGCTGGTGTTTGATGAGCACACTCAGCATCCTAACTGAGACAGCAGCGTCTGGGCCGATTCCCAGCATCTTTTTGTGGATTTCAAAGCCAGCACACAAAAATCCCTGTCTCCTGCACAGGCAAGATTGTCTTACAGTGTGAAGTCCCATCATGTCCAACGGTCAGAAGCATCATTCACAGTTGTTTTTTTTTTTTTTTTTTTTTAGGGAAACTTTGTATATGCTAGTGCAAGGTCACTGACTAGCTTGAATTTTCTTCTTTTTCATTTCTGGAGGAGACGAGCACCAGCCTGACCTGCCCAGAAAAGCTTATGCTGCAGAGCATATTGTGCTGTCTCCGTGACATTTGGTCCACAAGAAAAACAAAACAAGGAAAGACACCAGACCTTGAAGCTCCTTCAGCATTACTTACATTTTGATCTAACTTAGGAACTTGCTTATTATTCAGCATCATATTCAGACAGAAGGTTTGCTGATCTATTTAAGTGTCAGCATTCCGTACATTGCTCACAGTCATGGAATGGCATTGCACACAGTGCCCTGCTCAGCATCGCTCTCTGGTTTTTAAAGATGAGGGTCAATCCTAACAGCAATCAATAAAGCTCTTCCACATCTCCATCCCTACAGAATAACGTAATAGCAAAAGATTAATTCCAAGCATATCAGAAAATGCCCGGCATGCATCTTTCAGCTTGTTCTTTAGGCCCTTCTGAGGTTTCAAACTATTTGGAATACAAAAAGATACATATATAATCTTCCCATAATTTCCTCCTGCTTATGTCTTTTGAACAGCAACAACTAATTAGAAGTTACCAGAAGAAAATAAAAAAAAATAAAAAGTATAGAAAGTAAAGACTAAGAAATTAGAGCATGGAGAAAAGTGCATTAACTCCAGAATCACTATGAAAAAAATGAGGACTGCTGTAATACAATTTCACTTGCAAGCTCAAAGTTTTAAAAAAAAAAAAATCCTAATGACTTAAGGAGGCAGGAGAAAAAGAAAAAAAAAAAATACACACACACAAAAACACCACTGTTGAATTTTTAAAATTTCTGCCAGTGACAGAGTTATGCGAGTCAAATTATTTATCAAGCAGAAGATCAGGAGATAATTCACAAATAGTCTATAAATACCTAAAACAGGAAGATGTTGGCAGATGACAGGAGATAGCTCTTAAACACGTCAGCAACAGCACCCCAGATGCAGAAGATGTAACTTGTAGCTGGCAACTAAGTCTTAAAAAAGGGTAAAGCAAATGAACTTAAGTAACTGTAGGCTTTGAGACCTCCTTGCAAGTGCAGAAATGACCAAGCAGTTCCTTTTAAGCTTCTGCCACAAACACTTGGGCAAGACTTCCCCCAGAAACAGCCTCTAATGGCCTTCAGGATCAATCCATCTGAACTTCGGAAGGACACTGATTGTCAACACGAAAAGTTGAACCTCAGAACTGGGCTTGGTGACCTGCATACAGATGAAGAATAAAGCCCTTCTCCACTAAAAGTACTTGATGAAAATCTTTGTTGGGTAAGATCAGAGTGTGCAGCACAGGACTTGTGACGAGCAGGGGGTCAGCACCACCTCCACGCCTGGTCAAAACTTACAGGCTGCCTGCACACACTCAGCGAGCTGCAGCTTCACGTGGCATCAGGGGGATGGTTGTGCTAGAGAGCTGCAAAAGATGCACTCTATCTTTTTCACTTCTGCCTGAGGTTTTTCCTCCCGGTTTAACAAGGTTGCCAGAGCACCCAGAGGTCGATGTGCTTCTCTCTTCTCTCTGTGCACTTTCTGGCTCCTGGTTTCTACTGAAACCACAAGCTCCAGGAATTGTTGCAGATGTAGTAACGTGCCTGGATCTCTGCTTGCATGGCTTTACACACAATGCAAGTCAGACCACAAGGATTCATCTGTATCTACGCCAGTATCTTAAAGACTCATCTCAAAAAAAAAAAAAAAAGTATGTGTTTTCATTTAACCACGAGTTCTGAGCACACATGAACTTTTAAAGCAAGCATGAATCCATCAAAAATACAGTTATACTTCAGCCTGACAGCTGTGAAATCTACAAATGCATTTAAAAAAGGAAGTGATATTAATAAAAACTTCCTTAAAACCCCAAAAAACTATTTCTTATCCAAAAAAAAAATGAAGAAGAATCATGCCCAAGCCTGAGATAATTAAGGGTGGCTATAAATGACTTATCAAAAAACTGCTGGATAACAGAAGCTCTAGAAATTTTTATGATTTCACAGAGGAGAACAGTGCTGTATTTGACTGCAGGCAGGTGCTGGGAGGGGATTCCCTGTGCCTTTCTGCAGCCCACTGGACACATTTTTTCATTTTGTTTTTGAACAGATGCACTGCAGCTCCAAGTGCTTGTGCATGTTCCCAGGCTCAAAATAAGACAAAGAGGAAGTCTGTCTGCACTTTAAACAGCACTTCCTTTGACACTGGCTCTTTTCTTTCCTAAGTCTCCAAAAGCATCTTTGAATTTCAAATTAAACCAGGAGTCTTAAACTAAGCCTAGCATGGATACTGAAAATTATGATTGCAGTGCAATCTGTGAATTGAAATGCCTTTGCACGAGTTGTTTTGATTTTTAAAAATAGGCTTAAAGAAGTAAATAAGCCAAAGCTTAATCTATTTCACAGGGCAGGATATGATGATAAAATTCAGATAATTCTAAGTGCAGCAGCTAAGGAAGGGGAAAAGAAGCATATCCTTCAAAAAAAAGAGGCACAAAGGTATTCAAGCAGACCATCCACAGTAGGAGAGGAATTAAAATAGGGATAAACTTAAAAAGACAAGCGAAAGATCTAATGAACTGGGACCTCAGGGATCTCCATAGGAATCAGTGACAGCATTCCCACAGGAACAGGCTGGCTCTGCACAGCAGACGTTCAGCTCTATCCCTATAGCAACGCAACATTTTTCTCATTTCTTCTGTTCCCTTGTGCCATTCTTCCATGATATTGGCTCGCAGAAAATCGATTGGGTCATTTTTCTATGAAGATGAATTGATTCAATATTCCTCGTAGTGTTCCAGCTCAAGATAAACCAGGAGACCGAACACAACAGGCCCTTATGAAGGCAAGAGCTAATGAAAGGAACTGATCTTCCTTTCCAAGAACAGTACAGCAACAACTGTGATGCTCACTTTTCTTTCCAACTTCCAAGATCTCTTTCAAAATTTCACTTTTAGTTTTATTTGGTCTTAAATAAGCTTCAAAACCAGCAGCTGCTCAACTGCGGATCTATCGGCTCAGGCTGAGCAGAAGCGATTTTAACAAGCTGATAACTAAACTGCTTCAGAGAACAGCAATATGCTGGACCTGTCCCGTCTGAATGCTCTTTTTCAGTGCTCTGATGGCAGGATCTGCCTCTTTGCGAAGGGGATTCATGCAGGATGGGTTTGGGTGCTTTTTTTTCAGGATTGGAGCTCCTCTTCGTTCCTAAGCAACAGATTTGTATAAGCTGAGGGAGCAAAGAAAAAGTCCTTTCACATCATTTCCTGACCCACCTTATTAAAGTAAGGGACAGAAGGAAGCAAACAGCGGCTGACAGTCCTTTCAGCAACAGATCTGACGGGCAGTTAAGCTTTCACGAAGCCTGCATTTGGAGTAAAAAAGGCTCAGGAAGTGTAAAAAGGAAAATAAAAAATAAATAAATTAAAAAAGACTGAATTATCCTACCCCAGCAGCACAGCAAACCCTAGAAGAACGGTCACATAACAGTAATGCTGAACTCGGTGCGGTGCCAGATGCTCGGGGAAGCGGCCACAGCTCCGTGCGTGGAACCCAAAAGCCACGCTGCCGTGACTCAGGGCCGTCCCTCCCTGCCCACAGCACCACCAAGGGCAGCAGGACGCTGCTGCCAACACCGCGGTGACTGAGATGAAGCGGCTGGCTGACACACGGAGCAGCAAGCAGCTGAGAATCAGTCACGCTCGTGGAGGAATTGCAGGCGCCCCCCCTCCTCCAGGGCTACCAGCCTCCTGCCACGTTCTTACAGCCCAGCAACATCCTGATGATCAAACTTAGGGTTGAGTGATAGCCCCACACAGCGCAACTCACACACTTCAAAAACAGGAGCCTGATTCTGCTCACTGCTGCCCGTTTTGTTTGTAAATCCATGGTGGCACGGCAGGGGCCCAGCCCAGCAGTTCCTCGCTCGGAAGGAATCCCACGCACGCGGACAAGGAGGGAGGGTCTGTCTGCTCTGCAACGGCACTCGCACTGCAGGAATTCACAGGCCTTCTCCTTGGGTTGGTTTATCTGTGTAACTAAGCCTCAAGCCCAAAATACTAGCCCCTTTGTTTCAAAATAACAATAATAAAAAATATATGTACCCACTACTGGTGGGGCCAGGTGGCTTGTGTTGATTTGCTTGTTAATTCTTACCAAGCTGAATTTATATTCTGCGTGAATACAACATTAAAAAACACATGAATCTTAAAACTTATGCAAATATGAAAAACCTTTCTGCGGTACTTGGCCTCTCCTCAGGACAGAAGGAAGCTGAAGCTCTGACTATCCCCCAACTCTAGGTTGGGTTCTGCTGCACTCATTTCCCTCGCCCCTTTAACACTCTCTGATGCTACAAGCGCAGCTTAGGTTTTGCTGTCCTTTGACTTCCAGTTCTTTGTTTTGATTGCTTCTTGGCTAACTCCCCTTCCCTTTTTCATGTGCTTTTCCCCTCACGCAGCTCACTCCTCCCCTGTTGGTCTGATCTTCTCCTCATGTTTTGCTGCGTTGGGCATTTTGCTGATCTCCTGCAGCCACCCTCGACGTGCACGTTTCCCACACTGGTGTTTCAGATTCCTCCTGCTGCTGCAGGAGCTCTGGAAACCAGCCCCTGCTCTGCCACGCAGATGTGTTAGGAGCCAACGCTGCTCGGCGTTGCTTTGGGAATGCCTCAAACCCAGCACAGCAGCTAAGCACTGAAGCACTCAACTTAGGGCATGCTCAGCAGCTGTGAAAAGCCCCCTCATTTCTTAGCAAGGAGAAGATTCCCAGTGCAAGGATTCTGCAAGGAACAAGGAAGAAAACAGCAAGAACCACCGTGATCCCAGAAAGAAGAGGAGAAAGCGGGGGTGCGTTCCTCAGACACAGCACCACAAACGCGTCCTGTGGAAAGGCTGCTGGCACACGTTGCTTATGCACTGCCTCTTCCACACGGGCTTGGTGAGTTATCCTTTTTAGAGGGAAGACAACACAGTGCTGTTATTTAATCACAAGAGGCTCCACCTGCACACACACACTGAAAGCAGCAGGTATGTTGGTGGGTAGAGCACCAGGCTGCCATGCTACAGGTGAGGGAAATGACCCACAGGGACCAAGCCTGGAGTCTTTCTGTTTCGGTCCACGCACTAACACAACCCTTCTTGTTAAACAAAGTATGTAAGGTCTTGAACCATGCTTTGGTTTCACAAGATCAGGGGCCAGGGTGGGGAAGAAAACATTGTTTTCCTCCAGGGAGAGGGGGGTGCATCTTTTCAAGTCATTTTCCAGACACAGCTTCCAGAATCACTACCTCATACATCAATTCTTAAGACTCATGTCAGAGAATCACAGAATGGTTTGGGTTGGAAGGGGCCTTACAGACCACCCAGTTCCAACCCCCCACCATGGGCAGGGACACCTCCCACCAGCCCAGGTTGCCCAAAGCCCCATCCAGCCTGGCTTTGAACACCTCCAGGGATGGGGTATCCACAGCTTCTCTGGGCAGCCTGTGCCAGTGCCTCACCACCCTCTGGGTGAAGAACTTCTTCTTTATGTCTAATCTAAATCTCCTCTTAGTTCAAAGCCATTCCCCCTTGTCCTATCACTCCACTCCCTGACAGAGTCCCTCCCCACCCTTCTTGCAGGCCCCCTTTAGGTACTGGAAGGCCACAGTGAGGTCTCCCAAGAGCCTTCTCTATGTCCTAACATAGTGCTAGCTTTGAAAAACAGGTGTTTAGTTGTTTTGTTTTTTTCTAAAACATCCAGCACTGTTTATTTTTCTTATGCTTTATAATGTATGCATTCATAAGAGCATTACAGAGACTCACCCCTGCTGACCATTTGTAGAAACAGTCATCTAAAAAGCGTAAGTCCGCACCTTCTCTAAAATATTAAGACGCCTTTGGGTGGAGGAAGGGGAGGGGAAAAGGCATTTTATGCTCCAATTGAGTCATTCTTGGCTTTAAAAAAATGTTTGGTCATTTTATCACCTCCTGACCAACACCCCCGAAAACAAGACCTGCAGAAACCACTCCTTTGAGAGGCTTATTCACGGGTATTCACTTTAAGCTGTGCCAGGGCACCTCTCCCAGCAAGGTGCCTGCAGGACCCAGGAGCAGCTGCCCAGCTGGAGGACCATCACGTCCACCTTTCCTCCTCTCACACCCCTCCTGAGAAGAGAGTCTACCAGAGCCCACTCGTAACAAGTTTTACATTCTGGATATCAGAAGTTTCCAAGCCTCTTCTGTTTACTTCTCGCTTTCAGATAACCAAGTGATCTAATCGAGAGCACGTCCAAGGGGGAGCTCAGAAGCAGTTCCATGAATCACATTCCCATGTGCACACACGGATCCATCCAAACCACTTCGCCAGCCGTTTGTGCTCAGTTTGTGTCAAGCTCCTGCAAAACCCCTACAGAAACAAGCCTTTAATGCAGGTCATGAATATTTGCTTCTTGAGCTGGGGCTTGCCATAGTAGCTACAGCTGTTTAAAAATATATAGACAAGAATTCAGAAACTCTCCCTGCCGCTGTTTCAAGAGAAGCCAAGTCGGTCACATCTTGACTTCTGATTCACTACAGTACAGCACACTGCCCAACATTAAAGTTTACTTTTACTTGTTGGTACAGTGAAGGAACCACATTAAGACTTCGCCCCGAGAACACGGAGCAATGACTGTAAAATGGGATTGTCTTGACTCATACATAAATGCATGTGGAAATTATCCTAAAATTAATTTTCTCTTCTGTAACACTGCAAGCGATTCTAGCAGCTTTCTGGCTGAATCCACAAAAAGGAGCTTTGTAAGGGATTTTTGTTCCATCTTATGTAACTTTGTAGATCCAGTACAACTGCTCTGAAGTCCCCACTCTTTAAACAAGCCTTGATCTGAATGTCTCAGAAGTCTTTCAAGAAAAAGCAAAGAACAAAATAAAGTCTGCTGATTCTGAGAAACAAGTTATGAAAAGATCATGGCACCTGCTCTCAGGGACTAGTCACCTTCCAAGATACCTCTCTCCCAGAGGGAATAAAGAAAGCATTAAACAAAATTAAGCCGCATATGAGACAAACATCTAATATAATCATGCAGCTGGAACAGCTATCTATTAATTATACTTTAAGGTCTCTGTAGTTGGTCAAGAGAGATTGTGGGTTCAACCCTAGGGGCAGATTTCTACCTAAAGCAAACTGAAAAAACAAGGATTTTGTTAACAAATGCTTTAGATAGCATATGTACACTGTACACTAAAGAATTACAATTTTTTGTAAGTCAAGCAGGCATTCAGGAGTTAAGAAACAAAGACTATGGATTGTTTGTGGAATGTTCCCTTTCTCATAAGGTGGATTTAAAAAAAAAAAAAATCACAATTCAAATCCCCTTAATAGTTAACACAATATCCAGACCTCAGTTAGCAGAGGTCTGAACACATCTCAAACACTGCTCCACTCTCCTCATCATCACCCTGAACAGGAGCTGACCAAACCCCAGGTCTGCAAACAATGCAGTCTTACCCAGCAACATTATCCTTTAAAGGAAAAAGAAAATGAACTGCACATCTCCTCAAGCAAGCTTTGATACTGCTGCACCCCGATATTGTGCAGGCTGTTTCCGAATATCTCCTCCTCCTCCTCCTTCTGGGCAGCCACAGAAACACCGGCTGCCTGCACCAGCCAGGCTTCACGGGCCAGTTGTTTGGGAATGCTGAGAAGTCTGTTATGTTA
Source organism: Anas acuta (assembly GCF_963932015.1). Taxonomy (NCBI): domain Eukaryota; kingdom Metazoa; phylum Chordata; class Aves; order Anseriformes; family Anatidae; genus Anas; species Anas acuta. The sequence goes on from NC_088979.1 coordinate 69,414,105, forward strand.
GGTCAGGAGGAAAGAAACAAAAAGAGTTTTTGAAAGGGCAGAAAGCAGGAGTTGGATAAAACCACGAAGCAAGAACCTTTGTGAGCACAGAGTGTGCAGACTCAGCCTGTGCGTAAGGCAGTTTGTACACATACTGATACCAGCATAAGCCGGAAAACAAAAAGTTATCTTAGGGTATTATTAGAAGCCCCACTCTGAAAAAATTGCCGAGCAGGGACACCACACGGGGAAGTTTTTGGTAAGTTAATACAGTTGTGACAAAGGAGGGGAACGCAATAAGGACCCTGCTCGTTGCAGAGCCTAACATACGCTTTGCCTCTTCCCTGGCTTACAGCAGCAGGGCCGTGTAATTAAGGAGAAACCCTTCCAGGCAGCTTTCCTCCACTCGGGGCAGACTCCCAGACGACTTCCCGGTAGCATAAATACCAATCTACATGTCTAAATGCCACTCGGACCTACCGTGGGGTGGCACGGGAATGAGCCAGCAAGGCAGCGAGGGCTCACCGAGGGGGCAGAGACTTCACAGAGCCACTGAGGAGCTAGAGGGATACCTCAGGGGCTGAAGGAAAGACTCCAAGGGATGAAATGTTTCAGCCCTTATCTGTCGGAAACACATCCCAGCCATGTACACGATGTCCGTGGATTCACCCACCACCCTGCTACCCCCTCACACCACGGGTTTCGCTGAAACATCGCTCATTTAACTGGATAAAGCTCGACTTCCCCAAAAGCCCTGCTCAATGCCTGCAGACCCACGGGACCGCCACCTTGATGCAGGGTGAATTTGTACACCTTTTTTTTTGTTTTTGTCACCAACCCGCTGGGGGACAGCCCAGAAAGCAAAACCCAAGCAACCCCTGCGGTACCAGCCGACGGGTCGCGGTTGCTGAAGCGAGCATTAGGACTTTTGACGCCAAACGAGAGACAGGCCAGCTTGCAGCCACCCGAGCTACGAGAAACAACCCCAAAACGAGACAAAAAAGCCCCCAAACGAGGTCACCGCCCGCCGCCCCTACGCCGGGCAGGGGGCGAGGCCGCGCCTGAGGCGGCGCCGCCGGGGCCCGCAGCCGGGGCCGGGCCCCCCCCGCTCCGAGCCCCGCAGCCCGGGCGGGCTCCGCCGCCCCCCGGCTCTCACCCGCTGGGCGCTGCCGGCTCCGGGGGTCCCGGCCCGGCTCCGGGGGGCTCCGGGAGGGGACTCGGGGCGGGTGGCTCCGCTCCTGGGCCGCGCCGGGCTGGGAGTTTCCTGCCTGAGTCACCGGGAGCTGGAGCGGCGCAGGGAAACACCCTTCCTGCCGCTCCAGCTCCTCCTCCTCCTCCTCGTCCCGCCGCCACCGAGCTTTTTCCCTCCCCAGCCCTCCGGTTCGGCCTCCCCCTGACGAGAGGAGGGCGGGGGTTGGGGTTTTTGTTGGGTTTAACACGCCAAAAGGCAGCGCCCGCCTCGGGGCCGCACGCCAAGGGAGAGCCGGGGGCAGCCCCAGCCCCCCAGTGCCACCCCCCCGTGTGGAAAATTAACGCCTGGGTTTATTTATTTTCCTTCAGTTTGGCAATAAGGGTCAAGGATCTAAGCCGAAAGACAGAGGGGAGGCACCAGGAAACCCCCTGAAGGTATTTCCTCTGGGTGGTGCCCGCATACAGCCCTCGTCCCGGCCGAGACGCCACGGCTGCTGTATTTTTCTGTAAAACGCACCAGGGAGTTGCTCATTTTAAAGGCTCCTTACATTTTTTTCCGTTTCACCTTCTCCCATTTCAAGCTCTGGTTCTTTAAGATTCATCCCATGAACACGTATGCTCTACCACGACATGAAACTGCCTCGTTAAAGCTTGTCAAAATTGCTCTAATTTATGGCAGGTACAATCCACCGGAGGACACACATACAGGTTACTGACAAAGTAGAGCTTGGAAACTTCCAAACAAGTTTGAGTTTTCCTCAAAATTATTCCTTTACTTGATTTTTTTTTCCTCCAAATGAGTTACCCCTGTACTAAGTTTCCTTAAACAGCCTTTTTTTTTCTTTTTTTTTTTTCTTTTTTTCTTTTTTTTGCTATATCTACAAGACAGCCTTCAGAAAGTGGGAATAAGTTGCTAAATCCCGTAATTATCATTACTTTGAGTACCGTCTTATCACATTATTCCACATCATCATGAATTCCAACAGTTTGTGGAGAAATTACGCATCATTTCAAAACGTTATTGTTCCCATTTCACCGTGTTACTGCCATATCTCCAGAGTCTTATTTTTTCCAGTACTGCATTCAGCGCTTGTCTGTTAATCTGTGCAAGTTTCTTTTCTAGGATGGGGCTGCTGCTGCTTCTCTGCCTGGATGTTTCCCTGATGTACTCTGAGTGCATACACCGAATGAATGAATTTCACCTGTCACAGTTCCTGATCAGCCTAAAACCAGGACAGTGAAAACTGTAGAAGATGACGAGAGCGAGATGCTTGTTTCTGGCTGATACTGCACCCTCTTCTACAAACTACTCTTGGGGCAATGTTGTTAAAATAGAAGTTAAAGTTGTTAAAGAACAACTCACCTTTATAATGCAGGATTGGTTTAGTTTCCGTGTCCTGGGTGAGTGCAAACTGACAACAGATTTGTCTTAATGCAGCCACTTGGTCTGCATCAGCATTGAGACCCCAGTTCCCAAGCCACTAGAGACCAGCAAGGGAGACTTGAAGGGCAATGTTTCTAGACGTGGAACTTGCTCCGAAGCTACAAGGTCCCAGTGAGCTCCGATCAACTGTGGCTTGCCCCCAAATGGGTGTCACTCAGTGCTCCTGGGCAAGACTGCCGCTGCAGCTCCCAGAAGTGTTACCTGCCAAAGTCACCTGGTGCCAGGAGTGGCTGCTTTGCATGAAAGCAAGACACTGCCAGGAGGCACCACACTGTCCTAGCAATAACAACTTACCCTAAGGATCGGCTGAGCCCCGGGTCTTCCCATGCTCCTTCTCGAGTCACTGAGTCAGCCCAGGAGATGCTTCCCCACTACTGGAGCAATCCGCTGTTTATTGACATTTCCATACCCAAGTTTATGCCTATCCATGAGGTAAAACATACCGATGATAACTGATGATGATACAGCTTTTCTGCATACCTGGATTTGTGTTGCTTTTCTATTTTCTGATAATGGAACTAAAGGACAATCCCATCTTACCATCTGGATGCATATGTCCTCATGTATTATGAGGCAAGCTTACCAGAATTGTTATAGAGGAGCCCATATCGGAGCATTCCAGCTGCCTGATTTAATTCCGGGTTGCCTCCGTGCCTCCCTGCCCTTTCCACTTTCACGCAACTTAATGAAGAACTGTCTGCAGTGCTTAAGGGGTTCAGTGGGTCCTCATGACCAGCTTCTCCCTTTACAGCATCTGTCCTTCTTATCCTTGCTACATGAATGAGGGCCTTCTGGGCCTGGCCAAAGCCATGTTTATCTACATATACCTAGCTTTCACCTGGTCACCTGCCCACTGGAAGATAGGTCTGTGTTTTATGATGCCAGCGGCCAGAACTGAGATCTCAAACAGCCCTAACTTGGCTGGAATTTATCTAAACCTGGTATTTAACCCCTATTTGCTAGCTATCTTTGCTGAGATCGATAACACCAATGCATTACGTTCCTGACAACTTGCATACCTTACACCTACATCAGATGAACAACAGATATTAGTTAGTAACAAACTTAATCCAATTCTCTGTACATTAGCAGAAGCCTTCGTTCAAAGCACTATGCTAGCCACAGACACCCACGAGTCTATTTCCTGAATTCTAGCTGGTTTCGTTTTGTTTTGAATTCCTGTCTTTGGGCTTTACAGTATTTATGCAAGGTCTGAGAAAGAAAATCTTCTGTGGGAGCCCACAGGAATCTACAGAAGGCTTCTGTTCCATGTGAACGAGGAGGTCTGACAGGAGCTCTGGGGTCCTGCCTACATATGTTTAAAATGCTTACATATTCTCCAGTTCTCCACCTTTCCATTGGATATTCTAGCTCAACAAAATTAAGCTCAACAGCATATCCATCCATCCATTCAGTTTTCATCAGCTGAGCCCACAGAGATCTCTTCCTCCTTGGAAAGGAAGACAGACAGCACAGGAAACCGTCGTGATTGAACACAGAAAGGTTTTTATGAAGCCAAGATGGGCAATGGCCATGACGACCCCAAGATAGGACATCATGCAAAACTACAAAGTTGTCTGAAAATCAATGAAATAAATCCACACACCTGGCGAATCGTCAGCCACTTGTCCATACTCAAGAGAAATGGAGATTTTTGGCACAAGAGGTCAGTACAGACTTCATTTTGTGTCAGACATGGCCAACAGTTTGAAGCAGAGCAAGACTACGAACATACTCCATGTTCCCACACCACATAGCACAAGCCTCTCAGGAGGAGACAGGCACAGCGCTTGGGGAGTTCAAGCAGAAGAGACCAAGCAGAAAGCAACAACTGTCTCAAAAGACATCAGTGAGCAGAGATCTCAGAAAGCAAGAACCTGCCCTAAGACTAGGGCATATTTGCTACTCAATTCATCTTTCAAAACACGCCAAAAGATTTCAATAATCTCTGTAAAAGCATTAAATTTTTGTTTTAACAAACTACTACCAAGGCACGAGGCACTCTGTTACGGATTGAGCATTACATGATAACAGGTTGCCTTCCCCAGATCAACAGTTGTGTTCTTCCAGCTACGCACCGTGTCAGGAAATAACACGAACAGTAGCACTACATCCAACTTTGTCACCCTTATTAGCTTTAACACACACAAACATTCTGTTTGCTGTTTCTGGGTCACATGCTGTATCATGCAAGCCCTGCCCCAAATCCCTCACTTGGCCTCTTTGGATTCACAACTGCTTGCTAACTTTCTTGATATCAGTAATGTGACACAAGCAAAGGTCCTCAAGGACCTAGTGGATAATTAGAAGGTTATTAAAATTAAACAACAGAGAAAGCACTAAGAGAATTTACAAAATCTGTGCTAAAATGGGACCTAGATATGACAGAAGGTCACGAGAAATAAAAGGAGAAGGAAGAAAAGTATTGTGACAGATAAGGGCCTCTTTGCTGTAACTTCTCACAGAGTGCACCCAGAAGATAAAGAGGAAAAAAGAAATGTCGAAATAAAGCACAAATTCAACTGTGACAGGACCCGATAACAGTGTGCTTTATTCCAGACACTTTCGATATCGGATTTAACACCATACCTTGAATATTATAATCTTTCCTAATCCCATTTAGCCAAATCCTTATTTTTAAAGACCCAAATCCATGCTTGCTATTCCACCTACATCCGTGCTGCTTTACAAAACCGTTCACTTCTCCCTTGTACATCACTCAAGTGCTTATTTTCGTTTTTCAAAAACCCAAGCAGGCCTTCTTGTGCCTTCATGTTTAGGTCATGGAACATAGCTTTTCTTATTTAAACACAGTCCTTTGATGTTATGAAAGCAACAACCGTCAGCTCAAAAAGAGAACTTGCTAAAAACAATCCCTTGAAATTTTGAAGTCTGCCACCTAGTGGGCTTTTAAAATATAATTTCAAATTAGAAGATACCCCTTAGGAACGTAGAAATTTCAGTTTTCAGATGCTTTGCCTTTTTTTTTTTATGCTTTCCTTAGTTAGACTTAATCATTTACAAAACAAAAGACTACGTCAGAACCCCCTCAAATCTAAACATAAGTGCAACAAATCAGGCGTAGTTTTTCTAACATTTCTGCAATTGCGTACTCGAAATCCTAAAAGTACGAATAAGGCATACTCGAACACTGTGTCTCCTCATCGAAGAGGAGGATCTAAAATTTAAGACTCAAATCAATTCATAGGTGACTGACAGAAGCAGGAATTTGGAAACAAGGTTAACAATGTCCAGAACTAATGGACATGGGATGTGATCCAAGTTAACAGCACTGCTGTGAGAATCAGAAACCAGAAAACGTTACTCAGAAATTTGAGCAAATTGCTAAAATACCCCCAAAACTGTGCTTTTATGATGACAGAAGAGCAGGTCACCACTGGAAGCTGGCTGAGCAATAAGGAGCAGGTATCACCCACCTCCAAAGTACACAGAGGTCTCTCCACAGAACGCACGGTTAATTTCCTAGCAGGAAATTGGTTTAAACAGCAATTTCACTATATTTCACTAGCATTTCACTTACAAAGTAAGTAAGAGCTGTAAAGGAATTTATTATGGATCACTGCTTCATCAACATGAAGGGCTGAAGGATTTTTTTTTCCCCACATCTCCTTAGTATTAGCCAAGGCAAGTCTATGAAAAGCAAGAATTTCACTGAAGGTAAAGGTAATCACTGTACAGAAAGGAAGAATAAAGCAACTGCTTCTTAGATTTTTAAGAGCATAGAGTACATAACATACATATACTCAAAAAATAATGAGCCAGTGCATGCAAATGCTGAACTTCCCAGTATAAGTATACAATTAAAAACTACCAGTGTGCTATTCAGTTTTACCCTGAATGAGCAAGAAGCCTTTAGTGGAGCATATATGCTGCCTCTGCATGCGATACGTTGCGTGGAATTTCAAACGAAAACCAGTCACGATAAACTGGAAGCAGAAATTACTTGTGTTAGGAGCTGTCCTCCTGTCACACAAAATATTCTCTTGGAAAACTGTTACGCAGTTGCAGAGGACAATACAAGATGTTCTCTATAAAGCAAAACCTCCACTCAGTCAAACAAAAAAGAACATGCTACAGGATAGTAGGAAGTTTCCTAGTGCTATATACAAAAAAAAAATGGTTGTAGCTTTGAAGAACCTTTTGAGATGTCCTGTTCACACAAGACTCACAACATTCCTCTTCATGTGAAGTAACACAGCAACTCACAGCTGCAAAGAATTGTTTCATAACACAAGCCACAGTCTCATGGCTGGTAGTAAATACTCTACTTCCATAGCAGGAACATCTCTCAAGCTTTAATAAATTACCAATTAGGTTCCAGCAGAAATACACGCACAACGGTGGAATTACAATTATTATATCTTTTATTTATTCAAATAAATAAAAAGGTAAATGGCTGTGATTGATATTCTCTTTTAACATAGAGGTGTATCAATGCCGGAATTACAGAGAAAATTCCATAGGGAGAAGACAGATCAAGTCATCTTGTGCAGAACAAGCCCCACATTTACTTCTCTAAAAATGTACCCTTCTGTATTATGATCTACCTCTTTACAAGAAGTTAGTTAAAAGATTTGTTTGCAAACGGCTTTGAAGAAGGGTCAAGTCATATCTGACCACCTCAAACACCTCAGCAATTCAGTAGTTAAAATTAATATATCACACACTGTGACCTTGATCATGCTTAAACTGACATGAGTTTATTGCTAAAATTAGTAAATATTGATCATTTAAATTCAAAATACTGGTATTTTATGGTCTGCAATAATATCCTTTAATTAAATTGGTGTTGTATTTTGTTATACCAGTTTCTTGTAACAGTCTTAATTGTTCCCTAAGAACATTAAGCAAATATGATTCCTTTTCTCAAAGGAAGAAGAGGCTAAAATGAACTCAACAAAACTTTTGAATAATAAGAATTGCCATACCACTCCACATTGCCATGTGACCTATTCAGAGCTGCAAAATTAATGGAAACAGTAAATCAACAATCATTTATAATAGGAAAAAAAATCCTTTATACAGCATGAAATACAGTTTATATATTTTCAAGTGAGACTGTTTACAAAGGATGCATTTTACACTGCACGTTTTTTGATGTTAAAGCATATACATACAGAGAAAAGTACAGCCACAACCAACACACTTAAATACCTGTACAGCATTTACATTTTAACATACTTTACACAACTCCAAACCATCAGTATTATTTAGCTAGACACATTTCAAAATGGGGTGTAAAATGCTCACAGTTAACAATGGAAATTCAGTGTAAACGCTGCTTTCAGTTGCTTAGTAGTTCAGGTGCAAGTGTTAACTTTGTTCCATGCCAGCCATCAGTGACAAAGCTAAGGATTCCACTGTGAAGTAAACCATAAAAAAAGTTAGTATTTGCAGTCTGCAAACATTCACTGCAATATTCAGCGTTGTAGTTTAAACAGGAAGATACCAGCTTATTTTTAAAATTTTAACATTTCAGGATTTAAGATGGTAAGATGTTTAAAACTTTACGAATCTCTGACATTTCAGGCAACATATTGCCATTTTTGCTACCACCTCAAATAACTAATGGAAAACTGATAAGAACTATGAAGAAAGAGCGAACTGTCAAGAAATACTGATGTCTGTAAATAAAAAAATGAATAAAAGTTGGGGGGAGTTATGTGCAGTAAGCCATTCTCACAGACAGTTCTTACAGACAAGCTCTTGTAGGCTAAACTGCGCTGATATAAGACATAAACCTCTTTCAGAAGCCCATCCTGCTTCCTTTTGGAAAGTACTGCTCTCAAAGAAGCAAGGTGAATGTGCATGTACATCCCAGCTAACCCCATTCAGAAGTTGCCCCCTTATCTCAAACAGGCATCGATTGGCAATTTAAGCTAATATCAGTATGCAAGTGGAAGCACAGCCACATCCTCCTCTGCTGTTTCTGCTACTGATGAAGCAACCTCCTACATGGATGGGCAGAGCCAAGAGCTCTGAGCAGCTGCACTTAAGTCATCATAATACTAAAACTTTATCCGTTTAAGATGTATCACAACTGTCTGTCACCCAGCAACATCAGAAAGAATGCTTTTATATGCTCTCCAGGTCTTGGTTTCATTTATTCATGTAGAAGACTGCCTGTTACTCTTGGCTACATCAGTCATTTTTTCCTCAAGCAAAGAGGTAAACTGAAGGTAGTTGTCATAAAAAATAAAGTATGGTACACATACTCCAAGAATAATGATTGAATTTATTAAAAAGTAAGGCTTCACGCTTCCCTGAATACCTTTCACAAACTAAATATTTTAAGATGTATGGACAAACAGATTAAAATATATTCATAATAAAGCTTGTGTCCCAAGAAGTGTAGGTTTACGAAAAGCCTCATGTACTTACAGTGAGGAAAAGAGCCTCGACAGACAGCTTTGTTGAGGACAGTTACAAGAAACATGTGACAGTTTTTAAAATCAGATTCCATCTTCTCTATGGATTCCATCCTACAGAACAGTTTAACAGAGGTACACTTAACAGCTGAACAACTGTTATCTACAAAATATAACGACAACTTCCCAGTGAATGACCAGAGTGCTCTTTGCACAGCAATCTGCCTTGAACTCACGATATTTCAGTTATGTCTGTGTATAACACTTCGAGAAAACTCAGGCAATTTAGACAGGAGTGCCTGAGCGCTATCGCAATGGCATTAGGAATGATTTCTTTATCCCCCTAGAGATCTTTATGTTTACTAGGAGGAACTGTGTGGTTCCAACTGACAAGAACTACTATTCCTATGATTCACTGGAATTTCAGCACAGCCATCCCTGGTCCCTATTGTTGGAGCAATATTCCCACTTCTCAAAAAACATTTAATGAAGTCAGCATCTGGCTGCCTACAACTTTAAACCACAGCTAGGAAACTCCATCATAAACCAAGCCCTTGAACCTCTCATTTTACCATTATGAGCAAACATGATTGAAAAGAAAACCTTTTGTTGCTATGCTCTACAATCTTTTCAAGACTTTACATTTAAAAGTTACGTATGAAGCACACTTTTAATTAGTAAATACTGAATATATACACTGACATCAGTGCACGAAACTTGCTATGTTCTATTTATTTTTCTATCTAAAATAAATTTCACTTTTTAAAAATAAACATCAATTAGCCTCTGGTATCTGTTAAGCTCTGGTGTTAAACACTGAGCAAACTCTTGTTATTTCATGGGCAAAAAAAAACTCAAAAGCACATTCTGAGCTGTGAAATCACGACCATGTAGAATTTTTAGGTATGTATACTTACTTCCAAGCCCCCAAACCAGCCTGCCAACGGTCTGCAAACATCAGTACCAAATTTAACACTTTCATTATAGCTTCTTTCACAAAGCTAACCTAAAGTAACAATCAAACAAAAGGAACAGCAGTCAGAAATTCATTGTTAAGCATCATTTTCATTATTACGGATACAAAGGTATCCCATGCCATTTAATCTGATCTACAAAACACAGTCTCCTAGGTACATGGCGAGTCTTCACATTTAAGATGTGTTTTGTATTTGCTCTCTCATTCATTTCTGTGATTATTTCGATGAGGACTAGTACAGACAGCATGTGGAATAGAAGGCTACAGCCTTGAATCTCCATTTCCTACCACACCAACATATACAATCCTCGTTACGTTTCCAAGTCTCGGTTTGTTCAAATCCCAACATCTTTTCTCTCAAAACCAAGTAAATTAAGTGAAACCCAGTGTAAAGAATTTCATTTTATCTTCTCTTCTCTCCTTCATAGAATTAGAGCTGAGACTTGCAAGAGAAACTGAATCACAGTGTTAACTCTGGATGAGCTACCATTTCCTTTAGGGGACCCATATACTGCTACATATGTATGAACTGCAAAACAGGCATCATAGTACTAAACCATTTTCTTGTCCTGCTAACCTCAATGCACCAAATATTCCATTTTTTTTACACACCTTTTCTCTCAGCAGGCAGCGATCATGGATTGTAGATAGGTATCTGTAATGAATCTTTATCAACTGATCTAAATCTTTGGCTTCTTCTACCTGGTGCTGAAACTCCAAGCCCGTACTGTGAAGAATCTTAAGGAGAAGACCACAGTTATTAAATTCAGTGTTCCACACAAGTGCTTACAACTCTCTTTTAAGACTTTTTTTCAAGAGGGGGGGAGAGAGAGAGAGAGAGAGAGAGAGAGAGAGAGAGAGAGAGAGCCTATAATTGCTCCATTCATTTGCTCTGCCCTTTCCAATTGCATCTTTCAGGCTCAACCTCCCTACCACCAACACAGTAAAAACTTCAAGCTCTTCTCACAACTCAGTGACATTCTTCACTTAAATAAGAACATTGTCACAGCAGAAAGGCAGGCATACTATCCCCGGAAGAGTTGATTTAGAGAATATTGATTTCATAAAAGATCAAAAAAGGCAATAGTAAAGCAGATATGAATCTAGAGGCATTACCTTTGTTTTTGAAAGGTTATACATACACATTTGGATCAGTACACTAGATATTTTTTGAGAAGTATCAATTTAAATAAAAATGTCTTTCGGAATACTTTTGAAAGTATAATATCTCTTAAGAGATTTAACAGCTTAAAAAACATATTTTGACATGACTGCACGCTAGGAACATAACACTGGGAGAAACAACCAAAAAGAAAAGAACTAATTATATCAAAAGATTTGTCCGCATGAAGAACTTACAAAGTATTTTTAGAATTACTGATTTTAAATAGCCAAATAAATACTGATATATTTTTAAGTTCAAATCACTTTGTAGAATGGACATTAGAACACGATCTTGCTTTTTATTTGCACCTATTTGGTCTCAGTAGACAAAGAAAAAATAATACTGCATCTTCAGTTACAAGTTCTTAGTATAAATGAAAATTAAGATGTAAGACAAACCCTTGTCATGATGTAGTTGTGCAGACTGTTAACAAAATGCATAAGTTTCACTCTTAAGAGGAACATGCGATGTATTTGTTGTTTTATACTTTCTGTTTGCATTCCAAATAGAGGAAGTGTTCCGTGTTCTAATAAGGTTCCTTCCTTAACCTGTGAGTTTTCTGCAGCACTGACTAGTTCTAAAAAGAAAATGCAAAAGTATTTAAATGAAGCATTTATGAAGACAAACTGTGGCTAAAATGTAACTTGAAACTAATTTTTATTTCTTATTATTCTGTGTGACACAATTTTTTTCTTGCAATTCAGGTGTTTTATTAAAATATAGCAGCAATATATTGAAATAGTTTGAAAATATATCCACCATGCAATTTGATAAATACTAGAATAGGAAGTGCTATTTAAAAGCTATTTATGTGAAAGGAAAAACAAACAACTATATTAAAAATAAACGTGCATACTATCTCCACAATGGGGAAAATACTAGAACAAAAATATATACATAAAGTTTAAGTTTAAACAACAGAAAACTTTCAGGAAAATAATTAGTTAACTGATGCACGAAACATAGATGAAGCATCAACTTTATAATTTGTTTTTCTAGACAAGAATTTTCTAGGACAAGAACTTATATGGGAAAGGAAAAGCATAATCCAGTGAAGGAAGACACCAAGATATCTCTTTTTACAACCCTCAAATATTTAAATTATAGCTTCAAGTATCTATTCCTGTCTAGCTTACTGTTTCAACCTCAGAGTATTTTTTTTTTCATTTTGTTTCCTTAATTTGTTTGCAAGATATTACTGATAAAACTTGGGCTATAAATAAAGCAAAACACCAGGGTGTGGTGGACAGACCTTTCAACAGCAAAGTCTGAAGAATGAAGCAAGTTTCAATATAAACTAACCAGACCTGAACCACAGAGACAACAGGAATGCATGGATAAACGCTATCATCCCTGAGGCTGAAACAATGTGAAAAATATACCCTGCTTAATATATCTAATTTCTGAAACTAATTCTGTATTTTACAGAATGAATCAAACTTCTAACTTGTTAATACTAGTTAAAACTGAAGAAGGCAGCAGACTATTTATACCCTTAGACCACAGAAAAAGTTTTTAGAGTATCTTTCACTGAAACAGTTTCTTACCATCAAATCGTAAAACATCTAGGCTATACTTGGCCCACTTTATTTGCAGCAAGAGCAGAAATACTTGATTGTAAATTTTTTGGCACTCTAAGCTTATAACTATATCCACAGGCCAAGGAACCTAAGAAGAGCAGAGGATAAGACAGAAAGACAAGACAAGAAAAGGTAAGTCACTGTAACGCAACACTTCAGATCTGTTCTAGAATTAAAACCACTGCAATATTAATTTACTACACTTTACCTTATAACTTAATGTCAGGCCATCTAAGGTGTGGACAGGAAGTTTCTTCTTAGCTGTATCAACACTTTCAAATGATATAGACAACCTATGCAAAGAAAGAAGTGTTTTTATTGATGGTGATCTGTTTTAAATCACTGGCTACCTCCATCAGATATTTTTAATTTCTTATCATTAAATATCAATTGTCTAATTTAATTAGGTAGAGGTGTGTAGAAAGAAGCTTTAATGAAGCTCAAAGCTTCATTAAAACAGTTGTTTGTAATGAATACACAATAATTAGCATTGACCTATGCAAGTAAAGTATTTTACTATGGGCAGATATGATAGAAACCATAACTAAAGTGTATTTTACAGGATTTTGCATTTTACCTTGAACTGTCCTCTGGATAACGTTGCCCTACCGCTTCTTGAAGTTGAACATTTAAGAAAGCAACATTCTGCCACGTTTCCTTTTCTCGTATTTTGTCAAAAATGGATGTATAGAAATCGTACATAGTATCACCAGCTTCAAGCAAGAAAAAGTTTCTCATTGCTTGCAAGTATTCTACAAGCCTAAACAGGGAAAGATACAACATTTTTGAAGGCTTAATCATACAAGCAAAATCAAATAGTTGCTACAGAACAAAACATTAGAACTCTTCATTGCAAAAATTCAGTATTGAAAAGAAATTCAATGAAATCCACACAAAATCCTATGCTTACCCCTCAGGCAGCCTTCAAGTACATTCAAATAAAACAAAATAATCATCCCATTATTTCTTATAAGTTTGAACAACACACTATCTTCAACAGAAGTGCTCATGGAGTTCAGCCTTCTTACAGGCTAGGCTATTCTCAAAGACAGCTTTAGCAATCCCGTCCCTCTTTCTAAACAGAACTTAGGAAAGGAGATGCAATTTCAGGGAGAGTTCTGTGTAGTAAGGGACTTCAATATAGAGCTCCAAAAAGTGATCAAAGTGATTTTAACTACTTTATCAGAAACAAAAACTATAAAAATACATTAAGTCCTATAGGCAGATTAAAAGCACAGTGACTTCATTAAGTACTTTAGAGAGATTAAAAATCAGTGACTTATGACCACCTAAAATATAAAAGGAATAGTCATTTTCACTTTATGTAGAAAAAAAAACAAAAGCAAAAACACATATTTGTGTTTTTTTGCAATATTGTTTCGTATAATACAAGTTTTATATTACTGCAATTGAATCTCATATTAAATAAATATATTCTGGCCTCCTAAAATTTGCCTTCCAGTTTCGAACAGCAACACTATTAAAAATACAATCTGAAACAACTTCTCTATTAAACAACCACTCAAGACAAACAATGGTTTTGCTGTCAATTCAAGTTAGACCAAAGCTTCACTCACGACAATGTTAAACCCCCCTTTCTTTGTTAATGATTTTTTTGGTGATTAACAAATTGCAGAAGAAATACAACACACTTTGAGGCTTTTCAGTCAAAATCTTTGAAATAAAAAATATGTTTGTAGTAAGTGGCGTATCACTGCTAAATAGAAATGTTGAGGAAAACTGATTTACTTTCTTACCTATAATCCTTCTTTAGAGTTTGCATCAGATTACCACAGCATTCCAAGTACTGCTTGTCTATGTGAGGATAAAGGCAAGACCTCAAAGTCAACTCAAAAGTCTGGCAGGTGACCGATTCCGAGGATCTATCCACACAAACGTCCCCACCAGTAAACTTCTCGTGGAAGTCGCTCTGTTCCAAATATAATCTTCAAAATAAACACACTACTTAGGGAAGAAGGCACATAATTCCTAAAATATATAAAAATGTCATACCTTTGAAAATCTTATTCAAAATTGGAGCTTCTACTCTACAAAAAATTACTGCAGAATAAAAGCCGGTTTATAACTGTTAATTGTAACTGTTATATTAAAAGAGTTACAGTTATATAGCTATATAATTATATAATATTACAGTTACGTGAAATAGTGATATTATAACTGGCCATTTCTTGTTAGTTTCAACACATAATGACCAGGCATAAGAGCATGAAAAAGAACAGCGCACTGTAATCACAAAGGAATAAATAATAATCAAACACTGAAATAACAACGTCGGGTTCAAACAGGTTAATAAACCCTTTATCATTATCAACTTTTTAAACTATGTTACGCATATGGAGTAGCCAGATGAACTGTCAGGTAAAGAAAAAAAGGCACAAATCTGGATTTTGCCTGAGACACCTTAAATATGGGATACTTGTATTATCTTTAATATTATTCCATGGGAAGAGTGCGTCTGTGGGCAGCCTACATCCAGTAAATAGAGTTATTTTGTCACAGAAAAAAAAAAATTGTAACAATTTTTGAAAATCTGCTCGGTAGCTGAATCAACTGTAAGAGGAAGCCTGCTTCATTGCAGATACCGACTGGATGAGTCAGACATTGAAATAAACTTACTGTCAATTTTAACAACCAGATTAGTCCCAATGAACAAGAGAAGTAATAGAGTCTTATCTACTCTTAATTATGATTTCTTTAAAACAAACTCCTTCTAAGACTGAACTGAAAGCACATGATTGATATTTGGTATTTAGCAAATACATAAATAGCTATTTCTTATTTGCAATGACAAAAAGGAAAGATGTTTAGAGTTAGCCTTTCCTGCTAATTCTCAAGACATTTATAATCTGTGTGACTTCCCTCTTTATGAAAAATAACAATGTTTATGCAGTAAACAAGAATTTTGCAATGCTTTTGAATTCTCTAACACCACCACAAACAAAGCTGCATTTTTCAAAGAATACGCACCAAGTATACAGAACACAAACTTCAAGCAAGCACATTGAAGTTTAGATTTTACAGCTATATTCACTACTAAAACACCTATCTGTGTGCTAAAAAGGTTATGAAAAAGATTACTCCCTCTCTATGCTAACAGATGTCAATAGGAGATTCCTCACTGATTTTAATTGTTTTTCTTTAACTAAGCACACGTGTAGTGTTTATTTAGATTCTGCCACTGATTATCAGCACTCTTTACTGTGTTTGCTTTTTTACTGCAGCAGCAATAAAAATTTGGGTTTACCAAATATCACTAAGTAGAACACTGCTCTCAACAATACCACAGGAAGATCCTTCTTAGCAAGTGGTTGTTTACTTACCTAGCAAAATTAATAGCCAGCAGTGGGTCATGGACATCATCCAGTTCCAAGTGTCTTTCTGCTATAGATTGCATCTTTATCAGGCTCTGCTTTGTGGCCTGCTGTTCTGTAATAATATCTGGAACAGACTCTTCCCCATGCCGCAGGCGAGACTGCACTGATTCCAAGAACAGCGTATACAAACTCTTTCTTTCAGCATCTAAATTGGGCAACACATTTCATGGTGAGACTTTATTCTAGAAGATAACATCACCACCACTCAAGAAGAACTGTGGAATCTAGTATTTTCTTGATATGTTTTAGCAAACTACATTTTGGCCGCTATTCGAGAAAGTACTCAAGTACATAGTTAGAACCAAGTATTGCCAAATCAGGAGGTCTAATGCTTAAAGTCAGGTATAAGTTCAAATGCATTGCTCATCAGAGACTGTCAGAGAACTTCTTCCTCCAAGCGCAAAGGCAATTAATTCTTAGCACCTAAACTGCCCTGCAGCCTTCCCCGAGAAAAAATTACATTCTCACATCAAAGGGGGGAAACGAGCCTAGAGATTCCAAAACAATTCAATTATTTCTATTAAACATACAGAAACTGAGTAAGCAAAAAATGTATTTTGACTCTTCTGAAAAAGCAACATCGGTTATACTGCTGTGTTCTTTTACAATCATTCAAAAAATTCCTAAATAAAAAAACCTATAAAAATGTCAATATATCTTTCTTCTAATTATTAGTATGCTGCTTTTTTTAAAGAAGTTGCATGTGCTATCTCAGAATTATTCAATCACTTAGTAATGAAAAGCAACTACTTATTAAACCAAAACAGTTTTACTGTTGGAACACAAAAACTGTTTTTGTCTGTCTCATAACAAATTAAATGTGCTTTGAAAGCATATGAAAACAAGCTTAAGAAAGTAATATTGGAAGCCATAAAAAGGGAAGGGAATGCTCAATCTTCGTTTGCTTTGTTCTTGTTACTTGTTTGCCCTGGAAGATGGTTTTCAATTAGATGTGAAGTTACAAACCATGATACTGACACATAACAAGGACAGTTACATTATTCTAAAGCTGCAGAAAAACAGTTACATAGAATACACCCATGCTATTGGATACCCTACAGCATGGTATTTGACAAAGTGCCACCTCACCCCTCGATGCAGCCTGCTGCGGAGAGCCATCTTTGCATTGAAGATTCTTCAACAGCTGCATGGATTTTCCAGCCATGATGATTTGCTTCAGCACAGGTTTCAGAAAAGAGACCATAGTGTGTTGCCTGCTTGAAGGGGCTTGGTCACTGCCAGAACTGGCACTGGCATTATCACTCATCTTCTCTTCATTCTCTGTCTTTTCTGACACACTATATAATGTGTACGTAGCATACCAAAAATCCCTATGATTAACTGGAACATTTTTGTTTCTGCAAAGAAATAAAAAGCTGTTGAATATTTCCTTTTAAAAAAGATGAATATACATACAAGTAAGTTTCATCTTTGCTCTATACTTTGCCCTTCTTTTAGGGTAATCAGGAAGCACATCCATAGCATATAAAATAAGTTCATATCATAAACTATCCAGACACTTCTAGAAAGGCTTATAGCTTTAACGGAATAAAGAATCAATTCACAGCAGATTAAAAAAAAAACAACAAAAACCACAACACACCTAACTAACCAAATCCCCTAAACAAGGCAGATAATTATAATTAAATTTGTGTGGGAAATTAATTATCCACAGTGCTACGCATAACAATTACTAGTGACTGACAGGCAGATTTATTTAGTACATAAAACCCACAGAGAAGCAAGTAGTACTAGGAATGCTGAAATATTCCAGAGTAGGTGAAACTCAATTCTTAGTCCACTTTGCTCTTTTGTGCTGTTTATGTATCACATGCACAGTCTAGTCTTTGAAGTTACTTGGAAAGTAACCGAAATCATGTAATTTAAAGCAAAGCTCAAATATAAGTAGGATTTGAAATCACCCATTATTAGTTATGAAAACACAACTATAGAATGACAGAAAGAAAAGTCAAGTAGGATGCAATAAGGTTTTTTGAGTTCTCAACTACTACGGATTTCTTCATAATAATGAATTATTGAAAAATTAAAATAATTTCTATTCCAGAACAATACCTGGTATGGATCAAAATCTAAGGTAATTTCCCTAATGGGAAATCTGAAGCAATCCATAATAGAATGATTAAGAAACAAATTCTACTCAAGTGAAATAATAAACATGAAACCCTATTTTTACTGTCCCCATTTACTTCCTAGGCTCTACAGCAGGTTTTGTATTCATACTTGCACAGCATTAGGTGGGTCCAGTATCAGTATCCCTACCTCTGAATGATAAATTCCTTTGCAGGATCAAACAAATTACCATGGACTATCCATTCATCCACTGTCTGTAAGTAGGGCCTCACAGTCTCAACCCAGAGAGAGAACAGAAGGGACACCTGAATTTAAAGGAAAAAGAAGAAAGTAGCTGAATGGTTTTTTTAGTATTACAAGCAATAAGGCAAAGTCTAACCTGTTAGTTGTGCTATCCTAAGTTTATAAGAAATACGTAACTATCCTTAAAGATTTTTAAAGATAAAATATTGTACTAAAAATTACAGCTTTAGCACTCTTGATGGCAGCACTGATTGTGCAAGGTTCCCCATATGCCTTTTGTCATTAGGGTTAGACCCGAACAGCAACTTTGATTATTTTCACTCTTACATCCCTTATGCTGTAACTGATAGTCACAAAACATGTTGTGGTTTTGTAACGCAGAAAACAGGAAAACGAAAGTACACAATGGTATCTACTACATTTTCACTAGTATAATCAGCAAGTTAATGTAAAACCCAAACCCTACATTTCAACACTAACTGAATTATGCACCTGTAGAAATAACACAAGGGGAAAGCTACTCCAAAGCTCCTTCTTTTGTAACAGCTCTCTGGCCTCTGATTCCCCATAGTTGCTCCCCTCAGTCCCCAAAACACACTGCTGCTCATCTCCTCATAAATCTTACTTTGTCCAGGTTGAATGAACTCTTCTCAGAGAACAGTAATTTATTATGACTACCAAATCTGCCCCCTACCCCCAGTAGCTGTAAGCTAGCAAACTCACACCCCAGAAAGAAATTTAAGATATCAAATATTCTAGCATGAGAAAATGATTTCCCCTACCGTTTGCTCAGATGCTTCTCCAACACTGTCATATTCCAGAATAGCTTTGTAGAGAGTATTAAGCAGATGGGATGCTCGTACAACATTTCTAGTGTCTGGTGGAACTTCTGCTACTCCTGTGCTAAAAACTTTGTGAAGTACCTTTAGTTGTGCCAGCCGGGGAGACAGCTTATCTATCACTATTGAAAGTGTGACTGTTTTGTCTGAGGGGAGGAAGAAAAGAAAATGTATAAAGGCACATCCAGCAGAAAATCATATTCTGGCAATGCTATTCATGAGCTTTTAAAATGCAGCATAGCATCTTCCACAGTTTCAAAACGTATTTGCATAATGTTTTGTGCGCTTCCCTCTTATAAAATGTACTTGTGTGCCTATTTCCTATGCACTGTACCTTTGTTGATGATGCATTTTTCAATTTCGGTAAGTTCTTCTTTAAAGCTAATGAAATATTTATATAATGCCCACATAAAAGCTTGGTAGGTTCTGAATGGGGCTTCAGTAGTTTTCTTTGGAGTGGAAACAGTTCCATGCATTACATTTTCCGGGCTGTGTCCCATCACTTCATCAATAAACTTCTGTAGTCTGAACACAACTTGACCATATGCTGCTATCTGCTCCAGTACAGACCTTAGGCAATTCTAGAAAAAAAATGTATTTTTTAGAATCATCTAATAATAAATTGTATTTTATAAAGCATAACAATTAAATCCCAAGATATTTCTATGAATTAAAATATAATGAAATTTTGCCATCTCTATCAGTTTATCACATTTTCACATACTGGAACAGCTCATTCTGTTTTATTAAGTCAGGCACGTTTTGACTAAATTAAGAACAATTACAGAAATATCATTTTTCCACAAGCAGTTTAGTTTCCTATTCCCCAAAAATTGCATCTTCCTATTGACAGATATTCAGCTGAGATTCAGGAACAACTTACATGGGTTAAATGAGTTACAATAATATCGTTGCGCACAGCCACTTTGCCATCATTCAACTGAAATATGAAAAGCTTTTTCACTCCTGAAAGTAGCCTTGAAAAGAAATGAAAAGAGTAATGCTTTTTCACCCCTTAATGGACTTAATTATATAATTAATAACAGGATTAGCTCTCCCTACCATTTCCTTTTTTCAAATGAAAGGGGACCACAGATCCACTACAATGCTACTGGTGCTCTAAGTTGTTGCTACAAGAACAATAAAACACTGACACCAGGCAAGCATAACCTAAAATTCCTTTCCAGCTGAGGTATTTTTCAATAATGGGATGAGTCAAACCTACTTTGTAAAAAATGGACACAGTACTAAAATCCCTATGGGCAGGATAAGAACAAGTTGGTTCTTAACAGTTAGACTTGAGGAATCAGAAGATACAAGAAGCAGTAAGCTACTTTCTTCTTTGTGAACCTGAATGGCTAGATAAACTCTAGCAGCATTTTTTCTTGTTAGCAACACTGAAAGCTAAACACTCAGTAATAATTCTTTCATCAGGTAAAACTTCAAAGATTAATCTGTTATTTCCTTGAATGAGGATGCTAAAGCACTAGAAGTTAAAACGCAGGTTTTGATGCTGCTCTTACCATAGAGTTTCCCGTATAACCTGAGTTTCAGTGACTAGTGTTCTCTCTTCTGGCACATACAAAGGATCGCTGGCGTACAAGTGGTGGTCCCTTGTAAAACATGAAATGAAAGTGATTTAAGGGTGAAATTACAGATGAATAATCTGAAAGTAAGGATGAAGCAATATTATTAAGGCTCAGTCCTGCTGTAATTATATCTGGGTAGACACGATGCTCACGTAGACATTTTAAGTATACAAACAATAATTTTTTTTTTCATACCATTAAGCAAAATACTATGGAAAGCACTCAAATACCATGTACATAACAAGACAAACCATTAAGCAAATACCCAAATTATTGAATCCGAGTTTTTTGGGGGTAAGCTTTTTTTGTTTGTTTTGTTTTTTATTCTTGACCTGTGACTACTTACCATTTCGTTCTCAATGCCATGAAAAGTTATGGAGTTAACTCTTTCTTTCAAAGTACTAAGCTAAAAAGTAACATACCAATTTCTCTAACCCATATCACAAAATTCATACTTTTTCCAAAAAGTTTGCTTAAGGACTGGAAGCTTTCACTAGCAACTAAGAACTTTTCCCTATGATCCCGTGTTGCACAATTCTTCCAAAATATTTTTCACGTTTTAGTAAAGTATGCAAAAATTATTTGCATCCGTAGTATTTTGAGTCGTTAATATTATCAATGGCAATATTTATGTAATCATGTTAAAAATTCAATAATCCAGATTAATACTGTTTATTTATCACACATCTGCTAACAGAACTTCATAAGAGAAGTAGTATTGCTTTATTTATGTTACTGATTTCCTAATATCGACTGTAAACTTTGGTTCGTAACTGGCAATATAACTGACACTACAATAAATTTAACTTCTTGATTATGAGATTCATTAAATTAAGGAACCAAAGACAAATCTAATGGTCTGTATTCATGCAGTACTGATCCTTCAGAATTTGAAGGAAAGATGATCAGGCATTAGTTTTTGTTTTTTTTATTTAATTAAACAACCTTCTCATTTTCTTTCCAACACCACAGAGGATGTTGGAATGTTTTTTCTCCCATAAAAGCACTGTTTAAGATTAACCTTTTAAGCAAGATACCAAAAATAAACCACAAGTTAAATTTTAGGGAATTCGTAATTTCCAGGACCACTTACAACCCACTTACATTAGTTCCACAGAGACCTTCAGAAGGGTCCACCCAAACAAAATTCCAACAGTAACATCTGCTTCTTTGAAAAAGGAAAACTCTCTTTCTTATAATGACAAAAGTAATAAAAACTACATACAAGGAAAATAAATTATTAAAAAAAAGCTCGTTTGTTTACCTTATTAATTTGTACCCTTTTAACTAAATTGTGTTTTTCCCTAAATCAGCAGAAACTATACTACCTTTTCACTTTAATGGTCAAGATGCTTCATAAAGTCATTATTTAAAATTATATGCCACTAAGGAATATGTAGGTGGTATTGTTTTCTTACCAGACCGCAGCCAGGTTGGAATGCAAGTGCAAACTATGTGAAAAACGAGGAGCTCTTCCAGTCCAGTACTGAGGAACTACATGCTGCTCCAGCCAGCTGCGGGCATCAGGTTCACCGACTGTGAAAACATTGGATAGTGAGTGGGGTATTTCTATTTGTTTGAGAAATGCTTATAAAAACACAGGAGAAGTTATTAATAAGCCCATGCACTCAGCTGCAGAAGCACAGATCTTTTCAAATAAATCACAAATTACATCTACTTCAATGTGCTCACTTGCATGATACCATCATGCAGAAGTTATGTGACACAGAGACACAGACATATCTTATCTCCTGAAAGTTAAGGAAAAGTCCTAGAAAATAAACTCAGACATTTATACA
Organism: Anas acuta; assembly: GCF_963932015.1. Classification (NCBI taxonomy): domain Eukaryota; kingdom Metazoa; phylum Chordata; class Aves; order Anseriformes; family Anatidae; genus Anas; species Anas acuta. The sequence goes on from NC_088979.1 coordinate 69,436,785, forward strand.
GTTTTCAATTCTTTGTCACAGAATGTGCTTCAGGCAATTGTTAAACAATGTATACAAAACTTAAGCTGACTTAAACATAAGCTGACTTAAAAAAATAAAGTGCCAAATATTTTTAGCTTTTTCTCTTTGTTCCTTCTTACTATTCATTCAGTACATTACCTAAAAATGTTTTTCTCTTAAATGTGATTATCAAGAAAACTATACCTAACCCTAGTTAGATAGCTACTGATTATAAGCCTTATGAATATTACAGTCTATTTATACAAGGTATTTTGTGTCCTAAATTATTCTATGCAAAAATATACAGCTACAGTTAATATTGCCTGAAGCTATTCAAGAGTAAGCCAACTGGTGTTTGAATGACAGAACTGATTTTTCAAAAATGTTTCATATCTACAACTGAGTCAACTGTCTGTTGTCAATCACATTATTTCAGTATTCTGATACTTTAAAATAAAAAAATTACATTATATCCATAAAACTGCATGTTACATTTACTGTATAAGTTCTCATTTCTATCTTAGAATATTTCCACACAAATAAGCAGAAGCCCTCTCCATTAGTTTCAACAGAAATCAAATCAAGCCTTCCATGTTGTTACTTTACTGTTAAAAATTAAGCAAGTGGCAGTGCCAGTAAGGTGCATCTTTAAATTACAATTCTAGGTCTAACAGTAGCTCAACTAAATAATAAAAAAGTAGCATTAGCTTGTTAAATTTGAGCACATATGATTATAAGAACTACAGTTTAATCTAACCTTTCCAGGAAACATTAGGTACTGTTTTCTTGTTTGGATCTTGGTCTTCTAAAGGTGTCCTGTCCACTTGAATACCCGAGTCCTCCCTACTCAAAGGCTGAGTATCTTCCTCCTCTTCACTTTCTCCAGACCAATCCTAGCAAGTGTAACAAAATCCAGTATAATAGGCAGATCTATATTCAGTTTCTATTGATCTGTGAAGCTGAACATAACCTATTATTTGTTTTCACTATAAAGCCAATTCACAACACTAAAACTAACGTAACTGTCTCCCAGAGTTTAAGTGGTTTAAGTTATATTAACAATAAGGCTGCATGTCTGAGGTGGAAGAAGCATTTGTTTTTATCTGCAAGGAAATCAAACACAATTGGTCTTAGGTATAGCATAAAGCACATGCTACTGAATTTGTGCAACATATTCTCCATGCCCACAATCACACGAGAGAAGGCTCTGACAACGCTGCTGTGCTGTTCAAAGTTATCAGGAGAACGTCTCCTGAGACTCAAAAATGTGATATGAACTCCTGAACTTCCTCTACTCCCTACTTAGTGCCATACTGGTTACTTCTCACAATATTGGTAAGCTTCTAAATTCCAGAAGCCTATGTTACCATGATCAGGGAAATCCACATATATTCTATTAATTTCAGCTAGTACTGCAAAATTATTGAGAATTTGCTGTTGTCCTGATCTCCTCTTGTCATAATACATCCTATGTTGGTGCTAAAACATTGTCATACCCCTCCATACCAGGGACAGCATCTGGTTAAGCCTTGCAATTGCCTGTTAATTAGGAGAGAGGTCAGAAGAGTACACTGGCTGCCAAAGGAAAGCTTTTTTTTTTTTTTTCCTCCAAAAAACCTTTCAGGGGAATTGGAGCTTGAGAGTGGAAGCACGTTTAACTGCAGAACTACAGGAAGCTCTGATTAGGAGCAGGCAGAAGGGTCAGCAGAAAGGGCCAGCTTAGTTGCTGAACTAAGTCAGAACAGGGTCAAGAACAAAAGCACTTGCATTATTGATACTCTGCTTGAGTCTGTGTGTATTTCACGGTATTAAGTTAGAAGCAGCACAGTAGGGAATCCTGTGAGAATTGATCTAACATAGCATAGAAGCCAGGGCAACTCAACCAGATACATTAAAACAGTTTATATGCTTACTTTTTTTTACCTTAAGAAATTACTTACCGGTGAATCCGCACCTGGGCCAAGGTAAATTTCTTCTCCTTCCAACAAATACTTTCCCCAATCAAATTCTTCTTCCTTTTCTAGAAGTATAAATAAGAAAAATATTAAGTATCACATCACTCTGTCTTCTTTAAAAACATTTCCAAAGTTATAATTACCTTTTTACCCTAAATCTAAAACAAAAGGCATTCCCATCCATTTCAGGTTACACCACCACTCCTTTAACAAGGTTATACGCTTTCAACGCGACACACAAATTGTGGTAACGACCACGTATATTCTTTATTTATTCATTCTCAATTTTTTTGTTTGTACACTCAAAATATGCAGTAAAGCGTGCCACTAGCATATTTATCTCTACTACATACACTACCCTACACTTCATTCCTGGAAAAACATGCAAGGATGCAACGTATTACTTATTGTAACTCATCTCGTTTAGCTTGGCAGAGACATTCTGAATTTGTAATTTGCCGATGCACAAGCATACTGGACTGTAACCAACAATAAAGCAAGGGTCATCTTACTCTCCGAAAAAAAAAAAGACACCACATATCAATGACGTGATGTGTAATAGTTTAAAAAATAACAAGTCACACTTACAATATATTATCTGAAACATGAAGCTTACTCAACTGTAATTAGTGCTGTTTGAGATAACCTCTTCATATTCACATTCCTGGAAGGGGCTGAAAGTGCATTCAAAACACCGCCGAGGGAATGTGCAGAGATCATTCAAAAAGGAATCTTAAGATGCAAGATTTTCTTTAGGTTAGTCTGAAATATTCTTCTTTCGGTCTATGATACAACACTGTAAACAAATGGGGGATGGTATCCACTCACACTTAAGCACAAGCCTCATGTTTAGGCACTGAGTGAAACAGTCCTACTCTGGAATGCAGGCAACTGGGATCTCCCTCTGGAAACCTTCCAAGGCATTTAGCTTTCCTTGACTACATTAGGAACGTAGGAATTTATATTACCAGAACTGTTTCAACAGACCTCCTATTAAGGTGCAAGACAGAGACTGAGGACAGAAACCAGTTGTCTGCCTTTGAGTGTGTAAGCTGCTGAACAGGTAGAGAACATTAGTAAGTGACAGCAGTACAAGTCAGAAACAGTTCCCAAGGTGTTTTCCTGACTGGAAAGCTTAATTATGCAATGTAACATAAACGGGGTAGGAAAGGCTATTTGCAGGCTACATAAAATGTATAAATCATAAAAAAGACAATCAATAATGCATCTCGATGTGAAGGAGATAATAAGATGGAGAGGAAAAATGGCCTTCTTATCAGATTGCATTAATTGAGCGTATCTTTAACTAGCAACACAAAAAAAGCTGTAAACTTACCTGTCTCTTTTTGTCTTGGTTTTTCCACATAGGTGGTGTTGGATGGAGAATCAGACAAACATAACAGAAGAGACAGTATGGAATAGTGTGTATCTGTCTTTAAAACACATTAAAAAAAACAAGTCAATAAGAGGACTAAATGATTTTGGTTAGGAACAAATTCAGCCTATTATCTGTAGGAATGCTCTGCATTAATTCCTGCGGAGACTGGCGTTATGGTCTATTTCCTGATACCTGCTTAGAGCACAACCACTGCTATCAGAAGTGAGTTTTTTTCTTTGGCCTTATTCTGACTTTCCATAGCTCTTCAGCAGACTATTTCAAATGGTCAACAGCCAGATAGATTTCTGCTATCTACCTCCTTTAAGAAAATAACTTTTTCAAGTCTTACAATACTTGGAACATTCAAGTATAAAGTGCTTATGTGGGCTTTTAATTTTATTTGACTCTCAAAACAAGAACAACTAAAGGTACTTACTTAAAAATCTAGAGTACATACAGTACAATAAGTCAAGATACGTGTACGTTATTGAGGGCTCAAGAGCTGAAGAAACTTCCAGTTTTCAAAGGCCAAATTCATTATTAAACTATCGCACTAGAAAATGTCCAAGTGAGACAACTTTCACCATTTCCATCCAGACCGCATCCTAAACAGATTTGAAGCGAAGTGTACCAAAGGCAAAACACACAAATGGTCTCAACAAAGAAGCTATGGGACAGGAACACTCCATTTGGGAGTACTAAAACCAAAAATTGCAGTCTTGTTACTTAAGTGCAAGAACTTCTGTTCAGCTACTGTTTTAGAACAGACAGGAATTCAGCTGCAACATCTGTATAACGTTGACCTCAAAATGTCTGCTCTGCAGCAAAAAGATTACCTTTAAGTCATCCAACTGTGCATGCTGAAACCCTGAAAAAAACGATAAACCTATTTCTAAAACAAATGGGAAAACTACAACCCTGCAAATCCATAGCTTGAACAGCAACTGCAAACCTCACTGTTAAGTCACCAAAAATTTCCAACTCAACATTACAACAGAAGCCCGCTTCATGAGTGTAAACGCAAGGGTGGTGGAAAAAAGAAGGAAATTGAGACATACATACTTTTGTTTCTTCAACATTTGGGAGTGGTGAGTTCAGAAACTTTTCTGTTAGTCTCTTCCAGCTTGCAGCTTTTCCAAGGTCAGAATGAACTATCAATTTTTCATGTATTCTAACGAAAAAAAAGTTTCAATAACACTTCAAGAAAGTTAACTCCTCGATTATTAGTCCATAAACATGAAACTCACCCTTCTATTGTCCTCTCTACTTTATGACTGTTCACATCCAGAAAACGGTGAAACCTGTGTAAGAAATCTGTATCAGAATAAGTTTGAGAAGGCAATTTATGTAAGGAAGAAAATAAAGCTGATTTACATACATGATGACAACTTTATTATCTTAATATATTTTCCTTTTAATAAAGCATGCTTAGTTCTGCAACGTCATTAAACATCAACAGAATTTAATCTCTGCGCCTCTGATCTCAGCAAGGATTAACTACAATTGACCTTAAAGATGGAAAAATTGAATGCAGATTATGTTTAAGCAGCAATTTCAACTGAATGGAGAATTACTGCTGTAACAGCAAAGTAAGCAATTAAAATGTGTCGTCAGTTAAGTCAAGCAGAACAAGGAGATGAAGAACGCTATTGTCAAAGGCATCTGTGTCAAACACACAAAAATCATCTGGGACTTGCACCACCAGCACAGGCAGCACATACACAAGGGAAGGCCTGTAAAACCCAAAAGAAGCTCCCTTAAAAATGGCAAAGGAGGGTGCCTAGAAGAAAAGAGAGCCTGATCAATACACAGGAAGGTAAAACAAAGGTATGTGAATTAAAAAGTAAGTAACTTGTAAAAGGCACAATAGACTTTGAAAGAGAAATTAAAATAGGAGTAAGTTTCTTTGCATATATATATATATATATGTTATATAGACAGAGAAACCATGAAGTGGGACTTGACAGCAGTGAGCACAAGGTACCCAATACACAGGCCCTTGAATCCAGCCTAATATTCTGCCTCAGTTTCCATCAACGATTGGAACAAAAACAGGGAGAGAACTCGTATGACTGCAGAGAGAAATGAAAACTAACTGCATCTGAGTCAGGGGGGTGAAAGTCAAATTCAACAGCCTGAATTTAGACGGACAGCCTAGAATCACCTCCAAGCGTCACAGCAACGAACTGGAAAACGAAACTGCAGGCCTGGCAGCAGGGATTTCAGCCAGCATGTGATGCTTCTGTAGCAAGGAAGCACTGCATGTGATGTTAGGATACGTTACAGCAAATATTTGTGGTGAATAAGAAGAAGCTGTGGCAGACAGCAGGGACAGCACCAGCCCTGCCCTCCCCCTGCCCTCCCCCTTCCCCTCCTGTCCCTCCCCAGCGGCTCGGGGCGGACCTGAAGTTGGACCACGCGAAATCCAGCGCCGTCTGGAACCGCTCCAGCTCCGTCTCCGCCTCCTGCTCGGTCCCCGTGTCCCGCGGCGGCTCCTTGCCGCCGTGCAGCCCGGTGATGCTGCGCACCAGGGCGCGGACAGCCCGCTCCTGCTCCTGCTCGAAGCGGCTGCGGCGGCCGGGCGAGGCGGGGGCCGCCATGGCGGCGGCTGAGGGGATGGGGGGGGGGGCGGGAAGCGCCTGCGGGAGGCGCCACAGAGCCGCCCGCAGCGCCTCTCGCGAGATTTCGCGGAGACTTCTCGCGAGAGCTCTCCCTGTCCCTCAGGGTGAGGCGGGAGGGGGAAGGTGCCCTCGGTGGGACGCGGGTTCGCGGCCCCTGTCCGCCGTTATGGCGGCGGGGTGCTCACCGGGATTTTGTCTCTTTTTCTCCTCTTTCGTGGTGACGAAAAAGAGCCTTGCTCTTCACCACGGAAGCATTTAAAACGGCACAACCAAAGGGGCCGCCAAGTGGTCAGATGAGCAGCACAAAAATGTCCTTTTTAAAATAAATGGTGTTGCACTTGTTAAATTCTGTTGCTATGCTTTGTGTATTTTTGAAAGGGTGTTTCTTTCTAAGGCCTTTTTTCTGTAAAAACACAATAGTCTGTATAATTTCGTATTCCTAACAACAGTAAAATTGAATCGTTAAGGTTGGAAAAGCCCTCCAAGATAATCTGGTCTGATCACCCCCCCTCCCACCACTGTCACCCACTAACCCATGTCCCCAAGCACCACGTCCAACCTTTCCTTGAACACCCCCAGGGGCGGTGACCCCACCACCCCCCTGGGCAACCCGTCCCAGTGCCTGACTGCTCTTTCTGAGAAGAAATGTCTCCTCGTTTCCAACCTGAACCTCACCTGGGGCAACTTGAGGCCATTACAGAATCACAGAATCACAGAACTGTAGGGGTTGGAAGGGACCTCAAAAGATCATCGGGTCCAACCCCCCTGCCAAAGCAGGTTCCTCAGAGCAGGCTGCCTGGGTAGGTGTCCAGACAGGCCTTGAATATCTCCAGAGAAGGAAAATCCACAACCTCCCTAGGCAGCCTGTTCCAATGCTCCGTCACCCTCACCGTGAAGAAGTTCTTTCGCTTGTCGATGTGGAACTTCCTGTGCTCTAACTTGCAGCCATTGCCCCTTGTCCTATCCCCACAAACCACTGAAAAGAGGTTGGCCAAATCTTTCTGTCTCCCACACCTCAGGGATTTATAGCAATTGATAAGATCCCCTCTCAGTCTTCTCTTCTCCAGGCCGAACAGACCCAGGTCTCTCAGCCTTTCCTCATAAGGAAGATGCTCCAGGCCCCGTATCATCTTTGTGGCCCTCCGCTGGACTCTTTCCAGGAGATCCCTGTCTTTCTTGTACCGGGGAGCCCAGAACTGGACACAGTACTCCAGGTGAGGCCTGACCAGGGCAGAGTAGAGGGGGAGGATCACCTCCCTTGACCTGCTGGCCATGCTCCTTGTAATACACGCCAGGATCCCATTAGCCCTCTTGGCCACAAGGGCACACTGCTGGCTCATGGTCAACCTGCCATCCACCAGGACCCCCAGGTCCTTCTCCTCAGAGCTCCTCTCCAGCAGGTCGTCCCCCAGCCTGTACTGATACTTCAGGTTGTTCCTTCCCAGGTGCAGGACTCTACACTTGCTCTTATTAAATCTCATTTGGTTTCTTCCTGCCCATCTCTCCAGCTGGTCCAGGTCTCGCTGAATGGCAGCACAGCCTTCTGGCGTGTCAGCCACTCCTCCCAGCTTTGTGTCATTGGCATACTTGCTGAGGGCAGACACTATTCCCTCATCAAGGTCGTCGATGAAGATGTTGAACAAGACCGGACCCAGCACCGATCCCTGGGGAACACCACTAGTCACAGGCCTCCAGCCAGACTCTGCTCCTCTGATCACCACCCTCTGAGCTCAGCCAGTCAGCCAGTTCTCTTCCCTCCAGTCCTATTGTGGTGCATTCAGGAGCACTGGCACACTTTTACCAAGGCAGGCTAAATCTTGAGCTTCAGATGTAGAAGGTCGGAGGCGTGCTGCTTCGGTGCCTTACTTACAAAAACCAAATTTTCAAAACACTAGTAGAAAAAGTGTATACATTGTTGGTGTTCCTACATCTCCTCTGATGTTCTCTCTCTGTTTCCTACTTTAGAAGAAATTTCTTTGCCTTTAAGTTGAGCGGTACTTAGCCAAGCAGTGTTTTGACCCATAATTTGTTGTCCTAGGCATAAATTCAGATCTACAGAGTCAGTAGACACCAGTGGTACACACTATAGTAATTAATGCTTGGAATATCACGAGTAGCATTTTAAAAAATATATTAGACATTGAGGCTTCAACTGTTCTTTTTACAGAGTTGCTGTGTTTTTTAGCCTATCACTTACTCCTGCGTATTTAAGTATATCTGTGCCACCACTTTGATCGTTGTTCAGAGGGGAAGTTACAGGCTTTGCAGCGACTGTAGCACGTGTGTCATCTGCACCCTTTGTGGTGTGACAAGCTTGGCATCCATCCACTTCAGCACCCCACCAAAATAAAAGGGATTGTCGCATGGAGGATTCCAGATCTGGATGGCTAATGGGACAAGCTGAGTCCCACAAAACACAGATTTAATGATTTCCTGCTTCCCGGCTGCCCTGTGCAAGTCATTTTCCTCTCACACCACACCCTCAATTGTGCTGTGTGTGGAGCGACCCAGTGAGCTGCATCGGGGAATCGATCCTGGTGAGAAATAATCTCAGCTCTGTTTTGCAATGAATTTTAACACGGATCAATTCGCTGATCCATTCTGTTGGAGGCGTCAAGAAGTGAGGGAAGAGCCACGCACCCTGAAGCCTCCAGGCAACAAAAATACACCCTTTGTGGCTGGTGAATGAGAAATCTGTATCGCTGGTTTTCAAAACAGGATACAGGGGCTGGGACAAATGTATAACATCTGTGCTCCTTCTGTCATAAAAGACTCTAACGCTACTTTTTTCTTTCTATTTTTTTTGTTTTTTCTCATGATAAGCCTCATTTCTATTATTGTTTTGCCAGTTTATAGTAGCAAGGCTTGGTGCTTGTTTTCAACTGTGGGAGGGAGCGCTGGGCAAGGAGAGGGCACAAAGGCCCTGTCTAAAGTAGGTGTAAACACTTTTTTTATTATTTTTTATGTTTGGAAGCTGTAATGCTAGAAAGCTTAATAACTGTCCTTCCAGGCCACATTGCTATGAACTATATGTATTTCAACCAAGATCTTCCACAGTCACAGGATTAGGTCATATTTGGGAGATAGGTCCCTCCACATAATGGCATATAAACATCTGTGTCCAGTTACATATTAGAGGAGGAATTACAATGCAAGTCATTTGCTGAGCTGTGTCTTTTAGTGAGATTGCTGTGAGCTCTACCCTGCTTCTCAACCTGAATTGGCGAACCAATTTGTCAAGCAGGATTCAAAAGTAGGACAAGGTCTGCAGGAGATGAAATGTGACTGCAATGGTTCATTCATCAGATGAGCTACGTGAGGTTCTCAGTTCATGCACAAGATTATCACAGAATCATACTCTGGGTTGGAAGGGATCTTAAAGAACATCTAATTCCAACCACCCTGCCACAAGCGTGGACACCTCCCACTAGACCAGATGGCCCAAAACCCCATCCAGGCTGGCTGTCAGCACTTCCAGGGATGGGGCATCCACAGCTTCTCTGGGCAACCTGTTCTCTCAAACCCTCACAGTGAAGAATTTCTTCCTTTTACCTAATCTAAACCTACCCTCTTTTAGTTTTAAACCATTATTCTTTGTCCTGTCACTCCACCCCCTGACAAACAGTCCCTCCCTGACTTTCCTGTAGGCCCCCTTTAGGTCCTGGAAGGCAGCTGTAAGGTCTCCCTGCAGCCTTCTGTTCTCCAGGCTGAACAGCCCCAACTCCCTCAGCCTGTCTTCATGGGGGAGGTGCTCCAGCCTCTTGATCATCCTTGTGGCCCTCCTCTGGACTTGTTCTAATACATCCATGTCTTTCTGTGCTGGGGGCCCCAGAGCTGGACGCAGCACACCAGGTGGGGGCTCATGAGAGCAGAAGGGAAGAATCGCCCTGCTGGTCACACTTCTTTTGCTGCACCCGAGATATGGTTGGCTTTCTGTGCTGTAAATGCACATTGCTGGCTCGTGTTCAGGTATCCTTCACTTCCATCCATCACCTCTTACCAGCAAAGCATTGGATAAATTCCACAGGACTGAGAAGAATATGCTTAACATACTGTGTTTAGAGAAGTATTTAAAATTTTAAGGTTGGGGTGTTTTTTGTTGTTGTTGTTTTTGTTTGTTTGTTTGTTTTTAATTGTGAGTATATCTATAGAAATAATTCTTTAATAATTAGTTGGAGGGTGTCACAGAAAACTGATATTTATTATAAATATGTCGTGGTAATACTTCCCTTTAATACTAAATATAGGATGCATGAGGCTAATCTGAGTGCTGAGTTATCATGTGTTTATGGTCTTGCAAAAATCAGTCTGGGCAACTGAATACCAGAGGAGGCTCTAAGCTCTTCAAATTTACCTAATGATTTGCATCAGAAGTTGCACAAAAAAATATCTCAGAAAGGCAACAGGAAGATGATGTACCTGATCGTTATCCGTAACAGGAAGGAGGTCATCTGATAACTTTCTACTACAATAGTTTTTGAAGCACACCATAACTTCTTGCTCTCAATTCTTTATCTGGTGGAGCTTCACAACTTAATATAATGTAGGACAGATTTAAAAAAACAAAAACTGCTGAAACTGACTTTAAGTCTGTGATTTATGTTTTTTTGTTGCATGCATGTTTAAAATGGACATTTCAGGATATTAGTTAACTTATCATTAACTGCAGATCCCACGGACTTTTGTGCTAGACTTGTAAAGATTTGACGTAGTCCTGAAGGGGAAAAAAAAAAAAAAAAAAAAAAAAAAAAAAGTTTTCTAATTTTTAGAAGTCATAAAAACACAGAGTATGGATAAAAAAAAAATGTAAGGGTGCCAAATTGACTGAGTGACAAAAAGGACAGGGGGGCTAATTTGATGAATTTCACATTGTACTAACATTCTGCTGGTTTTGAAGATCAGTATTTAATAGGCAAGTTCAAGCTCAAGCGTGTTACCTATGTATTGAAGCTGAATGCATACCACCAATCTTCTAATTACACCATTACCATCAGCTTCAACAAGGATAATTGTTCAGTTTCTGTGCATCTAAAACTTTATTATAACTACAGAGTAGAATATAAGATAAAATTCTGACATTACGTAAATTTTTCATCCAAATCTTGCAGGACAGGGTGGGTGAACAGTCACCTTACAGTTATGCGTATTGTTGAAACCAAATCAGACTCATAAAGGTTTCTTTATAAATTAACAAAAAGCATGCAAACGTGTATGACACAGTGAGAAGAGAAAGAGAGAGAAGGTAGTGGACTTAAAACTGGTTCCACTGAAAATCTCTTTGCTGAAATAATAGCTTTTTACTCCAAATTTTTATTTAGATATAATGTATTTTACTTCAGTAATATAATTCTAAAATATCACCGGGGTTGCCATGGTCCCCAAGTTTTCTCACCTGGGGAAATTTCTCACCTGTGAATTTGATTGAGGAACCTTTCTTTAATCCTCAGTGGCAACTGCACCTGACCTTCACAAATGTTAGCAAGTATTCCAATTTACAGAGCTTGTCACAGGCATTTATATTTTGGGTCTGCTTTCTTCACTTTTCCCACCCATTAAAGCCATCAAGCTTTCTTAGACAATTTTACCATATGCTGTTTTTGCTTAAAAAAAAGTATGTAGATGCTTTCTTCTTTTATTGTACCCCTTCCAACACAAAAATATTTTGGTCTTCTAAAACTATCTTGATTTTTCTTTTCATTGTACATGCACTGACGTAAGTTTCCACTCTTGTCAGATCCTTCTGGAAGCACGTTGTTATTCTGTTCCTATGCGCAGTGATGTTACAACTTATACCTACCCATATGATTTACTGACCAACGAGTCAGAAGTTAAACGGAACTGTCTGCATTTAAGAAGAATCCAATGACAAATGAAGAAAAATGATAAAAGGGTTTGATACAATGATTTGGTATTATGATAGTAGTGAGGACTCACTGTTGTATTTGAAGCATTTGAGCTGCATTGGTCCTGCTACTCCAACACAACAGGGCCAGAGTCTCCACAGCCTTGTTATACAGTCATTTGCAACCACACGAATGGCAGATAAATGCTGTCAGGCTCCTATTGACCTGAATGGTTACTGTGTTCAGCTGGAGGTAATCTATAGATTTCACTTAAGAATGCAGGTGTGAAGGCAAATACTGAACTTCAAATAAAATAAGATAAATGCAAAAAAAAAAAAAAAAAAAAAGCGACAAATGCTTCTCTTCATAACACACGGTAGTTATCTTACACTTCTTGATGACCTCAGAAATTTTCTAAACTACCTTTCTAAGGGGTTATGTTTGCAAAACACCTCCTCACACTTCTCCAGCAAAGCCTACGTAGTTTTCAATTATTTCCAGATACATCACCGAGAAGAATCTGTTACTAGGTTCTGGATATGCAGGTAATCAGCAAATCTGAAGTCATTTTAGGTATTATCCTGGAATGAGCAATGCCTGCTCCATTCTGGATATTCTTCCCATTCCAAGCTGCAAAAACATTGCTATTGTTAAGGGCATTTCTTTTTATTCATCTGAGAAATGGAGTTGCAGTGTATAGCTGGGGCTTCAGCTGCAGTAGTTTTGAAGCTGATTTCCAGGCATAGAATGGCAGGCACCAAAGTATTAAATTCAAGAATAAATGAAGTGTGAGAAGTTAATTCGTGCTTGTCCTTGAGCTGAAAATTTCTAATGAATAAACAGCAAATGACATAATTGCTATATAATAGGCTGAATTATGACAACACTGTATGAGATCACTAGTAATTTTATATGATTGCAAGCTGGATTAAAGCAAGTTGATATAATTGGAAGTAACTAATTTTTCATTTCAGAGAATTGCAAGAAATCCACAAGTTCCTTTATCTGAGCTGGCTGCAGAGTTTTAGACAGTCATACCCAAACACAGGTAATATCTCTGCCTAAAAGAAAGAAAAATGACAGCTGCTCAAAAGTTTCTCAGGGACTACCATGTGCTTTTCCAAGAGCTTTTTTGATCCAGTGGCATCTGCAAGGATGAGAGAGAGTCCAGGTGGTTAAAGAGGTAGGCAGACCTCAGAGCAGTCTAAACAAATACAGCAGTATGATCCTAAGAAGAGAGATTTGCAGGGTACTTGCTGAAAAGGAGCTCGGTGATGATGAACCAACTCCATTTGTCTGATTTGTTGTATGTTCAAGCAAGCAGAACTCTGAATATTCTTGTTAGTATAGAAAACTGTACTGGAAATGGGGGTCTTTCATGATTTTTCCTTTTAAAGACAACTAATCTGCATCAAATTCAACACATATATGGCACAAACCTTTTGCATTTGTGAGAGCAAAATCAATGGATGCATGTACATGTACATCACTATAGAAGGAGTGTTTGCATCAGGTCATGACTGCAGTTGTACAGACAAATCAGCATTTGCTTTATGCCTTACAATGTGGCTACCTTACATATTTTGCTGAGCATCCCTTTTGACATGCTAAGCCAGTGTCTGGGAACTGGCTACTTTCATCCAACTGAACTATAATTGAGGTACCAACATTAAAAAAATAAGTAAATAAATAAATAAGTAGAATGAACTGAGTATGCTGGGGAGAATATTTATACAGTTACTTACATCATTTTCCATGTGATTTTATCAACCATGGCTTCTCACAGCATTCCCAAAAAGAAACAGTCAAGGAGGGAGGTTTTGGAAATGGAGAATAGTGGGGTTTTTAGCCAGTTATTCCCAAGTGATAAACTCCATGTAGCTCTGTAGGGAGCCTCTAATATTTATTTCCTTGCCCAACACCTTCACGCTTAGAGGATTTCCCATTGCATTTATGCATTTCCCATTGAATAAAACAAGCCTTACTGCTGAAACATGTGGTGGGAGCCAAGCTGGCCTCAACAAGAGATCAGCTTTTAATCTGAAGAATGTGATGGACTTTCGCCAAAACAGAGAAGGAAGCCAGGCCCTGAAAAGTCCTGTAGACCAAACCGGTAATAAAAATTGAACTTAAGAATGTGAGATTAATGAGGAAGACCAGTAAAATGTCTGGTAAAATAGAGAGCTTTTAAAATCCTTTAAAGTACTGTGAGTAGGTGGCCCAGTTCAAGGAAATTACACATCAGGACAAAAATCACTGTTGTCCACTTCCAGAATTTCTGTGGCAGAAATCTGGCAGAGCTATCACAGGAAGAAAAGCAGGCACTGACCTGGGAAGAACCACTCAGTGAAAGTACTGCTAGAGATCAGAAAAAAATAGCAACCATACAGTATTATAACCCTATTTTGAAAACAGAAAAGGTGAAGATTCTTGTTTTAACTTGCTACAGGATGTATTAATTGAGGCCTTTAGGGGTGACATCTAGTGCCTAGGTAGTGATTTTAATGCACAATAACAATGATATATTTTTTTTAAATCTCTGGCATGCTTGGGCTAGTTTTGACTCTAATCAAAACAGCGAATGATTAAGTCCAATTTTACTTTGTAAATATGCTGTTTATTCATGGAAATGTACTTATAAGTACGTAAAATGCCACAAAACTCTCCAGCATGTGCTGCAAAGAGACAGTTTATGTTTATAAAAAATGTAACATTTATAGGCAAATGTACATGCCCTGTAGGCTGACAAGCATGGTCATGACACTGGCATTTAACTGGAAACTCATTTAAATAGAGAGGGCAAGGAGACCAGCCTCCAATGGTCTGAAGTAAAAGACAAACGCTCAAAGAATGTTTCAGCCGTAACTGAGGAGCTGCTTCAGTTTAACAGCAGCTGTAGTGAGTGGTTGAATTTCTTTGGATTATCTTAATTATTTTGAATGCCCTGATCTGTTAAAAAAAAAAAAAAAAAATATATATATATATATATTAGTTAAGGTAATCACGTTCATTCTTAAAAAAAAAATAAAAGAAAATAAAAAGAAAATAAAAAAAACCCTCAAGCTGTATTGCTACACGCATTCCAAAATGCCCCAATGCATAGAGAAATATTACAGGAAGAAATTAATTTTACTTACCTGTATCGGCAATGAGCAGTGAATGTCTAAGCAACAACCTTCATAAATTAAGAATGTCCCAGAACTATATGTTTTAAATGCAGGTCTCATACTTCTGGGGTGTGGGGCATGGAAAACCACTGAGGTGACTAATAGACTTATTCTGAAGTTTATGCTCATAGGAAATCTTTTTACAAACTCAAGAATTCTAACTAGGACAAGCCCACATCAGCATCAAGCATAGCAGGAAGATGTTGACAGACATATTTAGGACACCATAAACATGACTTCCATAACAAGTGATTATATGGATGCCATCTGGAAATCACAGAAAGGGAGTTGGATGAGCTTCTGTTGAAGTTGCTGTCTATTTTTCCTCCTATTTTTTTTGTGCAGGTTCCTGACTGTGATTATTTTTATATCATAAAAATTCTCTTAGCCATACACAGTCTTATCACACTTATGGATGGAGGAGTTATGAAAGTTAAGGGCTTTAGGGGAGCAAATGTTTAGTTCTGCAGGGTTTCAAGGAAAGGATTTAAGCTGGCTGGCTTTGCCACCATTTGTCATAGAATCATTTAGGTTGGAAAAGACCTCTAAGATCATCTAGTCCAACCTTTAATCCAGTACTGAAAAGTCCACCACTAAACCATGCTACTAAGTTCTACATCTACATATTTCTTGGAAACCTCCAGGGATGGTGGTCTCGACCGCTTCCCTGGGCAGCCTATTCCAATGCTATACAACCCTTTCAGTGAAGAAATTTCTCCTAATATCAAACCTAAACCTCCCCTAGTGCCACTTGAAGCCATTTGCCCTCGTCTTATCACTTGGTGCTTGGGAGAAGAGCCTGATCCCCACCTCGCTAAAAGTACCTTTAAGGTAACTGTAAAATACAATAAGGTCTCTCCTGAGTCTTCTTTTCTCCAAGCTAAGCAGCCCCAGCTCCCTGAGCCACTCTTCATAAGACTTGTTCTCCAGAGCCCTCATCAGCTTCATTGCCCTTCTTTGGGCATGCTCCAATGTCTTTCTTGTAGTGAGGGGCCCAAAACAGAACAGAGTATTTGGGGTGCAGCCCCACCAGAGCCGAGTACAGGGGGACAGTCACTTCCCTAGCCCTTCTGACCACACTGTTTCTGATCCAAGCCAGGATGCTGTTGGCCTTCTTGGCCACCTGGGCACACTGCTGGCTCACATTCTGCCAGTTTTCGACTGATATCCCCCGGTGCCTTTCTGCCAGGCAGCTTTCCAGCCACTCTTCTGCCAGCCTGTACTTAGGGACACGGTGTAGTGGGTGATATTGGTGATAGGGAGGTGGTTGGATCAGATGATCTTGGAGGCCTCTTCCGACCTTAATGATTCTATGATTGCATGGGGTTGTTGTGTCCCAAGTGCAGGACCCAGCATGTAGCCTTGTGGAACCTCATACAGTTGATCATGTCCCATTGGTCCAGCCTATCCAGATCCTCCTGCAGAGCCTTCCTGCCCTTGAGCAGATCAACACTTGTGCCTAACCTGGCATTGTCTGCAAACTTACTGAGGGTGCACTCAATGCCCTCATCCAGATCATCGATAATGATATTGAAAAGGAGTGGCCCCAGAACCGAGCCCTTGGGAACGCCACTAGTGACCGGCCTCCAACTGGATTTGACTCCATTCACCACGACTCTTTGGGCCCGGCTACCCAGCCAGTTTCCAACCCAACGAAGCGTACATCTGTCCAAGCCATGAGCAGACAGCTTCTTCAGGAGAATGCTGTGGGAAATGGTGTCAAAAGCCTTACTGAAGTCAGGGTAGACAACATCTACAGCCTTTCCCTCATCCACTGAGCACGTCACCTTGTTGTAGAAGGAGATCAGGTTCGTCAAGCAGGACCTGCCTTTGATAAATGCATGCTGACTGAGCCTAATCGCCTAGTTGTCCTGGAAGTGTTGAGTGATGGCACTTGAGATAATCTCTGCTCCATGATCTTCCTGGCACCAAGGCCAGACTGACAGGCCTGTACTTTCCTGGATCCTCCTTCTGGCCTTCTTGTAGATGGGTGCCATGTTTGCTAGTCAGCAGTCGACTGGACCTGTCCTGATAGCCAAGACTGCTGACAAGCAATGGAAAGCGGCTTGGCAAGCACTTCCACTAGCTCCCTCAGTACCCTTGGGTGGATACCATCTGGCCCCATAGACCTGCATACATCTAAGTGGAGTAGCAGATTGCTAACCATTTCTTTGTGGATTATGAGGGTTTCATTCTGCTCCCTGTCCCTGTATACCAGCTCAGGGGGCTGAGTACCTGGAGCACAACTGGTCTTGCTGCTAGAGACTGAGGCAAAGAAGGCATTAAGTACCTCAGCATTTTCCTCATCTCTTGTCACTATGTTTTCTCACATCCAGTAAAGGTTGGAGATTATCCTTAGTCCTCCATTTCTTGTTTATATATTTATAAAAACATTTTTATTGTCTTGAACAGCAATATCCAGACAGCTCAAGTTGGGCTTGGCCCTTCTAATTTTGTCCCTGCACAGCCTCACAACATCTTTGTAGTCCTTCTGAGTGACCTGCCCTTTCTTCCAAAAATCATAAACCCTCTTTTTCTTCCTGAGCTTTAGCCACAGCTCTCCTTTCAGCCAGGCCAGTCTTGTTCTGTGCTGGCTCATCTTTCGGCATGTGGGGATGGCCTGCTCCTGTGCCGTTAGGATTTCTTTCTTTCTCCTTTGTCCTTCAGAACTGCCTCCCAGGGGGCTCCACCAGACAGTCTCCTTAACAGGCTGAAGTCTGCCCTCTGGAAGTCCAGGGTGGCAGTTCTGCTCACCCCCTCCTTATTTTTCCAAAATTCAAAAACTATTAATTTGTAATCATTGTGTCCTAGATGGCCTCCAGCCTTCACATCACCCACAAGTCCTTCTCTATTTACAAGCAAAAGGCCCAGCGGGGCACCGTCCCTAGCTGGCTCACTCACCAGATGTGTCAGGAAGTTATCTTCCACACACTCTAGAAACTTCCTAAACTGCTTCCTCTCAGCTGTGTTATACTTCCAATAGGCATCTCATAAGATGAAGTCCCCCCTGAGAAAAAGGGGATCAAGAGACGAGGGGAACAAGAGAAGTCTCAAGGTTGTGAGCCTTCTCCCATCTGTTTGTAGAATACATCATCTGCCTCTTCGGCCTGTTTAGGTCGTCTATAGCAGGACATCTGCCTCATTGGCCTTCCCCCTGACTCTTACTTATAAACATTTAACCCTGTCATCACCATTATTAATGTCAAGACAATCCAAACGCTCCCTAGCACACAGGGGTACCCCACCACCTCTCCTTCCTAGCTCTGAAGAGCTTGCAGCCATCCATTGCAGCACTCCAGTCATGCAAACCATCCCACCAAGTTTCAGTGATAGCAGCTATGTCATAGTTTTCCTTCCACAAAATGGCTTCCAGCTCCTCCTGTTTGTTGCCCATAGTGCCAGCATTAGATGCACTTCAGTTTGGCTAGCAATCCTATCCCCCTTTGGGGGGAAAAATCCCTAATTCCTGCATGATCATTCCCAGGCATTTTTGTGATTTCTAACCCGTCAACATCCATTGTGCCTTTGCTGCCACATGGCTCTCCATCTCCTACCTCAACAGGGGCAGCAGACTGGTAGACCAACTGATGGTCATGATGGACCCTAACAATTTTTAACCACCTTTCTTGCTGCCTAGAGCAGTAGAAAAGCAATAGAAATGTTGTGGGTTCCAGAGTGTGTTGCAGTTTGTTCTAATGGTCAGGTATACATTAGCAAATTGCAATGCTATGGGTCCCACAAGACATACAAGGAATTAATTTGTCTTAAGTCACTCCTGCCCTGTTTGGTTGCTTGTGCTTGAACTTCTTTCTGAGTCTGGGACACCTGCATGTTTACATTGCTTTCAGTGGTTTCTGCTTTCTAACACTGTGATGAAAATCTAGCCCTTTTAAAGAAGAGCATCCCACTTATCACCTCCAGATTCTTGCAGTCCCTTTCAAACGTGTCATCTGTCAGTAAACATGGGATCCTGCAGGCTGTAGTTGGGATGATCCCCAGGTTATCATATTTAATCTTTGCCTGAAGCTGCTAATAAACTATATTTCTCGTTAACACTGAAACAGTTATAAAATAAGTAGCTGTTGAGGTCTGCACTACAGCAGAGCCTCATAAATTCATCTCTTAATTACCCTATATGTCAAAAGGGATACGTTAATACTAGGTAAGCAAACTGCCTATTGACAAATTGGTTAATAATAGAGCACAGGCCACTTGGCCCAGTCTGGCATCTCAAAAGCACCACAGCTATCTGGGACCACATCTCACAAACTGGGGAGTCATAAATTAGTACCCTATTTAAAGGAATTGTCATGACCATGGGATACCGGATGTCTCCAGAAGTGCATTTATATTCAGCTGAATTGGCAGCACATAGAGATGTTTGTAAGATCTTCCGTGTAAACAAGAGTTTCTAGCACAGGGGATGTGCCAGGGCACACAGCATGTCAAGGGAGCCAGCTCCCTTATCCCACAAGCTGCAGACGTGTCCTGTCAGCTCCCAGCTGAACAAAACCCAGAGAGGACTTTGGGAATCAGGCCAAAGACAGATAACCAATAAAGTTTGTTGTTGCCCCGTTTCTTTTCATTTGTTTTCTGAATGTACTTTCTAGTTTCTTAATTCGTTTTACTTTTCATCTGGTCATCTGGCAAATGTCATCTGGTTTGGAAAACACTTTCAGGATGAGCTGGCAATAGGTCAATGTGGTCTGTCTTCAGGGCTGAGCAACATAATGAAAGTCTACCAAAACTGCACCTATAGTATTGAGGCAAATTATGCTTAAATTAGAGTCTGTCCTGCTCCCTTCTGGAAGAAAGTAGTGAAGGAGAAACTGAGAGGCCTTCCAAGTAAATCAAGCTAGGACAGAAATCAGCCTTCAGCAGGCTTTTGTCTGCTGAAAGAAAGAAGACAGAAGTCTGCTGAAAAGGGAAGAAGCACTGGACTCTGTTCTGTAGCACGTGGGAAACAAGTGGCTTAGCTGAAGAGGCAAGTGAATTATTGAAGATATGTCTGAGTATAAATAGTAAAGGACATGCCAGAAGAAGCATCCACCTTTTTTCCAATCCACCAAGAGATTTCTTGGAGTCAGCTGGACTTGTCTCGCTTGACCTGTATGGACAATACACAGAGGACCTTTTGATTTATTTAAGGACTCCTAGTAAGTGAACGCTGAATCTTAAGACGCTTGGAAAGAGTCTGCCTTCATCACTTAGAAGGGATTTTAAAACATGTGAACTAAGTCAGTTCATAATGACATAAATTCTTAATAAGGACTTCAGATTCAACCCAGTACTTGTGGGTGAAATTTTCAAGTTCAAGAGAAGAACATAATTCAGGAAGAACGAAAAGAGTGTATAGAGATGTGTTGTGTCAGGAGTTTTTAAAAGACAAGAGCAAAGATCGGAGAGTAGGCTAAAGATGGTCAGATTAGATATTTCCAGTGCAGCATGAGTTGCCTCGGGCTTGTAGCGAATGGAGAAGAACAGATGTTTCTGGGTATGAGTCATCCCACGTGAAAGCTGGTCTACGTACTAATTAAACCAAACTGCACCTTGAAATTGCCAGTTTCTCTTGTTTGACTGCAAAGGTTGGACGAGGGTGATCAGCCTTGCTGTAAATGCTTCTAACATGGATGTATAAAACCAAGACAGAAATGGGGTTTGGACCAGAGGACCTCCAGAGTCCATTACAGCCTCAACCATCCTTCGATGCTCTGAAGCCCAGGCAAAGTTTCTACGTGTAAAAATGGAGCAGCCAAAGTCAGCTACCCCCAAGCCCTCTCCCCAGACCAGCTTTATGCCCAGCCTTTTGTGGCACTTGAAGTGCTAACAGCAAAGTCATGAAGGGCCAGTGATATTGTCACTTCATTTACCCATCTAGGTAGAAAAAGTGCAAACTTTGACAAAATAGTATATGCAGATGTTCACTGACAAATCGTCAGGAAAGCAAAAGAAAACTTACTGAAGGGCCTGCTTATAGAAAACCTTAATTTTGTTAAGGTACTGACCTGTACCTTAACACCGTTAATTACCATCAACGATTTTAAAGGACGGACATGAAACTGTGGCCCTTGGGAACTGAATACACAACATTTTACATGATGAGAGTTAGCCAATTACAAAGTAATCATTTTATTATCCCTGTGTGACCAGACCAACACATGCTGAACTGGTGTCAGAGCTGCTGAGGAATGTCAGTGCCTTGGGGTGGAGCCACAATAGGAAAAGGGAAAGACGGAGGCCTGCGACCTAAATTGCCGCCTTTGTGAGGGGCCTGTGGTAGCCAACAAAGCAGCTAACGTGGAAAATGCCACCTTATTTGCCTGAAAGTCTCATCCTGCCATTAATTTCTGAAAATAGATTAGCTCAGAGGAGTGAGTGTTGTTATCTCCGAGCTGTTTATGAGTCAGAGATTAAAGTGGGCTGGGAGAGTGTGAAGAATTATGGAGGTGTGAGGAAAAGTGCTCCTCTGCGGCTGCTGTCAGATACAGCATATCGCTGCCACATCGATTGTTTGCATTACAGAGGGAAGGCAATATCCTTTGTAATCATCACACAGTTTGTTTTTCTGTATTTTTTTAAGTCTGTTTTTAAATCTGATTGGCTAGGCCACCCAGGAGTGCCTTGACCTACTGTTGCCATAATTCACACCAAAAAATCCTTAAAATGTCATCCATGCTTTTCATGAAATTGAAGAAAACAATCAGAAGTAACTTTTCTTATGTGTCCAAAACACTGCTAAGTACCAAGAAGTAACCTAGACAGATGGACATCCATGGTAGCAGACAAAAAGCTGCACAGATCTGTTTACCCAACATTTGGTGTCGTGGGCATCACTTCCAAGTAATGGGAGGCAGGGGAGGAGAGATGCAAAGCTGGAGCTGCCCTGTTGGAATAAAAGAACACCACATAACAAACAGGGACATGACCACAGCTCCACAGCTCAAGCCAATGTGAATGAGAAATCTTCCTCTGAAGGGCATATGGCTGAAGAAGGGTTTACACCTAGTAGGGTGCAAGGACAGAAGAGAGAGTTTATATTGCTCTGTATGCCCTTTCCCTTTTCAGCACTTTTAGCTATAAGAATTTTATCAGTAAACCCAAGGAAAACACTTAGGAATGAAGTGAATGAAGACAGAATTTGTTTCCCTAGCTCCCCCACCCCAGCAAACTCACATACCGTAACTCAAGAACTGTATCCCTCTCTGGGCTGTGAGGTATGCATTCATCTCCCTAACACAATTTTTTCCCTGTTGTGGTTAGCATTCTTTTCTAATTCATATCCCCAACAATATGCATTTACTATCTGAACATATTTTGCAACCAGGCCAGGAATGTGGCAAAGAGGAAATTGAGGGGAGAAGAAGGGAAACCAAAACATTGGAATTCTTGGTGACTTCTGAAAGCGCTCATTGTCTTACTCAGAAACTGATAAAGAAAGATGGATCCATTAGCTTGGCCTTGACAATCGTATATTTAACTTTTTTATGGCTTTCTTGATATATTCAGTTAATGAGGGATCTAATTCTCCAATGTGCTCTGCAGTTTTAAATAAGAAGCTCATGGAAAGTAATACGTATATCTTTCACTGGGCTAAATGAAGCAAACCAGCTTACGTGGCAAGGGAGAAAAAGATATAACAGACCTATTTACTTGAATATTTAAGGTTGGTCATGTTTAATTTCTTAGTTCCTCACAAAAGTATTTCCTCGCGTTCCCAGCCAAAAGAAATGTTTGTTATAGCCAGTGATTGCTGCCCTGAATGAGCACACAGGCTGTGGTGCTGGTCAGCACTTCCAAGTCCCATGTGTGGGATGAGCTAAGGGACAGCAGCAGCTGGGACAGCATGGCCAGCAGGCAGATGTGAACCAGGAGGAAGTCTCAGAAACATACAGTCCTGTACATAGCATCAGCAAGGACATGGTGCAGCACTAGTTGCTGTGAAATACACCGTCTCGTATGCTGCAATCCCTCCAGAAGATCTTACTGACTGAACAAGCACAGTGTCTCTAGGCCTGGCCAGTGACTCTTCTGGTGTTTGGTGCACTCGACTCACTCTAAAATGAAACAGACACCAGAAATATATAACCCAAGAAGAGGCTTGCTGGTGAAAGCATCACAGGATGAGCTCGCAGCCTTCCAGAAACTATAAAAGAAAAAAAAAAATCACAGAAACCTCTTTCCAGCATGTTTTCATAGCTTCCATTATTTAGCTGGTTTTCCATCTTGTCCTGAAGCATACCTTCATGTTTGGTCATTTCTCTCCCTCTGGGATTTGCTGTGATGCTGTCAGCAGCTATGTGTTTTACAGGTGCCAGACCACATTCGCACATTCTTGGCATTCCAGACCTTTTTGGTTTCTGAAAGTGGGGCCTGACCTCTTCTCCCCAGGAATTGCTATGGACCCTCCTCTGGGCCGGCAGAGCCCCTGCCTTCCATCCTCTTGGCTGAGCTCAGATTTACTGCTACATGACTTTTTTTTAACTCTCTGCTTTGCTGAAATTGCTTTAATCCCATCACTTATTTAAAAAAAAAAAAAAAAGTGATTGTAAATGTCACAAATGAAGCCCCCCTGCCTTTGTCAGTAAAGTGAATTCTGCATAGGTTTGCCTGCTTGGCTGTAGCAAACGGAGCTGCAGTTGTGGGAGCCAGAAAAGGCCAGCCCTGTGACCCATTTTAAACACACAATCACTGATTCCTGGTAGAAATCTCATTATGGACTTCTATTTTTTTGAATAACTGCTGAGGAATGGATAACAGCATATCTTCAAATTAAATCCAGTTCAATAAATAGTACAAAATTAAATCATTCCATGTCTGGTCTGCCTTGAGCTGTACTTAAACCCTGTGCATGATTAACAGATTAGAATGAGAAAAAAAAGAAGCTTAATCTGTCTGCTGCAGAGAGACTTTTATTCCTCTGTGCTGCGAATTGTTGTATCTCTAGATACTACAGCAGTCAAGGTCTGCCTTTAGGTCTCAGCAGATGGTGTGATTAGAGGAGCACTGACTTTCCGATTTTTGCTGGAACCTAAGTGTTCATGTTACGTCTTTTTAATGAACCTGTGATACGTGCCCTTTTCAATTCTTGCAAGAGACATATGAGTGTACTGATTATATTTATTACAATAGCATTCCCAGTGAAGATCAACACACTTAGAGGATCAGACTTGGAAAATAACCTGTCCCAGGCCGTGCATTAATTCTGTATAAGAGAAGCAATGGCATCCAGATACCCTGAATCCTACTTGAATGCCTTACCCGTAACTACACACTGCCTGCAGTGTGACTGTAGGTTACCCTTTGAATTAATATTCTATAGTTTTAAACCCCAAGCATTCCTCATCAGGGACGTCAATTAACAAAGCTGCTGCTCCCTACATTCGTTTTCTTAAATGGAGCCTGTTTTTATTTTTGACAAGCTGCAGAGCCACATGAATACACCACAGCACTTAAAATAAAAGTACCCATATCAGATTAACATAAGGCGCAATCTAAGAGAATACGTGCTGAATTTTTCTGGTGCACTGGGAGCATATTTCACTTCCAGCAGAAACAGAAAGGGGAGAGTGCTCAGGGTTTTGCAGAATGATGCCACTACATACTTGAATTATGACACGTATTGTATATAGCACTGACGGCAAAGAGTATCGGTCACACATTGAGACCATACTCAGTGACCTGGAATATCACTACATACTCTTTGGCACCTGAACAACCTAGCTAGCTTTATTTTCATTTCTTATCAGCAGCTCAGCATATAGGGACATACCTGAAAAACATTGAGATATACAGGCATATTCATATATTTTTAAACATAAAACCAAAACAAACAAAAAAACCAACCAGCTGTTCAAGGTGCAATAAAAGAGGAGCAGCTGCCCTCCATCACCATAGGCAGCCCCTTCCTCACTGGCCTCCCTTCTCAGCCCGTGCTCACCTGGCTCCTTGTCTGCCAGCTGGGGCTGGCCACAACACAGAGTCCCTGCCCTGTGACACCGCCACCGCCAACACTCTGCCTGCTGTGACATGGCCACGATGTCACCAGGCCTGGCGCCCACGATTATTCTTTCATCACATGATGACATGGCTTTTCTGCCCTATCATGAGAAGAAACAACTAAACAAACAAAATGAAACAAAATCGACAGCATCAGTTGGTAATGCCGGAGAGGGAAACGATGTATCTGCGGGATCAATTTAAGTGTAAAAGAGCATTAAAAGCAGCAGGTTCTTCCCACTGGGTACTTCCCATTTTAAAGATGTGTGGTACTTGCTGCTGAGATATGTGGATTTGAGGGCTAAATTCTGCAAGAAAAATGCTCATTGAGTTGCCTGAAAGTGATATTTCATACCTTTGACATTAAAAACACGTCAACGCCCAACTCTGTGTGAGTGGCTGGCCATACTGAAGGTATCTCATTAAGACTTGCATATTTCTTTCCCTGAAACAAACCAAAGATTTTGTTGAGGGCTGTCTTGCGCTGTGCATGTCAGTTGGACACCAGCCCGAAACACAGAAATGAGCTTCCACCTATTTCCTTCACTGCATCCTCTTTAATTGATAGGACAGGAGGCCCTGGGCACAACCAGCCCCCAGAAGGCTCCCCCTGAGCCCCAGGAGCACTTCTGTGCTGTGCGGGTGAGGAGCCCTGGCACAGGCTGCCCAGAGAGGCTGTGGGGTCTCCTCCTTGGGGATCTCCAAAAGCCGCCTGGAGATGGGCCTGGGCAGCCTGCGCTGGGTGGCCCTGCTGGGGTAGGGCTGGGGCCTGGTGGCCTCCAGAGGGCCCCCACAGCCTCAGCCCCTCTGTGGTGCTGTGATTCAGATGTTTCCTCTTTTAGTGTCTGAACAAATCAGAAAGCTACAGGCACACAGGATTTTTTGAATGGAGCAGTGGGATTTTGATTTATTAAGTTACATTTAATTTAGTGTCACACTCTGAAATCCCCATGTGGGTCTACAGGCTACATGGCCAAGTCAGACTGTGGCCTCAGGTACAAAACCCCATTGACAATTAGCGAATGCCAGCTGTAAAACCAGTGTGGGTTAATGAGTACTACAGTAAGGTGATAGCACATCACCTGCAGCTGCTGAGGAACTGGCTCATGAGAAGAGAAAAGCTTGCCTGGGAAGAGGTTTATATATTAGATAGTTTCCTCTTAGTAAGTTTTCCTATAATATTTCTCTATCAAGATTTCAGAACAGATCAGGTGATCCATGACCCAGTTTTAAACAGGAAAGTTACCCCACCTGTCACGTTGACAAGAGCATGGATGGTCATCTGCTTTTAGATAATACTCAGGAAAAGCAGAGATGATTAAATTAATCATTAGTTCTTAGGTTGTTGGGGTTTTGTTTGTTTGTTTGTCTGTTTTGCTTTTATTTATTTATTTATTTGGGGGGAGGGTGAATTTATGTTTGAGCAGCTGGCTTTCTTGTATTAGAGTTTTTTTGCAATAGTAGTAGTTTCTCTAGTGACCTCTACCCAAATGTTGCACAGAACAGTGGCAATGTGTTTTTAGAACAATTCAGTGTGATAAGGCTGTGCTGAGAATTTACAAACCTGATTGTACATGTGTCCAAAATGTTGGATGTTTTTATGGAGAAAGACATCAGAACAATGGAGTCTGTAATACGGAAAACAGAGAGCAGTTTTTAATTTTTTTGCTTAAAAATGATTGCATTTTTACAAGCTGGTGGCCTACTTCAAATTTGAGTGGATATGAGTCTCATACCTAAGTGATCTAGAAATCTTGGAGGCTGAAGTGTATAAAATCCATTAAAAAAAAAAAAAAAAGAGAGAGAGAGCCTGAGGTGTCTGATATTTGAGGAAAGACTGGCTTTCCAGACTTTCCAAAACAGAAAACTTTCAGAAAACATGCCCATATCAACAGTTAAGCCTCCCAGAGGCTGTCCTGTTCCCCTCAAAGCAGCGAGAAGGGCTATGTAAGAAAACATCACTTCATGTGAGGAGCTCCTTGCCTGCAGTCCCAGACTCTGCCCTTCCACAGCCCCGAGGGCTGGGAAAACAGCATCCTGGCTTTTGCCCACCTTCTGTTTTCTCTGATTGGTTATTGTTGCCAGAGACATCCGTCCCCATAGTTTTCTACTTTTTTTTTCTTGTGACAATGGAAGTGAAAGCTTCATGCATGCCATGAGTAAGGGGAGCATGTCTATAGCTGGCAGCGCTATAGCATGGCTGTATGGAGCCCAAGAAACCAGCAGCAAAGCCAAGAAGTCCTTCAAACATGTTAGATGCATCAAATCTGCTGTGAACACACACATCATCTGGGCTCCTACAATCACTCCTTATGCGTCAAGCATGTGTGTGTCCAACCAGACGTTTTATATTTGTCCAGAATGTCTAGCCAGGCAACAGTGAGGGCCACCAGGAGCTCAAGGAGTGCAGAAGCTCAGAGTACATCATCGGGGCTCTGGCCAAAGCTGCAGGGAGGTCTCCACCAGTGGGACCAGTGAAGTGATTTTGTAGAGCTGAAAACTGTAGGCTTGGGGAAAAAAAAATAATAAAAAAATAAAAAGCTGACAGTAAGGCCAGGCATAGGAGAATGAATGTGAGAAAAATTTCCCCTGATTTAACATGATTCTAAATATTTTCATAAGGAGAGCCTCTACACTACTTTATGCAGCTCAAATTACCTAGAGATCTGAGACTGTGCTCTACTCTAATTAAGGTCTGTTAGGATTCCCACTGAAATGATTTTGCTAATGTTTATGTTATAAAGGCACTGTGCCAGTAATGTGAGAATAACAGGAGTATCCTGTCATCATAGCAAAGTCCCCTCATCATAGCAAAAACTGAAGGGAGTTCCGCAATTGGGCCTGAGTTTGTGGTTCAAAAACAAATAGTTCTGCTTTTCTGTTCAGCTACATTTTATAATTTATTCAGTAAAATTCTCCAGTCCTAGCCTGGACTTCTTGTTCAAACTCAAAGTCATATTTAGAGTTTATATAAGGAAAGGTTATCATGCTATTCATTGTTTTGGTATTGACCAAATTGACTTTAATCTCATTTGAGTTTTAATTGTTTTTATTACAATTTAGCATTATACATTTTGGTGACATCTTTTCTTGATTTAATTTCATTGTGTTTTGACCTCTAAATACAGTTTTCTACATCAGGAATGCATAATAAGTCGCATTTCTCTCAATGGGTTACATGTGTTACACGAGTACGGAAAGGCTGAAGGGCTAGGGCAGACACCACTCTACCAAACCAAACAAAAAAAAAAAAAAAAAGTTTTGTGTTGATAAGCTTATAATTCCTGCATCAGCATCCGAAGTGGAAGCAAGAGTCACCTTCTGAGGACACTGCTTCTGGACTAACACAGGCTGACACAGGGTGGTACTGAGGAGCAGGCAGCTACCATAAGCAGCAGAACTGCAAAGGTGAAGACAGGAAATCCCCACACTGGTTTTGTTTAAGCTATTTTCTATAATCTGTTGTAAAACGCACGTTACTCAAAAAGAGACTGAGAAAATCAGTTATTTTTTATTCTTTAACTGCAAAATTATGCATCTTAAAATGACAATAGAAATGCAGTAATCCAGTTTAATTGCCAAATCAATTGGGATTTAAATATTAGCCATGTGCTGTTTCATTTGGTCCACTTTTTTTCCAAATTGAAAGGGATCAATTTTTTAAAAATTTTAAAATCCTCTCATACCTCTCACTTCCTGCAAGCACTGTGTAAGATGTTTTGGATTGCAGTGAAAACCTGTGTATTTTTAAAGCTGAGAAGCTGACTACTTACATACTGATTGCTGATGAAGGTACTGATGACTGACTAATGTCCATCACTTGAACATTTGAGACGTATCACTATGATTTACTATCAAATTGCTTTGATTTTCTTGACTGTCTTCTGGCAGCACAAATTGAGACAGAGAGCATTTAGCAAAGCCACGTAGTTTGGTGTTGATGCTAGTATTACTTTCATCATGAGTCAGTTGGAGGCATCGCTAATTAAGTCAGGAAAGATGTTAAATGCTTTCTGCTTGAGCATGTCATGGGGCAGAAGGGATTGTGGTCAAGGCAGGAAAACTGAGTCCTGCAAAATCCAAGGGTGGTACTCAGATCACAGGGAACTCTAATTTGGGTGACGTAGGAAAGGAAAACAGGTCTCGCAATACAAACACAGATAATTTTAATTACTTTAATTGTTTTTACAGGAGCTGTTTAAAGAGATCCACCATTTTTTTTCAGGTCTCCCGCAGGACAAAGATAAGTTAACCAAGTAAATAGACACAAGGCATCTTAGATCCCAGACAAAACATTTAAGCAAACTGACCCATTTGACTTCCTTGCAGGGTAACTGCCAGGCTTCCCCAGGGGAAGAGGGATGACACTGAGCAATCCCTAGGAAGTCAGTAAAACCAAAGTATGTAAAAGTGTTGATTTAGATTATCATTATACGTTTATATTATCATTTTACAAAGCCTTTTTGTCAGTTCCATAAGGTGAGATACATCAAAACCAAGGTACTCGTGGATGGAGAGGGTTGAAGCTGTGAATTAGAAAAAAAAAGAGTCATAAGAAGAGCAACAAACAAAATAGATCAAGAATAAGGGAACAGAGGTTCAAGTTTCCCAAAACACTGGGCATGACTGGACAGACTGATACCCTTGACGACCGTCAGTAAGATGCCAGGGAGCTGGACAGGTGGAAGGCACCCGTGTTCTCCTGCCCTGCTCTGCGTAATTGGGAGGTGTCTCTCAGAAGATGGCTTCAGCCAGAACTTCAAAGGAGGTCCTCAGGGCTTATCAAGCAACAGTCTGCAATGGCTGAGTTATGCAAGAGGTGAGGTGATACCACAGCTAAGAAACTCCTTTATTTCAAGTCACAGACTGTGAGTTTGGGTAAAATCTATATAGAAGCCTTTTCACCAAGACAAAGTAGATAAAACCCCCAAATAGCTGAAACGTAAAGGGACTGTTCAGCTGTCTAGAGTTGCTTGGTTCAGAGGCAGGCGTAATTTTTCGTGGCAGAGACGTTATTGAGTCAGTCCCAGTACCCAAGAGGTCACCTCCCTCCTGCAAAGCAGCTCTTGGTCTAACAGGGAGACCAAGCAGAGATACATCCCTGTGATGCTGGTGTTATGCTCACCTTGAGGAGATGAGGAGAATATGTACACCTATTGTACCCTAACCCTTACAAGACAAAACCCACTAATGTGTTTCTCTTCTTTCAGTGAGTACAGGTGGGAGAGCCTGGACCTCATACCAGTGAGTCAGCCCAGACGTAGGCGCCTATCCTGCACATCCCTCACAGTGACTTTTGACAGAAATGAAAGCCAAGAGCACAGAAAAACATCAGTTACGAGGTGCCAGGCCCCTGAGGGCACCCACAGATCTCACTGTCTCTGCCCAGCCCCTCAGGGCTCCCCGCACCCTGCCCAGGACCCCAATACGGCCTAGCCCAGGGCCGTCTGCGGGGAAGGTCAGGATCAAAGGCATCCTGCTTGAAAAACAGGTCACAACTCAGACGGAGGTAGCTGTGGCAACAACTTCCAAGACTTAAAATACTTGAAAATTTTGTAAAACTTTCTGTTTTACCAGTAGTCTTACAGTATTTTCAGGAGGTGTGTCTTAACAGCAGGTTGAAGGGGAAATCGCACACACACCAAAAAAAGAATAAGAACATTAAAACCACAAAATATGGCGATTTGTAAAAACAAGATGTAAAACAGGGGCTTCCCTCCACTTCTCCCCAGTATCAAAACAAATGTGAAAAGCCCACAGTAGCCCCCTGCCTTGGTAGCAGGTGGGACAGGGAGCCTTGGAGGCTGGGTGGCTGCGCCGTCCAGCTGGAGGATCAAGAAAACCGCTCTAGGCAAGAGGACTGAAGACAGCGAAGGCAGGATAAAAGCAAAGTTAACAAAAAAATGTAGCAAAGACTTGGAGAAAATTTCTTGCATGCAGAGCAGAGGTATGGGGAACTTTAATATCTGCTCAGCTGGTGAATGTTGTGGAGGGCAAGCTGGAGCAGCCTGATTTGACCCATTCAGTCCTGCTGCCAGTAATACCTACGTGGTCCTCTCCGTACACCCAAGCCCAGCAGCTAATACAGGATGCAGGAAGCCTGCCTGGGCAGAGAATAGTATATATCACCCAAAGGCGATAGGCAGAACGGGCAGAAATTTCTCCTGCGCAGAGAACAAAAGGAACATTGCAGAAACTGTGCTGAGACCAGCTTGAAGCTTTCAGGCTGAATTTATATGCTTTGTGCTTGAGCTGAATGGTTCACGTTAATTTCCACAGAAGCTCTGCAACTGCATGTGATTTTTGTTGTTGTTGTGCAGCTAGAACATTAGTTATCTCTCATTTGTAAAGCAGCTACCATATCCTGTAATGACCTTTTACCGTGTGGTTTTCTTATGTTCAACCACTTGTCCCCATTACTTTTTTTTTTTTTTTTTTCCTGCCAGAGTGCTGATACCTCAGGCATCCTTTACTTCTTACTCCCACCTGAGCTCAGTCCTGACAACACAGTGTGCAGTTACCAGGTGCCTGTCCTGGGACTGTGAAACTGCTGTATCCTGTTCTCATTCTGCAGTGTCACAAAGCAAATACCTCCTGCCTCTGAGAACTACAAATGTGTGAGACTGAGCGTGATGCAGGAGGAAAATATTCGTGACAGCTGATGTGCATGTTAATGCAATTGTTTGTTGCAGCGATTCTCAGACATCTGTGAGTCTGCACGCATCTAGATGTGTGTGAGGTCTACGAGGAAATCTTCTCTTGTCCTAACAGACAAATAACATGTTTTTTCATAGAATAAACTGTACAATATATAAAACTTATTTTAAACTTTTAAGCAGGAAGACTTTATTTGATAAGTATTGATTTCTAGTAGCTTATGATAAGCTAAGTTGAGCGCAGCTTCAGGTGGATGTGCCAAGGGTTTCTGCCCAGGAGCAAATGAAATGAAATGGTAACACTGGAAACCTAGGCAGGGCTGTCCTGCAATGCCTGAGGAAGTGCGCTGAGCTAGCGTGCAAGTTCTTTGTTGGCAGAGGTTACAGTCAAATCAATATGGTTTTCACCTAGTGTTTTAAGCACACAGATGCATTACTAAATAAATTGTGTGTTTCAGCCACATAGTTATGCTATGATGCCCAAATTTTGTACAGCTTGCAGTGAAAGCCCAAAGGAGTAGCAGCGAGTTTTAAATGTTGCATTCATTAGGCAGCTGGGGAAAAAAAAAAAAGAAAAAAAGAAAAAAAAAAAAAAACAAAAAACCACCAGACTCCTGACTGCCCTTCAAATTGGGAAACCCCAGTCAGCACAACAAAACCAGGAGAGACTTCCTCAGGAACAGCCCGCAATGACAGCCAGGAAACTAGCCTGGTCTTCATAGGTCACAGCAACCAAGGAGTTTCCCAGAATCACCACCTTTTGCCTGTTAACATTTTCCTCATACCAGTTAGATCCCCTGGCACAAGGATATACAGGAATAGATTTCAAGTGAATTATACATTACAGCACTTGTCTTTCTCCCATAATGCACAGTAATGTCTCCAGGAAATTATTCACATCAGAAATTACGAATTTACAAAATAATCTTTAGAAAGCCGTAGGGACGAATATATACAGCAGGTGTGGTGACTGAGCCCTCAGCATTTTCATTTACACATGCAAGTATGAATTTGCATGTAAGACTAAAATGACTAAAAAGGCAGACAGCTTCTCAGCCCAAAGATTATATTCTGTGCATGAAAGTGTTGAGTTGTGAAGGCACAGGAGACCCGCACGTAGTTTGTGGCAATGGCTGTCAGAGGGATTTTTGAGAAAAAAAAAAAAAAAAATCCCCTGTTAAAAATAGGTTTCAAATTTTCTAGTTATTTTCTTTGCTTGACTGAACTGCAAAAGATTTAGTTCCCTAATTATACCGGCACAATGGCTTAACTTGTTGAGTTGCGAAAGCTTGCTGTTATTCTTAATCAGCATCTTTAATCCTGCAACAGCATGTCTGCGGCAATGAGAGAAAACAAAAAAGATTCGTGGTGGCTGCCATTAAAAATTGTTATATCACACCCGTCTTTGTGTTGAGGCACTTCTTGAACTTGGAACTGGGAGACTGAGCACATTCCTGTCGGAATAATCCTTGTTCAGCAGCTACTGTCAATTGTCAGGCTTGGGGAGGCTTTCAGGAGGTGCTGGCTATTTGTGCAGCACAAGCCCTCTGCAGTCTTAAATACTCCAAAATAGAGTCACCCTTGGCATAGCTTGGAAATACTCAGGTTGCATTAACATTGAGTTTTAGTGTGGAATACATGTTTTCTCCTTTCATCGCCACTTAACTGATTTATCTGAGTTTCCAGAGTAGCATCTTCTATTACTTTCAATGAGGACATTGTCTTCCTTTCTTAGAGGAGCTCAGAAGATCACCAGTTACATGAAATGGACCACAATATGATTTAAAAAAAAAAAAAAAAAAAAAAAAAAAAAAAAAAGTTCTTTTTAAATGTTGACATTTTAAAACCCATATCTCCCATTCTTGGTAAAGCTGCGCCATGGAAAACCAGAAAAGGAAGCCAAGTCCACAGGAAATCCCCACGCTGACACTTGGAGTGTACCGTATTAATAATAGGTTAATCTTTAAAATCTGGAAGTGGAAATGGAATGACTGTGGTTCTTTCGGCCTTGTCGGGTGCCTGTCAGGCTGAAGGCTGGTTTGCGTTTGCTGAACCATGCTATTAAGCATCCCTTAGCCCAAAAGCATGCTGCAGGCTCATCTGGCTTCATCCAGGCACTTTCCCAGCTCACGTGCTGTGCCTGGCATCTTGCTGGGTGGCACTGAGCAGCCTTTATGACTTTGCCAGTTCTCCGGGGTCTTGTAGCTTCCCACTCTTACACAGGCTGCTCACCAGCCCCTCGGCTAAAGCCTCCTCACATTTCATCTCTTCTAGATCTCTCCCTCAAAACTCCTGCGATATTGCTGGCCTAAAGGCTCTTGCTCTCTGTTCCTCTTTGGGGGAAATCCCACTGCTGTGAGCCCTCCTGCAACCCGTCAGGCTCCTTGTGCCACCAGCCCTCCCGCTACTCTCAGAAATGCTCCTCTTAACCATGAGCTACGAGGACCGGTCCCACAGGTGACGCACGTGGTACTGCACACGTTGAAACATCTGACGACAAAGAGCCTTCAAAAAAGGCAAAAAGAAATAGAGAAAACTGTTGTCCCAGCTTGTCGGCTTCTCTAAGTTTCTGAAGCTGTCATTAACCACGGACTTCCTTTTGGCTGAAGCCTGTAAGTGACAATATGTGCGAGCACAGTGCTCATTAACAGCCAGGATGTTTGAGGCTAATGCTCCTCTTGCAAAGCATATTTAATTTTATCAGCTAATCAAGTTATTTTTAATCAAAGTGCTCTTTGAAAATGACAAGAGCACGCATGATCTGAAAGATGAACAGAGAGAGAGAGGCAACTATTTCTATTTTAAAACCTCTGACAGAAATTATTCCGGGGCTGAAGCACGGCATTCCAACATCTACTGGCTTTCTTGTCAGTCACAGAGCTGTGGGAGACGGAAGAGCAAAAATTAAGCTAAAAGAGATAACACACAGGAAGCCCGTGCTGTGTTAGATTGAAAGCAGCCAGTGCTTTCGTTGACAAACTTGGAAACTAGAATGGAAACACTGCTACACTAAATTATGCTGAACGTGCTAAATGTACATACTTTTTTTTTTTTTTTTTTTCCTTTATATAATAGTATAAAGCACAGAATTATCACCAAGAAATGGCAGAAGCTAGATGCCAAACAGTCGGGCTGCTTCGCGTATGAACAAAGAACCTATCTGCCTGCCTCTCTCCCGCACTGAATTATCATGCTCTTCTTGGAAGGAAATGAAGATCATCAGTCTATTTAGGTCGTGACTTTATGATTCATAGAAAAGCCTAGGTGGGGGACATCGCCCCCCTTATCGCCACTGTTAGTGGCAGATAGGACAGAGCCATATCGAACTGAAAACCAAGACAAGCCATGGCTGATCTCCCTGCTATTTTAGGACCTGCAATCAGCTCCTGAGTGTTCAGATCTGATACTTCTCATGACCCATCACAAGGCTGGAAAGAGGTGATTTCAGGTTTGTGAAAGCGCCCCATCAGCTGCAGCATGAATACCAGCTTTGTTGGGATTTGTGCTCTCTCCCTACTCCAAAAACACAAAATAAAACCAAATAAACATTTAAAAAAAAAAAAAAAAAAAAAAACAACCCCAAGAGAACCAAAGCAACCATTTACAGGCTAATCCCGCTTCAGCACAGGAGCCTCGCTGCAAAGGCACAGAACAAAACATTTACTGTGGTTCTTGTTTGGTTTGATAATCTTTCGAGAACTTCCCACATTTTTCTATCAGTAAAAACAGCCTGTGGTAAAGTGATTTGTGTTTTCTGCCTTTTCCAGAACAGTAGCCATAGAAGTTTGTAGCCCCATTGTCTGAAAAAACAAAACAAACCAAAAATGCGTATATTTATTTCATTGGTTTCTCGTTTGTCTTACCCTGTGAAATGTCATATAAAGGGAAAACCCCAGTAGCTCACATATAACCACACTCCTCTGTACTTCTCAGGATCCTGTCCCAGAAAGCGTAAGTTGGTAAATCCTCCAAAATTATTATCATGCATGATGTCAACCATGCTGGAGGTACCTCCTCAAACTACTAGATAAGCATCTACTTTGTATAGGTCAAGTTTTTTTGGCAAGCCCATGACCCATTTTTGGCAAGTGTTTTTATTCTGTCCGCCTCCTTTAGTTGTGGGAGGGTCGAGATGAAATCCTGGCCTTACCAAAGGTGGAGCTGAAGCTCAGGCTGATTTATCTGACTGTTTAAAATGCCCAAAGCCACAATGACTGTACGCAGGGAACTGTATGTTGGGACGGGAGTTCCTTTCAGATGCCATCATTTTTACATTCTCCTGCTCAGGAGTCCAGGAGTCTTGTTTGGCTTCACCTCCTCACTCAGCACGCCATAAACCGCAGGAAGCCAAGTCTTTAACACGTACTTAACAGAGGTCAAAGAAAGTGTTAGCAGGCAGGCTGCTGGCTCACCACCTGGACAGAGCAGGACCGCTCTTTTTCTCTCCCGGCGCTCTGTGTTTCTCTTCTGCTACCAAATAAATCCGAAATAAGGGTATTGGTTATCGTCTACTCACTCAGGCAGAAAAATGCAAGAGCAGTTGCAGACTCTGTAGCTATATACTTACACTATAGGAGCATTTTTAGAAGCTGTATAACTAGGGGGTCATTTCTGCCTGCTGTTTTGTGTGGTATCGTTGGTGAAGGTGATGGCACAGGTGGGTACGCAGCGCACAGACTGCTCTGCAGGCAAAGACAGCACCGGCTGCGGGTGAGGACCATGTCATCCCGGCTGAATTTCTCTCTGAGTGCTGTGCTTAGCTGTTGATTCCTGCGCTGCCTCGAGGTTAGGACGGGCAGCACAGCCAGCAGGACGGGGACATCGCCTCTCTGTCAGGTGCACAGGGGGTCGTGACCCACCGTGTTGGTCCCGTCAGCATCTCCCCCGGACAGGCAGGGGCTGCGCTGGATTTTGAGTCTGTGTTTTCGTATTTAAGCACCTGGGATCGACCTCCTGTTGGCTGTGCAGCTCAGATGAAGAGATTTATTTAACTTACTCTGGAAAGCCTAAAAAAGCGGATGCTGAAGACGGAGTCGGTGATGTTACTGTTCCCGTTGTCAGCAGGGAGAGCGGCTGTCAGAGGGGGATCAGGTGCTGGGCGTGCGGGCTGCAGGACCCGCCTCACTCGCGGGCTGCCCACCCCCAGCCCCCAAAACCCAAACCCTGGGGGACAGCCCCAGCAGCTCCCCTCCTGCAGCCCGCCCCAAACCCACCGCAGCCTGCAGACACACCCGCACCTCTCCTCGCCGCCTTCATTCCCCGCAGCGCCGGGAGACGTCGGGAGCCGGCCCCGCACCCCCGGAGCCCCCGGCCCTGCGGCGGGGCAGGTGCGGCCGCTTCCGCGGGGAGGAGGAGGAGGAGGAGGAGGAAGAGCAGGAGGAGGAGGAGGAGGAGGAGGAGGAGGAGGCGGCGGTGCCCGTGGGCGTGCTCCCGGCGGGGAGGGCCGCCCGCAGCCCACACCCCCGCCGCTAACTTCGCCGCCCTCCCCTCCCCTCCCCGCCGAGCCGAGCCGAGCCGGGCCGGGCCGGGCCGGGGCCGCCCCCAGCCATGAAGGGCCGGCGGCGGCGGTGGTGCTGGTGCTGGCGGGGGGAGCCGCGGCGCCTGGCCGTGGTGCTGGGGCTCTACACGCTGCTGCTGCTGCTGCTGGTGCCCTACGCGCTGGACTACGGGGCCAGGAGGGCGCGGGGGGACGAGGAGCCGCTGCTGCGGCGCTGCCCCAGCCTGGAGGAGGCGCTGAGCGAGTGGGGCTGGGAGCAGCGCCCGGCGCCCACGGGCGACGAGGAGGACGAGGAGGAGGAGGAGGGCGAGGAGGAAGGCGGCGGAGGGGCGGCGGGGAACGGCACCGGGGCGGCGGCGGGCAAGCGGCACATCTACCTGCACGCCACCTGGCGCACGGGCTCGTCCTTCGTGGGGGAGCTGTTCAACCAGCACCCCGACGTCTTCTACCTCTACGAGCCCATGTGGCACCTGTGGCAGGCGCTGTACCCGGGAGACGCGCTCAGCCTGCAGGGCGCCCTGCGGGACATGCTGCGCTCCCTCTTCCGCTGCGACTTCTCCGTGCTGCGCCTCTACGCCGCCCCGGCCGGGCCCCGCGACCCGCTGGCCCCCGGCTCCCCCAACCTGACCACGGCCGGCATCTTCGGCTGGCGCACCAACAAGGTGATCTGCTCGGCCCCGCTCTGCCCCGCCGCCCCGCGGCCCCGCGCCGAGGTGGGGCTGATCGACGGCGCCGCCTGCGAGCAGCGCTGCCCGCCGCGGGCGCTGCGGGAGCTGGAGGCCGAGTGCCGCAAGTACCCGGTGGTGGTCATCAAGGACGTGCGGCTGCTGGAGCTGGGCGCCCTCCTGCCGCTGCTCAGCGAGCCCGGCCTCAACCTGCGCGTGGTGCAGCTCTTCCGAGACCCCCGCGCCGTCCACAACTCGCGCCTGAAGGCCAAGCAGGCGCTGCTGCGGGAGAGCATCCAGGTGCTGCGCAGCCGACACCGCGCCGAGCCTCGGGGAGCGCCTCGGCCAAGAGGACCCCCTGGCCCGCTGCCCCCCGGGCTGCTGGGCGCGGGTCGGGCTCCGCCACCGCAGCACCGTGCTGAGTTCTTCCTTGGCGGAGCGCTGGAGGTGATCTGCCAGGCCTGGCTGCGCGACCTGCTGCTGGCACGACGCGCCCCGTCGGGGCTGCGGCACCGCTACACGCAGCTGCGCTACGAGGACCTGGTGCGGGAGCCCCGCGCCCAGCTGCGGCGTCTGCTGCGCTTCGCCGGGCTGCCCGTGCCCCCCGCCATGGAGGCCTTCGTGGTCAACATGACCCGCGGCGAGGCGTACTCCTCCGAGCGGCCCTTCCTCATCTCCGCCCGCGACGCCCGAGAGGCCGTCCACGCGTGGCGGGAGCGCCTCAGCCGCCAGCAGGTGCGGCAGGTGGAGGCGGCGTGCAGCGAGGCCATGAGCCTGCTGGCCTACCCGCTCAGCCCCGACGACGGGCGGTAGCGGCCCCGGGACCAACGCCAGGACACCCCGTGGCATGGGGGCCTGTCTGAGACGGGGAAACAGTGGCTTCATGGGCCTCCGCCTTGGCGTTGGTGGACATGTTGGCATTGGCGGACATGTTGGCATTGACATTGGCGTTGAAGGACACGTTGGCATTGGTGAACTTGTTGGCATTGGCCTTGGCGTTGGCACACAGAGGGAGGGAGGTTTGAGCGCCCGCTGGGTGCCAAGAGGCCATGGAGAGCGGCTGCCGAGGTGACGATGGAGGGGACACGTTCTTGAGGTGTTCGGTAAGAGATGCCCTCAGGGCACAGTGCCGGACTCTGAGGCCCACTAGATGTGAAACTGCGACCCCATGCCAAGAGTGGGGGTTGTGTAAAAAGAAAACAAGAATGCTGTGTTAAATTTTAAAAATCCCCCGGACAACAACTCTCAGTAAGGAATCAGAGGACTCAAAAGTTATTAACGTAAGAGGATCACCCCTTCCAGAGCATGAAAACACGTTGTGTCCAACTGTATTGCTATTAAAACACTTAAAGGAGGCTTCTGTGAAATTCATGGCGTTTATGCACGGCCCGACTGCCAGAGTCTCACGCCACGGGAGGACGTCCCGCCGAGGGAGGACGCCTTGGTGTTGGTGCTTGCTGAGCCCGTGTGAGCTCTGTCTGTGTGGGTGGCTTTGTCTCCTTCCCGTTCCTCGTTGCAGTTCCCCTCTGTCCCTTGGAGTGCTCGGGTATTTGGTTGTAGGAGCAGGGAAAGTGTTCGGATGCTTAAGTGTTTTGGAGATGTTTGTTTCTTAAATCGTAACTTTTCTAAGGAAATCCGTAACCCTTTTGTAAAGTTGGGTATTTTAATACATTCCTGTAGCTTCATGGTGATATTCACGTGCAATACAGGTGGCTAACATATTTTTTGTGGACACCCGTAGAGATAACTGTAGCTGGAAGGTGAACTCTTGGTATTTCCATTTTGTTTCCTCAACTGGATGAGTGAATCACTTTTCTTCCCTAACTTCCTGACTGATACATTGTGCTGTGCGCAGGTTCCCCTGCTCACATCCCTTCCGAACAATAACATCCTCTCAGCTGGTCACGCGTGTGCTTAGACAAAAGCAAATGCTTCCTAACAGGGCTGAGCAAATTCATCTTGGTGTAAGAAGCTCCCAAATAAAAGTTTGTATTTAAGGGAGGGGGGGGGGGGAGAAAAATGAGAAGAAAAAAAAAAAAACACTCTAAGTTTCATTTTGGGTTTTCAGATGATATTTTTCTGCAGACTTTCTGGAGCTTGTATGAGAAGGGTGTGCGTGTGTGTGTGTGTGCAAGTGTCTTCGTTCTGTTTCTCGATTTGGGGATAGGAGGTTTCAGTGTAACGTGAGGACACAGCGCTGTAACTCGTTACGGACGGCTTTTGAGCCCGTTCCAACCTGACGGCGTCTCAGTGGCACTGCAGGAGTGTACGAGGCTGTGGGGACGCTTACATACAGTCCTCCAACACAAAGTGAGAACACGAACTTCAAACTGAGGATAATCCAGGCTCAAGAACAAAGCTATATTTATATAAAGTGCTGGAAATAAAGGCAGTTCAAAGGGGTTGCACTGTCTTACAAGAAACATTTGCATTGCACTGTAGTTGTTCATGCTTTGCATATTGCGCTGTAAAACATGCCAGGGTGTTAGGGTGAGCCTTAATTTATTTGAGCTCTTTTCCTTCCTCAGCCTTCCCACCAAAGGGTACATTAGCAGTAGAAGCATTGCTGCTGTCATTGTCTGAGGAAAAGTGCAGGCATAAAAGTGTTTTTGAGTGAATCAACTAATTTCATGGTAGCATGCACCATGCAGTTGTGCATCGTTTGGTTTCTGCTTGAGGTAAAAATTGCAGGGGCCCATTTTGTATGGAAACCACCTTTGTATTATCTAAGGGATGTTTCTGTGTCCTGCTGTAGGTAAGCATGAGAGCAGAATCGGTCCCTGGATGTTGTGGTGCTATTTAGCAGTGGGATTTGTTTAGATGAACAATACCTGTTCTGATGCCTTGATAACCTGTGTCGGGTAGCCTAAGCTGGCAGACACCCAGCCTGGCTTGTGCAGACAGGTTTGGGAAGAAAATACGATTTAATCGCATGCCAAAAGACAGTACGGTACTAATTTCCTTACGTCAGATGGGAGATCAAAATGCAGGGTAGCTTGCTGATTTGTTTCTCAGCACACTGCAGTCACAGGGTTGCACTGTGCAGTTGTTGAGCATTCGCTTCACCTTGGCCAGGAATCTC
Source organism: Anas acuta (assembly GCF_963932015.1). Taxonomy (NCBI): domain Eukaryota; kingdom Metazoa; phylum Chordata; class Aves; order Anseriformes; family Anatidae; genus Anas; species Anas acuta. The sequence continues at coordinate 69,477,645 of NC_088979.1, forward strand.
TTCTTGCCACTGCGGGTTGTGATGATCTTTTGTAAAAGAGGTTGTTGGAAGCGCGTGCTTAGCCTCAGTTCATCGTGGTAAGACAAGAGGTGCTTATAGCTGAAAGTATCCACTACCTGTACAGCGTATAGTGTCTTCTGAAATAGTTTTTACACTTGACAGAGACGCATTTTCTGTACCCATATTTATTTTTCTCAATGGAAGTTGCTCCCTGATGCACTTTCTTCTTTCTGTTAGTGATTCATTCAATTTTTTTCTCACCCCAAGCTGTTCTCCTAAGACCCAGCGTGGTTCCTGCAGGTTTCTGAGTGCTGTGAAAAGGGCTCTGTTCTGCAAAGTGTACAAAAATACAGCAAGTGCAATTTCCGTTTTGCATTCAGGGCATGACAGTTTATTAGAAGACTCCGCTAAATGATCAACAGGGAATATATGGAGTGGAAAAATGGAGTAGCACAGAGCAGGATCTTCGAGCAGGATGTGCAGGAGCATCCAGGACTGGGCAGCAGTTGCCTAATGGCAAGTTTGAGTAGTTTAGGCTGAGATTTGGGGAAAGTGTAGGCTTGTTTTACTCTGCTTGTAATGAATTAACAACTTTAATACATTGAGCCGTGGTGGGAAATGGAAACAAAACTGACAAACGCTTATACAACTTATTTCTGTCATCTGGTTTTACTTAACTTAAAGGTCGTCACGCGTTCGCCTTAAGGGAGGTCGAAACTTGAGCACCGTAATTGTACGCAAAGCCCTGTGTTCTAGATGCGGCATTTCCACGCTGGAATTGCTAATTGCTCTGTCACAACACTGTGCCTGTGCTTAAATTGTTAGATTTGAATTGTTGGGCGACAACTGTCAGAAATGCTGGAGGTCGGAGTCAAAAACTACCGAGCCTCTGCGTTGCTTGTAGTCCTAGAGCATCACTTGTATATCCCCGTGGTACATACTCACACGCTTCAGATACAACAGAAATGTTTTCATTGCTCAGAAGTATTTATTTCCTCGGTTTCTTTTTGGCAGCACAAAGCTCTCCCAGTGCAGCATCCCCTGAGAAGCGTTAGAGCAGGAATGGAGAACGGCAGCAAAGTTCCTTATTTAACAGCTTCAGCATCGCTCCGGTCATTTCTGTCCTGTTCCCCTGCTCACTGCCTGTCCTTCAAGAAAAGCTGTGAGTTTATTTGTTAAGTTCTCTTCAGGCATCGGTACCACAGATTTCAGTAAGATCATAAAAATCAGCACAGAACTTTGGGGTTTCTTACGGTAACGCAATTAAGCAACACCTCTGTGGAGAGCTGAGCTCTCGGAAGGCAGCAAGGAGCCAGCACGCCTGGCAGCACGTGCCGTCCTTTTCCTCAGCCTGCAGAATTGTCACTCAGCCTCCCTGGTGGTATTTGGGGTACAGGGACAGCGAGTATGGTGCTTGTGCTTTCTGAGAATCACCCTGCAATCCAGCCGGCACTGGGACTCTCTGAACTTATTTCGCCATCCCTATTTAACTGGACGTGGCACCTACCGCCGTGGAGACAAACATGGCAAAAACAAGATCGTCAGAGCAAGTCTTGCGCTAGCAGAAATTTTCAAGGCCACACTGGCCATGGGAGAGAGACTTTTTTAAACCCAAACTCAGGCTTTTAAATCCAACTTGGATTTTTAAATCCAAAGGCATTGAGATTGAGGTTTTCTATGGCTAAGGGCCCCGTTTCTGGCTGTTGAGGTGTACCTCCTGCGGTCTCGGCTCCGGACAGCAGGCTGGCTGGAAGCTGGCTGGCTCTGTAGGGCTTACACCCTCTGCAGGCATTTAGCACCAGCAGATTACAGCTCCCAGCACTGAGCTGTTAAGCTCTGCTGCTGACCCACGGCCCCATTTCTTGTGTTGGTAAATGGAAATCAGACCTTTCCCTGGTGCTCCCAAATTTCTCTCCTCATTTCTAATCATGTAACTTTGCCAAACTTTCACTGTATCTAGGCTGAAATGTTTCGTGTTGGGCTTAAGGCTCAATTCTCTTTGGGAATTTCAGTCCCTCTTCTTTAGAAACCAGGGTTAGGATGCGGCGGTCTTTTGCCTGTGTTCCAAACGCTCTCCAAGAAGTCTGTGAAATCTTCTGTCACGTCAGTGCTTTGGGACGAGCGCTCCTGTTCAGGCAGGGGAGCTGACCTCTGTGTGAGGGATGCGTGTTCTGTTGCCATTCCAAGTTGGCCAAATATATTAATGTTAAAATATTAATGCAAAAAACCAGCATGTGCTCAGTAAAAGTGGTTTTGGTATGTGTGTGTCTGTCTTTATTTTGTACCGAACAAAACCTGCCTTGCTTTTCTCTTCAGCACGCATGCTCAGACCTCTGCCTTCCCCACAGGAAAGCTCGGTGCGGCGTAAGGCACATGGCAGTGGGTACCAAGGCCATGTAAATACCACCAGGAGCTGCCATCCCTGCGCTGCCGCTGATGCCTTCTCCTCCAGCCCCACGCTGCCCAAGGAATTTCTTAATTGCCCCACAGCTTAATTGCCTCTAGCAGATCTGAGGTGGGAGCAGCACCCTCCTGCTTAGCTTTTACAAGGTTCTTTCCCCCCCCCCATTGCCCCTCAGTACTGTCAAGCTTGGCTTGTGAGGAAAAGGGGTGATGTGGGAGCTGCCTGATCCAGCTGGGATTTGGGGATCCTTTGCAATCCTGTGTGCATCGGCCATTAATACCCGCAGACGGAACAGATGTGTCTGGAGGAGGCCCTCGGCTGTGTCCTTGGCCCCAGTAACAGATGTTTGCACTTCGGATTGAGAAGCGCCAGTGCTGGCAGTGCCTCATGTGCGTGTCACTGACATCTATTGCTTCCAAAGAATATACAGGATCCTCGGCTGGGAGGGACACACAAGGATCATCGAGCCCAAGGACCATTGAGTTCCCTTCCATGCTCCTCAACAGCTGTATGCAGGTGTTTTTTTCCACAGGGTGGACCTGTCTGGGGAGGAACCAATCCTGCATGAAGCCTGGCACTTGCAGAAGGGCTGAAGCAGGACTCAGAGTGTGTCAGGGGTGCCGGTGGCTCTCAGGGTGACCCTGAAGTGAGCTGGCTGGGGAAAGGGCAAGGGTGCGGCAGCACTGCTGTGTTCTGTGTCTCAGTGGCTCAAAGACAACAAATTCAGGCTTTTAGCAGATACAGAGAAATGCCAAGAGAAATAGACGCCCCGTATCTTCGAGAATTTGCCTCATTGTGCCTCAGAACAAAGGTGGAAAGAGGAGGTGGAGGTGGTGCACAGCAGAGTGAGCAGCGGTGTGGGGGACAGGCAATCGAGCTGTGGGCAGTACTGGCATGGGAACAGACATCTGTACATGGGCAGTGAATCGCCTTAGGCTGGAAGGTGGAACAAGGTGTTTTTTTCTTTAAAACCTTGAGACCAGTGTGGCTCTGAAGGAAGCTTCCAAATGGGGCAGGAAGGGAGGGAAAAAAATCCCCACTCCTTTTAGGAGGCAACTCTACTAATTTAGAAATGGAAAGGGATTGCTAGGGCAGACAGCCACGTGGAGGCAACAGGTGAAGCTGTGATCCAAGAGCCCTGTGGCCTGTGGAAAGTTCCACACTGAACACTGAAACCTGAAAAATGGGCTGTCATGTTACAAAAAGAGCCAAGCCCGTGGCTCACAGATGCTTTGTGCGTTTTGTTTGTGCTCTGTGAAAAGGAGGTAATGCTGACCTCCACGGAAAGGCTGCAAAACAGTTTGCTCTGGAGTACCCTGCAGCGGGCTGTCGTCACACAAAGCTTCCTAGGAAGAAGCCTGGTGACTTTGTCTTTGCCAGGATTTGAGCAAAACGTATTAGAGCTCAGCTGTACCATAAATCACAATGAGCAAAATTAATATCATAAATTCGTTTGCCCTGCTTGCTGAGAAGAGAGGAGCCGAGGGGAAAGGGAAAATGCCCTGTGTTTGTGTAAACACAAGCCACGTGCGTGTTTACTTGCGATGGGTAAAAATCCAGCTGTGTCCCCGAGTGTGCGGCCATGCAGCCCCAATGCTGCCCTGATAGTGGATGAACTGTCCTTCATGCTTTGCTAGGAATTTGTTAAATTATTCTCCTCTTGCTAATTTATGCACATGTGTGAAACAGGTACTTTCAGCTATGTTTTAGCAAGCATTTAAATCACGGGAAAGAGGTGAAAGAGGTGAGTGCAGTTGTTAAAATAATGCAAGAGGACTGTTACGAGATCAGCCTAAGTACAGAAGAGGCCTCACTGATGGAGGTTTTGGAAACCTTTCCTCAGCTTACCATAATCATTGCAGCTGCTGCTTGTGAAGAGATGACTTAGGTGAATTCTCTCTCCTCCTCTTTTTTTTTTTTTTTTTCTCCCTAAAACCAGTGTAAGAATAGGCAGTGATACCTAGTTTTATCTCAGGTGTTTTGAGGGCAATAGGATGTGACCTAAGTCACCTGTCCCAAGCTGCTCTTCGACTCATTAAGGATGGAGACTTCATAGCCCCAGCAACATGCCCACTGTCAAAAGTTCTCCCTACTGTCTACCTGAATCATTCCTCCTTCAGCTGAAGCCTTTTACTTCTCTTACTGGGTGCAGAAAACAGTCTGCCACCACTTGCCTGTACCAACTTTGTTAACTAATCTTATCAGAAGCACACAATTATATGATTCTTTTTTTACACAGCAACAGCAACAACAAAGCATTAATCAGCTTTCAAGCCTATTAGTTTCCAGTTCAGGCCTCAATTTGGTAATTCTTGTTCTGATAGAGCAATTTGGGGTCATTTATCCTTTCATAGTGAGCAATTTCCCTATTCCACACTCAAGCTGCAGAACCACTCCAAGGTCTGCCTTAATGCCACCGTATCAGATAACCAGATAAATATTCCAGTTGCTTATATAACACCAAATTCTCACATGAATAGAGGTGTTTTTGCTTACTGGTCTTGCCTGTTCCGAGTGGGTTTTGTTTTGTTGTTGTTTTGATATAAGAGGTGGAAACTGATACAAAACAGGCTCCAGCCTCAAGTTCCTTCTTTCTGATCAAGTGACGGTAATAATATCAGCAGCAAATGAGGAATCGTTTTATACGAATTTCACTTTGCATCATGAATTGTAAATAGGGTGCCATAGCTTGCTATTAATTCTCACTAAATTCTTGCTAAAATATTTGTTAGCTGGCTCTTCTAGGAACTTACAGTCAAAGCAGTTACAGGCACATTGGGAGCATCTAGCCAGCATTACTTAAACTGTTTCTTGATAGAAAAGGAGCTAGGCTGTGCTCTGATAAAGCTTATTATTAAAATCTTAACTACTACATGGCAGTGGGTGAGGTGGGGGGTGAGTCTCCTGTGATGCCACAAACCTGACAGAATAATTTAGAGAGCGGCAGTTAATTAATGGAACATTTTCCTCTTCTAACGATGCTCTGCTGAATGCAGAAGCAGCGTAAGGCCCTGTGGAATAATTCCCAAGACTGATTTTTGAATTTCTGCAGGGCTTCATCTCCATATGAAAAGATAATTCCATATTTAGTGGTTTTAAACCAGCGAGGGTAAAAATTTTCTGGGGAAGTCGATAGGTCCTCTTTGCACTAAAGCAGCCGTAGGACTAGGAGCACCTTTAAGTTTGAGCCATAATTTGAGCACCTGTACTGGCATAGCTGCAATTCGCACAGAGCAATGTTTGCATCCTTCGGACAGTTAGGTTTTGCAGGAACTGCCAGAAGGTAAAAATCGGGTTGATTGCTGCAATCAAGCTTTTTCCTACTTTCATAGCGTTACTCTCTGTATGAAGAAAGCTTGAACATCTACAGGAAAAAAAATCCATATCCGTTGTCACAAATTGTGTTGGATAAATGCCCAGAATGGACCACCATGTTTTTTTATATGTTTGTGCCATTTGTTTTCCACGCTGCTGCCTTTGCCTCGCCTGGCTATAGCAGTAGCTTTATTGAAGCCTGCAGCTAAGCGATGGCTTTCAGTAACCCGCGGGTAGGTTTGTTCACATTTGCCCATAACGTTATGACAGATGGCTCCTTCCTAGCAAAGGGAGAAGTACAGAAGTTTGGTGGTGTTATTTCCCACTCCCCCCTTCCTAAATACCAATCCCCCGGGTAAATCATGTTTTGTCTGCAGGGTTTTATCAACGTGCTTGTTGCTCGTGCTAGGAGACTCCCTCACGTACCCATTGACTAAACAAAGCTGCACCTAAATCCCCTGGGATCTCCTCCCTGCAGCTGCTTTAAATTGCTCAGCACTACTATTTACGTGGGCTCTGAACCTGAACAGCTACCTCTGGTTGAAACAGAAAAGAAAAACACAGTCGAGACTCAGTTGTGCATACAAGGGAGGTGGCAGTGTGCCTTTTGGGTAGCGATGGACCCGCCTGGATTTAGAAGGTTGTTGATCCCCACCTGCAAGGGTGCAGCCACGCTCCTGCCCCAGGCAGCTGCTCCAGTACCCCTCCAAGAGCAAAACTCACCAGGGGAGCTCTGCTTCTTGTGACCATTTCAGAAACCAAAGACAAGAGAAGCAATTTTTTGCGCAGACTAAAGAATGTACAGCAAAAGACGGAGGGTATGACTAAGCACACGAGAGCTGTCTCCTCTTTTAGCACAATGACTAAAAGCTCTGTTGGAGAGACAAGGCTGGGGCTCCTGTTTAGAAACGGGGGCGTTTCAGCTTGGTGTTTAAAATTTCGTGTTATAACCCAAGTTTCTGACTGTAACTGGGGCATGTGTGCAATTACTCAGCCTCTCTAGAATAAAGCATGTTAGATTACAGCCGATTATGCTTCCCTTTTTCAGAGCGTATGTTATCATTTAGCATTTAGACACAATTTGTGTTCGGTAACAAGAGAGCAGACTGGATTTTAAGATTTTAAATAGACACGGGTTTGATCATTTTATTTCATTAATCAGATGGCTCAGAACACTTAAACAGTGTATTTAGAAAAAAGTCACATTTTCAAGCATTACACTGCACGAAACTGAACATTTTTTTGAAACAAACAAACAAAAACAGCAAACAAAAACCTCTTTGCTCCTAACTTCACAAACACATGACTTATGTTATTTCAAGTGCGTTGCAGAAATCACTTGGTCTGAGAGTAGGGTTAGTCTAACAGGAGTAAATAGTTTTTACTTAGTGATTCCAGTCTTGGTTGGGGAAAACAGGAGGTAGAATAGATGAACAAAATTCAGTTTCTTTGCAAATACTGAACTCAGTCTAAATACCTATGATGTCTTGCAATGGAAACAATATTAGGCTGATAAACACAAACATTCTTTATTGATGATATTAAGGGATGCACAGACTGCCTGGGGGAAAGGCAGGGTGCAGATCTTTCCCAGCTTGTCAAGCACAATTTCATTCTTACTACCATTTCACAGCATTATTTCTACTCCTCCCTTGTTTGATCTAGTTCAAATATTCAGCTGATGCTAGCATCCCGAGAATTTACCGAGTATCCTTAAAACGCTTATTTTTATTCAGAACTTGAGAAGGAAGTCCCCAAACATCTGAGGAAAGCATATTGCAAAAGAATGGTTTATTTGGATTGGAAAAAAAAAAAAAAAAAAGTTGAAAACAAGTAGCATTAAAAGCATCAGATCTTCAGTCTCCCAAACAACGAGGCTGTGTAGCTGCAGGCAGGAAGCACTGTGATCTTCTCAGGTCTTAGTTTTCCAAGAGGTGACGCGGTAATGTTGAAGAAGAGTTCCTTTCTCTTTAAATACCAGATCTGAACTTTATAACTTACCCGATTACAAACTTATGCACATTCTCACAAACACTAAAACCTACTTCACTGCAGGAAGCCTCGACAGGCTTCTCGCCTTCGGTTTTACTGCGGAGCTTCCCTTCCTGGCTGCAGGACCCCTCCAGGGACGGGGCAGACAGAAGGACCTGCGCCACCTGGTCAGCAAGATCCCGCTTTGTATGTACAAAGGGACAGGGCACCAGCAGTCACACTCCCAAACTTGGAGCACACACCTACTGCAGCCAAACTGAAGCTGGGGAGGCTCAAGAATGACTTCCACAACGCCTTCAGTCAACTTTTATAACCTCATTGTGGACCAGAATGGACAAGCACAGACAAAACTTCTAATGACCGAAAACGCTCCTTCAGCTACGTGTAGGGAGCTGAGACGAGGAGGGCCTGAGCTAGGCCTCGCCTCCATTGACTGGAACTGTAATGCCTCATGCTCCGATCTGCTGACTGGGGATCACCCTGCCATCAAAAAACACAGTCACTCACTTCGAGCAAAGCCTCAGACTGTGTCCATGGGAAGAGGAAGACCGTTCAAAGCAACTCGTGCACTGCTGCTTAGAGCAGTCCTGTATGAGCAGCTGCTGCAGTGGGCCCCAAAATCCCCTGCCCCACGGCCTGCACAGGTACAGCACAGGGGTTAACACAAGGCAGCTGTTTCCAGCATTCATCTGTTTTATTAAAATAACAGAGAGCAGCTCCCAGTGTATGAAGACGAAAGAAAATACATCCCAACAGTGGCACTCGGCCTGCCTAGGGGACAGCAATGCAGCGGTGTGGTGCTCACACCCCCCACCCCCCACCCCCATTTTTCAGCGGCTCAGGGACTGCCTGAGGCAGGGTCCACGTTTGGGTTGTGTCCGAGCAGTGTCAGGGGCACTGCTCTTATCAGAAATGATGACTTTTGTTCGAAAGCATATCACTGGGTGCAAAGGCTGGGACAGCAAGTTTCACTATTTGTTTAGAGTAAAAACACCGCCTTTGGGTTTGATTTGTCCCTTCATGTCAACAGGCAGCCTTTCATTTGTTTTAGTGAATCGCTCCCCGGTCTCCTTTGCCACACCACATTTTAATTTTACAAAGCCATACCGGATCTCCCTTTGCCATCTCTTTTACCAAACCAAAACAACCCAGGTATTTACTCATTATGTGAAAATTACACTGGATTTCTGGTCACCTTACCTGGCTCTGCCTTTTCAGTTTTGTGTCCATTCAAACACAACAAAGGCTGCAGGGGATGCCAATGGCAGGGACATGTGGTGGACTTTGACAGTAAAAAAATGCGAAGACAGCACTTTGCTGACCTAGAGCAGGTGTCTGTGTTCATACCTAACCCGAAACTTGTTAGCAGCGCAGCAGCTCATTGCAGCACTGGGTTCTCTTATTTTTTTAATTTTTTTTTTTTTTTTTTTTTACAAAGGGCTGCATGGACAAGGCCTTCATCAGCATGTTCAAACACAGCTGAAAGCACAGCGATGCCTGCCCACACAACTGAATGTTTAGCTACCTATGTGCACACATCAGCCAGTGGCAGAAAGCCCAGCAGGTGTTTCTGTTCCCCCTCCTCCACTACTAGCACCCTAGAACAGATCTTTCACAATATTTTTGTTTTTTATCTCTGCCCTAATCCCTTTTTTTTTAGTTAAACAATAATCCATTGCTATTTGCCATCATTAAGATACTGAGCTCCCAAGCCAGATGTCCAAAACACCTGCATTTTTTCAGTGCATGAGCAGCCTAAGACCAAAACAAACCTTGAAAGTGCAGAGTTATTACTGCCTTTCTATCCTCACAGCTTCAGGTGTAAATAGTGGAAGGCTTGCAGTTGCTGCAGCTATCACCACTACGAAGAGGATGTATCAGCAGGTAGAGTGTTATATTCCCATTTTACCAACCCTCTGCTTACCACAGTTACTTCAGTGGCATTAAAAATGCACATGAGAGGTGAATGTTGTCTCTGGGAAGGATACTGACTCCGTGTGCTACAGACCTCCCTGATACAGGGCTTGCCACAGCCCCAGCTTGAACCTGTCAGGTAACGCAGGGTATAGGTGCTTTGAGAGCAAAGGAATAGAAGTTACCAAAAATTTTGGAGAGAACATCTACCACAGCAGTGTTAGTCAGGATGGCATTAGCTACTTTGGTTATCTCGTGCCTATTTATATTTGAAGTAACCTTCAGACAGCTCCTGCAACTTTGCTGATGTGTTATCTTAAGTAGCAACATGTTGCGAGTTCTGCAAATGGCAGACTGATAAAAGTCAGGTAAAACGCTGCTGCTGATTTTGTGCTCTATGGACAGATCACAACTAATGCACACACACAAAAAAAACAACCAACAAACAAACAAAAACAAACAAAAAACAACAACAACCAAAAAAAAAAAAAAAACAAAAAAAAAACAAGAAACAACCCTGCAGTTACAGGATATAGTGTTAATGTTAAGGTTAATGTTAATGTTAACAGAAGGCTAATCTCCCTTAAAGGAAGAAAAAAAGTAAGCCATCCTTGGCTGGCTTACCTTCTCCCTGCCCCCCTTAAGCCAGCTCTGGTGATATCCCTTTCTTTACTTCTGATTTCCCAAACTAAAACCAGACGAACTTACCTTAAGTGACCCCTTGTGCTAGAAGCTGTTATTTCACAATGGCTCTTCCTGATATGCTGGTATGATCTAGAAGAATGTCTCCTGGCACGCTGCTTTCTGGTATTAATCTGTGTCAGCATCAAGACACTCAGTAAGGCAACCTAGGGCTGCAATTCAGAACCCGACAGGGGACGATGACCTCCTTGATTAAACTAAGATCTGGAAATGAAGTTCATGAATGCATTACAACATGGAACTGCATGACCTACTTCTCCCTCGCCCTGCAATAGCAGCAAAGACTTAGTTAAAAAATAAATCCAATCTCTTTCTCATAGGCTAAAACCAAATATGTAAACACTGCAGCAAAACCCTTTTAAGTTGAGCATTCACTTTCTCTGAGGGAACATATTTTTCTTCCAAATACCCACATCAAAGTGGCCCTATAAGTGCAGTATTTCAAAATATTGCTATCTAGTTGACCAGATTATTTTTTTTAATGCTAACAATGTAGCATAGCTTTGACATTGCTCTCAGGCATAAAAACTGTGTCTATTTTGCTCCATTTTTTTTTTTTTAATCTTGCATATTAAATGTGCTTATATGGGATGCTTTCAAGTTTTGAAAGGTTGTGAGGTGCAGGAAACAAGGAGCATCGAAAATTAAATGAAAAAGCATTACGTTAACAAAAGCTAGAGCTAACCCAGATGTTTTTTTTCCCCAGAATGAAGATTGCTGCCCATTTGTACGCACCAACCTAAGTCCTTTCTGGCTCTATGCTGCAGAGCATGAACGTGGGAGGAGCACTGGCTTTATCCACACCAGTGCAACAGAATTTCCCTCTATGCTGACACTTTTCTACAGCACCAAGCTCCATGACACAGAGCACAGGCAATCGAGAAAGTCCTTTATTCCAGTACACGTTGTCATGAGCTGTCTCTGTTCAGTTTCAGTCCCTAGACAAAGCTTCAAACCTAGACCATGATTAAGAAAGTAGTATAGGATAAAGGTGTATTGGCTGAAGCATCCAAACCAGATGGATCATTTTATTACCCCAAAATCTGACTTGATTTGAGTACTTAATCTAGTTCCATAGCAAAAGCTTGTGCACATCCTGTATCAAACTAAGACGTGAAATGTCATTTGAGTCTGCGACACAGATGCAAACAATTGGTCTACATTTACATCTTGCATGTATAAGGCACTTTCACATTTATCAGACTAATATTACCCTAAAAATGACTTTCAAAGTCACTGAAGACTTTTTACATTCTAGAAAGCAGAGCAGTGATGTGAAATTATTTTTAAACAATTGTTCAAAGTTCCTTTCCTTGCCCTGGACTAGACGAAAATCAGGATGTCCCTGTGAAAGGCTTTGAATCTATGATGAATTAGGACAGGGGTAGTTTAATTACTGTTGTGTTATCCTAGCAGCCTTACTTTAGGGTAAGTTATGCAGAAGTCCCCCAAAACTTTTCAGCATTTAGGAGTGCAGGATTAAGAGTAACAGTTGTTTACAATGCTGTTCCCACAGTAAAGCTGCCTGCTAAAGCCATTTCCTGGCTCTGAAATTCACTATTTCCTCCCCACTTTCCTTCTCTTTCACTTCGCAGGCTCCTTTCTACTGGAAGTTATTTTTCAGAAGGGCACTCCCAGCATTACAGGCCAAAAAGTGCCTGTGGTTTCTCCCTGCAGCATGTGAACATCTCCTCCCCAGACCTGGGAAGCAGGACCCTCCTAACTACACGGCAGACAGGGCTTGTGGGAGCTGCTTCTTATAAAGACGAGTTTTCAGTATAGGAACATCTGAAATTGTTACTGGGCCTGTTTTTTGCTTAGGAACATATTCGTGGTACTAAGCAGCTCTGTCCTGCTTTCTGTGACTCTAGTCACAACCAAGATGACACCGGGGCCATTTGGGGATATTTACTGCCTTTTTTCATGCACCCTCCCTTGCTTATAAGCTTCAGCGGGTCGCAAGTTCAATGTTTGGGAGAGGAACAATCCCTGCTGCTGATGCGTTTGAGAGTCCTCCCCGCAAAGGTCCTCCCCTCACCCTCATCTGGAGGAGAAGCTCACCACGCCGGGACTTCTGAGCGCTCAAATTCCATTCCCACACTTGTGCAGAAGCAGAGACTACGTCTGCCAAGACTGAGGTCAAGCATGTTATTCCTGTGAGCTACTTCAAACGGAGTTAAAAGAAACACTGGAACTCTCCTTGAAAGGCATGTGAAACATATTAGTTTCCCCTGTTTTACTGTTCAGAATTAAAAAAAAAAAAATCTGATCAATACTGTGAGAAGAGAGACTGCAAGGCAAGTTACACAAGACAGACCATCCTTCCCACACCAATCTACAAATTGTCTTGCTGAATGATTAAAATCAGGGGGTGGGGCCTCTTCATTAGTATAAGTTGCTTACCCTGTCTGTTAAGGTTGCTAGACTTCTTCCTACGAGGTCTTCTGGCCGCCCCAGGAGCAAAACAGAGCAGCTATCGTAACAGCAGGCACGTTAACCTTTGCAGTGTATTTGTCTCGGATCAGCTCACTGGAAGTTCAGCCAAACACATTTGTGTTTTTTTCCTGCACTCAACATTTCTGCAGTCCTTTCCCCAAAGGCAATTCCTTCCATGTGGAAAAAAAACACCCTACTACTTCTCAGCTTTAACTGATAAACCGCCTATAGCCCTGCAGACATTATGGGAACCAGCCTTTTTGCACAAAACACACAGTGTGTACAAGTCATTCGTCTCACACTCACGCAATTAACAGCAGGCTAAGCACAAAAACGCCTCGTCTGGGTATTTTCAGTGTTCTCCTGAGTTCTGTAAATGGAAGCCTTCGCAATTCTTCCCCCAAACATTACAGATGAACATACAGAGAGGTTTAGGTAACTTCTTAGTGTCTGAATATCATGTTAATGTATCACTTGTATATTGCTGTGGCCTGTAATGCAATTAAATCAGTGTTAGCTTCTATGAAGTACTGAAAGAAGACCAGGGACTTCACTTTGCCCGTCTCCACCAGGGACTCATATCAGGAGATACCTTGGCAACTTCAGGTGAAGATTTACAGCAGTAAGTTGATGCAGTAAGCAAAAACCTACAAGGAGGAATCGCTCAGCCCCAAGGCTGCAGCCACACAGGCTGCAACACCCCATGCTGGCATAGCAATACTTTTTTCAATGAAGACCCTCATCTTACATGCTTTCCTCTTCTTATCTGAAAAGGATGCTAGTATGTATCAACTGCTGTTCATCCCAGTCTTAGGCTGTTTCCTCTGTGCAAAACCTCACACACAAGTCCTAAGAAATTACACATCTGCTGTGCAGTAGGTCAAGTTCTTGCCAGCTCAGCATCTTATTGGAAAGGAACTGAAAGGATCTTTAGGAGAGCACTAGTTGGTGAAGTACACAGCTTTTCAGGACAATGTGTTGTTTCAGGGCAAGCAGCTTTATTGTATTTTTTTTTTGGATTTTGTTTCTTGCTTTTGTCTCCCCCCCACTTTTTCAGTAAAGGAAAATTGGGAATTTTGTACAAGGATCAATGTAGTAAGAACAGGCTGATAGTGCAGCTTACCTTCAGTTGACAGTGGAAGATTTCATCTGACATTTTGGAAGATTTAAAATAAAGAATTAAAAGATTTTTTAAAACAAATTAAAAAATTGAGGAATAAAACTAAGGTTGTGTATACAGGTCTTTCCTCACTATGTTGGAGAAGTGTTTCAAGTAATTTTTGAATACAAAAGTTAGACTACTTTATTCATCACTTCTCATCAGTGATCAGTCTACTCTCGTTGCCCTTTCACAACCACATTTTGGGCTTACTGGCAAACTTAATTCATAAAATTATAGAATGACTTGGGTCAGAAGGAACCTTAAATATCACTCAGTTCCAACCCCATGCCATGGGCAGGGACACCTCCCACCAGCCCAGGTTGCTCAGAGCCCCATCCAGCCTGGCCTTGAACACCCCCAGGGATGGGGCAGCCACAGCTTCTCTGGGCAGCCCGTGCCAGGGCCTCACCGCGCTCTGAGTGAAGAATTTATTCCTTACACCTAACCTAAACCTACCCTTTTTTAGTTTAAAGCAATTCCCCTCTGTCTTGTCACTATCTGCCTGTGTAAGAAGTCACTCTTGGCCATTTATCTTTGCCATAGAAATTATAAACATAGACAAATCTACTACAGATGATTTACTGATGCTTTCAAAAGACTTTAGTCTTCCTAAGAGATCTAATGAAATAGATTTTTTATTTTTACAATCTGTACATGATCTTTCTTCTAAGGAACAGATCTCTGCATACACCCCTGTTTTTCAGTCAAAGTAATTCAGTACATTTCAGCTTCAAGCTGCCTGTAAAGGTTTGCCTTACTGTATTATGTACGTTTATTTTGGATAAATTTCACCGTCTCAAGCCAAAATTTAGTTCATACAACTCACTGATAACTCAATTAACTGTTGTTGAAGCCTCAAGTCCTCACTCAGAGTGGGTCCTCAAGACTCTTGTTTTCATAGTTTTTAAGCTACTTTTTGTACTGCCAGCACTTAAAAAGAAAAATAAAATAAAACAAGCCACAGACAGTATAAATAGAGTGTGGATCCTTGCCATCTTTGTCTTTCTCGAGTTTGTTCTTCTCAGAGATCTTCATCAGGGTTTGTTACTCTTCACCATGTAAGAACAGAGCTCAGACCTCCAGTTTTCCCCACAAAAAAAGCTTCTATGTTTCCTCAAGTCTTTCTTCTTTAATGTCAGATAGTCATTACAGATCAATGCCCTTTAAAAATTTCATCTTGGAGGGACACACAAGGAGGTAGATCACTCAAACACATTTGAAAGAAAGCAGACTTAGACGATACAACTGCAATGTTTCTCTGTAGCAGCAAGTTGTCATTGTTAGCCCATCATTAAGTTTAATAGTTGTGGAAAAACAGAGTGGGTATTTACTCACACACAATTTTATGACAAACAACTGAAATGGCAGCAAGATAAAACCACAATTTTTAGACAAACTGATATTACATCACATTAGTGGGCCACAGAATGGTTTGAAAAATAAACCTTTCGAGACATGAGAAATGACATTTTAGCATGCTTTAAACAGCTGAACTGCTCTTCAAAGCATAACAGTTTTCAGCTACTGGCAAAGACAATGATATCGCCTCACTTTGAAAGTAAAAAGCATTAAGCAATACGTTAAAGCTAGCCTACATGTAAATGGGCTAAATACTAGGCAAAGATTTTATTTTCCCTTTTCACATTTAAGATGATACTACAGTTTGTCACTTCTGTAGTTTATATATTGTTGTGCAATGCCCCACTGAAGTTTCACATCTACTCTGCAAAAAAGAAGAGCAGTAAACACCTTCCTTTTAGGATAGACACAAATGGTAAAGCCCGCAATGTTTGTCTGTCCTTATAGTTAAATGTTTGCTGTTTGTCACACAGGAACTGCAAGCAGAGTCTATGGATTCTTCTGAGAAATATGAAACCTCACGGTTCCACGCAACTTCAATACTGCTTTCTTTTTTTTTTTTTTCCCCTTCCCTTCTTTTTCCTCCTCTTATCAGCTGTTTTCCCCAGCCCAAGACATATTTCCACCTATCTTCAACTGATTTTAATAGCCTTAAGGGAGAGAAGGTTTTTCCTCATGACTTCTGCTCAAGAGCCTGGCTCCAGGCATGTCTTGGACCACAAGAAGTTGAACGTTACTCTTTTGAGGCACTAGACGTAGGCTAGTAGTCAAGTTGCCCAAAGCTAAGGGGACAAACAGCTCATTGTCTTCCTATTTAAATACATGTCCAGTGAAGAAATTTTCCCTTTTATTTTTTTTTCCCCTGAAACACGTTAAGTACAGCTTGTAGTAACAGATTTGCCACAGTGCTGCATTCACGCGCCTGTGATCCTAAGGTACACTGTCCCATTTTACCTCTGGATTCCTCATCCTCACTAGAGAAGTTAACAATGGATCTCTCCACATTCAGATACACACACATTCCTTTTTGTCTCATAATCATCTTGTTTATATTTCTTCTTCCTCATTCACAAGCTAAGCCAAGACAAGCTCAGTTCTATGACAATTTTGCCACATACCTCTTCTCAGAGAGAGCTGCTGCAGCTGAACAAGACAACAGCAGCATCTTAATTATACTGAGATTCAATGTGTGGTTTAAAAGCAGTGCGTGACCAGTTTTCATTTGTCTGTTTTCAGACATTTAGAAAACCCCCACTGTCAGCATCTTGAGTAAAAAATAGGGGACATCTTCAGACCTTAGTAAAACCACTCAAACACATTAACTTGTTCAAATAAGCATCCCACCTCAAGTGACACAGTGGCCTGCAGTCTTCCTTGATCCATCCGCAGAGCAAGAGTTGTTTTTACTGAGTCAGTAATCATGCATTGTCTTCCAGAGGAAAAACTAGCCGGGTACCCCTGCTCGTAACTTCATGGTCTGCTGCTCCCAAGTCACGTTCCAGTGCCTCCTCTGAATTACTCTTTGTTCTCCTGCCATCAAGGCTAGTGGTAGCTGTATGGGGGCCTGAGGAACCGTTTGCAGTTATTGTTGTGTCACCATATGTCACAGTGAGGTCACCGTCGTTGAGAATAAAATCAGAATCCTCTTCTCTAAGCTGTTCTTGATTCTGGAATAAAGGACAGAAGTCTTTGTACAGTGCACAACATTAGGTCTTTGCCAGAGAGATAATGGAACAGGAAAGTTTACCTACATGCCAATACAGAAGCAACAAGAGGTAAAATTCCACCTTAAGAAGGTGTTAAAAATAACCTTGAACCCAGTGTTTGCAAATCAGATTACTGTTCTCTGAATAACTACTGCTCTTGTGGATAGATGAGGGGGAGCTGAATCCAAGAACAGATTTAGCAATTTAATAGCACTGGAAGTTCACCAGAAGCACAAGAGAGAAGCAGTCTATGGTGGTTTTTGCATGACAATTTAGAAGGCTGTACAGAAAAATATAGACTTGAGACCACGCACAATTAAGTAATTCCAGATAAAGTCTGAGTTGCATCTTTCGCTCATTAGACAAGTTCAGAAGCAGAAGATTCATGTAAACTGCTAAGAATTCATTAAGTCCAAGTTCTTTATATTCAAGGCTTCCTCAATAAATTGTGTTTAGTTCTTGAGCCAAACATTTCAAATATCTGCTTACTCTGTTTACCTGATACTAAACCGAGAATTACTTGACCTAGTTCTTAGGAACACTCCTGAGCCCTGGCAGCAGGAAAGGCTGATAAAGGAAAATGCTTCCTTCATGAATTTGTGACTAGTTCTGAAGTGTTCTCTTTTCAAAGTCATGCAGGCAAGTGGCTCATGAAACCCTATGAATTTGTTTTGATGGAGATGGGATGAAATATATTGTCAAGGACTAGAAATCAGTGAAGTATAACAAAACACTTGAATTTAGTTTTCCTACGCAGCACAGTACAATAGCAAGCCATTACACCGTAATTCACTGCTGTTTAGCATGGTCTTCACAAAAGGCTGAATTGGTCAGAAAATGGCTTTTCCTCACGTTCGAAGAAAATTCTATCAATACTATAACCTTGCTGTCCTACAACTGAAAGCATTTCTCCATGTGAATGGCTCCATATTGCTTAGCAAGAAAATGAAATTTAGGTGCATGTATTGCTGCTCTCCCAGGTAGGCTGGATGCCGATCAGGCTACGTTCTCATAATACATCATTTTCTTCCACTACAGCAAAGGAAGGAGGGGACAGGGCACAGGCTGTGTGAGATCAGCCTGACCAGAAAACCCTACTTATATTGCAGAACAGGATTTCAGTACACTTGAGACTGACAATTTTGATTAATCTGTCTGTGATGAAAATCTCTGTGCCTAGCTAAATAAAACTTCCTGGGAAAACTGCCTGTCCTTATTTCAGGATGACAACCACTCAAAATAAAGCAGCATAACCCTCCGGATGATACAGAATGTCAACTAGGCAGGACTCAAAGAGGTGTCAGGAGCTTACCAAAACCAACAAAAAAAAGTGATGCAGTTCAGTGTCAGGTACAAGACAAGTCCTACTTAGACCGAACGCTAATTTCTCAGAACCTTTGTGGCATCCAAGTTTATCATCACAGATTTACAGATAATGTTACTGTGATAAAGAGCACTGTTCTCAGAGAGCAAACAGAGTTTGGCATTCTTCCTTTCTTTGATTGCAAAAAAAACCCCACCAAACTACTGAACTGTCTTAATGAGAACAAAAGTAAAAATTAAAAGGTTCAGATACAGTGAACAGAACAGCCTTTATAAACTTTCTATGGCAAAAAATAAGCAAGTCTGGCGAGTAAAACCGAGATGAATAAAAAAGGTACAGAAAACAACCAGCTGTTTAAGAAAATCTGATATCTTTCTATATTCCGTTTTTGAAGAAGAGACATTCAAATTAAGATGACAAGCAGAAACACTAATATGAATAAAAAAAAAAAAAAGTAGTTTGTGACCGATTATATTCTAAAAAGCCCAAGAGGCTGCAAAGATGTATCACAAGTTGCCTGTGTTTGCCCTTGGAATAGCATCAAGGAAGGGTAGACAGTGCACTTGGAGGTACTGCAATCGATCCCAGGGCAATATGTGGAGCAGCTCAGCAAGCTCCACAGTCACCTCCTGACTCCACAACGCCACTTCACAGCGAGTCCTGGCAGCAAGGGCATACCAGATGTGAAACTAGCAAGAACACACATTACACCTGAGCTTCCCCAAAAGGCTGAACAGCTCTTGGAAGAAAAATGTTGAGTAGAGACAGGGGCCACAAGCCTTATACTAGATGGCAATTCCTAACTAAATCTTTTCTGGTTTTCCCAGGTTGTACATGCACGTACATAAACACAATGAGTTCCGGAGAAAGCACTGAGCTTTCTCTCATCATAGTGAACAAACATTGCCTTGTGTGAGGCAAGCTCCTCTTACTTGTTTCCCTTCTGAAGCACGCTGCAAACAGCAGGCAATTCATTTCACACGCTTCCCCAGAGAACATACATGAACAAACCCATGTAGTATACAGATTTGATGCTACGTTTACAAGCGCAGAGGATGCATGAATAAACCTACTGTGCTTCATGCAGCATGAACAATTCTTTCAAGAAAGACAGGAAATGTATCCAAGTCGGTCCCTCGAGACTTGAAATTCTTCCAAGAATAACCCTAAACTGGCCTCTACAATCCCCTACAACTCTGTTAAGAGTAACTTCAATTCGCTCAAGAAATGCAGGTCTGAACTTCACTACTTAAAAACTACCATGTCTAAGTACCTAAATCCAACATCCTACAAAAGACTGAATCTTGTTTCAACTTGGGCACTGTAACCCACGGACTTTACAGCACTCTGTCCAACTGGATGTAAAATTTGTTTGAGAGGTCACATGCCTATGACCACATGCTGGAGATGTTCACACTGCTAAAGCTTATTTAGAGTTACTGCTCACAGCGTTGGTCTTTATTGCCTCTTAAGGCAGTGTGAAAATAAGCATGAAGCATGCTACATGTGCAAAACACGGGTAGGCACTATTTCCACTGCTACTAGTGGAAAGCACAAGCATCACAAGTGACAAAACTTACATCACAAGTTACTTATCTTGTGGCTCCAAAGTAAAAGCATCATGTACTATGCATGCAAAATATATTACAAATTAAATCTGACGCTCTGCTTAGAGTTTCTCTAGTTCTCAGCTGAGTTCAAACCCATGAAGGAAACTAAATTTCTGCTATAAAGCTAGATCCAGTAGGAAAAGGGGGTGAGGTGAGGAAATAACAGTTCTCACCAGTTTTGAGAGTTACTTTCCCCAAGACTCAGACATACTGCAAATGAAGTTTCTTTATTGGATTTACATATTTAGAAAACCACTTCTCTCTACTGCCATACCAAGTGTCACACTGTGTATGGTGCAAGAGCTAAACATTCAAAAAATGGGTGGGGACACGTGTAGGACACAAAAGACACCCCTGAACAACCAAGCAAAAACAAAGTCGCCAGCAGTGCTTCATCAGGAAAAGCAGATGAGAATACAGGCACTTCTCCCAAACAGGAAGAAAGGCTGGTAGAATAGGTCTTTGGTCTTTAAGCCTCTCAGATGTACCATGCAATTTTCCTGAAAATACCTCACAAAAGCAAAACTACTTCAAGTAGTTCCTGTTCTCCAAAAGACATGGCTCTGAGTTGCTTCATCTGCACTTAAGAAGGCAAGAAGCTTCCTTATCCTTCTAGCTAGTAATAAAATGGTGTAGTCACACCATTGTAGCAAGGGCAGCCATGCAAAGAAATGAAAAGCAATCGCAGAGCTAAGATATCTGGAAAGGAAACTAGAAATTGCATCTCAAATTAGTATTCCTAATCCTAATGTAGCAATGCACCAAAATAGGAACAATAAGAAAGACTACAACATGAAAGTTGTAGCCAAATTGTTAGAGAAAATGAAAGCCAAAACTACATGCTCATTCTGGTTACATCCTCAGTTACTGGAAAAGTAATCTCATAAGATCATACACAGATAGCCAAATGTGCAACACACAAGTAGGCTAATTGCTCTGATGGATGCTTTCCAGCCTAGATCTGCTTTAAGATCTCCAATGGCATTGCAAAGATGGGAACAAGGCCAATTTCTTGCATTACTAATAGCTCTAAATAAGCAGTGGAAGAGGAAAGTTTCTTTGAAGTTTTACTGTCAGATAAAAGCAAGATTCTAATAATACAAAAAGAAATGAAAGGAAATATATCAAAAGTTGCATGTGGAATTTGTAACTTTCTGGGGAAAATAGTAGAAATCTGGTCCTAAATTAACAGAGAACTGGCTGTGCTACTTGAATATAACAAAGATGTTGCCATCGCCAGGTTCTGGAGAACCTGCAAACTGGGATGATCACACAGTACTAAGATTTTATTTACAAGAAATTCATAAAAAGTTGTAGATTTAAGGAGCACTTTACAGATAGGAATGACATGTATCAGGATCCTACAAGAGTAACAGGAGAATGAAGCATTAATTATTGCAAGACACGGCTGCAAACATAGTGTACTGCCCTGCTAGACTGAGATAAGCAGCTGATTAACAGTTTCTGAAATCAGATCTTAAATTTCACTGTGGAAACAATGAAGGGACATTCTACCAGATTTCTTTCTGGCATGGGTAAATATGTCAGTGTCTTTTCTGAAGGAGACCTCAATACAGCCTTAGCAGTAACAAGAAAACAATCTTGTCCAGAAATGTTAAGAACAGGCATAATATTTGGAAGCAATTTACTAAGATCACTTACCAGCACTTACATACAATAAGTAAATCAGATCACCTTTTCTTAAAAGAATGCTTTGGTGAAGTTAAATACATAAAAAACAAAACACAAGTATTGAGTTGCTCTACTTACATCATAAACCTGGGGGCTCGTCAGGCAGCGGGCTATGAGGCCACACCAGCTGGGTAGAGTTGTGGTTAACGGAGGGCCGCTGTGAGTGAGAATTGGCTTTAAATAACTTTAGTAGTTAAGGAAAGCAGAACAGTGCTTGAAAACCACTATTTAAAATAAAAAGACAGTTGTACATAAACACAGTTCTGCCTTTGATCTATGTGTTGCTCACTAATTGCATGTAACATCCGTTGAAAAACCTGCATTTGTGAAGAAATAAATTAAAAACATCTCCCTTCCCCACCCCAATTTTCCCTTGATCCTTTTAAGGGCAGCTTCCTTACCCACATGTTTTCTGTAAAGGCAACTAGCTAACTCCCTTACTGTAGTTTCATGTAGTTGCAACACTTCAAGCTTTTGCGCTTGCTGAAGTCAAGAGGAGCAAGCAGAGGTACAAGTGCTTTAATGTTGGTCCAAGGGTATTTCTGCTCTGCAGGTGGGAGCACAGTGTTGAGGTTGCAAGCTAGAGATAACGAGATACCTACGTGGCTTAACACATACCAATGATGAAATATTGTTCTGAGGATGTTGCATGCATACTACAGTCACCTGAACTGGTCTACTATTAGCTGGCCAGTGAGCCACAGATGCAGCCAGGAGTAGACTTGGAATCTTCCAAATAAATCCATATTTGTTCATACTATAACTTTAGGCTGATGATATGCCTGAGAAGTCAAAAAAATTACTCATGAATCAATAAGGGTGTCCCAGCTACAGAGCAGCATGCTAATCCTGCCTGGCTCCAGGCTCCAGAACAGAGCTGGGGGAGAGTGCTAAGATGTCCAAATGTTGTCTGAAATCAGGGCGAGTGTTTTGTTGTTTTTTTGTTTGTTTCCTTTTTCTTTAGGGCTTATTTTAAATGCAAACATGATACAGGTATTCTAGCTACTTTAAGCCTCTATACACAGCGAGAATTTACTCCACTTGTGAATTAATAGTTTTCCTGATTCTTACTCAACAGATGACCGTTTGGGGAAGGTCAGGAGAATTAAAAAATAAGTAAATTATTGTTTTAGCCAAGGAGTATCCCTCTCCGTTGGCAAAGCCTGGCATAGTGCATGTACTTGAACACACAGTGGTGTGATTATGCCACTGCAGGGTTATATTTCCTCCGTACCTTCTCTGCTAACAGTGCAGCTACATCCAGTCCTGGAAAGAAAAACTCTCCCCCCAGCCCTTGCACTAACCTACCTGCCTACGTGTTTCCCTGTGTCGGACAGGCAAGCAACAAATCCATCATAAAAAAAGCAAACCCACTAAAAGACACCTGGTACTTCATCACAGTTGTTGTTTCCTTCATATTTAACGGTTGTGGCTGAACCCAGAGAAAAGCCCATGACACTGAATGAACTCCACGTTCCACAGGAATGAAGTTCCCAGTTACTCCTCCGCACAGTGCTCTGCAGAAAATAGCCAGCATTACAGCACACTGCCAAATACACCTTGCATCTTTTTCAAGTCAAATTTCATTATTGCGAAGAGTGATTTTTGAGACAAACTACCTTTCTACTCAAAACCAAGTGAATACATCAGCAAAAAATATTTTGATATTTAGATGTAAATATAGAGGTGACAACTCTGTGGATCATCCTTTATGTGCAACTAAAACCCGCCCAGCAGATGTTTATCTGAATGCTTCCTTAGAAGAGAAGTAACAGAATTTAACTTAAGATACAGCAAGACAGCTTTGCCTCTGCATGGCAGTTTCCTCAGCACAAACTTCACAGAAAGCTTCACTAAAGCTTGCTAGCTGCTACTGAAAAAGCAAGTGCACTATCAGCATCCTTTAAATAAAAGTTTTGTGAAACAGCTCATTAAGTTGTAATTTCCACTTAGCACTCCCCCCTTGCCGTGGCTGTTGGGGACTGCACTTGTGCTGGTGTCAGCTGAAGGGAAGTCAGCATTGCCAGCTACTCCTGTTATTCATAAGGCACATCCCCTTTGCAAAGGCAGGGGAAGAGGACAGCTCTGCTTCTGCTTCCTTGGGGGGTGAGCGGAAGGCAGTCAGCCACAGCCAGGCCCTGCTCTAACCACACGAGTCTTTTTTTTTTTTTTTTAATACAAATATGGTATTTGAACAAAAATTGACCTTGATGTACTTGGACACCAGCCACTATGTTCAAACTGTTTACTTGAAATCATTAATAGCTATGAATATTTAAACTATACACACACCCTTCTGGGCTTTGTCCCACTACCGTGCTATCTGAAAGCATCACTCACGGGTTTTACCCTGAACAGGGAAGTGCTATTTGGATCCAAATGCTTCCAACACTACACCTTGGTTTCCATGGATGGCTGATCTTGATGTACAAAGCAAGGAAGGAAACAGGCCAGCAACATCTCAGCCACCAATGGACAAGATGGTGAAAGGCCTGGAGGGGAAGACGTACGAGGAACGGCTGAGGGCACTGGGCCTGTTCAGCCTGGAGAAGAGGAGGCTGAGGGGAGGCCTCATCACAGTCTACAACTTCCTCGTAAGGGGGTGTCGAGAGGCAGGAGACCTTTTCTCCATTAACACCAGTGACAGGACCCGCGGGAACGGGGTTAAGCTGAGGCAGGGGAAATTTAGGCTTGACATCAGGAGGGGCTTCTTCACCGAGAGGGTGGTTGCACACTGGAACAGGCTCCCCAGGGAAGTGGTCACTGCACCGAGCCTGTCTGAATTTAAGAAGAGATTGGACTGTGCACTTAGTCACATGGTCTGAACTTTTGAGTAGACCTGTGCGGTGTCAAGAGTTGGACTTGATGATCCTTAAGGGTCCCTTCCAACTCAGGATATTCTATGATTCTATGATTCTAAGACCCCAGGCCATCTATTCACTTCTCAGGTGCAAGCTGCAACAAGGTTAAGACCCTATCACAGGTATTTAGGTATCTTTAATACCCCACAAATTACTAGGAATCTAGTACTGAAATGTCTAAGTTTTTAGTTAAAAGGGACTTGGCATGGCCACAAGATTAGCTTTCCCATTTTCTACTAAGTGAATATAAGACATTGAGGAGGGACACCTGTACGATATATTGATGAGGAATATACTGACTAGTTTAAAAAAAAAAAAAAGAAAAAGCCAACAAACTCAAGCATGAAGGATGGGACAGATACATAAAAGTTATGAAGTTCAAACAAGGCTATCTAAGCAGCATAACAGCAGCTTCAGAAAGGTTGTAGAGTACTATATAGACACAGAAAGACACGCTCTACATTCATATTTATAGGAAGAGTTAATTGTCTGTCTTACTGTTAAGCAAAACCTCAGCTCACTGACTTCTTTTTTTGGTCATCTGGCAAATGTGCGATAGCATGCATGAAACGGAAATGTCCATTTTCTGAGTCAGCAAGGTGAAGTTTCAGTTGTGCCTTGTCAAATACTTAATCTTTATCAAGCCTGACTCTCTCAAGTGCTTAAAGCTGCATATGGGTATATGGCAAGGAAAAAAGTCTAAATATTTCACGTCTGGAAGTGAAGCTGTGTTTTCAGAAGGATACTTATGGTCAAAGCTATACCACAGCCTGAAGAGCCAAGCACTTTCCTGCTTCGTTCTGTTCCTTCTTTCAGAATCTGGGCCATCCTAAAAATAAGATAAAAGCATATTCATTATTATGGGGAGGGAAAAAAAAGAAGTCATTCATTCCAGTCATTCACGTTATAATGGCCTATGCAAAGCCAAATGACTTCAGTGCTGTACAGAGACCGCAGGAGAAAACTATTTAGAGACTTGTACTGATGTTACTTTCCCTAGAAAGACCAGAAATGACTGTGCAGAGAACAAGCAGGCTCTCTTCATTATCCTCAAGTTACCTTAATAAACTCCCTGCCACCAAGTTACCTTAAGCCTTAAATTTTACCTGTCACTGCACTGACTATGTG
Source organism: Anas acuta (assembly GCF_963932015.1). Classification (NCBI taxonomy): domain Eukaryota; kingdom Metazoa; phylum Chordata; class Aves; order Anseriformes; family Anatidae; genus Anas; species Anas acuta. The sequence goes on from NC_088979.1 coordinate 69,503,250, forward strand.
ATAAGGAAAGAAGTTCAAAACTGAGAAATCAGCCTCACTGATACCCTGTCCCCCACCCACCTGTCAAATAAATGCACTGAGGCAGTCCAGACTGATTCATTTTCATTACTCAGCTGGCTTCCTTAACTCAAGGGAAAACATAAAATACTCCTAAAGCCTACTGCACCCTTGAAAGAACAAGAGAATTTACTATACCTGATAAATTCTTGCAAACCTGAATAAACACATCAGGCCTAAAAGAAACATGCTTAATAGGGAATCCAGATAAAAATCACAATTGAGGAAGGTTATGCAAATTTCCTAAGTGCTAGATCACAGCAGCCCTCAGAAGTGCTAACAGTTAAATATAGTCCCTTCACTAGCTGTGCTGCATGTCGTCACACCAGCTGGTCTGCAGCTGCATTTGTGGTTTTTCTTTCCTCTTTTTTTTTTTTTTTTTTTTTTTTTTTACACTTTTGTTACTTTTTTTTTCTTGGACAGAGACCAAAGTTAAACCCAGGAAAACAGATGATGCGAGAACGCCCTGCGTGAATCATCTTCCAGCAGTGTTCTTCTCCAGCAGTTTTGCTAGAATTGCCCTGTGTACTTCCCATCTGCAGAAAACCCTATGATTCACCAAGAGTTAAACCTCAGTACAAACTCCTTTTTCCCCCTGCCTTATCCCTAACTTTGTATTTTCTTTAACTGTGACTCGCAGCCAGTCTTGGCTTTGTGAGAGACAGAGGAGTCCAAAGGGAACTGACTAATGGATTCCAGTAGGAATGTAATACACAGCTAAAGAGGGAAACAAATGGGTAAGTGCTTTATGTTTACATGGGAAAAAAACAAACAAGTGATTTCCACCCCGACACTGAATGAGCACAGAGTACTCATGTTCTGGCTGTGGCTATTTCCTGTTAAAACAACTTCTCAAATACTGACAAGCTCAGTCTGAAAGTCATCTTACCCTGATACCGCTTCCTAACCTTGGTTTTATGCCAGAACTGTGGCCTTCATTGTAGATGGTGTTTGGAAGCCTGGCCTTCTGGTTGCATCCGGACACACACAAAATCTACAAGAATCTATTATGTGCTGGACCCAGGCTTCATAAAAAGAACTCAGAGATGCCTAATTCAGTTTCTGCAATGAAATAAATGCTTCCTGAGCAGGTAAGCATCTGCAGAACCTGTCACAAAAAAAGGAAAAGAAAAAAAAAAACACAAAAAAACAAAACAAAACACAAGAAAACCAGCACACCTACACGAGACAGGAGACCACTAATAAAAGATGATCCCAAACAGAGTAACAGCCAGCCTGAACACCAGCATCATACAACTTGGGGTTTACAAGGCAAAGCTCACATGCTTGTGCTCTGTTCATCCTCTGGCTTCAGTCATCCTGTTTCCTGCCATTCGACCTCACTTTCCTCCAGCAGATGCCTACATAACCAATCAGTCACACTACTGAACGATTACTGTCAAGCAGTACACTGTCTGGGAGAGTGTAAACTAAGGTCTGGACAGAGGAACCTGTGATGAAAGTGTCCTTGCACAGAGGAAGCTCCCAGTCAGACCTCAGGAAATGTTTTCTTTCCAGACTATTCATTCCTCCTGTGAATTCACTCAATTTATAGACAAGGAAAACTGAAGCTTCTGGTACAGACAGAGTCTTATTTGCACATAACACATTGCATCACAAAAAAAAAAAAAAAAGCAACTCAGACTGTTACTGATGCACAAAATGTTGCACTAGAGATTCACAGCATGTTTGCTGAAGATGACAACTTTCCAGCTCTTCTTTTGCCTCAAGCAAGGTAGGTGGCTAAAGCAAGATCAAGCCAGGCAATAGTATGGCATACAGGAGTTAAAGTCTGAACAGCAAATTTAATCTTTGATTCAAATCAAGTCCAAAGGCCAAAATTTGCTATCAACTACTGGACATAAACCATGACAATTATCTGTGTGTCAGTCTGAGGGAGGACTGTTCATGCTGTAAAATGTTGAAAAGCACGTTGGGTGGTGGGTGAGGGAAGAGGAAAGCACATTGTTATAGACTGTGTTAGTAGCTTTGGGAAGAGTTTTGATGCCTTATATTTACACACACATGCCAAAATTTGAAATGCAGAGAGACACTGCAGTGTTATATGCAACAACACAATGTTTTTTGTGGGCATTACTTGAATACTATAAAGTAAAATGCATTATTGATTTGCCAGCTAAGAGAAAGGTTTTACCCATGCACGTAGCTTCTGCAGTTCTTTATCATCCTAAGTTATAAAGTAAGATCAGCCTAATAGAGAAGTTATGTAATTACTTACTCCTTGTAAGACTTGAAAGCTGTCATTAGTAGGTGGAGGATCCTGATCTGGGTCAACCCCAACCCTACAGAAACATTAGGAAAACAAAGCAAGTGGTGTTACTGAGGATTGCAAATGCTGTGAGTTTGGCAGAATGTGTTTTAAAAGCACCTTAAGCATCCAGCAAAGCTGCATTCAGAGAGATAAGAATAGTTCGAGGAAGAGCTGGCTATTATTCCCGTGTGGTTACATAGGAACAAACACGATGCTTTTTCACTTAAGCAGCTACTACTACCTGTAGATAACAGCTTTAACTCTACCTCAGCATTAGCTTTAACTGCTTACCTTTGTTGCCAACTCTTTTAGGACACTGGCAAATACTACTTTGGGCCTAAACAGATGAATTGTAGGTAAGCTCCTCTTCAGTGAAGATTCCTCATGTCCAGCAGCAGGAAACCAGAGACTAAGGATAAATCCAGCCTAAATATTTGACATGGCAAATAACTTTGAGCTATTCTCAGGCCTGTCTCTCAGCTAACATACTATTAAGAAAATGAAAACACAAAACCCACATACACACACCATTTTAAGGCACTGACAGTACAAATCAACAAAAATACTTCATGAAGGTTTGTAACATTAGTTCTTGCAAATTTTGTTCACCTTACACATAACAGCCACAATGTATTAGCAGGCAGTCTGTCTAGTCCAGCCTCTCATCTCAGGAAGGGTCATTATAGCAAGATGATGGATGACTACTGTCTTTCGCATAGTTAGCAGGCATCTTACTACTGGACCATCCTTCTACATAGCCCTCCTATTCAGGTATTAAAACAGGTATTTAATCTGACCCTTTTAATTATGTTCACGTTTTTCTGATCCGTTGTTAAGATTAGACTTGTCTAGCCTCAAATCCCATTCATGTCTCAGTCTCTGGTGGTTTAAGTTCTGCAATGAATACAACCTCATGTGTAAGGCAAGATTGTCAGTGTCAATCTGTTGTGTTTGAGTTCTATGGAGTTATATAATGAGCGTAGGAAAATGCACGAACTAACAAAAACACTGCCTTAAACAGCTCACATTTATTTTCCCCTCACTAGGAAGAGACTGAGCTGGTTTAGTGTCATTTATTTCCACCTCGGCTTTGTGTCAGCTATTTCTAGCCACAGTGTCTATGCAACCTCCCTTCTGAGACAGGATAACCAGAAACCGACAGAATACTGTAGGTAAGACCACATCATTTGTGCATCCAGGGGATGCATGCTTGTGTAAGGCACACAGGGATCCACACATGACTTACCATCAGACACAGAAGACTGCATTGATTAAACTAAAACAGAACACCGTTAAACAGCATACAGGGCAGAACTTTCTAATAAGATTAAAAAAAAAAAAAAAAAAAAAGGTAGGCATTGAACTCAATGTTTAAATCATCCTTGTGGACTCAAGGCTTCACAGAACTTGATGCAGTTTAGAGAAAATCCAGGAGGTCGCTCTAAGACAGCCTGCAGCATCCTCACATTGAACTAGTGCTGACTGGCTATTGCTACTCCAACTCCTCTGCTTGGATTTTCCTGTCTCTTTTCTTTCTTATTCCCTTTATTTTTCCTTTCATAGCAGAGAAACACAAAGAGAATAATCTTAACCCTTCGGCACATTTGGCCTGGGAATTCATTGGCACTGACCAGCCTCAACGACTAAAAAGCTTTGCAAATTTAACACTAGACAGATGGGAGTACTGGTCAGATAGATTGAGCACAGGATTGTAACACACGCCAGAATGAAATGCCACACACAAGAGCTTGGAAAGGTTACAAGGGCTTACACGTTACTGCTTAGGCTACTGCTAAGCAGTGAAGAGATAAGAAGGATTTTCTACAGACAAACAAATCAGTTATCTGATGAGGCCTCACTCGAAGCTGACAAGCAACATCAGGATACAGGCTCAATATGGCCATACATGAGATTGCACATTCCTTCATAAATACAAATAATAAAAGATTTGTGGCTTTTCTCACTCCAACTGCACATCAGGGAGGCTCAGTGCACTACGAACAGCCACCATGCTCGACTTAGCCTTGTGACTGGCCATATAAACGGGGAGTTCACAAAACGTCTTCCAGTAGACAAACATATCTCGAATACCCCAAATAGTTTTAATTCCCTGTGCTACACATTCACTTCATATTATATAAAAGCATAAACAATTCAGAGCATTGCAGGTTTTATTTGATAAGGTTGTGTGTTTGATTTTGCAGACTTCTTTGCTTCCCGAGGGCAGTGGAATGGGGCTTTGGGGACCAGAGCAGGATGATCATACTGCTCAGTGAAAAGTCATAATACACTACAGGTCAGGTTCACTGACTTACTGAATAAGAAAAACACCTTTCTATATTAAAACATTTCAGCTTTCAAGAAATAAAAATAAAATAAATTCTTACTACATAAGTTTCTTTCAACACTGAAATAATACAAAGACACAGGCTCCTATTTTTAACAGTTTCCAAAGTTATTCTTCAGGGTAATTTGAGTATTTCTAATGAATTTCTTTCCTTTAAGACACTTAAAAAAATAAATTGCTGTTTCAAAGCTTGTTCCTCAGTTCAGTTTAACACCAAATGCATTACTATTTTGAATTCCCACAGCTACTTTTTGTATCTTTCAACCAGCGTAGAGTATCTTCTATCTGATGCACTAGATAGAAAACATTTATTATTCATAACAAGTCTGTCTAATCAAGTTTCAAGATACATACACCCAGCTCTAATGACAAGCATGGTTTTTGTGGGCCCTGCACTCCCCAATTTCTAACAAAGTCCCCTGGACCAGCACTGTTTAACATCTCTGTCAGTGACATGGACAGTGGGACTGAGCTACCCTCAGCAAGTTTGCCAATGCACCCAGCTGTGTGGTGTGGTCCATATGCTGGAGGGAAGGGCTGCCATCCAGAGGGACCTGGGCAGGCCTGAGAGGTGGGCTTGTGTGAACCTCGTGAAGTTCAACAAGACCACGTACAAGGTCCTGCATCTGGGTCAGGGCAATCCCAAGCACAAATACAGGCTGGGCAGAGAACAATTAAGAGCAGCTCTGAGGAGAAGGACCTGGGGGTACTGGTGGATAAGGAGTTCAACATGAGCCAGCAGTGTGTGTTTGCAGCCCAGAAAGCCAACCATATCCTGGGCTGCACCAAAAGCCGTGTGGCCAGTTGATGTGGGAAGTGGAATGTGGGGTGTTTGTAGCAGTTCTAGAAGCCACCAGCTGGAGAAGTCTAGGATTCTGTGTCTTCTCCACCCTTATCAACATCTTCATGCAAAGCATTCTGACAACCCTTGCTTTTAAAAATAGATCCCAAGGAGGCTGGGCTGAATCACCCACAGAAGTCCTTCTTACCTGAACAGTTGTATGACATAATCCTGTGGAGTGCCTAAAACCATCTGTGTGATTAAGGATCACATCCATAACTTCTCAGCTTTCAAGTCCTCACAGGCCAGAGACACTAGTTTTGCTTCATTTTTTACCCATACACAAGAGTTAAAGGTACTTTTTGTTTGTTTGTTTGTTTGTTTTTTTGTCTTTAAGCTGAAGACAATGAATGATCCACACTCTCCCAGCTCACAAGAAGAGAACTAATTTAGAAGTGAGGAGTATCTACGGCACTGCAAAAGAGGAGATGCAGCAGTGGCATGCCACAGAACAGAAAAAGAGCACACGGTGTTATAAAGATGAAGAAAGCCAAGCACCAGGTTAGTTCGGTATCAGGGAAGGCAGCTCAGTGTCACCTGAAATACAGCCAGCGGCTTTCACTCATCTCTTCCACCGATGGAACACGGTCACCAACTCTGGTACAGCACAAGAATGGAAAGTGAGTAACAAAACGCTCATGAGATGGGAGCTTGACAAAGCTGCCTAGCAAAAACAAAACAAAAACCTACCCAACCAAAGAAGACACGACATACAAAAATAAGAATGGCAGAACAATGACAAAGTGACAAAAATCATGGAAATTAACAAAAGCAGCCCTTAGTGACTGAGATGTTCAATAACATTCTTCATTTTTTTCAGATTCAGGCTAGGAAAGACACACACATTCATGACAGGCCATCAGTCTGTATAAGTTATATTCGACAGCTCTTAAGAGAATTGCTACGTGTAGACAGAACTCAAAGACATGCTCCCGGGGACTTGGGACCTGTACATTTTCTAAAATAAAGTAATAAAATAAAGTCAAGTCTGAAAACTACGTATATATAAAAGAGGCTGTCATCACTTCCTAGTTTGAGTCAAATACAACCGGTAATATATGCATAAATCACTCAATTGGTTTAATTAACAGTTAACTAACAATCTTCATCATAATACTTCAGACACTGGTTTTGTTCCTTCCTTTTCTTGTTTCTACTGTACTTAAAAACAAGTGAAAGCATGCTTGGTTTCTAGTACTTTCAATATAAATTCCTTAGCAGTTTGTGTTTTTTTTTTTTTTCCCTATTCTTCCATTAAGGTGTGCTATGCAAGTGACACACTGTTCACATGAAATAAAAGCCCAGATTACCACAAATCCACAGTGGCTTCACTTTACAAAGAACAAGTATATGCTTCCTGATTGCAAGCTTACATGTTTAAGAACCAAATATTTAAGGCCATAGCCTTGCACTACAAAGAACATTCACTAATCCAATCCTTGAAGGCTGAAGCAAATACCAAACTTTGGATAGATTTATTTTTTGGACTGTTGGTTCAATAGCTCGCTCTCATGCCAACACACGCCACAGGTCAGAACACTCTGCTTCAAAAGCTCTGTATATGTAGCAAAAACTAAAATGAGAACTGTCCAACAGCTTCCCTTTATGACTTTTCTCTTTGTTGTGTCTCTGCCAAGCTCATATACTGAAGTTTTCCCAGATGTCTATATTGAGTACAGCATTTTTGGAAATTTTTAGCTATTTTGGAAGAGTTCAACTGCTTCTCAGAAGGTGGCTGAGGAAGAAGGCAATTCCCACCCCAATATTAAAAAAAATATAAAAGCACTGATCACTAAAAAACCCTAGAACTAGGTAAGCTGCTACAGATGTTGTTTTTAGGGCACCTTCAGGGATTCCTTTACTTGACCTAACCAAGATAATGGCTCCTGAAACTGCCCACAGAGGCTTGTTAGAGCTCAGAAGTTAAACCTGTATCACCCCATTTGCTCTAGATACATCAACCCAGCTCCTGTGGGTCTTTCCCATACTCTCTCTCTGTGTAAGGAATTGCCATGTTTAAGAGCACAAGAACTGACATAAGAAAGCATCTCCCATGCTTACACCCAGACATCCAAAAGAGGAAGCAATCCCTCTCCCACCAAGGAGATACTGGGGACCAGTTCAGCAAGGGTGGATAACTGAAGGCTGTCCTGCACCTCCTTTACGAGATTCATGACAAGAAATTAGAGGTTGGAGGCAAGAGAAGAGGAGAAACCAAATGTGAGAATAATACTGGAGAAAACAGTGCAGAAAGATATGGCAAAATAAAAAAGCCCACAATGACAGGAAAGGCACAATGCCTGCTGTGTGGGCAGAAGAAAGCAGCTAGAAGTCAGGCTTAGAAAATGATAAACCAAATGAAAGATGTAAATTACAGAAAAAGTGGAAACAGGCAGCAAAAGAGAAGGATATGACCTCTGATCAAACATTCCCCACACCAGCCCTGGATATAACAAGGTTGGATTCTGGCATCAACACTCACTTCTTGTCATTGCAGCGCACGGAGGCACAGTATTTAAGGAATGCACATTTAACCCAGCAACTAATAGCTGGGCCGCCCTGGATGATTTAATATAACATAACCTGAGACTGATATCAAGCTGTTTTACTATCACCCCAGAGAGCTGCTATGTGAACTATCTACCTGTATGAGTTTCAGTATTTCCAGATTATTTTTTTTCAGTTTGCTTAATGAGGAAAAAACACTAGATAAAAAGCTAAGAAGATTATAATTGCAAAGTCATATAGAAGGAGATAAAAATTTAAGTTATCATTATTCAGGCAACCTTTAACTTTTCTCTAGAAAGATAACAAAACTATATTAAATCAAAAGACACTATTCTCATGTTTAAGATTTAGAAAGACTGATTAGCATAATTGAAATTACTTTTATTAAAATACACAAACACTTGAAGCAGCTTATGATGGAGAACAGGCACTAATTTACCTGCTGCTTCATTCAAAATAGAAAAAAAACAGGTCAAACCCTAATGAAAAGTGGCAAATATTTTTCAGTGCAAATGCTAGAAGCTCCTCTTTTTTTTTTTGTTTTCCTTCCTGTGACAAATAAATGAAACAAGTCAGCTACTTTTCAGAAAAGAGGAACTTTGCCAGTAGTTCTGATTTATAGGGCTAATTTGCTGAAAGCATTAAAGCTTCATGCAGGAAATTGTTTCATCATTTTAGTCTCAAAGGAAGACACTTCCATTTGTAAAATTCAAGTAATGCTTTAATTTCTACAAAAAAAGCAAATCTACTGCTAGAAAAAATTACCATTTATGATTCACATACATGAATGTTTCACAGCCAAGACAGCCAGCAAGTTCAAATATATGACATCATGGCTTTAACACTAATTTCTGGTGTCAACTTTAAAGCTTGCTTAGCATTAAGTGGCAGAAACCAACAGCATCTGAAGATCCTGTTCTTTTTGCTTGGATTTTGATGCCATCATGTCACTTTCCCAACCAGTTCAGCAGTAAACTCAAACTAAGTCTCCACTGCAAACTGTAAGCCCTTAGCTTGGTTGTACCTTTTAATCCTGACCACTGGACACTGGTCAGAAGAACCAAGCATGCATACAACCATTATTCAATTAATAGGCACTTGCTTTTGCCTCTGAGCCCCAGCAAAGCAATTCAGGGTCCTTGCAAAGGCACTGCCCCACGTACACACACTATGGATGTAGTAGTACCAAGCCAGGCTGAATGTCGTGGCTGGAGTCAGCTCTCCAGTACTGTTCTACTTAAATTGTGCAGACTAACCTTAAATAAGATCCCTTCCTGTTTATGCCTTCCTTCGCTCCCCAGTAACTGCTGTAAGCTTCACACGAGAGCTCGACTTGTGAGAGTCCACACAAGCCCTAACGTTTAAATGCAACACACAAATGGCATTAGTTTCCTATTTCCCTTCAGACACTTACTCCAGGAAACAACCAGCCTTCTATCTTTTATTCTCCCTCCTGCTAAATGGCGCTATACAGAAGCAGCACTTATTTCCAGCCTCTTGCGGTGCAATCTAATGGGTAAGTGCCAGGGCTCAGAAAGCATCCAAAAAAAGTGCTGTGTCAGCAGCATGCACTGCAGCTGCCTGAGGCAGTGAGACAGAGGAGCATCTTCATCTCCTCCTGCCGACCTCCTCCGCTGCCTGGAAAGGAATGGAGGAAAGCAGCACGCTTCCAAAATTCAGCTGGAAACTAATCTGTCCCTGTCTTCTCTCTGTAAGGTCAGACAGGTCTTGATCTCCTGCAGAAAGGGTTTTGTCACAGACTACCAGAAAAAAGTTCCTAATTCATCAGCTGCACACGGCTGCCACCTCCTGGTACAAATCTGAATTCGCCCCTAAAAAGTGCAGCCTCACTGACCAACACAGCAGTGCCCATCAGGGCAACTGTGTGCAGACCCTAAGAATTATCTCAAATACTTCTTATGTAGAGTTCCCTCTTCTACATGATATCCTTCTCCTAATGGGACAGCTCATGAACCAGGCCCATGGAATCTCATTATTGAGCCCAACTAGACCTGTTAAAGGAGTAAGTGCAGCTTCTTAGATGCTTCCACAAACTGTTTACTGGGCTAGACTGCATAAAAAAAAAAAAACAAAAAACAAAAAAACAAAAAACAAAATAAAACAAAAACAGCAAGTTACTTCCACTAGTTTCCAGTTGGCCAGGAGCTAGGACACGCCAGAATTCAGTCCTGTCCTACTGCAGATGACTGAAGGAGCCTCGTGGCAGAGGTAGTGGTTGAATTTCACCTCAGCCAACAAAAAGTTGCAGGCAGATCTTGGCAGACTTCTTACCTGTACAGCACATGCCAGAACTCATCCCCTGCTCCTTCATACCCCATTCTCCAGAGAGCCTATGTATACTGCTGGTTATATAGACACTCTGGCTGCTTGGCTTGATGAGGTGTGTAAGTACAGTTGTTCCTTATATATCTCTATATCTCTGGAACTTGCATTGAAACACAGTTGTAAAGTACAAAAATTGATTTGTGTGGCACAAGAAACCAGAAATTTCCAGTGTGTGCTGTTACAACAGTGATTTACCATGTTTCAGCTCTAGTACCTCTCTCAGGCTGGAAGCATTTGACATCAGATACACGTGCTATGTTCCTGGCACAGAGTGGTTCAGCTCTGCTCAAGTGCATATCCATATTGACAGGATGTCAGCCAGTCAGTCTGACAACACAGCTTTGGTAAGCTCATCCTGTAACTCCAAAATTTGCTGTTGACATTGTTTTATCAGACATTTTAGCTTTATCTACTTTCAATAATAGGAGTCTCAGGCATTTCTGAGCATCCTAGCCAGCCTTTTTTTTTTTTTTCCAACCTAGAAAGCACCTGCTACCTATCGCCACAAGAAATTTACTGAAGACTTCCAAAAAACAGCAATACACCTTGAGAATGGTTAATTCTTTCACAGACTGAAACTGTTTTCTTTATCCTAGCATGATACAATCTTTAGCAAGATACAATCTTTAGCAAGATTGTATCATGCTAGGATAGGAAAAAACAATAGTAGACAAATTCTGATCAGCACAACTAGAATGTGAGACAAAGTATGCTTTCAAGGACCAAACAGCATGCATAATTTACATACGAAAAAATGCACTGGAGTATTTGTACAGCGTGCTTGCATTAATTCCACTCTATTTACCCTCCCTCCCCACAACAGCCAAAGCTTTCACAGAATGAAAAACATACGTAGTCTTTAACAATGAGGGATTCTTGATTCTCTAGGACTTCTGTTGATAAGCAGCCTCAAACATGAATATACTTGCAGCCCTACAGTACTAAGTATTGGCCCAGATTTAAAGCCAAGTGGCTATACTCATGCTGCTCACCATTTTCACAGGTCTCGTCAAAACAGAAGAAACACACTGGAAAGACTAGCAGGTTCTCATTTATCACAGTTGTAAGGTCATCAAAACATTTATCCAAAGAAAAAAAGTGCATTTTTAGCGCTAAAGGCTCCATCTAACTCAATAAATAGAATAGGGTCATTACCTAGAGCCAGAAGACAGGGAAATGACTAATAGGACAAGAAGTCAATATGGTACTAGATAGGCTAATTCTTTCTTTTCAGTACAGGGGCTACTATCCTGCAATGCTATCCCATATCCTACAGGGTTGACAAGGATCAGGGAGCTGAATCCCAGCAGCAGCCTGTGCATTTTCTTTACCTGCCTGCACTAACACCTTTCTCTATATAAGAGAGCGTTCTAAACACCCAGAACAGCTCTAGCAAGCATCAAAGAAGTTCTGTAGGACTTCTCAAGTTGCCACCTGAAAAGGGAGTTTTCCCCAGCATACATTTGCATACTGACCTGATGTTCAGCCATGACAGCATGGGAGTTGTACCTCCACCGACAATCCACACAGTGAAAAAGACTATGAGGAGGGTTGTTGAGAACATCATTTGGTGCGAGTAGGTAGCAGTATCTCGTATGGCCAGAGCAAAGGCCATGGCTCCCCTGAGACCTATGCAAAAGAACAAAATAGCAGAGCTTCAGAAGTGTGCAACCATGCCTATTCATAATATGGAATCTTTCCTTGCTCCCTCCCTGCCACACTGGCTCAGTGACAGGCAAAAAGCATGGGGCTCAGCCTGTTCTCAGGTGAATTTCAGTTATCTCATTTTCCTTGGTAAATTATACTCTGGGATGTTTTAAAGCATGATTTGCCCTCGTGCTTTTATGTGGCTTACAGAAAACACAGTGATAAGGAGTAACTATTTCCAGAAATTAACAGGAAAGGAATGGACAACAGCAAAATACATTTTGGAAATCAAGGAGCTCCCTGAATCTAAATGAAAATAGACACTTTTCCATTTGATTCCATAACCAAAACTTAACTTCTTGATATGGAATTGTTATCCCCTGGAAAAATACGTTAGTTAAGAACATGCTCACAAGCAGAACACATTGCTTCCCCTCTCCTACAGATTATGGAACTCCCCTATCAAGGGCAAACAACTGGTCATCTGCAAACTTCTTTAGGAGGGGAGTCACCAAACAGCTCTAGAGGTCATCTGGTCCAACCCCCTGTTCATGCAGGGCTACCTATCGCTGGTTGCCCATGTTCAGACAGCTTTTGGAGATCTGAAAGGAAGGAGACCCTGCAGCCTCTGGACAATCTGTGCCAGTGTTTTGTCACCTGCAGAGCAAAGAAGTGCTTCCTGGTCTTCACAGGGAACCTCCCACATTTCACTTTTTGCCCACTGATTCTGGCCTTGGCACTGGGCACCGCTGGAAATAGCCTGACTCCATTATGTCAAGTAAAGGAGTTTAAGTAAAATACTTTTTTTTTTTTTTCAATTAAGCAGGAGAAGTCACCCATAAATGTCTCAATTCTCTCAGAAGATACCTATTTCTGCACAATGTACAGATCACCTCACCTAGAACTAACTTTCTGGAAGAAATACAACTCGATTCCCCCATTGCCTTCAGATGCTCAACACTTCAAATGAAAATACTCCATTCTCAACATAAGGTGACTGCGGGCTGCCAACAGCTGGTAGTTCAAGGTGTCACTCTTCTCAGACATGACACTTCATGTAAAACTTTAAAGATACATGAGGGCATGCTGCAATTGTTAAGTCTTCCATTTAAAAAACCTACATGTGAATTATAAAAGCAGGCAACAGATCTATAAACATCTTACGATTTAAAGAGTATTATTGCTTTACCAAACATTTTTGCTCTTTTACCTGAGAACATCATCATGTGCTGAAAGTTCCAGCTGATCTTATGCCTTCTGCCCAGATTCAGCAAGAAAGACAGAGGGTAGATGTGCGCAGCTCTGCCCAAAAAGATCGCAACCTGTTCACAGCTGAGGGTTAAGGATTTCACTTTCCTGGGGTGTGCACACTCAGGTACCTCGCTCTAATATGAACCTTCTGTTTTAATAGGAAATTTACATAATGATAAAGTGCTCACGTTATCCCTGTCTATATAAAACAGACTTTCACCAATTACTTGCACAGAGAACTCACTGCACAGATTACAACATTTTACTAATATACCCACTTCTTTTTTTTTTAAGGCACAGTGAAATTACACTTAGTATTAAGGCTACCAGCTGTACAAATGAAGACTTAATATCACATCTTGAACAATTACCACCGACATTAGATTGTGTATTTTAGACCAACAGAAATGCAGCCCCAGTGCAGAAGGAAAGCCAACATACGAGACCAGCAAGTGGCCACTCCATTATTGCTCCTGCAGAGGCACGATCTCCTACGGGCTGGCAGGCACTTCAGAGTTCAGAGAAACTACAAAGATGAATACAAAAACAATTGCCAACACTATAATGAGGTTCAAAAAGTATTTTTAAAAAAGTACTGCAGAAATTCATGACAGTAAGTGGTAAGTTCTTTCCATGCTGTACCACGGTTCCAGTGAATAACCAGAAAGCTGAGTACATGCTCCAGCAAGTCAGGAACACTTTGGTACAAAATAGAGTGATAAGCTCTGCAATCCTGTAACACACTGACACAATCAGAAATGAACTGAACACTGTTCATTTGCTGCCGAGATAACAACATTAGAGAAGTGAAACAGCTCTCTTACATAAAAGTAAAGTAGAGAAGAACTCTAGATATGCCCGGGTTGTTGCCATACCTAAATATGGATTTAAAACAACACAGCTTGCAGAAAGTTATGTCTACAAGAAACTAAGATTTTGATCATTACTTTCTACAAAAAAGTTCATGTAATTGTTACATTTTTATAGCCATCCTTTTGGGAACTGCAAAAATCATTACCCATCATAACCAACAAACGTAGGAAGAATGACTAGGGTAGTGACACTGAGGCTTTAGCTCTGCCTTTGCAGTCCAGCCTTTTTCAACAGATTTGCAATAAAATTAGACAGGTAGGAAGAAAACGTAAGAAAAGAAATACTGAAAAGAAGCATACATAGCATAGCCTGGACAGAGAACAGGAGGCTATATAAAAAATGAAAAATTGCAACACTTAGCACACCAAACAGACAGTTATTGTATCCACATCTTCATCCAATGGCCATAGGGCTGTGGGACACTTTTTAGTTCACAAAAACAGATAGGAATACAGAGGAAAACTCTTCACTTCTCCGAAGCAATGAAAATGGCCAAATAAAGACTTATGTGATAAAACAGATGGGATAAAAAGTAAGAAAAAAAAATGTATATTCTGTATTAGGCCATCTTCATTTTATTTTTTTACTGGGTTTTATCTCCACAGCAGATAGCCCTACTTCTGCAGCAGGTAGGGAGGAAACCACACAGGAAGATCTGACTCCATTGTTTGATTCACATAATTGCTCTGTTTTTTTTTTTAAGCACCCAGTAAACCACGAAGGAATAGGTATATAGGCGATTTCAAGTTGGACAGAGGGAGAAAAGTATCTAACGACTCCCAACAAATTTCAGTGATACTACCAGCAAAGTGCTCTGCTCTGAGGCAGCTGAGAACCAGTCAACAAGTCAGCCAGGGATGAGGGGAACTGGATACCCACCTCCAACATCAGCATCTCTCAGCACTGTGTTCCCTTCATGGTCTGAACCACAGCTCAGTGCCTGCCTCCTCCACCACCCTAGAACCTACCTCCACCTTTAGAATACTGCTTAAACAATTTGCCCACAGTCCCTTTTATTTACTTGAAGTTCATTTGCTTTGTTCAAGGGACAGCTGGAAGTGAAGAGGAAAAAATTCCTTCTTAGGTCCCAAAAGTTTGAATACAACAGCATTACAAGCACTACTTGGCATCAATAGCCAAGGCATATGATAAAGAATTGTTTTTTTGCTGTCCTCCCTTCTCATCCCAACAGAACTTGACAAGAAACAACAAGAACAGTTTTTCTTTTGCATGAGACTGTACAAAAAAACAGTAATAAGAAAGAAGCTTAGGTGGTCATAACCTTATCTCTACCTTATTTGTCCTGATGTCTTTTGGAATCTGATTCACAAAGCTATTATTCCATTTATATGGACTGAAAACCACACAGTGCTTCCACTTAAGTTGTCAACATCTCCACAGCAAAGATTGGGAAAGAGCAGAAGGATAACCAGCTATTATTTCACTTTTTTTTTCAGGTTATTGTCAAGAATCAGAGATTTTGTGTTAATGTAGCTCACACCACCACATATCTTTAACCTGCATGATGCAATATAATTTCTTCAGTTGTAAGGTTTGGAGAAGAATAAAAGCTTTGAATCTTCCTTCCCCAAAAGGCACAGATTAATATTTGACATAGGTACACTGAACAACAGCCCAACTCAGACACATTCCCTCTCCAATACCACTCTCTCTCATTTCCTGTTTCTCTTCAACTCCACAAATTCAATGTAGCATAATTTTCCTAGGTGTGCAAGATGTAAGTTTGGGATGAGAAGGGAGCAGATAAAAAAACTAGACTCCTGAATGTCATCTGGAGAAAACACTGCATTGGAGAACCACTCCTCTTCTCCAAGAATTCCCTGGTATCATCATCCATCAGTTTACCTTTAGATTAAATGTTTCTCCATATCTGAAAAGCAGATGCTCATGCTTCTTAAACGGACTCAGTTTGCCTATGATGACAAACGCAGGCAGCATGCTGTTTTCCCTTCCTGCTGATACCAAGGTTTCTGAGATAGGAAAGAAGTTTCCAAATCCAGTGTTAAAAGCTCCACTACTATGACTACATGCAGTAAAGCATATTAGTTCATTTATATTTTGAATTTACACAACTTTTAGTACTTGCTCAGGTGCAAAGCCAGCAACTTTGTGGCACAGAGTCCTTAGTACTTTGGTGTAAGGGTTAATGAAAGCCTTTCTCAGAATTCTTGCTCCTGCACGACATCAGGAGAACTCCAAGTCAACCACCATCATTTATTTAGTAAAGCCAGACAACAACAGCCTTCAGGCACACAGGATAATACCAAAGCCTCAAACTGAAAAAGGATACAAAAGCTCCAATGATGAAAACTGGACTGAATATGTGTTTCTGGAAAGTAAACAGTGCCAAACCCATATAAGAAAATATGAAGTTCTCAGCCAGGAAGTGCAATACCTCAAATAGCTAAGGGGAAAAACACAGACAATAACATATTAAAGGCCAAGCAATAAAGACACTTTTCAAGAGAAAAAAAAAATACACAATTCTAGAGCAATAGAATGTACAAGAGGAAAAAGAATCTTGCCTGCTTGGTGCGACTTCTTGATTCGACTGACAAGTTATTGTATGTATAATGTGCCTGGGTAATTCCACAAAACAGGACAGCCACCACACCTGTGAACAGAATTACATGTAAGTATCAGTCTGTTTCCTGCATTGCACAAGACTTCTCCCTTTTCAAGTTCTATTAAACTTAGACACCATCCTTAACCCTGGGATTTTATGAAACTCATTTTCAAGTCAAAGATTAGGCAAGGCACAAGGGGGCAGAAGCATTGGAAACAAATCCAAGCTGTTCCTAAAAGCTTTTGCCGCACAGTGAGTTGCACCATCAGTGGTATTGTGCAGGAAATAAAAAAATATATAAGTAACTGCTAAAATCATGTTCCTTATAGAAAGGTTTAAATGAGAAAGTGGAAACATGGTAGCTTAGACAGACAGGACTTCTCTTAGTGTACTCAAAGCCACAACTCACCGGTAAATCCACAAGCTTCTGCTAGCAGGAAGGTGCTCCAGGACATCAAGAAGAAGAGAGCCGTTTCCAGCAGGGGGAAGCAGTGCAACTTGGTAAACTTCGTCACGTTAAGTCATTTGTTAAGGGATCAAGAATAAGAAACTCACCAGTCCTTTGGCTTCTCAGTACCCAATATTTGTGAAAAGAGCTATTACGTGCTAACAACCAATGCTACTCTGAGAACAAAACACTTTTTGCTGAAAAACATCAATTCCATCACATGCAGACAAACTTCAGAATCAAGGTCTCCCCTTACAAGCCATCAATTTTACGTATTTGTGCTGCATATCCACAGCATAACTACGGCTCCACCTCCGTGAACTAAGAGCTTATTCAATACCATGTTTCCCTGCAAAGCACCAGCAGGGAAGGCATGTGTACTTGGTGTTCCTTTTACTGTTCTTTCATTTTATTTTTAAATAAACACATGTACACAGGTCACCTTTAAAAAGTCATAAAATACATTCAGAAGTGCTTCATTACAGGGCTGTTCTTGACTACAGGAATCCTAGGATGAAGTAGATCTGTCAGAATTTTTCTGCTCAGATTTGTTGACAAGGTCTTTCAGCAAGTTAGGCTACTTCTGTACTTTTGAGGCAAAGCAGATATCCTGCCTACAACAAAATGCATTGCTTCTTGTGTTAATGTGCTTTAGAGGACAAGCCAGCTCAACCACAGCAGCTCAGCCTTTCAATGGGAATAAGTTTTATCTTCCAGATGAGGGAAAAACTTGAATAATGTCAAACACACAGTGAATTAACAGTTCAGATAGCTACTGAAAGAGTGGGACAGATTTCAGTAGTCTTAAACATAGCTTTCTACATAATACAGAATATTTGTTCACCTGTCTATGGACCTTTTTACCCTACAAGCACTACTCTGGCAGCATGCAAACATGTTACAGAGAGAAACCATGTGCTAGTAAGAGTGGTGGAGAAGTCCTTGGTCTGACAACTAGCAGTCGTCTCTGAAATTCAAGCAGAAGGAGAGCACGAGACCAGCAAGGACACCTGAAACAGCAACAAGGTGGTAGCACTCCCTGCCCCTGTGTAGGAAGCCAGTACCTTGACAGACACACGGAGGCTGCACCCCCACCCACCGCTCCTCTCCATGCACAGCACAGTTGCAGCCAGGGCTCTGCAGCATTACACAACCAAAACCTAATGGCAACACAGCTGCTTGAGAAGTCACAGTTCAATATGTGATAGGGATGTTAAACGCAAGGAGGAGCACCCCTTTCACAAGGCAATTCACAGGCTGTGGGAGGTGTGGGGCTCAGCACTCCTTGTGACTCTGGCAAGAAGCACTCAGTTGGCCTGGAAAACCCAGTGGAAGCAGTCTCCTGCGGGCTTCACCACAGAATACAGAGTTCACAGCAAGCCACAAGTGATTAACACCAGCAGCAAAACAGCTGACAGCATTTCAGGGGAAGTCTGGTTAGCACAAAGCACTGCTGAGCCCAGCTACCTGCTCCCCACCCATGCCACTACTTCTTGGTGGCCTTCTGAAGCTAGGAAAGAGCCCTCATCGGAGCTGAGTCCTCATTTCTAGTCTCTTCTGGCAGCTTTGGGAATCAAACTCTATTCCCCTGGTTGTTATGCTGTAAGTAACCATACCAAAACATTTTAGAAGGCCAAAAGTCAGCATATATTATCCGCATCATGTTTGCAAACCAAGCATTCTGCCTGCTTTCAAAGAACAATGCATGACCACAGGAACCCCCTTTGCTGGTACAGGTACAGCTGTAGGTACTCCACAGCTGTGGCAGTGCTACAAAACGTTGGGAATAAGGTCCTACCAACTTCACTCATGGCTTAATTTATGGGCTCTAATTAGCTGAGAGTAGTAAAATGAGCATTTGCCATTTGCTTGTAGAGCATTACAAGATGTTAAGTATTCCTTCGCCAAAAATAGTTTAAATGGTATAATTAGAGCAAAAGTTTATGTATTTTTATGTATTTATTTTTAAACCGGAGGCTGTCTTGTGCACAGTTTTATAGCACTGTCCTGAACACAAGCATTACAAACAGCAAGAACCAACTGCTGCTTTTAGACCATGATTTTACAAAATGGAACTGAATGTATTCAGGCTGTAATTAGAAGCTAGCCAGAAAGCCAAAAACCACAGCAACAGCACTCGATCGGCTACAGCTATAGATGGCTGGTAGCTTAAAAGCCAGGCTAAGAATCATCATTCTGGGTCACATCGATTGCAGAACAGTGGAGCTTGAAGACCAAACGCTAAAGCATCGCAGCACATCTTCCCCCCACATCTGAAGGGTTTCCATTATCCAGGATACAATGAGGCAAACCTGAGCGGTGTATATATAACAAGATACAGTTCAGACATTATTGGTGAAGATCAAGAGTCACAGGTTCACGATTATTGTAAAAAATATCACATTCTACCAGTTTTCAGAAGTCTAGGCAGATCAGAGCAAGCTGGGATGTGTAAAAGTATCATTATCCTAGCCAGTCCAAAAGCAGAGTTTGATTTTTTTTTTTTTTCCCTTTCCTGGGGAAACATCACAGTTTCTGGTGCAGATCAGACTTAAGATTTATTGCCCAAGCCTAAAGCAAAACCCACACAGATTGCTCCCTGAGTGCCTCAGAGCTCTCATCAAATAGACAAAGCTTCAAGAGAGCAGGACAGGTCAAGCAAAGCACGTAATGTTATGATGTTAACTCTGGTAGAGATACTCTTATCCAAGCCGCATGATACAAGATTTCCAGCAGAAAGGTTAAACGCAGAACTCAGAAAGAACCCATTAGGGTCAGAAATAGCTATTAAGGATTTTGCTGAAGAAGAGCAAAACACCAGTTATCCTATGAGATGTCTTTCAAGCCTATATAATAAAAACTTTTTTATAATTCCTAAAAAGAAACTGAACATTAGGACGTGTCTATTTAGGGCTCCCCCTTGGCTTTAAATCTTTTGGCAGTACAATGCACGCAGCAACATCACTAAAACTTCTGGTGCGGCCACAGTTACACCAGAAAAAGGGGATTTCTATGGATACTTATATGCCTTTCTATAGGCAGAGGTCACACGAATGCTGGTCACGTCTTCACAATCAGATTAAAACCAGCTTGAGTCACCGTTGCTACTGCTGGAAATAGGTGAGCTCCATTAGCACATGAATGTAGCATCTTATCTGGAAAAGCTAAACATGAAAAAGGATATCAGAGCTGTCACTACTCCTGTCACTGCTCCCATCATGAAAGAACCACTGAATATTCCCAGGAAAACACCAACCGACTTGAAAAATGCTGCTGCATCAAAAGCATGGGTATTTTCACCTGTTGGCTGGTAGGCAACTATCGATCTAGGAACAGAGTAACACAGTGACAAGTTAGATGTGGCATCAGGAAGGCTTTACTCCAACAGCATCACCTGAACAGCAGAAAAGTCAAACCCATACTGAAGGCAAACTTTTATTTCTGGTGCTTCTTATGCATAAGATATCTTGGCAAATGCTTGTAATATTTACTAATTCAGCTCAAGATGATCCACTTAAATTTAAAATAGCATGTCTAAAATAAATGCTTTTTCTGAGAAAAATACCTAAAACGATTAAGTAATTTCAGAACAGAATTTCAGGTAGTTACTTACGAAGATAATACAATGGCAACAGCGTCATTCAACACGCTCTCCCCAAACAGAAGGGCATAGAGATCAACATCAGCATGCAGCTCATTAAATATTGCTAGCACGGTAACTACAGAAAGAGGGGAAAAAAAAAAAAGAAAAGACTGTCTGACTTCAAGAAAAACTGTGAGTCGTGACACAGTAGACTTTCCAGTTTGCCTTAAGCAACAAAACCCAAAATTGAAGTACAGGCTCAAAATCAAACTGGGAAATAGACAAGCCACATTTATCTACAGGTAAGCAGCTTCACCATCAGTTTTAAGGCAGCTCGATTAGGAAGGGGGCTCTGCAGTCCTCCTGTCTGCAAAGTCCCCCATGAGCACAGGGCACAGTGCAAATGAAACTTCTACCAAAAAAAAAAAAAACAACAACAACAACAAAAACCACCTTCAGCACCTAAACACCTTCAGCACCTTCAGCAAAACATTCTGCAGCCCTTGCTACTTTTAAAGGCTGCATGGCTTGTTGACATGGCTTTATCAGTTCAGTCATAGTGCTAATAGCTCTAAGTGTTCCCCAAAGCACGCACTATGCCACAGCAGTGTAAAATTGTGTAAGATTAGAAATATTTAGCAGTCTTGCCCATTTCAATCAGTGTTTTCACAAACACTTCAGTCTGGCATGAGAGAATGATTCTGAAGATGTTCCCATATATCAGCTTCAAAAAAATCAGATGGTACTTCTTTTTTGCATAAAGGCCAAAATCATGTGCAACCATGAGCTGTTCAGAGCTCAGCTCAATCACAGGAGCTACTTCCCATTTTTACACCAACTAACACATGCGACATCACACAATCTGTTTTAAACATCAGGCTTCACACTTCAACACTCCCTCCCCTAGTCCTTCACGCACACCAGCTCTCCAGGCTCACCTGTCAAGCGTGGACACCTTTGTGAATATGCTGGACTTCCAAGGAATGACTAAATTTTTTTGCCAAAAGATAATCTGCAGAAGAGCATTCTTCTGCTTGAATTTGTATAGCATCATTGGATTGAGAAAAAAAACACAAAACCTACTCAAATTCAGCCCTTAAAATATCCTTTGTCCCAAGCAACATAGCTACAGAAGTCCTACTATCCACACAGTATAATAATTTCATTAATTTTCAGCCTTAAATTTGAGGTACACTAAACAAAAATCTATTAGGGAAAAATATTTAAAATAACATATAATTAACAGGAAAGTTTGATTTGTCCCCAAACATATTATCCCATCAACAGACTGACAGAACAGCTTTCACAGCACCCAGCATTTGTATGCATTTCACAGAAAATCAGAGATACTAGCACAACATCACTGAAAATAAAATGCAATTAATATCTTTGTGCTGTACAGCCAACAATCCTAGCAACAGGATCTTTTAAGAAGATTATTAAAAGTTGTTCAGCAAGCTACCTGGATCAGTGGCAGATATTATTGCTCCAAAGAGGAGGCAGTCTGTATAATAGAATTTACCAGAGAGCTGTCCCACCAACTTCATTAGTTTCACAACCCCATACATGAGATTCCTGTAGAGAGAGGATAAAACAGTCCAAGTCAAACAGGCTGGCACATTTCAGACAGGCAAAGCAAAACGACAAGAAACAGTATTTCAGGTGGGCTTTGTTATTCTAGAGCTCCATGAAACACTGCTGCAGTTTAACACTATGCTCTCAAAATTAAGTTCCCTCTCTTTCTGAGCAAGCTGAGCAAAGAGCGAGATATGATCCAACATTTAACAGTTAAAATCAGCAAACAGCAGAAGATCTGTTCATACAACTAGCACAAACTCCACAGGCTGCTTCCTTTTTCCACCGCAGGGAACATTTCTGTGCTCAGAATTCCCCTCAGTGTTGGTTCTGCCACAGTACACAAAGACACAGAAAAAGCTCTGAACTAAGAATAGCTTTTAACATATTTCTCTTTGGTGAAATTGAGAGACACAAACCAAAGTCGCATATGCAACACTGTATTTCTCTCTATGCAATTTCTGTATTTCAGAACACCCAAGAACACAGCAATACTAGTGCGTAAGTGATCGTATGCAAGTAAACCAATGTGGTTATCTTTAACCAAACATGTACATATACATATAAAATTATGCATACACATCCATCGGGGGTGAAGGGGGAGAGAGTGTGCATGCACAATGGAAGGAACATCTCTAGAAGTCTGACAGCTAAAATTCTATTACAAGTAGTGCCTACAACTCAGGATGAAGTTAATTCTAATAGGAGTCTAACAAGCTTTCACTTTGTACTGTAACGTGACATTAAAAGCAGAATGCTGCTCTCTATTGTAAATATTGATGCCAATTGACCTTGACAATATTGTTTGGAGGGGCAGCATTGTTTAAAAACCAGATCTCAGCAGAAGTTTATTTTAATTCTGTCTGGAAGATTTGCAAATAAAAATCAAACAAATCACAAAATTAAGACAATCTAGATAGCTCAGTGTGAATTTTTCAAATTTAGCTTTAGTAAAAATAGCAACAGATAGTACAGATTTCACTTACCCAATGATAAAACAAGAGACTGCTGTTCCTAAGAAGGCATAAGCCAAAATTGACCCCAAATTCCTGAAAAAGTGTCTCTGCATAAGAAAACAGGTTTACATACTCATTTAAAGAAGTTACATCACTTGTTCAAAAACATACAGTGCATTATTACACCTGCCTTTA
Organism: Anas acuta; assembly: GCF_963932015.1. Lineage (NCBI taxonomy): Eukaryota > Metazoa > Chordata > Aves > Anseriformes > Anatidae > Anas > Anas acuta. Next base: position 69,526,736 of record NC_088979.1, read on the forward strand.
TTGGTGCTTTCTAGAGAAATCATTTGATTACTGCAATGTAAGTTCTGTCCAACTTCAATAAAATGAATATATCAAATCTGAACCATGGAGCTCACTGACAGGAAACTTTCCAATAATATTTTTATAACAAATATCTAGATATAATATATAGATATAAGACATAGCTATAATAATAAACACAAGCACCACTTGAAGATGTCATAACCCAGACCTTCCGTCACCCAGAATCTAGAACACCCCCACTGGGATTCAAGTTTGGGTCCACTTCTCAGGGTAATTTACTGTATTTTGGACATTAGAAAAGGACCAACATAATTCATAGCAGGACATCTTCTACTTTAAATGTAACTGATATTAACCTCTGGTAATATTCAAAGGAAAACAAATCAGCAATTTAATACGTTTCTCTCTTAAAACAGTATGACCTAACCATCTATGCAGGAAAATGGCTTTTCTTATTGTCACATGTGTTCCTGAACAAATCCTGATCCTGACCAGATCAGCAGTCTCTCATTAAGAAAAGGCTGTTTTCTTCAGGAAATGATTACACTTACTTTCTTCAGGCTATAACCAGCGTGAAAGATAATGGGTGGCAACAGAATGTTGAAAAAGACTTCTGGGTCAAATGTTACCTAAAAAAATTAAAGTGTGAAATGAATTAGAAACAAACACACACAAAAAAAAGTCTTTTTCCTCTTTTATTTTTCTGACAAATATTTGTAGGTGTTGAAATAAACTTTTGGCCAAGTTGACCTTCCAAAATACTGGCCAGCTCTATATAGACGCAGCAGCAAAAAGCTGCAGCTATTCACATTGAAAGGCATCTAGGAAAATAAACATTGCATTCATCAGTAATGACAGTCTTACAGTCCCCTTTTTGAATAAAAAATACTCTAATAGAAAGGATACTGGAGAAAGTATCTCTTATTGTGATACTTGACAGTCACGTATTTGTACTTTCTGTTGTTGTGTGTGTTCTTCCCCCCCTAGTCAAGTCATATACAAGTCTGGTTTTCAGGAACTGGGATCATTCATCACTTCCAAGTATTTCAGTGGATACTGCAGGTATCCATGGCAGACTGCACTAGACTAAGGAACTAACCCAAACATTTAGAATTAAAACAAGACCCTCACACATGAGGCAGTCTAGGCCCTCTTCATTTAGTATCTAAACACAGACTGGAATATAAACACAAGTGTGCACTCTCAGTACAGGATTCATTTCAGTCGTCTATAGCAGACAGGTACACATGAACAGTCACCTACGTTCTCTTCATAGTCTTCACAGAAAAGTATTTTTAGGTTACAGGCCTAAAGTGGCAACCCTATACCTCGAAGTCTAGCTTTGCTACACAGAAAGGGTGCTTAATTCCAGCTATTGAATAGAAGCAGTGACATAGCAGATGCAAGCAACAGCTGATAAGTGAATTTCATCTCCCAACACCAGATTGTCTTGTTTGGTAGGTTGCAGGGATGTAAGCAGCAACTATTTCCTGAACATAAACAGAGTCGAAAACCCAAGGACAAAACAAAGAAACAATCACTATTCGTTGTCTGCCATATATCGTATTATAGAAGGCAGCATCAGAGATCAGAACGAAGGCCTTTTTTGCTCAGCTAGCGTTCATGAGTTGTACAGATGTTAGCAGTGTACATTAAGCCTCCAGCAGCAAGCAAGGGCTTCGGGGAAGAACTACACGCTGGCAGCAGAACACAGCTTTGCCAGCAGCACTAGAGCACAGAAGGTGCTTTTGAATTCAGCATTGAAGTGTTGTTACCACCAGATATGCAGACATTTGAGAATACCTAACACCCAAATGGCAGGGGAAGGAGGGAGCTGCAGAAAAAAACCCCACACAGCCAAGCAGCACACACTCACAAGAAATGGCCTAGCCTCACCTTTCGCAACATGTCATTTTGCTCCACGTTATGGATCTTCCCAGGGCTTATCTCCCCTTTGAGCGTATATTCGAAGAACTTCCCGCTGACATTGACCAGCAGGGTTGTAAACGGCCTGTCCTCCTGTGAGCAGCTGAAGGGTTTATCGTGGCCACTGGTAGAGGGAGTCCCGTACCTCAGGATCACCCCAACGATGAGTCCTGGAAGAAGAGAGTTAAAAATCCATGAGTCTGATCTGCCACTTCTTTACCTCGCTGCTGAGTTTTGAGTATCAGCTGAAGTATAACGCAGGAACCTCACAAGCATCAGGCACACAGCAGTGAATTGCTACTTTCAGTTTCCTGCAAAGGAAGAGATGCCCCGAGCACACTGAAACTACTGATGAGTTTGTCAAATCTGGCTTCTGCCCAAAGTGACAAAAATACTCACTTTCAAGTCTCTTCTTCCTCACCCTCATTCACACCTCTGATGTGTAAACGCCGAGTTGTGCTTGAGGCCAAGCACTGGGACATAACAAATGGATTTCACCTTTTTACGGGCAGAACTGAGTGGATATACCACTGCTGATGAATAACTGCTGAAAATGTGAGACCGTAACTTAACTGAAACCATTTGCTGTAAAATATTGGAACACAGCTGCAGTGAGGATGCAGCCTTTTTTTTTGCCTGGCAAATTTAAGCCAGCTAACAACGGCAGATGCAGGATCTCCTGCATACTTGTAAATAACAAAGGTAACCTGATAGAAGGACAATGCCAGAAATCTGGGGAAGTATAACATTTAATTGAGCACCATTCCTTCTTAAAGGTACTGTGGAATGAACGAGACTCCACAGAAAGATGGATAAGAATAGTCAGAGTGGCTTTGGTCTGCTAAGTATACAGATTGATGCCCTCTGAAAGTCTCCCCGCCACGCCACCTTAAAACAACCTGTGATTTAATCCTTGTTGCAGACAGCTGCAAGGTGATGATGGGTATTTGTCAGTAGAGAAATGATCCTTTTGTGGACAGGGCAGTAGTTAATGCTGGCTTTGCTGTCTGCGACCAATCTGCACCCATAGATTTTTTTCCCCCCAGATGGTAAATAAAGTTGACAGGTGTTAGCCAGAGCATAAATGAGGTATAACAAGAAAAAAATACACAGCACCAAAAAAACCTTATCCTTATGGCATGGATTAAAGAGTAATCAAACTGTAAGAAAACAAATAAAAAAAATAGAACAACCTCCAACCAAAATAAGCCTCCTCATTCTCCTCAGGTTCAGAGTGGAAAAATAGTATTAATGGAAAAGGAGGTACAACAACAGCTGTGACACTCGAGTGGGCGGCTACCCATGTGTCCCCCTTCTCTGCCATCAGCACGCCATAACGGCAGCATGATCGTTAAAACCTAATTGAAAGATTAGCATTTATTTCGTTTAGAAACAAGATGTGTATGCTCAAAGAGAACACACGGGACAAAGACTTGGGCAAGACAAGCCTACCTTCTGAAATTTCAGCTGCTGACAACTGAAATGCAGAGTTACGGAGTATGCTTCCTCATGACCCCCGAGTATTTTTCAGCTGCACATAATGGATGTGATGAAAACGCAGCTATGCACGAAGTGACAGGCTACAGCCAGCCAGCTTCAAGCTATTTGCACTGCCAGTGATGGCTACAGACACTTTCTACAAACCCAACCAAACTGCCAAAACTTTTTGCTGTTTTCACTCTCCTCGTCCCTAGACAGAGAGAACCAAGCTCACACAATACCCCCAGAAGGCTTTCAGTCTTAAATATTGATCTAACCGGGATCAGCCAAAACCCTGTAGTAAATCAGGAGCAAGAATAAAAACTCTACAGATCAGCTTGTACTCATAGCAGTGGCACAAAACCAGCTCCATACTACTGCTAGGCTGACATAATAGCTTCTTAGGCTCAGAGAGCATCATTCAGTGAATTCATTTCAAAAGCAAATAGGGAAACCTTTGTTGCTATTGTATCAGGAGGATGCACCAGAGGGAGCAGGATGTGATTCTATTACAGAACTGGATGTAAGCCACTCATACATTTTCCCCTGTAATAAAATACATCGGTTATTTTAAATCTGGTTTTGAAGATATGACAATTATAGCTGTAACTCGTACTCACTGTTTGAGGTTAAACATACTTTAACCCTCAGCGTCCCACAGCCCAGCTACCGGGAAATATCCTGCTTTCATACACTTTCCACTGACAAAACACCAAGCTGGATGACCCTCACACCCAGGACCATGCAGTTTGGGAAGCTCTGATCCCTGCTGTCACGCTGTCTTGCAGCTCTATCCCCAGCAACCTTGGGAAAACCATCACCAGCAGGATGCAGCCATACCTACTCATCCCCCCAAGGTCCCAAACAACTGAAGACCTAAGCAGCTTTCAGGCAGACCAAACAGCCCAATTTACAGCTTCACAAGTGATGCCTTTCTAAGCTGCCCGTCATAGCATGTTACAGAGGGAGCGAGTTCATCCTTTACGAACTCTCTCTAGATACTTGACTTCAACCATTTCCAGAGCAACACAGTCACGGCTGCAGAAAAAGGCCATAAAAGAAAAAGACTTGGAGCTGCTCGATGGCCAGGCTTAGTGGGATACTCCAGACTTACTTTAGCAGCAATTTCTAGGATGATAATACAAGCACAAATTTGGTACAGCACTACTGCTCATCTGGAGGCAAGAGGAGGGACAGCAGCAAGGAATAACACAGTCCCCATGCTACTTTCATCCTGCACAGGTTCACTGATGAAGAGTTTATAGAGAACTTGATCAATTGAGCAAATATTTGTCTGAACACTTGAGCATTTTAGCTCTTTAAAAAGAAACCTCAAGGGCCACTAAACCAGCGCTGCCTTTTTCTGCAAGGCTGTCACGAGAGAGAGCTAGAAGTGAACTATAAACACTGCAAAACTTTAGAAGAGCCTTTCTTTCAAAATTTGTTTGTGGTAATGGTTGTAGATTTACATCACTGCTCATAAGGACTCAGGAAAGATAAATTCAAAAATTAATACTTTATGTCTTGCCTACGCATGACTTGTGCTCTCACTTCTAGCAGAGAAAGCATTTCTGCCACTGCGCTGCCTGTACAATGCCAGTCACGCAGCTGCTACACAAAGAGCATCTTACTGCACATAAAGCATTAAAAAGCTAGGACTTCTTTCCTTTTTTAAAAAAAGGAATCTCTAGTGATGATAAGAACTTCAGAGGCAGTTAACACCAATCCAACAAAACACCACTTTAAGCAGCGTATTTACTTTTGCTTTTGTTTGAGCACAGAAATCACTGCTGTGAGACTGAGCTCAGGCAGGCACAACCACTAACTAACGCCTGTCCCAGGTCAGGGCTGAGTGTCGTGTGGTTTTCCAGCCCAGTCCTCTTCTAGAAGAATTAGCCCTGAGGTTTCAGGGAGCCTTCCTGTGGCCGATCCGCACTGCAAGACACGGCTCAGTCAGTGAATTCAGACTGTGAATCTGAACTTGATCAGTGGGTGAACTCAAACCTGTAGATATCTTTTCTTCTGTCCACTCCTAGCAGAGAGCTGGGCACAGACTGCTGAGGCACTGCCCTTGCGGAGCACAACTTGCACTAACTGCATTGCAGCAGGAAGGAGACTTGGTGGAGGCCTCACTGCTGTTTACAGCTACCTACTGGGAAGACGGAGAATAAAGAGACTTCTCTGAAAAGTACGTGGTGATTAGGTCTAAAAGCAACAAAGGCACTGCAACACACACAAAATTTAAGAAAAAGCCACCACACAGCAAAGTGGATAAGCACCAGGACCGGCTGCATAATCTCCATCCTTGCATACAGTGAAAACTCACATGAACGTGGCCCTGCAGCCTGCTCTGAGCAGAGGGCTGGATGAGGCCACCTCCACAGGTCCTTCCACCTGGATTAATTCTGCAATTCAGACTCTTTCCTGCAAATATTTGGACCCTCCAGACAAGTACTTTATATTGCAAAGGTTTCTTTAAAAGCAACTTTGCTGTTTCCTTGGTCAACCTTGGGGATTTCTGTGGCTTTGGAGCTTTGTTTAAATAAGACAGCGCTGCTGGTGCACAGCCCGAGAGGCACAGAACATTTTCTGGATACTTGTGGGGCTCTGGCCTCCCAGTGGTCCAAGGTGATGGCAAGTGAAATATTTTTTTCTCTCCCCAAAAGCAAGTAAATAGAACAGGATTTTGTAACATTTGAGAGCCTAGATTTTTCCTACATACACCCAAACCGAACTTTTTACCAACTTATGGACCAAAAAACAAAAGATAAAAAAAACAGCAAGACTGATGAGAGAAAGCCCTGCTCAAATATATTTTCAAGGCAGAAGACTAATAACAATACACAGTATTTATCACACAGCTTATTTTACTATAGGATGTTTGTTTGGATTGAGATGCCACAGTTTTAAAAAACCAGGAAGTGTTTTTCTTAACACAGGGTCAGCCTCTGAACGTGACAGCCCACACCTTCACCTTTCAGTGATTTATCATCAGGAAGTTTCAACACTTCTTACAAAGGAAAGAATTCAAGTATTGTTTCTGACCCAGAACTGAGCCAGCAGTGCTGCACCTAAAATAATCAGATCAAATGTTAGGTCCCAGCTGCATACCAGCTTGCAACACGCTCTCTCTGTATTGAGTGCTTGCCACTCGCTGTGCTTTCCACGTACTGCAGTACAACTTCTCCAAGAAGGTGAGGTGCAAGCCAGACATCGCTGAGCTTCAGCCCTCTGTTAGGGTCTTGCACTCAGCACCACCTACCATTAATTACTTTCCTAAGGGTGCAACGCTTCCAGCACAGGATTCATCAGCTCGTCACATCTCTGCAAAAGATGGAGACTTGTTTTGAAAATAATCCTCGTCTTCGGCAGTCTAGGTTCAGCAGCATAACTACAGGATGAGCCCTCACCACGTTTCAGTGAAAGAGGATTTTTTTTTCCGAGGGGAAATGCAGGCAGGCGGTGCCAGGTCTTAAGTCTGAAGGAAACTTTGGGGATATCCAGAAGCTGAAGTGTTGAATAACAGATTCAAGGTCATGCTTTGTCATTGCCTTAGGACTATTTTAGATAAGGACATTAAAAGACTGCAAACAAGGTGTGGATTAATGTCACTGCACTAATTCTTCCCTGTAGGCACAGCGAGTGGTTACGCTATCAAGGGCATTTTTGTAATAAGTACTTTATTCACTTAAAAAATATATTAATAAAAAAATCAGTGAACCGAACTAGGCATTGCTCTGTATTTAAACAAACAGATTACTCAAAGAAGGTTAGAGATGCTGCACAGTACCCAAATATCAAATTAACTTGTTGACTTGATGCTGCCAGACACACACACACCATGCACGCTGCTGCCTTCTCTAAAACCTCGGTTTCCAGGAAGGCCACAGGAGTATCTGATGGCCAAAAATCCCTTCTGACTAACTGTTAAATCTGATGGGTTGCTTTTGTCTTTGGAGATTTAATTCTTCTTCAGGTCATGTCATATTAGTGCCATCTACATACTCACGTGAAGTGACACGGTCAAAAGAGCACGAAGTACAGAAGGCAGCAGATGTACTTTACTCTTTAATGACAATGGGGTTAAAGAACAGCTTTAAGAGAGGAAAAAGGCATCTAAAAATATAACTACCAAAAGACAGAGGGCTGCTTTGGCAGTCAGTGATGTGAAAAATTACTGCTTCACAGAGCTGCACATTTACACAGGGCAGTGATAACCCCAGGATGAGCAGACAGTGTTAGCAAGGTGCTGACCACAAACGTGACCACAAGTGTGTAGCAAACTGCTGACCAGCAAGAGAAATTGTTCCTTGTATTCCCCCACCCTTCTTGTCCCTGGAATCTAACATTCAGAGAAGAGTGGAACAAAATCCACATATTCAACAGCTTTCATGGAAGAAACTGCTGTCCTGTGGTAAGGGCATGTGGCCTCTGGCCCAAGCATGGGACAGTGAGTCAAGGCTCCTGGCAGCTCCCAGCTTCAGCAGTGACTCAGTGGAACAGCCTGGACAAGCCATGGAGGACAATTTCAAGAAACACCCTCACAAATAAATAAGATACTGCAGTTATAGAAGGCAACTTCTAAGTGTTTGCCAGAGATTACAGGTAAGAGTCTGCAAGTACGCTGTCTGTGTGCCTTCAAATTCAATTATAGCACAATTATCATCTCAGGCAATGTTCTTAAAGCATTTGCTGTCAAGCATTTTATACATATTTTAAAAGATTCTTTGTACTTCCAGAAATAAGTATTCCTTCTTAGCAATCAAGCCCAGAGCAATGAAAACCATACACGTACTAAAGCCACACGTACTCCTGGAGGCATGAGCAGCAATGGGCAACCACGAAAGCCCTGACTCCAACCTCAGGGCACTTCTTTCCCTCTCTCCTTCCCCATGCAACCGTGGCTTCGTAACCCAGCACCAGCTGTGACTAGTCCCACGCCCTGCTACCGGGGCAGGATCCAAGCATCTCTTTCAACTGAGACCTCTAAACCAGAGAAGGGTTTAGAGAAATCCAAACACAGATTTATTTTTTATTTTCTCCCTAGGCACACTAGCAGGTTCCTTGAGAAAAATAAGCAGGGGGAGCAGCTCTATGTTATATAACATAAAACTTCCTATTCTGTCGTGTTTTGTTACTGCTTTTCTCTCCATTTGTGTATACATACATACATGAAACACTTGGTATACCTCAAACAGGAGGCCATGAACTCCTCAGAGGTCAAAAAAGAATAATGTCAAGCTGTTTGGTACAAGAAACCTTTCTACCAGTATCATCACCTGGCTGAGACGCTAGCCAGGAAAGCAGCTTTCCTATGTAAGAGAAAAAAGCCCAGACAACAATTACTGCCCCAACCACCCCAAAACATATGCCATAAAGCTTAGCAGAAGGAGTTATTAATCTGTCATCGTAGAAGTCTGGCTTCAATCCGAAACCCAACAGAAAGTCATTAAGCAGCAGCAGCAATCTCTTTGCTGACACTATCATTTCAGGGTTTGACACAGGGAGAGGGTGGAAAGGGAAGAGGCAGGAAATATATCCATCTCTGCGTGGCTTTGGTTTCAAAGACTCCACAACGGCTACGAGGAGAGCTGTGAACTACAGATAAGCCTGTTTTCTTGCTAAAAACAACAAACCACATCCCAGCCACAAGCCTTTGGTCATCTGAAAAATATTTGCAAGTTTACAGGAGCGTACAGAAGCCTTCATCCTGGAAACTGTTTCTGGGATCTTCTGATTAGGACAGTGGCCCAAGCAAAGCCTTAAAAAGACTGACTGAAGACACATGAGCAAGATGAACAGGCTAAAGCCTGCATCAAAAAGGCGTTCAAAGGTTTTAAGGAGTACTTCCCAATACTCCCTGCAATGTCTTTTTGCTCCAAGCCACATCCATTTACTAACAAGACATCCTCCTACCTGCAGGACAGGAAGTTTTGAAGTTGACTGAATTTTCAAGGAAATCCTTTCTGCTGAGGCAACTGGTGCTTGTACGTGAGACAGGTCATGGCTTCCAGGGAAATGCAGTGATCCAGATGTCAGAGAAGGGGGGAAGATGACAACCCTGTGACTTCCTGTGGTGACGGTGTGTGATCAGTGAAGTCCTGTTACTGCAGCACCCACCCACAGCCTCAACAGGAGACCTATTCCATCTTTCCACGCCTGTACCATTCCCCAGAAGCCATTCCCAGCCTCTTACAGTGCTCCCTCCAGAAGTGGTACAAGATTCACCTTCCTCTAACCAAGATCACCCTACAGTTCCCACTCACTGTCTCTGCTCCCACTGCAGACTGATGTCTCCCTGCCTGTTCCTGACAGATCTTAAATGCTGTTCTCGCCTGACATTTTTGCCATCCCTTCCATCGTTTTTGCACCAGTGGTGTCAGCATGATGCCCGAGGAGCATCTGCTGTGTCTCATCTGCATCCCACCTCAACCCTAACCCCAGCACATCTCATTAGAGTGACAGAGGTGGTTGGGAACTGATGAGCTCACATCCCCTTGTAGCCCATAAGGTGCCAGCTGAGATCCAGTAGGATCAGACTTATTTCAGCTGAACAGCAGTCAGTCCCTGCTACGTGGAAAAATAGGACCCACTGACATCCCGGGCACCACCTAAAACTGCAAGGGCTTGCTGCAAGACCTCTTGGCATTACAACAGCAGAAAAATAAGGAGTAAAACATTCTTCCAAAGGCTGATCTCACCTACATGATCAGAACCACAGCACATCCCATGAGACTGCTTTTATCTTAACCATTTTTGCATGCATACAGCTATTTATGCTGTCCTCTGGCCATCCATTCCTCTCTGCAGGCTTTCTCAAAAGATACAACCTGAAGAGAAAATAGTAAGATTCTCAGATTGAGCCAGTAGGTTTTCCACAAAATCTATTTTAACAGCAACAAAAGCCTAAACAGTAAGATCTTGAATTTAGACACATACAAAGTAATCACCATAAAGCAACTCGTGCATCCCAAGGTGGAAAAATGCCCTTTCACAAAAATACCAAGACCAGAAGGATCTATTTCATTCCTTTTACACTACTCTTGGGACTGTTTCAGCAAATTGTCACCAAAATACCCTCCGACCTTTATCTTGCTTCTCATGACACGGTTTCCATCAAGACAACCACAAGGGGTTAACTACTTGTAAGCAGTTTGCTTATAAAAACCACCAGAGCTGCTTTCAAAAGAAGAATTAACCACATACCATATGTATAAAAACCTGGCAACGCACACATTTGCCATGAGGAACATGAACGCCTCCTGTAGGAGTGAAGGCCGAGGGCCTGGCTCGCGCCCACACAGGATGAGCAGGCCGTGAAACCCGGCGCTGCTGCTCACCACAGCAGGACGCCCTCCACCATACGTGAGACTTCTTTAAATAATCGGCCACCTGACTTTGTAACTTTTCCATTCAGGTTTAAGCAAAACACAGCATCAGCTAATTCTGGCTTCGCGTCACTTTCACTTCTCCAAATACACTCTTTTCTGAGACTAGAAATGCTTGACGGAATAACACGAGTGCCAGTCGCTATGTGCAACACCATATAAAACACCGTGTCTAGCCTACAGCTGCCATCCCAAACCACAAAAAAGCACCTTATTTAACAGCACCGTGGCTGTTAGGACTCCTGTATCAGATAAACAGCTGAAAGTAACACAAAACTCCCCAAAACACCGGTTTGAGGAGATAACCGGTTACACCACCTGGCTGAGCTCATCCAGATCTGCCCATGCTGCTCATAGGGAGAGCTCTCAGAGAGCATTGGAGTCCTTGCCAGAAGCTGCTTATTTGTAAAATCACATGCTGGCACTACTGCTTTTGGGCAGCGTGGTTAAAAGATGGTTATTTGGACACTTGGAAAAACATCTCTTGAAACTTTCCGTATTTATTTATTTATGTTAAGTACTTACTCTGAGGTCGGTGACCATATGAATTTGTCAGTCGATGGCCATGCACCTATGTGCACCTTATTAATACTCTCAGCAGACAAGTTTGATCAGTAATTAACACACAAAGACCGCAGATTTGCTTCACTGGAGGTAATTTATCAAGGGCAACTTGTTGTAAGCTTCTGTTTTGCCTCCACCAACCATGGTGGTGGTACAACCATCACACACATATACCCCAAAGCTCAGGGAAGCCACAGGACCAACAAATAGCCCCTGCTCGTAGCCAGCAGGACACAGTCCTGTTCTCTCATCCCTTTCCAAGGGCTCAAGCTTCCTCTCTAATAGAAAACAGTCAAACCCCAGGCTTGCCAGTGCCTTCCACTGCAACTCCGAACCCCCAGCCAGAGGTTACCTTCTCCCTTAATCCCACTGACAGGTTTCCAGCCCACCAGCACAGGAGCATTTTCAGCCCAACAGGTTACTCCCTACCCCCCAGAAAAATGCAGTTTTAATATGCTGTAAAGTTGAGTTCAGTTACACCCCATGGACACTACATCTCCCCTGCACAATTCACGTCAAAAAAAAAAAAAAGCCACAGGAGTACTATAAATGAAGTTCCTTTCTTTCAGAGATTGAAAATCCATGGTGCACTAAAAGAGAAGAGGTTTTATTTAATGATTTGCCTTTTAGAAGAAGTCATTAGCAATTTGCAAGAGCTCCCACACATTCCTCTTCCAGGTTGTTCATCAAGAAAGGTGGGGGAAAAGAACAGTAATCAACTGCAAACAAAAATTACAGTGTTGAAGCATAAGCACTGACTTCAGTATAAAAAAATAAAAGTTCGAGCTCAAGTTCAAATTCTAAGGACACATTAGGAGAAAAATGAGGTGATCTTACAAACCAGTTGTGACTTCCATCTATAACAAACTTTTTATTTTCTTTGCTTTACTCAACCCTCCAGAAAAAGAAAACAGGAGGAAAAACAACAACAACATTCTTCCTTTATACTTAAGGTAATAAATCACTTTTGAAACCTAAAAATGGTCCCTTTTTGACCCACAAAACTGCAACTATTTTTCCCTGGAAGAGTTGAGTTTTCCAGAACTGCTAACTCCCAAACCATGCAACTCAGAGCAGTGCTTTCTCAATTCAGCTAGGCAGTTTCCTACACACACACACAACTAATTCAAAGGTGTTATGACATTTAGCATAGATTCCCTTGTTGAAACATGCCAGTGTCACAAGATTTGATTTTATTTTTTATTTATTGTATTTATTATATAATAAATGTGCACAACTTCCTGGAACTGAGACAAAACAACTTACTGGCTGAGGATTTGCAGAAAGATGGATCCTTTGCTTAAGCAGCCTCAAAATCAGAAAGGGCAGCTGTTCCAAACGCAATCTTGAACTTGAGCTTGCAGATTTGGGATACGAGGTGCTACATAAAGCATTCTTTCTGCAAACAGCTTAAGACTTGAATACAACAGAAATATGGAGCCACAACATTGATTATTACTGGTTTAGCCTTCAGACACAGTGCTACGAGCACACCTCTGAATTTAAGGAGTCTGGAAAGAGCTTCAACAAAGTCACAAGGCAATTTTTAAGGAACTGCTCTCATCCGTGAGATTCCTGAGTATCAGGTTTATAAAACATTAAAGCCCGACAAATTGCAGAGATGCCAACAAGACTTAAAACTTCACAATCCAACACTGACAGCCTGAGTGTCTCTAGGATGTCCTTACCTGACGCTGTTGTGGATTCTGCGGAAGGCACGCTTGTATGAAAGTAATTTTGGATATTTTTGCAGAAAAAGAGTAGAAAATATTTATATCCAAAAAATGACACTTCACAGTTCCAGTTTGAGAAAGTGTTTCTTAAAACTAAGGCGAGTTCTCTCAAATAAAACTGTATGAGAGATTTTGCTAGGCTGAAGTCATATCCTTGTTAAGTCCTATGATTTAAATTAAATTTGCTGTAAAAACTTAACTAAAAACCTCCATGAGTTTCTTTTTTCTTTAAAAGGGGGATTCAAAAAAAGTCCAGACTGAGCATAAAGTGACAGCAGACAGAAGAGGCTGTTGCAGCTCTTAAGACATCACTTACTACACTAGAAAAACTTTGAGCTAGCTTATCAATCAGTATCTCCAAGGAGGCTCCCATCATGGTTTTGTCACTGGTTAGGAAGGATTAATAACAGAAATGGTATCTACTTAGGCTGCCCCAGCACAGAAGCTCACGGGATGCCACAAGAGCCACAGATCTTGGAGCAGAGAGAGCACAGCGACAGCTCCAAGGGGGAGGAGGAAGGAGCAGGCTGCAATGAGCCATGGAAGCTGAGACAAGAACAGTCACCAAAATGCAAAGAAGCTGCAACCAAAACGGCACAGAGCTGCAATCCCAGACTTGTGTCTTCCCTCTGTTACAACTGCTATAACTTTATCTCAACTCCAATAGCCATTTTTGTGCAGAGCACTCAGCATTTCCTATTCTGCATACGCAGGGCAATAATCTGCACCTCAGTTTGCTTTGGTGAATCCCCCCTCTGCTCCAAGAGCAGGCAGACCACAAGAACATGGCACCAAATCAGCTTAAAAATGACATCCAGCCTTCGTCTAACACTTCTGCTGGGATTTACTCTGAGATCAGACAAGTTACAGCTCACAGGAGGCTGCTGCACACTTGTCCCGCATTCTATTTGGTAAAATTTGGAAAGGATATCACCTGAAGATGGGTCTTTTTCTAAGAGTGACATCACGCTGTCTGCAGAGCTGGACTCAAGGCTTGTGCCCGAGAGGTTCCGGGTGATGCTGACAACTACAAGGGGCTTTCCACAAGGGGCATGAGTTTGCATTCTTACACCAGTAAGCATTTAGAGGTCTGCCTGCAAGAGTACTGGGCTTTCCAAGCTTCACTGGTACATGAAATCATACCTGGGATTACGCTGAGGGAAAAATCCCTGTCATGGGCGTCGTAAGAGGTTCAGTGAATGCTCTTGATCTTGTTCCTTGTCACAGTTCCCTAGCAGGGAGATGGAGTAACAGCACTCCTCTGCAAACACATCAGGGGATTTAACAGATGGCTTGGTCAGTCTCCAGTGTTTGGATTCCCAAAAAACAGGAGAAGGAGCAAGGAAAACTTCAGGAAGGATGTGTGACATGATGAGATTTCTACGTACCACATACAAGCTCTTTTCTTGAAGCTAAGAGACTACTGTGCAAGTGAGGCAGACCTCTCAAGATGCAGATGTTTGCTGTTCTGAGGACCCCTCTCTCTCACACATGTAGGAACTCATCTTCACTGCTGCTAGAAGCAATGTTTCCTGAGACCAAGGTGAAACACAACCTGACCAGCATGGTTAGGAGCTGACATGTGAGCTAGGCACACTGACAGGCACATGATGCCTTTCCTTAGGACTGACACATGCAGAGCACAGGTTGGTCCAGAACATGTTTCGCATGTGACAATTGTGGCTTTTGCAGTTTCCAGACGCCTGGTAAAATACCCAGGAGTCCAGGTGACCAGGGTATTGTAACATTAGACATCACAGATTGATTTTCTTTGCCAGAAGTAGTATGGAAGCCAGTTTGTACAAATGTACGTCTATACAGACAAGTTCTTCGCTTATCAAAATTATCAGAGTAACATGAAAAAAAATATCTGACATGAATACAGCAACACAAATCAAGCCCCACAGGTAACAGCTGAGCAACTGATGTCTACAGAAACACAAATATTCAATTAGCAACTTCTATCAGCAATAATGGTAGATGCCCTGATATCAGGAAATGCAGCCATGAATTCACACCCAGTCAGGGAACACACATGTGTTAGCAGAGATCTGAAAAAAAAAAAAAAAAGAAAAAAGAAAAAACTGTGCACTCAACGCCTCTATTGGTGAAGGTCCTAAAGATGGCAACTGAATGCAAAGCAACTCCACCAGAAGTCTGAATGAGAGCAATATTCAAAATGCACATTTAAATACAGTATCCTCATCAATGGAGCAAATCTTTACCCTCTAACGTCCTTCCTCCAACTACGTATCTCAGTTAGTGACCATTTTCAAGCTCTTAGTTTGCTGTTCAAAAACTATTTATGCAAGACTTGCTGTTAGTGACAAGCTGTCACTAGCAACACACTACTGAAGATTGGCTATGTCTAACCATAGATGTCTCCAAAAAGCCCCAGATTTGCTTGTTGACGCAACCAAAATACCTGAAGTATCAGATTCTACCGTGAAAACAAACCCACAAAACAAAGCAAAAAAAAACACCACATTCTTCAGATCAGAATATTAACTCTGTGCGCAGTAAATAAGACTAACATCAGCATGAACGTTGTATTTTGTTTGTGCAGTCCCCAGGTGAACTAGTAGTGATGGAACTGGAAGCCCAGGTGATGAAGACAAGTCCATTCCGACCTGCAGTCTACCTGCAAATGCAGATAATGTTTCAGCCTTCTGAAACAACTTAGATCCTAACCAAGGTGGTAAGATTTCCCTTCTTCAGTGGTCCAGGTATAACATAACACAGCATCTCATGCTGAAGTGCAGGCAGCTTTATAAGACCTGTCTGACAGGACAAGCACAGCTAACAATGGAAGGAAGAATTAAAGTCTGAAGTTGCAAGCTTTTCCTGAGAAATAAACAAAATCAAGTCATACTTGAGATCCACACTGGTACATCACGTGCTGTCTCCGAATACATTCCTTCTGAGTACTCTTTTATGCTTTTAGTAAAACCTGTATGCTACCCACAGCGAATGTTTTTTGCCAGCCCAAATACATCACAATATACTGCCAAATGACCAAACGCCCGGGACAATCCATCCATTCACCACCACTGGAGTTCATCATTCCTACTTGCTCTTCATCCTTCACAGATGCAGTAGCCCTCATGAATGCGGGCTTTCTTTGGATTGCAAACAGCAGCAGCGGGGCCATAATGAAAATCCATCCAAAGAAATTCAGGCTTTCAAAGCATCCACTGAAGACTTGCTGATCTGCACACTGATCAGCCAAAAAAGGTACATGCTCTCCAACAAAACAGGAAAATTGTAGAAATTAAGTCAAAGGGGGTTTACAAAGCGCTAGACCATTCAGATGTTATATTTCAAAAGCTGCAATACGCTTCTGTATAAACAGAATTGCTTCCCATCCTCCATCCCAAACACACAAGGAGATGGCCTTTCCCCACACCTTGGTACCTAGGGATCAATAACTCGCAGAAAGAAGGAATGACAAAAATCGAACAAGGTTACCAGTGTGCAGAAATTACAGGGCACTGCGGAGCATCCTCCCGCTTCTGTGCAGCCAGCAAATTCGCATCAACTCCTGACACTGCTCTGTTCCGAAGCAGTGACATTAAAGTAGCTCTTAAGAGAAAAAAACACTGCTGCAATGCCTGTTCATGCCAAGGAGCTCAAGAGAATTACCGCTTTAGAGAGCCTTCGCTCTGTGGCAGGCGTACCAGCTGTTACAGTACTCTTGCTATAACAATGCGAATAAAAAAATTGCCTCTCAAATTTTAAGAATAAATTGCACAGTAGACCAGTAAATATGCATTCACTGGATTTTTTTTGCATAGCTTTTAACAAGACTGTATCAACTTAAGCATGAAAACTTGTTATGAAACATTAACTGGTTAAGCAACAATAAATAGGAGACCAAGTTGGAGAACTGCTCCTGAAAGGAAGGCGTTACCTGGCTGCTAGGAAAAGGCTCAGTTTCCAGATCAGAGATAATTATCATACAGAAGCAATTGGACTAATTAGCCCAATTTATTTATTGGGCCATACCAATTATTTATGCTGGAAGAAAACATTTCAGAAGCAACAGCAGAACTTTGAAGAAGAACTTTGAACGGGCTGTCCAGGGAAGTTGTGGAGTCACCATCCCTGGAGGTCTTTAAAAGACGTTTAGATGTAGAGCTTAGGGATATGGTTTAGTGGGGACTGTTAGTGTTAGGTCAGAGGTTGGACTCGGTGATCTTGAGGTCTCTTCCAACCTAGATGATTCTGTGATTCTGTGAAGAGTACAGTGCTGTCCTTGTTGGACTCCACTGGATTGTTCTAACAGCAAAACCAGTTGCTCGTACCAAATACTGACAGACTGCACTGCAAGAGCATCAGGAAAGCATTACCAGATCGCAATCAGACACACTTTAGACCACAAATGTAACACTAAAAAACCAGCAGGTATTATGACTGAGCGTATAAAACCCACGCATTTAGAAACCAGCACAATGACTGGGCACGACCAAAAAGCTTGCTTTGAGCACTAGGCTCAGCTATAGTTATTCTCTGAGCAAAATATCTTTTTTCTTTCCTCAGCAGTTTAAGGGAAAGAACACAAAATATGACTAAAAGTTAACAAGGTGTGCCAAATTTCTCCCATCACAATGGTAACTGAAGTCTTCCATTGAATTAAACAGTAATAAAGAGATCTGAGCAGATCTTGTGAGTAATATATAGATACTAACTTTAGGCTTGTGTAGATTTAAGCTGATGAGTAGAAGCAGCCCAGCCATTCCCTTGTTCTCTGCTATCACACCACCCCTTCAGGTGCGCTAGGTGTGCCAAGCAGGGTAGGAGTATAATAGGAGTGGTGTTAACAGGTGATTAAAAAAAAATAAATATGGGCTGAACAATATAGTTGTGTTTCTTTAGTCAATGGTGTTTGTTTTTTTTTCCTTGTTGTCATTAGAAAATAAAATATTGTCTTGACATTTAAAGTGATGTACATACTACACCAAATCAAATGCAAAGAAAATAATGTCACTGATTTAGCGAAGTCTCAGAAGACTGTTTCTGTGTTCGGATACACAGCATTGCCCAAGAACAGGCTATTCTGGCAAGCAAGTCAGTCAGCTCTGTGGCATGCATGTAGTATGTGGGCACTCGCACGTGGGTCGGGAATGCGACCAGTTCACAGATCTCAGTGTCTGGAAAACATGATACAGATATTGCATAACTGGGATCCTGGCACTTGGCATCATTCCAAATCTGCCCATCCTTGTTCTTAAATGTTACCCTTTTATTCTACAACTGAGGGTCCTGAAGATCTCAGCAGATCAGATCCACTAAAAGCCTATTTTTATCCAACTCGTAATAACCCATCTGGAATTACGCCAAGTTGGGTTCATTTCCTCGCTCACCATTCCAACAGAATTCCATAACATAACCTTGGTAGTAAAGAATAGTAAGCGGTACACTTAAATAGCTTGCAGGCAAAGACAGGTCTAGATCATTTCAGCAATGCTCAGGGAACAGGCCTGCATGACAGACAAGATGGTGGCAGCAGGGGGAAGAAGTTATTTCAGTCATTTTGGGCTTGAGCCTGTTACCTGTTCTCAAGAAAAAAGAGCAGAAATGTTTAGTTTAGACTGAAAAAACAGGCCCAATATATGACGAGGAATCCAAGTTGCCAGCATTAAGCTACTGAATGCACCTTGGGTAAGAAACAGAGAAGAGATGAGGAAAGAGTTGAAGGTGCTTTGCACAAAAAGCTGTAGGACAGAATGAGGACAGTACTCCTAGGGGAGCTGAACATGACCAAAAACAATAGGAAAACCCAGAGGAGCCATTGCAGGGCAACATTTATCTATACCCACGTCAGCACCTCTTGTATGACAAAAGGAGGGGAAAGGTAGACGGGAGACTACCAAAATCCATACAAACATTATTCTTCAATTATTATTCATTACATGACCCCCTATTTTTTCTTGGGGCTACGGTAGAGGTAGAACCTAATGCTAAAAAATGGCTTGTATTCTAGTAGCAGAGAAACTGTGACTTTGGGCAGCGAGGGTGGCAAACCAAACACTTCAGATGTGTTTTTTCCCCCCTCATGTGTTTTTTGTTTGTTTTACAAAAAGAACATAGCTGCAAGTTTAAGTACTACTGAAAAAAAACTGAGGCCCTGATTCAGGGCCTTAACGTCAACAAGTTTGGGTGAACATGTTAATAGATACAGAGTAGATTGCATTTGCACTTCCTGCCTTGACTGTCCAGTCTGTAGCATAGGGCCGCACTCAACAGCTAATGAAAAATGTTCTCCATCCCTAATTAAGGTTGACAAAACACATATTGCATCAGGTGCTTCTGATGTCAGCTAAGCAGCTTAGGTATTTGTGTCTGAAGTACAGAGAAACATAACTGTCCTACGTTTTACACTTTGGAAAAGATCCCAGAACCATTAGGATTTAAAACTGAAAATGTTGAAATAAACACACTCAAATATTTGCCAGCAATAGCAATAAACTCCTTTTTTATGGTTCTCTGAAGCTAATATATGGGAAAGGCAAGTAAGAAATCAACATATTAAGTACTAGGTATCACCAAGTTATCCAAGTTATTTTTTCTCCGTTTCATGTGCACATATGTAAAAACTGAGTATGCTGTAATTATATTTAGTTAATGCAGCTTAACAAGCATTCTCAACAGGAAACCACTCACCAGCTTCAGTTATGTTGTGCTAAGGAAAAGATTAATTGTGTGTTCATGAAGCTCTGTAAAAAATCATTAGGAGGATGGTCACCCACTGGACTTTTGGAAGCCCAAGAGATCTGTGTGTTCTGAACAGACTCCTTCTCAGAGAGGGAGAGAGAGATTTGGGAGCAGCAAATGCCCTGACAACTTAATAAGTCCAAACTCCAGAGAAAAATTAAAGCTGGTATGGAAACAGAATCTTCCCATTTAAGCTCCTTAAGTCTGAAGAATATGTCTGGGACTAAGCACATAAACACACCGCTCTAACACAGATGAATGTGGTTTGAGGGGTTTAAAGGTTAAAAGTATTTAGAGATAAAAATCAACTTCATGAAGTATTTGCCAAGTTACATACACTGCTGTGCAGAGATGAAAAAACAATAATGGTCAGGCTAAAATATTGCAGCAATACTCAGTTACCCACATGAAAGTCTATCCCAGAGTTAAGGCTAATTCACTTACACCATCACGTCTGCCAGATACTCTCCTCCTTCAGCATACTCCCGCTGAACACTGTGAATAAGCTCCCTGCAAGATTCCCAGTAGCTGCAGCAAAGCTGTGCCTTCCGTGCTGTGCCACGCTCATGCCTCAAGGCTTTGTGCTCTGGCAGTCAAGCGAAACCAGCCCAAGTGCCTGCTTCCACCCCGTGGGGCACATCCCTCCTGACCAGCCAAGGAGCTCTCTACTTTTGCCAGTTCAAACTCCATTAAGTCCAACTTCTAAAGACTACTTAGAGTCACTTAAATAGCAAAGCTAAGAGCCGGCTGGAATAAATTGGTATTTCAGGCCAAGAATAACAACTTCAAATACAGTATCCACTAGCAAATATAAATATAGCATGAATTTTATTCCCTGTTTCTCAGCCACACACAGACAAGCAGGTACCTAACTAGGTCTTTGATTACTGCTGTTATACAAAACAAGCCAACCCAGATCATTTTCAAACATGTCCTGATGAAGCCTCTACAAGTAACTAATCTCCAAACATCTATATACTTTTAAAAATACTTAACAGTACAGAAGAGTTTGCAATTCACCCGCAGAAAAAAAACAGGTCCTGAGACTGCAATAACAGCTATTATTTATTTTTATGACTTTGGGGTTCTTCCTTGGTATTCAGGTAATGCAAGGACATGACCTGCAGCGTCAGCAGAGTCCTGGATGGAGGAAGCATTCAGCTCCGTAGCAGAAGCCTTGTATGTGCAGCCAGGTCTGCAAAGCAAGTTCTCCAGCCACAGAAAAGGGTGGATGCTGGGGCCGAATCCTATCAGTTTGCTCATGAAGAGGGCAAATGAAGGAAGAACATTCATGTTGTCTCATGGATAAGGGGAAGGAGAGAGACCAACACCCAACCAATAAGCACAGTGAAGACTGACATGAAGGGAAGAACAAATAGGAGGGATCACGCAGCAGTAAAACAGCTGAGATGTGTATGACACTTTAAATGCAGGCCCCCTTTCACTACTGAAAGACTTGATTATAAAGTGCTAAGAAGTGGGGGGAATAACAATTATCTCTCCAAATCAGTGTGGAAAGAGGTAATATCCATCTTACTGGATTTAAAGAATACAAATCAAAAGCTATCCATACCCTTGCAGGACACAATACTTTTATCAAGTCTCATGCTTGCAGGACATCCAACTGCACAGGACACTTTAACCAAAGGTAGCCACCGATGTTAGGAGTCACAGGTGCACATATCACACAGTGACATAGTGCCAACATGATGAAGACTGTCATCTTACGCACGGACAAGTTAATTGCACTTTGGGACACACTTACACTGTGCTCTTTTGTTTCTACACTTTTTATTTTGTGTTAAGAATAGTCCACCCACCTTCATAAAGAAAGAGCAGAACAACAACTAAAGAAACTACTGAGGAGAATTGCTCCAGGGGACACTTCACAAAACCTGTGAGCTGCGACACAGGCAGGCAGGGAGAAGCAGCAGAGGCCGCAGCAGGGCTTCCCTGTGAGCCCTCATGTGGGGCAGCCATGTTGGGCCCACAGGGCGCTGCCAGGCCGGGTCCGTCAGTCTTCCTCCATGCCTTGCTCACATGCTCACAGCTGTATCAAGAGGAATCTGGAACTTAAACCCTGCCTTTGAAACCGAATGTGAAATGCCGAAGCCAGGAAGAAAGCACACCCCTCCCTCGGCCAGGAGCACAGTTCACCTTCCTCCAGGCTAATTGAAGGGGAGCCTCCAACACTCTCGCCCTGATAAAAACCAACTCCCTCGCCATAGCTTTCAGGGGCCTTTAGGCACTTCTAAACTGAAGTGAATTGTCTGATTTCAGGGCATGATAAAAGCAGTGTTTTGTTTTTTTGTTTTTGTATTTTTTTAATCATTTTCCTTTTATTCCTTCACACTCTGTTAATTGCAGGCTGAAGTGCTTTTTAATAGGAGGGAAAAAAAAAGCAGTACTTTTGAGCTAAATCACCCATCTTCCGTAGACACAGAAGAGATCTGATCTGCTGAGAACAACTGTGTATTTTTACACCACTAGTGGAAGTGTTCAAGATAAATACCCTTCTAAAAAATAATTGCTCGTATCGCACTCCTTTCTAAGACTAAGATACTAGATACCACTTAGTCTAAAGCAGGGGGAGAAAGGCTACATTCAGTCTTAAATGGGGATGAAGTATTAATCCTAAATCACAAATAAGAGCACTCTAAAACACTTTCTTTTTTTTTCTTCAATCTGCAAGCTGCTGTTTCTGGCTGTCAGAGTGAAAGTAACAGCCCTGAGTGAGATACTGAGGCTGTCTCCGAGGAACAGTTCAATGCAGGACTCGCAGTAGTCAGCAAGAAAAGCACATCCACGGCACGCAGAAAGCTTCAAAGGGCTAGATAGGAGCTGCAACACCTGCAGGAAGTGTCCTTAGTGTCCATAGCTCTGAATCTTACCTATTTGTGTTATTATTTTGGATGGCTGACTTGCAGTTCCTGCTTCAGATTTCTGGTTCCTAGATCACCTCTTGCAGGCAATGGATACTATCACCTCTATCTACATAACAAAGATGCTTAGTTGCTCAGATAGTAGGGTTGGGGTGGAAACATCTCCCTATCAGAAGGGAGGGAAAGGCTTCACACACGCTCTAAGGTGCTGTCTTGAACTGCTCTACAGAATAGGTTTGGAAGGGAAAGCACATGTCCAGTTGGAAGGAAGGGGGCAAAAGACTTACTATGCACCTGCAGTGCGAGGTTTGTGGCGACACAAGCAGGATCATAGCTAGCTGAATCAAGACATCTGTCAGAGACTCTAGCCTTCCCATCGCTGCTCCCAGAGCCATCTCTGTACGCTGCAGGAATCCATCACAGCTTGGAGGCAAGGCCAGGCCCCCCGGAGAAGTGAGAGCTCGGGCCCTATCGAGTCAGAGGCGAGGTGTCAGCTTGTTTCCAGTTGCACCAGCTCTGCCAACAGCAGGAGCCAGGAGCACATACAGCAGAAGCCTTCAGTTCCCACCTCTGTCAGTGAGCCCGACACACAGTCACTTAGGAAGGAGTTTTGTAGGTCGCACTCCTGTACTCAAATGCTGCCCAGGACTGGCTGTACAAATGAACCTGAAGCACTTCTGGAAGCACCCTGCTGCGCACCTAATTGCTTTGCATGACAGCGACTTCAGTGTTATGATGCTCTGGTTTTTCTTTAGCACAAAAGGTGAGAAAGAAATGTAAGGGATGCTGCAACAGAGTCCACAACCAAAATGACTTCAATCCAGCACAATATTAAAAAAAAGTAAAAATCAGGTAAAACAGTGTCAAAATTGTTCATTCTATTTTGAATAAGGTATATGGTAATATTGTATTGCAAAATCCAGAAATGAGATTGTGATGGTTGCTATTCAGATTTTTGATAGCATGACCTAGGAAATATTTCCTATTATCTTTTTGTTATCCATAAAGAAAACACCCAACTTAACAAAGGGAAAGGAGACAGCTGAAAACCCAGACCTGTTCTGTCCCAACCACCTTCTCCCAAAAACACGGAGTCCAATTCCTAAGTAGAAAAGCACTGAGGTGGGGATACCATCAGCACCCAAGAAGCATTCGGGGGTATCCCTGTAGGGCTTGACAGCTTTTATATGCTCCCTCGTCATCCCCTTTTCAGTCTTATCTGCAGTAAGGGCTGAGGGTACTGGAGTAGCTGCAGGCATCTCCAGGGGAATTCAGCCCTTGTGTTGTTTTAGGGAAATTCCTTGGACATCCTTTTGAGAGCCATTTCTGTTGCAAGGTGGCAAAGAAACCAGAAATTAACAAAAAAAAAATCTGAGATGGACTAATGAAAATTTCAAGCTAGGCAATGTGTAACATGCTGTAGAAGAATATCACTGTCTAATAACAAAGCTGTGCACTAGACATTGGGTTACCTGCCCGCAGTTCAGCACACTCTTACCAAGAAGACCATTCACTGTACAGACACACATGAGCACAAGACAAGCACGTGTGAGAGCTCTGCAGCATTACTAGCACTTGTTTACAGCAACTTTCTAATTCAGATGAGAATTAAAGTATATGCAGAGGGAACACTTTCCTTCCTACCACGACAGTTTGATGTTGTAGAGCAGCACTAGCTTCAAAAGCCAGTTACGTTACCAAAAGACTGCTCAGACAGAGGAAATCCGGGGTTGACATTTCTCTCATAAATCTGGGGTTGTCATTTCTCTCCTTATAAATCTGGGGTTGTCATTTCTCTCCTCTCATACAAGTGATCAGAAGGGTATTTTGACACTGATTTGATAGAGCATTGAGAAGCTAAGATTAACAAAAAAGAACTAATTTATATTAATTGCTATTGAAAACACTTAAAAAAAAAAAAAAAAAGAAAGAAAAAAAAAAAAACACTGTCCTGAGGACTGTAACTGAACTGTATCCCAGAGACACTTCAGAAATATTTAGGCCACCCAGCTATCCCACCTGAAAAGCAGAGTTGAAATAGAGGTAGGTTAATGGCAGAGATACAACGTTTCTGAAATCTCTCACAAGACAAAGATTTTTATAACTATGTAGTCAGAGCCCACAAAGTAAGCTTAGAAACAAGATTTGTGGTACAACTGAAGTGTCCAGAGCACCCAAAGGATGGAGCAAGACCCATTTTGAAAGTTTGCAACTCAGTGATTTAGAAAGAACATGCGGGCTGCCAAAGAGAAGATAACGCTCTTGAAATTGAGTGCTTGGAGTTCTGCTCCTAAATCTAATACTGAAATGCTCACATAAAAGGGGTTTATTAAACATCAACTCTGCCATTATTTTGACGGCCACGGAGATGCATTAGGTCCTCTCTTGCACGTCTCCAGCCTAGAATTGTAACAGATAATACTGCAGCGAGATGAGACAAGGACAGGCTTTCTGTACTTCCTCTCCAGATACAAGAACCTCATCTAAAACTGAGTATTTCAGAAGGAATGTGTTACTTTTTATCCTGAACATTTACCTCGCCTCTCATTTCTGATTTACAAAGAGTAACAGAAATTTCCAGTGACTCATCATACATTGTTTTTCTTAGTACTCGAGTCCAGTTTGGCTTTCATTTCCACCTGCAGGGAGTGCAGCTTTGAATAGAAGAGCCTAACAAACGATCCGGCTACCTAGGCTTGCTCCCTGCGTCACACGAGGCCAGACTTTGATGGAATTGTTCGGGCAGCGTGACCTTTGGGAGTAACGTGGCTGATAAAGGAGAGCGGCACGCAACAAAGGCGGCAGCGGGGAAAACCAGGGCAGGCAGCCAGCCCGCGGCACCACGAGGTGCGGCCCACAGGTGGCTCGGACCCGCGCTGCAGTCAGGGAGGCCCCAGCTTCAGCTGGGACCCGTGCTGATGTGCTCTCCTCTGGCATCCTGTGTTTCCTTAAAGCCCAGGAGGGCTCCCAGGAGGAGCCAAGGCTGCTGCCCCACAGGGCAGCCCCACACCACCAAGCCCCTTCAGGAAGGGCACAGCTCTGGGCACTGTGCCCTCAGGACTCAAGAGGCACAACGCGAGCGTCACGGCCACCACCACAAGTTGGCACGCAGCTCATTTCCTTCACTGCCCTCAATCCACTTTTTTTCCCCCTCCTCCTCCCTCTAATTGCTCCATAATGACTCTCATTAGCAATACCATTGGTGGAGCAGCTGCAGAAGAGCAGCACTCCCTGTTAAAGTGTGAAGACCAGGCTTCAATCCTATTCACAAGCCTCTTCTGGAACCACCTGGGCACAGGCACCGTGCAGTGCCATGGTGCAGAACCAGTCAGCACTGCACCTGAACCTGCAGCTCTTGGTGAAAAGTATTTTCAGACATCCGAAAAAGGTCTCTTTCCCTTTCACATACGCAGCTGTCAGAGCTAGCACGTGCACCTGAGCTCTGTGACTTTCATATTTCTTGATCTTATTTCTAAGACTTTAAGCTGTGCACCACACAAGAAAGCAGCACGGTAAGTCATTAAGCAATCGTGTAAATTTCAGGTTATTTCACATCTTAACAGACACTTCCAGAGGAGGCCATTTAGCACATCAGAATAATAGACAGGAAAACAGTGACTGTCCCTGAAGAGATGATGACTGCACAGGAAATAAGAAACATGGCAAGACTCTTATGGTCGCAATGACTTCTGAACCAAAGCAGCTCACATGGTGAAGTTCCACAACACCCTGCAAATCTGGACAGGGCAGGAGCCTTCGCTCTGCTGAGGACTGGGTAATTGTTAGACTACCACACTGGAACTGACTGGCACTACAGATGCCTCCTACTCAACAGGAAAGGCGCTACTTAAAGCCCAGAAGAAATGCAAACTTCAGCAGCACCAGCAGCATTTGGGCCACAGGCCCTTTGAGCTGGATAAAGCACGTGCTTTCTGTATCAGAAATGCAATCAGATCAGCAGCCAAAACATGGCGAAAGTAGAACAGGATGTGCTTGTAGCTGGGTTCTGAGAAAAGATAAGTGAGAAATGCTGGTTAAAGGTCTGGCTGCAGGCAGCTTCTGCTCTCGCCGCCCACCACCTCCAGCCGCTGTCATGCCACCTGATTCCTGCTGTGCTCGAGGAAAGAGGTCGGATGGCACGCTGCTGTGCAGCTACACCAGAAATAAGAAGAACTCCATCCCCTCTTCCTAAAGAAAGGAAGAAGCAAGCAACCGTCAGGACCTCCAGCTCTAACTACCTCAAACGCATCTTGCTGCCAGGTTTTCATCTACTGCAATCACCCCAAGATTCAGTCACTGGAACCAACCATTTCAGAGGGCTTTTAGGTGCAACAAGACCAGTTTTTCTGGGTCATTGTCTCCACGATAAAAAGTAATCAGCATTTAACTGCCAGCCTACTTTTCTCCTGTACTTGAAAGCCTTTTACTCACCGCTAAAAGCCGCTGTTAAAGAAATGGAATGCAAAACGGTACAGGAGCTGTCGACTGGAGCTTAAAACCCTGCAAAAGTTACCTACATCAATACCATGCTGATCAATACATCTTCGAGAACACCTAGACACCTGTTATCATAATCAGAACTGCTTCATGCCAGGTGCTTCTGCTTTTAGGACTACAAACTTCAGTTAGAATATCGCCACACGATTGTGTCAAACATTAAATGTGTCTTAAACATCCAGTTTGAGATGCGTGCATTTCTCAGATCCCAAGTTATCAGCAAAGCATAAACGTTTCTCAGCTTAACCACTGTCTGTTAAATAACAGAAAGAAGAGGAAAACACTCCCATGTGAAGAATAAAGCTTGGTTATCAGAAATGCAGCAGACAGTTACTATGATACTTACTACGTTTTTTTTTCTTTGCTCTAAAGGAAGTCTACAAAACATTTAAACGAAGCCAGGCCTCAGCGGAGCTTCACAGGCACCGAAGGCTAACAGCGTAAAACAGAACTGCACTTGCTGAATACGTTTCCTCTGACATTTGCTGTGACATGGCAAGAGTCATTTTGCTTGGGAGGTGGGAAAGTGTGTGTTTTGAGATACCAGAGGGGTTCATTGGGATGTTTCCCCAAGATATTCACCGTCTATGAAAACGAAAAGATTTAGGTGAGGGAGTGCCAAGAACATGCGGCAGTTCGAGCCAATCGTTATTTCGGCAGTGTTGCCTATGGTGCAGAAAGGGCCATAGCATGGCACTTTTTCCACCACACAATTTCACCATTTGTACATCAAATCAGGAATCTAGCGCCCATTTCATGGATCAGCAACTGCAAGCTATCGTAAACTAATTTGAGTTTAACGAGAGGCAGAAGCTCTGTGGGTGAACAATTTCTTGTTGCCACCACAGCTCATCAAAATGCAAACGCCCTTGATGCCCTATTATTCGTATTGCACACATCAGCACGCCCGTGTACGCAGAATTTCTACCACACAGCCAACCACCCAGAGCTCTGTAATGGTCTTAAAGCAGTTTCTGAAGGTGACAGCACCAGGGTGATATTTAAATAACGTCCTTAATGCAACCTTACTCTGTCACTTCCAATCAGCATTCGTACAGTTAATCTACCACCTCCCGGGCACTATTCAACTGTTAAGGATTACGATATGTTAAGGATTACGATACTCGTGCATAATTTACTTATATGCCCGGTCTTTAATTTGCCGGTTTTCAACAAGGAGCGTATGTGAAATACACAGCAATGCAGCAAAGATATCAGTGACTAAGAGCAAAGCGGGGTGGTTTGAGAGATGCTTCAGCAGAGGAAAATTCCACTGCTTGGCAAGCAACCACGTCCATCCTGAGAGCAGGAGTACTCGGCGGGGAGGACCCCCTTCCCTGCTCGACCCCCGCGTGCTGCATTTCTCACCCGTGGCATCCCAACCCACTGCGGGCAGGTGTTTCGCACTGCTCAGCGGGAACGCCAACTAAGAAATCAGAAAGGCCCACAGCGCTAGGGCAGGACAAATCAGTTTCCAAATGGGTGACTGCTTCTCCTCGGGACTGCCATGTCCCCTGTAGTGCACGAATCCCAATTGCATAAGTTCGCAGCAGGGCGCTACGCCCCAGCAGGGGCTCACCTGCAGCTCCCTGCACCAGTGGCTCCTGGAAACAGCTCGGGGTTTCACACACGCAGAGGACACACACAGGCTCTGTGCAGGCACTCACTGCCACTTTCCTGGCGCTCCCTGGGAGCAGGAGCAGACAAAGCCACCCCAGCACTGCACTCATTGAGCAGACTGGGTTCAAGACGAGCTGGGGGAGCTCTGTAGGCTACCTGCTTTCTCTGTGCTGAGCTGGTAGCAGCAAGCAGGACCCGCACCCTGCTACCAGCAGCCCCCCAAGCCCAGCCCAGCTCAGCTCAGCTCACCGTAGATCATGGCCAGGCCGGTCTCGTGGAGGAAGCGGACACGGCGGTGCTTGAAGAGCCAGATGGTGAGGATGGTGAGGGTGAGCAGCAGGATGAAGGTGAGCAGGCTCACGCTGTCCTGCCGGTGGCTCTCCTCCGCCTCCTGCTCGGTGGCGAGCTCCTCCATGGCGCTGCTGCTACCACCACCAGCACCACCAGCAGCAGCAGCGCCGGGCTCGGCCGCCCGCAGCCCGCCGGCCCCCAGCAGGAGGAAGAGGAGGAGGAGGAAGAGCGGCGGCAGCGACATGGCCGCGGCTGCCCGGGCCCCGAGCCGGGGGAGGCGGCCCCAGCCCCGGCCCCGGCCCCGGCACTGAGCGAGGCGCCGGCCCCCGGCCCCTGACAGGCGGCGGCCGCGGGGCGGAGCCGGGGCGGCTCCTGGGCCGCAGGGGCGGGCAGCGAGGGCCGTGGGGGGAAGGCTGGGGCCGGTGGGGCCAAAATCTCAACTTTCTGCCCCGACTCGGTGCTGTGACGAGAGGCAGGGGCTGACCGTGCCTGGAAAGGAGGGGGGAAATGGGGCGGCGCGGCTCGCTGCGCCTGCAGGGGCTGGGCTCGCTGCTCGGGGGGAAAGGCAGCAAAAAAGGCTGTGGAGACGTCCAGCTGTTTGTACAGCAGGTGCCCCAGGGGCAGTGCTGCCCTCTGCCTCAATGTTAGTGCACAGCTGTTTCTGTGAGGGTTTCAGGAGTCTGTCCCAAACTTCCCTGCTAGTGGACTCGGGATTGCCTCTTACCACATTCATTCATAAGAGTCCCTTCTAGAAACTTTTCAAGATGGTAACTATGTAAATTCACGTTTCTATTTACACATAGTCCCTTTAAACATGCTATTTACACAAGCTCCTCAGCAGCCCTCGAAATCTGGTACAGTTATCTGTAAAGGTTGGATTGTACGGCAGTGAAAGTGTTCCTCGAGGAGATGAAAAATGCTCATTTGCCTTAAAGACCTGGCTCTTAAACCTACATGAACCATTAAAAATTGCTGCCTTCAGACTGTCTCATGTTAAATCTCACATTCAGATTAGTGTTTCTTTTACAAAGATAGCTTTGTACCTCCAAATCTTCAGGACTTAAAAACCTATAGGCCTCACAGCAGCCTACAGGTGTGCAATACAGTGCTAGGTATGTGTAATGCTGATAAAGTTGTAAAATAAAAAATAAATAAATAATGTAAAATGAAAAATAAAAAGCTATACGACTATAGTAACAGAATCACTAAGGTTGGAAAAGCCCTCCAAGATCATCTGGTCCAACCGTCCTCCTGCCACCGATATCACCCACTAAATCATGTCCCTAAGCACCACATCCAACCTTTTTGGCTCTCTTCTGTTTTGTTCTTTGCTGTGCACTGTGCTGTGCCAAGTAAAGTCAGTCCCTAAGTGTACGGTGGGTCTTAAGAAAGCAATTTACATCTATACTTTATCTACCTCGTAGATGAGCTGCAGTCAGCATCTTAAATTGCATTCTGCAAAATCTTCCATCAGTAATTTGTATTTTATCTTCCAGCATTCCTGCAGGTCAGATGCATTATGCCTCCTGCTCTCCAGGCAACAGCGAGTAATATCAAGGCAATTCTTTCAATGATGAATTGTAATAGCCTGGTCTTCCTCTTTTTTTTTTTTTTTTTTTTTTTTTTTTTTTTTTTTTTTTTCTTTCAGCTGTACTATTGTTTGTGGAGGAAAACATTATCCATAGTTTGGCATATCAGTACTACCATAAGCACAACTTTTAAATCTCCACACTCAAATTTATGTGTTTTGACTGCTGCATTGCCCTTGTAGCCTCTGCCCAGGCATCCCCTCGTCCTAGGGACACCTCCACTAAAATCAGCACCTCAGTGGGCACCGTCCCAAAATATTTTTATTGCACATAAAATTTATTTTTGCCACTGTTGTGCATAAAATCCGGTAAAACTCATCCTTGTGTTGGACAATGGGGATGTGACTAATCACATACACAAATCAGTGACAAGAATATGATTGTTTCTGTCTGTTTAGGAGTTCAGTCAACTTTTAATAGCGATATAATTAAGGTCTCCTCCATTCTGTGCATTGTCTAATAGGTTGTTGCCAGGAAATTTGATGCACATATTCCCACATGTGGTATATGTGGCTCCTACAGACCAAAGTTTGTTGTTCTTACACTCATGGATTGGTATGAGGGTGCCTGAATAATTCATCTGATTTAAACAGGATCATCTGGTGAGTATAGCATCAAATAAAATAAAGGTATCAGCCTTAGCTTGTCTACGTAGCACCGTGAACCAGGATTTACAGCATCCTTCTGTGAGAGCTGTGTTCATACACCTCAGTTCCCTACAGCAATGTCTCTAGTGGACTGCTGTGGTGGTTTTAGTCCATTAGGAACATCAGCAACATCACCTCTAGGTAAGCTTCATCACCACAGTAATCCTGCGGTTGCAGCTGTGCTCCAGACTTTTTGGCAGGTCTCCGCCTGCCTTCCCATGCCATTCTGCACTAAACCTTTGCGTTCTCTGTAAGTGGCACCTGGATGTTACCTCTGTTTCAAGGCCACCACATACATTGTAACCTATTCACTTAGCAAAACTATCTTTGTTCTATCCCTGCTTTCTTCCTACTTGCCATATTTTTATCTGGTTCCATGCAGAGGCCTTAGATTTGATTGTTGTCTGAGAGGCCCCGCTCGAGGCAGAAACAATGACGTGCGAGGTGATGGCCAGGTGGGATCACAACAGAGGCATCAAGGTCATAACACAAAAGCTATGAGATGGCAGTGGACAAAATCTAATCATTCTAATGAGTTCAGCCATAGCTGAAGGGATGCAGGAGGATTTTTGGTATTAAATGCTAATAAACAGGTGCATTTACACACAGTCACAGTGACTCACAGGATTGATATGGATCAGCCTGCTCCATTCCTTTTGCCAGCCGGTCTTCTCTCATTGACAAGTTCATGTTGCCAGAAGCACCATCAAGTTGTCCATTCAGCAGTTTTATAATTTCCTTTGTTATGTAAGCCATTGTTACCATGTGAAACGACACACACTTCTTGTTTATTCTTATTCCCAGAACTGAATAATGTTATGTTAGGCAAATGCCAAGTGTTATTTTCACGCCTCGCTCTGTCTCTGAGCTCTTGGTGTTAGCATTGTTCGCTGCTCATCAGTAACACCGAAGAGCTTCTACCCTCTGTCCAGACCTTTTTTTGTGTTGTTCAGCTCTGCTTTCAGTAGCTCTTTGTGTTGCTGAAAACAGCATTTTGAGATTTTCACTGATCTAACATGCCCTTATTGGACTGATTCTGAGAGAGAAATGCCTCACAATTGCTTATGCTTACAACAAACTGAAAAATCAAACTAATCCTTATCTTAATATGTGGTGTCTTTGTACAACTTCCCTTGCATGCTCAAATTTTCTACCACATTAATCCAGAACACAGCAGCAAGTTGATTAGTATTCAGAATAACCTTGCAGCAGCTAGCACAGTCCTTTTCACCTTCCTTTCTTTCTCCTTTCTTCCCACCTAAGTTTAAACCTCCCATCACCATGCTTTCAAAATGGCAACCCATCCTGAGCCTATTGCCAGCTTCTGACAGTGGCTGGATTGCCTTGTGGGCTGCCCACCTGTGTCAGCATTAAAACATCCCCACACCCTGGGATCCCAGAAAATGTGCCTTGTTGCCAACATCACCTAAAAGACAACTAAGTGTTCTGAAACAGAATTCCGAAGAATGTGTCATATTTTGACTCAAAAAGGAACTTGTTTGAATCTCCATTTTGTTGGAGGTGCTAACAATTGTGACACATTTGTCTATTAGTACCAGTTTTGCAGAGGTGTTGTATATCAGAGAAAATGTCAAAACTGCCACTTTTCATTGTGCAAATGCAGAAATCAACATTACCCTTTCCAACAGACAAAAGTGTAGCAAGAGTAAAAGATCTTTCGTGACACTTGCAGGGTGCAGGAGTTGTTCCTTGCTATACAGCCATATCTTGGCTTTTAGGGCATGGTACATTTTAAAAGTGTCAGAGAGGAATAAGAGTAGGAATTTTATCCAAAGAGGGGGGCTTTGTCATGGCCCTCACATCCAAATAGGATGCTTTCCATTCTAGCTGTTCATGAGACAAGGAAGTGCCATGCTAGTAGGAACTAAGCAGGTTTCCCCTTATTCTTCGTAAGAAGGTAGTTCATTACTCTTTGCAGGTGCACGTCATGGTGATGACTTTCAGTCCTATAATTGCTTGAAGTAGCAAAGTGATCATTGGTCTGTTCTCATCGCTCCCCATCACATCCCCATAAATACTTAAACAAGCGAATATACTGGTGCCAGGGCTCACCTTGTGCCAGAAGAGCCTGAAAAAGTTCTGGAGAATAGCAGGCAAGCCTTGCCTGAGGCAATTTGACCTCCTCTCATGCAAAATTAATCTTGTCTAGCCCTGTGAGGAGTTATTTGACCATCGAAACTACAAACATGCAAGTGGATGCTCTAGTCTGCCAACAGCCTGTTGGCCACTACTGGAAACACTACCTATGGACGATTTCCTCAGGCAGAGTTCTCACGTGCAAAGGGTGAAAGACTGGGTACAGTGTTGTGGCATTCAAGCTTGGTAGAAAATATTTCTGTTCTGGATTTGTACAATCTTTTGCCAAATCTTTTGACAAAGCTCTCCTTCTGTTCTCTTCTTGGTAGAGAAACAGAATGCCAAAACTATGTTTGATTAAATCTTGATTACACTCAATACGTTATGCCCATAGGCATCGGATAGGCTAGAAAGTGGATCTTTGTGAGTAAAAATATGTTAAGTATCGTGGCTTCATCTGAATTAGGCAGCTAGACATATCAAATACGAATTAGGCATGGCTAGGCATATGAAAGAAAAAGGATAGATCTCTTTTAGGAAGCTATACCTGAATGTATTTATTTTTACTCTTGTTCTGGAAAAATCAGGAGACTTCTAGTTTCTTCTCCAGGAAAACAGGCTCTTCTATAAATATTCGATCCTAAAACATCCCTTGAGAAATGTGCTTGAGTGATAAATGGCTCTATCATGCTGCACACTGTGCTCTGCGATTTTGAAAGCCCAGTAGTTTGGCAAGTAAGTCTAACTTGCTTGCCATATTTCCTTAGGCTCTCCTGATGCTGAAAGTGATGAATTATTAACAATATACTAATACAGCCAATTTATGTAATCTGAACAACCTCCTACATAGATAATAAATTGCTTACTAGCAGAGTGTCAGCTAACTGGCCGGTAATCACAGAGGGGCTGAGGCTGCCAGGGCCCTCTGGAGGCCACCAGGCCCCAGCCCTGCCCCAGCAGGGCCACCCAGCGCAGGCTGCCCAGGCCCATCTCCAGGCGGCTTTTGGAGATCCCCAAGGAGGAGACCCCACAGCCTCTCTGGGCAGCCTGTGCCAGGACTCCTCACCCGCACAGCACAGAAGTGCTCCTGGGGCTCAGGGGGAGCCTCCTGGGGGCTGGTTGTGCCAAGGGCCTCTGCTCCTGGCACTGGGCACCATTGAAAAGAGCCTGGCTCCATCTTCTTTAATGCCCCCCTTCACGTGTTTATACTAATTGATGAGATTATTAATGTATGACACGATGTTTATCAATGATGAGATTATGAATGTAACGTCTATCTTAGTAACAATGCTTGTCTCCAGTGTTTCCCAGACTGGCAAAAGTCTAAGTGAACGGCCCTCCAAGAGGATGAGAACAACTTCATTGTAAATTTTGATTGCTGCGGAAAATAAACAGCTAGCTGATTGTTACTGATCTCATTTCACAGGGTTGGACAAATTGTGTAGGAAATCTGGAGATATTTTTTGAAAGCCTATGTAATTCACCACAACATGGGGAAACTGGAGTGAAGGAGGCAGAAAAGGCTGCCTAGCTGAAAGAGATTCAGCCGTGAGTGCAGAATGAGGTCAGGTAATGCTGATACTGGGAGCTGGTTCTGTCTTCCAAGAATAAGCAAACTCAGGCTGGTGAGGACAAAACTTGCCATTGGGCAAGTTTTAGTGCCTCATGGACCCTGGCTAGTAACAATGGGAAGCTCTAAGGGAAAGCGTGCTGGCTCCAACAGTTGATCCCTCTCACAACAGCTCTGCATCTGCCAAATTAATGATTACAGTGGGGCCAGGCCACATTGTGGCAGAGCATGAAGTCTGACAGCTCACAAGCATGCCTATTCAAGAAGGAGCTGGATGGGGATGATATGGAAAGGGGTGCTTATCTGGTTGACTGTTAGGCTGCTGGCCAAAGGCAAAGAGGAGAAAGACTCCGAAAGGCTTGAAATCAAAAGACCGGGAGTAGTTGTCAGCTGCTTCAAGATTATCTCAAGCTGTGCCCCCAAGATAGGGAAAATCCAAGGCAGATATGCTAGCAGAATCAGAGTCATAGTAGTCGGGTCAGGCACAAGTCACTACCCGCACTGTTGTAACGAAGGGTTTCTTAATATACTGGACTGCCTTTCCCTGTGTGTTTGTTATTTTCATGGGGAGCATATTTCATTCTATAAAGAAGCCCTTTCATGCTAAT
This sequence comes from Anas acuta, assembly GCF_963932015.1. NCBI lineage: Eukaryota > Metazoa > Chordata > Aves > Anseriformes > Anatidae > Anas > Anas acuta. The sequence continues at coordinate 69,562,344 of NC_088979.1, forward strand.
ATTATTTGCATATTCCCCATTCCTCATCCTTCTCCAGTTGTGTGCTATTGACGATAAATTCCAAGTTTGGGCAATAGATTAGGTAGGATGATTTATTGTGGCCTGGTTATTAAATCCATACAAAGCAGGGACATCTAGCAGGCCAAAGCAGTGTCTGCAAACACCATCTACAAATACATCTACTAAATGTGGAGTATTAGAGCATTTTTTCAAAAGCAGCTTAGATAGTAAGTACATTGCATGACCTCTAGTGGTATTAAGCCCAAGTGCTGTCAAAGTCACTCGCAGCAATCTGATATAAGTGGGGAAAAGCCACACTTACAGAGGCACTACGTCTAAGTTTATTCTGATGTATCCTGCATTACTGTCAGGCTTACACCAGCCCAAATGTTGTCCCACGGCCAGGATAGGATTGAGAAAATATTTTAATTCAGCAGAAATTCCAAACACTCAGCAGAGCAAATGTCTTGCAGCGATGCTTTTGTTGTCAACTAATTACACACAGTCATCGATCTTCCCTTCTGTTGTCTTCGTGTGGAGAAATAAGAAACCAGCAACACCAGTGCAAGAAGGAATTGCAAGGAGTACCTGGAGGTAAAGCCTCCAGCGTCTTTTCTGCAGTGACTCAGGAGGTTAAGGGCAGGTGTCGTTCTTTTTTAACACTGGCAGAAGAATAATGTTCTATTTTCCCTGGTTTTGAGGGTCCTATCGGGGTCCTGTTCCCTCAAGGAAGAAAAGCAGGACTTCCACGTGGAGGGTCCAAAGTCCCTACAGCAAAAGCAGAAGGTCAGGAATGGGTCCCTGCCTGGGATATGGACATTGGCAGCAGGGGGAGGTAGGACCAGGGCTTCCAGAAAGAAGCTACTGACACAAAGATAAGTTGGAAATGGAAGCAAACGTGGCAGCAGAAATTAGTGAACATGACTGTGTGATTAAGAAACCACACTTTCTTATGGGACTGCCAGGAGAAGATCAACCTTTTCAGAGGCAGTAGTTGGCGCAGTCTCGGCAGGGCAGCGAGCAGACTGAGGGACGCCCGAGACAGGCAAGTTATGTTCTGCAGAGTGCTGGGCCGGTTCCCGTGGCCTCCCTTCTCACCCGTCATATTCTGCAGCCTCTGAGTCACGATGAACGTGCGGTGAGTCAGTCGCCAACAGCCCCTCAGCGGAAGGTATCCCGGTGCTCTGCCACGGCTGGGAGAGATGCAGACACCTCAGCGAGGTGCAGGTGCATGTTTTGGAAGACGTGGGGTGTTTTTTATGCACTTCAGTTTGGTGTCACTCCCCTTCTGGGGCTTGGAGCCTTTCTCTTGTGCACTGCTATTACATTCAGGGCAATTGGCTGTTTGATTGATGTTTTCTAATTATTTGCTTGTTATTTTCTGTGATTTGCTGTGTGGTTCTTTGGTGTGCAAATAGCTATGAAATAGAGAGAGGAACTTCAAAGCAAATTGTTTTTAAAGGAAATCATTTTAAATAGGTGATGTACAAAATTGATCACAGACCAGTTTAATTCAGAAAATTAACATCGTGTTTGCCTTATCTTACAAAACTATTCAAACTCTTTTCATTTGCCTAAATAAAACTTTTAATGGATTTGTTTCAAAGTACAATACAGGGTTATTTACTTAGCATATTTATCGCTCTCTATATATATCACCTTCATAATTAACAAGCAAGTGTAATTTAGCCAGTTGTTTGAAGCTCAGTTGTTACAGCAAGCACCTCTTTAATGTGTGTGAGCTGGTTGGGCTCAGATTTAAGCTCCTGCTGGCAGGGACTGTAGATTCATTTATGTACAGCACCTGTAACATACGGGGTACTGCTAGAAATAAAGAACAATAAACAGTTCTGCATAAAAGTGTGATTCACCTAAAACAGCTTTGGAAGGTCAGCTTCAGACAGCTGAGCCTTTGATGCCTAAGTCTGTGTTCCTCACCCTACTTTGGCTTTATAGTCAACACAGAAAAATGGGCAGTTGAGACGGGTCACATTAACTACCCCCAAAATTGCCTATCCGAGGAGATGAATTTGCCACCAGCAAAGTTTTCCTCCACTGATTTTATTATGAGGAGATTGCTTTGGATGACAAACTCAGACCGACTTGCATATCTAACTAGTAGACCTAGGGCCAAGAAAACCAACCCACAGATCTAGTTTGGTAGCAGAGGACCCCAGTTAAGTACTGCAATCTCCAAAATAAAGGTGCTTTTTGGTAGTTCATCTGTACTGAAGACATACAATCTCTTACAAACGTAGAGAACGGACAAATTTTTCCTCAACTGAGGCAAAACAGAGACAATTAATAGACTGGGTCCCAAAGTGAGCCATTCTTATTGGTTACTCTTTTATTTATTCGGCCTTTCCCCATGCCTCTCTCATTTACAATTTTTTACAGAAGTTATTGCAGTTTGAATGACTTCTGAATGCCTAGAAAGAGAGGGGCAGAAAATCAGCAAAACAGCAGAGGGTTGAATGAAGGGAGAATTCATCTGCATTAACTCAAAGACATTTTCCATTTTCCCCTTGCTGTGTGCACCAGGCTCTCGTGACATGCCTGTGCTTCCCTTCTTCTGACCTTTAAGCCAAGAGCCATCAGCCTATGCTATTTGTAGGTTACACAGAGTGTGCATACCCTTGTATATGGTCACAGAATTCCTTTGGGATTTCACTTTATAGTATTAAAATCTGTGTTTCTACCTCTCTGAACTGAATGGAAGGTCTTTCCACTTCAGATTTGTCTATTGTGTACCTCACTGGTGAGTGAGTCTGTTTTGCAAGAGAACATATTTCATTCCACCCCGATTCTTCCCAATCTGACCATTTTAATTTACTGATTTCTGTACGGGACATTCTTGCTCCTTCAGTGCAAACTACATGATTTGAAAACCAGGCTTAGTTCAACAACCCTTCCTAATATGCAAGCAAGCTTTAGAGTTTAGACTCTTCCAGTTAATAATTACTGTGCTATTTTCCTTCCACCTGCTGTCTGCAAAATCCCTTGCTATTTCGTGCTATCAACAGCTTAACTAATTTACTCCTCGGAGCCTCACAGTGACGTCGCAGTATTTCCAAAAACAGCATCTGAAATGTTTATTGCACCTTCTGCTGACAGACAGGAAGGGAAGAAAAGGCAAAACAAATGGAATCCTGTATTTGATGACTTTAACAGCAGGAATTTTTTACAGTTAACACAGAGTATTAAAATGTGTAGTTTAGATCTGATTCACTGGCTCAGTATGGTGCTGATAAGGTTTGATAAAAACCTTGACCTGATCCCCTAAAGCATTTGGGGATACATTCAGGGATACGGATCCTGTGTAATTCCCTAAAGTTAATGTAGGCAGAGTTGAGCACACCTACAACCCTTGAGTACCTTTTGCCAGGATTTCATCATGGTTGCAGATAAGTGATGTCTCGTACATTTTTGTTGGAGATCCCACTTTTCTCACGTTTTGCCAGTCTCCCTGGGAACATCAGCCAGCCACTGTTCTCACCCACAAAGACAATGGGCACCATAGACAAAGCCACCCCATAAAATTAACTGCTTGAAATGGGAAGAGCATCTATAGACCGTGCAACAATGTAAAAGAAGACGTCAGCTAGACAAATTTTAATGAACCGTGCAAAAGCAAATGAACATGTTGGTACCTCTAACCACCCACCTTTGATGGTCTGCTGCAGCAGAATTAGGAGAATGAGTGTGTACACCAGGCCTCAGCAACCCCTCTCCTGTGCCATAGCAGCAGCTTGGAACTACAGTGAAATAGGGTTGATATGATGTCAGACAGCAAACAACCCCCCCAAACCTCCAAAAAAAAACAGAACAAACAAAAACACAAACAAAGAAAAACCAACCCAGGACCACAAATAGAACTTCATAACATCACAGAACCATGGAATAGCCTAGACAAGAAAAGACCTCAAAGATCGTCAGGTCCTACCTTTTTCTGGGGAAAAGGGAGCCTAGATGAGACTATGGAGCACCTTGTCCAATCACACCCTGAACACCTCCAGTGATGGGGACTTTACCACATCTGCAGGGAGGTTATTCCTGTGATTGTGTGTCCTCACTGTACAAAACAACAACAACAAAAAAAGAAAATAAACAAACAAAAATCTTATTATTATAACAAGGTGAAAACTCTCCCATTGCCTCTTGTCTTGTCCATGTGTCTCCTTGTGAAGAGCGAGCCTCTGTCCTCCTCATAAAGCTGCCCCTTATGCTGTGACAAGGTTGCCCCTGAGCCTTCTCTCGTCCAGGATGAAAAAAAAAGATATTAAGTGGTAAAAGCAAGCAACCCTTACTCAGTGTATTTCTGGCTTTTGCTTTCTGCATTAGGACTGTGGCAGAGTGAAACTTCCCAGGAGCCTCCCTTTGGAGCAGTGCTCCACAGAGCACCCCTAAGATTAGGAGCTGGAGACCAGGATAAAGCACACAGAGAAGCAGCCGGAGACTGATGCTGGCGGATGATCTTGTCATTTTCAGCTAGGACACAGAGGGCACTGGTGCACCTAGAACTAAAAAAGTCCCCGACAGAAGCTTAGGGAAGAAAGCAAGGGCTGCTGGGCTATGCTTCAGCAAGCTGTTAAAGCTCATCTTAATTTTAACCGTGTGCCCGGCTTTTTGCTCTTGCTGAAATCCCACTGCAATCTGTAGGTTTTGGCGCGTGCATACATGCCTTGCTGAATCAGCACTGCAGCTTGTTATCTCAATTGCTGCCCTATTAGCCAGAAACCACACAAGGCACTCTCCATAAACTTTGTTGTCGTTACATTGCATCTGCACGTAGCATTACACTGAAGAGCCTTGCCTGCCTCAGCGAGGTGCTCAGCTGGAGCACAGGCTCCTCTGGTGTGTTGGTTGGGCAACTCCCAGGTTGTGGCAGCTGGCTTCTTATCACAAAAAAGGATCTAGGATCTCGGCTCTTGTGTAACAGCTGTGAAACTGCAACTGCTAAACAAGAGTATGCTTTACAGACGAAAACTTCATTTTGCTCTGTTTGAGAAAGTGCAGTCAAAACATGAGCAGCCCTGAAGCAGACTGTGACCCCTCTCAGCTGCAGAGTTTCTGCCACAGAAACAGCTTGCAGCAAAATTCAGATTAATGTGTTCTCTGTGTCATACATTATGCTGTCCTAATATTAGGATGCATACTTTGACTGTATAGCATATATTAAATGATGGCCTTACTTACACATGATTCTTTCATTCATTTGGCCAACAGTATTTAATTTATGGCTTTTGGGGTCTACTTAGATTTTCAGTTTAAAAAAAAAACACCTTGGGTTGGGAATATCAGAAAGGTTATTTCTGAACAAACAAGTTAGCAAAAATGAACCGTTCTGTTCTGTTATTTGTGCTTTTCCTCGTCGTTGTATGTCAGTTCACAGTGACCTGGGACACAGCCACATGGGTCCATTGTTCCCACTTAACTAACCCCAGTGTTAAAGCTGTGTACCACACCTACCAGGCTTGCTGCTGAGGACAGCTACAAAAATCAGTTCAAAATCAGCAGTAACAATGCAAAAATAGATCATAATACATTGCAAAATTAGCCATATTATTTGTTCATCTTGGTCTCAAGTCCCAGACCAACTTCTGTTGGTTGGTGTTCAGTCTGGCGAGAGCCCCTGGCATTAGGGAACCTGCAAGGAGAAACGAAAAAGGGCCGGTGTGATGTGATCCCAGAGTATGCGATGATTTCTGTGTGAGATTACTCAGTATACGTCATCTGCTTCTGTGGAAAAAAAAGAAAAAAGAGGGTCTGTTTAGACACAAACGCACAGATGTCTAATTAAAATGGTTGCTTCTCACATCCATCAGTTACCCAACACAGTTTACCACATGTCTGTGCAAACATTTGTGCATAGGTGGTGGGGGATTCAGATAAGCAGCTGGAGGCACGGGATGCTCTCTGGGAACAGCTCTGTCATCACCGTGCATCAAAACACAGTCTGAAGGGATGAGCCCAGCGGTAAATCCCCTTCTCCTCCTTTCTGCCGAATACATGAAGAATTGCCCCTGCCGCGTGTAATTTCTCTCTCCCGTAAGTCACAGTTTCATATGCGTGTAGGTGAATCTAATCTGAACTAGGAAGGCTTTCAAAGCTTCGCCTGGATGAGCTGCCGGCACCTCAAGCAGAGGATTTGTGACCCTTGCTGACAGAAAACCCGAGCTGAGCTTTGAGGAAGTAGCAGCAGTGAAGTCCTTCAGTTTTTTCTCTTCTTGACTTTCCCGTCTTACAGACGACATTTTCGAGGTGTTCCCTATGCCCAGCAGGACTACAACCTGCGCTTAAACAGATCAAAAGGCGCCCTCCAGATCTGTCACCAGGGGCAGGGGCAGCACCGCCCCCCGCCAGCCCCTGAGGGGCCGCGGGCACGCGCGCGGGGGCACCCGGAAGCGGGGCGGGGCGGGGCGGGGCGGGGCGCGGGCACGGCGCTGCGCTGGCGCGCGCGCTCTCGATGCTCCCCCCCTCCCTCCCCTCCTCTCCCTTCCCCTCCCCGCCCACTCCGCGGCCGCGGGCGCGCGCCGGGGCGGTTGGAGCGCGCGCGGCGGCGGCCGTTACCGGTTGCCGTTAGCGGTTGCCCTCAGCGGCGGCCATGGGCTGCTGCTTCTCCAAGCGCAGGAAGGCGGCGCAGGGCGGGCAGCAGCAGCAGCAGCAGCAGCAGGCGGCCGGAGCTGACGGGGAGCCGGCGGCCGGCGAGGAGAAGGCGCCGCAGTACAGCTGGGAGCAGCGGGCCAAGGTGCGGGGCGCGGCTCGGAGGGTCCCGGTCCCGCCTCAGGATCCCCTCAGGGTCCCCTCAGGATTCCCTCAGGGTCCCCTCAGGGCGTAGCTCGCCTGCCGGCACCTGTGGGAGGGTGAAACTGGCTGTGCGGTGCGGCTGGCAGCCGGGTGCCTTCTTCCTGAGGGGCTTGGGGTTGTTTCCTCTTTTATTTATTTATTTTATTTTAGCGCTGTTTGGTTTTTAAATGCTGCCGGGGCTGTGGAAGCGTCCCGGCAGCCCGCTGTGGAGGGCTGGGTGAAGGCAGCTCCTGACCCCTCGGAGCCTCAGCACCCAAGTCCCGCATTCAGCACGCTTCGTCCCAGGTTTGGCTTCCGAAATGCCCTGCCCTCATAATCCTCCTCCTCCTCTGGTCGCCTCTGCACGGGGAAGGAGAAAACGGGGCAGAACTTAATTCGTGTGGTTTTGAGCAGGCAGAATCCCCAGACCTTTAGGCCATGTTTTACAAGTATAGGAAAGAAAACGTGAGCTTATTTGAATGCTCAGCTTGCTTGTTTTTGTAACCTGGCTAGGTGCTCCGGGGTGTCCCTTAAGCCTTCCAAGTAGATTAAGACAAGCTGTGGTGGAGATGCACACAGGAGCGAGCCCCAGCGGAATCAGCTCCTGGAGGATAAAGGAGGTTGATCTGTGCCGGGCTTGTTGCTGTTGGACTGCGCTTACATGGGGAGCAGAATGAATCCCTGTGCAAAAGGGTATTGCTAGCTGAGCACTTAAAACAGTGTCATTTAACCGTAGAGCAACTTGGTCGGATAAAGCTCAGCTCATATGAGATTTCTTTTACCTCCTCTGCTTACGTGGCACTAAGTTCTCAAACTGTAACAGGAGGAAAATCGGGACTCAGAAACACTTGATTTGGAGAACAACCAACCTCCTGGCGAGGGAGGTGACTGTTAATGTGCTGGAAGTAGGTGCGAGTTAACAGACTGGGCTATTACAGCACGAAAAAACTAGCTCTGGGGTGGGAAAAAGCATGTAATGCATTGTGTATACAACAACTTCCTCTTTGTAGAAAGGACTCTGAGAAACGGGAAGAATCTGATTTCAGGCTGTTCTGCTGAACTGTGGAAGCCGTCAAGTTATCTGCTTAATTTGGTACAGTGCAGCCCAAGAACAGCTACGGGATGTCCCAGCCCGCTTCTCCTGCTCTCTGCTTGCAGCAGCCGTTGGGATTTTAAGTGTGCACTTGGCACATGGGAGCAGGAGGGCAGTGCTGAGACAGTGGGTCTTAGGTAAAGGAATACTGAGCGCTTACTGCGCTTAATTTGTTCATCCCACTTGGTATACAGTGATCCTAAGTCGGTGTTAATGTATTAGCTTTAGGTATTCTCTCTGGTACGTTTTCTGTTCTCTATTGCTGTCTTTGTTTTTTGATACATCATGAACATCATCCTTACTCATTTGTGTGCAAGGTTAGATTGAAGTCAGTTGGAAAACTTGTGGTATTAAGATTCCTTCTTGGACATCAACTGCATCAAATTTGTGTTCTGAACCCTGAACGCATCCACTAGCAAACCTGTTGACAGAGTTGTCTTTTGATGTGCATTTCCTGTTACTTTTAATAACGTGTTGGGTAGGGGATGTGCTAATTTCAGGCTATCATACGCAATGATGCAGTTTTGGTTGCGTAGTGCAGTTCTGCAAGTGGAGCTGGGAATAGCCGATGTTTCTCACAGGACACCCTGTGTTCTTACAGATGGGTAAGTCTTGCTGCTCAGACGCTCCAGTTGTCTTCCTGTAGGTGAATGCCAGGCTGGCGTGCTCACGGTAGGCAGAGCAGTGCAGGCACATGTGTGTGCATGCTCCATCGTTCAGGGGTGGGAAAAGAGGTGATGACTGGCTGGCAGCTATGCTGGCAGCAGCTCTGAACTTGAGGCATTTCTCCAGCAAAACTGCTCCTTCTGCATGTGAAGCACAGCATCTGTATTGTGTTCCGTGTCAAAAGGCCACTGGTGGTACTGACTGGTAGTGTAGACCTAGCCACAGAGTACTGAGATAAAGTCTTCGTGACCGTATGACTCCTGTGTAATAGTCCTGAAAATGGACCATATCATAGAAAACGAAATTTGAAATATGCTGATAAATGAATTAAAGTTAAGGAAAGAAAGTGGTGGTGCTTGAAGCTACTCAGTGTTCAGCTGTGATTTCACCTGGAACGTTAGATTGCACTTCTGTTCTCAGTCTCCCTCTTCCTCTCCTACCCGATGGCATTTTGTGTGAGTGAACAGTGTTACGTGCAGGACCAGAATGATAACTCACAGCACTAACAGAATGTGGGTGCACGGAGAGAGGAACTGGGGTTGTGTGTCTTGAGGTGGCTGATAAAGCCATGAGCTGTGATCTTCTTCGTATGAGAAGAAACACACAAAGCTGCATAGTGTTGTTGTGTTTTTTTTCCTGTTTTTCATCTTCAAAGAAGTAGGATTAGATGAATTATGATTGCAGTGACGTTCAAAGTTTAGAGGAACTTTCCTTCCAGATTTTTTCCCTTTTTGAAGGAACAAGTTAAGATTTTGTTTCATGTCAATTGATTTGCAGATAAACTGCTGTGCTTGATAGGGAACATGTAACAATCATTACTATCAGGCTGTGATAGCTGTGTTCAAACTTAACAACAACAACAAAACAACAGAACTTTAACTTCCTACATAAATCATAGTCTTCTGTTAGTTTACGTTTGAGGATTTTGCTGGAGTGGTCTGAGCTGATGTACCCATATCATTATTATCTTTTTCACTTAACATTTTATTTTTGAATAAATACAAAATCTTTATTTATAAATATAAATAAAGAGTTATTTAAAGATTTTAAATCTTTATTTATATTTATTTATATTCTTTTTTTCTCTCTAGGTAGTGGGAGATTTTATCCTTAAATCTGATGCATCTCCCTTAAGCTTCTCGGTGCACTAGAAAAACTACTGTATTTCTCAAACTGTAGTCTACCAATTGAGAAACAGCCAACAGGTTAATATTAAACAACATTTTGAGTTAAGTCTGATGAAAGTGTGTAGGAGCTCTTTATTTCTTCCTATTTTTCTATGTGTAGTATTTGGTAAAAGTTTGTTGTTCAGAAAAGTATGAGAATGACCATTTACTGCTATTATTGGCATGCTGAAAAAGGGGGAAGATTATGAAGAACAAAGTGAAATGTGGCTTGGCGTTGTACTGGTCACATTTAAAGTCAAGGTGTACAGGAGATACTCCAAGATGAAAAACTGTGTGCTAGTGACTAGATTCTGCATGTGTTGTACTTCTTTCCACCTTTTCTTGCTGCCTGAGAATCTAGACATCAGCCAGAGGTGAGTAACTTCAACAAACCCATTCTCCAGAGGATGTTGCAATAGTGCTGAAGGGCAGCAACCCATAGAAGTATGAATATGCAGAAGCATATAGGCCTGGGATGCCTATTTCCTCTATTTCCTTTCTGTTAATTCCCCTACTGACAAAACTAGTACGTAAAGCTTCTGAAGTCCATGTACCCACCCTGTACCGGCAGTTTTTAATGTCACCATGTCAGCAGCCAACTCTTACATACCCTGAAGTGCATGCAAGTCTGTAGCTGAAATACTGTCTGTTATGATTTAGAGAGATAGGGAATTTTTTTTTTGCGATGATACTTAAAAAAACAAAAACAAAAAAAAAAAAACACACCTGTGTCAGTGGTTTAGAAAGACTTTAAAATTATTGTTTGCTTTGCAGGCTAGAGACAAGGAACTAGGGGATAACCACAATCCATTAAGAACTGCAGTGCCTCCTTGTATTTGCAGTGGTGTATCATTGCTGACTAAGACACCTTTCCTGATTGACTAGGTGAAAAAGTCTTGTTAGCACATGAAGTCGTAGCAGAAGGAAGCTGTTAGGAACCTTGGTGATTCTAGGGACAGCTACCATGGGAAACTGTGAGGATCTAGGACTTCTTGGTCTTCTTCCAAATGGGAGCTGCCTGGTCGTGGTGCCGGTAAGCAGGGTGATGGTGGCTGAAGAGATGTATTTCATCTGCAGCCTTCATGTCTGGCCTCGGCCAGACACAAGACAAGCGTTTGCAGGGAGCAAAGCTGCGTAATACATCTTTTACTTGTTGTAGCAGAACTTACTTGAGTTCAAAGCAACCTTGACAAACTTTTGCTTGCCTTTGTTTCTCTCCTTTCTTTGTGCTTTAAAATCTTCACTCTTAAAATTCATTCTCCAGTCCTTTGTAATGGACTTAGCACTGATGTTGTTTCCAACAACCAAAGATGAGATGTCCCCTTCTTTTCTGTTAAGGGGGAAAAACTAGCAGGGATTTATTTTTTATTTGATCATCACATTTGGTTATTTGGATTACTATATGAAGTAATTCCTGAACCTGCATGTAGCATTTTGATTATAAGGTTTCAACTCTTGAGCTCTGCCTGTATCTATTAATGCCAAACTGTCTCTCTAAATTCAGATGAAAGTAGTTTTAAAGTTGCATCTATAAATACTGTCATTGTTTGGATTTACACCAGGTTGGAAAAAGGAGCTAAAAAAATTACATCTCTTAAGGGATGGGGGGTAAAACTCGTGTCTGGGTGAGGTGGGTAGCATTGGACAGGGTTGTCTGAAGCTTTGTCCAAATGTGAATGACAGGTGGATGAGTTACCAACCTGGTGATTTTTCTGTAGCTGACCTGCCACATGCTCAAGATTTTACAACAAAAATTCACCAAATGAGTAGGCAGAGATCTAAGTAGCCATGGTTATCAGTGTGTGAATCTTCAGACGTTCTCTTTTGTTGCTTTGTATTTCCTGGTCTGCTTTGTTTACTGAAGCAATTAGTGCTGCCCGTCTCCAGGGAAGAAAGGTGGATGTACTGATGTGGCAGTAACCTGTTGATGGTATCTGTAGACTTCAGTACTGTTAAGCGTGAAACTCGGTGTTAAGTGTGTGTGCATCCTTAAAATTATAGTTCTGCTTTGATGCTTGTTTCTCTAAGGTGTTTCTGTTACGCAGGGGAAGTGAAATATTCTTCACTTCAATATTTGAGCAGCTACAGCTGCTCGGCTTACTGCCTGCTCTCAAGGCCAATAACCTGGTGTGGCCGGGAGAGTGCTGAAGTCTACATGTATCTTGCTCGGTCCCTCTAGTGCTTGTGGCTGTGTTAGTCAATAAATACTCCTGCTCTATACAAGGAAAACTCAAGGCAAAATTAAAGGAAATTGGCAAACTCCCTAGAGTGGTGAACAAACTGAGAAGTAAGAGTTGCATCACTGCACAACTCTTAATTCACATCAGGGAAATAAAATTGAGCTCCTGAATCAATACAGATTATCGTTAAACTCAAATACTGCTCTTTTTCTCAAGGGCTCTCTCCGAGAGTCTCTGAGACTCTGTAACCTGTGGGTTAGCTGACTAACCGGTGTTTTTCACATAGGCCTAAATAAAATCACAAGGTGAAGTTTCACACGTCTGCAAAGACCTCAGTGTAGGACAAACTAGTGCTGCTCCAGAGGCTTTTAGAAGAGACTGATTTAGAAGGACACAAGTAGTTGCTAAGGCTCAGAAAAGCTGCAAGTTCCGGAAACTTTGAACTTCCCCTTCCTAAGAGAAGTAACTGTTCCTCCAAACCCTGTTTCCAAGGCAGTGTGTGTGTTTCCCAAGTTCATAAACACAGATGTGTGCATGTATGTACTAGGAGATGCACGGGAAGAATCTAATGGCAGCTTTGATACTGAAATTTTCTCAGTGTCTTGAGAGTCCCTACTGGATCAAGTAAGTACCATTATGTGAGACTTGCTTATGACCTTAGAGGGTTTGATTCCAAATCGTACAGCTGGGTCTCCGTGCTGTGCTGCTTATCATCTGAGCCTCCCAGTCCTGTAACTCTTCCTGGATGTGTGCTAGTGATACTGAATATGACTGAGGGGGAAATTTCTGGGTTGCGTTCATGAAGCAGATTCATCAGCTACAAGCATAGTCTTGTGTCAGGAAGTCAGATATGATGTGTATCAAAGCACAGTTGGTCAGTTAATCTACACTTAGAGCTTCCAGTAGCTATTCTGGACAAAACCTACATAGACTGAGCTGTTGTACTGAATGTCTGACGCAAGCCCATCCTGGTTTGTGGTTTTAGAGACTAGAGACCTTTTTGTGGTATCTCATCTTGTGCAAGTTTGAGATACTGGGGAGGAGGAATTTCATCCAAATTGAGCTCTCTGGGAGCTGTTGCAATGCATTAACCCTGCTTACAGCGCACAAGCTTTAAGGCGTTCAGACTGAATGAAGTGGGAGGCTTTGAAGTGATCTGGTTGGTGTTAGACTAGTTCAGGTACTCGCATACTTCCAACTGCTATGTAAATAAGCTTGCACCAGGGGGCAGAGTAGAATCTGCTCTGGGAAGCAGCACTGCCGTGACTGTGCAGTAACCCGGCTCAGATTCCTTCAGCGTCATGGCAGCAGCTGCTGTAGTGCCCGTGCATCACATGCCAGCCCTTGTGCAGCTTCGGGCACCGCTCCGAGCCGACCGCGCTGGGAAGTGCCGCAGCTCCCCTTGAGCGTCCCTCCCAGGCGGAAGAATGCTGGGGCGTGGAGGAGGAGAGGTCTGTGAGCGTGACCTGTACACCAGCACTGCCAGTGCGCGCTTGTTACTCATAGCTAACACAGTCATGGAGCTGTCGGTAGCACAAAAAGCCCAGGGCTCTTAGCACAAGATACTGCTGGGGCATGGCTAAGCAAGCTTTGTTGTTTGCAAACATAACAGAGGAGATGCTGCTTGGAGGTAGCAAGGTTTCCTTGCAATGTGTCGAGGCGTGGTAACATAAGACCAAGAGAGCTGCTCGAAATACTATCTCTTCCTAGCTTTATGAATCTTTAAGTACCTTGGCCAATTCATTTATTGCTGATATTAATGGAATACCCAGGACAATTGTTTTTGTTGGAACGGTTTAGATCTCTCAGAGAAAGCTCTCTTCACCCCCCTCCCCCCATTTCCTTATTAGAGAACAAGCTGAGTTGTGGTGGGTTTTATTTATTTATTTTGGAATATCAAGTTTTGTTTCAGTTTGTTGTTGTACCTCAATACTATGTGTTCCAGTAGCTTAGCTAAAAGAGCTTCCTCCAATCTTTCATCACTCTGATAACCTGCCAGAATATTCTTCAAAGAACAGTTATCCTGTATAGTTCTGTAATATCTCAGCTAATCCAAACTGATTAACATTTGGCATTAGAATATTCTCTGTATGTGAAGACTTACACATTTTATTTTATTTTTTTCTCCTTCCTTCAGATTGACCCAAAAGATTACACTTTTTCTGGACTTAAAGATGAAACTGTGGGTCGACTGCCTGGAAAAGTAGCAGGGCAACAGTTCATCATTCAGGACTGCGAGAACTGTAGCATCTACATATTTGACCATTCCGCTACAATCACTGTTGATGACTGTGTAAACTGCCAAATCTTTTTAGGACCAATAAAAGGCAGCGTGTTTTTCCGTGACTGCAAAGATTGCAAATGCATAGTAGCCTGCCAACAGTTTCGCACTCGGGACTGCAGAAAGCTGGAGGTGTTCTTGTGTTGTGCTACCCAGCCCATTATTGAGTCCTCCACAGGTATGAAATTTGGCTGTTTCCAGTACTATTACCCTGAGCTTGCTTTGCAATTTAAAGATGCTGGACTGAGTATCTTCAATAACACATGGAGCAACATCCATGACTTTACCCCTGTGTCAGGAGAAAATAACTGGGGCCTTTTGCCCGAGAATGCTGTGGTTCAGGATTATGTTCCTCTGCCCAGCTCTGAAGAGCTGAAAGCTGTCAGAATTTCTACGGATGCTATGAGGAGCATAATACCAATAACTCGAGGGCGGAGACAGAAAAGCAGCGAGGAATCATGCTTGGCCGTGTTTTTTGCTGGTGACTATACAACTGCAAATGCCAGAAAGTTAATTGATGAGGTAAGTGACCTTCTTCTGTGTTCAACTTTATGAATTTCTAATTGAACTTTCCTCTGGATAGCCGTGGTGCTAACTGAAGGGGGAATGGTGAGATTCTGCATGTCTACTAACCATAGTAATCAACTGAACTTCTTAAAACCTTATAGTGAGATAAGAGAATGGAGCTCACCTGATTGAACAGTTATTTTACATCCTGTGGTTGGCACATCTGTCCCTTAATAGTCCCAACGTATTTTTCCAGCACAGCACACCAAACCTACACTCTGAGGAAAATGTGTAGTTCATTCGATGAACTTGGCCAAATGTAAACAATTGGCAATGCTTGTGGAAGGCAGATAGCCTTGATAGCTGTGACTTCTGGGGCAATAAGCTAAAAAGTTAATTGGCTATCTGTCCTGAAAGCTTTGGCAGTGCTAACAGAGCTAAAAATAACATGTTAAATTTTAACCCCCTCTCTATTCCTTCCCCAACTCAGTGTTGGATTGTTTCTGTTTTTGTTTTTGTTTTTTTTTTTTTTTTCTGGAAAAGGCAGTGAGTGTTTGTCACAGCTGGTCAGCTGTCTTTGATTACTTAAATAGCTGGTGCTGTCTCTTTTCCTGTCAGGCAGGAGCTCCTAAGCTTGGCTGAGTTTGGGCTTCACTGGGCTAAAATCTGGGAGTGGCTGGCTGCTTTTAGCACTCTGGAGTGCCAGGGATGACAGAGCAGAGCCAGTAACTGAGCTACAGCTTGAAAGAGATATCTGCAAAAGCTGCTGATCCCAGTGGTGGGTGAGCAACAAAACAACTGATGGAGCTCCTTGCCTTGTTTTTTTTAACTACAAGGGAGGAGAGAAAAAGCTCTAGGGTGTTTCCATGCCTCCCCCAGTTGGATTTTGATGGAACTGAGCTACCAAAAGATACTTGAGTGAAGGGAGATATTTTGGGGTATTTTTTCTGAAGAAGGAGTACCTGCAGTAAAGAGGATATTAGAGGTGTTCTCCTGTGTTTGTCCCCTTTGAAAGTAATAGTTACAGAGATTCTAAAAGACTAGTTTAGACAAATGCTATGGCAATCTTACTGCCCTTACTAATGAATGATTTGGAAGTACAAACATAGTTGTTTGTTCTTCACGTGCCTTTAGTTTCATACTAAATCTGAAGTAAAATGCTGTGTGTTTGAAAGTTTGTAACTTTTTTTTTTCCAAAATGAAAAACTGCAGGAGTGGGTAGATGAGTGTTTGAGCTAATACTTGTCTGAACTATTGCAGACTAATGAGAACTAACTGCTTGACTCCAGATGCTTGAATGCTTTTAACTCCTATTAGTTTCAGCTTGTCAGGGATTGTGGGGAAAAAAAAATACACAACCTGAGCCATAACATAAAGCACAAATTCACATTTACCCCTCTAGGTGCACCAAGGCAGAGGACTAAATCTGGATGAATGGAATGAAAATAAACAGAATTGTAGAAAATCCTCTTTGAAAGGAGGAAAAAGGGTCCCTTTGCTCTGTGGCTTAAAGCATATGGGTCTATTCCAGTGTAGTTTGGATACTGGAGCTGGACTGTGTGCCTTAGAAACATTTTTAACCTGAATTTTTTATCTATTAATAGATGACTGGCAAAGGCTTTCAGCTGGTACAGACCAAAGAAGTCCCAATGAAAGCAGAGGATGCTCAGAGAGTTTTCCGTCAGTGTGCATCGGAATTCATTCCACTGCTTGAAAAAGGTGAGATTATGCATTGCTTTGTTTCTCTTCTTGATACAGAAGGCTAGCTGGCCGTGGAGCATTCTGGAGAAGAAGGAAGGACAAATCTGCAGTGTAAAGCCAGCTGAGGTGAACTTTGGAAGCCTCAGACAGGCCCTGATCCAGTCAAAACTGAAGGCATCAGAAATGAACAAATCCACGTGTACTTCATGGCTCTGCCCCCCCTCTAGTGGCCCAACTGCACAGCTCAGGAGCTGGGGGGGCCAGCAGATCTGTTTGGGGTGGTCAACAAAAGCTCCTGTTTCTATAATCAAAATATTTTGGCTTATCACAGTAGAGGTGAGCAACCTAGATGTTCAGTGTTTCTGTACACACATTGAAGCAAATCAGTGTGGATGTCTATAAAGTAGGCAAGTGTTAAATTCCTGTTTATAAACGGTGTACTGTCAGAGTACTTCAAAAGCTTTTTTGTTGATTTGTCTGTAATTGGTTTTTGTCTGTTCCCGTAGAAGTGCTGACATCCTGCCATCTGTTATATGCTGAAGCTCAGTACACGCTCCCAAACATAGCAGCAACATGCATTTTTTTCAGAATAATATGAGGTCCATGGTGCTCATTGCAAGAATAGGACAAAAGTTACACTTTCTAGATGACAGACTCGTTTAAGGGCTAGTTTGCACCCATGTGGGAAGAAATAACATGCTCAAAATGAAAGAAGAGAAGGGGGATCTGGAAATAGGGGGGTGAGAATAAGTCTGAAAGTCAGGCCATTTGCTATCTTGGTACTGAGGTAAAAATGCCTGAATGACTCAGTCCTACTCCAGATGTCTGTGAAATGGCTCACTATTTGAGCAGTGTAGTCTGACTCACTTCCATGATGCCCTCCACTCTTTAGCATTTCTGTGCCATTGCTGCCTTTCAAGAAATAAAACTGGAAACCTGCTAGAGCCTCTGCAAAAATGAGCATGGTACTGCAGATATTTTCTTTTCAGATAACGTTGTGCTTTGAAATTATGCTTGTTTTTATTTTTTATCCTGTATTATGGCTGCTCAAACAACAACAACAAAAAATCAAATGGTTATTGCAAGTTTCACAATTTGTGAAGGGATGAGAAATCTAATGTTTCACTGCTTAGAAGTGGTATTGATTTTAGATGAACCTATCTTCTAGGTCCAGTAGTTGCTTTGGAGTTCAATGGAGATGGTGCTGTGGAAGCATGTCAAAGCACTGTAAATGATGTTTTTAATGGAACCAAGGTAAGCTGGTGTGTTGATTTATTAGCAGAAAATGTTACAGGATATCTAAGATACTTTGTGGTCGAGCTGTAGTTTTGACGTACTGAATGTTCATTTTATGTTTCTGCACAGTAAAATCCAAGTATCCCAGTTGTGGGGTTTTTGTTTCTTTGTTTTACACAGAACTCGTTTGCTTCTAGGAGAGGAGAAAAATTGCCCCTAGGAAAGAGCACTAAATCTCCATACCTACTAAAGAATAGAGTATCTCCACCTAAAACTGTTATTACACATAGTAGTAAAAACAAACTTTATAAATGTAGTAGGGTAAAGCTCTCCTCCAGGTCTTACACTGAAGTCTGCTTTGTCATGTCCTACTTTATTAAACCCTGACAAAGATACGATGGTATTTCAGCTTCTCTCAAGATTTACTTTTGATGTGAAGGATATTGCAGAATGCCTTCCTTCAAATATACTTTGCTTTTTTCTTCTGTCAACTTGTTTTACTGTAGCTTCTTTATACCATACTTCCTTTTTGGTTGCTGTCCCCATTTCTTTCAATGGCAGTGGATTTGAGAAAGTGTCTGGTAACAATTAGAGCATTGCAAGGAAGCAGCATTACTGATAGTAGGAAAGGGACAAACCCTTTGCTTTCAAGCTGCTCAGCGAAGACTGGAATGTCTTTGGGACATACAGTGTCCATACAGCTCCTTGCCATCTTTCAGTTCCTCTCAAAAGAATTGCTCAGGAAACTAGACTGCACAGATTCTGGAAAACAGTCTTTTAATACGTCATTGTCACCTGAAATGCAGCTAATGCTTTTGTTTTGGGTTTACTATTGCATTAGCAAAACCCTGATGTGTTGCAGGCCTTAAATTAGATCTCCGAGTCTGGAGAGTACAAGAACTACAGCCTGGACAGTGCTATTACTGATTGTTCCTTGCTCCCCACAGGTCTCTGCAATTTTTACCATAAAATTCACCTTTTTGACTGGGAGCTTACAGTGGCTTTTTTTTTTTTTTTGGTATAGTTAACATATTCTTTTCATACAGAACAAGGCTGATAGTGGGTGGGTAATTAACTTATTCTTCTAGATCTCAGTTTCTCTATTCAGAGGCTGAAGTGATATTAATTATTAGAACATATAAGAATTTATACTTTCCTCACTAAAATGACTGGCGTCTGTTGTCATAATGCAGTGAATGCCCGGATCTGACATGCATCCAGGAAACTCAGGCTATGCACTTCCTGCTGTGAAGTAATCATTTTTCTTGAAGGTTGCAAATGTGGAATTACTTCTTGCTCTTGGATTCAAAACTACTCTTTACAGCCTGGCCCCACAGTAAAGTCTACCTTACTTCCCAAACACTTGTTACACTAAGTAACATCAAGTGAATTAAGAATCAGGACTTTGGGCTTCCTGGGAACTAACTATCTTTTATTTAGATAAAAACTTAACCCCAAAACATCCAATCAGAGCTGAATTTTTTAATGGATCTCTAGATACTTAAATATCACAACTACATGTTTTTAGGAATCATAGAGTCGTAGAATGGCTTCGGTTGGAAGGGACCTCAATTATCTAACTCCAACCCCCCTGCCATAGGCAGGGATGCCACCCATGAGATCAGGTTGCCTAGGGATCCATCCAACCTGGTCTTGAACACCTCCAGGGATGGGGCATCCACAGCTTCTCTGGGCAACCTGTGCCAGGGCCTCACCACCTGAAGAATTTCCTTCTAACGTCTAATCTAAATCTCCCCTTTTTTAGTGTAAAACCGTTCCCCCCTTGTCCTCTCAATGTCTGATTGAGCAAAGAGTTGCTCTCCATCTTTTTTCTAAGTCCTTTCAAGTACTGGAAGTTTGCGATGAAGTCACCCCGGAGCCTGCTCTTCCGTAGGCTGAGCAGCCCCAGCTCTCTCAACCTGTATTTATAGGAAATGTATTTCTTTCTTAGGACATAATTTAGAAGCAATTTAGGGAGTAACAAACTTCAGACTTAATACTACCAGAAGGTTCAGGAAAGCTCTATAAAATGCTTTCACCTCATTGCCTTTATCATTGGGGCAGTTTGAGAGTTGGTAGAGCGCTCAGAAAGAAGTGTAGGTACCCTTCATCACAAAGCAATGACAAAAACTCTTAGGAAGATATTTATCTTGTAAGAGTTAGTGGGAAGCTAGTCTGATTTTTAAGCAGGTAGTTACATTTGCATTTGAAAGCCACGGTTAAAAATTACTGACTTCATCCATTAATAAACTTAATTTTACAAGACATTTGTTTCTGAAATAAATCTGATAAACCTCCTGAGATACTCTAGAAAGGGTAGAAAAGTTCATCAGCAACAGCACAACCAGAGCTTTTAGAGCTGCTTGGTAGACACTGTGTGTTAGCAGGAGATTTCTATGCTATATATGCGTAAGCGGAGCTCCACTCTGTGTGGACTAGGTAGATCTGCACTGTTTACTTCTGACATTCTTTCTGGTGTGATCTTCTGCCTTTATTATTATTATTAAATTGCATTGTTTTTTTGGTACTGTTCATTTGACTTGTAACTTATAAAATCCTCTGCAGAATGTAAATTGCAATATCCTGGTAGGGAAGGACACTGACAGAACGTGCTCAACTGTTACGGCCATGGTACAAATTGCTGTTGCACCAGCAAACTGCCAAATAATTAACAGATATTGTCATGTCCCTTCAAACAGGAGTCTACTGCACCTCCAAACAGTAGTTTAGGAAGCTGCTTGCTTTGTGATGAAATAGGGTTTTTTTAGTTATTGTTCTGAAACCTGAAATTTGCTGGACAAAAGGATATACATCTTAGAACGTGCTAAAAGTAAACCAATTTAGGGAACTGTCATATTTTATGTTGATAGGATACCCTGAGCTGAAGCAGAAAAACAAGACTGTACGAGCGTGATTATCTGGAATAATCCTACATTCCTGTAATTATCCATTTCCATTATCCATTTCCTCTCCCTACTCCCAGCCCTGCAGACAGTTTACCAAGCAAAATACATCTAACCATATACTAGCTTAAGCTGTGGCCCTTGAATAATTTTGTCTAAACTTTTGATTCTTGTCAGTGTAAGGCTACTGTTACTGCAGCTTGTGTGACTGCTAGGAACAGGTCACAGTAACAAAGGGTGCGTCAGGGCTCAAAGGATTCAAAGGCTGTTCGAACGCATAGTGGAAACCAAGTGATTTGTGCCTCTCATAAAAAGCAAAAATAAAAAGAATCGTGACTGGCTGTGAACAAGCAAAAACTACCTGAACTTGCCAGTAGTGATGCATAACTCTTCCCTTGTTTAATAAAATAGGTTTTTGTATCGGAGAGCAAGGCATCAGCGTCTCAAGATGTAGACAATTTCTACAACTTTGCTGAAATGCAGATGGGAATGTGAAGTGGAACGCACAGATGCTCACGTATGGTTTGCCTCAACACTTGGATGTCACTTGGCGTGAACACTGCAGTAGTATCAGAGAACTCTTGTCATTTGGTTTTGTATTTCTCATATATTCCTTTTCTAAAGCTCTTGGAAGTTTTAATACCACATTACCAGAACTGGAATAAGTTTCGTACCTCTTTGTGTGCATTATGTTTGAAGCCAGCTCCAGAAACCATGGAACTTTTGTACTAACTTGTTTTTATAGTGATTTCTAAACTCTTATTGACGTTTGAATGTTTCTTGTCAACATTGAATAGGAAGACATTTGACAAGTGCAATGCTGATACACATTTAATGCATTAATAATGGTGAACTTTAACTCAGACACAGTTTAGAACGTGTATTTCTGTGACACTCATTGTTCAAAACTTTCCCGCGTGCAAATTTGCCTTCACTGGGGGGCAGAGAGGAAGCTGTAGTTAATGACTTTCTTCTGAAAGCTTAGTCTGGAATGATTCTTCCTTTACATCATGCTTTCAGAAGCAGTGCTTGACTTAAAATGTTTATCTGCTTTATTCTGCTTTGGTGTCTTTTTTTTAATTATTATTTTTATTTAATAAAGTTGCTTGCAGGAACATTTAAGCTGAGAGTTGTCATACCAGCAAGCTGGTGAATGAGCACTTGCTAGACTCTTCTGCTCTGAGGTGAGTTCTGAGCGTGAGTGCCCATCTGAAGATGCAGAGGTCTAAGGTCCATTCAGGGTCTTTGGAGGTTCCACCGCTTCTGGTAGTCCCCCGTCACATGAGGGATACACCTGAGGTTCTCCTGGGCTCTGGAGCAATGACTTTCTGGCACCTTTTTGTTTGCTCTAAGGGATGTACAGCAACCTGGAGCCAGAGAAGGGCTCTGAAGGCATTAAGAGTATTTTCTTTGCTAAGCCTCAAGAGCAGGGTTTTACAAAAAAGTTCAGTAGTAGTACTGAAAAATTGGCTGTGAAGTACTACACTGTGCTGTAGGGTTTACTTCAGAGTAATTCTAAAAACAGACTGAAGAAGTGCTACTAACATACAAGATGTGTTTGAAAGCAATCGTTAAGGATGCTTACTTCTTTATAGTGCATATTAGAGTGCATATCTATACTGATATTAAATACATGATTAATTCCTTTGGGCATATTTGATCCTCACTGAGTTTCCTACAGGAACTTAAAGCTTACGTCCAGGTTTACAAGCCCTCTGTAATTCTTGAACAGGCTGTGCATACAAATGCACAAAACCAAATTTATTAATTAAAATTGTGGTTTGCCAATACGTGTAGCCTTTACAACCCATTGAGCATGTGCTGGCTGTGCTGAGGTGCTAAAGCAGTAATGTCCTCATTATGGTCATCTGTCCAAAAATCAGAGCTTGAGACTCATTTTCAGTTCAGATGCACAACGTATCCGTTTCACAGCTCTAGAGTTCCCAAAGTGGGTGGCTGAGAACACACCTCTCGCTAACCTTTTTTTAGAATTAGCACATGAAAGAACCTGTTCTCCTGAAGTGCATAGTTCTGTCATGCCCAGGAGATGTTCCGGGCTGTCATTCTGTCACTGCTAGGCAAATGCATACTCTTAGTTTAAACTACATATCAAGAATCTGTCCTTAGGACCTCTTACTAACATTATGCATAGATTAAATAAGGAAGAATATCTCCTGAAGTCACTAAACCATTCGCATACTGAAGGTCAGAAAAACGTCACTTTAGTGAAATGTTTGTATTTGACAGAGTGAAGTAAAATTAAACTGCCACCTAAATCTGACTGGTGGAAGAAATTGCTGCTTATTTGCACTTAGCCAGCTAGATTATTTTTTTTTATATAACATGTGAGGAGAGGCTGTAAAGTCAGTTGCAAATCTTTGGATCCGTCCACAAAGCACTAGCACGGTTTGTCAGTGAATACTGCTGGAATTACTTTGGATATGTACTGTAAATACATTTTTCTGATATGGACAGAGTTGTGTAATGTATTTCAAAGCTGTCATTGTGTCATTTCTTTTAGCAGTACGTGTGTTGGACCATCTCGATCTCTAACCTTTTACATACCATATTTTTAAACTTATATGCTGACACATAATTATGTGTATGTTACAGTTTATTTTTTATATTTTCAAACTGATCTGGAAGCAAAGTGCTAAATTGATTTTTGTGACTACTTTTGATGAAGGACAAGATGATTAATTGAAAATTAATCAAGGCTTGAAATAGTGAAAACCTTCTTTTACATGCTGGGGAAGAGCAGGGTATTGCTTTTTTTTGCGTTGCTAGTATGCTAAGCAACACAAAAGGGTTTTTAATTTTTAAAAACCTAAATAATGAAGGAGTTTCTCAATCCAATTATTTATCTTTTTGACTTCAGTTTCTTTTTAACAGTTGTTAAGAACACTTCTAGCCTAAATAAGAGTTCATCAGGTATTGTGTGCATTACTGAATGGTACATGCTTCATGTAGTCTTTTTATGTTTCATGTCTATCTTTTTGTGTAATTTGCATTGCACCATGAATGTAATTCATAATAAACATTGCAAATCTAAACTCTGGGTTCTGGAAGACTTTCTTAAATTGCAAGCCATTGCAAAATATAATTAAATATTAAAACAGAATTCCATGTTTAAACAGGGACTTTGTCAGATACTCACAGCTACTTGAAAATAAGCATCAAACTCTGTAGTCATCCATCCACCAAAAAAGATGCATTTTTGACAGCAGTGCAGTCATCCATCCTCCAACCCAGTAAATTTTTGACAGCAGGGATTCTTCCCCAGAGTCACTGAAGATCTGATTAACTTTACAGTGCAGTTTTCCAAGTAGAATATGCAGGAAAATATTCTTATATCAAGTTGTAGAGTTACAAGTACAGAGATTCAAGGATGGAGGCTGTTAAAGCACTTTTTCCTGCTCTGTGTGCACATTTGTTTTGGTTTTGCTTGTTTGTCTTTTTTTAACATGTAGGAGTTTTGTCCTTTTTAACTGTGCTTACCTCTTTGGGTCCTGGATGGATGCTAGCAATGTATGCACATGAAAACCAGTGGTGTTTATAATAGTAGAATTGCTTGTTTAGAAACTAATTCCTTTATGTGTTCTACTTAAAATCTAAGGACTCCTGAAAGCAGGTAAATGTTTAATAAATTTCCAGTCTGAGCTTTAAACTGGTCAGAAATGAGAATTTTCCTGCTAGAGATAGTCTAGGGTAACTTTCACAAAGCGTAAATGTTCACTAAGAACATGAAGTGCTGTATCAATATAATCTGTTAAAGTGATTGGGTTCAACTGGGAAGCTTAAAGGAATAAAAGCTTCTGATTTGCACTCGGCTGTTGTACAATTTTACAGTTCAAATAAAATCTTACACCCCAATTAGATTTGAATTGCTTGCTAATCTTTTTTTTTTTTTAATGTAGTATCTAAGTAATAGTAAAACTTAAATATTTTCATAATTTTTACCAGTTGCATCCTCAACTACTAAGCAGCAGAAGCTTTGTATCTGTGCCCAGTTGCTAGGAAGTCACCCACTTTCCTTTGTCCTATCTAGATAAGTCATGCATAAAATGCATGTATTTAAGAGTAATCCACATACCAGGCTGCACTTACATAACTGGGACAAATTTTTTCCATTCCAAAAAGGAGCTTGAAACTGTGTTACAAAATATGTGCTTCAGTCATTCTGACTAATAGGGGCAAAAATGAGTTTTACTGACTTAGGCTTCAGAGAGAACTGTAGCTGAGTGTCTCCTTGTCTTAAATGCTGGCTTTTAAGCACTCAGGCTTTATTCATGCAGCATTCAACTTTCTGTGCATATTCAAATTAGCATTGCTGATAATATCTTATAGAAGTTGTCAATCTATTAGGCTTTTTTCCTAAAGATTTAATAAAAGCTGGAGCAAAATGAATCTTTTAAGATCTAGAAGCAACCCAGGTGCCTGCCTGAGTAGTTCCTAAACTCTTAATTCATATTTAGCTCCTTGCTGGCTCTTGTATTTTATGCCGTTTCCCCCAATTGATAAGTGCTTCTGAATCCATAATGGTGAGTGACATAAGACTTTGGGGGGTCTGCAGGAATAGCTCCTCCAAGGCACGTTTAAACCTGGTCTCAAACATCTAAATTCCAGTCTAACTGTACTAAAAGCTATGAGTAAGTGCTGATCCTAAGCTTTGCCTCCAGTAAGCGTGTATTTGAGAAGGACGGTGCACGTGGGCAGCAGTACCATTCCGCTGAGTGCTCTAATACTGCATTTTTGCTCCCGTGTACATTGAAAAGCAGCTCTGTGGTGGTCCACGCAGTTCCCTGGGTGTCTCAGAACTTGCAATAGGATCTGTAGCAGTTTGCCAGGGGTAAGTTTTGATATGAAAATCTTGAGAAGCATCAAACCTGGTAAAAGCAGTGTGTACAGGATGCTTCACTGAACGGCTGGGGGTCACGGTGTCCATTTAGATAGCAGAATGGTTTTACTGCCTTTATTGGGGTGCACGGTTGCTGTAAGACTGTTGCTGGCCGTGTTTGTGGTCATGCAGTCTTCCTGATGCATATGTAATCATTGCTGGTTCTGAGTAAGAGAGGGGGAAAAAAAGAGGGGAAGTGAGACACTTTTTTAAAAGCTGTAAAGTTTTCTGAGCGCACAAAAATGCAACTGCTCACTCCTTTATTTTTTTATGCATCCAGTGCTGATCTCTGGCTATGCACAATTTCACGGCTGGAGCATCTGAGGTCCTTCCCAGAAGGTATTGCTCAATGTGACCAGCATCTGTCAAGCACAAGTCATCCTTTTTCCAATTGCACAAGGCTCTACAACTGCCAGTGCAGTGAAGGGTCTAATGAGATCGTCCAAATACACGTGGATTTCCCTCAAACAATTCTGATAAAAACCACTGTAGGATGTTTATCCTTAAAGCATCAGGCAAAGTTGGTGGGTGAAGAAACTTAAGGTTAAGCTAAAGGGCTTCTTGAGCACTGTTTAAACAAGCGTTTGCTGCTGCCAAACTGCAAAGGCTAAAAGCAAGGGGCTGTTACAGATTCTACCAGAACGCTGAGCCTAAGCTTAAGGCTAACTGCCTCTGCGCTGCTGGGAGCTCCGAGGATGACAGCGGTACGCATCGCCCTGCTCTTCCAACGTTCTCGTAAGTATTGTGGTGATAAAGTCATGTGAGAGTCTGTGCTTTCATTTTTAGCTAGTTTTGTTCCCGTGATGGTGAAGAAAACTCAAAAAGCTAGTTTTCTGGTTGGTGATTTATTTTTTTTTTTTTAAGCCATTAAACGTGCGTCTCAAAAATAAAATTGAAACAACTTTTTTCTTTTGGGGGGAAGGGTGGACAGGCAGCTGGCTGGCTTGTGATTTCTGAGCACTACAGGGAGTGGCAGCCTTACTTCCTCCTCTGTCCATGGATGCTGACCGCTGTGGGCAGATTGTCCGGGCGCTAGCATATATGGCAACGTCGAGGCTTTCCAGCTCTTCTAGGTAAGAGATGCTGTGCTTTTCCTCGCTAATGCAGCCATAAATTACATTCTTTGATTCATTTTTGGCGGGTAGGTACTGGTGTGCATTTAAGGTACAGACCCGTACTACTGATGCGTTTTGAAAGCTGCCGGCAGGCCCCTCCATTCTATGCTACTGTCTCAGAAGGAGAAAGAGCAATACTTCGCCTCCCTACGCGCAAAACTTTGAACTTGTCAGATCCTGAGAAGTGAGGCTGGCGCGCACATTTTGCTCTGAAGAGCGTAGATGCTTCACGGTTGTGGTAGTACTTTTTAAAGTCTTTTTGTCAGACCTTTTTATGTGGGGAGACCTTTCCCCCCCGTTTCTGAAGTCCCTGCTTAAAAAACCACTTCAGGTACTTCTTTCAAAAGGGCCCTGCAAATTAAATGGCAGGGCTGTGCTATGACCCGAGGGCATCTTTTGATAGCTGCCCCAACAGGTGCTAAAGGCTTGGCCGCAGTGTTAGAGGCAGAGACGGATCTTTTGAAGCTCCGAGTGTTCTTTGCTCCTTTTTCTGATAGTGCCTATCAGAAAGAAACACCTTTAGTCACAGGAGGATTTCGAGACAGCTAATGATCCTTAGATGAGACGCTGCTTTGCATTTATTTTTTTTTCATGCAGAAGAATGAAAGTTACTCCACAGCGATAATTAGCTCTCTTGTTTGCAGGTGGGTGTTTGTGCTTTACTGCAACACTTCAGTAATTTTGCTCATTGTGAAAAGAAAATAAGGGAGGTGAGCTTTTTTTCTGTCTCTTGCCAGTAGCTGTCAGTGCTCGCTCTCATTTCAAGGACATGCTATCAAGGCTTCATCAGCGGTATCTGATCTACCGATGAATCAGGTTTTATGCAGCATCTGCAGGTTTCAAAGCAAGGAGGAATGGCAGGCTCTGGTGTCGGTGTCTTTCCTTCCTTCCCGGGGACTGCTGTCCAGGGAGGCTTCCACGTGCAGGCTGGGGATGCTGCACAGACCTGGAGGTAAGGGGTATGGGTTAAACAACCTCGCTTCCCTCCCACCCCCCAACTCCTTCAGGATGCTGTGACCTGTTTGCTTCTCACTGCTCTGGCATCGGATCAGAGAAGCCAGATTTTTGCAGGAAAAAAACAAACATTTTCTGTTGAATTTTACTGAAATACTTCTAGGTATTTCATTTATAGATGCTGCTTTTGTGGCTCCAGTCCACGTTAAACTCCGAGTGACCCAATTTCTCAGATGTTAAACATTACTTCAGTGTAACTTCCTTAATACACTGAGATACTGTGGGCAGCCTTCGTACAGCTGCATAATGACTCGGTTCAACTCGGGTATGGCGAATTCGTACACTTTATTTCATCCTGACCATAGCTCGCGTATCCCTAGCTTCCAGAGCGCTCCTCCCGTGGGGGGACTTTGTGTTTGTGCTATATTTTATCAGCACGTTCACATCTGGCTTTGCAAATTCTTCACAGTCTCTAGGTGCGCACGAGCATCTGCAGTTCATCCTTTCTCAGGAAGACGTGGAAAATGTGTTTTTAGGAGGAGCAGCAGCGGACAATCTGCTTCCTATTTACCCATTGTGCTGCATTTTCCTATGGAAGCGTGCAGCAAACGTAGCCACAACTCGGCGAAAATCCTGACCGAGTGTGCCTGGAGAGGTGTGCGGTGGGACGGGCGGCCCCGCTGGCTTTCCGCCACAGGTTTCCCCGTGTGACACCTCTCCTGGCGCTCAGCCCCTGGGGCCAGGCGACAGCCGCGGCTTTGCCGTGGAGGCTGGGGCTGGGATGCTGTCTCCTCCTGGCGTGTGGCAGGCAGCAGCGTGTGTGTTGTGCGATGAAGGCGGCTGCCGGGTGAAGCCCCTCACGGGGGCTCCCTGAGGGAGCCTTCCTCCCTCCGTGTGGCGCTTTAGATACTCGGGGGGCTCCGCGGAGGCGCCTCGCCCCCCTGCAGGTGCCCGATCGCTGCGTGAGGGGGGACATTTGGCGGCCGCCCCTCCGCCCGTGCGTGTGGGGGCGCAGAGGAAGGGGAAGAGGCGGGGCGCGGCGCGGCGCGGGGCCCACAATAGGGCCCTTGTGCGGCCGGGGGAGGAGCGGCGGGGCCGGGCAGGGCGGGCAGGGCGGGCAGGGAGCCGCCGCCGGCCGCCGCCACAGGGCCCGGCGGGCGGGGGCGATGCGGCAGCACCGGCGGCACCGCGGGGAGCAGCGGCAGCGGCGGCCCTGACGGCGGGGGAGGGGGAGGTGAGCGCGGCCCCGGCAGCTCCGCGCTGAGCCGAGCCCAGGGGCCTGGGCGCGGGGGAGGGGAGGGAAAGGGAAGGGGGGGGGGAGGTGGAGGCGCTTGGCGCCAAGGCCCAGGAGGAGGAGGAGGAGGAGGAGGAGGAGGGGGGAGGAGGAGGAGGAAGGAGGGGGCAGCCCGCAGGGAAAAGTTGCGTCTGGGCGCCCTTTTGTTCGCCAAATGGAGCCGGGCCCCGCTGCGGGCAGAGCCGCGCCGCCACCGCCGAACTTGCTAGAACTCGGCCCGGCCCTGAGGGGAGGCGAGGCGCGGCCTGCGGGCCCCCGGCACTGACCCGCACCTGCAGGGGCTGGGCTGGGCTGGGCAGGGGGCGCAGCCCGCCCCTGGGTCCCCAAAATCTCAGGGGTGCGGGGTCCGGCCCCAGCAGCGCGCTGAGAGGCCGCCTCTGCTCCCCCGGGACAGCCCCAGCCCGAGGTGGCGGCGGGTGCCTGGTGCTGGAGCCACGCCTGGCTCTGCCCTGGGAAACTTGAAAATAACAAAACCAAACGGCTCGGCAGCACCTGAGCGTCACTCCTTACTGCACGTCCTGATGTAAGGACACACGGCACGGTGTGTGCTGGCACCGGGTGCCCGGACCCCTGGGTGTCAGCGTGCGGGGGCTGCTGCCCGAGCTGCTCCCATGCTGCGGTGTTTTTATCCCGCTTCCCAAGCCAATTCGCTAATTAACAATAGGACATCGCACCAAAGTTTAAAACCTAATGCTTTATTACATATGGCTATCATTTCCTCATGTTGTTTGTTTTTTAAATAACCCAAACCTTGCCTTTCCACCTAGATGAGCGGTGTCACTGCTGCTTGCCTGGCGCACCCCGCATCTCGCACCGAGCAGGCCGAAGCGGGCTGAGGCAAAACCCGCTGCTCAGCCACGCAAACGTGCGCCCGTCCCACTCCCGCTGCTTCTGGGGGAGCTGTGGGCAAGGGAATTCGGCGCCGTGGGAATCCCTGGCGAGGGATAACAGCTCCTGGGAGGCTGCGTGGCGTTTCTCTTTGTTTTGTGAAGATCTCAAGTGCTTGTGACACTGGAGGCTTCGTGTAATTGGAGGCATAAAAAGCAATGTTGGCGTGCTTTACTTAAAATGGGAACTAACAAGTTAATAATAGCTCGTATCGGAGGTATTTATGTAATGGGAGCCTGCAGATGCTGCTCGCATCCTGAGACATTGCGCGGGGGCTCTGTCAGGTGCTGTGCAGGTGGAAGGTGGGGCAGGGCGGAGCGAGATGGGGGAGCCAGGCAGCTGGTAGCTCTCTGCATTTCGGCACAAGGCTGCGTGGAGCTTGGTGTTGCTCTCTGACAGGAGTCAGAGCGATGCCAGGCCCGCGTGCGTTGCTCGTCGCCCTTCTACCCCCATGTAACTGTCCAGAGCCTCCCTGCTGCCCTGGGGCGCTCGCTTACTGTCGAGTCGCCCTTCTCCAGGCAGCATCTGAGCTTGCAGTGCTTGTGGGTCCTGTTGCAGAGTGTGGGAGACAGAGGATTTGGGGACTGGCGTGCTTTGGGACTGGCTCTGGTGGGGATGGGGAGCACTGAAGTGCTCGCCTTTGCCTCTTCAGCTGCGTGTAAAACTTGGGAGCGCTTTCGTTTCCTACGATGCACTTGCTTATTGAACTGCAGGCTGAACGTAGTGCTTCGTGTCGTTAATGCCTCCGTGTGTGTTAATTAGAGCTGCAGGGAGATGTTAAAGAACAGGTTTATGCACATGCCCGACTGGTTGCTGAACTGAGTAAGCTCGTCACACGGTCTGGAGGGGGTTGTGTATTATTTGGCTACTCTACTGCTGTCCAGGCCTGTTTTTTTTTCCTCCCTTTTTCTTCCTTTCTCTCTTAAAAACGCGGTCCAAGTGTGCGGTGAGGAGCTGCAGCACCTGATCTGCTGCGAGTCCCATCTCAGGTGGTTGTGTGTGCTTACGAGGACAGGGCTGAGGAGGGCTGCACAGCACCAGGCCCCGAGCCACCTCGCCTTTACCTGCAGCACCGTGCTGGGCAACAGGAGCTCCTCGTGCAGGCAAAATACCTGACACATCTTCTACAAATCTTAGACAAAACGCTTTTTTTTTTTTTTCCTTCCTAACAAAAAGAGATTGACACGGCTGTTGGGTTGACGCAGGGACACGAGTGCTTGAAAATCACAGCCCAGCTCGGAGCTTTCCTTCCTACCGCTCTGAAATTGCGACTTGTTTTGAACAGGCCGGGCAATTTTTAAGTAATGCTTGCTTTAAGGACCGCTAAGATATTGAGAAAATTAGTATTTGCAGTGCACTAAATGTGAAAGGCTTGTTGATGTATAGCAGGATGAATTGGCAGTATTTTCTTCCTACTGCCACACAGGAAGTCTTAGGTCTCGAGCCGCTGTGTGCAAAATGTATAGGAGAAGCATGCACCCTGACAGGGGAGGAGAGAAATGTCCCTAGTGGGATTACTTGTGGTTTTTAATTCTCTTCATTGTTCTGCTTTTAACTGCTTGCATTTCTTTAATATTCTTCAAGTGTTGACATGCAGGCGTTGGTATTGAAGCGGCTGGGGGGGACTCGTCATTTGAAGTGGGGCTGTATCCCACGCAGGTTCGGGCTCTAATGGAAAAAGCCTCGCGCAGCCAAAGCACGCCGTGTGTGTGTGAGTTGTGGAAATGCAGGGGAAAGCGGTCAGCTAGGCAACTGTGGGGTGAGGGGGCCTTTGCAGCAGGGTGCAGGATGCCTCTCCTGTCCCCGTTAGCACTCGCAGAGGAAGGAGGGTGACAAATCTGCGCTCCCATACCTGCCCTGATGCAAACAGGCTCTTCCCGCTGCAGCTAATGGACTGGAGTGAAGCAGCGAGAGCAGGTGATCATTTGCAGTGAAAGGTAAACCTTGTTAAATGTTGTTTGATAGCAAGGAGAGATGCTCGCCTCCAGCGCGGAAAATAGTTCCTGTGTTAGGCCGGCGATGTGATGAGGGAAGGACGGACGGCCCTCAGCCACACCGCGCTTTGCCTCGTCCGGGGGAGTCCCTGCAGCTCCTCAGCATCAGCTTAATTCAGGAGCGGCTGTGCTCCTCTGAAAAAATCAAATTGGCTGTCATTTAAGCAGCTGAAAGGCAGATACTTAAACCTGATAATGAAGTTGCAGTCTTCCTTATGTTAACAACATAATCATTTCCAGCGTAGCATGAAATGAGCAATCTTAAGAAGTAAGTGAAGCATTTTGCCAGACAAATTTGGACTTGCAGTTCTGTAGCAGAATGTGCAGAGAGCGAAGGAGGAACTGAAAGGCTGATGTTAATACAAGGTGCGTATTTATGAACAACAGTGTTGTAATGGCCATTGGCATGGAGAGGAAGGAAAATTCATTCCTGCTTAATGGTATTGATTCTTCTCTGGAAATTATTTTCGCTGAATGCTCTGTCCTTGTTGCAGAAATTAATTTTCTGTGCTTTCTTTGGTTAGTGCTGCCTCACTGTTCTTGGGCAAAGAAATGAAAGAGGTGAAAACTTGTGGGATGAAATAATTCCAAATTTCCGATACAAATGAAAATAAGGCAAGCTGGTTTGGGGTCTTCTTTGCAACTGGTATCCGTTCTTTATTTTATTTTATTTTTAATTATTAAGATCTCATACTATGCTTTCCCAGTAATATTTCATGTAAATTTTGAAAGCTTTTCTTTATTTGGGCATTTTTCATGATGAAGTATGAAAAATACCCAAATATGAGTATGTTGGTAGTAAGCGTGATATTTTTGATCAAAATACTTTTTTTTATATATATACAGCTAGAGAATGCGCAGTTTACTTGCAGTGAGAGTTGAAAGGCTTTGGCAGGGGCTGTCAGGTTACATCTATGTACCATGCTGCAGTTTTGATGTAGACCTGGCTCGCTCTAATCGCAGCTATACAGAGGTGAAGTAACTGGAAAAGCTGTTGTCAAATATAAAGCCTCTGGTCTGAGCTCAGAGAAGGAGGGTGAGGTTAAAAATTAGTTTACGTACAATTATTTAGTACTCTCTTCTGTTGCTTATAGCTGAGTGTATAGGCTTCTCTGCTAAATCTGACGTGCGGGGTTTTCATTTTTCGTCCTCTACAAATGTCAGAAAACTTCAGAGAAGGCAGGACGCAAGTTACCAGAAAGCTCTCCCTCCTGACAAACAGCGTGGGATCAGTCGGAGCCCCTGACTCCCGTTCCTGGGATTAATCTGGCTTAAGTGCTCGTGGGTTCTTTGCCCGGTGTCTTCTGCGTGCCTGTTCTAGGTCAGAGCCTCTGCATGTAACAGAAGCCGCCGGGTGCAGCAGCAAATGGGTGCGCGTGAGCTCAGGCTGGCGGCTAATAGCTTTTGCAGGTGCCACTTCATCCTCTTTTTAAGGTTATTGGAATCAATTTGTTTTGTGTGTTTGCTTCTGCATGCTTGACTTCAGCGTTTCAAACAGTCCACTTGAGGTATGAATGGGTTAAGGGTTGAAAAAGGGTCTGAAGTAAATTAAAAAGGGGAAAAAAGCCTCAAGCGCACACAACAACTCCAATGTGATTTATAGTTGCTCCTTATCTCTTCCAGCCATGTCTTTGATGCCTTTGTACTCGGTCTTTGGCTGGCCCCTCTTGTCTTTGCCTTGACTTCCCCAACTTTTTCCTTGTTGCTGTAGCAAACCGGCGTTTCTCATGAGTGTCTCACAGTCTTTTTGGGACCCTATAAATCAGCGAGGTCACGTTAGATTTGTCTCCTCTACCAAACTCCAGACAGAACGGGCTTCCAGATTATTTGCAGTCAGCCTGAAAATATTTTTGGCAAACCTCTGGGGATTTTCTTGGGTAAGATCTATGTAGGTTTGGTGGGTCTGATAGGAGACGGTGTGTCTTCTCACTGGTGTTTTTATGTGAGGAGATATCCGTGTGTGTTTACATACGGATTTATAAAAGGATCATCCACTGAAAAATCAAGTTGTATTTTTTAATATTCATATGAAGTAAAACATTCACGTTACAAAATGTGCTTTTTTTTTAGTGAACGCTTGTGTTAATTAGTATTTTGCTAATGTATTTCACACAAACTTCTGTGCTCTTATGCCTGTACATATGTGTGTTTTGCTTGGTTAAGGGAGTTGAATCTGTGTTTGACTTAAAACACCCATCAGCATCATTTACTTTGCACAGATAATATGTAGCCTTTGAAAGGGAAAAAGAAACTTTTAATGTATCAAGAGGAGCCGCTGGAAAAACAAGACAGTGGGAAAGCAGTGACTTAGTTGAGAAACTTTCAAAACACTTCAAAGCGGCTTCAGATGTGCTTGTCCTCAAAGCCTTTTCTACCAATTTTCTGCCCTGTGTTATTTTTTTTGTCAAAATGCTTCTTTCTTTCCTCTTTGAAATCGTTTTAGGGAACATATTTTAATCTCCTTCTAGGAAAGTTACCAATTTTCTAACAATTTGGAGGCGTCAAGCTAGAGTAACTATGTTATGGTGGCCGAGCTGGCCACGTACATCTGATTTGCACAAGGCGAGCTTGCTATGCTCCCTTACGCGGCTTCTTTGGCTGTCATGAAACATCTCCAGGTCTTTTGGAGGTGTGAGGCCACGTCAGGGTGCTCTGTGGCACCTCTTTGTGGTCTCTCAGGGGTGTGTGGAGGTTTATTCAGCCAGAGCTGAGCTGCACGATGGTAATCCTCAGAGGAGAAAAAGCTCGGCTCACGTGTTCACCCTCTCTGTGGAGACCCTGACAGGATTGCAGCAGTGAGAACAGATTTTTGTGCTTCAGGTAGGCAGAGGTGCCAGAAGACTCTCAGGGAGTAAACCTGCAAACAGAATCTGCTTTTTCTTTCTGCCTTTGGGTCGCTGGTGGGCGCAGCACCTCGGGGGTGCCAGGGGCTGAGGGCGGCCTTCAGCCCTGCTGTGCCCGCTTGGCAGGCAGCCGCTCTGCGTCCCTGGCGTAGCCCCTCGAGGCCTGAAAAACCTCAAAAGCCTCGCCTCCGCGAAGGTGACAGCTTTAGAAAGCAGGAGTCCTGCTGAAAATGAAAAAAAAATCAATAAATCATAAAAATCTCAGCGTTTTCTGATAGTTTTCTTGAAGGCCCTGTTCTTCCTTCTGTCAGTCAGCTCTCCTGGCAGCAGGTGCTTAAGCGGAGCAGTCCTCTTGCATTACAGCTCCATCTCGACACCTCCCCCCCAGCATGCCTGCATCTGGAGATTTTGAGAAGAAATAAATACAGTTTTCTCTCACAGGAGTTCTGCTAACAAATTCATTAGATAAATGTCTTGCTGATTGCTGGCTTCGTTCTGGCACCGGCTTTAATGCCTGTCGACTCCACTGAGGCCACGTTTTCCCTGCTTGTTTCTCAGAACTTGTCATTTGTTTTGTCTGACTGAGCGGGAATGGCTTTGGAAAAGAAACCTGTGTCGACTAACAAGTCTTTTTTCATAGCATTTTTAGCAAAAAAAAAAAAACCACACACAAGCAAACAACCCCCAACCCTTTCTGAGGATTTAAGATCATCTTCAAGGAAGAATGAATTTTTGGTCGCTGCTTTGGAATTTGCAGCCACAAAGGATGAAGTTGATTAAGCCTTGTTTAGCAGGGTTTCTGCTCTGCTGCTTCGGTAATTGTCTCTTGATTGTGCTCCAGCCCTGTCTGTGCCGTCCCGGTGCACAGCTTGGGCGCTCTATTTATTCCTGGGGTTTCTTTGCGGGGGGAGGAGGTCTGAATGCCGAGGGGGAACGGGGCCCTTTCCTTATAGCACCTCACAAATGCCCCTGCCATGGGTTTGATGAGGGGTGTGGGAAATACTCTAAATCACTGTGGTGAAGTCAGCACTGCTATTTGTCTCTTACCCTTCCTTCTCTCTGACTGTCATGCAGTTAAATATGGCTAAACCTTTGGGTGTGGGGTGAGCTGTTTGCCCGGATGATGTTTCGGAGGGTGCTGAGACCACCTTCAAGGCCAGGAAGGAGGAATTGTTTTTTCCTAGGCATTTAATACACTAAATGAGATCTAGCTCTGTGTGAGTAGCTCAGTGGACCAACAATAAAAATAACAGGCAGCAATTGGTAAGAGTCAGGTGCTGACAGCTTTCTTTTGGTGCAAGCTTAGTTCCTGGGAGCTTGGTAAGATGAAAGGCATTTACCATATCCAAACTACTTTACACACTCAGACTCTAGTGTCCCTGCACCCAGAGCTCTTGAAGAAACTTGGCAGCATACATGCTGTGGTCTCTGTGCACCCGTGAGTTACGCAGGGGTGAGTGCTACAGCTAAGCTTATCCAGAAATGCTTTGTTGACAACTGCCAGCTGCCTGTGAGTTATTTTTCCTACGGTAATCCAGAAATAAATTATTCTGGATCCACCCGGCAATCAGTGACCATCTTGCACATAGGTGGTGGAAGCTAGTGGGCATGAAGTCGATGAGGAGAGGCTCGTGCAGGCCGGGCTTCCAGGGGCTGGCTGTGGGCAGTGTGCACAGGCAGTGGCAGAGCCCTGCAAGGGCGAGGGGTTGGGGTTTGCTGGCTGCAGGTGGGGCTGAGGCTCTGTGGGCAGGTGAGCTGCAGGAGGAGATGGCCTCTGCAGGTGTGGTGGCTGCCCAGGCCTTTCGTGATGCTGAACTGAGTGCGAGAGGTGCGGAGAGGAGGAAGAAAGGTCCCGGTGCAGACCTGATCCCCGGAGGTATCTGTTTACAGGGCTGCAAATCAGCACTTGAATCCGAGCAGGAGGAGAGAGATCTGACGTGCTTCTCTCTTTGGTGCGTGAACTGGCTGTCCTCAGCGTGCTGGGTACGTCGAGTCCTGCTGGTCAGGCCTCTTCGTTTGCTTCATGGGGAGTTAGTTGGAGCCTGAAGGGGTTTGTTTTCTTGTTAGGGAGCCAGAGATTGAACTTGAAAGCACTGAATGGCGC
Organism: Anas acuta; assembly: GCF_963932015.1. NCBI lineage: Eukaryota > Metazoa > Chordata > Aves > Anseriformes > Anatidae > Anas > Anas acuta. Next base: position 69,598,952 of record NC_088979.1, read on the forward strand.
GGTTCAGTATCACTGCAGTCTTAAAATCTAAATCTGGCCCTCGGTCACTTACATCGGCAGTGTCTGGAGGATCCAGCAAGAAGCAGTGATGCTGCTTTTAGCATTTGTGACTCTCCAGTGTTTGTTGTGGGGTCATGAGACTTTCTGCAGAGTGTATGAGAACAGCGTGGCTCTGCCATCAAAAACATAACATCTGTTACCGTGTTTCAGAAGTTCTCACACTTGGTGAACTGTAACATTTTCTTATTTTAAGATCTCCACTAAAGATGTCCATAACTGTGCACAAATATAGTTGCATTAAATAATGGAAATCAGCTATGGGAAAAGATGCTTCTAGGTCATCTAGATTATTGCTTCTGCAGCATTTGCTTGTCTCCCTTCAGAACACGAGATGAAATATCACTGCCAGCACCCTGCTTTAGGGAATGCGTGTAAAAGTCCATCTATTTAGCACAGGATGAGCAAGTTGATTGAGGTGAGTTGATGGCTAAAGCCCAGCTTGCCAACGAGGGGCTCTGGCTGACTGGGAAATGCAGTATTCCCTTTCCTTAAGAACTGGAGTTAGGGTGTGTTGTTTTATTATTATTTTTTTTTATTCTCCAGATCCTCATAAATAGCTTGGTTTTGCTATGTATGGTGGTTTTGTTTTGTTTTGTATTTTTTGCTTACAGCTCCATTCTCCAGCTTTTGGTAGCACCAAAACACACTTCTCACATGTGCCTGTACCCCATCCCGCCAGTTCCAAGTACTTTTATCCCAATTTAAGTCTTGTGCCCTTTCTGCTGCACTCTGAATTGCTTTGTGACCTGCTGCGGGGAGCACCCACCCTTTGGAGGCAGAGGAGCATCCTGTTCCAGGCTGTCGTGGCGTATTTCATCCTGAAAAAGAGGAGCTCGTACCTGAGCTGGTGCGTGATGACTGTCCTTGGAGGCAGCTGAGTGCTGTAGCATCCCGCGGAGCAGCTTGTCACCCTCTGTGGTGGTGGGAGGAGAGGTGAGGGAGGGATGAGCTGCTTCAGGCTGCTTTGCCTCCCCCAGCAGGTACCGGTGCGCACTTGTACTGCGGAGAACCCGATGCACGGGACTTGGGGAGGCTCCGCAGCAGCTCTGCGTGGTGGTGTGCCATTGCTGGTGCACACAGGCCAAGCAAGCTGCTTTCTGCAGCCCTCCTTGTTGTACTCGGGTCCCGTTTGCAGTTGCCTTGCCCTCGGGCTGGTTTGAGAAACGCAGAGCTGGAGGATGCTCTCTTGGCAGCGCAGGCAGCAGCGCTCTCGTCCAATCTTTGTTTCAGCGTCAGGAGCGGCAGCTTCCATTGCTCCCCCTGGGGATGCAGGCCAATAGCTCTTACTGTCAAGAAGCTTCCTTAATGCTGTGCCGAAATTATTTTTTTCTTTGGTTTCATCCCGTTGCGCCTGATCTCTCGCAGGCTCGTTCCTTTGTTTCACCAGCATTAACATCCTGGCAGTGTATGAAGGATGTAAATGACTTGAACGCCCACCTTAGGGTGCTCGTGATGTGGGATCCCGTGTGTATTTTGATCTTGGTGGCCTTTCCCTGCGAGGCAGGCATTTCAGCCCCCGAATCTTTTTTTTTTTTTTTGTCTTGTATATGCTAATTACATTGTGAAACAAGTCATTTCAAGCAGTAAATGGGAAGTTTTGAGCGTTTTGCAGAATGGCTGGCGTTAGACGCACGCCAAATAACTGCTCCGTTGGGTCACCAGCCGAGCGCCTGGGGGCCCAGGGCTTCAGAGCAATTCATAAATGGGGTTGATGGTACTGGTTAGTCATCTTATGAAAGCTATCATGCTAGACATCCTGTTGCATTGTTCACCCGAAATGGGCTACGCCGCTGTGGGAAATGGTTTTCCCAGCAAGTTCTCATTGGTTGCTGCGAGTTAGGGAGTTGCTGGTTGCAATTACCAGTAGGCTCGCTGCTGCGTGAAGGTGCAACGAAACGCTTCTGTGAGGCTGTGGGGAGGGGAAGGGAAGGTGCTAGGGAGTCGCAGGCTTTGTTAGGTGCTTTCTGCATCTCCCACTTTTCCTTGAGGTTAAGTGGATTCTCTTTAGGTACTTACGGTGAGGTTGTGGATTTACACCAGATGACTTTCATGGTTTTCAATGTGGAAAAGGGGTAAAAATCAAGCAGCTTCTGAATATTCCTTGTAGTTAGACTACGAGAAGCTCAGGAAGAGGCATCAGATCGCAGTTTAAAACAATCAGAAGTTCAACTCTGTTATGCATACTGAATAAGGATTCAAAACGCTTTTGTCAAAGCTTGGTGACTTTATCTTTTCTATGTTTGTAGAAAATTCCCTGTAAGATAAATAAAACCTGGAAGCATCTTCCAGTTACCCCAAAACATTATCCAGTGTATATCTGGGTCCTTATTATGATTTGTTTTCCCCTTGTAGTTATAAGGGGAAAAGTAATATGAAGCAGAAATGTAATAGTAAAATTGATCTGTAACCTTGAAAACAACTGGCTTTATTTTCAGTGCTACCTTGGCAGCATAAAAATCTTGATCTGCCTTTTTTCTAAGGTGTCTGTGTAATGCTATTGGTAGTCTATGGGGAGCTGGTTACATGTGTTAGATATCTGAGGCTGTCTGAAAAATTGGAAATAATAAAATGGTTTTCTAATACCTTTCCCAGCTAAGCAGCTGTTATATCTGTGGGATTATTTATTGTGAATGAAGCATCACAGGACCAACTTTCTAATATGCAGTCCTGCAAGTCATTTGTGAGGTGGGAATTGCACGTTAGGTGATGGAAGCTATCAGACAACGCACACTATCAGAAGCAGCTGAGAAGACGTGGATTAAATGAAAATGCTGACAGGAATGCCTGCAGCTGCTTGGAAAGCTGGGAGGATGGTTACCAATTAATTTTTAACCAAGACAAGTGAATTTAGTGAAGGTTAACAGTGGTCTCTCCTAGGTCCAGAATTAACTAATAACTAATTGATGGTGTGGATGGAGGAGTAAGGATTATGCTCATTAAATATCCAGCTGAAATGGGGTGAAGAACTGGGTGGAGCTTGGCTAGATGCCTTGCATTTTACAGGTATCTTGGAAAACCAGAGAGACAGTCTGGAAAAAAGAAGTTGGATGGAGTGCAGTAGGGGCCAAAGAGGATGTTGAAGTCGCAGTGGCTGTTCACCAGCAGAACAGGAGGCAGCAGGACCACGTTGTTGCAAAAAGCAAGCACACTCAGGTTTGTACACAGTGCCTGGAGCTTGCATAATGGCAAAGAACAATTTCCTGTAACAAGAGGAGAGCGTTTTCTGTGCAGGGAAGGGTTCAGCCCAAATACTTCACCCAGCTTTGGGCATCATGACTTCCTATTGTTTTTTTGTGGACCAGCCCTGGGAAGGGTAATGTCGAGCAACTCAGAAGGCTCAGAAATACAGGGAACATGGCCTGTGAGCAGAGAGTGAAAGAGCTAGATGGTATTTGGCCTGGGAAAGGGACTGAGGCGTAACAGAAGTGGTAAAAGTAGTGTCTGGGATGCTAGCTGTGTAAAAAAGGGATAAGCTCTTTCAGCATCCAGTGCTGATAGAGGACTGGTGATGAGCTGGAGCTGCACCAAGAAGGATGCTCGCTGTGCTGCCAGCAAGCTTCTGCTTGCCTGGAGAGGTGGCAGGGTCTGTGCTCAGCACAACCTGAATGGGTGTTTTGGGCAACGTCGCAGGCTCTTGGTCCTGTCTCGGTGTTCTTCTCCAGGCCCCTGGCAGATTTTTCCTCTTTTGTTGAGAGTGGCAGCGAGTATCTGGGGTGCTTCTGGAAAGAAACATGAAGCGCTCCTTTTGCCCAGTGCAGTCTGGGGACTTGGTTTGGGGGCTTGGCTGTCGGTGAGTATTATGGTAAATTACAGCCTGGCAATAGCGGTTAAGTGCAAACCTAGGTCTTTAATCCACTTGGCTTTCTGCTGTTAAAAGTTGGATTTTAAGACAGAAATCGTCATTGATTTTTCTTCCCCTGGTGATGCTTGGATTCACAAGCAGTATTTATGGAAAGCTCCCATGAATTTCAGAGCTTTGTTTTGTATGTCTACGCTGTGTTTAGCTTGTATAAAATCTCTTTGCTTTTTCTTTTGCACCACATTACGTTTCCTGTCGCTTCCCTGTTGCTTTTTATCAACCCAGACCCTACTGGCACGGTGTGTGTGTCTCCTGTGTGTTATCCCTCGTCCCCATGTGCTCCTGAGGGGATTGTGCCTTACTCTGCTGGGGGCTTCCCCCTACTTCTCAATCCGAGTGAATCAGCTTCATGTTTCTGAACTGGTATATTAGGACTGGCTTTCAAAAAAAAAAAAAAATGAAAACCCAAAGAAAAAATAAGTATTATTGGTGCCAGCTGTATCTTTCATGCTATTTTGTGTATGTTTCTGAAGTAAACAAGCCTGGTACTGAAGGTTGTAGCTATATAGTACAATGGTTAAAGAAAGAGGGGAAGATTTTTAGTTGAACCTTTTGGTATTTCGGAGTTCATCCTGGCATTTAATTGAGCAAACAAATGTGTTTTTAATGAAGAGTTCAAAAATATATTAGTCTTGTGGTTCAGCTGGGAGGCAAAAGCTGTGGTTTTATTCATACTTAAAAGCTGTAAGCTCTGCTGCATTTTAATGATGCCATTTGGGCTGCCGTGACCAGGGCTTTGCTTGTGAAAATTTACATTAGAGGTGTTCAGCGGGGACATTAAGGCATGAAACCCTGTAATGAAACTTCTCGTAAGAAAAAATTAGGTTTGAGAAACGGATCTGAATGCTTCCTTTAGCTTCACCTCTCCCCCCGACCCCGTCCCCAGCCTGTGCTGGGGGTGATGCTGCCGGCCCTCCTCAGCCGCTGCTGCGGGGCTTTGCCACAGAGCCTGGGTGGGATTTTGAGGCAGCTCCCTCAGGTCCCCACCTGCTTTTGCTCATTTTGGGGGTCTAGGGGCCAGATTACCCTCAGCGGAGGCCGAGGGTTGCGCCTGAGGTGGCCGGGCCGGCAGCCATGGCCCCCGCTGACAGGGCTGGCGGCAAGGCCCCGGCCTGCCTGCGGCCATCACCGTGCGGCCACCTCAGCTCCAGCTGCTTTGCCTGCCTGGCGTGCCTAGAGCCAGGGACTGCCAAGGAGATGGGGAAAGGGAACCGAGGTGGCTGAAAAATAAATAAATAAAAAAATAAATAAAAACCTCACGCACAAGCACACAAACCCCAAACCTCAAGTCAAAAGCAAACGAGCGTAGCTGAAACTTCAAACTGCTGTCAGTCACAATAGAGGCGCTGTGATATATTGTGTGTGGGCTTTGTTTTGTTGTGTTTTTCGTTTTTTTTTCCCCCTCCCAGCTTATACGGCGATGTTTCCCTTTGATGGCGCAGGCGAAGTTGAGCAAGGCTGGCTGTGGAGAGGCCGCCTGCCGCTCCTCGCTGGCTGCGGGGCGCTGGGACCCCGGCCCTCTGCCACGGGAGGGTGGGGAAGCAGAAGTGTGGTGCTGACACGCGGGCCAGAGGCTGCCTTATTTCAGCAAGACACTGCCATCCCCAGCCCCTTCTTCTTATTCTTTTTCTGCTGGCAGTACGCGTAGTTATCGGTTCCTCGTTTTTAGCTGGAGTTTCTGCTCTCTAATACTGCGCTTCCCAGCTCCCAGCTGACATCCCCAGGAGCATTGTCACAAATCTGCTGGGTGTAACGAGTTTAATGTTTTTGTCATGTCCATTACAATAGGCCACAGAACGTACATGTGCATCGCCCCACAAGAGGGGAATGCGGGCAGCTGGTAGAGGACAAAATGCCTTCTCTTCCCATAGCTAATACTGCTCAAGGCGAGTTACTTGATTAAAAAGAGCAAGTAAGCAGAGCCCCTGCCAGGGAGGCTGAGCTGCCCAGGATTGTCACGGAGAGGCCAGAGGAACGTGGTGAGGAATTCAGGCAGGAGCTACACAGGCCTATCTCTCCAGGCTTATTTTTTTTTAATTTGTGTGAATTTATAAGCATACTCACTTCATCCAAGACCCTCTAGAAGAAAGCAAACATCTGTGTGTTGGAAGAAGGCCCCCCAGATCAGCCAAATAACCTTGCAGTTATCTGAACGTTTCATTTCATACCCCTGAAACAGAATAGAGGATACTCTAGTTTTTGTGTTGCTATTGGTAAAGGCAATTCCTGATTGTGCTAAGAGAATGGCAAAGCTGACTTTTAAGATCGTGTTTATGAATTTACTTTTCGCTGTAGCACTTTGTGTTTTCATATTGTAGGATGTGTACATACAGTTGATGTGTTCTTCTATATACACACTGAGTGAGAATCAGGGAATTTAAGGCTTTGATTTATGTTATGTTAGTACTTTTTTTTTTTTTAAATTGCAGTAAAAACATAACATGCCCTTCACTTACTTGCCAAAAATGAAATTGTAGCTCAAACGTGCAATGCCTGATGTCACTCCTACTCCCTAAATAGCACTCCTTTCATTTTTTAGGAGCTTGTGATGTCATCAGCTGAAGCGAAAACATCTACCTCGTGACCTGGCATGTAAGTGAAGGAGGAACTGATATTTAAAAAACAAAAAATGTGTGTGTTGGTGTTTACAATGTGTAAATTGAGCCTATATACCTTCAGCATTCAGATACCACCTTTTAAATGAAAGCTTTGTGGATTTTAAAGGAATATAAAGTCTTTTAAAAGAGAGGAAGTCATAAAAGAAGCTGTTAACAATGAGATTCCAGCTTGCAGAAGTCCTTGTAATAATTTCAGTTAAAATCTGTTGTGATGTACCCTGTAATACTTGGAAGTTGGTAGGCTTACGGCGAAAAAAAAAAGTGTAAATATTGGAGTGACATGTGCTGATTCTACTGCTTTTTATTCTGTGCTTTTTTTTCTGGGTATGAATTTTGATAGTTTTGGTGAATACACATTGTGTATGCTGTGATACCCTTCCTAAAAGCAGAAAGTCCAGTTATGTGGAAGATTTAGGCTCTTTTACGTGTTTGGATACTTTACAGCAGACTTCCCGCAGTTTCGTGGCACCTCTTTTTTTTTTCTTTCCCCTTAAATAAGCAAAAATATTTCTATCCTCTGCATGGGCTTTTTCAGAGACTTTTTTTTTTTTTGTCTGCCCACTCTCTGCTTTTCTTTTATGTGGCTGAAAGGATTAAAGTGCAGTCACTGCTTTGAGGGCTGATGTCAGCAGCGAGCTGGGTATTCCTAATTAGTGCCAACACCTGTACCTCATTATGAAGCCTTGTTCAAGCTGCCCAGTGAACCGAGGTAGCTGGTCTCTGTTGCATGTCTCTAATGTGATTATAAACCCCTCTTCTGATGCAAGTTTTATTACTTATCCTACTTTTGGACTGATGTGGAAAGTGAAGCTAAGCTGAGCCATTTGGCTGGCTATCAAAGATTATAAGGAGGGGCAAAGAGAGATGATGCAGTCGTCTCAGTTTCAAGACTTTTAGTTCAAAGCTTGCTTCTGCTTTGACTGTTTAAAAAAAAGAAAAAAGTGTTTTTTCTAGTTTTCAAAGGTCAGAGACCAGATCTACAGATTCCAGGTGGGCTCTGAACACGTGAGTGTGGCTGCTGTTGTGCATAACCCACTGACTTGCTGCAGATAGAGCTTTGGCCTTGACTACTCTTGTACCATCCCTTTGTCTTCAAGGGGAGAGGAGCTAGCAATTCTTCTACACACAAAAGCAAACTCCTTCTCTCCTCCCACCTGATTCCGTATTGTTAGCAGGGCTAAAATGTAATGTGTTTTGCCCTTGCAGTTGAAAATCGTGTTCAATGTGATGTTGAACAGATTTAACTAATTAAATTAATGACTCAGATGAGATCACTATTATCCTTTATTAAACAAATAAATCTTTAAATTTGGCTACTTTTTTTCTGACTAGTTCAGATTTTCAGTTAGATTTTTAAGAGGTTATCTTACAGAATTCAAACACAGGACAACAAAATTCTGGCTGTGGCTTTGGGTTACTTCCCTCTGGGTGAGGAGAGAGGCATAACAGCTTTGGATGTGTATCTGGGAAAGGTTTGAGTTGATAAACCTGTAGGAACTCACAGAACACCGTGCTAGTTATCCAGACTTGGAAACATGGAAGGAAATTGAAGTGTAGTGGGTTCTTAAACTTCAGACGTGGGATTGGAAATGTTGTTACTGAAGGGATCACATCTCTGTAGAGTAAAAGCTGGGGGGTGGGGGAGAAGAGGAATAATTAACAGACTTCTGTGTGCATCTCCTTCAGCTTAGAGTTGACCCAGCCATTTTTAACTCCTTGCAGCACATCCTTTTTATTGTTCTCTTAACTGCGCAAGCTTCACTGCACAACCTGGAAAATGGAGTAAAGGCTTGTTGCAACTACGTGTGTCCGTAGGTATTTCTGTCAGGTACTCATGACTTTCAGAATAGAAATAAATAGGTGCATCTCTGTTACTGCGTGGCAGATACTAAGAACGATAAGAAATACCAGAGTAACAGATTTCAAAGCAGCTGTTTTCCTAAAACAGTTCTTTGATAGCTATATGGAAGTTGTGCAGGTTTCACGAGTGAATTTAACAATTCCTGATGGTGATTTTAAAGCTGAAGTGTTGAATGTATACAAGGCAGAACCTCCAGAGGCAATAAGGTAAGGCAGAGACTGTTCTTTGCATGGATTTGGGATGCACAACAGTTTATATAGCTACACACATATACGTACTTTTGTGTGTGTGTGTGTGCATGCGTATATATCCATGCACGTATACACATAAGTTTTGTGTTATTCCAGGATGCTATTTGCTTTTCCTTCCATTCTTTTGTGTTCTCCAAAAGAAAGTCCTGGATGGATAGTACGCTAAGGTGCATATAGACTCTATTTGTATAAAATGTTTATTAAATCTGCCTTAAAAACAAACACTGACATACTCGATGTGACCCAAACTTTTACTTAATCATTTTGACCAAAGTAGCTCTCTTCAGCAAGCAGTGGTTAACACACTCAGCTAGGGCAGCAGCTATCAGAATCGTATTGTAGTGCTGTTTGTAGTCAAAATTTTATCTGACAAATACACTCATTTCAGTATTTACCATGGTCCTATAAACCACTTATCTCACCTCTAGTCCAGAGAGATCAGGTTGGGAACCAATCCATTTAATGCTAAAAACAAATAATAATCCAGCTCACAGAAGTGATCCATTAGGGATTTAGACCAGTTACTATACCTGATAATGGTCAACAGTGGGCATCTAGGGAAGGAAACCATTGTAAAGCTCTAGAGCATGCTTTGTTTCTTGTAAATTTTTGACTTTGGGATTGTGGGGATGGCAGGTTGATGCTGACACATTGTGTTTTATAGCCCTTGTCATCCCTTTGCCTAATTCTCTTCAGTCTGTTTACTCCTCAACCCCTGCAGCATCCCATAGCAATTGTGTAAAAATTACTTTTTTTGCTTTTAATGGCTTCTGTTTTAAGTTTGTCTCGTAACCGTGTGCCCTTGGCCTTTGGGGCCATGAGGAGCAGTCATCTCCTCATCCTGCTTGCTGTTCTTTACCGCTTGTGGCAGCTTTTTCCTGCTCTGCACCCTCTTTTCTCAGCCTGGCAGCCTCACTCTTCCATCCCTTCTCCTACAGCCATGGCACGCTCCCCATGCAGCTGGAGCTTTGTGTTCTGCAAATACTTTTTCTCCAGCGGTGCCAAAGGGAGGGAGGAGACACTCCCTAGCTCTTAGGAAAAATGAGTGATCTATTAGTGTTGCTCATCCACAAAGGCTTTTCCATCTGGCTCTGTGGGTGCAGCAGTTGAAACCAGACAGCAAGAGGAAGGGCAGGAAGGAGAACCCAGGCAGTTACAGGCCTGTCAGTCTGACCCCGGTGCCAGGGGAGGTTACGGAGCAGATTATCCCGAGTGCCGTCACGTGGCAGATGAAGGACAGTCGGGTGATCAGGAACAGCCAGCGTGGGTTTGTGAAGGGCAGGTCCTGCCTGACTAACCTCACCTCCTTCTAGGACAAGGTGACCTGCTTAGCAGGTGAGGGAAAGGCTGCGAATGTTGTTTACCTGGATTTTAGTAAAGTAAGCAAGCAGTTTGGTGCTTTTGCATGGGTTTCTGGAGAAATTGGCTGCTCGGGGCTTAGCCAGGTACATTGTTCACTAGGTGAAGAATTGGCTGGATGTCTGGGCTCACAGGGTCATGAAGCATGGAGCTCAGTCCAGTTGGTGGCCTGTCACCAGTGGCATTCCCTGGGCTGGATCTGTGGTCTGTGTCCAACTCCATGGCATTCAGCAAGGCTCAGCCCCGGGTCCTGCACCTGGGGCACAACAACCCCAAGCAGCGCTACAGGCTGGGGGCAGAGTGGCTGGAAAGCTGCCTGGCAGAGAAGGACCTGGGAGTGATGGTTGGCAGCTGGCTGAATGTGAGCCAGCAGTGTGCCCAGGTGGCCAAGAAGGCCACCAGCATCCTGTTCTGCATCAGAAACAGCGTGGCCAGCTTGGCAAGGGGGGTGGCTGTCCCACTCCTGGCACTGCTGAGGCTGCATCCTGAGCTCTGTGTTCAGTTTGGGGCATCTCCCTACCAGGAGGTGTGCAGCGGCTGCAGCGTGTCCTGGGCTCTCACCTGTGAATAAAGATGTGGCAGCACATCTCCCTGCTGTCGTCTCCCACTTGAGATTTATATGGGTGATTTATATGAGCCTAGAAGGTTAATCATGTTTCCATAAATCTGTTTAAATCTGACTGAAACGTCTTTGGTGCCTTGCGTATTACAGCTTGGAGCACATAACGTTAAATTAGTTGTCTGGCCATTAAATGTAATTTGAGTTTAGCGGATATTAAGACAAAGTTTGTTGTCTTTATAAACATTTTTTACACCAAAAAGTGTGCTAACAACTCCTTTAAGTTTTTGTTTTCATGTTTTGACATAGAGAACTAATAACTGCACATAAACGTGTCATAAAGTGAAATAGAAGAAAATATAGTAGGATTCCAGCTCTTTGGTTGAACACTGAGATATTCCAAATATTTTGAGTGCTGGCTGTGACAGGACATTCTCTGTAATTGTATCTAATGATCCCCTTGGTGCCGTTTTTTATTAGGAAAACTTAAGCATCCAGATTGTTTATTTTGAACTTGTAAATGAAAACCATTTCTTGTCAGATGAGGAAAGAAATGGTCAAATTAATGTTTCCTAATAGGAAAATGTGTCGTTGCTTTCTCTCATCCTTTGAATAGGATATAAAGGCACATCTTTATGTTTTCTGCCTTCTTCGCAATCCATTAGGTTTTGTTAGCAATGCAAAACTTTGCAGCAAAGCAGTTAGCCTCTTTAAAGCATTATAGCAAGAAATAAACGAGTCAAAACAGATAAAATATTTAATGCAGGTTACTGTCAGTGCTTTTATCGCTTGAGATTTAGAAAAACAAAACAAGAGCGGCGAAACCTACTTTAATTTTTTATTAGCAAGTACAAAAAAATTACCGGATTATTTTAAGAATCTTGCAGCGTGTGAGAATTGTTGTCTATGATGTCGATGGAAAAAACAGGTTTTTCTTAATCCCAAATAGTGCGTATATTTCTGCATTCTTTGCTGATAGCACCCAGTCCCCTACCTGTGTTTCCTACCTTGAGGCTGTGCCCTAAATTTTTGGCCCCCGGCAGCACTGGGTGGAGGGGAGGTGAGGAGCCTTCCCTTGGGCAGCAAAAAATGCACCACTTCTTTCTTTAGTATTGCAAACAGGTTTTAACTCAAATTCAATACACTATTTTGGAGGAAATCACCTTTTTCGCCCAAGTCCCAGCTGATGTTTTAGGGAAAACAGTAGTTCTGCTGTTTCGCAAGTCGGTGCACAAGTGGTACTGTGTGCAGCAGGGGCTGGAGCCGAGGGGAGTGCAGCCACGTGCACGCTCATGTACTTGCTTGAATTTTCATCCCTCTGACGCTGTCTGTTCCTTGGAACGGGTTCTGCTCGGATCCGTGTCGTCTTCAGGGTGTTCGTGCTAAAGGTGTGAGTGCTCAATGGGCAGGAATATGTCAGTGCCTGCCCAGCCCACCTGGCTGGCTGCATGCAGGCCAACGCACGCGGCTTTCTTCAGAGGGATGAAAATCAGGCTGTGCTTTCCTTCCCGTGTGTGAAGAAAGCAGAGAAGAGAGCAGGATTTGATTTCTCCCCGCCTCTTGGGGAGCTCCTGCACGGGTGGTCTCGGGGCCGCGTGCCTTGCTAGCAACACATCTGTCCGGGGATGGTTTCAGCTCTTTGCTGGCCATGTGGCAGGAGGTGATGCCACCACTCGCCCTCCATCTGTACTCACACGGCTCGGTGACCATCAGGGCTAGGGGCACGTTACTAAGCTGTGTAATTCTCAGGTTAGAGAGAAACAAAGAAGCAGCGTTACTTCTTTCCTGAGCTGCCTTCCCTCTGAATTGTTTAACCTTTCAAACTTTCTCATTGCGGCAAATAATTGCCAGCCCAAGTTCTGAGTAGGTGCTTTTTTTTTCCTCCAGTTTATATAGCCTTTTTTGTGAGATTGGATAGGATATTAAAAAATAATAATAAAAAACCCAAACACGAGTGATCTCTCTTCCTCTAGTTATTTGAAAGGTTGTATTAACTCTACTCATATTTCGTAATTTCCTTGGCAGTTGACTATGAAATTTGACCTATTTAAATGGTTTTACTGTACTACATTTCCTGGAGACCTTTCAAGATAATTTGCTTCCTAATCTAAATTTAACAGTTACATAAACCACATTTTGGAGGCTTGAAGACTTCTACCTACTGCCTCTGCATTTTTTTTGTGCGTAGTCGAGCAATATTAAGTCCACAGGTTGAGTCTGAGGGTTGCACGTAGCTTGTCATTTGCTGTACGTACACAGACGCTGTTTTTCTTTTTAACAAGACAGAGAAAGCAGGTTGTTTTTCATCCCACTTGAAAGTTTCCTTAGAAGCGCGGCCAGTTCCGTTTTGCTCGGTCTATTTTAAAATGCAAAGAAATAAAATCTCACCGCTCTCGTGTGTGTTCGCGTCGCAGCTCATTGAATTTCTCGGTTTCCTCTTCCTTCCGTACAGCTCTCCACAGGTACTGAACCTCTCGCCTATGTGCTGAACCCTTCTGTTTGACAGAGTGAAGCCAGGAAGGAAGCACTGTTATTCCCTGGAGGTTCTGTGTTGTTCTGAAATCCCGTATGGATTGAAGGATTCATTTTGTGTGCTTGCCTCTGGTGTCTCTCGCGTAATGTGCCGTGTGAGTTTGGGCTCAGTGATACCTCATCCTTCTTCCTGCTGCCTCTGCTACTGCTGCGTGATGCTGAGAGATGTGTCAGGACAAGAGGATAAACTCGGTGCTTTATTTGGTGAATAAATGCAGTTTGCTCTGACGCAAACTGAAAAGGGAGAAGGGTTTGCTGCTGGTGTTTCTGCAGGTACTTGGGGCGCTGAAATTGTAACTGTCGGCCATTTACATCTACTGCTTGACTGATTTCCTTGAGAGCTGTGCAGTAACCAGCTTTTTCAGAAAGGGGAAGTGCTGCTAGTCAGTGCCATGCTGATTTTCCTCTCCTCCTGAGAGAGTGGTGGCAGAAGCGAGCAGCTGTGTCTTGGGAAATACTGGGGTTCATGTCGTGAGGTGACGCCAGGGAGGAGGGTGTCTTCAGCTTTGCTAATTCCTCTTGTCTGGAGTTGTGGCCCTTCTCCGTAGCTGTTGGGGATGGATTAGGGATGCGTGTCCAGCCCTGACTGCACAAGGGAGAAGAGGCTCGGCCGCTGTGGAGCATGGTGCAAGTCCAGGAACCGTCCTGGAAACTGGATTAAAAACGATTCCAGAAAATGTTCCACTGCAGTAGTTGCCTGGAGAGTCGAGCGCCTCTTTGCTTGCTGTGTGGTGGTTTCTCAACGTCGCTCTTGTGTTTTAGTTTTCATTCAAAAGATCCCTGACGGTGAGCATCTTTGGAATTTGTATTTGTTGTCGTAGAAGTGATCCATCATCTGTTAGTCCTTCTGTTGATATATATAAAAAAAAAAAAAAAGAAAAGAAAAGAGCTTTATATCTAGGCATGTTATCTTCCCATTTTTAGTGCTTGTTTCTAAGGTGATCCATGCTTGGCCATAAGGCTTGAGCACATTTGGAGTCCGTCACCAAAGCACCCCTACTTCCTTCCAGGGTAGTGAGAGTTATTACTTGGTGGCTGAGAAATGAGGTGTATGGTTGGGATGGGATTTTTTGGAGCCACTTACCTCCTTTGTGCTACAGAATTTAATTTCTCAGTTGCTTTACACTCATGTTTCTTAGCTTGTGCCTGGGAACTACTGGAAGTAAATTCTCAAGATCCAGACCAAAAGTTCCACAGGCAAACATGCAAAATGCCAGAGAGAAGATAAAGCGATCTGGAGAGAGGCTGATGGCTTTTGCTGCTCACTGTATGGGATTTCCATCGTGTTCTTAATGACAGCTCATCTCTTCTCATCTCTTTCTTCTTTATAGCAGCATCTACTTGAGGCAGTCTTCTAAATTATTTTTGAACTATTCTGTGAAAAAAGGTATCTCTTATACATTATGAAAAAAATTTAAAATGATTTTTCATTTTGCGTGTAAAGATATTTTTTGTTCTGTCTTTGGCGTGCCATTCATTGTAACCGGTGTTCTGTGGTTGGGAAAGGGCACTGGCACATGGCTGATCTTACTGCTCACCTTCACATTTGATCCTTTCCTGGTGATTCACTCTTTCCTTCATTCACTCCTGAGGCACGTGGTCAGGGCGCGGTGACGGAGGCTGTCCCGTGAGCAGCAGAGGCGAGGCACGAGGATGCTGAGTCCTGCTCCCAGCGGGGACCTACAGAGAGCATGGAGCACGTGGATCCTCTTCATAACCCATCCTCCTGGGAGCAGCTCCCATGATGTGCTGTAGCTCTGTTTGCAGTTACTGGGGTTAATGTTGCCCCAAAAATAATCAGGCTGGATCACGGTGTTCCTGCTGTGCGGGGCTCTTACCCCGGGTGACTGGTTGTGCTGCCTCTCTCTGCTCTGGCGGAGGTGTAAATCTCCTGCCTGAGCTGCTACAAATCCACTGCCCAAGTGCAACTTCCCCAGACGTGTTTCCCTTGCTGTGGAGTGGTTGGCAGAGGTGTGCTTCCTATTCTCAGGTTGGTTTTGTTGCTTGTTTCTGCCCCCGAAGCAGCCACCTCCTCCCTCTGCTCTCCTCCCTGGGGTGCCCAGGCGTTCCCGGCCACGTCTCGGCCCCGTGTCTAACCCCGCTTTCACTGGGCGCCGCCTGTCTTTAAGACGGAGTGAAGAGGTTTTATTGCTGCGTGTGTTTATGTAGACTATAAAAGATGAGAGTCTCCTGCCATAAGCTTTCAGCACCTTTTAACAGCTGTTCAAAAATTCATCCGCACGTAAGAATGGAGCGCTCACGTTTCTTGCTAAGCAGTGGCAATGGGGAGTGCTGCTGTGCACACCTACCTGCATCCTCTCAGCACGTCCCAAGGTCCCGTAACGTGCCCGAAGCTCTGGCAACTAGGCTGTTCAGAGCTGGAGGCTGCTGGCAGAGAAGGGGATGGCACGGGCAATGCCATTTGAGCTGCTCCTGCCTGGAGCCTTTAAACTGCTGGAGCTGGCAAGACAGAAGTGGCCGTCTTCATCCCTCATTACCTAGAGCTTAATTTCAAGCCTGGTGCCACCAAAGCACGTCCAAAGAACAGCTCCTCTGGGCCACGTCAGGCAGCGTTTGCCCAGGAGAGCTTTGCAGTCTCTGACCTGCCCGCTGCCTGCACAGCGAGCGGTGGAAGCGAAACCCCGCAGCGCTGTGGGTCCTCTTTTTAACCCAGCTCTTCCTGTGCGCTGTGGCTGCCTTGCTTCCCCAGCCTGCTTGGGCGCTGAGAAGGGGAATTAACGTGAATTAAGCTGTTTCCTGGTGGGACTCTGTAGGTGATTTAAGGCTATTAAAGTGCTGCACGTGCTGCCTTGCGATGCCCCATCCCGTTAACCGCGGACCCCCCGGTTAAATATCTGACTCGGAGGTGCTGTGCATAGACCCAGCTGACAAATGCATGCGTCGTTTCCCTCTTCGGCTTCCAGCAGCGTGGGCAATGGCTTTCTATAAAAGATAGATCAAAGGATAGTTTTAAACTTTGATTACTGTATCTAAATGCGCCGATCAAACTCATGCTCTTAAGATAAAGGCTGCTGAAAATTTCCACTAAATTAAACAATTCTGCTGCAAACAGTTGGGTCGCAATCTCTTCAAAGCCTTTGGATAGGCTTTTCTTATCCGGAAATCCTGTTTATCCCCCGGTCTTTGGATAATCTCAAGACCCATTGTACAGTAACTAATGTGCAGGCTTTAACAAGCGGGCTATTTAGCTGCGCTTTCCTTTTTCTTCCCTTTAAGCAGCGTGGGGTTGGGTTTTGTTTAAGAGGCGCAGATCCTCACTGATACCCTCCGTGGCTTGTCAGGCCTCCCAGAGCCAAGCTCTTGGGTCCCCCAAGTTGTGACGGGGTGATTTCAGTGCCGTCGCTCACCATTTTGGGGAATTATTCTCCTTTAACATCTGCCTTTCGCTTCATTTTGGGCTTGGTTTTCCTCCCCTTGCATGTGAGCTGCGTTTTGCACCCACGCCTGGCCGTACTGCAGCTCTGCTCACCAATGGGGCTGGAGGGCACTGGCTGCTGCAGTTTCACACCCGTCAGCTCTCCTTTTGGGGTACTCCTGCCTTTGGGGTGCTGGGTCCTGCGAGTTGGGGCCTGTCCTCTTCTGATGGTCGCCACCAACTCTGTTTCTCTCCGTAGGATGCGTCAGGATGAAACGCCACAGGCATCTGAGCACCAGTGACAGTTCAGACAATGAGAGTAAGTAGCCTGTGCTAGTTTTTCTTTGGTCTGTCACCCCCTTGTGGTTTCCTTCTGTGGTTTGAGGGCAAACTGTTTCACCTCCCATAATTAAAACAATGTTTCTTGCTTGATTTCTTCTCGCCTTCTGTGTTCTGAGCCCTGTTATGGGAGGAAAAGCAGGCGAAGGGTCCTGTAAACCTTGGGGGGATGTTAAGCCTGCGTAGCGTTTGAGGAGAAATTTGTGTGCCTTTCCCTTTCAGAGCTGCGAAAAATAAATCTGTAATTCAAGAGAAGTTTTGCTGCCCAGAGGAAGCTTTCCTATGGCTAGTGCCATACAAAAGTCCTGCTGTCTCACGCGGTACAGACTCTCAGCCTTTAGTCCAAGCCTTTATGTGTTGCAGTATCTGACACTGGTTCATCTACACCGTGGCCTGGTAGACAAGTCAGTGAAGCTCTGTTTTAAGAGTTCCTTGGCACATGTCTGGCTGAGGTTGCACCTTCCTCATGTGCCCACAAAGCATCTCTGCGTGGCAGGGTCTGTTTGCTTCCTGGAGCCCGTGCCCATCTAACCATGCTGTGTGCAACCAGGATTCGTGGCCACATTCGTTACGACTCAGCCATGTACTGAACTAGCACCGTGCCCAGGAACGTCTAGACATCACACTGTACTTTCCTGCCTCTCTCATCAGCACCCTTTAGTATCGTTGCTATTTTTTTTTTCACTTTGTTTTTCTAGCACTTGCAAGCTCTGTCCTCAGTTGTGCTCCTCCTTCCACTTCTGCTAGGAAGGAAATGAGGGAGAGTGGTCTGCATGCTTGTCTCTGTTTACTCACACTTGTGTCGGGCAGAGCAGAATGTACCCATAAACGCGGTGCGCTGTGGTTTTACAAAGAACAAGTGGAACAGGAGGAGCTGTAATCAAGCCTACAGACTGCAGAAGAGCTTTTTGCCCACATCTTGTCAAGAACGATCATAATTCAGGAGATTGGAGTGCCTTGTGTTTCACCGAGCAATTAAATGAATTGAAGCAAGCTGTAATGGTTCTGTTTCTTATTTCTTTTCTTTTTCTTAACAGGTCCTTCCACTTCCTTCTCGTCTTGTTCTAAATACAGGAGCAAGTCAAAAACACCAGCAAATGAACAAAAGAAACCTGCTGAGGTAAGAGCCAAGGTTAAAGATTGGTTACGGGTAGGTTTTTGTCATGTGTTTTTCAAGTTTCTAAGGCTTGAAATAGCGAGCTTTGAACCGGTGCCAGCGCGTTAGTTTGTTACCTGTCAGATGCTCCGTGACACTGTTTTTCCTCACCCTGTGAGTAATGCAGGAGCTCCGGTGTCTGATGTCCCAAAATGACTTATGGCTTTGCAGACGGTACCTTGTGGTGCTTTATTCCCCTGAAATATCGTGTCTTTTTGAAATTGAAAAAGCTGGGATGGATCTGTGATTTGAGAGCGAAGGAAGTGGTTGGTGTGTGTGTGTGTGTATGGGCAGGCTGCCTTCTTTCTGCTCTAGGATGAAACAGGAACACCCCACTGGGCAGGTTACGTATGAACAGTGCTTAATCATCATCTGCCACTTTCTCACTCTTGTGGTTACCTTTAGCAAGGATTTTAATTGCCGTCCCTACCCGTTACTCCTATCACCACTGTCGCTGGATCGGTGTTCACCACTCCAGTCCTTTTTCCTTCAGCACTCGTGTGCACTGCAGTGCTCAGATCCACCCTAGCAACCATCGCCACCGATTGCCCTTTTTCGGGAGGATTTTGTTGTCTGCCTCTTCCTCCAGATTTGGTGCCTGCTTTCTCAAGGGCTGAAGTCAGATAACAACTGCAAACGGGAAAATGTTTCTTGCAGTTAATTCCCCTTGCTTGCTGTCACGTCCCCTCCAAATGCATCCTTCAGCGTGCTGGTATGACTGTTGATGCCCGAGGTTACCGAGGAGAAAAAGACTGACAAAACAACACACTTTGCTTCTGTAGAATTTAAAACCCAGAGTTATGTCCCAGAAGTAATTTTTAGTACCATAACAGCAGCTTTTTAGCTGCTTAGATGCTACTGTGGGAGGCTGCATAAATATAAAGGTTGTGTTCGTAGAGCAGAAGCTATTCTGCAAACGTGCTTCGTGCTGCCTTTTCTGAATGCTGCTTCCCAGACGAATTTGGTTTGGTAGGAGCAAGGTTTCAGAGCGTGTCCTTTCTTTGGAAGCTTAATTTTTATCATGAGTTGTTTGAACACAACACGCTGATTCATTCCGAAAAGGGAATCTTGTGTGAATGTTTCCACACAACCCAAATTGGCCAGAGCTAGCTTTATAATGTTTGTTTACAGCCACCAAGAAGGTAAAGAAAACCCTATTACGCTTTTTTACCTTTAAAGCATTGATCTTTGAGGATTACGGTTCTGTAAGAATTTTAATCTTAAAACAGCTTGTGGCTATGGAGGTCTTGAAATTGTTGCTCACGTTTGTCGTCGCAGCAGCTTTGTTGCTTGCCAGGCTGGGTAAGCGGGGACAGAAACAAACGCTTTGCCAGACTTGGTGCTGTTTCAAGTATGCCTCAGTGCCCAGTCCCTTACCAGTCCCTTCTCCCTGCCCAATTTTTTTATCTCGTCTTCCTAAGGATGCTCCCATTACTGTTTTTTTTCCCGTTGCTCCATTCTGTCTTCATGTGCGTCTGTGTGTACAAGCAGTTATGAAGATGTGGCCCATGTATTCAGCCTACGAGTTTTCTTATTTACATAACTTCTAGGAATTAAAAGGAGCAGTGTTTTCAGTTCCTCCTCTTGTGACCTTCTTTGCTGCTTTTTACCTATCCCAAGATAAAATCTTGAACCCTTTATTGCTTGATAAAAATAAAAAATTTGAAGAACAAAATCTGGAATGTACGCTTTGAATTAAAAAAAATGTATTTTATAACATCTCCAGTAACAGTGGCATTTTTATGGTGGCTTTTTGTTTAAGAGTCTCCCTTCCCAGTTTAAAAAAAAAGAAGAAAAAAAGAAAAAAAATCTTAGATGATGTCCTCTTCTGCAGGAGTGTCCCAAGTGCAATACTGCAATATTCCCCCTCCCCACAAAAAAAAAAAAAAAGGATAAAGAAGAGGAATGGACGTGAAGGTGACAGTAATAATCTCTACCCCTTGTGTGTAAGACTTCTGGCTATCCTTCTATTTTTTCCTTTCCCTGTGCTGGAAGCAAGCGCTCCTTCCAACCCCTAGGAAAGCATATGCTGGAGATCTCACGCAATGGTGTACTGCGTGAAGTGCTGCTGTCAGCAGAGCATTGAAATTGATTGTTAATGCACCAGCTGGTGACAAGGCTGGAAAGCAAAGTCTGACCCTACCACATACCCTTCAAAAAAAAAAAAAATCACGTTACGGCAATTCTGCAAGTTTTTTTTTGTGGTAAGAGTTGTCTAATATCCATTGGATAGAAATTGAAAATTTCAGGCTGACAGCATCCCTTTAGCAAGGGATCTCTTTAGCAAGTTGGCAGTGCTCTCCTTTCATTCACCTCTGCTTGCCAGGCAGCAGACGTTTCTTGAGTTAGTGATGCAGAAAATCTAAAAGGTCAAAGCTATAAATAGCTGTTTGGGAATATTTTTGCTCGTGGTCTTCATACATTAATTTTTCTTTCGTGCCAGTAAGCCTGGCTCTCTCAATTATGTTGTGTGTGGATACATAGGCTTTTCTTCTACTTTCTCAGCCATCTCCAGTCCAACTATTCTCCAGTGTTTGGGTTTCCTCTTCAAATAAAAGCTCATTTTCAATATCGTGACGGACAGGTTAGTATATTTGTCAGCTGCTTCACAGGACATGCTTGTAGTGGCCGTGTTCCTCTGTAAATAAAATTAAAAAAAAAAAAGTTGGCTGTGGCTGAGGAGTGCTCTGCCTTGCGTTGCCTCTCATTGTAATCTATCTGATAGAGCTGTAATCTATCGCAAGCAACTGACATGAGAACTTTAAGCTATCTGCTCTAGCATTTACTTTGAATAACTAAACAGCACTAAGGTTACAGGCACACCAGTAGCAGAAGTCAGAACAGTTCTTCTAGATCTTGCTGCTGATGTTGGCCACGTGCAACCTGTGGAGTTGCCCCTTACGGGCTCGAAGCTGGACAGGAGGGACTCGCAGGTCTGAACAGTCGGCTGTGTGGGAGTAGCAGGGTAGGAGGCACTTGGATGCCTGGCTCAGCATGAAACCCCTACTTTGCTGTTTCCCGTCTCCTTGGAAGCTGCAGTGGAAAATGATGGCAGCACAGCTGAAATCATTTTTGCAGGGAAAACCCATCAGCTGGCCTGTGCTGAAGGACTGACCAGTTCTTTTCCCCCAGGCTAGTGGGGGCACAAAAGAGCCAAAGAGATTTATGTGACACTCAAACTTATGATTTGTTTTGTTGTTTTTTTTTTTTTTTCAGTCTTCCCTCCCTCTCTAAACTGTAAGAGAGTTAAGTTAGGATTATGTGTTGTGGGTTTTTTTAAACCCTGCCCGTCTAAGGTGGCAGTATTTTACCTCTCCCTGCAAATAGGGTTCCGAATCCCACAGCAATAGTAGTTTTTAATCCCTCGTTGCTGATAGCGACAGCTGTGTTATCATGTGAAATGTAGCTTGTCTTCCCCAAGTAAATGGTCTGCTTTCATTACTGGGGTATGTGAAACTTTTTTTAGTGGCATTTAACTGTCACATAAATTGTAGGTCTTGATCCTGAGGAGCACCCTGCAAGATTAGACTCTGAGCAGAAAATGGATTCTTTTTGCAGTTGGAAAGCGGTTGGTTTTGTTCTGTGAATGAATGGGCAATATGATTAAATCATATCGTTTGGCATGCCCCATGCATAATAGAAGAGGAGTCTGTCACCTTTCTGTGCGTGCTTTAGAAGATCCTGAGTTAACTGCAACAGCTTGGACATCTCTGCGGGCTTCTCAAGACCTCTGGTCAGCATCCCTTATTCATTTTAATGAGCTGGTTTGTAGCCTGAGTGGGTTAATTGATTAAAAGAAACTAATAATACTTTCATCTAAATCAGAGTGCAACCTTGCTGTTTTTTTTTTTTTTTTTTTTTTTAAATCTTTTTATACCATCTCAAGATATTTGAACTCCTTAACAAGAGGTGGCCGGAATGCACAAGGGCATGGAGAAGTTTGCTTGTGATAAGGCTGAGTTGTTCTGCCTTTGGGATTGAATGCGCAGGCATGATAGTAAAATTCAAATGGTCTGCAAAAAGCAGAGGTAGAGCTTCGGTCCTGTGATGGAGGAATGGGGGAGGAAGGGTGGGAGAATATGAATGAGGCCAAAAGTTAGGAAGTCTGCTGGAATTAATAGGATGTCCTTTTCCGTGCACCATGTAATTAAGACTGAAGCTCATCTGCATAGGAAGTTGTGGAGCCTGAGAATTAAACGTGATTAAAAAAGGAATTAAACGGATGGCAAGGAGTACAGATTTTTCTAAGTATCTTGTTTAATTAATACCATTTTTAAAAATTGATTGTTGAGTTTAATCCCCAAATCCAAAGCTTATGTCTGATTAGCAACTAGGAGGAAACTCGATGTGTTCTTACACGGTTCTCGCATGTGCTTCTGGCTCCCAAGATGGTGCTGTTAGAGATATCAGAGATAAGACATCCAGTGGGTTTGATTTAGTGTCTGATTTCCTGGTTTTTCCTATAAACACTAGTAAAAGAGGCTGAGAAGATTAATGGCTGCTCCAAAGCAAAGTGCGATATTTCATTTGCTTGAGTCCTGGCTAATCCTTGGAAATAGTTTTAGGGAGTAGGAGTTTGACGATTAGGATTTACTGCAGGGCATGGCCAAATTACTTAGATGTTTGAGAAGTACAAGCTGAATGCTACACTTCTGTCTGCTTTAGCTGTTTGAACATCATTAGTTTTTCGGTCCAGTCAGTATACATGCCTGGAGCTGTAGCTTCATGGCTGTTTTACAATTATTTTGACTTCTATTTGCTTTGCTACAATGCAAACCAACCAACCTGTGCTGTCGTGAGACTCTAGCCTCCTTTGTAATAAGGTGCCTTAAATTAGAAATTAATGCCCAGGTTGCAGTGTATTAATGAGGAAAAAAATCTACCTCACAAGGATGAGTGCACTAAATTTTGGAAAGTGGTGTGTCCCTTACAACTCCGTCCCCTGTAGGTGGGCAGTCTTTGGCAGATGTGAAACATCTATACAAAAATTGAAGTACACTACATGTATTAGATTAGATTATCTATACTCAGATATTATGTGGCTGCATTATGCTTGTCTTGCTACAGTTTGTCCACCTTGTTATTTATGTGGTGATTTTAGGTATAAACTGATGCTTTTTAAGTGACTTTAATTTTTGCTGATGGTGTTAAACGTGAGAATTACGAATTACAGCAGGACAGTAAGCTTTGCTGATGGGTGACTTCGGGATGAAAAAGAAGATAATTGTGGAGGTGTATAAAAAATGCCTGAAAACCTGATGGAAAACTTGTGTTCTTACGTAATTTACTCTGCATTTTAGAGAAAATGCCTCCTGTTGGATGGGTATTTGACACCTGGAATTTCATCTCTGGCCTTCAGGATGGGTCGTGAAGGAGGTGGAAAAATCAGAAACCTACTGAGCATTTCAGCTTTCTCTTTTTAGAGTAGGGTACTGAGGATGTTTCTGAGGTCATGTTTCTGGGGAAATCTGAGTGGGGAGAGGCATATTTTTTTCCCTCCTGCCTTTTAAAAATCACTACTTTGTTTCTGGGACAGCCAGACTTCTGACTCTAGACAGCGGGCGTGAGGAAATGAAGTGTGTACTGCTGACTCCTCCGGGGCTCTGCCAGGCGCCAGGGGAAGCCTGAGGAGTGAAGCAATTAGATGCAATCCAGGAGAAATCCTGCTTTAATTGTAACAGCAGCAGAGTGGTTAACATGTGCTTTACTTAAACCTCTGCCACGTGGTTCCCAGCGGTGGCCTACGTGGCCATGGGAGCACCTTACCGCGGTGGAGTTCTGTAGGGAGGTGGTCACATACTGAAAAGCTCAGTGTCACAAGAAGAAATAGGATTTTTCTTACCATTTTTAAGAGATGACCCAGTCTGTTCGCTCTCACTGACACAAGCATTTGGGTAAGTAAGTTGAATGAGCAATAGGATCA
This sequence comes from Anas acuta, assembly GCF_963932015.1. Lineage (NCBI taxonomy): Eukaryota > Metazoa > Chordata > Aves > Anseriformes > Anatidae > Anas > Anas acuta. The sequence goes on from NC_088979.1 coordinate 69,622,845, forward strand.
GTTGCTGCTGGTAGAAGCGTGCGGGGGGGGGTATTAAATTAAGTTTTTGACTCATTTTGTTGTGTTTTTTTCTTTTTGAGGAGGGAGGAGGTTTTTATTCCCTGTTCCCCCCCAAATGCGGCTTTAGGTTTGCATTGATCACAAACAAAACGTTCCTGAGGCCTGTGCAGATCTGGTATTTGCGTGGCTCAGTGAGGATGGAGGCTGTAGAAGGCTGTCTTGTAGTTAAGACCCGATCTCTGTCTTTGATACTAATATTTCACTATAATTCTCTGTAGCATTGCATGTGCCTCCCCGATATCTTTAGCAGATAAGGATATTGCCCAGAAAGCCATATTCTTTAGTGGATAGCCTTGATTTATTCCCAAAGTCAGCGTGGGGGTGGGGGTCCTGTGAGGAAGATTAAACGTCGAGTTTTCCCAGTGTTTGCTGAAGGAGTTCATGTTGAAGTCAGACAGCTCCTGGTGCCACATTTACAAACTCCTGATTCAAGAAGTTCATTTTCCTTGGACATGCACTTCTAGCATAATTTACAAATAGGACTCCCAAGTCTGAAAAACAAATAAAACATGTGAACCGTATCTTTCCATCCACAGGCCCATGGTCTCACTGTAGCTTGGTGTTACTGCCGTGGAGGAGCAGAGCGTGCTTATTGTGGAGAATTTTTGTAGGATTTAGGCTGTTAAAGGCTTAGAGACAACAGTGTGTCTGCAGTGGTGCCTCAGTTGTTCTCATTGCTTCAGCAAATCTTGTCAGACTTCACTGCAGAGCAAAAAGACCAGAGAACAGGGTTTCCTCTTATAAATTTGAGTCCCAGCTTTAAAGTGTGAAAAAAAAAGTTGTACAGTTTCTCAACAAAACGCTTGGTATTTTTATTGTGACATAAGCAAGCGTGTTTTTCATTGGCTTCATTCAGACAAATTGCTGCACCATTTTCAGCTGAAACTGTAAAGCTCCTGGCAGCTACGTGACAGGAGAGGTTCAGACCGAGCAGTCTCGCACGGTAAGCAGGGCTGAAATCCATCGCTTCCTTCACACTTTCAATTGCCAAAAATATTTTTTTAAACATCCCACTGTCACACTGACTTCTGAGGAGGCTTCCAGCAGGTGGATGTTTCCTGTTGGTGTGTGTACAGACCCCATCGGGTGGCTTCTGGCAGCTGTAGTTGTGCTGGGCAGGGCCCTGCCGCGTGAGGTACGAGGTGCATGGCAATGGTGCTGGCCGAGTTGCCTCACGCGAGGGGCCCTGAATCCTCCCAGGTGGGTGGGGACACAGTGCTAGCCTAGGCACGCTCATTATTGAGCTCTCTTTGGTTTCTGTGATACTACAGATGATGCTAAAATACAGCTGAAGGCTTGTGTTTTGTGTGTGGCTAGAAATGTAGGTGCTTTGGGGTGACTGACGCTCACTGCTGTGACCGAAAGGTGAGTGCTGACTGGAAGTGAAGGGGTCACTGCCAGGAGAGGCTGCATTGCGCTGGCTGTTGCCTCATGGATGCAGTAAGTGTCACAGAAGAGTCCAAAAAGACACAACCGTGAGGAGAAGTTGGCTGTCTAAATGCTGAACGCGTGTCAGCCCTTTGAGCTGGCTCAGCTCATAGCCTTGAGGCTGACTGCAGGAGTAAAATTTACTTAATTGATAAGAAAAAATTTCTTGATAAGGAAACATGTTTATTGTGGGAAGATAGGCTGCATGAAGAGATGATGGATGATGAGAGCTGGAGATCGTGGTGTCTCTGTAAGGATTCCGGGTGTCTGCGGGAAATACTCAGCTGGACTCGTGCTGTAAGTGTGAATGGCAATGAAAGCGTTCTTAGGAAATCTTAGTTGGGTTTGGGATCCCTGAAGGTTTCAACCATTGCATTTATATTTGTTAAATCTTTGGCCTCCGGTGATAGCACCACTGTAGACTTCAGCGACCTGAGGTGGAGAACTTCATGTTGCTGCATGGTGACCGTGTGGCCAGGCAAAAAATAAAGCTCGTGCTCTAAAAATAGAGATGATACAGCTCACGTACATAATGGACAATCAGGAGATGAATTTGCTGCTAAGCAGTGTAGTTAGATGTAGTTGGAGTACTGCTGCCTTTCAGAGCGTTTTTCATTTAGTGTTTAAAAAACAGCGGTTTTGATATGTAACACTCTAGGTCTGTGTTTCTCAGTGCTTTAAAAGGTAGTTTGTAAGGCACTTAACCCCTCAGATAAGGTTTGAGGAATATACGTTGTAATGATTAAACCATTGCATTTCTCAGTTATTGGATTATTTTTCCTTATGGAAAAATTATGGGTTTCTTTGGCACTGTGCCGTGTTAGTGCCTCGCAAACCTGGCTCTGTATTCGTAACAAAAAAATTACAAATTCTTTACAATGGCTTAAAACACTGCACATCTTATTTTTGCTGTGTAGACATACTGCTTGTGTTAAAATGGATGCTTACAGCGTTAATGCTTTCCCTCCTGTCACTGAGGCTTTAGTTGCTCTCTATTTTTGAGCTTCCAGGTTAACTTGCTCTCCTGGCAGCCTACGAGCAATGCAGACGTAGCGCACAGTGAAGCAACTCCTGTGCTTTGAGCTACCAGCAGCCTCTTTCAATACCTGTTTCTACTTAAAAGTGCAGTGCCTATTTTTTTTGTTACAACGATTTCTTGATGATTTCCAAGAACAGCTGAGAATTTTTGCAGTAGGCATTAACCGGTCTGGTGCTGTCAAATTGAAAAGGGTACACGAAGATATTTGGCTCTGAAGTATTTTATTACTGTTCTGGCTATAAAACTGAATTAGTAAGAAGAGAGTTCAACCTGCCACAGCTTATTGCAGGGATATTTTCCCTTCTCATTTTATTGCCCTTTGAGGATTTGATTTCTCATTATGATAACACAATTAATTAGTTGCGATGTCTCCCCAACACCAAGTCGCGGTCGCTGTTCTGCTTTTATGGATGTTAAACTTGGGCAGGGTAGCAGTGGGAAGGGGAAAAAAAAAATAAAAAATTCATCTGCCCTTTATTTGAATTTCATGCACCTGTAGTTGACAGGCACTTACATCAAGTAAGCTTTGAGACGGCCGATAATCCTGGTTGCATGTTCGTCAGACTGGAATCCTCTGCAGCCAGGAGCTGGGTGTTAGAGCTGGAGGTTTGTCACGGGTGGCCTACGCTGGTGTGTTTCACCATGTAGGTTTGCTAAGGAGTCCCGAGGCTGGATTGCATTTTTGTGGTGGCATTGCTGGGGTTCAGGCATAAAGCAAGGCAGAATTCGTGCTTCAGTGTAGGCAGCTGTTTGTCTTCAATGCTGAAGATCCTGACCAGTAAAACTTCAAATGGATTTAGTAGATGAGCAAGTGCCTGTACATCAACTTTGCCATGGCAACTGCTCTGAGCTCATGATGAATATGACAATTAGAGGGAGATTGACTGAGCGGAGGAAAAAGATATGCAACCTTGTACCTAAGTTGGGATGAAGCATGCAGACTGGCAAGTAAAATGAGCTGTTTGAAAGTGATATTATAAATAAACTAGGTACAGGCCTCCTTTCCCCCTTTCCCTTGGTAACCTGCAGCAGCTTGCTTTCTTCCTTCTGATTAGACTTCAGGCAGCAGCGTGGTTTTGAGTTAGCTGAAAATTCTTGCCATGCTGCACCTGGTATGTTAAGAGTCAATAATCTAGATGACTTCAAATTAATGTGTTTGTGTGCCAGCACTCTTTAAAAAAAAAAAACAAAACTAACAACATACGCGCATTGTTTCAGTGTAGATTATGAAAAATCCATACTGCTTCCCCTGGTGGAAATCTTTTTTCTCAAGCCTCTCCTCTCTCTGGGTTTCCTTTGCAGGTGTTCCGCAAGGATCTCATTAGTGCCATGAAACTACCGGATTCTCACCATGTTAACCCCGATGAATATTACGTCTTTGCGGACACGTGGAAACAGGAATGGGAGAAAGGAGTCCAAGTTCCAGCCAGTCCAGAAACAATTCCACAGCCTTCTCTCAGGTAACAGCGATTGCACATCAAGCATGTGCGCAGAATGTGAGCTCAGAGAAGGTGGCCTCTCAAAAAAAAAGAGGTGGTCTAAACACAGCCCACGTTTCCTTGTTGTTACGGTTACACCTCCAAAGCATCAGCCTCCAGGCATGCTTTTAAGCCAAACAAGCATCAATTTGGAAAACATTTCTGTGGCACTTCAGATCTGGTTCTGTCTAGATACCATGATGGTATCTACATTACAAGTGCAAAAAGGGGATTTTGTTTTTTTCCTGAGTCGCGTGGTGCTATGGGTTAAATCTGTTTTCTCTTTTAAGTGTGGAAAGTTAAATTAAAAATAAACCTAAATCTTGCATTGCTTTCATGTTACTTGAAAAGCCTCTCTATAAAGCATGAAGAAATAGAACAGTAGGCGCTCAGGAATAGCTGGTACCCGATCAAACTACTCACTTGTTCACATAATACAATTTTTGTTGGTGTTGCCAGAGCCTTTAACTCCTTCTGCTATCTTTTTCCACAAATAGCCTCTGATCAATATACAAGTTCAGTGATGTCAGTTTCAGGAGACAGATTGTTTGTCCTCTGGTCTTGTGTTTAGACCAGGAAAACCTAACAGTGTAGTCCTGTAACCTTTCCTGGTGGAAAAAGTGTCTTTTAGTGTAGAGGTATTACTGCCAGCATGGTCTTCAAGACGAAGATAAATGAATTGTCCAGTGAAAGCGCTGATGCCAGCATAATTTAATTTCCACTGGGGCTATTGTCAGTACCAAGTTATTAAAAATAAATATATTGCATCTCATACCAGCAGTATTACGTTAGAGTTAAAAATTGATACAGAATGGTCTGGACTAGAGAAAAGAAAAGCTCACAAGGGAACACGAGAAAAAACGAGCAAGGTGAAGGGGGGAAGAAGAATGGCAGAGGAGCATTGTTTGTGCTGACATTGACAGCCCACATTGTCCAGTTAGAATTATGTGGGATACTGCTAGGCTGCTGCCTGCTCCTCCTTTCCTCCTCTGGCCTTGTTTCCCACAGCTTTTCTTTTCTGCTGGTGCCGGGGAGGGCGAGCTCTGGAAAGCACGCAGAGCTTCTCACGTATGGCACTGTTCCATTCAGTATCTCCCTGGCTTCCTTTCACATGCAGGGCCTCTCGCATCAAATGCAGAGAAAGATCGACTTTATCTAGCTAGGGTCAGTCTCTCCATTCTCATAGGCTAGTTTACTAGGCAAGCACTAATTTTTATCTCTTAAAATAATTGAAAGGTTAAAAACACCAGTATTTTTTTCCCTTTGCTTCCTGGATGATTTTTAGCTGTTTTTTCCCCTCTACGTTTTTGCTCAGCAACAGAATGGTTCTTACAAATGTATTATTTTTGTTATGTAACGTGGATGAAGTGTCACATATAAAATATGGGTAGACTGCTTAACCCCAATGAAGAGCAAACATCTCCTCCTCCTCTCCCTAGCTGCAGCAGAATAAATCAAGCTTTCCTGAAAAAGCTGGAATCCTGAGGACTGTAAGCTGGCAAGATTTCCTTCTATCGTTTAGGAAGAAGACAGAACAAAGATTGTAGGGTTTTTCGGCATAATACTTTCTGTGTTTCAAAAACATTTGCATCGCCATGCTAGTAGCATTTGTTAAGTTGAAAATATTATGCACAGGCTTACATTTTAAAAATGATTCTGTCTACGTAGCAAACCTTAACATATTTCATGTGAAGAAATGACATTTACAGAATCCTGTCTTCCCACCCTGGCTTCACTCACAGGCTAGTTTAAAATCTGTGAGATGCTAGATTTCTTTGCACTTGATAACAAATATTTCATGTCTTTCAAGGCTGAATCTTAAAAAGCTGGAGCTAACTCCATTTCCTTTTTATTTTCATGTGTAGGGTTGTAGCAGAAAAAGTGAAAGAAGTACTGTATACACGACCCAGGAAGTACATCCACTGCTCCAGCCAGGAGCCCACAGAGCCAGGTTACATCAACATTTTGGAATTGGCAGAATCGGTGTGTCGCTATGACTTGGATGATATGGACATCTTTTGGCTCCAGGAGCTAAACGAAGAGCTTACTGAAATGGGTAATTTCACAACATGTTCTAGTTTTTAAAGCAGCAGTTAACTGCTGCTGCTTGAGTTGTAGTCTGCTGTGTGAGATTCCTTAAAGATATTTGAATGAGAATTGGATGGAAATGCTAGGAAAAACGAGGTAATGAACAGCTATAAAAACATTTAAAATGAGTTGCTGGATCAGTTAGCGTTTGATATTTTACCTGTTGTGCCTAGAAACTTCTTCGCGTCCAAAATCACGTGCAACTTCTGCAGGCTGATACAGGAGGGGAAGAGCCCAAACCAGGTGGAATTAATTTTAGGGCATTAAAGGTTAAAAATATTGCATAGGAAAAACACATGCTTCCATTTTTTAAACTTGTACATATTATTGCTACAAAATACAGAGTTCTGAGCAGCTGACATGCTGGGTTCTTAACAGAATAATTAAGTTGCACACATGCTAGCCCACTTAAAATCTGCTAAATTTTTTTTTTCCATACGAGTTGTGGGTATAGAAGGCTTTGAGGTGGAGTGAACTATGGAAAATAATCTTGGAGATATTGCTGGAATAACTGGGTTGTGGTGGGATGGCCTGTGCAGCTGGTGCTCTTCCATGGACGAGTGCAAAAGGGAGATATTTAACATCTCCTGTTCACAAAGGAGGAACTAGGTGGGAAGGGCTAATTGGTAGGGGCATAGGCTGTAGCAGGTGTGAAATAGTGGAGACTGAGATCCTGAGGCGAGCAAAGAGGAAATAGCCTTCTGCTCCTGGGCTTACAGAGAGCAGGCTTCTGCTTATCTGGGGAGCTGCTAGGTGGGGAGTGAGGCAACTCTGAAGGGTGAAGTTGCTGGAGAGAGCTAGCAGGGCTTTAAGGACACTCTCCTTCAAGCACAAGTGTGATCATGGCTTTTCTGGGGCTGAAATCACCATCCCTGGAGATTTTCAAGGTCTGACTGGGTGTGTTTGTGAGCAACCTAATCTGGATTCAGTGCTGGCCCTGCTCAGCGCAGGGAACTGGGCTGGATCCCTCCAAGGCCCATTCCCACCTGAATGATACCATGATCCTTTACATTCAGGGAGTGGAAGAAACATTCTGGCACTGGAGAGAACAGTTTAATACCAGAAGGCACTCTGTTTTAGCAGTCATTTATCATTTCCATCTCCCTGTTTATCAGTTGCAACAAGAAATCAAAATGAGCAGCCATCTCCTTGTCCAGCAGTTGGAGTGATGTCTTTTGTCTTATGCACAACCCAGACTTTTACTTCAATAGTCGTTCTGTTTGTATTTATAAAACCCTGCTAAAATTAGCCAGTGAATGATAAAAGGCTTTTTAAATTTAAGTCGTGTATGCTGTGGTAGTTGCTGGAAGTTGTGCTTTATGTCTGCCTCTCAGACCGGGTCAAAAGCGCCTGACTGTCTCCCAATTCCCCCCTCCCCGTTCTGCACTGCAGGGTGCGGGCCCCTGGATGAAAACACGATGGAAAAGACGATTGAAGTGCTGGAGCGGCACTGCCACGAGAACATGAATCATGCAATTGAGACTGAAGAAGGGCTGGGCATAGAGTACGACGAAGATGTCATCTGTGATGTGTGCCGGTCCCCTGACAGCGAAGATGGGAATGATATGGTGTTTTGTGACAAGTGTAACATCTGCGTCCATCAGGTCGGTGCCTGCGGAGGCGTTGACACTGTCCTCTGGTCTTTGTTTACCTTGGCAAGCGTGGAATTTGAGCTGGTATTAAATGTGGAGGGCTTTGCCATTTGCTGGGTAAGGAGGGTGGTGCAATACCAAGCCCAAATTCTGTACTCTGGGAGTTACAGCAGGTAAGTGGCCAAGCACAGTCTGTGTGTGGACCTCTGTCACCCAGCAGGAGTGTGAAGCGTCCTCAGGACTTGCAAGCGCTTTCTCTGTGACCATAAAGCCCTTTATTAACCCTCCTTTTGAAAATAAATAGGGTGGAGAGCGCTGCCTGCCTATATGTGAAGAATTCAAAGACAGCTTATTTAAGAGCTGGGGTTTTTCCCTCCTTGATTGACTTGTTAACTTGTTAAGAAAGCCTGGCAGCAACCAGAAAGAGTTATCACTTCGATTTTTAATCTGGATGGGCCCTGCTTCACCAAGCAGCCTCAGGTCTGTTCGTCATCACGCCGCTTGGAGGCGGGGAGGAGGAGTGCGAGAGATTTCCTCCTTCACAGTGCCCTCTCATGCCAGCTCAGCCAGATTGCCAAGTTACTGGTTTGGTAGCCTAGGCCGCCTCCACTCATTAGCTGGATTAAATTAGGGAACGGTTTACGTCCGTCTCCAGCCTCCTAAATGTGATCTTTTGGTATAATGCCACTTCTGCATCAGTAATAGAAAGAGTGTTGGTGGGAACGTGCCTCAGAACAGGAAAAAAATAAATCACTTGTAAAATTGAGATTACAGCTCCCCCTGTTGGGTTTTTCCAACAGTCAGACATGAAAATAGCGTTCAGGTTAGTCTGTCCTGGTGGTTCTGTAATGCAGGATTTCACTCAGGAAAGTCCCCCTCTCTCTAGGCGTGAGGGGAATGCGCAGTGTTTGGTGATACTGCTTCATGGTCAGTACCAGAAGGGGAAGCAAGCACGGGGATTTTATACTGGATTTGAATCTAAAAGGCTGGTTACAGCTGGCAAGGCTTTCAGTCTGACTGTTCCCAGATAGGGTGCTGGGAATGGTGTGATTTCCTTAGAAAGCAGCCCTGTTGGTAAGGCTTCTTGCTGTGAGTGGTGTCGGATACACTCAGCTTTAAGATGTGCCTGTATTCAATAGGGTACAGGTGTAGTTTGCCAAGAAGGAGAGCTATGAATCTGAATTAGAAAGCAAACTGCATTTCTGATTTCTTTTTAATCCTCAAATTTAGGAAAAGGTAAGAAATTCCTCAATTTTCAAGGGGTCAAACGCAATATTCAGGGAAATAGGCCTAAAAAAGAGCATCTCATCATTTCAGTATGTACTGTAACTCTAGTTTGAATGTTATATATAAAGTCAAATGATAGAATGTCAGAACTGTAACCACAAAGATAAATTAATACTGTATGCAAAAATCTTCAGAAAAATCTTCAAACACCAGCTCACTGCTTCACATCTAAATAGATTTATGTTACTGTAAAGTTGTTAGCGATAGGAAATGGTGATTTTTAGGAAGGTATACATAAATGCTGAAGCTAATTTAAAGAGATGTCTCCTTTTTTTCTTCAGAAACTTAAAAAGTTTATTAAAAAAAAAAGTTAATTGCTAAATGCAAAGATGAAGGTTCTTAATGGCAGTGTTTGTTCAGTCACAATGGCTGTTCTGTGCTGTGAACAAACAATACCAAGACACATACTTTAAAAAGAAGCAGGCGTAGAAAGCGTTTGTTTTATAGGCTGTAAATCTCTTTGATCACCTGACTCCTTTTAAGGTAACGAAATTGGAGAAGGATTAAGCAAAGGCCAAACTGTGCCTTTAGGATCTGAAAGCTTTGTGCCGTATGAAAATTAATGTTTGGACGTGAAATCCTATTAGTGCAATGATCTCGATCCCTGTTTTCTCCCAAGGCGTGCTACGGAATCCTAAAAGTCCCTGAAGGGAGCTGGCTGTGCCGCACCTGCGTGCTGGGGATACACCCCCAGTGCCTCCTGTGTCCCAAACGAGGAGGTGCCATGAAAGCCACCAGGACAGGGACCAAGTGGGCACACGTGAGCTGTGCCCTCTGGATTCCAGAGGTAAAGCTGAATTTCTGCCTCGTCCTTCTGTATCGTGGTCCCTACTATCCTCCTTCATCTCTTCTTTCTCCTCCTTGTTCCCTCCTTTGCTTTTTCACATTTTCATGATTTTAATATATCTATATGGCTTAGTCCTGGGCTTTATTCTGAGTCTGCAGAACCTGCAAAGGCTGGGAGAGAGAGATTAATCCCTTTGTTGGCCGTTCCCCCCACGGACACACCGAGCAAGCACTCCTTGGTGTCGTTAAGGTACCTGAGTGACCTGCTGGAAAGGCTTACTGATGTAAGATAGCGTTCGCTGCGTGACTGCAGCTTCCTTGCCTCTCGTAGCTCCTGATAAATGTGTGCACTCTTGGTTAGGTGTATAATTTGCCTGAATACATTCACTTTTTTTTTTTTTTTAAAAAACAAACAAACAAAACAAAACACAAACATACTACATGATTTGTATTGGATGGACTCTGAGATCGGCAGATGTTTGTAGTTAAGGTATTTTAGAATGATTTTTTTCTGAATGGTGGGGAGAAGAAAAATCTTCTACATTATATTTTGTAAGAAAAGGCTTTAGTTGCATGCACATGTGAAGTTTAATAACGAAGCTTTACACTTGCTCTATTTAGAATCAAGGTTAGCATCACAATATAATTGTGTAAATTGGAATATTCACTCCTGTATAGATGGGCTGTTTGTTTAATTTTGTGCTCAGATCTGTATTTGTTTTCTTTCTGTTAAGATCCACAGATCCATTACAGTGGATGGTTTAGCACGAAGCTGTAGCCACAGCTGTTGGCACTGTGATACCAAGGGGCTGCCTTATTTCTCAAGCCTTCTGTTCCGAAGCAGCCAGGCCTTGCCTTTGCAAAACTTCACAAGGAGGATGTTAAGATTCTGGATTATTTTTTTTAACGTGGTAGCACGGTGCCGTGTGTATTTCCTAGCTCTGTCACAGGCATACGTCTGCTTTGCAGGGAGGTTATCTTTGCAGTTCTGCTTTCCCTTCAGGCCAGCGTGTACTTCCTGGTGTCTCATCCACCTTTAGGAAGAAAGGAGTAGAGGGGGGAGAAAACACAAAAGATTAAAATAAATAAAAATCTCCTGACTTCTGTACTTCTGAAGTGCGTTTCTGTGAGCAGACAGGTTTTCCGTAGAGGTCCTTTCCGCATGCGGTTGCCTTGATGTCCTCCTCAACAGAAGAGGAGCAGGCAGGTTTGGAAAGCAGCTGACCACAGGACGGGGAGCCAGTGCTGCCTTCTTGCCTGCACACCTCCCTCCGGCTGAGGGAGAGAAGCCCAGGGAGTACCCAGGTGGGAGAGCTCAAACCCAGCTGCTCCTGCAGCCATTGGCGGCTCCAGGCCTCGGGCACCTCCTCCCCTCTGCAGCAAAGCCGAGTGTGTCAGGCATAGCAAGGAGGTGGCACCTGCCAGGAGAGGTGGGAAACGCCTCTTGGATCCGTTCATCCTCTCTGTCCCCTGCATTGCTGTTTGTAGGAGGAAGAAAAAATAAAAATCAGTCACCAAGGAAGCCAAAGAAAGCTTTGGGAATCTCTGTTAAAATGTTGGGTTCCTTTCTGGAGAATCACTGTAGCATAATGTGATCACTGGACTGGAAACACCCAGAGTTTGAAGACCCAGAGATACTTTATGGCACGGTGCATATTCCCTTGGAACTGCCCCAGAAGAAACAAACATGATAAACTCTCTGCTGCTTCCCTGCTGTGCTCCCAACGAGACAGAACAAGGCAGAAGGCAGAGAAAAGTGAGTCAGAACCATGTTTGTGGTAAAACCTTCAAAGAGGGGCTTGATGAGTCACCAAGTGTAGGCTAGCAACGTTGCATGCGGTTGCAGTGGGGATTTGTTGTCCTTCATTCATTCATTCAGCACTCTCTTGAAATGTGGGTGGGGTTTCTTCCCTCCCTCCCCTGGTAAGCTGATGGTGTCAAAAGGCTTTGTTGACCTTCACTTGGCTGATTGAGACACTTGAAGGTTTTTATTTCACGAAGTGCCCTCATCGTTGGTTTATATCCTTTTATTCTTCTGCCATTATTGTCTTTTAGTGTAAATGGCTCTTCTATGCTTTCTTTAAAGATGTTCTTTGAAAAAAAGGAAAGACTTTGAGATGAGAAAGCTTGCTCTGCTTTGAAGATCAAGATTTCTCTGCATTGGAGGCCCCACTGCAGACACATCTTCCCTCAGTCAGCGTGCTGTCAGCTGAAGCACAAAGCCATTTTTCCTTAGCTGCTGCTGGGGGCAGGCTACCAGCGGAGAGCAGGGTGGTGGCAGAGATGTCAGCTCACCGTGGAAGTCACAGAGAAGAGGCTTCAACAGCCCCACCGTTCTCTCTCTCCCACTTTTACAACTTCTTCAGAGTACAGCAGTCAAAAAGGAACCCGGCACAACATGAAGGAGGAACAGAGAGGCTACGTGTTAAGGCAGACTGTCGGTTCTGCCTTGGTTAGGGAGGCTTTGGGAAGTGGAAAGGTTGGCCTCTCTGCTCTCGGGATCCCTCGTGAACAGCCGAGTTCAAACAAACTTTGCCTTGACTCCTCTCTGGGAGTGTTAGGAGCACGCAGGCGGCATGAGGCCAGTGTAAATAAACTGCACCTGACTCAAAGCGCCTCGTGGTGTTTTGACAAAGCGGGGTAATGTAAACAGGCAGCACTGCAAGCCGAAGGGACAGGATTTCTAACACAAATTTTTCCTACCCTCCAGAGTCCCCTCTGGGGAAGCAGCAGGGAGAGCACTGAAGGGGGCAGAGAGCGAGAAGACGTGTGTCTGTTCCCAGCTTCTGCTGGGACGCACGGAGGAAAGGTGGTGCCACCCAGTCTCCAGGAGAAAATCACTGAAGGTTCCTTTCTGAAAGGAATAAAGACAGCGTGGCAAGTTGATGCAACCCCTTAATTCCCACAGGAATTCTTGCCTGTTGATTCTGGTAACTGGGGCAAGAAGCGCGGTCAATCTTTACAATATTGTTTCAGAAACACCTGGGTGACTTGTAACCAGCTCTGTTTTGAGCAGCATTGAGGTAGGTTGGTAAAGGGTCTCCTTATGGAAACCAAAAAGTTGCCTTTGACATTTAAGAGTGCTGAACATGATTTTGTGGAACAATTCAAGAGTTTCAAGGACAGTTTTGTCCCTTTCCTGCTGACACATAGGAAGTCCACAAAAGATGAAGCTGCTCCTCATCTCTACCTGATGAGTGCATCACGTGCTGCCTCCCCATTCTCCTAATCCTCTCTGGGACCTCTCTGGAGCATCCCGCTACCTTTCTAACAAAGACTTCTCAGAATTAGGTTTTAGTTTTGTTACATGGGTTGCAGCTTGCTTCTTTTCCTCATCTTGTCTTTTTTTTTTTTTTTTTTTTTTGATAATTTGAACTGACAGTAACTGGTACTGCTGGTTTCCAGGTGCAAAGTCCTGTTGGTTTTCCGCACAGATCTTTCTGACTCTGGTTTTGGCCCAGGAGAAGGCTGAAGCACACCCACTGATGGGACTCGTGGCTTCTGGAGTTCAGTGACATACACTTGTGCCTGTCACTGGACTGAATGGAAATACCACGCAGCACTGGCTGGCCTCAGCATATTCCAGAAGATCGGGCTTGCAACTGGGGGATCAGAGATTGAATACTATAACAAACACAAATCATGCTTGAGTCTGCTTTTGTCATTACTTTATGAACTGTTGACCAGCCTTTAAAATGTGAGAATGATGAATCAAGTCATCTCTTGCAAAGCTGTCTTTCCCACCTACTTGATGGATGCTCAAAACAATGCAAAAGATAGGAAAGAGTAACAAAAACGCTCAGTTTGAGCATAGCAGCTCTGACTCTGAGGCCTAATCAGCATGGCACCGCTGTATTGGACAAGTCTAGTTCACAGAGAATGTCTGCTGTGCTTCCTCAGGGCTTAGGCAGGTTTTAAAGCGAATATGTGCATCGGGTGATTGCTGAAATACCCCAAAAGGGAAGCTAGCATACTCACCTTAGTTTGTTGGTCCTTGTAAAGGCAACGGTTTAATTATCACATCTTAAACTAATTGCATAATCTGGATTTCCCTAGAAGAGCCTTATTATGGAGGTTGGAAGAATAATTTATGAAAATTACTGTAATGTAATGTTCTTAAGCTTCTCTAAAAAAAAAAAAAAAATCATATTTCAGTCTTGACTACTTTCTTAGGTGATCGGTTTTATTCTGACCTCACAGTGCCACAGAACATGGCCTAGAAACCTCCTTTCTTTGAATTCTTTGTTTTGACCCCTTTGCTAAGAGGCCCGATCCCACCACTGGTCTGCTCTGCTCGGGCCAATCATTGTATGAAGCAGGGAGATCTGTCTAGCTAGAATTAGCACTGCATTTCTGTTTCAGGCAGGTAGCCCCCCATAGCACACAGCTGCTAAGTTCAAAGTGTTTTTTTGTTGTGTAAGCATCAAAATCCAAGCTTTTGGAGACTGCCAGCCTTGGGACAGAGCAGTTATCTCTGCAATTTTCTGCCTTGTGCCATTTTGATATGCTCAGTTCTGCATGTTGATCATTCGTAGCTGGCCAGTTTTGTTTCTGCCCTTGGATAAATCCTGGTTGTCTGGAGTGTCTCAGGGGTGAGTGAGGAGATAATTCATCTCTGTTTGGATGTCCAAATTATGGAGAACAGTCCTGGTTTCCCAGTATGGACAACAGACAGCTGAGAAATTTCTGTGACAATGGATATGTGAACCTTAGTACAGCAAACAATAGCAAAAGGTACCTATGCTTATCTGAAATTTCTTCTTTCTTGTAGTATTAATATCCATAATCTGATCCACAAATCATCCAGACTAAATACGTGAAAACTACCATAAGATAATATACTGTGCTTTGCAGAAAGAGAAGTTTGTTGCATTCTTTCTCAAATTATAATTCATACAATCTGTAGTTAGGAAAGTGTTTTAGAGTCACCTCTCACACTGGGAGTGCTCAGTGGAAGTGAAGGCAAAAAGCAAGGCTTTCCCTGGCTGCTGACTGCTAGATCTGTTCTGCCCCAAACTCTGAGCTGGCAGAAGTAGCTCGTGTAGCGGATCTGTGGATCTTAAAGAAGGAACTTCTCAGGTAAGTGACTAAGTGTTCCTGTTTTGTTCTGAGTAGCTTGCTTTTTGGTACTTTTTAAGTTAGATCTGCTTAAGCAGCACAGGAAAAAAAAAAAAAGAATTGAAAGGGAATAAACTTAGCCATCATTTACTGTAGTCTCTTAAATGATTCATTACAAGGCATGCTGCAGATGCCTAAAAATCTTCTGAGGAGTTGCAACTTCTAGCCACCAGGTTGAACTAATTGTATTCCTCAGCATGGTTTTCTACATGCAGGATCTTCTGGAGTCACTTGCTAAGAAGCATGAGCACATAGATATCTCTGAATGAGATAAATGTGTGGTCATACTTCTTGTTCTAATATTAGCGGAGAGCTTGTTTTTATTGCCTTGCTAACTGTTTCCATGCTGCTTTTTGTTTTCAGGTCAGTATTGCTTGCCCAGAAAGGATGGAGCCGATCACAAAGGTGTCTCACATTCCACCAAGTCGATGGGCTTTAGTGTGTAGTTTATGCAAACTGAAAACTGGTGCTTGCATTCAGGTATGTTCTTGTTTTCCTCTGACTCTTCAGTCTGTGAGATGGGGATTTTTTTTATTTTATTTTATTTTTCCTGTATTTGGAGATGTTATGATGAAGACAATCGTAGGATAGCTGCCTACTTTGTCATAGCTGTTTGCTAACAAATTAGTTCCCTAAGTGCTTCAGTGTAGAGAGTTAGGAGCTGGTCTCAGTTGCCTTCTTTTGAGTAAGGCTGAGAAGTGTAAGTACTGGTAGTACATGGATCAGAGGTGGATCCTTCCACTGAACGCTGTTCAAAAGCAAGCAAATACCAGATCACATGATACTAACATGATGCCAACTTCGAAGAGATCAACAGGTATTTCTAAGAGTGCTTAAGAGATGATTTGGTAGGAATAAACTTTAATGTAATGAAGATATATATTTTTTTTCTCGTTTGTTTCTACTCTTAGTGACTGAGTTTTTTTTCCCTTTTCTTCCATCTGTAGTGCTCCGTGAAAAGCTGCATCACTGCCTTTCATGTCACCTGTGCCTTCGAGCATAGCTTAGAGATGAAGACTATCCTGGATGACGGGGATGAGGTCAAGTTCAAGTCGTATTGTCTGAAGCACAGCAAGAACAAACAGAACTCGCTGCCTGATGTTGATGAGCATCCCAAAAGTATGTCGGACCAGAAGCAAACGGAGAGCGAGAAAACCAGTTTACGAGCCCAGAAGCTCCGAGAGCTGGAAGAAGAGTTTTACTCACTCGTTACAGTGGAGGACGTTGCAGCAGAACTGGGTCTTCCTAAACTTGCTGTAGACTTCATCTACAATTACTGGAAATTAAAGCGAAAAAGTAACTTTAACAAACCATTGTTTCCTCCCAAGGAGGATGAAGAAAATGGCTTAGTGCAGCCAAAAGAAGATAGCATTCATACTCGCATGAGGATGTTCATGCATTTGAGGCAGGACCTAGAGAGGGTAAGAGTTTAACTGGTAAAGTTTTGAAAAACTGTGTGCAGGTGAGCAGCAGCTTTGTCTTTGGACAGAAGTGGGAATGGGAAGAGCACAGGGAGACGATTTAGAAAATAATAATAATAAGAGGTAAGGCATTCAGCTCCATTCTTGTGAAGCACACAATGCAGAATTCTCTGCATTGAAAACCAACATGCGTAGGCAAAGCAGCAGGTATTCTTTGGTGAGTGCGCCTGAAGTTTTTGGGGAATTCTAGAAGTACATTAAAACATCATCATGGTTTGAGGGCGAGCGGGTGAAGTTCTGGGTGGTTAACTACCACAGAGCCTTCTTGGCTTCACGGACGAAGAAAAAGGCTGCTGGCCCGTGCTCAGGCAGCTTCCTGTGACTTCTGATTCAGGTCCCTTACTCACCTCTCCTCTTGGGCAGCATGCTGCTGTTGGCTGGCCCTAGGTAGCGGGTGGGCTGAATCACTGCTCACGCTCCTGAGCTGGGCAAGGTGCTGCTCATGGTTAGCTGCTGGAAAACAGCCCACCGGGTCTAGCACTGCTCGTGGCTTTGCTGAGCAGGATGAAAAGGAAATGGTCTTTTTAGCAGTGGTTGGTTTGCATCTAACTGTGCTGAAATTGATGCACTTACATTGAGTGGAAGCGCTTCATAGTTTGAGATGGCTCTCAAAGTTTCTGAACCTCTCGTGCCGCAAGAATTTCTGTTCAGTTACGTCTTGGGATGAAAATAAATTTGTGAATCTCCTTTCTGGGGAGAGAGGTTCCAGTTTCTGAACAGCTAGTTAGGTGTTTGGGGAGGTATACCTGGCAAATATTGTTCAGCCAGCCCCTATGCTTTTTCTGTGTTGTGCCCGCTCTTTCAGGTCAGTGTTACAAACTTGCAGTGCCTCTTCCTGTTTTCCTTACAGGAGGTGGATGTACTGCTACTAATTCAAACAAGTAGTGAAAGTAGAACTCTGTGGAACTGCCATGCAGCCTGAAAATAAGCTGCTAAATGCATCAGCCAAATGTGTGAAAGGCACGAAAAGCTGCAGTGTTCTTTTAGGGGGGATCTACATGTTAATTCTGGTCTAAACTGGCCAGAATCGGCCAGAATCTATTGGGTAGCTTTGTAAAAAGATATACTCTCAAATGTTGCAATAATTCTAGGAGGAACAAACTTAGTTTAGCTCTTGAAAATCATTCTGCAAAGCATTTCACGAGGAAATTCCAGGAGACTGGAGTGTTGACTGCAGTAACATCCCCAGCACAGCGTGTGGTTGAAGTAGGCTTACAGACAAGCAAGTCTTAGAAACTACGTGTTTTTGACTAGAATTTTGTTTGCTTACTGTGCTTGTAGGTGAAAACACATTCTGCTGTCTTGCAGAATGTATTCAAGACACTCATTAAACTGGTAATTAAAAATACTCAGGATTTGTTTTTAAATTCGTGGTTACATATGTTTAGTATCAGTCATGAGACATTTGCCAAGGGATATTGCTCATCAAATTTGTATAATTCTGTTGTGGATACATTTTTTTCTGTCCAGATTGTTATTTTTATTTTTTTTAATTTGATGCTAAGTCTCGTGTTATTTCTCTGTAGGTAAGAAATCTCTGCTACATGGTAAGCAGGAGAGAGAAACTGAAGTTGTCGCACAGTAAAGTACACGAGCAGGTCTTCAATTTGCAAGTCCAGCTCATTAATCAGGAAATTGCTGCAGGTAATCACAAAGTGTAAAATATTTACAAATCATAACTGTGTATAAACTAGGAAGTTGTGTGTTTTCATTATGTTCTGGCTTAGTGTTTTAACGTTTGAGAGCTGCCTTAAAAATTGTCTTCAAATATTCAGTCAATGGAACTACCAACATACACAAAATACTTCAATGTTTTAACACCTTAACTTGGATCTTTCACTCTTGGGCATATGCCTGTAAGTTATCACTTGCTCTGTTACCCACGTAGCAGAAATGAGCTGGTGGTGATCTCGAGGTTTTTGCTTCCTTGGGCTGCTGTTTTATGGTGCCGTTTCCCCACAGCAAGCTCTGCTCTCCCACTGAGAAGTTCTTTTGCTTGCTGTAGTTAATTTCTTCAGGCAAAAGAGAAGAGTGACTGATAGGAATGGCTCTCCTCGTGTTGCCTTGAATACTTGATGAGCAACATGAAGAGGCATTTCTTAGCTTGTCATCTCAGTTACTGTCCCTTCCTTCAGAAAGAGCCTAAGCACTCTGTTTTTTAACAGCGAGCAGTGACTGCTTTGGAAAGTTGATGTACCGAAACCAACCCTGCCCTTGATTTTCACTAAAAATGTGCCCTGAAATGAGGAACACAACATTTGAAAAGAGGAATAGTATATATTGCAGTGCAGTTGCTTTTTTTTCCTTAATTGAGACGTCAACTATTTCTGCAGTTGTGAAATGATGATCTTGATGTTCGT
This sequence comes from Anas acuta, assembly GCF_963932015.1. NCBI lineage: Eukaryota > Metazoa > Chordata > Aves > Anseriformes > Anatidae > Anas > Anas acuta. Next base: position 69,641,562 of record NC_088979.1, read on the forward strand.
TCAAGATACACGTTGTGCTTCTCGTAACCAATTTAAAGTGAAGCCTTTGTGGCTTTTTGTCTGCCCCTGAAACATGGATAAGTTTCATTGGTACTGACAAGGTGGTGTTTTTTTTTCTGTTTGTTTGTTGTTTTTCAGCTGGTTTAGATCAGCCTAGCTCATTGCGGAAGCAGCAGTACTCTAAAGCACTTGGATTTTGTGTAAATAAACTTTATTAGAAATGTGTACCAAATTTATGTCTTTACAAAACCAAGTGCTTTTTTTTTTTAAAAACTTACTAAAATATTTTGAGAGAGATTTTGCAATGGCAATGTGTGTGCACAATATAATAAAGACTCGTACATCAGAGTGAAAAGACTTTTAAAGCATAGAGAATTTTAAAATACGAAGCAGAGCTGAACCAAGTCCAAATTGCAGCTCAGTTTGAAGCATTGTTTCTTCTCTATCCAAAGCTGAATGTGAACCTTTTTTATAGCTTTGCTGGAACTACTTCTGTCATGTCTCAAAGCTGGTTCAGTTCACTGGCTTGAAGCCCTGTGAAAGGGCACGCTGTTGTTTTTTAATGGAAATGCGAAGATGCTTACCTAAACGTTTGAAATAGTAGACAATTTGGGGCAATTTTTGTTATTCTGCCTTGTCTGTAATGTCCTGAAATAATTTCACACCAGTTGTTTGCAGATGCTTCTTATTGCTGAATAACTTTTTAATGCACTGTAAAACTCTACAGGTAACAGTATGGTTACCCTCTTGTTACCCTCTTTTTAAGTCTTCTTTTCTTCTGCCCCCTCATCTCTCTCTCATCCAGGCCATACCCTGACAAGTGCACTAGAGAACACGCTGTTCTACCCACCTCCCAGGATCACCCTGAAGTTAAAAATGCCCAAATCAGCACTAGGAGATTGCAAAAACAACTCCCTGAAGCCTGGCAACAGGCCGCTGTCTCCTGACAACAACAGCACTGCGTACGGCAAGAGGAGCGTGCCGGCGCCGAAAGAACCTTATGAAATCAAAGCGAAATCGTACCCCAGGTATCAGCACGAGGGCAGAAGCAACGGCTTGCTTGTCCCGGGGGGGATCGGCAAGCCCCGCGGCGAGGCGAAGGATTCGGGCCCCGTGCAGGTGCCGGAGTTTCACCGGGGCCAGCCCTCCGGGAAGCCCCTCGCGCTGCAGGCAGCCCTGCACGGGCAGGCGGCCATGGGGAACGGGCGGGCGCAGCAGGACGGCTCGCGGCTGGCGGCCAAGTCCAACGGGCTGCTGCTGGGCAGGGCCGGCGACGTGAGCCAGAGGGACAGCTCCAGCCAGACGCCCTACGAGCAGGACTCCGTGCTCGCGGCTCACCTGGCCGGCCAGAGCGGCTTCAGGAAATCCACCATGGAACATTTTAGCCGCTCCTTCAAAGAGGCTACCAACAGCCTGGTGAGGACCACGGAAGATCTGCGGTGCTGTGAGAAGCCGACGAGAAGGCTCGCCGCGAAAGACCGCTTGTGGAGCAAGCAGGCGCTTGAAGGTGCTCCCTACCAGGACAACGACGGGTACTGCCCCGACCTGGAGCTGAGTGACTCTGAAGCGGAAAGTGATGAAAATAAAGAGCAAGTGAGGTTACGACGGAGTAGCTCGGAGAGAGAAAGCCCAAGCAAGGACTTCGGAAGAGATTGTCACAATAGAAACAAAAAGAACATGATTTCTCACGGTTCGGTACAAAGGTGATTAGAAGCCCCCACGGGGTAACTCAGCCTTCGTGTATCCCGGTGTACCAGTGCAGAGCTCAGCATCACCAGGTTCCAGAAACCAGTACAGGACCTACGACGGGAAGAACTGCAGGAGGGGACGGGGGAGGGCGGAGAAATGGGAGTCGTTTTGTTCAACTGTGAATCGGCTTGCAGCCTTCGCAAGGCTACCCGAGTTACGGCGGAGTCGCGGAGAAACGGATGGGGTTGGTCAGAGGTCAACATCTGGGGAAGCACGGGGCGGCTGGGCCTTGCGTGAGCTCAGGAAACTGCTTCCTCCTTGCCAGCTCACCTGCAAGGCAGGGTGCTCACGCTGTGCCAGCCGTGCTGGGCAGGTAGAGAAGGAAGGAGCCCTTGCGTTGCAAGGGGCTGCAGGGGAGACGCTGAAACCGCGTCCTTGCAGCGCCTGCTGCTGATCCAGCACGGCACTTGGGGGCCTGCGGGAGAGCTGAGCGCCTGGAAAAACCCTGCTGCTTTCCCTCGGGTGGCCCGGCCCCTGCCCAGGTGCTCTGCTGGATCAGGCCCAAAGCGGCTGCTGAGCGCCGTCCCCGTCTGCAGGGGGGCTCGGTGGTGGTCGCGGGCTCCTTGCAGAGGGTGGAAGCCGCTGCCAAACTCACTGACCTCTAGACGTGCCCCCGCTCCCTGCTCTTGCTGAAGGTCGTGTTTCTCCTCGCAATTATTTGCTTATTTTGTAAATATACAACTTCTAGTACTTGTTTTTTTTTTTTTAATCTCTGTACATAGCTGCTTGTTGTGGGATGCACTTGTAAATATTTTACCCAGCTAACAAGTACAGATGGCTAATTTTGTGGATAGTGTTTACAAGAGTAGATGTACTACTTCAAAGAAAAATGCTATTTGACACTTCAATGTAGGCAATCACCGGTGATGCCAGGTTCCTCCTCAAACTGAAATTTCACATCCGGAGGTGTTTGTACCTGGTGTTTTTAAAAGAAGATGAATTAGAAATAATTTTGCCTGAACTTTTTATTTAGGCACGAATTTTCAATCCTAGCTGCCTCAATGTGGGCTTGGGAGCCCCACTTCTGGCACCTAGGCCTGTGAAATTTTAGCCAGTCATCACCTGGAGTATGTTTTTTATTGCTGAAAACTTATGGTTACGTTAAGCTGCTTTTCAACCTCTGGATCAGTTGCTGTTTCCCAAACTAAAACTTTTTTTTTTTTTAATGTGCTTTAAAATCAGTCGTTTACTTGTGTTTTTAAACCTCAACCTCTGTTAAGGAAGCCAGAAGGGAGGGGAAGCCCTTTTCGGCTTGTTTATTTTGTCTGGGATTTCTGTTTGAATGCGGACAAGTTTCTTGTGTTGTGGTGATCAAGCAAGTAGCAGCCCTGTTCTTTGAAACGCTGTGTGTTTCATAAACCCACAGCATCCCCTGTCCCCACGTCACCCTGCGTGCCTCTGTTGGGATCGGGGCTCATTTTCTCTACAAATGAAAGGTTCACGTGTGGCGATGGCTATGCAGACGCCAACCAGCATGTTTCTTCTCCATTACCTTCATTTACTGCTTTTAGTTTGGGAAATGACAACGCTTTTAGGTTTGGTTTAAGCTTTGAAATCTCCCTCATTGCAATAGGACTAGCAAGTCAGGGGCTGGAGGACTTCAACGAAATAAAAAACCACGGAACAGCATACTTGGCAATCCTGCTCTATTTGCTTCATGCAGTTTCTTTTTTTTTTTTTTTTCTCCCCACTTCTTGATTTTATGTATATTTGTGTAATTTGTCTTTCTAGAGCTGTATCTTCAAAATTATTTCTTTTGGTGTAAATACGCAGTAGCATTTTAGGTTTCCACACATTTTATTTTGATGGGAAATGCTTTGTGTTCTAAGCCATGGGTCGTTCAGAACAAGTCAACAAATGTTTCTTCATTTGTATTCCGGTTCTGACTCTCTTAGTTTTCCTTCGATATTTATTAGTAATCCTCTTGCTGGCCACAAAATTTCATGAAGCTTGCGTTGGGAACACTCAGGTGGGAGGCTGGCGACGCCTTCATGCCATTTTGTGGCCAGAAGCGTACGGCGGAGGGGAGGAAAATGGTGCTTCAGCAAAACTCAGCATTTCTGCTCTTCTGGGGTTATGAATTCAGTTGTTTCCCGCCTGGGCAATGGTTTTGCTAATTTTTCCATGATTTTAATAGATATATGAAGGAGCCCTTGGTTACGTAGTTCTCAAGTATTGTCCCCAAAGTGCATTTGCTAGTTTTTATTGTGTGTTCGGTGGCTAACTGTTTGAAGTATTACCTCTTAACCTTATTTGTCAATTTTTTTTTGTGTTTTTGCATTTTGTTTTATATATATAAATATATATATATTCAATTTTCCAAGATGGACTCGGTCTTTTTCAGATGTCCCCTTTTTACAAGTACTTTTTCATTAAATTATGAAACTGCTAACAGTATTTCCACTTGTTGTGATTTATTCAGGGCTGCACCCTCCGTGCCTGGGAGGCCGCTAAGCTAATGGGTCTAACGGCAGTGCTGTGTCTGTCGGGAGGGAGTTATTTCTGCAGAGCTGGCAGTACTTGAAGTCGAAAGGTCAAGGAAAACCTTTCCCCTTCAGCCTCCCCGAAAAAGAGTCAGTGAGCACCGATTTGCTGCGTTTAGCAAATAGTCCCAGCCTGGCTTTTGTTTCTGCCTAGCCCAGCAGATGTAACAGCCCATTTGCTGCGCTGCTCTCCCTTTCTGATACATTTGCCTGTGTTGTAGCACCACAGCCTGCCCCTGGTTGTACAAACCAAGCTGTGAGGGGGAGCTGCAGCCTGGCCTTCCGCCTCATCCTGCTTCTCACACACCAACATGTGCACGGCCAACACTGACATGTCCTGAACCCTCCTTTCCAAGGCAAAGCAGCGTTCCCAGGCTGATGGGTGGTGTTGTTTCTGCACGACCTGTTGCTGCAGTTCCCCCTGCTCCCACAGGCCGGTGCTGCTGCCTGCCCTACAGCCAGGGAGCAGGAAGGAACAGAAGGCAGCAAAAGCGAGGATGGAGAGCAGCGAGGAGCAGGTGGAGCTGCACAATCCTGCTGATAACATCCTCCCTGCCCTCAGGAGGGCTGGGGGTTGTGATGCACGCGTGGGGCTGAGTGAAACAGGGCAGCAAGTCCTCGGCTGGAAAGAAAACTAGAGGGAAAGGGCACAAAAGGAGCATATGGAAGAGAGGGGAGAAAAAAAACAGCATGAGGAAGAAGCTGTAAGTGATGGATTGCCAGCTGTCTTTCAGGACCGGGATTTCTCCTTCCCTAAAATTATTTTCAGTGACTGTGACTGGTGGCCTCCCATCTCCTTTGAGAGCGGTCTGCTTGTGTCTGGGATGTGGGAAAAGGAGCCGAGGAAGTCAGTCTGTACCCCTGCTTGTTTCCCTTGCAAACAGCTGCTGCTGGTTTGCAGCATCTTTACAAATAAGTTGCAGACAGCCACGTTAGTCTGGTTACTTGGTGGTAACTCAGGCCAAATTCTTATAAGTTCATAGGGTCTGTATGGTGATTCCCAGCACTATGAGTTTGAGTCTGTCCAAAAAGAAACGCTTCTAGGTTACAACTTGTGCTCTGGCTCTGCCACTGTATGCACCGTTTGCACGATGCTCTCTTTGCACCGTGAGTCCCAAACCATAGGGGCAGAAATGCCAGATGTTTGGCTATGAAAAAGCAGCCTCAGATGTTCACACTTGATGCGATACCTCACTGATACCACGGGCGATACCTGGGCTAGGCGTGTGGTATCTGTAGCCTTCAACACCGAGCGTTCAAAGCCTGCCTCCGCGAGCTGCAGGGAACGTGACAAACCAGTCATCGCGATCGGTGTGAGCCTGGCTGATCCCTGAGCTTGTTATGGTTTGCCACTGCTGGGAATTGACACATCTATTGAGAAAACATGCTTTTGATGTGAACTAATGAGCAAATGGAAGCTGCTTGCACAACCTGGGAGCTTGGTGTGCCAGGGAAGGATTGCAGGGATGGGCAGAGGTGGAAAACAATGGAGTGCCTGGGTGCTGCTGTAGGGTGAGCGAAGGCACGGGGCTCTGCTTTCACGAGGTGCTGTGCTGCTGTTCCCAAGTCCTCCCTTGTGCCAGCACCACGGCTGAACAGACTTTTTCCCCCACAGGGGTACAGTTTTGCAGTGTTATTTCTTGTCATGACCATCCTGGGATAAATGCCTTGGGCTCCACTCCCTGCCAGGCCAGCACGTCTCAGCCCCTGGACTCATCTGTGGTGGATTGCCCCGACAGCAAGCACAGCTTTGTGAAACCGAACCTTTGGTTGCTTTTTTTCCTCCAAAACTTTCCTAGCAGCCGGGGAGCTGTCCTAAAGCAGCAGCTGCGTGTGGTGCACCTTTGTTAATCCCTGGGCACAGAGCCCCGCTAAGCCCGCCCGGCTGTGTGAGGAGAAGCGGCCCCAGATACTCGCCCATCAGTTTCCCTGCCTGCTGAGTAAAGCTTCCAGCTAATCCCTTTTTCTCCGGCGGGCTTCTGGTGGCTGGGGCCCTGTCCCGGAGCCACCTCGCCCTGCCCGCTCTGCCTTTTGTTCTGCTCTGGGCTGGGCCCTTGTTTTCCCCATCTGCCCCATCTGAGGCGTTGCTTGAGATCTGCTGGGCTCGCTGATGACACCCTCACGGTTTCTTTTCACCCAGCCATCCTCAAGACGTTTTTACCAGTTTCTGTTAGAAGATGTCTTCAGGAAACCTGGTCAGCCAGAAGCCTGTGATGGACACTGAGAGGCCGCTCCTCTTCTGTGGTCCCAGCAGCCACCAGAAGCCCGCTGGGGGTGGCACCTGCAAAAAGAGCAGGTGTTGGGTGCCCTTTGGGCAAAGTTTCACCTGTTTTGGCTCTTCCTTTAGAAATGCAGGTCCTTGAGAGGGGATGGGATAGCTGGGGGGGATCAGTAAATGAGCCTGTTCTTAAAAACACCCCCTGGCAGCTGAAAGGGCTGTGTCTGGTGGCATTCCTCTGAGGTTTCGCCTCCCTTATCTGGGGGTGGTGCTGCTCCAGCAGCACTGGTATGCTAGGCCTCCTTTGCATCTGCTTGGAGGGAGCCAGACAGGTGGCTCCCCTCCTCCAGACCTGATTCCTCAGCCTTTGTTCTGTTATCTCCTCTAAAAAGGTGTCTGGGCATCGCCTTACCCTCCCGGGCCCCAGCAGTCTCCCCTGGCTTAAGGAGGAAAAAGCCAAAAGCCGGGCACGCCAGGTGATGTGGAGGCTAACACAGCAACCAGACTTCTCTTGGCTCTGACTGAACGCCCTGAGTTAAGCTTGGAGCAGTTGTCCCAAACCTGCAGTTAATTTGAGGTTCGCTTCTGACCTGGGCCTGAAGAGGGGCTTGTGTGCCTGAAAGCTGCGAACACTGAGGGCACTGTTGCCAACAGAGGTCCCTGAATGAAAGCTGCGGCCTCTCCCTCCAGTCTTGGCTCCCTTGCACAGCCTCCATTGTACCTGTCCTCTTGCAGCTGCCACAGAACATAGCAATGCTCCTTTTTTTTTCTTTTTTTCTTTTTTTCCTGAGGCAAGCAAAATGCAAATGCAGGTCACATGGGGTACAAAGAGCAGGGAAGTAAGGCATTAACGCAACATCTCTTGGCCGGGCTCCACCGCAGAAGGCTTGCCCTTTCTGAAGCACCCTCTCTCCCACTGCGAGGAGCAGGGGCCTGGAAGGGCATGGCTGGACACTCGGGCTTTGTCAGATGGATTAGGATGGCAGGAGCTAGCACAGGCAGGTGCTGGAGTGGTACAGGAGCTGGAGGGACACTTGTGATGGTGTGAGGGATGTTTGAGAAACTGCAGCGGGAAGGGCCACGTAACATCTGGTTATAGCACCGTATATCTGGTGTGAGGTGGTTTGTCAAGAGGCTGTGTCCAGCATACACAAAATGCTCCTCAAAGAAGCCTGCATAATGCATTTTGATAACTAAAGGGCACCTTTGCCAGATCTGAGAGAGAAACTGGACTTTTAAGGCTAAATGTGCTGATATTACTTCATGGTAACTTGGTGCAGTCTTTTTTAGAAAAGATTCTCTGTTTAAGACTCAGAATCCATTCTGCATTAACTTCCCTAACAGTATGCTAGCAGTCTGTGTTAGACATAGATAAATTCATCAGTGGACAAGTCTGCTGTTAACAGCTCTTCTCCTAAGGAGAAGCTTGAATGTTTGCCAAAGCATTTACCTGCTTTGCAAACCCTACGAGCATTTAAGGATGTGATTGTGGTCACCCAGACCAGTAAATGCTTGTGACCTCTCAGCAGTCTGATCACTCTCGGACCTACCTGCTGCTTACCAACAAATAAAACCTTGATCCAGACACACGAGTTTCTTCCAAGAACTATACCTGGCTGAAAACAAGCATGTCACAGCACTAGCTTTTGCTTTTCAGCCAACAGTTCATAGTGACTGATCTTAAATTTCTACTTCTTGCTTGCTTTTTTTGTTGTTGTTGTTTGTTTTCCCAGGCTGTGGTGTTACCCTGTAGAGGCAAATTCCCCGTGCACGCTGTGGTTACCTTTGTGGATGTGACAGCAGGGCAGGATTACATGCGGCTTTGGGCAGCAGGACCTCTCATGTCACAGATCTATTCCTCAGGCTATTAGTGGCTGTGATAATACAAATGCACGGGAGGGGGTCTGTGAGCCCCATGGTTCCCCTTCCCCTGCTTCCTGTAAAACTGGAGGAATAAGTATGCGAGGAGCCCTGCCACATGGATAAAAGGTGGGCCCGCTGAGCCACAGCTCTCCCCTTGGGAGGCCGCAGGGAAGCCGTGGGCTCCTTATCGCTCGCCGTGTGGTAAATGTGGTGGTTGTGACAGGGCAGGGAGCAGCTGCCGGCTGGGAAGCCTTCGGCAGCCACCTTCCCTGCCCTCTTCCTTCCCCTGGTAAACCTGTGCTGCCAGAAGGACTCAGAAGGCATTCATCAATGAAGGAACCCGTGAACTCCTCCCCCTTTTACCTTCCAGCAAGCCAGGTTAGCTATTACAGCACAGGCACAAGAGAGGAGTACCGTGCCGTGTAACCAGAGACCTAAGTTCAAAAATTCTTGTCACTTCGGCAGAAGAGAGAGTTTGTGTTGTAACCTGGAGCTCGTAGGAGCTGTTAATTTTCTCCCAAGGCGGGTGCCAACACACAGCTTGTTTTGATGCCTCCAAACCATGCTGGCAAATGCCGAAGTCAGCAAGGAGCAGAGCCCCGCCGGGTGGGTTGCGGGTGTGAGCATCTCTCCCCGGTGATGTCAGGAAGATGTTGCGTGAGCCCTGCGCATCCCAAATGGCCTCGTGGCATGCGAGGACAGCAGGAGAGCAGCCAATGTGGCCGAGCTTTTTAAAAAGTGGCAATGCATTTCACTGTACATACAAATTATTGATTAATTCTGTTTATTCATTTAAAAAAATCTCTTTTTTTCCTTGTAAATTGTATACAAACAACCAAAACCCCACCAGCTGCTGCAGGACTTTCTGGACGGGTGCTTTCTGTGTGGGCAGGCAGTGCTAACGCGCTTGCCTCAGGTCTGGGCTGAAACCCCGCGGTGTGTTACGTGACACCACAGCGGGGACAGAAAAACCGAGGCTTAGCATGGGCTGCAGTAATGCTACACAAGCCCGTAAAATAAAAAGCCAAAGTGCTTAGGCACGATGACAGCACGCTGATAGGCAGTGTGTCGGTGTTACTCTGAGGGAAGCCTGCATGAAACACGGCGTGGTGGTGAGGTTGTGTCGCCCGTCAGCTTCCCAAAAAGAAAAGGAGCCGACTGAAATCCAAGGGGTGAGTGCCTGTTGCACGGACAGAGGTAACCCATTACGGGTGCTTCAACAGCAGGAAAAGTAGGGTCTGTGAGGAGCTGAGAAGCCACTTTTACATCATGGATCCCCCCGGGGGCGACTGGACCCAAGCCCCAAGGTGATCCACCATGTCACGGGGTGCTGGCACTAGCACAGCCGGGCACCCTAGCGCAACACCCACAGGCTCCCCATGGCCACGGAGCCCTGGCCGGGATCCCACAGCCCCCATGGGGCCGGGGGCAGCCTCAGGGCCCGGTGTGGGGCCGCGGGGAGGGCCCCGGGCCCCAGCCCCCGCCTCCCAGCCCCATAAAAGCGGCTGCCGGGGCCGGCGGGCGCCCTGCTGGCAGCAGGTAGGGCCGCGGCGTGCGCTTCAGTTTATTTATTTATTTATTTATTTATTTATTTACTTTATTTTTTTATTATTATATTTCTAACGACCCGCGGTGGGTGGGAGGAGGAGCGGCCGGGGAGTGCTCGGTGAATGGGGCGGGGGGGGGGGGGGGGGGGGGGCGCGGGTCCGGGGCTTTTCTTTTGTCATGTCGTGCCATGTCGTGGCGCCCCGCAGGCATGTCGTCGGTCAGGGTGGAGTGTGTCGTGAGCAGCGGCTTCGGCATCGGCGAGTCGCCGGTGTGGGACGAGAAGGAGGGCGCCCTGCTCTGCGTCGACATCCCGGGCCGGCGGGCCTGCCGCTGGAGCCCCGGCAGCGGGCAGCTGCAGGCCGTGCCCCTGGGTAAGGCGCTGCCTCAGGGCAGCTCCTAAAAACCCCCGGTACTCGGCTGTCAGCGTCCCACCATTCCAGGTTTTCCTCACACTCAGTAAAGCTGTTGCCTAATTGTACCTCTGTGTAGCTATAAATACGAAAAATGTTACTTATCTGTTTATTTTTTAATTAAAATGTTGGTGATCAGCCCCGTGCACGTTCCTAAATCTCATCTGGTAAATACTACCCCAGATTTTATTGCTCTATTTAAAGTTATTCCTTACGTTATACCTGATTGCGGCCGAAATACTATCTTCACACACATTTCTCTCTCTCTTTTTTTTTTTTAAACTAATTCCTTTATAATAACCTGCAATTGAGGTTTTACTGCATAACAGTGTAAACTAACCGTGGAGCGTTTCCTAATTTTCTGCTTTGCTTTAACCCTTGGAAAGCTCTGCCGCTCCTCGGTGTGCCTTTGGGGCTGCTAGAGGCATGTCTGAGCTGCACGGCATCGTGACCTGTCGCAGTGCAGCTCGTAGGTTGTTTCCCATGCCTGTGGTCCAGAGTGAGCTGCTCGCGTGTCTAAAGTGAGCGGCAGCTGGGCAGGAAAGAAATGTCTTCATAGCACATGCCTCTCGTCCATCGCACCCTGTTTCTAGATGCTCCTGTGAGCTCCGTGGCTCTTCGGAAATCGGGGGGTTATGTTGTCACCCTGGGCACCAGGTTCGCTGCTTTGAACTGGAAGGAGCAGCAGGTAACCACCATCGCGCACGTGGACAAGGATAAACCAAACAACCGATTCAACGACGGGAAGGTGGATCCCGCCGGGAGGTATTTCGCAGGTACGCTGGGTCTGCTGCCTGTCTCCTGCTGCTCCCTGCTGATCCGCTCCTCCCCTTGGGTTTTACAGACCACAGGCAGCGATCGGTTGTAGATGCAGTACGTGTGCATTCAGAGTTGATATATACATATAAATACGAACTGCATAGTTCATGTATATATTTGTAGCTTATAGGCGAGTTGTTTTGTTGTTTTTTTTTTTGTCTTCAAGCAGAGTTTAATCCATTTAGAAATGCATTTATATCACCTGGCCAACATCTTATCAGAACTATTTTGGTAAAAAAAAGGCCTGCGATTTAGAGCCCCCCTAGTTTAAGGCACTGACTTTGTCTCCTCCCTGTTGGTGTACTGGTTTTGAGTGCTGGGAAAGAGCCAGCAGAAATGCTGGAGAAGAGAAGGCTGAGGGTATCTTATCCATGGGTACGAGTACATGGTGGGAAGACAGAGCCAGGTTCTGCTTGGAGGTGCCCAGTGACAAGACAAGCAGCAATGGACATAGACAGAAATTAAGGAATTTGTGTGGACATATTAGAAAGCTCTTAATAGAGACTATTAATAGAGATCATCTATTTTTTACTGGTCGTCTATTAAGACTATCTTAATAGACGATCAGTAAAAAAGTGGCACTGGTTGCCCCCAGAGGCAGTGGAGTGTCCATCTGTGGAGGTATTGAAGACTGGACACAGCCCTGAGCAACCTGCTGTACCTGACCCTGCTCTGAGCAGGTTGCTCAGGGCTGTTCAGGTGTGTTGGAAGATAAATGCTGCCCTCACCTTTCTTAATTTCTGAGTGACCGAGTAAAGCATTTTGCAGAAGTCACACTGCATGCCACTTCTGTCGCAGTTCAACAGACAAAACAAAGGCTCTGTGTTGAAATCTGCTAAGTGCAGCACTTCTGAAATCTGCCTTTCTCTTTTGTTTCTTCCCTGAATTTCTGAAGCCCCCCTTCCTTCTGCAAACCCTGGGGAGAGCCCGCTCACTCTGAACATGCTTTCCTCCCCGTTGTCTCCACACAGGTACGATGGCTGAGGAGATTCGACCCGCTGTGCTGGAAAGGAACCAAGGCTCTCTGTATACACTTTGCCCTGACCTCTCTGTAGTGAAGCACTTTGATCGGGTGGACATTTCTAATGGGCTGGACTGGTCGCTGGATCACAAAACCTTCTTTTACATTGACAGCTTGTCCTACTCGGTGGATGCCTTTGATTATGATATCCAAACTGGAAAAATTGGTATGAATCGTCCTATTTTAAAATACGCACTTGTGCTTGAAGATTGTGGGGTTGGTTTTCATGGTGGTTATTACCAAGAAGATGAATTCTGATCTGAGATCTGAGAGCACTTCTTCAGAATCCTCTGTAGAACAAAGGAGCAGAAGCCATATCAAAACTCGTTTGTGCCCACATAGGCTGCCATCTCAAACTAGTCAGAAGCTGTTGCTAACATGATAAAATATTTAAATCGCATGATGGAGTTTGAGTAGTAGTCTGGAGTGCTGTTATTAAACATGATGCGTATCTGATCTTCCTGTGTAAAAAGGGCAAAGTGTTTCTTGTTAGATTTTGTAGATGGTTAGATTTCTGTGGCTGCATGAGTCTGACTTTTGCAATACCTCTGCTATTCTTCTTTAGATTTTTTTTTCACCCTATTTTGTTTTTTAAAACCTCAGCTCTTAAATAAAGATCCTGCAGACAGAGCTAAGCAACAACTGGAGAGCAGTAACTCAAAGCTCTTCTTCCTTCATTTATTTAAAACAAAACAAAACACGCCCTTAAGGGCTTCTACAAGCTGGGGCAAAAGAAAATTCCAGTGACTTGGACTAAGAAATTGCTTTTGAATACATGGGCTGCAGAATTCTGCTTTAAAGAGCCCTGTAAATTTCAAATTTAGTTAGCTTTAACAGTGTGAATTCAGAGCTATTTTAGGTATAGCATCTTGTCCTGGTGCCTCTGCTATGTTTTTGGTTTACAGTTGAATTTTTCTTTAGGAAGTAGTGTGGTCCCCCCCTTCTTTTTCCGTGGGCAATCTGATAATCCCTAGGAGCTCAAGGGAAACTCATTAAAAGTATTGCAACATATGAGAAACATTGAAGTTGTCAGAGCATAAAATAAACAATGTTGGAAAGTTGGTTTTAATTTTCTTTAATAACAGTGGATAAAAGTTCAGATAGAACTATTTGTTTTTAAGTTGACAGTGTGCCTTTGAAGTTGATGCTTTTCCTAACTCTCTGTTTATATAAACTCTCAGTTTATATATCTGAAGGTCAGCTTTGTGTTGGACCAGTGATTATTGGCACGTTCCAGCAATCTGTTATGAAAGTCTTTTCTGTTTGAAAGTTCAATTTCTCTGACTGGAAGCAACTCATACTTGGAAAAGTTCAATCTACCTTTAGAATACATAGTTCATGTCCTGAATATATATATATATATATATATATATAATATTAATTTATTCAGTTACTTATTTGATATTGTGAGTAGGGAACATGAGTGGTGCAGTAGAAAAGAGCATCAACCAAAGGAACTACACTGTGTAATTTTGTTGTATTTTTTTCTTCTAAATTGCAGACAACCGCAGGAGTGTATACAAACTGGAGAAAGAGGAGAGCATTCCTGATGGGATGTGCATTGATACAGAAGGCAAACTCTGGGTAGCTTGCTACGATGGTGGAAGAGTGATTCGTCTTGACCCCGAGACAGGTAAGCCCTTGCAAAGGGTGGACTTGAATTCTGCAGAATTCAAACAAAGAAAAAAAAATGCAAGGAGTAAGTTTTTTTTTTTTCTTGCCTCCATACAGAAATGGTACGACTTTTCTTTTTAATTTTTTTTCTCTTTTTATTTAGCAGTTTTATGTTTCTGCTCCTAAAAGTTCGCTTCGTAAATAAGCCTCCATTGTTCCAAGCCTCGGTTATGTTGGAAAAGATAAAGTTGCTGAGAGGGATTGCCATTATATGTGTTAGAATAGAATAAATAGTTGAGTTGGAAGGGACCTACAAAGATGATCAAGTCCAACTGCCTGACCACTTCAGGGCTAACCAGAAGTTAAAGCACATTACTGAGGGCATTGTCAAATGCCTCCTGAACACCGGCAGGCAGGGGCAGCAACCACCTCTCTAGGAAGCCTGTTCCAGGGTTTGACCACCCTCATGCTAAAGAGATTTCGCTAATCCCAGCCTGACCCCCCAGCACAGCTCTGTGCCGTTCCCGCGTGTCCTGTCACCGGTGCCCAGGGAGCAGAGCCCGGCACCTCCCTCTGCGCTCCCCTCCTCAGGACGCTGCAGAGAGCACTGGGGTCGCCTCTCGGCCTCCTTTCTCCAGGCTGGGCAGCCCAGCTGTCCTCAGCCTCTCCTCATAGGACTTGCCTTCCAGCCCTTCTACCGGCTTTGCTGCCCTGCTCTGGGCACTTCCAAATACCTTAACACCCTTTTTATGTTGTGGAGCTCAGAACTGCACAGTATTGAAGGTGAGGCCGCACCAACACCACACAGCATGTACTGGTTTGTCTCACAGTTGATAACTTGTCCAGGATGCTGTGAGGGATGGTATCAAAGGCCTTACTAAAATGCAGAGAGATTACATCCATCGCCTTCCCTTCATCCACCAAGCAGGTGACCTTATTGTTGAAGGAGATCAGGTTACTCAGGCAGGGTTTTCTCTTCATGAACCCATGTTGACTAAGCCTGATAATAGCTTTGCTCCTTAAATACCCATTGATAGCACCCAGGATCATCTTCTTCGTGACTTTTCCAGGGACTGAGCTTTGACAGGTTTGTAGTTGTCCAGGTCTTCTCTCATACCCTTCTTGCAGATCAGTATAACGCTGGCTAGCTTCCAGTCAGCAGGGACTTCTGCAGCCTCTCGAGACCCTTGGTAAATTGTTGAGGCTGGCCCAGCTGTAACATCTGCTAACTCATTCAGCACTTTGGGGTGAATCCCATCAGGCCACGTGGACTTAGGAACATTCAGCTGATACAGCTGGTCCCTTACAGTTCTGGTGGCCACAGATGGAAAGACATTGCTCCTCCTGTCACAGTCCTCCAACTCAGAGGCCACCTGCTGTCACCTCTCCCACGAGGCCTTCTCTGTTCTCAAACAACAGGTTTAGGAGGGGCACTTTTCCTCAGTAAGTACCTGTGACAGAAAATTACCTTCGGCATGCTTGTGGCTGTATGATACTCCCAGCTTATGCCTGGGAACTTGACATCTGCCATAAAGATAAGGGCAAATGATCCAAAGACTTCTGGTTGCCTATCAAATAGCTCAGCCATGCTATCAACCCGGATGGATGCTTAATAGCAGATACCCATGATGACATCCCTTTGCATCCGTCAAAGAGTTAGAATCCTCTCGTGTCCAGTGTTCACCATATTGATGATAAGAGACTTGGAAAAATATAGATAAGCCACAAAATTTCAAAGATGACTTAAGCCATTTCAAGTCTTGCTTTTTTTTTTTAGCGTGGTGTTTTTTTGGGCTATTTTACTAAAGTTAATACAAGTCGCACATGCCACTGATGCCAGCAACATTTTTTTATGATTGAAAATTATTTACATGGTAAGTTTTGCAACTGAAACCATAAAAGTATATTTAATAGACTCGGTGGCATTTTATCGTTCCCACAGTAATGTGTCTTGGGCACACCCAAGACATTATTGAGCCCGTCACGTGTTGCTACTCTCATTTCAACTTTGGTGGTCTGCCAGGCATGACTTAGTCTGGGTATAAACATTTGTAAAGAGAGAGAGAGAGAGACTGCACCATGCTGTCTGCGAGATGGAAGCTTGGTTTTGACAGATTCCAGACAGCACAGGCTGTACCGAGCTGCTTTTGGGGTCTCTTGAACCCAGGTCCTGCCCTAACAGAAGTCACGGGGTTTTGTGAGGCTGCAGGCTCAGGGATGCCAGCTTCCCTTGGTGTGTGCCCCTGCCACAGCACGCTGCAGACCCCGTGTCAGGCACACGTGTCAGGCTGCCACCTCTCTTCCAAATTCTGCAGAGCCTCTTAACTGAGGCTCAGGCAGTGTTTTTCCCATCGCCGTTTTATTTATACCCATCCAAGGCCCTGCCAGCCTGCGGGACTTCCTCCTGTGCTGCAGAGCCTGCTCCACAAGCCTGGTAGGATGAAGCTGCAGCTGGGAGATCCCAGCAGCTCTGGGACCTGTTCCTGGTCCCTCCTTCTAGAGGGCAGAGCACACCTGGGCAAGCTCCAGCAGCCCTGTGGATGCCCTCACAGAGCACTGGACTTTACCATTTTCCTCTCCGGTTCCCTGTTTGTACCTTTTTCCTTGTAGGTTCTCACTTTTTTTTTTTTCATTTTTCTTCCCTTTCCTGCACCCTTTTTGGAAGGAGGTAAGGTGTTTTTTTAGGGGAATGCCAATAACAATAGTGTCCATAAGCAGATGTATAGGGAGAGTGTAAGAACAGGGGAAGTGGGGTACACAGCTTAATGCTCTCCCAGCTTCCTGCTGTTTTCATCTCAGGGTCTTCCTGAGCTGGATGTGATGTCTGGTGCACCTCTAACTGCCAGTGCATTTCTCATCCATGAACTTGTCCTGTCTCCCTTCAACCATGTGAAGCCCTGAGCACCCACGGTGAACAGCAGCAAGAAGTTTCACAGGCTGCATGTCCACGTCAGAAGGAGCCTTCTTTCTTTTGAAGTAGTCTGTGAAATCTGCACTTTGCACAATTCCGAGGGAATTGTGACTGCTTAGGGAGGTGAACCAGACGGGTTTGAAGATGACTCAATGAAAAATCTCTCAGGTGCAGATTTTCTGGCATCTCCAGGAAGATGATGCCCATCTCAGAGTTCTGTAAACAACACCTTCCAGGCTGTCTCTGCTGAGACCTCTCTGCAAGCGCAGTCAGGGTCTCTCCCCTTATCTCAGGGGCTCATGCCTCTTCTCCTACAGCACGTTTTCTCTCTCTGAATGCCATTCTTGCTCCTTTTTGCCCAGACTTGCTGTGAGCCAATTGCTAGGGTGGCCTCTGGAGTGTTGTATAAGACACCGTGTAACCCATGCAGCCATGTAATCCCTCTACTTCCAGCTGACTGGATAACCACAAAGTGCTGCGGGTGCCAGTTGGCAGGAGCATCGCCTTGGAGCTCGCTTTGGTCCTCATCATTCCCAAGCAGCGGACAGGACTTGCTCTCTCCCAGTTTTCTACATATTTCTATATATTTTGCTCTTCTTAGGGGAAAAAAGGAGGTAACCAGATCTGTCTATAATCTCTGACACTCTGAGCAGCATTACACTGATTGTGATTGTGACTTTTTTTATTTCTTTACTTTTGTTTTTTACTTTGGCTGTTGTGGGTGGGTCAGTGCCAAATAAGCTTGTTATACAACACCAGGAATCCCAAAGTCAGACTTCCCTGGCTATTATGTACAAGAGGCTCTTTCACCGCTGCTGGCTTGCTATTTTCTTTAATTTATTTTGGAGTTAAAAGCAAGGCAGATTAAAAGTACCCAGCCCATGTGTCAGGGCATTCAGCAAGACAAAGGCAATTCCATTCGTCCTTCTCAGCCCCGAGTTTTGGATAGACTGGTTACATTCCTTCTAGCAAGTGAAATGGATCAGGAGACCTCCCTTAGTCCTGCAGCTTATGTTGCACACCCAAGCTGTCTTCCCACACCAAACCAGAGCCCGAACTGTTCATGGTGAGCAGCAACTTGTGGGGTCTGAGCCAAAACTGTGCCAGGACTGCACTAGCAGCTCGGTAGTGTGGCCCTGTGCTTGTGCCCTGCTTGGTGATCTGGTACAGGTGAAGCCATTTGGGCTGTGCTTTTGTACCTTCACTGCTCATTGCAAAAGGCCAAGGCACAGCGTGTTGGGTGAGGCAAAAGGTTTGGGGCACATGAAAGGGAAGACAAGGGTAGATACTTCGATAAACACATCCTGGGAAATAGTGCCCAGCTCTGGAGCAGACCAAAAACTTCTCACAACGTGTTAAGTGGACCAAACTTCCCATTTTCTTCTTTCCATTTCTTCTTTCTTTCTTTTTCTTCTTCTTCTTCCCATTATCAAAGTTTCTGTCCCGTTGTTTCAAGACACCACTGACCAGTCAGTTGCTGTAAAGGGACCAAGCCTTCTGCACACATAAGTGAGGGGCCAGGGAAATCACGTATTTTGTATGAGATCACATATTTCACATATTTTTTGTATGCGATCACATGAATACAAAAATGAATATATAATATTTTTGTATTCATGTGCTTTAGTGTACTTCCAGAAAGAGAAAGTCAATTGTAGGTAAATAAAGCAGGCATAATGGGTACGAGCCATTATTGTATTGCCCAGGTTTGGGAGGAATTTTAGAAAAATTTGCTTTGAAGTGCCTCAGCAATCTGCAGGTTGATGCCAGGGGCAATCTGTTTACTACTGTCATTAGGATGGTAGTTATTTGTTGTATAATAAGTGCATAATATTGTTTATGGTTGCCCCGAGTTTTTTGTAAACTTCAGACGTGTCCCATGATCCCTATTTTATGCAAGCTTAATTTGAAAGGCTATTGAAATTTCAAGAAAATCTTCTAGGAATTAATCTTCCCTAACTTCAGGCGGTAGAGGCGTAGTGAGAGTTGCACGAGCTCTGCTCGCTCCAGGCTTCCTTTGTAGTTAAAATAGAGAAGTCAGCAGGTCTGGGGCGTGTTTCATGTGACCTGTTTTAAGGAGGAATTAAATCCCATTTCCATTGCCTGTATGGGCAGCCTAGATGATGAGCTCAGATGTAGATGTCTGTGCTGTGGATGTTAGCATTTAATTAGAGGACACGCTGGGTTTTGGGGCGGGATTCATTTGTGATAACTGAGATTGAAACTTGTCAAGTGATACACGGTCAACAACAAGGTGGTTTGCAGAAGTCTGCCTGCTTTGTCGCCGTGCTCATCAGTATGCTGAGGCACAGCAGGAGCCCTCCCTCGGCCCTGGGATTCCTTTTTGTGGAGCACCTGGCTCCATGTTGGTTATTTGCAATAATTTGTTTAAATCCCTTGCTGTAAGCAGACAAACAAGAAGCAGCGTGAGTGTTTTTCTCTAGGAAAAAGGATCCAGACTGTGAAGCTTCCTGTTGACAAGACAACTTCCTGCTGCTTCGGAGGAAAGGATTATTCAGAAATGTATGTGACTTCTGCCCGCGACGGGATGGATAAAGAGTGGCTTTCACGGCAGCCGCAGGCTGGTGGGATTTTCAAGGTGAACGGTTCTTCCCCCTTTCACTTCACAAAGCCTTTCTCCTCCTGCGCTTAGACAACAAACCAGTCAGAGCGGTGGGAAGCAGGAAGAGGGTGGTCATCAAGACATCAATAATACACATTAAGCTATTCTTCATATTCTTGGTTCCTGTTGCAGATGGAGAGATACAGATGTATTCAGAGATTTGAAAATGCTTTTTGATTTGAAATGTTTAACTGGTCACATCCATACTAGCAAGTAAAATGGACCAAGAAGTGCCCTGTAGGTCCTGCAATATGTGGCATGCTGCAGCTGATACTGCAAAGTTTCTGTGCCATCACCTCCTTCTACTGCTCCCCCTCCCAAGAGGGAGTTTTCTGCTTGTTACAGGAAGAAACATGGCATGTTTTGTGTCCTAAACAATGGCAGATAAAAACGTCTGCTTTTATTTACATTCTACTTAGTTTTAACTAAATTCTCTCTTTAAAAAATGTCACTTTGGGATTGTTTTTTCAAAGCCCTAGTCTTCCATACATTGTGAACTGCAGAATTAAAGCTTAGTAGTATCCGAGAAGAGGCTTTTGGGGAATGGTCGATGGACTGAGGAACAGACTGTGGCCTGTGATTACTTAGCTTTAGAGAAGGAGCACAGGTTGAAATTCCAGGCTGTGACGAGCTGCAGTATACAACATACAGCAGTATGTCAAGTTGGACACAGTCCTTTTCTAAATCAGAGCTTGTCTGGTTTTGAAAGAAAAGCAAGTGTTTGGCAGTGGTGACTCATTGCATTTATCTTCTTTCTTCCTCTTTTTTTTTTTTTTTGACAGATAACTGGGCTGGGGGTGAAAGGAATCCCGCCGTATGCATTTGCAGGTTAAATGCACACTCTTCAGAATGGAGTCCAGAAGACTGGCTTAAGCAAGACAAATCGGAAGGTCTTATGTGGGTGTTCAGCATCTTTTGCTTTGAAACCATGACACGATTACAATATCTCATTAGGAAATGATGAAAAAGTAATGAAATATGTGGAATATTTTAAAACTGATTTTTTTTTTTTAAATTTTAAAACTTTTTAAACTCTATTACTTTATGTATCTGATGGTATTTTTTCAGTTGTGGTAAAAAGACTCTCACCCTAATAAACTATTGAATATTGTAAGTTTCTTCTCTAACGGCCTTTGTTTCAGTATCTTTTCTTCTTACTCCTTGTTCTTCTGTCTCATTTGCAATTATAGTACACTGATATATTGATTAAACTACTTGTAGTGACTCCTTTACATATTTTCTGGAGTTTCTCATAAAATATCCATTTGTCCCATGATGTTTCCAGCAACAGAAACATCAGTACTGATTGCTGGGCATCTGCGGCTTCCTTTTTACATTATGGTTTTACAGCCCTCAGCTGTGGCTGTGCTTAAATTAACTGATGGGCTGAAGCCCATCGTCTCTCCCCACCGCATGTCATTATGTTGCTTATTTTGTTTCAGATAAAAACTTCACAATCGAACCACATCTTTGCCCATCCTTGGAAGATCTCATTCTGTTTTGGGGAGATCTGTGGCGATAAAAAACATCGGGTGGTGTTGGCCATGTGTGTTTTAAATAAAACCTTGTCTGCACCTCCCTCCCTCCCACTGGACCAAACGCTCCTAGAGCAAGGCAAGAGGAGCCCATGTGCCCCAGTGGCAACTGCTTCCAGCAATGTGCAGGAAGGGAAGTTTTGCTGTAATTTGCTCACAGCATCTCTCAGCATCACAGTGTCTCTCCAAATCTGTTGGAGGTAGCTTCTCTGCTGGATCTGCTCGTGTCTCCGAGCCCCCTGAGCGTGCAGGGGGTGACTCGGCAGCTGCCTGGCTGCTGGATGACACCAAATCCTCAGTGCTGCTTTCAGCCAAGGGGCGTGCAAGTCACCCTTTTCCCTCACTAAAGTGTGTGGGGGGTAAATCTCATCTGCTGGAAGAGCAGGAGGTTTAAGCAGCTCACTTCAGGGCAGAAGGTGAGGAGCAAGGTGATGAAGGAAGCTGGGGCTTCTTCGAGCGTCCACCATGCCCCCACTTGCTTTACACGTGGCAAGGTAAACTCAAAGCACAGCAGTGAGGGCGTATGAGGTGAGGGAGATGGAGCGTGTGGCTAATTGAGGGCTGTGATCTCCGAAGCCATCTCCGATAGCGGCAGCTCGGGAGCTGTGCTGTAGGGCAGCTGTGGTTGAAGGCTAATGGGTGGCCGGAGATGCAGCGGAAAATAAGCAGACACAGGCACAAATAAGCTCCCTGTACCCTAACCATCATGCCGCAGAGGTTCCTGCGCTTCAGTCTGTGTCTCTTGCTTATTCGGAAAAACAAAGATGTGGAAAATCACCAGCCAAGAGGCACCCAGGAGACGCGGGGAGGACACGCAGGGATTTTAGGAAGAAACGCCACCTCCCCTTTCTGCAAGATCACCCGCGGGGCTTCGTGCCCCTGGCTTCACAGGCACAGAGAGGCGAGGAAGAGCCAGCTGTGCCAGCAGAGCCGTTCCTGCAGTGTTACCAAATCCCCACCGGGGCCATGCAGCCTGCGGGGCCGAGGCCGTGGCCGCTTGCAGCACCTCGGGGGCCTGACTGGGATCTCGTGACGGAGCACCCGGTCCCCACAGGGGCTCAGCAGCTGCTGCTCCCCGGCCTTTCCCTGCCGGCTCCCTCCGTGGGGAGGCTTCTTGGCTTTTGTTTAATCCCTGCCTTATGAGCGGCACGCACCTCTCTGAGCAAGGACTGGTGCTGATTTAAATTGGGGTTGAGCAAGAGCGCGCTGACAGGAGAGGCTGTATCAGGAGCAGCAGCTGCTGCGCCCTGAGGGGTTTTCTTCATCCTCGTGACCAAAATCTATAGTCATGGGTGAAGCATATTTATGCCCAGCCAAGCTGGAGAAATCCCAAATAATCCTTCGCAGGCAAAAGAGCTCTGCTTACATAAAAGCAGGCGGCACTGACCGCCCAGGGAGCTCCTGCTCTTCCTGACTGAAGATCAGGGAGGGACCGGGCCCTTCCTACAAAAGGGCGAAACCACAAGGAGATAAGCCTTCGCTGGAGTTTTGGGCAACGCCATTGAGTGGGCTATTGCCGGGGTGAGTAGCTACACCTGTGCCCGTCTGGAGGGTTTTAATGACCGTGTCTTCATTAGCTCTACCCTTTGCTGCTGTTGCCAGGAGGGTGGGAATGATAGCTGCAGATGACTGTCTGGCTGGAGGATGGCTTTAAGGGCTGGAGACGGCCAAATTGTATGCAAAGGAAGGTTTCCAGGGAGAGAACAGTTGGGCTGGACGCTCGAGGAGAAGAAGCTGCAGCAGGGCAACCTGGGGAGCGGTGGCAGATTCAGTAAATACTCGCGTGGTGGCGGTAACAAATGCAGCGCTATTGTCTGAGGGCATGCCCGTGGGTAAGAGCAGACGAGCAGCAGTGTTTAAATGCTGCGTTAATATGTATGGCGCGCCGATACACTCCCCCAACGCGCTGCTGGGACAGACCTGGGCGCTATAAGAAGCAGCAGGAGCAGCGGCACCGGAGCAGCGCCAGGCAGCGGGAGGGGAGCGAGCCAGCCCAGAAGGAAGCACCGAGGGCTGGGGAGCCCTCAGACAGAGGTACAGGGGCGCGTGGCTGCCATCAGCCAACTTAGCTCTCCGCTTCTGCTTTGCAAAGCAGCCAAGTTAGAAACAGGTGAAGCATGTGGTGGTGTTGAGTTGAGGAAATTGTTAAAATAATGATTTGGCTGGGTGAGAGCAAGCGTGCACCTGTTGCTGCAGGGTCACACCGCTTGTCCCTGAGGTCCACACAGCCTTTGAGAGCAGCCTGCAGGAAGGCAGGCAGGGGGGATGTCCGCATGGTGGGTGGGGCGGGAGATGCCGCACCAGTAGACCAGGAGCTGGTGGGACTGGCATCAGAAATACCCAAAGAGATGGTGCAGGATGGGGTGGGAGCTGCGCTCGGCCTGGCACGGCCGATGGGGTTGCCTCCGAGCTGTTTGTCAGCATGGGATTTCACACTGTATATTTTTTTATTGTGTCCAGGCGAGTGTTTCTTCCCATTGCATGACTTGATTTTACTCCGCCACGGCACGTGGAGAGGAAGTAACTCAAGTCACCTGACAAAGAGTTGACTGGGAAGCATGGTTTTCTCCATTGAAATTCCTTTAGAAAAAAATGCTTTGGGATGTTTGTAGAAAAAAAAAAAAAAGACTGTTTTTTTTTTTTGTTTGTTTGTTTGTTTTTTCTTTAAAGTTATAATTCAGGTGGGAAGAAGGAACAAATGCTGTGAGGGTGGGCAGAGACGGAGGGGCTGTGCTGGCAGCCTGGGTGGCAGCGCAAGGGCAGCCCGCGGCTGGTCCCTACCTCTGGCACGACCGCGCTGCCTGAAACACAGGCATTTGGCAAAGGATTTGGCCAAAGGATTTGGGTGGGAAGGATTGCCAGCTTTCTGCTGAGAAACGCTGGAGTTTGGCTTAGGGCCGTAGGTTTTTTTAATCTCTGCATTTGGCTAGGTGATGACTACGTCGGGATAATCCCAGGTCAAACGCGGTTATTTGCTTATCTGGGAGAAGCTTTCATTCCGTGGGCCACGTGAGCGCAAAATTAAAGCGTTTGCTCGGTTCTCACACGGGCAGAGAAATGCGTTGCTGGTTCCTGTGCTGGTTCGGGACGGGCCCTGCCAGCACCCCGAGCACCCGGAGCTGCAGCAGCCCGGGCTGGGCACCTCGCGGGGCAGCCGGCGGCACGGCCGGGAGCGGGAGCCAAGGCTCGATGGTGATAGCACAGCTTCATCACGGGAATAATCTTCCCTCGCCGTTCAAAGCAACTTATGCTACAAAACCCTCCCCTGTGTCTTATCAGCCTGCCCTTTTTATCATCTGAGACGTTCGTTTGCCCGTAAATTTGGGGAGAGCGGGCTATCCCTGGGGCGCACGCGTGGTGCAACGCCTGCTTTCCTCAGCTGCTCTCATGACAGGAGCAAAGTGCTGAGCCAGGGCTTTTCCCTCTCACATGCCTGGCTGCTGGCACTGCCAGCCGGGCTGTTCAGGAGGGGCTTGGTGCGTGCCTCATTGCTCAGCTGCCTGCTGATGGAAGGGGAAGCGCGGCAGGTTACCTGCTGGCCGCAGATAGCATCAGCGATTGCGCCTTGTTAAGCGGCTCCCCAAGCAGCAGCCGGGTTCATTGGAGCAGCACTGGAGAAGAGGCAGCAGCCCAGGTCTCGTAAGGCTTTCCTGGGCAGGTGTGGTGTTTTGGTTCACTGCCGAGTGTCGCATTGGTGCCCTACGGCTTGAGAGAAGCATTCAGCTGCCGGACCCAGGGAAAATGTGCTTAAAATTCCTTGGTTTGCACGGGCTGCCGTATTCTTCTCAGCCTCCAAACCCTCACTGCCCGTGTGGCAGTGACACCCGTCAGCCCTGTATGGGCTTTAGGCGCGATTCCAGGAGTCTGAAATGCCAATAAAATTGTGCAGAGGGGATGCAGCCAGGGTGACCGTGACGTTTTTAGCCTCTTGTGTTTCTCTTTGGGGATCACATGGCAGGATTTGGTGGTTTCTGCCTGGAATTGCAGTTTTTCCTGCATGCTCGTCTCTGATGCTTTGGTGCTGCGGCCAGCAGGCCGAGAGGTGCTGCACAAGAAGATGCGGGGCAAAAGGATGCCTCGAGGTGATGAGCATGGGGTGTTTTGAACAGCACTTTTTGGGGTTGGTTCATCACTGGTGGTGGGACTTGGTGCCATATGAAACAGCTGGTGATGAGGTGGGTGCGTGCGCCTTGGGATGGGTCTGTGAATCAGTCCCTGACCTTGTCCCTTGTGGTCCCTTATCTGCTGGCCCTGCTTTGCTGCAGCAGGAGGGGGATCCCACGGAGGTGAGCAGAGCAGGTCCCTGCTCACCAGACCCTGGCTCAATGACACGGTGAGGCCAGCGTTAAAAGTCTCTGAGCATCAAGTCAAAAATATTGCAGCCACACGGCACCAAACTTCAGCCCCACAGAAACTCACTCCTCCAGCTCCAGCACGGCTTAACAGGTTTTAGAGGGTTCATTTTTGCTGGCACCTCGTGACACAGCCTCATTTATACTTCAGAGCCAGTGTTACCTGAGCATTTCTATGCTGGAGCCTGGCCATTGTGGCTGGTATCAAAGCGGAGACCCGGAGACGCTCAGCATATATTGCATATAAATGGTATGTAGACGTGGCACTTGGGCAAAAAAAAATGATGAGGTTGAGGAACTACCACCCCATCCCATAATGCAGTGTGTAAAATCACTTCCTAGCATGCATGTTGGCTGTGCGGCCTCAGCATGTTCTTCTGACATCATTTTTGGGGACAGGTGGATACATACAGTTCTAGTTTGGGGCCCCTCACTACAAGAAGGACATCGAGGTGCTTCAGCGAGTCCAGAGAAGGGCGATGAAGCTGGTGGGGGGTCTGGAGAACAAGTCCTACGAGGAGCGGCTGAAGGAGCTGGGCTTGTTCAGCCTGGAGAAGAGGAGGCTCAGGGGTGTCCTTATTGCTCTCTACAGATACCTCAAAGGAGGCTGTAGCGAGGTGGGGGTTGGCCTGTTCTCCCACGTGCCTGGTGACAGGACAAGGGGGAATGGGCTAAAGTTGCACCAGGGGAAATTTAGGTTGGATGTTAGTAAGAACTTCTTTACTGAAAGGGTTGTTAGGCACTGGAACAGGCTGCCCAGGGAGGTGGTGGAGTCACCATCCCTGGAGGTCTTCAAAAGACGTTTAGATGTAGAGCTTAGGGATATGGTTTAGTGGGGACTGTTAGCGTTAGGTCAGAGGTTGGACTCGATGATCTTGAGGTCTCTTCCAACCTAGACAATTCTGTGATTCTGTGATCGGGGGAAAAAAATCAAAGCTGTGTTGTCTGAGCCTTGCCTTGTTGTGCAGAAAACAGAGCAGTCCCTGGTTCCCATGTGCGAGCATTTTCACTCCTGGTGATTGCTGGCTCTTCCCGCTTACTTTGAAGCATATTAGTGCTAATTAATTATCTGCAAATCTTATCCTTGGCTCACCTGCTGGGAAACAACGCCTGCACTGAGGCAGCAAGCTGTAGGAAGAACACGGTGTCAGGAACTGGCTGGCTCCCAGGGAATCTCTCCCATCTCTGGTGGGCGGGTGCAGCGGCGGCGTCTCCATCAGCGCTGAATGAGGGAGCCACCGGGGCCCCTTTTGTTTTGTAACAGCTGAGTTGTGGAAGTTATTGCTCAAATCGCAGGCGGGGCCAGTGCCAGGGCAGCGGCCAAGCCCCGAGGAAGCAATATGGGGTGATGTGGGGCAGAGGGATGCAAACAAGACGGATTTTTGGAAAGGATCCCGGGGAGGGGATCAGCCCTCTGTGGGAGCAGGGACCGGGATGGGAGCTCCACAGCGCTGGCGGCCTGCAGGTGGCATTGTACAGAGCATAATTAGCTCGTCTGCGTTGATGAGGCAGAACTTTGCTCCTCTGAAATGAGGCTTCCCCCAGCCATGCCCAGCTCCTGCCCAGGTCCCCTCCTGCAGTCTTCTGGGCTTTCCCCGGCACTTCTCACCTGGGGGAGGTTTGCTCAGGAGGAGCCTTGGCTCCCTGAGCCCAGTCCCAGCCCAGGAGGTGCTAGGGTAGGATGAGAGGCCACAGAGGTGTCACGGGGGCCTCCTAAATCACTCCATTTTGTGGGATTTGGGGGCTTTGCCATTCACAAATCCCACTTCTAAGCGTTGTCATTACGATCTTCCCCAGAGCGAGAGCTTTTCACGCAGCCTGTTACTGACTCTCTTCCCCTCAGGCCATGTGCTCCTCCATCAGAATTGAACCCGTGGTGAAGGAGAAGAACAGGATGGGAGAGTGCCCGGTCTGGGAGGAGCGGGAGGACGCGCTCGTCTACGTCGACATTAACTCCCAGAAAGTCTGCCGCTGGAGTGCGGCCACCGGCCAGGTGCAGAGCGTGGCTGTGGGTAAGGGGCCGCTGCCTTCAGGGCCATTCGCTGCTCCGTCTCGCGAGTCTGATCCGGGTCTGCAGGGGGAAAGGTGAGGTCCTGAGGGCTGTGTCCGCCCAGAAGGGGGAGAGAGATGGAGAACACAGAGCTGGCGAGCTGTGCTCCTCAGGGGAGGATGTTACAGACATCTGCAGAAATGTTGGCCTTGCTCTGTTGGCATCAGCTCGGCCTTTCCTGGGCCAGGAATGCCCTGATCAAGCCCTCTGTGAGGTGGGGTGGGGTGGGGTAGGGCCCACTGCTGGCCCCAGAGGTGCCCATCATCTCCCGTCCCTCTCGCCTGCAGATGCCCGTGTTGGCTCGGTGGCACTGCGGCAGTGCGGGGGCTACGCCATCGCCCTGGGGACCCGGTTTGCCTTTCTGGACTGGGACACCCAGGCGGTCACCACCATCCTCGAGCTCGAGAAGGATAAGCCCAACAACAGGTTCAATGACGGGAAAGTGGATCCAAAGGGGAGGTTTTTTGCTGGTAAGTCGCCGGCAGAAATTTTCCCTGGAGCAAAGAGGAACTAACGAGGGTGTGTTGTACACAGCGCGCTTCATTCCAGGTTCTCAATTCCTTTGTTGAATTCCCCACAAAACCCACTGCCGCCAGTGCGAGCCATCGTGTGAGTAGTGTGCTCGGCTGCTGCTTCAGCCTCCAGTCACCCAGGAGAGGAGGACAAGTGGTGCTGGATCCTTTGATCTAGATGAGGGCAGAGGTTGCCCAGAAGGGCCACCAGGCAGGAAGGCTCCGCTTCTGCTTTGCAGATGGTTTCCCAAAAGTCTGCCTGTGCAGGCAGGGGAAAGCCATCAAAGGGCTTACGTGGGTGGGGAGGTTTCTGGAGGTGCAGAGGAGGATGTGGCTCCTAGACCAAAGCAGGCGCTGAGGCTCGCAGCCTTCAAATGCAAGCACTGCGCAGCCCATAGGAAAAGGTGCTGGCAGAGCAAGCGGGGCTGTTGGCACTGGCCGCAATACAGATAGGGACCCCTCAGGTTTTCCTCCTATCCACACTGGGAGCAGGGAGCAACTGATGTGAGTGAAAATGGCCCTGCCAGCCAGCCACATCCTCTTATTTCAAATTTGCCAAAATCAGCAAATTCGTTTGGCTTCTGGTTGTGCTTTAGGGCTCATGTGTCACTAGAATGAGAATAGGAGAGAAGTTAAAGTACACCTCTTTGTATACCTGTTCCTAGCTCTGTGTGGCAGATCAATGATTTCAACAGCAGTTTTGGCCAAATGTTGTAAAACAAACTCAAGAAACCTTATAAAATAGGAGACCAACAGAAACAGATTGCCCCAACTGAAAGAAAATGTAAATGTCTCCTCTAGGGGTCTTAATTATATTTCAGAGCTCCCTCCTTGGAGAAGGGTGAATCTGTAAGATTCACTTCTGTAAGAGTGAATCAGAAATTAAATAACGAATGCAACACTGAGGCATAAATTAATTAAAAATATCTCACCTCTGTTGTTCTTCACTTGTGATTTACAGCACCTGTATTTTAAGGTCACAGCCCATTTAAATAATAAAAGTAGCCTATAAATAGCAACAACAAGAGCCTATGATACTTGCCTACATCCTTGCTTCCTCTCATTGTGAGCAAAACCTCAGCACTTGGTGTCTTGTGGCTTTCTTTGTCTTTGGTGCCTACGACTGAAACCACACGGAGATGCAGAAACTCGCCCTGCTGTTGGCCAGGATCACTTCCCCCGGGCAGCTTCTCCTGGACTGCTCCGTGTCTCCACCTCACCAGTCTTACAGCACCCCTTAGTCCCGTTCTCACTGCCATGAAGAGGGCATTTTGCTCCTCTTCTACCATCCTGCTGTTTCCTGTGGGGTCTTTGCCATCCTCAGGTGTGTAGGATCTCTCCAGGCCCATTTCTGCAAGGTCTCTGTCCTTGCAGTGGCTCCATAGCTCAGCTGCTTTGTCACTGGGGATGGAGATATTTTTGTCACCTGGGGATGGAGATATTTTTCTTCCTATTTTAGACAGCTTGGGAAATATATGCTATTGTAAGGAGGCAATCTCTATCAAATGAATAGTAGGACATACCATGAAAGCTTAAAGAGCATAACAGCAATATCTGGTGCTAGGATTTCTTATTAAAAGTTAAAGGTTTCTGACAGAGCATGAGGAAGTTACTCCTGTGGGAGCAAGCTGCTTCTTACTCAACACTCCTGCTTTCATTTCAGGTACCATGGCTGAAGAGACAGCGCCGGGGGTCCGGGCGAGACGACAAGGGGCTCTCTATACTCTTTTCCCTGATCTTTCGGTAATAAAACAGTTAGACCAGGTGGACATCTCCAATGGTCTGGACTGGTCCCTGGACCACAGGACCTTCTTTCACATCGACAGCCTGGCATACGCTGTGCATGCCTTCAGCTATGATGTGCACACTGGAAAGATCGGTACATGCACTTTTCTAAATTTGGTGACAAGTAGCATTATGGCTCTTTCTGCAGCAAGACCTGGGTGTGTAGTATCTTGTGATTTATCTGACAGATCTCGTATCTCTCAGCAGGCTGACCATGATTTTTCTCAAATTTAGGTATGGTGCAGGTGTATTTGGTGAGCACTCTTTTGACAGTCCCTCAGCTTTGGCATTTTCACCTGGATAGATGGCTCATATTTAGGCCTGTCCAAGGAGTTGCAGGGATGAAACCTTTTATACCAAGAATTAGCTTCTGTGATGCTGTTTATTCTTGAGTGCCATCTACTGGAATGCCTCAACTGTATTCGCTTCATGATTGCCAATACAGAATGAGCATGTGCATGTCATAGAAATGTATTTTAAAATCAAGTTATCATTGCGACTGAAGCTTCTTAATTCTGAAGTTAAGGCTGCCTGCAGATGTTTGGCAAATTTCTCTTCAAGTCATTTTCTGGACAAAGATTTTTTATCATAATATCTGTGAAAAGGAAATTCAAGCGAGAGCACAAATGATGTAGCCTCATTTTAAAACTGTGTGGAGTATTTTTGTGCTGTCTCAACCTGTTATGCTCCATAGGAACTATGTGGCTGAACTGCCTTTCTCTATGCTGTCATCTGTGTGAATTTGGCAAATGGATGGGTGAAAGCCATACAAAGTAACTGCAATTACTCAGATTTCTGTTTTCTCCTCTAAGATTTTAGGAGATAAGATTTCCAAAGAAGATATAACACAAATTTCCCTCTCAAATACAAAATCCTGATGAGGATGCATTCCCCAGGCTTGGCCCGGTGCTGGTGCCTGCATTTTTGGGTGGTGCGGTGACTGCAGGGCCTGCACCACAGCCCAGCCTGCCAAGCATGGTTCCTGGGTCTAGTCAAAGCAGGGGGCTTTGCTGGCCATGAAAATAAGTCCAATCCTTGATCTATACCTAGGAGAGATGCCATTATTCGTGGGGTGCATCACCCACAACAAGACTGCCATGAGCAACGCAGCCCAGGAGAAGCGGCTGTGCCTGGGAGGTTTGTCACGGGGACAGGCCCTCTGGTCCTCGCCCCTCAGTACAGGGCAGGAGTGCTCAGAAATGCCGACACGATATGAATTTTACAGCACGTTTTTCTCACAGAACATGAGCTTGTCTGCTGCCAAGAGCGGGGAAGCTGCCGGGCGGGGACCTGCTGGGGACCGGCAGCCCAGGTCACCCAGCTCCGTGCCTCTGCCCGCAGCCTGCCCCAGGCTCGTGTACCGCTTGGAGGAGGAGGAGGGGATGCCCGACGGGATGTGCATTGACGCCGAGGGGAAGCTCTGGGTGGCCTGCATCGACGCCGGGAGAGTGATCCGTGTCGACCCGGAGACGGGTGAGGCCTGCCCTGGTGGCACCTTGTTTGTGGGGACATGGCCCGACCTTCACTAACAGCAATTTCCCGTTTGCCTCCTCCCTACAAAAAGGGAATTGGGAAACAGTCTCTTTTTTATTTATTTATTTTTTTTCCCTGCAGGAAAAAGAATCCAAACCGTGAGGCTGCCGACGCCGAGGATCACCTCCTGCTGCTTTGGTGGGAAAGACTACGCAGAGATGTACGTGACGTCTGCCTACGACGGGCTGGACGAGGCCACCCTTGCCAAGGAGCCCCATGCAGGAAAGATTTTCAAGGTGATGGGTTTTGATTTTTTTTTTTTTTTTTTTTAAATCAGACCTGTCAGGCCTCACAGCTCCTATACTTGCGTGTCTGTATAGCATATTCTGTAATATACTGTAAGGAGGAACTGGGTGTCACTCCTATTTCTTACTATAATTTTGTCAGTTTCAGAAATTCCTCTCCCTTAAATCTCAGTTTTCAGTTGTGCCAGGATATCTAAATATTTACATCACAGATTGCTAGTTTAAAAATTAAATGCTTACATTCACCAGGGCAAAAAGTTGCATCCCCATCCCAAAAATTCGGGGACTTTTTTAGTCTGTTAAGTGCTACCTTTTAAATAATTAATAACTCATATTTTTGTATAGGGTTCTTCAATCCAAAGTTTTTTTCTCTCATCATTTTGCAGTCCATTAGCAAAAAGGGAATTGGGAGAATAAAATGCTCTTCTGAAACAGCAATTACTGTCACTGAAAGTTAAGCATAACATGAAAGGGTTGGGCTGTTAGTGAGGGGAAATGTAAAAAAATTAAACTTTATTATCAGTTTGGCAATAGGATGAAGACATGTTCCAGGAGGGACGGGGATCTAATCTGGGATCTGGGACCTCCTAATTGAAAGGGCATCCAGAACAGATTTCCCATGCCTGAGAACTGA
Source organism: Anas acuta (assembly GCF_963932015.1). Classification (NCBI taxonomy): domain Eukaryota; kingdom Metazoa; phylum Chordata; class Aves; order Anseriformes; family Anatidae; genus Anas; species Anas acuta. The sequence continues at coordinate 69,673,467 of NC_088979.1, forward strand.
TAGATCTTTCAAGCAGACAATTTTAGGAGGTCACAGGAAAACTAAAGACCAAAAGATCATCATGAACCTTGATTCTTTTTTTTTTTTTTAATTTAATCTCTGTTCCTCAGTTCTTCAGCTATAAAAGGGAACTGATATTTTCTAAAACTCACATTCGTCTTGTATGGGCAAAGTAATTTAAAAGTTACTATGGCTTGTTTGGATAACACAGAGCTAAGTACCACATGTAACAGTCACAAATACTGTGTAAATTAGCAAAAGTAATGAGTGGTGCTTGATAATCTTGAAGATCTTAATGGTATATGTTTCCAAAGGACTCCATGTAATGGCTCTTTCTGGGTTCTTCTTGAAGCAGGGGATCCCTGATGTAGGGATAGGTTGCGATGATTTATTTTTGTCCATTTGAATGTTTCCATTGTGCTCAGAGATTTATCTCCTTCCTTCCCTCCTTCCTATTTTCCTCTCTCCCTTCTTCCCTGCCTCTCACTTTTTTTTTTCCTCTTTGTTTAACAGATAACAGGCCTGGGCGTTAAAGGGATCCCCCAGAATTTCTTTGCTGCTTGAACGCTAACACTACATAACAAAAATAACAACGGAGAAGTGCTTGCATCTTGTAGTAATTCTGACAAGGAGAAGTCCGATGAACTACAAAATTCATCTGTGTGAGGATTTCTAAACCCATGTTTGTGAAGGTGATTGGAATTGAAGATATTGCTATACGATAGGTTGGAGAGGTAAAGTTAACATGTTACATTTTGACATCTTTTGTGACTTCACATAAAACGCTTCAAGCTCAAGCTTAGGGTGCTTTTGAGCTTTCTGATGGCCAGCTCTGGATTTTTGTGTCTGCGTTGTTCCTGAAGCAGATCTGACTCCCATTTTGTCTCGTCATGATACAGTGATAGAGCAGCAATGATACGGCAGATTTTAATACATATTTTGAGTGTGATGCCTGGAACTGGACTGCTTCTTTGCTGTGGAATTTCCCCCACGGTATTTTCTTAGTGGTCAGACTTATTTGTAGTATTCAAGCTCCAATTTTAGATCCTGGCTGGCCTGCTTCCATTTGCTTTGTCACAAATTTTTGTCTTGTCTTTAGGACACCATTTATGCACTGAAAATAAACTACACAGCCATATTTAAAAGGTGTCTATGGATTTTTTTGCTCTGCATTCAGTCATGAATGCAAAAAACATGGTGACCACCCACAGTCTGGATGCAAACAGGCTGTGAGCTACCAGGATGGCCTATGGCACTAAAAACTGATGCTCCATAGAAATGACCTGGCAGAGGTCACATTTGGCACAGCCATGGACTTCCCTTTGCTTTCCATATCTTCTTATTGAATGCACAGCTTATTTCTTCTGCTCCTGTTCCAAGTCTTTACCTGCTTTTTTTTTTTTTTTTTTTTTTCCTTTCAGATGCTCTCTTTCTTCTCTTCACCCTGAGTTTCTGTCCCCACTTAGAGTAATCTCACATTTTGTCAGCTTTCTTGTGTCTCTTTGTGGTCCGTATTGCTCAGTGTCAGGTATGAAATCCTTGTCCCCGCCTTCAGTGCTGTGCTCAGGTTCCTGGCTGCATTACCCTCACCTCACCTCCTCTTTCTTCTCTAGGAGGTCAAACGTGGCTTATTGACCTTTCTCCCTCTGCTGAAGATGTGCAGGTTTTTTTCCCACACCAAAGCTGACACTGGCTTCTCAGGATTCATACAGAAGACTCTCACCCTAACCTTGCTTCTTGGAAAATAGGATTACACTTAAAAGTGAAGAAAATTGCAGCATTTGAAAGTGTTATGAGCTAAATGAGTCTGTTAAAGGCACTACCTAGATGTGGGAAGAGGAAGTTTTGCATTTAAAACATTTTTCTATTAAACAGAGGCAGTGCTATTTGTAGTTTGTGAATTGAACTAACTCTTCCTTCCAAAATTGAACTCTCCATGGACTAGTCTCTGAGCTGTCCAAAGCCAAACTGAAAAAAAAAAAAAAAACATCAAAAACTAACAAACAAACAAAAACCCACAAAACTTCCAGTTTCAAGAAGAAATGAGGAAGGTATCAGTTTGGCAAAGATTGAAGTTGATGGGGCACTTTCAGTGCTCTGGGTCCAGGTGCGCAGCGAGTTACTGCTGCCAGTTTGGTAGGCGGCTCATTTTAAAGACTTTGTTCAGAAGCATACACCACTCAGTCATTATTTTCACTGAAGTTATTTTAACAACTGGAGTAAATCTTAATATAGGCCATCACTATTTTAAGGAAGTTTATTTTTCAGAAACTTGTATTTTTGCTCCAGAAATGGAAGAGAGAGATAAGGAAGGGAGACATCAGTAATTTTGGGTGCCATACTGTGAATTCTTCCCTATCATTCAATATTTGTCAGATATGGTTGTTTTCTCCTTTGATGTTACCTTTCACTGTAACTCCAATAGCTTCTGCCAGGAGTTGGGGTCCCTGTTGGCTTGGTTGAAGGGACTCCTGAATACGGGGTTTTCCCAAATGGCATCAGCACCCCTGCAGGGAGCCAGGTCCTGTCCAAAACCTGTCCAGACTGATCAGGTGGGAGGTGGATGTGAAGTTGTTCACTTCTTCCCTCTGCTTCTATTGCACGTGCTGCAGGCAGGGCAAAAAGAGCTTCTCACATGTGAGCAAGTGAGATGCACTTTGGAAAAAGCTGACAGACATGGTTGTGTAAAAACAGAGTGCCATGGGACAGGGCAGGGGATCTCCCGGTGTTTCCTAGATTTGTACAAACCTGGGCCCTGAAAAAATTATTCTTGTCTCCTACAACTCCATGAGCTATATAGTTCATTATCCTGTGAGTAAGAGCTGATTATACCACAGCAGTATGGAAATCCCAACTCAAGGTGTATTTTAGAGGTTATTTAAATGAGAACCCAAAGCTGTGCTGGATTCACTGAACCATTGTGACCCATTTGATCCCAGCTGGGGCAGCAGATTCTGTCCCATCAGAAGATACAGCTCTGTGGAGATCTGCTTGATCTCAGGAGGAGCTCCAGAAGCTGTTTTCAGGAAAAGCTTAGTGCACGTGCAACGACTCTTCATTGAATCAATTCATTTTGATCTGTCTTTTGCTTGTTTTCTTTAGTTACTTTCTAGAGAAAGGTTTGATTTCTGTAGCTATCCTGTGCATAGCTGGTGAAATATAGTCTTTTAATTGAATTTGGTATCTTTATACTGCCTGGAAAGACGGACAGCACATAATACGTTTTCAGATCCTTAATGCTGACACTGATTTTACAAAGAGTTCACCAGTGCTCATTGCTCACCACATCAGACGTTTCAGTGCCTTTCTCTGAAGCCAGTTGGCCATTCTGCCACTGCCTTGAGTCACCTCTCAGACACCCAGCTCTTTGAGCAGGGAGTAAGAACTTGATGCCTGAGGAGGAGAATCTCCCCAAATAACTCATGCATGGAGCACCAGGGAAACTGCAGTTGTTTGGAAATGCGGAGCAGGATACACAGGGTAAAGGTTCTTGGCCCATTCCTCCGCTTCACTCCTACCTTGGTCTGGAAGGTAGGTGAGTCCATACAGCTGCACAAAGCCAACTTGACTGAGAAATAAAATGTTTGGCTCATTCTACCATTTGCTCAAGCACCAGGCTGCTGTTTGTTTCCCCAGTTATGATTCCAGTAGTAATTAGGCTGATGGGGGTTCTTACCAGCAAAGGTGTTAAATGCCTTCTGGCACCGTGCCTATGCCAGACTGGTATAAGGAACATGGACAATTGTGCAAGATTTCCTGTTTACCCGCTCTGGAGAGGAATGTGAAGGCAGGATGTTTGGAGGATAGTCAAGTGTCTTAATCTTTAATAAAATAATAATAAAAAATAGGAAATGTATGCAGACAATTCATTTAATAAAAAATATCCAATTATTTACCAAATTGTCTATCTAATAGCCTATGTGCTCTTCCAGAAAAGAAAAGTAGATTGTTTTGAAACAATATGCACATGAGAAAACCTTATTACTCTGATATTTTTTCTAGAGCTTCCCTGGGCATGCAAGCCAGGCTGTCTTGTTTGCAATTCTCTTGCTCTCCTTCCCCCACCTCTGAAGGGAGGTACCATGTGTGCCTCTCAAACTCCAAGCTCTGAGGGCTTTGGGATCTCTCTCAGCTCAGCAGGGCTTCCCAAAAAGGAAGATCTTGAGGGCAAATTTCTCTCCGCTGCCAAAAGGCTCACTATTTCACTTTTCAGATTTCAGAAGTTATTGTTTTATGATTTTGCTTCCTAAAAAGTGTGTACTGAAAACCTTGGGGGGCTGTTCTCCAGCCTCATTAATCAAGAGCAGGATGAAGGCAAGAAGGAGGGAGGTATGGGACTGAGTTTATTCACCTTGTGCATTTTGGGAACAACATGGTACCTATAGTCCTCTGTCATCTCTGAGATGGCTACTGGGTGGCCCAGTAGGCGCATTGGTGTGGGTCAGCCCCGCAGGGTGTGATGCATGGCAGGGAGGCTGCTGCCTGCCCAGGGATCACCTGCTGATGGGGCATATCCCCTGCATGGGTCATGGGCAGAACATAAAGGAGCTTGTCAACAAGGTTTCCCTTGTGAGGGATTGCTCTCCACATCCTGGCCTTTGTTTTCTGTGTTTCTGAACTGGGTAAATTGTAGTTCTCTTGCATGCTTTCAGCTGGGGATGTTTTGGTCCTTACATTTCCTAGCTTTTGTGGACAGCCTGAATGCCCTTTTTCACCTGCCTGAAAAGACACGTCTTTGTGGAAACCTAATTGATCTAAGCTTTGGTTTCCAAATATTTGTAAATGGAGCTAGGGTGCAAATGAAGCTGGTTAAACATCACAGCCATGCTGGCATTGCTGCTGCACCCACAGCCCTGCAACTGGCAAATGCAGTGATGTAGGATTTGCCCAGGGAAATGCTGCCATCACCGTCCCTGGGGGTGTTCAAGGAGAGGTTAGATGTGGTGCTTAGGGACATGGTTTAGTGGGTGACATTGGTGGTAGGGGGGTGGTTGCACCATATTATATCAAAGGTCTTTTCCAACCTTAATGAGTCTATGGTTCTTTGATTTGCTCTGCTGGCTTTTACTGTTGTATCCAGGACTCTGGCAGAATAGAAGAAAGAGTTCTTAAACCCAGATAAGGAGACTTAATCATTTTTTTATAGCAAGCTTTGTTTATCTGTTTATTGTTCAGATTACCCACTTAGTATCAAAAAGAAACTCTGAAGATTGTCTTTTTGTTAATGAGAAAGGGATGGGCACAAAGTAAATGGCTTAAAATGAAAAGATCTCTAAGTGCCACCTACTGCAGCTAAGTAAGTCCTTGACAGAACAAAGAGGTAGCTAGCTGCCCAGGGGAAATAAACTGGCTTTGCATAGCTTGTTTATTTTACCTTGACCCTATCATGCTCCATATCCACATCAGCATCACACTGACAAACAACTTGAATTCAGATCTTTGCTACCTCCTTGCTGTTATCGCTGTGTCAATGAGAACCGAGATTTGAGTGGGTGATAATGCACAGCCTACAAAGGAGAGACATTGGACTTTGATCCACTATTCACTTGAAAACACTCTTGGAAAATGAGAAGTCATTTGCCATACAAACTATTAACAGGAATATTGGATGATCTGGGCGGGTTTGCTCAGCAGATGGGCCTGACTGGGAAAATGGCTGCAGGAGCAAGAGGCATCTCCTCAGGAGGTGTATGAGCAGGAACTGGTTGTCCTGTAAAGAACAGCTGAAGGGCAGAAAGAGCTGTAGATCAATTTGTTTTGTCCAGAACTGGAGACCACTTTAGCTGCTGAAAGAAATAGCTTATTGGCTTTGCTTGGGCTGCATGTTGCAGTATTGCCAACTTGAAACAGTTGGTGTTGGTTCTCTTCCAGCACCCAAATAAGACCCATGTGAACTACAAACGCAAGCGGTGATGACCTCTGAGGAGATGCAGGACCCTCGTTCTTCTTATTTTATTTCATCCTTTGTCTACTTAAAGAAGAAAGTGTTAAACTCTGTGTTTAGTAGCACTCAAGTAGCATTACAGAAAACTAGACATGAGTGAATAACCTGCCAGGACAGTGGTATCTCCTGGAGACAGCTGGTATCACAGTGTTGAAACACTGGGAGGATTTTAAGGAGGGAAAGAAAAAGAGCTATAAGAGATAAGACAAAAACATGGAAGCTGATGTGATAATGAAGATGAATGTGAAAACACAGACATGTTGTTGGCAGGTAAATAAGTCCTTGACTGAACAGGTGGGCTCTATAATTTGGAAGTAAAGTTTGAGCTGGCAGATTTATACCTGAAGGGATTCTTTTGACTCAGAGGAAACTGAAGATGCTTGCTCCATCCTCTGCAGGACTTTCCATGCCTTATGCTGCACTTTGTGCCTGTACCTCAGTCCCCCTTCAACCTCCATCTACCCTCTCTTGCCCCTGCACCAGCACACCCTGCTTTGGAGAGGGTTCCCCTGCCTTGCCTTGCCTTGCCTCGCCTTCCCTTCCCGTGATTCAGCACAAATTCCTCCCTCTGTCAAAAAAAAAAATAAAATAGAGTGCCGTGAACAAACTTGACTGCACTACCTTGGCTTGGGGAATGTTGTGTTATTTCTGGCCTGGAGCAATTTGGGACCTGGAATTGCGGCTTCCAGTGTGAGGTTGCTTCACTGCTGTTCTGGCAGCGCTCCTGGGAGGACTGGCCACAGCTGTGTGCTCTTGTCCCTTCTGCCAGGCCCACGACTCATCCAGGCCTCCCTCCCCTCATCCAGCGAGCTCTCTGTGCTCTCTGACAGAAGGTTATTGCTCTGAAATCAATGAATTCTTCACCATGGTGGCGAGAGGAACAACCCGCTCCAGGGTGTAACTCAGCAGACGGATTTTAGATGTCTTCTCAAGGCTAGAGGGTTGCACCTTTTAATTATTTACTCTTCTTGATTGCAAAAGCAGTCTTACCTGGGTGAGCGCAGGCATCAGTAGACACCTACATTGCAGGTGTCTGTGGGACTGGACGGGCCGAATCCCACCTTTGTGTCTCACTGACCTGGATTCCTCTCTCAGGTGTAGGTGGTGTTGGCCAAGAGGTTAAAAAATTAGCTGGGAGGTCACTGAGTGACGGCACAGGCTTGTGTCTGAATAGTGACAATCTTCACTTCTACTTTGTTGGTGCTTGGAGGCCTTCCCTGAGCTCTCCAGAGATTTGTGTGGGTCAGCACTGAATTCCTCTCTGTCAGTGAATACCAGAGCTTGCCATGGCTCAGTTTGTTTTCCCTAGAAGATAGGAGCTTCTTTTCTTGTGATAAATGACTGTCCCTGCAGCATGTGATGTTTGTTGTGGCAGGCTGGGGTGTAAAGAGCCCCAAGGACAGCTGATACCCTGCTGGGGAAAGCTTGCTAGAGGTGCACAGACACCGCCTGCCTGGAAGAGCTGGAGAGAGATCAGCGCTGTCATCTCTGCTCTTGGGTAACTGAGGCACAAACACGATCGCTTAGGAAAGCTTTAGCTGATTTAGAGAGCCCCAGAGGAGCTCTATCTGCTGGTTCCTGCTCCAGCCAACACCTGGTGGGTTTTGGCAACATGAGGTCTGCGGTAGGGGTTGGTAATGAGAACCTGTGGGAGTAACTGCTGAGAGAAGGGAAGGCAAAAAGTGGTGCCCAGGAAAGTGGTGACAAGTCTCACGGACTCCATCTTCCCTCTGCTGGTGGCTCCTGCTGTGGCTCCATCCTCCTCCCACCTGCTCTGGGTGCTTGCACCCCCTTCACAAGGCGCAGTGGGGGTAGCTGCAGCCAGTGCTATCACTTGGTCAGTGCAGGTGAGCTCAGCTCGGCATGAGGCTGCCAGGGGCAGTGTCCCAGGAATTTGCTCTTCATTTTCGTTAAGAGGCAGGCAACTGAGAAAGAGTCGCTGTTTTCTACAACCTGTCAGTAGGGATGTCCCAACAAAGCAAACCTTCTGTTTACTTTAACAGAGGGCTTGAACCATTTCAAGACTCCGCGTGCAGTTCCTTGCTGATGCAATGACAGCATCCTAGGGCGAGCAGTAGCTCATCAGGTGCATTTCCTGCCATGGTGGTGACCTTTTTTTTTATAATTTAAACAGGACAATTTTATAATCTTCTAATTTGTTTTCAGCATTTACTTTAAAAATTTGTGTGTGTGGTGGAGGGACGGAGGAGGAAGAGAAGCCAAAAAATGCTATGGTCACTGAAGTACTTTCCTTTCCTTTATTTTATTATTATTATTTTTTGTTCTTCTATTATTATTGTTAGGATGAGCTAGTGACTAGGACAATTCCTCTTAAAGGATACTACATACAAATAGCTTTTAAATCTCTTCCCCCATTTACAAAAAAAGTCATGATCTACAAGGTGAGCTATTTTGGCTAGCTAAGATGAGGAGTGACTGAATAATGGTGATGCACTGACCTCTGTTGGCATTGTGCTTTCTTATTGAATCTCCCCCAAATGCTGAATGTAATGCTTTCAAAAATGGATGATACATCTGAGACAAGACCTGAGGCAGAATTGGGCCTATGCTGAAGCTGTATGCTCATGCCACAATAAATCTAACACCGGGACTCTTCAACCAAATCACAGGGCTCGGGCATAATGACATGCTGTGCTGGATTCCTAAATTTTCCCTAAAAATCTCAATCAGCTGTTTTAAATATACCAAAAAATCTGGGGATTTTCTCTTGTAGCAGCAGACACTGTGATGGACCAGGCATTGCTTGCCTGCCTATCCTTCTGCAGCTGGCACGGAGCCAGCCTGAAAAAGGAAAAGCACCAAGATCTGACATTACTGTGGCTGTTGGGGAACCACATGCCCACGGCTGATTTTTATTTTTATTTTTATTTTTTTTTTTGCGCTGCTGTATCACCCTGTAGTGTGTCAATCCCATGTTAGTGATCGGTTTTGCCTGATCATGCACTGTTGGTCTGCGGTGAGCAACCTTTTTCTCTGCAACACCCTACACAGACTTTGACCAATTATCTCCCTTATAACTCAAGCTTCATCTCTGCTGGAGACAGCCTGCCAGGGGAGCTAGTGGCCATAAGTGTTAGAGGAGCCTGGTGGAGAGAAAGAGGGGGCTGCAGTCAATCTGATTTTAGTTTGGGATGGGCTGACTTGCCCTCTAGAGGTGATGCACAGCTAGCTCCAGTGGGGCTGCATGGCTCCGATCCCCTGGTGGGAACACCTTCCAGGTGCGTGCCAAGTTTGGCTTGGATGAAACTCCAGGTGACGCCAGAATCTGACATGTGAAGCAATCATCATGCTGCTAAGGAGCATGATACCCCCAGGAGAATGAGGAGTGTGAGTAGGGAGGGGTGACAGTGGGGACGGCTATGTGAACTTTGGCTGCCCTGGTACGAGGAGCCTTCCTTCCCCATCTGCCCCTACAAGGACCGAGAATTTGGGAATTTTCTGTTTAGGAGATGTCTGTATTCCTCTCATTCCCCAGGGGGCGCCTGTATGCACACCTTGGGTAGGCACAGTGTTTATGAATCTCCCTCGGGAGTACCAGGGCTACTGAGGAACTGTGGGGAAAATAAATAAAATTAATCCCTACTTTATTTGGACTTCTCAGTTTGCTTGCATTTTAAAGAGAAGCTGCGGCTGCAGACCATGGGCTAGCCCTTGGAGATGTGTTTTGAAGAGGAGTGGAGTAAGAAACATGCTCTCCTGTCTTCGTTTCTCACAAAGAGAGCTTTTGTTTGGAAGGAAACCTGCCCAGCTGAGGCGTGAGGGGCATAATATGCAGGGACATGCCTGCTCCTGTGCTGCTGGAACTGGAGGCTGAGGCTGCTGCTCTGTCAGAATATCTGAGTCACATTTTCATTTGTTTTGTTCTTAGCCTGAATTGAGGAAGATCTTGTAAGAAATTTTACGGCTTTTGACATCACTCTGCGGTTTTGCAAGACAATAGCTCGATATTTTGCCCTAGGTGTTAGATTAAAAAATAACTGGAGATTGTGCAAATATTTCTGCTTAGCCGTGGTTATCACGCCAAGGCCCTGCACCCAAGGTCTCCAGGCTGGTGACTTCTGCTGTTGGGGTGGTTCCACTAACGCATGCCATTAAGATAGCAGTAAGATGTCTGTTTGTGCTGCTGTTGGATGGCTCTCCTGTGAAAGCACTGGTAGAGAGCCCACATGGGAGGAACTGAGGGGAGAACCACACATCCTGACCACCCACACTTGCTATCGGGGCAAATCTTGGTGGTATACAGAGCCTGCAGGCGACACCTGAGCAATGGCAAGCTGCAGGTACACAGTTCTGCTGCACACAGCATTTTGACACAAGAATATCACTGGCCTTGGCTCCCTGAGGGGTCATGCTCCAGTCAGCAAGGCAATGAGGAGGAGAACAGACCACCACACAGACGTGCTCGGGCAGCTTAACTTTTCTGCAGAATTACACAGTCCTAAACTCTGTCTGTGAGAACAAAGGGACTTGAAAGAGACTGTAAGAGCAACGAGAACTGCATTTCTCAATCTTGTGCTAACATCTACGGGCCTGAAATCATTTAGGGGATTTTATGTTCGCTTTCATTTTAAACACGAGGAAGTTCAGGGTGGCTGAGTGAAGGGGGAGTTTTACATATTCCTAATGCCTTATGGATGTGTTCTCAGAGCAATTCGTGTCTTTCTCAGACCCCTGCTTTCCCCTCTCCTGGCTGGTGCTGCCCCACAGCTACACGAGGAGCGCGGGCGTGAGGGCTTCCAATTTGTAGCTGACATTTCTGGTCAGCAAACAGGTGGAGCCCACAGGCTGAAGAGACTTCTCCCATCCCAGCAGCACGGCTATTCAGGTACAAACAGTTAATGGGTGCAACGGCGTACGGTGAGTACGCCGTTCATCATGTTCTTCACGTGGATCCGGGGAGCAGGAAAAACTCGCATTGCAACTTGCCACAAGTGTCCTTGCTCCCTGCAGCTCCGAACATGTGTGCTGTAATAAATGTGCTCGTATACTGCTGTAAGTGAGTTTTATTACTGTCCTTGATTACTGTGAATTGCTTAGTTGCCGTTGTCACGATCGCTACGGGCGGCATACCTGTGGAGATACTGCAAGGAAGACTGACGTGGTTTATACAGCAAAACTTGGCAGTCATAAAAATCTTAATCCATGGAAAAGCCCATTGCCAAAAGACAGTCTTCAGACTATCTTTTGTAGGATTTGATTTGCTTATAACAGGCAGTGGATTTTTTTTCCTTGCAGGGAGATGTACAAAGTCCTACAGGGTGTGGGGATGAGGGTGGAAGAAGTCTTAGTGCATCTTAGTCCAACAGAAAGAAAACTGCTGTGGGACATTAACCCATGGGAGGAAGCAAAGACAGGTGGTGTTTGGCCACTGCTAGAGCAGCTCCTCTATATTTTCTTGTGTCTCCTTCATGAAGCACAACCAGTGGCATTCAAGCAGCTGCTGAGCCCCCAGTGCATGGTGGTGGCTTCGTCCCATTGCCTCTGAAAGGCGCTGGTTTGTTAATGCTGCATTTTGAGGCTTGGCAAATCTGCTTTTGAGGCCAGACAGCACCTCATTTTGTACGTTGTGCTCAGCAGTGCTAGTAACATCCCCTAGGTATTAAAGCCATGCAATAACTTGAAGGGTACCTAATATTCTTAGAAGGTTTGGGAAAGGTGGGCTCTATCGAGTGTATATCCAGATATCGATGAATTAGCTCAGGTGAAACAAAGCACGCCCCAGGCTTGGTCTGTGGGTAGGAAGTGTCTGTAACAGGCACGTTTTTATGCATGCTTTTAGGCCATGGTGAGGTCACTATATATATATAGTGATAATATATAATATTTTATATATAATATATAATATAAAAATATATATATATATTTTTTAACTAGGTAATAAAGTAAAAAAATGTAATAAAGGATAAAATGCTTTGTCATGTTTCCTGGTCCCTTTGGAACTGTGTAGTACATCACTTTTCTGTTGTAGATCTTAGCCTGTATTATTATCAGCAGCGTTTGACCCAGGCAGGCAGCCTGAGCTCAGCTGCCACCAGCCCTGCACCTGCAGCCTCTGGCACGGAGGACTCGTGCTGTTTGCTCATGTCCCCTTGGAGAGTGAGTCTCTGCTACAGGTCACTTCAGACCACACCTGCACTGCCCAAGTGCCTTTGGTCATACGCCCAGGTACTTACGATAAGCGTGCTGAGGCCAAACATGAGCACCACGTCTACACAAATGCATCAGATACGGCTTTGCATGGCACGGGGTAGGGCTGCTTTTGCACCGAGGATGTGGTTTGTCTGACCTCTGCCACCTTGTCGATAGGTGAGGCATGTTGGTGCCCGATTATGGCCCCTGAAGGGTCTTTCTGTACGTCAGGCTGTGGTTATGGCTGACCACGCAAACCAGGAATGCATGGTGGTGGGGTGGGAGGGAGACAATCTTGAGGAAAATATTCATAGTTCTTTCCCAATGATTCAAGCTCAGAGCCATCAAGGCTTAACCTACAGGAGAGCATCGGGAATTAAGGCCTGGATGGCTCAAAGACACAGACACTTCAGCCTCTGCCCAGTGTCAAAGGTACTGGAAACTTGTCCCCGAGGATGCAGGTGCCTGGTTTTCACAGCTGATCACAGGGACACAGGACTTGCTCTCAGCTTCACCCCTGTGATGGATTTAAGCAGAGTCCCTCTTCCTCCCCACTCTGCCACCACGTTAGGAGCTGCATGCAGGAAAGACGTGGGCAGGGCACTGTAACACTGCAGCTCGCCTCTTGCCCCAGCTGCTGCCTCTTGTGCCACTCTGAGAGCTGCCTCCTTGGAGGACAGGTGTTGCTCTACCCTGTGGGTTCAGCTTCTGTGGGGATTGGGGTGTCATTTATTTTTATTTTTTTCCTTTTTTTCTGACTTGTCCCAGCTATCAGAAAAAGAAATTTGTGTAGGATGGGGAGTGTGGTGAGAAAACAGTTGCCAGAGCTCAGGAGTTTGTCTCGTCTCCATAATTTTTAAGGATAATTTTTAAGGAAAAGGACCAGAAAACAAAGCTGAGAAAAGGGAGGAATGAGAGGAGCAGGCTTCCCTTATTCATTGATTGTAACTGGAAACCCTTTCTAGTGTCTCCCCAGTTCCCAGGGAGATGGCTTCTCACCATGCAGGGAATGGGTTCTAGCAGCAAAGCCTCCTTCTCCTCGTCCTCCTATCTTCTCAGGCTTTGGGTCTGATGAGGAAGATTTGTTTATCTTCCCCTCCAGCCTCTCTTTTTATCAGCATATTATGAGCAGCTTTGCTGTGTCCCCACGTGCTAGCTGGCCTTCTGTGGTCTGCTGATCCAGTGGACACAGCTGATTACCTGTCTGAAAGACAAGAAGAACCAGCAGCTCCACATGGCTCCTGCCCCATTTTATCACTCCCTGACTAGCAGAGGATTGCCTAGCGGGGTGTCAGGAGGGGGAATGAGTGTTTGTGGAGGACCCCGAGCCCCTAGGAGGATGTGCCACTGTTGTAACAAGAAAGCTGCAAGAGTCTGTCCCATGCACTGAGGAAAATTGTCATTTCTTGTGTCCTTCCCCTCCCCACAGCACACGGCTCACATTGTGGCTGTCCGCTTGGAAGGACTTAAGTTACTTTTTTAAGGTACTTGGAAGAGTCTTTTTTAAAACACTGGTGGGACCAGAACTAACCTAGCTTTACTCAGTGTTTTTTTTAGGGCTTTCCGACCTTTCTTGTCAACACTGGTGTAGTCATGTTGAAATTGAAATATCAGTTGCTTCTGTTTGAGAAGAAAATTGTTTTGCTTGGACCTTGCCTCAAGCCCACTGAAGCCACAGTTAACATCAATGGGACTGGATCAAACTGGAGAAATCTTTTTTTTCTTGTTCAAGAATTTCAGTTAAAATTTTTGCTAATAAAATTCAACTCCGATTTTCTTTCTCCTCTCTGTTATTCTAAAATCCACCAAAACATTTCAATTTTCTTGCAAAACTGATGAGAAAATGCACATCGTGCAGCCCTGGTTCCTGAGTATCCATCACACCAGGGCAGCAGTGTTGTGCTCAGCGTTGAGCTACCAGAGCAGCATTTTTACTCTGAATTCGCCTGCTGCAAATAAAGCCAGGGCTGTCCCTCTGTGATGGCGTGGATACACTGGGGTGTGTTCGGGTTACCTAAATGCCACCAAAACCCTTGTGCCAGATGATTCCTGCTGCCTGGTACTAGGTCACCAAAGACACCTCATTGACAGACACGGGGATCAGGAATCAGCGCAGCAGCCCCAGAAGCAAACACAGGGAACCAGAGACCAACTCCAGGCATGCCTGGGACATATTTTTTCCCTAGGGCACAGACCTGCGGGGTGGCTGTAGTGCTGACCACCTTCCCAGTCCCTTTTTCTTGCATAGGGTGATCTCCCTGGTGTTGCAGGCTGCCTCACCACTGTTTCCCCTGCTCTCAGGTGTCCTCACAGCTGCAGCCATCAGATATGCAGCCTCCTCTCTGAAACGTTAGGCTATCTGTTTGTTCCCAAAGACAGAAATTAGGTGAGGGTTGAAGGGGCTTATCAGTCAGTCAGGGCAGGAACAAACATACATCGCCAGGGTGTTGCAAATGTCCCCAGAACAGGCAAACACCTCAAATCCAGGGAATTCAGCTAAGGTTGTTTACAAGCTGCGTGGCATTTCTGCATGTTAAGGAGTAAACAGGAGGTGTGCAGTGTCTGGAAATAAAATAAAAACACGGTGAGGGAAGAAAAAAATCTCATGCAACATCCCAGATATTGTCAGCATTCAATAAACCTCCGAAGGCTGCAAGTCCTCAGAGAAGATGACTGATTTCTCTCAGACTGAGTGCAGTTTATTTTATTTTGGGCAGCCGGGCCTATTTAAATGTATAAAGTCCAGTTTAAGGCTCTCTGACTGGTGTCGCTCTGGCCAATAAACCAGAAATATTTCGCTCTGATCCACAGCTATAAATCAGGCCTGTGTTTCCATCAAGATGCAGTGCTGAAGCTTCTGTATCTATGTGTTTTGATTCTCATAAATGTTACCAGCTTTAAACCTTTTTATTACCAAATGCTTCAAAAGCTCCTTCTGGGTAAGAAGTTCTTCTGTGTCCAATATCTTTGAACTCCACTATCCATCTTTTTAATGTAGACATTTATTTTGCAGGCATGGTGAGAAATCTTGGGCTTCTCCCCCCCTGTTCTTGAGATCTGCTATCATTACTTTTGCAAATATTGCTATAGGTTATCCTTTCCTTGACCCTTCCTTGGGAGACGTGCTTATTCAGGGCTTAATCGCTTGCTGATTAATTTCCCGTCATTCCTCCTTTTACTGGCTTCCTAAATCCCCCTTAGAGAGATTGTGACCTAGGGACTAAACCAGGAGCAACTGTCTCACTGTCTTCAGTAATTCCAGAGCAGCTGAAGAAGAATCACAGAATCACAGAATTTAAGGGGTTGGAAGGGACCTCGAAAGATCATTGGGTCCAACCCCCCTGCCAAAGACCTGAGATCCAAACTCAGACTTGAAAGGGTATGGATCAGAGAGGGCTTTTCCTGCTGAGGGGAGGCTTGCAGGAGTCCGTCCTTTGTAAGTCAGCAGATGCTTCACATCACTACGGTGTGAAGTCCTGTTATAATGCCTCCAGAATAAAATATTTTGGTACTTCACCTCCATAGTTTTTGTTTGTTTGTTTTTGAGCTTTCTGTTGTTCATTTCAAATCAACACAAAAATAGCTTGCAATTCTTCCTTTCCACAATTCTTGCAATTCTTCCTCTCCACAGCCATATTTTCCAATTAGTCCTGACAACTTCACACACGATGGTTCTCCTGAAACTGTTCTCAGCCACTTTCTGTCACGCCTATGGAAACCCCCACAGCCTGTAACCAGCATCTCCTCTTTATTGCTTTCTCTTTCGCTCAACTTCACCCCTCTGGGCATCTCGTCCTTTTGGTTCCTACCTTTGCAACCTGTTCCATGTCTATTCTGTATCTCCCGAAAATTTGGGGATGATTTAGAGGAGTGTTGGTCTACACACAGCAATCTGAGCTGTGGCACTGGGACTGCCGAGGGAAGTGGCTTGGCGGCTGGATGTTAACCAGCTCTGCCCGCTGCCACCCTGCCAAGTTTCGCTCTGTGCAAGAGCACGGCTCTTCCTTTTTCCTCTGCAAAGCTGCGATAGTGAAGCAGGGGTATCTGGAAGATACGCCCTTGTGTGAAGAGGCACGGCACGGCAGCAGCCTCAATTTTCCCTCGTCCTGGCGGCGGTGTGACCCCAGAGCCCCACTGCAGGTGACCCCCTGGGAGGGGTGACGAGAGGCCCTGCGGGCACCCTGCTCCCAAAACCACACCGAGGCTTTGCGTGTTTGCCTCCCTGGGGCACTCCCTCCCTGCCTCACCGCCTGCCTGCTTCCACAGGACAGCTCTTTGAGGCGCTTGCCTGGATTTCTGCGGGGAGCCGGCATAAATAGGGGTGCATGCCCGAACTGCCTCACGGATGCGAGAGGGGCAAGATGAGGAAAAGAAACTGAAGAACAGAAACAGCGAGAAAGGGACGAAGCCGCAGACACCTCAGGTACCACTCGTATATTTTTAAGACTTTTTATTTATTTATTTATTTATTATTTTCGGGTGTTAACGCCCTCCCCGCTGCTCCCTTCCACCCCCAGCCGGCCGCGGGCTCCTCCCGCCCCTCCGCCACCTGCACGGGGCCTGCCCCGGCCCCAGCCCCGGCCCCAGCCCCGGCCTCGGCCCCGCCCGGCCCCGGCTGTGCCCGCGGCTGTGCCGGGGAGCCCGGGCAGGCCCCGGGGAGCGGGATGGCGGCGGTGCCGCTGCTGCTGCGAGGAGGTGAGGGGCTGGGGGGCTGAGGGGGCTGCGGGGGCTGAGGGGGGAGCTGCCCGCCCGCCCTGCTGCGGGGAAGGGGCACGGCTGCGGGCAGGGCAGCGCCGGGGTTGGGTTGTGTCAGGGCGGTGGTCTCAGGCACCCCGGGGGGGTTCCGTATTTTAGGGCTCGTTTTGTTTTAAAGTGTCATTATTCTGCGCTGGGACTGCCCCGGGTCGGGTCGGAAAGCAGGCAGCGGCTCTGTGGCAGCAGGGTTAGAGCAGTGTCCTGTGGCACTGCTGTCAGGCTGGGAGCTGGGAATAAAGACACCGTACGGGGGAGTAAACTGTGAGATTTATTTATGGTTATAGCTAAGGGTTGTGATTTCGTTCCTGCAGGCTAGCCGTGGTTTCTCCCGAAAGGACGTGCCGCCTCGCTGACACAAGGTACGAGCCGGGAGCCGGGCGTGGGGTGCGCAGCGAGGGGCTGTGCTGTGCTTGGGGCAGAGCCTGCTTTTG
Source organism: Anas acuta (assembly GCF_963932015.1). Classification (NCBI taxonomy): domain Eukaryota; kingdom Metazoa; phylum Chordata; class Aves; order Anseriformes; family Anatidae; genus Anas; species Anas acuta. The sequence goes on from NC_088979.1 coordinate 69,690,747, forward strand.
TATGGGGTTTGAGCAGCAGGACCACAGCACGGCTTGGTCTCGACATTTCTGTCACTGCTGGCTTCCCCCAGCCCAGCAGGATGCCCCTCGCGGAGTGCCCGGGTCCCACTGGGGTCAGGGCAGTGACTGCGCCAGCTGAGAGGTCACTGGGCATCCCCTGTGAGGGACGAATGTGGCAGAAACCCAAATCTTTTTCAGCAGGGATAACTGTTGATTTCTGGCCTCTAATGAGCTGGGTCCTTGGAGGGTCAGCAGAAAGCTGAGGCTGGATGGAGGAGGAGGAGGGAAGTGGTCTCTCCGCAAGGACTCCCGGCTTGGTGGCTTCTCACCGCCCGACCACCCCTGGGTGACAGCCCCCGTGCGGCAGAGCTGCGGCTGGTGGAGGGCTGGGGGGCTGTGCCCGTGTCAGCCGTGGCAGTGAAAATACTCTGTGGAGAGGGTGGCAGTGGGTACAGCTCCGGCATGGCCTGGGGGCATCGCTCCTGCAAAGGAGCAGGGCAGCCCCGGGAGAGCAGTGCTGTGTGGTCAGGGGAGCCACAAAATGCAGCAGAAGGGGACGAGAGCAGCAGGAAGCCTCCGCTGTCGGAGCATGGGGTCTGCGGGCGGCAGAGGGTCAGCATGTTATATTGCAGAGCTGGGAGATGTCTGAGGTGCTCTTGCTGAGATTTCAACTTAAATGTGCCAGATGTGGCACGTAGAGACCATTTGCTCATCCATGACAAGGAGATCTGCACTTTTTAAAAAATAAACCCACGGGAGTTTTTCCACTGGTCTTTGCACTGAGTCCATCAAATACCTGCTCTGTTTTTAGCAAGCAGACCAGGGGAGCAGGTTCAAACCACTTCTTCCTTGCTTGCGCAAGGGTCTTGTGCGTGTGTGCGGGTAACCTCCGAGGCAGCCGCTCTTTGCCAGGCGGAAAACCCCAGGACACGTGGGCAGTGTCGCTGCGCTGTCACCAGGCTGCGGCCGCTGGGCACTTCCCTTGGAGGACGGGATCCCGTCCTTATCGTAACTGGGGTGGAAGTACTCAATTAGCCCCAGTCTAAGCCACACCAAACGCGCGGCCAGGCAGGTTGGACGAGCGATGCTACGTGCATTGTGCATCAGCAGATGTAAAAGCCGATTGTACCTGCTATATCTGGTGTGTGCGTAAAGCTTAGGACAGCCATTCCTCACGTTACTTTTCAGATGACCTCATGTGACTGTCAAAAAAATGTATTGTGCTGTGTTTAAGGAAACCACGGGTTCTTCATATAAATAGCACAGCTCGCTTGTAAATGCTGAAGAACCGGCCACCTCCCAAAACAGCTGAAAGAATGTTTTGGGGAGAAACAACCTGGGGAATGAATGTGCAGAGATGCAGCAAGAGGGAACAGGGACGAGTCAGGACGGCTGGTGAAGCACAAAGCCTGCACGATGCTGTCTCTGCAGGAAGGAAACATTTACAGTGCCAGCTTTTTGAAAAGGAAATGGAAGGTGTGATGTTATTGCTGGTGCTCACTGTGCCATGGTCTAAAAAAGTGTTCTACTACCTAGCTGGGGACAAAAAACAACAGGTAAAACCTTAACACTAGTGGAAAGAAGGAAGGCTTCACAAACAAAACCCGACCTTCAGGCAACATCCTAGAAAGAAAAAAAATGGCATGAGGATCTCATCCTCATGTTCTGTATTGTTCAGGAGAAAATAAAGCGAAAAATGAACAGAATAACTCTAGCAGGCCCTAGTGATGAGCTTGAATTCTCACCTGAGTTTCACCTGCTGGCACTCCTGAGTGACTGTTGCAAATTTTCCAGGAGATCCTGGAGATATTTATCCAAGAAGAACACTTCCAGAGTAGTTTTCAGGAAGGTCTGACCAACTGAAGTACTTGTGGTCACGGACTCAGCAGCAGTGATAAGGACAGCCATCAAGAGATCTTGTCAAAACGGGGTGTACAGAGATGGAAGTTTTCCTCTGACCCCAGAGGCCAGCATGATGCAAAAATCCTGTGTCTGGCAGAGGCAAAGCTCTCGAGGGGCCTGCAGACCCAGCCTCTGCCTGGCCCTGCCATCATGCCCCTGGGGGCTGCCAAGGATTTGGGAACAGACAGTGTTTCCCTCTGGAAGCAGGCTATAGCTTGCTGTGGTAGTTGATATAGCCAACGTAGAGTCATTTCTCCACACTGACAAAGCTGCTTGTGTTTGTCTTGGCTCTGTTTTTCTTTCAGTTGGTCACTTTGCAAGTTCAGAGCTGGAACGTCCCTTTGGCATTGTGTAGGAAGACAACATTAACAGAAGCAGTGTATCCTGTGCCTGTGAGGCTCTTGACATTTTGCTGCTGCAACTTGAGAGAAGGGTTGACGTTTTACAGCATGTATAAATGCATTCTGCACAGGTCCAATGGCATTAACTCAGCCACAGTGTATGGAATAATTTAGTTATCTTTTTCTTTTTTTCCTCGCAGGACACCCTATGACGTCCTAGAACAGGTACTAATGGAAGGCCCTTTGCAAACCTCCCTTCATGTGTGCCACGAAAATGGCCAGTGGATGTCAGAATTACCTGAAAAGCTCTGGGATATTCCCCTCTATAACTTAGCTCTTCCAGGTAAAGATTAACTTTTGTCCTGTGATGCGTTATTGGTATGTCACTTCAGCACTGGAACATCCTGTTTGTGCCATTTCAGGATGGCTATATTTATTATTTGGGTCAGCGTGTGGGAGAAGGGTTTGGGGGAGTGTTTGTGTGGTGTGTGCAAGTGTGTGAATATCTTTATTTTGTATTTTGGGGGGTTTCTTAGAGGGGAGGGGAAAAATGATCTCTTGAGGAAAGGGAAGAAAGTGAGACTTCTTTGGCATCAAGATGCACAATATGATTCTGAATCATCTTGTCAGATCAGTTCTAATAATCTGAGCATTTGCTCACCTTGGCCATTTTTTTTTCTAATATGTAAAACTAGATTTATGCAGTTATGGGTAAATGCACCTGCATTATAGTTGGAGTCCTCCTTGGTACTGCATCCAGACCTGCTTATCATTAGCATTTTTGGGGTCATATTGCTGGTTCTCTCTGCTGCCCTGGGGAGATTTTTTTTTCTCATTCTGCCTAAAGAATTTACAGGAGAACCTGTTCTCACTGGCTTGTGGGAAGGCACCAGAGGACTGTTAGCTCTTGAGCACTTTGCCTCCCCAGTGAGAATGGTACAGAAGGACAGTCCAGCCCACATTTTCTCTCGCACCTTTAGATGTGACGGTTTGGGTGGAAAGCAGCACAGCATGTGGATGGATGTTTTATGTAGGTTAGAGAATCCTAGGTTAACTTAGCAAAGCTGTATTTAGAGATAACGAGGAAAATCAAGTCTTGTCTTCAGTGAGCAGAGCCCTGGGAGGACCTGAGAACTGTGGTGGAGCTTTTCTACCCCTCGTGGAATAGCGGAATATGATTTAAAGTGAAAAGCAGAAACTTGCTTCATGGTGACTTTTTGGATGTGAAATTTAAGTGGTGTTAACATCAAAACAAGCACACCTCTCAGTTTTGGATAAAGTCTAAATAGGAGTACTCAGGACAGGTGTTGTAAAGAAAATCTAGATTTCTTTTTTAATCAACAAGATAAGAAAATAAGTAACTATCTTATGACAGAAGAAAGGTCATGTTCTCTTTTTATCTTCTATTCCACTTGCAAAAATTGTTCCAAAAGTCAGTATCATGCTCTGTGGTTTTCAATGAAAAGGAACAGTGTTATTTCTAAAGAGCTTTCACAGTGATGTTTCTTGGTTGAAAGCTGAGAAACTGCTGATGTGTGCTTTTGACTTCCTGGCACTTCTCCTAACAGTGACGTTGGCATTCTTGTGAATGTTTGCTGTTCTCATGAGCAAATCTGCATGCAGAACAGGCAGGCAGAGAACGGCTGCAGAATGGCATGAAGCTGCGGCAGGGTCGGTTCAGGCTTGATATCAGGAAAAGGCTCTGCACCCAGAGGGTGGTCGGGCACTGGGACAGGCTCCCCAGGGACGAGGTCACAGCACCGAGCTTGGCGGAGTTCAAGAAGCATTTGGGCAACACTCTTCAGACATGTGGTTTGATCTTTGGGTGGGCCTCCGTGGAGCAAGGAGTTGGAATCGATGATCCTCGTTGGTCCCTTCCAACTCAGGATGTTCTGTGATTCTGAGTCCATTTTGGCAAACGCTGTACAATTTTTCTGAGCACTGCAGGACATGTAGCTTGGAAGGTTTTGTTGCTTCTCCATTTGACCTACAAAACTCGTCCAGCTCAGGTCAGAACAAAACAAATTAAGACCAACCAGGTCAGGACAGCTCTGGCAGGTCGTCAGAGGGAGCAATGTCTGGGGGAAACTCAGTTAGGAAACGGAAGCTGTTTGGCCTCCTCACAGAAGCCAGGCCTGTCCGTCTGGTCCCTAGGACATGGTAAAGGTGTCACAAGCCAAGGGGTTCCCGGAGTGGGATGGCTGGGCTTGTCTCAGATAAAGAAGACAATAAGGCACTCAGGAAACCTGAGAAAGTGTGTTCTGAAATCATGACGAGACAGAGGCAGCTTTCAGAAACTGATGCTGAGTTGTGCCAGGGTCACCACGGTGCTGCAGGGGATGCCATTTGAAGTTCCAAAACTGCCTTTTTTTTTTTTTTTTTTTTTTTCTACCTCACTGTCTTTGCACTGTATTCATTGCATCATGGATATGCCATCTTCCTCTTATCACTGTAACCCACTGACATCACAAGAAGACTCCTAAATGAAAGGTTATTATCCGCAGGCTGGTTGGCATCAGCAGATGCAACACCCATGGCTGGAATCCTGTTCCCTTCTCTCAGACTTGGATTTAGTCCATGTGGATTTAGTGGTTTGACTCCTTCATCTTTTAGGGCAAACTTCTTTGACTGCCCTCATTGTTAAACTTCCCTCTGCAGTAATCTTAGCTTGGGTGCTTAAAGCAGGAAAATAGAGGCAGAAAGCAGATTGTAAAGGTGAAAAATACTGAGACATTAAGCAATTTCTGACCATTTTAAATGATTTTCTCTGTTTCAAATACAACCCTGTCCTTTTCCTTTGGCTACTGGAAGTATTGCCATTGGCACCAGTAAGACAGTGAATGCTTTGACAGAAGACTTAAAAACCAAAATGATATGCAAATTCCTTGCAGGTACTCTGTAAAGATCCTAGCAAATCACTTCACGGAGTTGTTAGCTTATCAATGCTTTTCAAAATCAGAAGAAGTAATGGAACAGAAGAAGCTAGCAAAAACGCTGTCTGCCTGTACTGAAGAAACCAGACATGGAGGTTCATCTAAATATGATGCAAGAGCTGTGTCAGGCTTAACATTTCTTGGAAGTCAAACATTTGGACATGCTGTACTTGACTCTAATACGTAACTTGTAATTCTCTGTGCTGGAAAGAGGTAGTTCTGAAGTCTGAAAGGTGGATCCTGCCTGTCTGTCACATGCAAACTTAGATTAGATTTGTCTCTGAAGCCTTCAAGCACCCGTGTTTTGTTCAGGGAGGTGATCTTACCAGATATTTAAGATGCAAATGCTTAAAGTGCCAGATTAGGAGTTGGTCCAATCAAAGATGTAAGAAAGTGAATTTCAGCTTTCAGGCATGGTTCTGTATATTTTCCTGGGCAAAGGTGAGGGGCTTGGGCATGAAATCCTGAACAAGTCTGAAATTGGGACAAATTCCAAATAGATTCAAGGAAAAGAATTGCTTCGGGGAAAAATATTGACAAGTCTCAGTGCCCTCCCCTCATGAGGATTTCGTGCTGACAATGTCAGGTGGGCAATCTCTGTAGAAGAGCCCACCTTTTGACCATACCTACATGGGCAATATACATACCTACAAGCAATACGCAGGTATGTTTTGGAAATGAGGTGGTGTGTCAGGTGTGTGCCTGCAATGTAACCATGTCTCGTGGTGTTTGAGTAATTAAGAAATGACATTCATTTAACATTTACCTTTGTATTCCACAGGGAGTCACGACACTATGACGTACTGCTTGGATAAAAACTCGGCCGTTAGCGGCAATGAATCGAAGCTGGTGGAGCTTTTAAATAAATTTATGCCCTGCATTGTACGCCCGATCATTATGAAGTGGTCTATAACGCAGGTAAGAGTTGTCCAACGCTCCCAGGCCTGAACAAATCTGAAGTATGTGCTGCTGTGCTGAGGGTGGTCATGTTCTCCCACACAGCAATGAGAGAATAGAACTTCCTGTTCCTATTCCAGCCTAGAAATCCATGCTCTCATGAAATACCTGTTTTGTACATACCAGATCTTTTTTTTATTATTTTTATTTTATTTTTGCAGGGGAAAATCATTCAGCATAGGCAGGGAGGATTCACAAAGATGTTGCTTAAAACTGACCACTTGTTAGTAGAAACCCATCATCCTTTTGGCATGTTTATTGTTATTGTTAACATTTAATATCAGTATTATCAAAGGAAGCTAGTAAAAGGGTTTTTCTTTTCTTGCACTGTGTTCAGAAGGTAATCCCATTGTTTGTACTGTCACTGTTGTGTGAGGTGTCTGTTGTTTTCCCTTGCTTTATTGTGTAAATATTTCAGTGAGCAGCAAAGATAAAACTATTGTTTAAGGGAACTTTTACCATTACAGATTAAGAGAATGAAGGTCTGACACCTCACATAAGGTTTAGTTCGTTTTTTAAAATGACTACACTTTAAGGTAGCAGTTATCTCTTGCTGTTCCTCACAAATGCCCGTTAAAGACAAAATTGGGAATCATAATTTAAGTTAGAGCTTTTGAAGATTTTTCTAAAGAACAGGCTTCGCTGGCATCAAAGAGGCACCAGAAATCCTTTCACTTTTGTTCTTTTTGAAGGAGCAGTTCATGATTAGTGAATTAAAACTGAATAATTGATAAATGACAATGATTATGCCTAGGCTTCTTGTGCTGTGCTCGAACAGCCCTGGCACATGGGAGGCTCGGACACTCCGCTCACCACGTAAGTCACAGATTGATGTGCAAGGTCACTCGCTCGTCACAGCGCCTGTTCTCGAGCTGCTCTTTTGCTTTGTGCCGTAAGCCCTTGTCAGATTCAGAAAGCTCCTGCCCTGCAGGCTGCTGGCTGATGAGGTGACCCTGGAGGGGACAAAGAAGCTCCACACACCTTTGCACTCATTTTCTGGCCCGAGCCCGGCTTGCTGAGCGGGAAACGTGCCGCAGTGCCCAGCCGTCCCTGCAGGGAGGTGACTCCACCCGTTGGTATCTGGAGCACCCAGATCAAGGAGTCCTACCAGTGGTAGGGCCCACGCGTTCCTGGATGGCCCAATGCCTCGGAGATGCCTGGATTCAGCCCTGGCTGTTCTGTTTCAGCCCCAGGTCTTGGCTGCATGGTGGCTGACGCTGGGTGTGTGATCTCCACTTGTGCTCTGGATGCCTGGTGTGAGGCTGCAGCACCGGGCAGGATCGCTCCACAAGGCCTCCTCTTACATTTTGCCCTTGGGGCCAATATTCACAGTGTCTAATTGAGTATCCAAATGCAGGTGATGAATTAAGGAGCCAAATCTCTCTGGTTTTCCCGTGTAGCCAGTGGAAAGGAAGAAGTTTCTCCAAGGGACAGTTCAGAGCAGCTTATTTTGGTGCTCTTTCTGGCCACAAAGGTTACGTATGACCTACAACCATATACTTCCCCATCTCCAGTGACCCCTGGGTCTCTCCCTCAGCTTCTCCAGCCTGGAGGAGACCGAGCAGGCATGGAGGTTGCTGCTGGCAGCTCCTGTGGTCAGAGGCACCCCACTACTTGCACCCCGGGTCACACAGGGCTGCTCCCCAGCCCTGCAGCTCAGGCACAGCCAGGGGAGATAAAACTCCCCTCCTAGGAGCAGAGAGTTGGATGGTGAAAGCCAGGCAGGGTGAACATCCTGCTACCTGTCTGAGCTCTGTCCAGGCGCTAATGCCACTGCTGTGGTTCATCGGGCACAACACCTTGCATTGGTTTAGTTTTGCTGAAGCCTTTCAGGCCTAAATCAGTGCAGAGTATTTTTTCTGAGACCTGAAAGTGTTGTCCATACAAGCAGGTTGAACTGAAACAAATTAGTATTTAAGTGTATTAATTTAAGTTGCTTCTATTTTCTTAATGAAAGAGTCTTGATATAGATAAGAGATGTACCATTTGGGATTTTTTGCCCCAGAAACTCAGCTTTATCACATGTTCCACTTAGCCCTCAAAGTCAGTAGGGGAGGTCCGAAATAAACTTAAAATAGAAGGGATCCTCTGTTTTGTAGGACTTCTGCAAGTTGATTAAACTTTTTTTAAGAGACTTTGCCCTAATAAAAAAGAACAATAGCTAGTATTTTTTTCTATTCTTGTTTTTCCTTCTGTTGAGGATGAGTGAGCTCCACAGAGACATCCGTGGTGAAGTCTTTGATCTAACAAAATAAATACAGAATTTCGAAGGTGCTGATCCTGCAGGTTTTGTTTATACAAATAGTCTTGTGAACAGTGATCGTGTATTTATGCACAGGTTAATGAATCTTTGACTTTCAGAACACGACAAATGCAGAGGTCTGAAACTAATCTAATCTGTGTCTGGGGTGTATTCTGCAGGGAAATCAGGATCCCTCTTGTCAGATAGTAAAATAATACGAATTGTGACTCGGTGCCTTACAGCACCATCTTAAAGATGAAAGACCTATGAAAAATATCATAGGGCTAATTTGATACACCTCTTCCAGTTATCTAATCTAAAGAAACAGATCCCTTCCAGGCTCTCGGGACCTTTGTCTTCTGTTTCACCCTTCAGGTACTGACTGTGACGGAGCAACTTGAGGCCGGCGTTAGATACTTGGATTTTCGGATTGCCCACAAGGCCAATGATCCATCAATGAATCTGTACTTCGTGCACATGGTGTACACGACTGTTGTTGTACAGGTATTGTCCTTGTCTTCAGAATGGCTCTACGCACAGTGCTGCTTGTTTTATCTAAGAGTCATCACAATCTGAAAATGATGGCCCAAGGTCTTCTGAATAGGTTATTTGATTTCCTAACGTGAGGACCTCAAACTAGAGAAGGTTGGTAGGGCAGGTTACAGGGCTGGAACATTTCAGCATCCATCTGGAACTGTTGTGCCTTGCTCTCTACCACCTACCCCTATAGCATGTGTTTCTGGGGTTCTGATGTTTCTGGGGTTTATCCTGTGTTGTTCCAGGATGCTACCTAGGGCTGTCCCATTTCCCTGATAAGGACAGGTGTTACTAAAAAGGAAAAGGTGTTAAAAGCCTAATAAAATCATAGAAACATTTTTTTTTTTTGAGGAAAAAGTATTTCCCTGAAAGACAGAGAGACTCGAGTCTGGATCCCATGATCAAATTACTGTCAGCTACTGTGGAGACACTGCTGTGAGTTGCTCTTTTGCATGTGCTCTCTCACTGTGGACCAGTTCACGTCTTTCTTAGCTGGCTGTGCGTTCATCTGCGCCTGGCTGTACAGATCCCAGCAAATGCAGCTTTAGTTTGTAGCCTAACTGCCTAAACTTTGGTTTCATGCTTCATATTGGGGGTCTGGACCCTTCATGTCATGGCATGCTTGAGCAGACAGTTAGATGTAGTGCCTGCCCACCCTGCTAGTGACGGGTGGGCTCCAAGAAGTGTCATTGCCTGTAACAACCGGGGAGATCAGGTCCTGTTTGAGCAAGTGCAGAGCTTTCCCCTGTTTTCCAGTTTGCCACTAACACAGTGTTTGCCCTTAAAGAAGCTTGGGGAGATGGGTTTACTGCTAACCTGCCTCTAAGAAGTAGGAGGTTCATAGGTATTATCATTATCAAAAGGTATTATATTATCATAGGTATTATCATAGGTATTATATTATCAAAATATAAAACTGCTAAGAATATTGTGCTAGACCCACATCCAGAGCAAATCATCGCGGACCTGCAGAAAGGTTTTCCTGGGGTGCTTCTCTCTGGAACATCCTGTGGGCTGTCAGATGTCCATACTCCAAGACCTATGCTGATTTGGTGGTTCTACTTCACTGTCAATGCTCTGCTTGTTTTACTTCTTTCCCCAGGGTAACATAATGATTTGCCATGACTATCTCTTGTAGGATATTCTGTGGGAAGTGTTAAAGTGGTTGGAAACTCATCCTCAGGAAGTTGTTATCTTAGCCTGCAGGAATTTTGATGGATTAAACAAGAAACATCACTGTCATCTTATTGCCTGTATAAAAGAGATTTTCCAGTGTAAGCTGTGTCCCAGAAATGTAAGTGTGAGATTTTTTCCCACCTTTTTTAAAGGATGATATATTACAGTGAGGCCTTTGGTTCACAATTGTCGTATGTTTTCTGATTGTGCTGTATTTTTAAACTAGGAAACATTTGCTGCATTGGAAATAGGTCTTTACTTAATAAAATTGAGGAAATATAGCAAACCTACATCCCGTAGTGTGGAGGAGGGAATTAAATTGGACTGTCATGTCCGTTGAGTTGTGGGATAACAGTAGGGGACACAACTGCTACCCACTCTTCTGTCTGATTTTTTGAAGAAGGGTTGTTAAAAATACAGTCCAGACTATGGCAAGGGCTTTCAGTCTCAGGTGGAGATGACTGCCTTCTGAGCTGATGGGATTCAGATTACCTTACAGAAGTCTTTTCACAGCAATAATTACAAATTATTTTGATGCTATACGTAGCATAAAAATCACGTAGTTTAGGTTGGAAGAGACCTCTAAGTCACCTAGTCCAACCCCAGCAGGCAACTGGGCCAATTTCCAAGTTGTGTTGGGCCACGTCCTATCAGCTTTCAGTCACTCGACCCTCCAGAAAGGCTTTATAATAATAATAATCATAATTACTTGTATACTATATTTCATAAGCTGAGATTTTTAGCTTCCCCTTCTTTTTACAAGGTGTGGGAGCTTTTAGCAGTTAAACAATTAACATTTCAAAGATGCACAGGAACAGAGGGTTTTCTCTGGAGATGTGAGGGGTGCAGGATAATGATGACCCTGTTTGCGATTCGAATTAATCCTTTGAAGCTGGTGTGTCAGTAAGGGCTGACTATTACCATTTCAAAGCATTTTGCATGGCAGAGTTAAAATAGAACAATTCTCAGCAAAATTAGGGGATTCTGAATATTCAGGCCTCCACTGAATAACTGAAGACCTGAGTGACATTGTTTTATTGTTTCCCCAAATACCTTGAGTGTGTAAGTCGTGGATGAGCAGAGAAATGCAGGAGAAGACAGTCAAATTTACTTTTGGGCACATGGTCAGCTCCAAAACTAAAAATAAAAAAAACTATTAATTGGGAGAGGGGCAAGTTGTTGCTGATAGTTTGTTGAAGGAAGGTGGTGGTTTGAGATTTTGGTTTCTTCACCTGGCTGGAGAAAGAAAATGTTTCTGAGCTGTGTCCAAGCAGAGGGAGGACAGGCAGTGGAGACAGGAGACACCAAGTGTTTCCCTCAAGCAGGATCGTTTCCAAGGGGCCTGTTACCAGCACAGCAGACCTTGCCATTTCTGCAGTTGACGCCTTTGCAGGTTAGGTAGCTGTGGGGCTTTTCAGAATCACAAATTCAGAATTAACATCAAACAGCCTCGTGCTTGCTCACTTATTTTAAAATCACCTTGTATCTACTGTCTTTCAAGACTGCAGCTCTGGTGTTGAACAAAAGTAAGCGTCAAAGCATGTATGAAGCACTAAGCAGAGGTCTGCATGTAATACTGGCACAGGCCACAGTGTGACAACATTACTTTGTGTTTAAAATTGTAATTGCCTTAACTATTCAAGGTGTCTTCCTTTGATCTGGATTATTAGGGTTTAAAAATCCCTTGTCAGACATCTGCAGTTTCATCTTTGCTTTGTTTGCAAAATAAGCACCTGTGCTCGAGTATACATCTCTGGTAGCCCCTTTAAAATAAAAAAATAAAAAAGGTTTGAGCTTTAGAAAGGCAGCTGTAGTAAAGCAAAGGCTTCTGTCAACCACAGATTTTGTAGCTCATGAGTAGCTTGTATCTTAATTTTGCAGTATTTTCTGATCTAATTGGGGCTCACACTCTCGCTTGGATGAAGCCAAGAGGGATTTCTATGTTCATTCAACCCCTGGCTTTCTTCAAAGACTTGCATTAAGATTTTTCAACTTTGGTTTTTATTTTAAGTAAGAAGCTAATTGGAACATCCTAAAGCCACCAATTCCTCTTCACAAACAACAGACACAGCTTTTAACCACCAACGTTCTTAAAAAAAAAAAAAAAAAAGATGCCTGTTAAAATGTTGGTTTCAAAAAAATAAATAAATGGAGGACCATTGAGTCAGTTTGTGACTCAGCTCTTACCTTCTCTCAATGCAGGATGACCAGGGCATCCCAATTTCTGAAACAATCCCCTTACAGAAATCAGAATCGATATCTTTCTTACCTTTAGCCTTACTGTGTCTGAACACTCAAGTTTTCATTAAAGGCTGTGGTGAGAAATTTGGGTCTGTGTGGGACAGCTGCCCAAACTACTGCTGCTTCTCTGCATCTGTTTTCCTACAGATGGGTGTGGGGCTTTGTTTTCCTTGACCCTCCTTGTGCAGAACAGGCTATGTCTTCCTCTTGCAACACGTTTTCAGTTTGTAATCCATCCAGAGCTCCACCTGGCTGCAGGGTGAACTGTTTGAACCAAATCTGAGCCTCGCTGTCTAGGCGATTCCACGCTTTGGTATTTGAACTTTGGCAGACACTGCTCTTGTTGGCTCACAGCTCCCACTGACTTGCACCCGGCCGTGATTTCCCCTAGGTGGTTCCGACGCTGCGGACCATGTGGCAGCATGGCTACCAGGTCATAGTCTCATATGAAGAAGTCATGGAGTTGGAGAAGCACTGCGAGCTGTGGCCTGCCATCCCGTACTGGTGGGGGAACAGAACTTCCACTCACGCTCTTATCCAGTATCTGGAGCGCATGAAGCGGATGGGCCGGCCAGGTATGTACGGGAGCTCCTGCAAAGAAACAAGAGGCAGGTACGGCAGTGCAACACAAAGAGTAGGTTGGGAGTTCACAGGGGTGAGGGATGTCACCCTGCTGGGCATGCTGCATGCTCCAGACACTCGCACGGTGCTGAGTGCTCTCGCCCACCCACGAGGGAGTGCAACATGCATGTCATCTTACCTGGTGATGTAAATGCGTGCGCAAGTGCACCTACGTACATAGGTTATGTCACTGCAGCAGCTGCTTCATCTGAGTGATGGTGGGAAAGAACCAAGGGATGATGAGGGTAAGAACTGCTTGAGAAGCATACTCCCGATCCAAAGAAAAATGCTTCTGTAGATGCACTGTGTGTTCCCACGTGTCACGTGGGAAGTGTAGTCAGCTGGCAGCAGCCCTTGTGGAAACACACCTTGCAGAGGGAGACTGGTGGGTAGAGAACAGTGAGTCTGCAACAAATACTTGAGACGGGTTTAGCTGAACTGGGATGGTTCAAGGAATGAGCTGGGCTTTAGTTAACTGTTTGGTGTGGCATACAGCAGCAACAAAGGAAGACAGCCCACTGAAACAGTTCTAGGTCTGTGAAACAATCTTAAGTTAGCATTTTAATGATTCCCAGCAGAACTAGACCTGGAGTTAATGCAATGCCGAGCGGTTTCTGTTCTCCTCAAAGGAATATTTAATGTGTCATCTTTTGATTTTTGTTTCAGAAAAATTCTTTGTTGCGGGCATTAACCTTACTGAAAATTTAAGATACATTCTTTTACACCCATTTGGCTCACTGAAGGAAATGACACTCCGGAGTCTTCCATGCTTGAAAATCTGGGTGAGGAAGCAGTATCCAGGAACACAAAAAGAATGTATTAACATCATTGCTGGAGACTTCATAGGAAACGATGATTTTGTCAGAGACGTGATAGAACTTAACACAAAAATTAATCCTCCATTAGACTGTCACAGCAAAGCAGCAGGAACAAATACCATTTCATTCTCAGCTTTATAATCTTTGAAAAGCTGAAAAGACTTTGTGTGCATTGAGCGTTTCCTGGTTTAAACATCTTGGACTACATAAAGGTCCAGTTAACTTAAACCAGGGATGTTTTAAAAACTCATTAAGAGAAGTGCTCTCAAAATCATCAGGCTTTCAAAGTGTTTTCATGAAAAAGAGAGCAGGAAGATCTTGCTGAAGTCTCTAGAGAACTGTTATGTGGGTGTAATTTACTTAGAGGTGCTTAGATTCTGTAGCAGCTGGCAATATTGGAAATCTCAAGAACTTACTCCTATTTTATTTTACATCCAAGTAAGAAGAAAAATATAATGTCACTAGTTGCACAAATTGTTTTGTAATTTTATTTTTCTTGGAGTTTAAAAGATACCTGCAACCCCAATTCTCAGTATTTTATCAGTGTGAAACTGACTTGTCTGTTTTCATAGACTGTATTAAATATGCAATATGAAAATGTTAAAAATATTTTTGATATATGAAAGATAAGGTACTGGCACACTGCAGTTGTGTGCTGAGTTGTGAACCATTTTACTAGCAGGGTAGTCACAACATTCCTCACGATTTGTGAGATATGTGCATTGGAACACTTTCATTATTATCATTCATGCCCCTTCTGCAGTCGCTCCAAAGATACCAGAGCCAGGCTCCTGGACAGTTTTGTCTGCTGCAGTAGAATGTGTTTTATTAGGAGCTGCCAAAATACCCTTTATGCTGAAAATAAACACATATGAAACTAATTTTTAATCTAAACTCAGACTGCTTTAAAAATACAGTTCATGAGCTTGTCATGTTTGAGGTTTCACAACTGGTCTTCCTTTATTAACATATTTTTGTAGTGCCATAGTCATATTTCCTCTCAGTAAGTATTCTTTGATTGCGTAAATGCTGTTTTTATGCTGCTTGGCACTGTAAATTAATTCTATTTTTCTAATTTTTAAATGGACTGTGCAATAACTGATGATCATGAAGGTAAGAAAAATGCCAAGTATCAGGGCTAAAAGAAAACAGGCATTGTATAAAGTTCACTATGCAGCTTCATCAATATACCTCACTTTTGATATGCACTTTACATGTAAAAGCTGAGTTCAGGTGTCTGGCAAGATGCTCATGTTTGTAATAGATGGTTGCATAACTCAAATCAACTGCCACTTGATACCAGATCAAAGTTACCTTTGACTTCTAGGAATGAAAGGCCAAGATGCTTACTCCTCATCTCATGCAATCTTCCACAATTGCAGATGACATAGGAGTGAAAACCAAACATTCCATTGAGTAGACTTTCTCATTTTTTTTTCCTATGGGCCTTTTTATCCATGTTCTCACCTCTATTTACTTCATATAGAGCAGTCATTCAGTTTAATTTTTTAAAGAGTCACCACCTGCATGAAGTGTTATTATAACTCAGAATGTTTTTCTGCCTATCTTTTGTACCTTTCAAATGTCTTGTTACTTTACCTAATAAAACTTGATCTGTTTGTGTAATAAAGACTGAAATAGGAGTTTTGCTTCTCCTTTCTGTGATACTGATGTTTTCTCTTTTAAGAATTGATACAGTAGTAGGTATTGTGGATAAATTACCGTATGCAGGAACACTATTGGATGAAAGATGTTCACAGGTAACTTTATTCATTGCTTAAATATACAAACCAATGTTTTCTGCTTCACTGCAATAAATTATGGTAGTTTTTTTTTAAGTAAATATATATTCAAGCAGAACGCATGAACACAACTTATTCTGAAAAACAGGGTAAAAAAAAATTTCTATGATTTAAGAAACTCAGTACTTTTCCAAAGGTTAATTTAGATGTCATCCAGTGATTCCCACGTGTTTGAGGCCCAAGGCCCATAGCCAACAACTCTCCCAACATAAAATTTAGTGCTGTTCTTGCACTTGCTGCCAGAATGGAAGTCAAAGCTCTTACTGTTTCCAGACGTTTTCTGAAACACTGTCCACTTCTACAATGTGTCATGAACATCAACTGGTTAATAAATATACTCTTCCACATCCAGGCTAATGGGCCAGTAACTTCATTTCACATCCTCATAATGAGATCAGTTTCTTTTTCTAGAAAAAAGATGGAGTTTCATGGTATAAAAAAAGTACTGCTGGGAAAGAGGTTCCTGTATTTGCCAAAAGCAGAGTTGCTGATTATCACTGTCACCATGGCCGTGCCATCTTCAGGCATGACTTCTACTTCCTGAACTGTTGCTTCTTTATAGAGCCAACTGTAAAAGTAAAAAGTGTATTAGTATCTTAAAGGCATTCCAGAGTGCATAAAGTATGATTGTTGGTTTAGATCTGAATGTTTGCATCTAGGTAATTTAACACTTCAAAAGATGAAGTGCTTCACTTAACTTTTTGTTTGCTACTTGCTGTTTGGAAACAGGGTGTAGGGTGTTTTCATAAACGTTTCAGGTCTCTGCTTTTTCTTTTAAATCTGGCTTCAGGACCAGTGGAATGGTCTTTCAGGAAGTTTGTCTTTTTGTACTAACACAGAACTCTGTGAAGGTCACTTTGAGAAGCGTGCTGTATGGTATCTACTGGTGATATTTGATAGTTTTTCAATAGGTCATAAAATGTTTACAAATATCCCTGTAATTCTTACCACAGATTAAAATTAGTATTGTATGTTTTGGCAAATAAGTTTTGCAATATTAAGAATGTCATAGTTGTTCAAGTCCTTCATAAAATTCAGAGTTGTTTACCTTAGCTGAGGTCCCTGTAAGTTGACTTTAATTGTCAGAATCTTCTTCCCTGTTGCTTTCAAAATTTTTTTCTCTATTTCTTCTTTCAGCTCTTCTAACCCATGTCCATGTAGAGCAGAAATGGCTAAAGCGTTTTCTTCAGTGGGTTCATACCTGAAAAGTAATAATTGCCATCATACTTGTTTGCAAAGATTATATTGAGAAAATATTCCAAGCACAGACAATTTAGCTGTGTTATTTTATACTGCTCTCTTCCTACAGAGATCACTTCTTGTTTGTCTCAAATGATTTCTTTTGATATTTAAAAATAAAGAATTAAATTTTTAAGACCATGGCTACATATGTAAAAGACTGAGAAACACTATTAAACATATTCAGAAGTATGGAAGCTTTTTTCTAGAAATAAAGAGATTCCAGAACATAAGAAATGTTTAAGTATACTTGGCATCTCCTGCTCACCTTTCTATCAAATCCACTTTGTTATGAACTTCTACCATTGATTCCAATAAATGGCTTGGAAGATTGAGATTCTTCAGAACGGACAGAACGCTTGCTTTCTGGAGGGCGGTTTCTGGATGAGTGATGTCCCTCACGTGAACTATCAGATCCTAGCAAGCACAAATAGACAAGACAGTTACTTAATAGAACATCCAGTTACCAGGCTGTAGAGATTTTATACCATTTTTGCATTTCTCTTTCGTACGAGTTGCTTTCCTATGCATTAGACAATGCCCTGGCAGGTTAACACTGTAAAATGACCTACTGGAACAATATAAAATCAATACTGTTTTTTATTCAAAGACGAAAGAAAATCTGTGGCAGCGTAGTCTCACTCCAGAGAGCATGAATGGCTGCCAACAACCCCAAAACAAGCTCTGTGAATTCCTTAACTAGCTTGATTGACAGATTTCAAATAATAAATCATATAATTTTTAATGCCAAGGCTGTGTAACAGTAAAACTTCAAAAATATTGGAGAAGAAAAAATATTAATTCTAAAAACGTTTTACAAGAGTAATAGCTGAAACAACATTTCAAATGTGGAAAAAAATGCATGTAAATTTTAATTCTGTATTCAAAATGCAGAAGACTCTTGTCATCCCTAGCTTCTGAGATACTACTATTGGTGCTTCACTTAGAAAGCTTTATACAAAAGTTACCAGTTTCAAGTACATACATGGTTAGATAGGTTGCAAATCTAAGCCATGTATTTGCCATGATAAAAAAAAAACAAACACACAAATAACCAAACAGGATTTGCATTCAAAGTATTTCAGCATCTTTGCTCAAGATAATGCTTCAAACTTCTGAAAACTGTAGTGAAAAGTACATTTCTTGCCTTTCACTTAAGACTTAAAAAGTAAACCAAACAAAATAGCAGCAGCCAGCTTTTGAAATTCCTGCTATATCACAGTTAAAAAATCAATCCTTAGAAGAATTCAGACATCCGACTACCTTTGAGGATACAGACTTTGTTTTAAATCCCCATCTATATAGAATAGAATAGTTAAGGTGGAAGGGACCTACAAAGATGATCAAGTCCAACTGCCTGACTACTTCAGAGATAACCAGAAGTTAAAGCACATTACTGAGGGCATTGTCAAATGCCTCCTGAACACTGGCAGGCAGGGGCAGCAACCACCTCTCTAGGAAGCCTGTTCCAGGGTTTGACCACGCTCATGCTAAAGAGATTTCCCTAATCCCAACCTGACCCCCCAGCACAGTTCTGTGCCGTTCCCGCGTGTCCTGTCACCAGTGCCCAGGGAGCAGAGCCCGGCACCTCCCTCTGCGCTCCCCTCCTCAGGACGCTGCAGAGCGCACTGGGGTCGCCTCTCGGCCTCCTTTCTCCAGGCTGGGCAGCCCAGGTGTCCTCAGCCTCTCCTCATAGGCCTTGCCTTCCAGCCCTTCTGCCGGCTTTGCTGCCCTCCTCTGGGCACTTTCAAGTACCTTAACATCCCTTTTCTGTTGCAGAGCCCAGAACTGCACATGGTATTCAAGGTGAGGCCACACCAGTGTTAAATCCAGTGGGAGAACCACCTCTTTTGACTGGCTGGCTGTGCAGTGTTTAATGCACTCGAAAATGTGTAAGAGGCACCCCAAAGTGCCCTCCTAGCTGCCAGGGCACGCTGCTGGCCCAGCACTCCCAAGTCCCGTTCTGCAGAACAGCCCTCCAGCCACTCATCCCCCAGTCTGTACCTGTGCCCGTCCCAGCTGCAGCACTTGGCATTAATGTTTGTTGAATTTCATGTTATTGCTGACTGCCCAATGTTCCAACCCATCTAGATCCCTTTGCAAGGCCTCTTGTCCCTCAAGAGAGTCAACAGCACCTCCCAGTTCACTATCAGAGCAAACTTGCTGAGGATGCGCTCCACTCCTGCATCCAGCTCATTGATAAAAACGCTGAATGGGACTGGCCGGAGAATTGAGCCCTGAGGAACACTGCTGGTGACTGATCACCAGACAGACTTAGCCCGCTCACTCCGACCCTCTGTCGTTTAGCCAGTTCATCTGTTCATCTGTTCATCTCAGAGTTAGACAATATGCAACTTTAAATTTTGCTATAACAGGCAAGTAATGAAAATATGACAGGAGAAGTACACTAACATTTATTACATGCTGCCTGCATCACAACTGTCCATTTTTAGAGCTACAGGAAACCTTAAGTCAAAACCAGAGCACTCTGAAGGGTTTACTTCATTTTTTTATTCTCAAGAAAGAGAACCTCAACTTATGCCAATGCACAGTCTAGGTTTTCATGTATTTAACAAGAAAAAAAAATTATCTGGCTTAAACGCCATGGAAAAGGACATGTATACTCTGAATAAATCCTTTCTGAAATCTATTCATACTTATATATTCTGCATAAAGTATCAGAAAACTGGTTTATTATAAGATATTCACCTGATAGTTATTATGTTAGAAGACCACTACAGTCAGTCAGGTACGTCACTAAGAACAGCATGCCAGTTAAGTTCCCCATTTCTGAAGGGGTGAAGACTATCTGGAAGAAAATTGAGTCAATTTCTCAATGTTTATAGTCAACTACTTACTGAGTAAGCAACTTCTTCTAAGGTAGCTGAAAAGGACTCAACCAGGTTATGTGGAAGATCAGACAGAAACCCAATAGTGTCAACATAAATAACTGCCATGTGTGAGGGCAGGTAGCCAGCGTGAGCTGTAATATCAAGAGTGGCAAACAGCTGATCTCGGGGTTGAAGTCCTGCTTCCCCGGTCAAGGCTTTGATCAAGGTGGTTTTTCCTAATTAAAATAAAAACAAAAGAAAACAGAACAACAAGGCTTTAATGGCTTGTTTCAAGCGAAATATTAATTTACAAGACTTGGGTGAGTTTTATGACACTACATATATTTCGTATCTAGTTCACTAATAGAAGTCTAGCCTGTGAGTAGTTATCTGTATTATGTTATGAAACCCAGAGATAATCTTAATTTTTATAACTCAGAATTGGATTTAAGGCCATGTCTGGAAGCTGTGCTGTGGAATAACAACAAGATGATCACAGACTGAACTGACCTGCAAGGTGACCTACCTACACATCTCACCTCTAAGACTATCTGAAGAATGCTGCCATGACAACATTAGGAAGCACACACACACACGCTCCTCAGTGCTTCTGTTCTGAAATAAAATGATTTAACATTTCCTTGTTAAATCCAACAATCACCAGAAGCACTAATACTATTTAGTTTATTAGTCTAATGCTTTTGTTACGTGTACTGTCATGAATATGATACCAGAGAAATTTATTTAACTCTTCATAAATATTTTACAGAATTTATAGTCATTACCTAGAATATGAGCACTTTAGCTTAAAGTATTTCAATTATGTGCGCAAAATGGTGGTATAGATGTTTTTGTTGAATCTTCAACACTATAAGTAGCTTAGAAGTATCAGTGTAATAAATATCAAAACTAATGCATGGTAAGCTTACTTTTTATAAAGAAGTTGAATAAAATGAAATGGTTTTAAAATAATATAATCTGAAAAGTGTTTAGTCCAAAGTCTATGTATGCCTTGTGTATGAATTCACTTGCGTAAGCTACAAAAAAAAAGAAAAAAACCTTTGGTTTTATTTAGATTCTCTTAAGAATTTTCTCTAAACACTATACATTAATCTATGAAAAGATGAAGTGCTTTTTAAGCACATTTCTCAGATTAGTTGCCAACTCTCCTGAATTTTCCTTCTATGCCTCAGCATTTCCTAGTGATCTCAAAACCCACATACTTTTCTCTATCCATTCTGATCAAGTAATAAAGATACATACAAAGGACACTAGCATGACAGTTTTCAGCATTAGATGAAAAATCTTTTTGACAAAATAGGTACTAGAAATTTCTCCAGAACATGTCTGCAAAAAAATCTGACTGTAACAAGCATTATTTACTTTCCTAACTATAATCTGACATATTCTCATTATAAAATCTAAAACATAATTAGAACACAAAGCCTATTCATACCAAAATCAGATTCTGGCTAGAGACTCTAATTAAAAATTAGACAAGGCAAGCTTCTTTGTGTGACAATTTCATGAGTTTTTGCTTACCACAATTTGTATAGCCCATTACTGAGATAACTGGAAACTCGCGTTTTCTGCGTTGAGTTCTAAGCAGAGACCTTTTTCTTCTTAGCTTCTCCAGGACATGCCTAATTTTAAGTTCTTTTTCTTTCAAGAGGCGATTCTGTGTCTCCATGAATGTCTCACCTGAAAAATACAAATGAGTAACTGGCAGAATAGTCTACAAGAGAACAGTAAAACAAGTGATGCTGTCTATCTGGAAATTGAGTGAGTTACCATTAGGGTATATGACAGTATACATAAGCAATTAAAACTGCGTATTCTTGCCAAAGATAGAGTCAGAGTGATAAATAATTATTAAGACACATGCTAAGCACTCTAGAATAACCATGTCTGGTCACAATAAACTCCTGTGGTTGCAAATGCTCTGTCCATGGCCACTTACTGAGCATGAAAACTTTACTATGGCTATGACTGAAGTTACCATCCAACACATTTTTTCATGTTCAATTAATCAGATGCAGAACACAAACTGTCTTTCCCCTGAGCCTCCCCCTAATAAGATGCAATTTAATCTATTTTAAAGACTATGGAGAAAAAAAATCATCTAATTCATGGGAATAGACTTTACCTGAGCCCATGATGTATCTTGATCCACCTCTCTGCTGATCTAGCTGAGACACCTCATTTTTTAGATTTGACCTGGCAGTGGAGTAATATTTAAATAAAATCAATCTTCTCTATCAAGCTATCTTAAAATGTCTAGCAAATATGAAGCATTAGTGATACTCTAACAGTACAAATGAAAATCATAATGGCTGTTCAGAAACTTTAGAGAGACAAAAATGCCTCTGATACATCCACGCAACACACACCAGCATATTTTTATGCCACGTAATACAGAAATGTGGAAAATTCAGATACAAATTAATGCCTTTAAGCTTCCTTGTTTATAGCTTTCCTTATTAAACCTATTTATATATGAGCTACACATACCTAATTCCTATACATTCTTGCAACCCATCTTCCATATCAGAAAGAACCAGCACCTTTTCACTAGAAATACATTTTGTAACATTATCTATTGAACACTTTCTTGTTTTGCCTGTCAGCACTGTAGGAGTTTGAAGCAATTACATTAATGCAACTATTTCTACGCTCTAATCAATCATTGACTGTAGTATGGAGACACCAAAACAGTGGCATTTTTTTTTCCCCGCAGTATAGCATTACCCTGATTGTTAATGTAAAGAAATTTTCACTAAAATATGCAAGGGTCAGTACATGCTTTGCACAGTTTGAGGTACCTTAGGAGTGGAATTTCAGCCAATGCAATCTGGAGTTTTGCTTCCTTAGTGCGGGCATTGCAACGAAAAATGTGAAGTACAATGGTGTATCTGTCAAAGACTTTCACTCCCCAGGCATCTTCTAGTTCTTTCTTTAGCCATGTAAAACAAAATAACCTAGATGTTTTCTGCCCGATTCAGAATACCAGTAAATCAATTCCTACACAGTGTTACAGTTAAAGATAGCTGATAGGCACCTGAACTCACAGTAATGATTATGAGCACCCAAAAGCAACATTTTGTTTGACAAGAAAGAAAGGTGAAAAAGAATTTAGAAGGTAGAACTTTATCTAGGCCTACTGAATTCCACAAGAATCCTTCTATTGCCTTGAACAGATTTTGAAAACAGCTCCTACAGGACATCTCACAGCACTAAAAGAATGAAGAATTTCAGTGGTTAAGGCCTTACAAAAAATAATTACGAAATGCTAGTATGGGAAAGGATAAAGATAACAAAGGAAAAGCAAAATAGTTATTGAAGTTAAAAGAAAAAAACAAGAGAGGAAGAAAGAAAAATTGTTTCATAACAAGCCTTCCATGAAATAATAAACTCCTCTCTTCCCACACCCCAAACTGCCCTAATTCACCAAAAGACACTCAAGGAACTTGAAGTATGCAGTAGTCTCCCATCACCATCTCTAAAATCCAGAATGCTCATCTTCTGTGTACATTCTCAAATACTTTATTGAATCTATATCCTGTTAAAATGTACTTAAGATCTAGATTTACGAAAAGATTTTTTGTAGTAAATCTGGGATTAAAAGAACTCATACTTCAATTTAGGGAATAAAAACTAGAAGGTTTATAGGAAACATTTTCAACTTTCATTTAATTGATAAATTGAAGTACTCAAGATAACTATTGGATATATCTACCTCTGATAATTTTATAATCCAGGGAGAACATTCAAAACTACCTGCAAAGCACTGATGTTTGCTTGCAGTGTTTGCACTTTACACCGTTTGACACTGCACATGCAAAAAAGCTAATAAGTATTTATTTCAGTTTGTCTAAGCATGCCAAAGGGCATGCTTATAGTTCACATGCATATAGTTCACATGCCAGTTATTTTATTGCCAAAGTGTTTAAAAAAAAAAAAAAAAGCAAAGCATGCTTCACCCCACAAACAATCTATCTTTGTAAAATACATTTTCTTTGTAAGGATTAGGAATGAAAGTTTAAAAATACAAAAAAAAAATAATACAGATTTGCTCTGAATTTATACCTCATATTCAAAATACAATACAGCAGACATAGCACTACAGAAAAAGCATATAGAATTCGTAGAGGTATGAAACCTGTGCACGTACGTAATCCAAAATCTTGACATTCCTTCACAGCAAAGCCGTGTTATCACCTCCCTTTTGTGAATAAGATCCGAGAAGTTTTTCCAACATTTTACATGTAAGTAGAGCCAGTGGCAAACGCACAAACACAGTCTATACTAAAAGGCTATCAGGCTGCAGGAAAACTTCATGCATGACATGTAGATACACTTATTATCAGCTGGACAAATATAACAAGAATTAAAGTTTCCATTCAGAAAAACTCAGTCCAGCTGGCTTCATATATTATCATTAACCAACCCTCTTGATAGCATCAAGATCTTCCAAACAATATGGATGTAAAGAATATGATTTGATATTAAATTACCTTTGTTATTGAAGATATTCTTTCCACATTCAAGAAGACAGCTGTCACATGGGGCATTTTTTTAATCTTTTCTAGAAGACGGATAACCATTACAAAATGCGATGTTAAATGTCAATTCTCTTCTTAAAATATACGGAATATAAAACCATTTTGCACTGAGCACAGTGCTCATAAAATTCCAAATGGCATCATATTCTTTGTCCACAGAACAGCCGTATCCACACTTAATTTCATACTATGTCAAAAACAGCTGCCAGTTTCTTTTACGTCATTCACTTAAGCATAGCGATTAAGGTGCCCCACACATTTCAAATGAACATGGGTTATTTCTATTCCATGTCGCTTTTGAAAAAAATATCTTTGAAGTTTGTCTGCAAACCTATTTGATGGATTAATAAAACCTTTACCTCTTTTCAACTTTTATAGCTATCCTTAAATAGTTTTCAGCTGCAGAAGCTTTCCTTTCTGAATGATGCAGTCCTGACAAACCTCAGTCCTTACCTGTCAAAACATCAAAGTTTCCTTTGCCAAAAACGAACTTCTTGTCAGGATTTTTTGTAGGAATAATTATTTTATCTAAAACAGTCCAGTTCGGAAGGGTATCTATGAGAGCAATGGCTTCGGCAATCTGTAACTCAGCTTTAGAGACACACACACAAAGGAAAAAAAAAAAAAAAGGTTATAATATATTAACTGCTCAAATTGCCAGTAACTGCAGGATGTGTGAACAGGGAACGACTATGCTACACTTAAATTCTACAGGTCCGATGGTTTTAATGAGCAGCATAAGGTGCAAAATGCCTTACCTCTAATCAGAATAATTAAACTCCTAGTTCGATGCAATTTAACTACACAAAAGCATCTTTCTGCCAGTACAAATTATTTTTATGGTTCTTGATTTTGAACTCTGAATCATATAGTCAATAAATTACTCACTTCTTTGCCTCTACACTGTACTTTTTTCTCAAAAAGTAAAATGCTTAACTAGCTTTAGATTAAACTGCTATTTTAGATAACCACAAGATCACAGGAATAATTCCTGGGTGTTTTGTGGCAATATGTAAAGAACTACTAATACCACATACCCTGTTTCTTACCACAGTACCTACTCTTATCAAGGACCTACACTGACTTCTGACTTGCTAAAGACACAGATTTCAATCTGCTTCATTAGTCAGTATTTTTTTTAAAACCATCTACATGGCAAAGCACAGATTTATGAGGATTTCATGAAATCACAAGGGCAAATCACATCAGTAGATCCAGTTTTGGTTTGCCAGACAGGAGATCCTCTCTCTATAGGAGTTTCACCATGTTTCTCTAGATAGGAAAACACATTTGATGTATTAAAGAAGTCCAAAAGGTAATATATTTTTAATTATAACCGTGATCCTTTCTCATCCTATCGATAATATTCGTCTTAGCGCTCATTTTTCTGTTGTAACTGTGGCATTTCAGCAGTCACCCTGAATCATTTGCTGACACTTTGTGCTCTTCATCTGGAGGGCCTGAACAGATGGAAAAGGCTCACCGCTGCTCTCATGCATGTTTGGACAGATGGGTGCCTTCGTAATTTTCCCCGCTTGTAAAATGGGAAGGCTTACACAAACTGAAAAGTTAACGATTTTATTCTGTAAAGGGGATAAGGTGTTGTAGCGAGCAGGGGTAATAAACGGACCGGGGGTGCCCCTGTGACTAGCAGGGCTGATACCAGCACCGGGGGTGCCCCCATTAACTACCAGGGTTAATAACGGGGCTGGGGGTGCCCTGCAATTATCAGGGCTGATAAAGGCACCGAGGGTGCCCACCCACCGGTGGTGAGCTGCGGCTTCTTGGGCCCCCAGCGAACCGCCGGCTGCACCACAGCCACCCGCTGCGCGCCGGCCACGGGGCCGAGCGGCGAGGGGCCCAGCAGCTCCTCCACATCCTCATCTTCCTCCTCCTCATCCTCCTCTTCATCGTCGTCGTCGTCGTCGTCACCGCCCGCCCTTCTCCCCCCGCCGCCCGCCCGCGGCGGCTCGCCCCTGCCCGGCGGCCGCTGAGGCGCCCAGAGGCGGAGCGCGGCGCTGAGCGGCCCCCTCACAGCCGCCCCCCGAGGCAGAGGAGGGGGGACCGCCCGGCGGCAGCAGCAGCGCAGCAGCGGCCGCAGGAGGCGGCCGGGCCCCATGGCGCTGCCCCTCCCCTCAGCGTGAGGCGGGACCGTTACGGCCGTTACGGCGGCCGCGAGGCGCGGGGGCCGGCGCGCGCCTGGCCCCGCCCCCTGGCGGCGGCGATGGCCGGCGCTGATAGGCCGGGGGGCGGCCGTGATTGACGGCGGGAGCCGGCAGCCGCGAGCGCGCGCCCGACCGTTGGAGTGCGCGTCCCCGCGGCCGTGCCTCTGCCTCAGCGCCCCCCCCCCACCTCCCCCCCCCCGCCTCCAGCACCACGGCCCCTCACAGGCAGGTGAGCGGGGCGGCCCCAGAGCCTTCCTCCTCCTCCTCCTCCTCTGGCCCCTCCGAGCCGCCAGGGCCGCGCCCGCCGCCCTCGGAAGGGCCCTGAGGGAGGGAGGGAAGGAAGGAGGGGGGGAGGGGGGGGTCCGGGCAGCTCCCCCTCCCCTCCCCCCTCGCTTCCCTGAGGTAATTAATGCCCCCGGCCGGCCGTGAGGGCCCTTAATGAGCGGCTCCGTCATTAGCTCGCCCTCTGCTCTTCTCCTGACAGCCCGCCCGCCCCGGGACGAGCCTTTCGGAGCCGAGCCCCGCCGCGGTGAAGTTTCCTCAGGAGCCCCCTCCCTTCCCCCCCACCATCAGCTCGCTGCCTGCGCCGCCGAAATAATGTAGTGGAAATGATAGCCGAGCCCAACGCAGCCAGCAGCCTTCCCAGCCAAAAGTAAGACCTGGCGCCGCTTATTTACTTATTTATTCATTTATTTATTCAATATTTCTTTTTTTGGGAGGGGGTTGGGGGGGGGTGAATTCGGGCGCTGTCCCTTCAATCCGTGTCCTGCAGATAAGTAGGGGAATGGATGTGTCATTGGGGGTGGGAGGGAAGGTAAAGGGGATTGGCTGTGTCTTGTTACTAACGTCTGCGTTTCGTTTCCTTTCCCTTTCGTGTATTGTTCAGCATCTTCTAAATGTAGCTTTATGCCGGTGTGCAGGGAGGTTGGTCTTACGAGCTTCTCTGTGCCCTGTGCTGTGCAAGTGAACCTAGTTTGAATAAAAACGGGCAGATTTATAGTCTTAGTGGGTGTGTTCGCTCCAGTGACAGATTTGAGGCGCAGAGAGGGAAGAGCACCAAGTTATCTGTAGTCTACCTGTTGGCATTGCGTACTTGTTGCCTTAGAGCAGGGGGAGAGGATGTGCTTCTCCAGAGCTACTTTCATCAGGGGCATGTCAAGTCTTCCCCCTTCAGAGGCTATGTTTTCAGTCATCAGTTGATTCAATCAATAAACCAAATGCATTCATATTGTTTACAGAATGGGATATGTAGGTAGAAAGAGCAGATACAGATAATAAAGTTACTAAAGTTGAGCATACCTTGTGTAGTTTTGAAGAGTTAAACTTCTTAGGTATCTAGTGTTGCCTACTTTGAGCTCATTGTAACCTGGTCTTTGCTCATCTTGTTACCTTCCAAGCAAGTGCGGCCTCACCTCCAGTACAGGAGTGTATTTCTGGACACCACAGTACAAGAAGGACATGAAACTGTTGGAGAGTGTCCAGAGGAGGGCGACGAAGATGGTGAAGGGCCTAGAGGGGAAGATGTATGAGGAGAGGCTGAGGGCACTGTGCCTGTTCAGCCTGGAGAAGAGGAGGCTGAGTGGGGACCACATCGTGGTCTACAACTTCCACGCGAGGGGGAGTGGAGAGGCAGGCGACCTATTCTCTGTAATCACCAGTGATAGGACCCACGGGAACGGTGTTAAGCTGAGGCAGGGGAAGTTTAGGCTTGACATCAGGAAGAGGCTCTTCACTGAGAGGGTGGTTGCACACTGGAACAGGCTCCCCAGGGACGTAGTCACTGCACTGAGCCTGTCTGAATTTAAAATTGATTGGACTGTGCACTTAGTCACGTGGTCTAAACTTTTGGATAGACCTGTGCGGTGCCAGGAGTTGGACTTGGTCCCTATGGGTCCCTTCCAGCTTGGGATATTCTGTGGTTCTATAAGCATGCTCCAGGTCTTTTGCTTCGTTAAGCTCTAAGAGGTGCTTTCCTTGTAGGCCATGATGACAATCGGTGTAGCTTGCCAAGTGTCCTTTCCTGAATGTTTCATCTGAAGCAAACCTTTTAGTTTCAGAAGTGACAGGTAGGTGCCTGGCAATTGTTTAGCTGAGCTTCTTATTGTTTGGCGATTGTTGTTGCTTCTAAAAGGTGAAGCAATTGCACTGAAATTTATGATTTAGAAAATATACAGGTGGGATTAATCCAGTAATGTAGGTTAATTATTCCTTTTAGACGGCTGAAAGAATAAGCTATGATGGCATGAAAGAGGTAGCTTTCTTTTTTAAGAGTGGGTCTCTTAAGTCTCCTCTAAATATTTATTAAAATGAGAAAACTGAACTCAAAAATTTCCATGGTAGCATTGTGTGAGGGCTAGAAGAAGGGCTTTGCTTCCTTCCTGCTTCAAGTTTTTTATTTTTTTATTTAATCTCATCAGTAACACTTCCAGTGCTATTGAAAGGACTGTATTGTGGCAGGAATGTAAGGTAGAAATGTGCCTGTGAGCCATATGTTGCAGGGTCTAAAGGTCAAATTTATGATGAGATAGGAATGGAATTCCGCCTCCTGTGCTTTCTTACCGTTTGCTGATGGAAACAGAGTAAATGGCTGGCAACTGTTCCTTACAGTACACGAGGCAGTGAGTTGAGGTATGCCAAAACACTTGGTGTGGTGTTGACAAAAAAAAAAACACAAACAAACACAAAAGAAAAGCTTGTGATTATGTCAAAATTTGTCAAACCTACTGTTGTACTCAAGTAGTTGTTAAATGGAGGTGCGCATAAGGATCACTGCGGTAGTGTTCACATCATCCTTAGGATTAGATAGAGTAATTCCTATTTTGCTCAAGAAGACAAGAGGATGTCTTAATTCTTTTTACAGTTTCTTCAACAGAACTCTAGTTGTGCAGATAAAAACTCAAGGGAAGTATCTAAGTGGCTCCGTATGGTTCAGTTTGTAAACTCTGGTCTAGTTCCTGCAAACCTTTAACTACCTGCCTGATGAACAGCATTACTATCAGGAAATACCAGTACTAAAAGGAAGGAAAGCAACATGAGTACTGAGATGATCTGGCTTTTAAAAATCTCTACCAAAACTAAACAGAGCACTTCCAGGTACAGGGATCAGTGCAACTCTGTATATAAAGAAAGTAAATAGGAGCAAGCAAGATCTAGCGGCTTCTTAAGGAATGCAAAACAAACCTAAAGATTCAGGGAATTAGAGAATACATTAAGTGTAGGAAAACATATCAGTCCAGAAGTTCATAGTTAAATTCGTACTAAAGTGAAGATGCTTTTTTTTCCAAAGCAGGCTCTTGAGAGTGTTTTTTTTTTAGTCACGCAATTTTATTTTTCATAGGCTTATGATGAGAAATCTTTTTTCAAATAACTTTTAAAGCAAGCAGATAACTAAACCTGCTTAAATACGTTGTCTTTGCAGTCTTTGGTGTAGGATGTCTTTTGTAAGACAGTGCTTCCTGTGGCATTGCTACGTGCTGTGGTGCACTGAAAGCCAAAATGATTCGGAAACTAAATGGCGTTTTAGTATATACCTAGTGCTGAGTTACGTTTGGTGGGTGTTCAACAGGGATGCTTAGCATATGCGTGAAAGTTAGTCCAACTGCTCTAGTCACAGGGCTATCATTTTACATGGAACTGTTAGCCCAGTGTGAGGAAGCTGGAGGTCAACTGTCTTCTCATTACTGCTCATTTTGCTGAGCTTCAGGAAGCAGGCTGTTCCCTATACCAGGCATTCACTTACTTTGTTAACACCTTTCGCTACAGGCAGGTTTTGCCTGGCATAAAGTAGCACAGGGTCAGTGTCAGTGGACCACTGCTTGAAAGTGGTTTTGACATCCAGGATGTGCTTGGGAAAGAGCTGTGTGAGTTGAAGCTTTAGCGAGGTATATTGTAGACAAAGATGTTAAATGCAGCACGTGTTCAGACAAGTACTTGACTAAATTGTCCTGGTGTTTTTTTGTACTGGGTGGTGTTTTTTTTTCTTCATTATTTAAATATTTTAATTCAACTTAGACTCAATTATAGTTTCTGTAATCAAATGAAATGTATTTGTTTTCATCATGGCATGTAATAAGTTGCTAAATAGTACACAGAAATAATTCAGGAAAACTGCTTGAGAGTATGTTGAGCATCATGTGGAGGTACACTGCATAAACAGGTAACACACACTGAAATGCTGGCTGGCATCTGAGTTGTCGTTCTAGTGGAACAGCACAAGTAAGAACATGTTAGTCCAGCCCCATAATGTTGCGTTCTACTTCAGAATCACGAGTGAAGACATTTAATCGCATAGGAGAAGCAGCTCCTTGACAAATAGATTTGGATCCTTTTAATTTGTTGTCTGTATAAGGGATCTGAGAAGGGCTACCTGGCTTCAGAAGAGCTGTATATATTGCTGGCTATTGCTGCTTGTTCTTTTGAACTAGGAAGTTTTTTGGTAGCAGTTGAGATACTTAATCTCCGTGGTGCACAATTACAAATCAAAGGAAGCATTCTGAAAACTGCAAAGTGTTGCTTTTAGCATGCAGACTTGGTTGTGAGGCACAGTTCTTCCCTCTTTCATCGCACGCAGAAGTCCGGACAACTGATGTAAGGGTTGGTTTAGACTGATTTATTTTCTTGGCTTCCATCTGTCACCACCATGGCACGTTTTGAACTTTCCTATGATGAGAAGTTCACTAAATTTAACTTCAATGGGATTTTTCTCTGTAGGGGAGTTAATCATTTGCATCATTTTATTTAGAAATTTGATATATTTTTATGGGATCTAGAGAGCCGCATGGGAATCTTTGGAAGCCTAATTCTACATCGCTTACGGTGTAGTGCTCCAATAAATTCAAAACCAGAGATGTGTTTAAATAGAAACTTCTCACTAATGAAATAACATCAGGACCTAGGCCCTGCAGCTGATGGTACGCAGCCTCAGGATCTGCTTTGCAGAGGCACTGTCTGACTGAAGCTGTCTTGGGAAGATGAATAGTGTTTATCTGGCATTGATAAACCCCTCTGGACTCGATCTGGCTCTGCATCCGTAGCATGGTTAATGTTCCATCTGGGTTAGTCAACACTGGATGCTGGAGATTTGACTGTATGTGACAGGGTAATACTCTGCTTTGTTCTCTGCAAAGTGCTTGCTCATGTTAGTACGCTCTCCTGTTGCAGCACGATCATGAAAAATAAAGTAACTGTACAGTCTCATGTTTACTTTCCTTTTGTGCCTTCCTAGAGCACAAGTCAACTGGCTTCATGTCCTGGCCATGAGGTGGCCATCCAGTTTTAGAGGAGGCCATAGCAGCCGGCCACCAGTACTGGACCTGCTGCACAAGTGGGATCTAGCTCGTCTGCCCAAACATGAGCTTTGGCAAGACATGTTGTTAGCATTAGGAATGCTGAAAAATGGCATGGTTTCATTGCGGTTAAATGTATGGCTTCAGATCCCCCAAAAGGTGCATCTTTGCTTATAACATTATTCCTCCATCGTGTTAGCAATGAATACGAATATATGCCTGCAGATGAAAAGAACGTTCTTATGTGTCTTTTTCCTTAAGCGTGTTTTACGGGACAAGTAAAACAGTTTCTTCCTCTCATTTTAAATTGTAGAGCCACCAAATGTTGTTTTCTTGTTTTCTGTAGAGGACCTAAAATGTGATATGTGCTTGTTACTGACTGATGGCTCTTACAGGCTACTTTAAGTCAACATCAGCTTTCTATTTCATCTACTTGCTTTCTGCTTCCTTAATGGTTTTGATAGTTTCACTAGTTTTCTAATTATCTATGTATCAGATAGGAAAAGAAATAATCTGAAGAAGGCTCTGAACTTCTGTTGTACTTTTAAAGTTTTTTTGTTTATTTTAGCAACAAAAAAGGCATAACTTCCAAACCATTCTGTATTCTTAGGAACATTAAAATGCATATGCATAATCTTACTTTCTTCTGCTGTTTATACCGAGTGTACGGTTCTTTGTTCTCACGGCTGTTTCAACATGTTTGTTATGCTTTAGAGAGAATGCTGTCCGTGATGAGACTGTGCCTGAGTCTGCAGTGCAGAACAGCGGAGGTGTGAGAAATGGCAACCTGAAAACAACAGTAAGTTTATATATTGTTTTTATTTAAGGAATTTATTTTCTGTCTCATTCAATTGTTACAAAATGGAGTGTTTCTTGAAACAATACAGTACATCTAAAACCTAGTCAGTGGCTGCAGCTTTATCCCCAAATTCTGTTGGCATCAGAGCCTCAATACTGGCTTTTGCACAGTCAGTTCACTTCAGCATGTGCTCTGCTTTATCTGTACACTGCGTGCAGCTGATGGTACTTTGCAGGTTGTGTTCTTGCTCTGTGAGTGAAGAGGTGTAGAAGAGCTTTTGTGCTTGCTGTCTGCTCTTCAGAAATTACAGGTGCCAGTGAAAAATGCCTTCTGGGCAGTACATAACTGTTCAGAAGCTTATTTCCACTTATACCTTGCTATGTTTATGACTTGTTGAGGAAAAAATTTCAAACTGATAAATCCTTTCCTTCATACTCATGTTTGATAAGGCTTTGTCAGCCTCAGCGAGGCTTAAAAGTTAGCACCCTTGGGAAATCCTTACAGTGAGAGTAAAATAAACTTTTTATTAGGGAATAGTTCGTTTATCTGTGGATGGCTGTTAAGTATCTTCTTTCCTCATATTCTTTCTTTGCTTGACTCATTTCAGAGAGAGAAACGGAAGGTCCGAGAACAGAGTGAAAATATAAGGAGAAATTCTTCCAGCAGTAGAAGAGTGAGACGGCTGCAGAATGGAGCAGTGGTTGAGGCGGTTACATTGTTTGAAGTGGTTATCATGGGGAAGCGGGCCATGCAGGTATTTCCAGCTCTGAGTTCTGAGAGGAGTTGGTGGAGGGACGATGGATAAACAACAATCACTTCAGTTATCACTCCGGAGCATTGAAATTGTGTTCTGTTTTTGGCATAGGTGTGAAGAAACATGTTCAGAAAACTCCTATGAGCATGGTTCTTGAAAAGAATGCATCTTCATTAGTGAAAACGTAGCTGTAAGATATTTAAAAAGAGGAAGGAAAGGCATATCTAAAACAGTCTTGCTAAAGCAATGTCTGAACACATGAAAAACCAATTATTTAAAAAAAAATATAGAAAGGGTTCTTTAGTAGGAAATTATGGTTGTTCAGAATTCTGAAAATCAGGCCACTTTTTTTTTTTTTTCCTGGGAGCCTGCCTTTAGGCAGTTTTCTTTTGACCCCATTCTGATGTGTGATGGCATGTTGCATAATCAGCTTTTCTGTAGATGTTTACTTAGCAACTTTCTTCAGTGCGAGGAAGTCCACCAGTGTATCTGTATATCATGTTCGTATATGTGTATGAAAGATTAAAACCTGGAGCTTCAAATATTTTTAATCCAGGGTTATACATATGCCTCCAGTATGTAGTGTCTGTAAGTAAACTGCAAGTGTGCACACATGAAAAACACATTCATATTTTGGAGGTGAGACCCTACTTTTTCCAAGATCTGTGGCTGGGCTTTTGCTGTGTGACAGCTGTGTTAGCTTCAGTAGAGCTCCCTGAAGAGCACAGCTTCTGCTGTGTGAAACATGATGAGAAGGGCTTGAAAAGGCAGCAGCTTGAGTGCGGGCTGCTGCTGCTGGAATTCATCAGACCTGTGTGGCAGTACAGGTGGGCTGAAGGCTGCATGAGTTGTCCCAGCAGGCCTAGTGTCGCGTACAGGCTGGAGGCTGGGCTGCCCTAGAAATGAAATTTGAGGTTAGCTTTTAGGTTAAGTATAATATGCGAACTATTTCAGCCTTCTGCCTAAGCCAGACAGAAGTTGGGAATGAGCTGTTAAAGGCTTCATTTTGCCCCAGAAAGGCTCTTTTATATGTTCTGTTAGAAATGGAATGTAACGGTATGGAGTTAATTCTCATTTTTATAATTTAATGTAGACGGAAAAATGTAGTTTGTGTGTGCATTATGGATGTCCTCAGCGAAGTGCAGCATGTTGTGTTCAGCTCTTGGCTAATGAGTTTATTTAATCTGTTCTAGTCTGTGGTAGATGACTGGGTTGAAGCTTATAAACAAGACAGGAATGTGGCACTTCTAGATCTGATCAACTTCTTCATTCAGTGCTCAGGCTGCCAAGGTAATTCACCCTCTTAATATCCCTTTCTATTGCCTGTGGGGGAAGAGTAATCTGAAGTATGTTAGCTAGCTAAAAGCTTCAGGATGGCAAATAAGAGATTTAAGAAGACTGTTCTGTTAGGTTGATACTTCTGAGTATATTTAAACAGCTAGAAAGTACCTCTTACACTTCAGATTTTTTTCCAGGTCTTTGAATAATATGCTTTCTCTGGAAAATGTTCTGGGATCTTTGACTAACAGTGGGCTAAATGTTAGTAAATCTTCGAAGTCAATGAATGGACAGATTAAATAGAATCACAGAATATTCTGAGTTGGAAGGGACCCACAAGGATCATCAAGTCCAACTCCTGGCTCCACAGAGGACTAATCATAAATCAGACCCTATGTCTGAGAGCATTGCTAAAACACTTCTTGAACTCTGGCAGGCTTGGTGCTGTGACCTCGTCCCTGGGCAGCCTGTCCCAGTGCCCGACCACCCGCTGGGTGCAGAGCCTTTCCCTAACCCCCAGCCTGACCCTCCCCTGTCCCAGCTCCATGCCGTCCCCTCGGGTCCTGTCATTGTCCCCAGAGAGCAGAGCTCAGCGCCTGCCCCTCCGCTCCCCTCGTGAGGGAGCTGCAGGCCGCCATGAGGCCTCCCCTCAGCCTGCTCTACTCTGGGCTGAGCAAACCAAGGGACCTCAGCTGCTCCTCGTATGTTTTGCCCTCTAAACCCTTCACCATCTTTGTAGCCCTCCTTTGGATGCTTTCTAGTAGTTTTATGTACTTATATTGTGTACCCAAACCTGTACATAGCACTTGAGGTGAGGCTGTGCCAGCGCAGAGAAGAGCAGGACATTCCTTTCCCTCAACTTGCTAGCGGTGCTGTGCATGGTGTACCCCAGGATGCCATTAGCCTATTTGACTGCTAGGGCAAATAGCCAAATAGACATGCAAGAAGACACAGTAGATTTCTTTAATGTATATTTCAGTTCTGGTTCATCAGCACTTCCTGCTGTAAATGTGTTTATATGTCTACCAATATATATGTTGCCCGTGTCAGTGTAAACAGATAAAACTGCTCAAGTACCCCTTTCTTGGTGTTTCTAAATTTAAATTAAAGTCCTTTTTGGGGTTTCTGAAGTACGGTTCTCAACATTCTTCTTTTTAAAATGTACTTTTCTAGGCATGGTAACAGCAGAAATGTTTCAAAGTACACACAAGAATGATGTAATGCAAAAAATGACAGAGACCTTCGATGAGGTAGGTGCAGCTTTGACTATGTGTGACTTTTTAATATAGATAAGAGGCTTTACCTTAATAGTCAACCTAGACAAAGTTCCTGCTGCTTATCAGGAGCTGTATCCCACTTCCTTTCTTTAGAAAATTAATTCTGGCACAGGAGAGTTGTAATGACCTATTTTAGCAGCACTAGAGTATTTTTTTGTAAGTGACTTTTATTTTCGGAGTTAGGGCTGTCTCGCTTAGCCTTCCTAAATAGTAGGAGTTCGTCTGGTAGTGGGTTTATAGAGGTACATGTAACCTGACATTGCAACAGGTAAACAGTTCCTCTGGTATTCAGGTGATAGGTCCTTTTAAATACTGTTGTAAATTACTGAAGAGCTGTTTTGAAGATAATTTTTATTTGGTATTTTTATTTAAATCTTCCTGTTTTGCTGACAGCATTAATTTTTATAACTATGTTGTCACACGAAAGAAGGAAAATGCATTTGTGATTTTAGATAATTGTCAAAACAATAGTGAATATCTCATTTCTTGAGGATTATTAAGAAAATGCATACCTTCACTACACTGTTTCTCTGTTTGACCGGTTCTTGGTTAATTATGCCAACATCAGGTTTTCTGCAGTACTTAATCAGTTACTTCCGTGCTTTTTTTTCCCCCTGAATTTGCCACCTCTGAATTGATTTGTCAAGCTACAGCCATCAGCCTTGCTTTAATTGAGCATCTCTCAAAGACCAGCTGCTGTAGAAATTCCCACAGAAGATGAATTTGCCAACATGGTTTTCCTCCTTTCAGAACCGAAGTAGCACTTGGGCTAATTTTTGACAGAAATGATCCAATATGTGTCTGGCCATATGAATTAGTAATCTGGCACTTCTTTCCTAACTAAATTAACCCTGAATAGCACTCATGATAGTGAAGGTCCTTCACTCTGGAAGGTACACAGATCGGATTACTGTGATCATCACTCTGGATGTGTTACTGCTCTGTAGCCTTTTCTCCTGTCCTGGTGGGTAAAAGGAAAGATTCTACATTTGCCTTAGAAGCATGCATAAAAACAATGTAGCTTTTCTTTTGAGGCAGTGTTTTAACATGCTACTCCAGTGAAGCATCTTATTCATGGAAAATACGAAATGGTATTCCCTGTGTTGGATGCTCTCTGTTTTTGTTCGTCATTTCTAAATCTGATGAGTTCTGAAATTCTCTTAATCTGCTTTTAAGTTGACTGACTGTAAAATAAACTCCAAAAATAATTTATACAGAATGAAGTATTTCAAAAGACACTGTTGGACAGCTTGTTTCGTTTACTTGTGATATAACTATCAAATTAATATAGAAAAACATGTCTGAAGCAACCATTTTTATGCTAATCATGTATTAGGTGATTGAAATAATGCTTGAGGATTTAACTGATTTCTTTTAAAGCAGAACTCATAAGAGCAAGAGGAAAGTAGAGTTATTTTAAAATCAGTTGTTTCCTCCTTGTGGTTGCATTTCTTTTCTCAAGCAGTTCTCTCTCATCTTTGTAATGGAACAGTTATGGAAAAGTGATTTAGGGAATAAGTTTGTTGAGTAGTGCCATGTAGGACTACTGAGACTTCAAACATATTTTTGAAAACAGACAATAATAATGGTGTGAGTAATAACGGGAGTGGAGAGTATTACCAGCTAACTGCTTGATTACTTCTTCTCTATTAATTTGTATTGGTTGTTTCTAGCATTCAGAGGACAGGAAATTAGACACTGCAATTAATTGCAACACTGTATCTGTGTATCCTTGCTTCCTCCCAGAATTCTCACTAATGTTAGTGGAGTTCTGTGATTCTGTGAGTTGAACCTGGCAAGAGATGCAAAGGGCAAGAAGAAAGATTCTGCAAGTATATCAACAGTAAAAGGAAGACTAAGGAAAAAATGGCTGCACTGCTAAATGGAGCTGCAGCCCCAGTGACAAAGGACGCAGAGCCTGAGGAACACAATTGGCATCTTTGCCTTGGTCTTGACTGTTAAAACTGGCTTTAAGGAATACCAAGTCTCTGAGACCAGAGGGAAATTCTGGAGCAAAGCCTTACTCTCAGTGGAAAATAAGGTTAGGGAACACTTAAACAGACTGAACATACATAAGGCCATGGGCCCTGATGGGATGCATTTGCAATGTGCTGAAGGAGCTGGCTGATGTCATTGCAAGGTCACTTTTAATTACCTCTGAAAGGTCGTGGGGACTGAGAGAGAGTCACAAAGACTGGAAAAAAGCAGACATCATTCCTACCTTCAGGAAGGAGGATTGGGGAACTGCAGGCTGGTCAGGTTCACCTCAGTTCCTGGGAAAGTGATGAAACAACTGATTCTGGACATCATTTCTGAACACATGAAGGACAAGAGGATCAGGACTGG
Source organism: Anas acuta (assembly GCF_963932015.1). Classification (NCBI taxonomy): domain Eukaryota; kingdom Metazoa; phylum Chordata; class Aves; order Anseriformes; family Anatidae; genus Anas; species Anas acuta. The sequence continues at coordinate 69,728,853 of NC_088979.1, forward strand.
TCAGCATGGATTTACAAAGGGGAAATTGTGCTTAACTGACCTGATAGCCTTCTATAATGAGGTGACTAGCTCAGAGGGTGAGGAGAGTACAGAGGATGTTGTTTATTTTGACTTTAGTAAGACTTCTAACACTGTCTTCCATAACATCCTCAGACAAGCTGCTGAGGTTTGAGTTAGGTAAATGGATAGTGAGATGGATTGAAACCTGGCTGATTAACCAGGCCCATGGGGTTGTGATCAGTGGCACAAAGCCCAGTTGGAGGCCAGTCACTAGTGGTGTATATTGATATTTGGGCCTGTATGGTTTAATGTCTTTATTAAAAACCTGGACAATGGGGCAGACTTACTTTTAGCAAGTTTGAAGGTGATGCAAAACTGGGAGGAGTGACTGATGGTCCAGGTGATTGTGCTGCTGTCCAGAGGTGCATGAATGAGTGGAGAGAGAGCAGATCTGCAAAGAAGGACTTAGTGGTGCTGCTGGATGAAGAGCTTGATGTGGAGAGGCCCTGGAACAGGCTGCCCAGAGAAGCTGTGGCTGTCCCATCCCTGGAGGTGTTCAAGGCCAGGCTGGATGGGGCTTTGGGTGACCTGGTCTGGTGGGAGGTGTCCCTGCCCATGGCAGGGGGGTGGAACTGGATGGGCTTTAGGTCCCTTCCAAGCCAGGTCGTTCTATGAGTCGATGAACAGGCTGGAGAACTGGGCTGGAGAACCTCACAGAGTTCTATACCAGGAAATCCCATGCATATGAGGAGATTAAAAAAAACATAACAAAACAAAACAAAAAAAAAACACACGAGCAATTACATGCCTACCAGCAGGCTGGAAGGAAGCTCTATGGAGTAGGATCTTTGTGTCCTTGTGAGCATCAAGATGGAGCATGAGCTAGCAATGTGCCCTTGCTGCAAACAAGGCTAACAGCTTCCTGCGCTAGGCAGAGCATTGACAGGAAGTGGAGGGAGGTGATCCTTCCTCTCTGCTTATACTGGTGAGACGCATCTGGAGTGCTGAGCCTGGATCTGGGCTCTCCAGTATAAAAGTACAAATTTACTGTATTGAATCCAATGAAGGCCCACAAAGATGGTTAATGATTTTTTTGTACGAGGAGAGGCCGAGAGGGGTGAGACTGTTCAATCTGGAAAGAAGAAGGCTCAGAGGGATCTTACCCGTGTATAAAAGTGTCTGTTGGGATGCGGAAGAGGAATCTAGACTCTGGTGCCCAGTGAGACAGTGGGCACAAAGTCAAGGCAAGACAAGACCTGGCAATGAGTTCAAAATGAAACATGTGAAACTTCATCTGAACGTTTTTACTGTGAGGGGGCTCTAACAGTGGAATAAGCAGGCCAGAGAGGATGTGGGGTGTCCATCAGAGCCTGCCTGCATCTGGCACTGGGCATCCTGCTCTAGCTGACCCTGCTTGAGCAGGTGGGGTTAGATTAGATGATCTCAAATGGTCCCTTTTGAAACTCAGTGCTTCCGTATTTCTGTGAAAACTTGTACAAGCGTTGGAAGGAGTCATTCAGAGGCATTTTTCCTTTGTAAAGGAAAAAAAAAAAAGCCTTTGGGCTGCAGTATTCGTCATCTGAGAGGCAGACCTGTCTTTAGGACCACCAATTTTTATTTTCCCTTCTTTCTTAATCAGTTCTCTTTCCCTCTGCTGCTTTTCTTCCTATATGCATCACTTTATTTCTTGCAGCAGTTGTTTATACTTTTGTAGTCTTCCTTTCCTCTCCCATTTCATTGCTGAAAAGTTTAGCAATGGAAGAGATGAGCTTTATTTGTAACTGTAGAGCCAGATGGGGATAGAAATACTTGTGCTGCATTGAGTCTAATAAAATGGCAGATTTCCTGTCTTTTGTTTTGGAATAATTGTAGATTTGAGAAACATCTCTGACACTCATTCTGAAAACATTCCTGTATAACTTCAAAAGCTCTGAATGTTTTATTCTAGAGGTCAGCTGTTTAACAGTATGTAGTTACTAAGTGTTGGAAAGGGATATGTACTTAGACTTGCTGGAAAGGCATATGTCAGACTTTAACTTTGAGGATTACGTTTTGTATATATTTGCTTGTAAGTTTTAAAAACAAGTCTTTCACTTGTAGTGAGAAAACTAGTTTTATATAAAAATACATTTTTCTTTTCTCATTGCTCATAACTGAAGAATAATGAGAAGGGATTACATCTTAACGCATTGGATTGTGTGAACCATTTATAATAGAAATTGTCCGAAGTTTTAATAGCCTTTTAAATACGATGCCTGGATTGTGCTGTTTTTATCTTTTTCAATTAACTGTGCAATTTCATTGAAAAGCCTTTAATTTTTTTTTTCTCCCGCATTACAGGAATCTGGGTTGCAATACAAGAGATTCATGGCCTTTCCTTGGATCCTGACAGTTACTTGGCCAGTGGACATGGTACGGCTCTTTTGTAGTTCTTCCAGTTGTAGCATGGCTCTTTCTGTAGCTTTCTCCAGTTTAGGCAAATACATCAGAAGTAGTCAGCTTAAACTGTGTGCTAGTGAACAGAGATAATTATACATTTCAGAAGTCTACTTCATCTGGTCTATTTTAGACCTCTGTATTTGAAAGAACCCATGCGCACTTTGGAGTTGCCCATTCCTTGCTATTGATTTTAAAGGGAGGGGAACAGAACCTGCTAATTTGGATAAGATGAATCACTCTGTCCTGGTTTTGGTTGTGATGGAGTTAATTTTCTTCCTAGTAGCTGGTATGCTGCTGTGTTTTGGATTTAGGATGAGAATGATGCTGATAACACACCGGTGTGTAAGCTGAGCAGTGCTTATATAGAGTTGAGCACTTCTCAGCTTCTCGTGCTGCCCTGCCAGCGAGGAGGCTGGGGCGCACCAGGAACTGGGAGCAGACACAGCCAGGACAGCTGGTCCCAACTGCCCAAAGGGGTATTCTGCCGTGCCATATGATGTCTTGTTCAGCAACAAAACTGGGGGGTTGGCTGGGGGGGGCTCCTGTTTCTCAGGAACTGGCTGGGCACTGGTTGGCTGGTGGTGAGCAATTGCCTTGTGCATCACTTGTTTTATTTTTTTTTTTTTGTCATTACTATGTTTTTTTTCTTTTTCTTTTTTTCTTTTTTCTTCTTATTAAACTGTTCTTATCTCTCAACCCATGAGTTCTTGCACTTATCAGTTTTCTCCCCCATCCCACTGAGGAATGGAGTGTAAGCAAATGTCTGTGTGGCATTTTTGCTGTCTGCCAGGTTAAACCACAACATGCTCCTGTAGTGTTTTAAGCAGCCTGGTGTATGTCAAGCTGCAATGGTATTCAAGAACATTCCCCCAACCCTTCCAGCAACCTCTGAGCATGCATACAAGAGCTTTTGGCAGACAGTTTCGTTCAGAAGCTTGTTTCATAAATGATTATATTTACAAGAGAATGTTTTTAATTGGAAGAATATTTTAGAAACAGATATTCTGTAATGCTTCTTGCCATACATGGCTTGCAACTTTGTGGGGGTTTCATCTTGTCTCCTTGTTAGCACTTCACTCTGACTTTCCTCTCTTTCCATAGATTCCAAATTTCTTGGGTTGCAGGCATCCCTAAGATCTGCCTGTGTATGTTTGTTTTTCAAAAAAAGCAGTGGGTTTGGTGCTCTGGAAACAGAATTACAAGAGAAAAGCATCAAGTGCTCTTCAGATGTACCTGGGGTTGCTCTGGGTGTGAAGTTGCCTGTTGGAATGTGTCTCAGAAGGTGTTTAGAAGGACTAGCGGAGTAGTGGGTTTCCTTCAGAATAATGTTTTCCATAATGAGTGAAATTAGGGAATTCCCTGGTTCCATATACAACTATCAGGATGCAAATCAATATTCAGAGCCATTCATGGGATCTGTGAGATGCAAATGAAATAAATGTTTATGCTGTCTGATACTGGCATCTACTACATCCTACTATTGTGTTCTTCGCATGAGGCTTACTGTTTTGTGTGAGAAGTCGTGTGAACTGCCATCTGTCTGCTTTCTTCTTGGCATTATCAAGTGTAGTGTGAACACTCCTGGGGCTTTATTGTAACTCACCCACTCACCCTAAGTGGGATGGGGGAGAGAATCGGAAATGTAAAAGTGAATGAAGTCATGGGTTGAGATAAATAAAGTTTAATGAGTAAAGTGAAATCTGTGCAACCAAAGCAAAATAAGGAATTCTTTACTTCCCAGTGGCAGACCTGTGTTCAGTCATTTCCAGGAAAGCAGGGTTGCATCATGTGTAGTGGTTTCTTGGGAAATGAATGCCATCAAGCTAAATGCTCCTGAACATTCCGCCCCTCACCCCCAAGCCCACATTTCTTACCTGCAGCTCTTATTGCTGAGCATGTTTTATAGTACAGGACATCCTTTCGGACCATGGGGGTCAGCTCTCCTGGCTGTATCCCCTCCCTACTTGTGCACCACCAGTGCAGCACAAGAAACTGAACTGTCCTTGACTTAGTGTAAACACTGCTCAGCAACAACTAAAACACTGGTGTGTTATTACCACTGTTTGTATCTGTGGTAATTTTACCCAGCTGGGCAGCTGAGCTCCACCACAACAACTCTCTCACTCCCCTTCCCCAAAGGGAAAGGGGGAGAAAATATGACAAAAAGGGCTCAGGGGGTGAGATAAGGACAGGGAGATCACTCAACAATTATCATCATGTGCAATGATTATTGTCATAGACAAACAGACTCAGTAAAGGGAGATTAATTTCTTACCTTACAGTGAGAAACTAACAGCGGGCTACAAACACCTTCCCTCCATCTTTTCCACATCTTCTGCCTTACTGGTACAGGGGAGTGTGGGCTGTGGTCAGTCCCTAACGCTTTGTCTCTGCCTCTCCTTCATCTCCTGCTCCCACACGGCTCCGTCCCACGGGGTCCATCCCCCAGGAGCAAACTGCTCCAGCATGGGTCCCCTATGGGCGGCAGCTCCCCTCAGACCCCCTGCTGCTGCATGGGCTCCTCTCCGCAGGCCACAGGGGAACTGCTGCTGCGTGCCTGGAGCACCTCCTGCTGCACTGACCTTGGGGGCTGCAGGGCTGCTTCTTCTCTCATGTCCTCTCTCCCAGCTGATGTTGCCCAGCAGCTTTTTCCCCTTCCTTAAATCTGCTGTCCCAGAGGCCCACCCAGTGTCATCCCCTGGCTCGGCTCTGGCCAGCAGCAGGACCCTTTTGGAGCTGCCTCTGATCTAACATGGGGCAGCTGCTGGGCTCTGCTCATAGAAGCCATTCCTGCAACCCCTCTGCTACCAAAACCTTGCCCCATAAACCCAATACATCGTCACAAATCCGAAGCAGCTGCTATGGAAAAAATTAACTCTACCCCAGTCAAAACCAATACAACCACCTCAGGGAACTGATCCAATTGAAAAACAGTTTGGCAAAGTAACAGTTCTTTTTCAATCATGTCATTTTCCTCTTAAATTTTACCATGCAGTTGCAGGAGGGACAGAGCAGTGGGGATGCACTGCTACCTGTGAGGAAGTAGGAGAGGCCAGGAGTGCTTTTGGTTTATGTCAGTGAAAGGCATTCATGATACTGTGGCTTCACATGTCCTTTCCCATGTGTTCACAGATGCCTCACAACTTCTGCTTTAAGATGTGAGCTGTCATTACAGTGTAGCTCTCATGAGGCTAGTTTGTATCTGTGCTTGCCTGTAATGTAGTTGCATGTCCCTACTTTGGAATAATAACCATGAAAAAAGTTACAGGGGAGCTGAGGTGAAGCTGACTGTCAGCAAAATTCTCTGGTGTTCAGTGGGAGACATGTTTGTGGTGTGCACAAAGAAAACTATTTATTGTGTGTTTTCTCTTGTCTCTTTTTGCTTGTGCAGGACGGTGAAGACTACCCACTGACCAGAACAGGATCCTACTGGAAGAAGTTCAGGGCCAATTTCTGTGAATTCATTGCAGTGCTGGTCCAACAGTGCCAGTGCAGCATCCTGTACGATAGCTACCTGATGGACGCTATCATCTCGCTGCTAACGGGCTTAGCGGACTCCATGATCAGAGCATTTAGACACACAAGCACTTTGGCAGGTAAAACAAGTCATAGAGTTGCTGTAGCCCATAGGTTTTTCTGACTTATGTGCAAAATAAAACTTCTCAAAATTGAAAAGGTCTCTACTGGAGCAATTGTTTTCTTTTTATGTATTGACAGTGCTTTCCTCCTAGTTTATATTAATGTAATATAAATAATTTGTTCCCATTTATATCTGAATGGAATTTGAATGTTTTCAGTCTGATCTAGACTGATTTTTCTTTCTAAAGATGTGTTCTTTAACGTCTGATATGACTAACTTCAAAACTACATTGTGATTTTTTTTTTAATCAGTAACTGATTTTTCAGTCAGTTTTCTATTTTGTTGGTTTCCCTCCCTCTAATAATTAATGCAATGAGGTTGCATTAAATGCATTGTGTATGAAAGCTTCCTTTAGAGAGCTGTTGTTCTTGTGGTATCTATGCTAAAAGGAATACTGCTTGTAACAAATTTTTATTTGGTTCAGCATAGTGATATTAAAGCTACTTTTTAAAATTTAAAGTCCCTAAGTACCTTTTTTGCCATACAAAGAACACACTAAACTATAATTTATTGACAAAATAAGTTAAATATTAAGGTTCCCAGTGTTTTTTGGGACTTCACTGTTTTGTTTTTTTTTCATTCTGAAACTTACATATTCCACAGCTTTAGATACTTTTGCAAACAAATCAAGGTTACTTAATATAAGAAGAGAGTTGTCCAGTAAATCACTTCTCTTACTAGTCAACAAATAAACTCTTGCCAAAATCTATAAATTACTAGTAGTATAACTAAAATTTCCTTTCTGATCATCGCCTGCCTTTAAAACAAACACTGTGGTTTGAAAGAAATTACTATAATCTAGTCATTTGCAATGTGGATAATAAATTGGATTTGGCTAGCCCTATGCTTTTTGTGGTAATGTGGTGAATATATTTATGTTACATATCTCTGAGCTAAACTAAATTTGTTTCCTTTTCAGCAATGAAACTTCTGACAGCAGTTGTAGGCGTACATCTGAACCTTGATGTCAACAAGCACAATGCTCAAAGATTATATGAGGTGGAGAAGAACAGAATAAGTGGCAAGAAGACCAATTACAGACTTGACCAGCTAGAGAGAAAAAGGAAAGAGGTTAGGCAGGTGTCTTGTATGGGAGATGAGTGAAGATTTAAAAAGAGGGATTGCTGACAGCTTGCTTTTGGGTTACTGCAGTTCTTTGAGGCTTATCTAATGCAAGCTGCAGAGCATTTGTGCCCACCCAGATTAAGTGGTACAAAAAATGACTAAGGTAATAACTGACCTATATACTGTTAGCTTGCGATGCCTGTTCCACTAATTGCTTCATTAGCCCTTGATCTCTACACACACATAGATCTGCACACACATGTAATGGCATTAATCGCTCTGGTGTTGTGGGAGAGTGCTTTATATGGCTACACAAATTAAAAGCCAAGATTTTAGGTTTTTAACTGAGTTTCAGTGAGTGAAATGAACACAAAAGGATACAAGATAGCTGTCATCTCTGTATAAGTAATGCATTGTAAAAATGGTCATAACTTCGAGTATGACCTGTATCTTTGTTGTGTTTGGTTTCTGTCATGTCTTCTCTGCTCAGCTAGACAGCTCCTTATCACCTCCCAGAGACAGGACTTTAGCTGTAAGGTATAAATCTGGCTTTAGAACCTTTTAGAGCCATTTACCTCTGTTCTGAGGTTTAGATGCCAAAGAATATTTCTGTTATAGAAGCAGCCCCTTTTTCATAGGAAGTGTTTGGGTGAGATGTAAGTCTTCAGCATCATCAGAAATCTGATCTGACAGGAAAAATAGAGCAAATGTGTCTGTTGGGGGGAAAAAGCAAACTTCTTACCCTTTCTGATGCTTTTGATGAGAGAATGTTTACATAAACTGTCATGTTTCCAAATTTTCAAAACTAGATTTCCTTGGCATGTTTAAAGTACATGCTTATTGTGGAAAAAGTGTGTTCTGAAAATTCCCTTGTCTGCCTTGCCTCCATCTTTGTTAAAGTGCATAAAAGGAGAATTCGGACGTATACGTGAAGATTGCTTAGCGATTCCGCTGTGTGTGAGTAGAGCGGGAGTCACCATATCACAAATATTATGTGCTAAACCTTGTTTTCCAGGTTTGTGGTTGGTACCTGATGAATCTTTCATCAGTGCGTAGCTACAAAAACGCCAATTGCCAGTGTAGATAAAGACCACTCATTCTGTGTTGGCACCATGTGTAAACAATAGTGATTTAGACCACAGTAGTCTTGTAAGTGCACAGATGCAAATTTATCGTGTGAAATGAACTGTGGGATCGCTGTAAACATTCAGTTCTCTTTCTCTTTCAGTATGAGCAGAAGCTCCTGGAGATACAGAACATGATGAATGCTATTTTCAAAGGGACGTTTCTAAGTCGCTATCGGTAAGAAGAAAATAGAACTGTGAGGTGTATCGGCATTCCCAAGAGATTGTTGTTCAGATTGTCTGGATACTAGGACAGCGTTAAATGCCATGCTGTCAAGAAAAATGTAGCGTTTAAATTATTTTAAGGAATTTGGGATTAGAAGAGGACCTCTCAATTTTGTTTCTGAAGTTTTACCTGCAGTACATTTGTTATTGAGAAGCTATCCAGAACTTCAAAATAATTATTGTATGAAACATTTGTAGCTAAATGGATTAACTGTTGATTGAAGACTTAGTGCATTAATATATAAATATTGGAAATATTTTGGGTTGCACATGTTTCAGCAATTCCAGAAAAAAATATGGCAAATGATATAATTAAAGTATATTAGGCATGTTAACGTATTAATATTACCATTTTATAATTTCACAGTGATGTGATCCCTGAGATCCGAGCTACTTGTATGGAAGAAATTGGCAGCTTGATTAACACATACCCAGATACATATTTAAATGATAGCTACTTAAAATATATTGGGTGGATGCTGTATGATAAGGTAACGTTTTTAGTTTTTTTTTACTTCACTATGGGGGCAATATATAGGAAGACTTTTTTTTTTTTTTTTTTTTTTTTTTAATTTGGAAGAATCCTAAAGTTTAAGTTTCCAAGACCAGATACTAAAACTGCGATGGTACAAAAAAATCTCTCTTCCCTATTCCAGGTTTCATTTTTAAAGCCATTGTGTCATTAAATAACAACATTTTTTCTAGTTCTGTAGCAGTCTGAGTGTTCTTGTTCCAAGCAGTTTTTTAATATGTTATTGAATTAGCAATTATACTAAGTTGTAACATGTCCTATATGCTATGCAGCATTAAAGGTTGACTAAAACTGTGATTTTAGGTTTGATGGCTACATTTAAAATTTTGTCTGATTTTATAAAGATGAACAGATACAGTACCTATAGTAAAACAGTCTTCAGTCCTGCATTTCTCATTTGGAATACAGAGATTATTTTCAGAAAGTCTATTTCAGTCACTTCCCAGAAGTTTTTCTCCTTTTCCTTTTAATATATTTTTTTTTCTTTTCAAGTAGATGTACATTTAAAAAAAAGAAAAGTAACTGAAAAATATGCTTTTTCTCATGCTTCTAAAATACATGACAAATTTTAGGGAGATAGGTATATTTATCATGAATGGCTAAGTACCGGAATTGCTACACTGTATTTCTTGCAGGCCACCTTTTAAAGTGTATGTAGTATCTGTACGAATTCTGACACCTTCAGTTTTGTGTCAACTTCGGGTAATGTCCATGTTCTGTGAACAAAATTGTAGTTCACCACAAAGCCAGGAGGGGGAGCACAAAGCCTCTTATTTCCTTGCTTTCTGCCATTTCTCTAAAGGTAGCATTCAGATTTTCAGAAGCAACAAATCTGTCAGGAACTGTTTGTCTTTTCCTGCGTGAATTTTATCTGATCAGAATATCTTTTTTAGTGTTTGTTCAGTTGGGAGAATTCTCAAACTGTGAGAATAAGAAGTAATTTTTGACGATGATGTGTCTCCATTCCCAGTGCTGTACAGTGAAAATTAACAGCTGGTGTCTTTGATTAATGCACATAGCTTCTCCAGTGTAATTTGTTGGAAACTAGAAATGGTTATTTGTCTAAAGCATAGTAGGTGGAAGCAGTGGTGCAGATGCCAGCAAAGCGAGCAGTCTTTCATATTCCACATTTGGCTGAGGCCTGGTAGTATGCCACTAGTGGCGGTTGCAGTCCCGGCTGTGCTTTGTGATTTGCAGCCACTGTTAAATTGCCCAATTCCGAAATGAGAGCAGGGCATTTCTGACATTGGCAGTAGTGCTTTTAAATACAGCTGAATGTTACTTCCCTCTATTCCTCCTTAATAAGCATTTCCATTCCACCGTGATGATGGTGTGCAGCAAGAAACTGACATCTCCCAGAGCCAATTTTCTTTTAGAATATAACATAGAGACATTTGCCAGATAATTTAGGCCCCAGAGTTAGAATACTTCAGTGGTTGTTTAACCATGGGGAGAAATCTGGCCAGCATCATCTACAGCGTTGTAAACAAATATAAAGTTCAGTCATTTGGGAGACTTTAAAGAGGAAAACAAAAAAGCAGGTATAAAATTAATGTTTCATCAGCAATGTCTTTTCTTTGAATATAATCATGCTTCCCCATGAAATACCATTTTGCTGTTATACTCCAATTTGAAACATGGTATTTTTACATGGAAGGCTATTTCCTAGGTGCAAGAGGGTTCTCCAAATTCAGTAGTAATACTCTTAAAGTTGTATATGAATACAACTCTTTGGCCCAGGAGGAGTTGTGGAAAAGTGCTATAAAAATACATTTTCAAGATACATTTTTGTTTGTCTACTAGAACCAATGTAACGTTATTTTTTGAAGATCAAGCAACACTTGACAGTAAATGTGAGAGCCCTATGCTACTGAACAATCTTATACGTAAGCCCAATCACCTATCACTGCATTTGTGAAACAGAGGCACTTAACTTGTGCTCAAAGGCACCCAAAGCGGTATATAGCTACTACTGCATCAGCAGCCAGACCAAAGGGGAGTTCTGTGTAAAAAATTCAGAGTTAAAGACCAGAAAAATTGAGGTGATGAAGAGTAAGGGTGCGGAACGGGGAAGGCAGAACCCGCAGAGAGGAATGCAAAGGCAATGAAAATGGAGATGTGCACAGATACACATGCACATGTGTGTGCGCACACTTGAGACCTCCCAGCATGTTAGACTAGCTTTGTCTGGAACTTTAGGGCAAGTTGCTGAGGTTTTCTCACTAGACCATAAAAAAATACCCAAAGAAATCCTGTGGGAAACAAACTTTCTGTTAAAATGAACTTTTGTGTCCTGGCCATGCAATACTCCTGGCAAATTTCAGGAAATGGAAGAGGTTTTTAGGTTTACCTCCCATGCGACATGGCTATAAAAACTGATCCCATTGTTATGACAATTTCTGAAGTACTTCTTTCTTCAAGTGTTCATGCTAGAAGTGTGGTTTTCTCTCCAAAAATCATCTTTCTGCATATATACTGACATTTTTTTTTTTTTTTTTTGTGGGGACAGTATTGCTGGTTTTTTTTTTTTTTTTTTAAACTATGTTTTACCTTGACAGGACAGCTAAGCTATATTGTCTTCACTCTTCACGTCTACTTTTGGAATACTCTTGTTTTTCACAATTTATTATTTGGAGGGTATTGAGGAGGAACAGTGACTCAACCCTAGCTCAAAATCATCCATGTACCAGCCTGTACTTACACGGCTTACCGAATGGCTCCATCTCTTTGATTGCAGCAACACTGAAATCTCATAACTGAACGTGTCTAAACAGTGCTGGAGCCCTTGCAGAGCTCCTTGATATCACTAGAGCTGCTCATCATCTTACTGATTTTCCCTGCCAGTCTGTTTGCAGGTCAGGGTCAGAGTACACTATGATACAGCTGAGGGACAGCATATGTTCCGAGTATCCCGAATGAAGATGTGCTTATATAGTCCCCCTTCACTCTGTCACGGCTTTGAAAGACTAAAAAGGCAGGTATTTGTGTCAAGATTAGAAGGATAGTTTTGGTGAAGGGAATAGGTGGCTAGGTGTTTTTTGTACTTGCCTGCATGACTGCCCAAAGGAGCTGAAGGTAAGTGGTGAGATAGTTTTAGAAGGATGTGAAATAGATTTGAATGATCAAGAAACTGTGAAGAGTGATGAATCTGGAAAAGGAAAGGTAGCTGAGAAGGAGAAAATGCAGCAGAAAACATAGGAAGACAGCAGAAATCGCCATAGCAGAAGTACTTATGCATTCATAGTTCTTACACAGTTTTCTCAAACATATAGATACAGGGTTATGACTGAGAGCTTTTGAGTGGGAAGCGAATACCTTAGAAGAAAGCAGGTGGTTTAGTTTAATGTATTAATCCATATATCTGCAAACCTACACTTGAATGCTACCTGACTGACAAGTGCAAGTGACTGATCGCTAGCCGTGCTTGAAGAGCTATATGACCATCACAAACATTTTAAACATATGTATTTATTTATCCCAACCACAAATAAAGTCCCTATTCACAAGAAAAACCTCATGATAAAGTAGTGAGAGCAGCTGAAGCCAGAATGGCATTACGCTGGCTGAGCTGAGTTTGTGCAAGTGTGCAAAGCTCCTGCCTGTGGCACTCCTGGCGGCAGGCAGTGATGGGTTCCAAGCTGAGACTGTTTGTGAGCGAGTTGTATGTTGTGGAGCCCTTGTGGGTGTAGGAAGCAGCAAGTGGGGGCAAGAGTCTCTTTCTCTGAGAATGCCTTTAATTCTAAAGGTGAACACAATTTAGAATATGTACTGCTGGTGAGTTGCGGGCAGGTTAGAGAGTGTTTGTCATCAACTGTTGATTTTATATTTTATTTTTTTAGCAAAAAGCTGCCTTATGTAAAATTGTTGGTCAGGCCCTGCTACTGGATATCATCCTTTGCTTTCCATCCTAAGCAGGTGAACAGGAACTTGTAGCAATACATAGCCTATGTGTAGGTGGTCTCCTTTCTTAGGTTTCCTTGAATTTTCCTGCTGCTATTGTTAGCAGGAAAAAAAAGGAATAAACATGAAGAGACTGATTCAAGGTCTACAGTGTCTGCTGATATCCCTAGCATTCTACGTTTATGGAACACTGATTTTTTTTTTTTTAATGTTAGATCCTCAGAATAAATTTCTTAATGACATCCAAAGCTTTTGTAGTTTGAAAGGTTTAGCAATAGACATGAGAGTAATTAAAAATTGGGTCAGGGAAACGTCCCCTTTTCTGGGACATTTGTGAAGCAGGAATACTAACAGCAGGAAGTAACAGGGATGACTGTTTTGCCTAAATTCGCCAACTAGGCCAAACTTAAAACTATTCTCTTTTTAGAATGCTTAAAATACATCATTCTACAGTAAAACAGAAACAGGGAGAAGGCATAATATTTGTATGTATGACAGACTAGAGGGAAGGGATGGCACCCAGAGGTCAGGCTCGAGAGGTGGGCCTGCGTGAACCTCGTGGAGTTCAGTAAGGCCAAGTGTAAGGTCCTGCACCTGGGTCAGGGCAATGCCAAAATGAAGACAGGCTGGGTGGTGAGCAGATTGAGAGCAGCACTAAGGGGAAGGACTTGGGAGTACTGGTGGATGAAAAACTCAGTATGAGCTGGCGATACACACTACACAGAAGAAACCTGGCCAGCAGGTTGAGGGAGGTGATTCTCCCCCTCTGCTTCTGTTCTCACGAGACCCTGCCTGGAGCACTGCGTTCAGCTCTGGGGCCCCCAGCACAGGAAGACATGGATGTATTAGAACAAGTCCAGAGGAAAGCCATGAAGATGATCAGAAGGCTGGAGCACCTCTCCTACAAAGACAGGCTGAGGGAGTTGGGGTTGTTCAGCCTGGAGAAGAGAAGGCTTGAGAGACCTTACAGTGGCCTTCCAATACCTAAGAGGGGGCCTACAGGAAAGCTGGGGAGGGACTCTTTGTCAGGGAGTGGAGTGATAGGACAAGGGGTAATGGCTGTAAAGTAAAAGAGGGTAGCTTTTGATTAGATGCTAGGAAGAAATGAGCACTGGCACAGGTTGCCCAGAGAAGCTGTGGATGCCCCATCCCTGTAGATGTTCAAGGCCAGGCTGGATGGGGCTTTGGGCAACCTGGTCTGCTGGGAGGTGTCCCTGCCCATGGCAGGGGGATGGAACTAGGTAATCTTTAAAGTTCCTTCCAACCCAAACCATTCTGTGATTCTATGAGAGTCCACAGTGATAAGCCGATGTAATTCTAAGGTGCACATCTTCCTCAGGGAGGTTTTTCTGGACTGGAATTTCTTGGAATCCTTGATGGAGTTTAACTGTTGTCTGAGAAGAGTTGTTGAAAGGAAACAAAGTCTGGTATACGTAAGAGTGATGATTGTATTAAGTAGGTCATCCATACTCTTGTCTTTGTAAATCTTTAACAGGTGAATTGCACAATTCTTGTGTCTTTTGTATTCTGTTGCTTATAATAACTGTAGTTTCTGCGAGAGTTTCGCTGAATCTTAGGGAGCCTACAACCTTTGATGTCACCTTTAAGTTTGGCTCATTGCAGGCTTTCTCAGAGAGAGGGAGGGAAAAAGAGAGAGGGAGAGATGCATGCAAACAAAACAGTACTGGTATCACTAATAAAGAAAACGGGGCGGTGTTTGGGTAATCTGCTGTAGGTACCCACAAGGAACTCTTATTTGCATAATATAAATGCCAGGAGTAAATAATCAGAGATAACATATTAGCAGATTTCTCTTTGTCTTGTAGCAACCTGAAGTGCGGTTGAAATGTCTTCTGGGACTGCAGGGAATTTATAGCAGAAGAGAACTTGTTTACAAGATGGATCTCTTTACGAGCAGATTCAAGGTAAATAGATGATTGTTCTCTAGTTTTTAAGTCTGGGTTGGGTGTGTGCACAGGGTGTGATGTTTTTGGTCAGAGCTCATCTCCCCACTCCCTTGAGTGACAGAAGCTTAGAGTATTGCAGAAGCAGCCTGCTTGACTGAGTGGATGAAGGAGTTTTGCAGAGGTGTTCCCCTCTGCTGCTGTGGAATTTTCACAGTTCCATTTCACTGTAGTTTATGCACAAAATGGTGTTACCATGCACTGTAGTTAAGTATTTCCATCATTTATCCAGAATGGCCCAGATTTTTTTACAGGATCTTTGACAGATGGGAGGGAATTTGATACTCCAGCCGTTCCTTTTTTTTTGCAGTTTTTGATAATTGGTTAAGCTCTTAGATATTTGATTAGCTATGTATTACACCTGTATTACACTGACGCGAGAATGACTCTTTGTTGATCCACCATGTCAGTATGACTCTTGAAGAAGGATTCCTTACCTCCTGTCTGAACGAGTCAGACGATACGCTGAAATTCTGTGAGCTTGTTCTGTGACTGCACTGACCTTGTAGGCTTTATGTACACGTCTTTATCATATTCCAAAATATATATATATACTTTTATTATATTCCAACACCTTGACTCATTTAAGAAGTAAGCCCTTACTTTTTTTAATCCCGCCCTTTGTAATGATTTAATCAGCTATTCTTATATAGTTTATATAGCTAATATAGCTGTGGGGCAGGATCTTTAGGATCTTTTCTGTATGTGAATAAGAAAGCTCAAGATGCTGTGAGAGGGGGGATTGATACCACAGTCCCTCTGAATCAGCACACAATCAATGCCTGCATGTGGTGGCAATTTGTGGTTTCTTTTTTTTTTGTTTGTTTGTTTTCAAAAGGTGCAGTACTTACCCATATGCCAGAGCAGTTGTTAGTAGGAAGTACCTTTAGAACATTGTTGAAGAACAAGATACTGATTGATATTGGTAATTTAGGAATAAATTGTTCAGACTGGATCTCAGCTATATAAGATTAACCCATTTTAAACAGTTTTGTAGTGATGTTCTCTCTTTGCTGTTAAAGGAAGGTTGTTACAAGCTACTGTATGCTGTATAAGCATCTGCAGGATTGGTATTCAAAGGCTGATGAACAGCTCCAGTCTGTTTTCACTGAGATCTGTCTTTCTATGGAGGGCACTATATAACTAGATTATTGCAAACTCTACCTCCCCAGTGTAAAAAGCAAACAAACTGACCCAACCCCTCCTTCTCCTCTAAAGAAAAGAAATCCAAACAGCAGATACAGACAGATCTGAAATCTCCCAGGGTTGAAATACTACTTTCTTGGTGATGGGCAATGTAAATATATAATGGTCAATCCATTTCCAACAAGCTGGATTTTCACATGCTCCCTGTTACTCTTGAGTGTCCAAACTCAGGATTCATGGACTTCCACACCTTACATCTGGGTTGTTAGAAAAGGAAGGTGCAAAGAAAAATGAATCTAGACATTTAGAAATGATATATGTAGTGAGAAAGCTGCTAGTCCCCAAACAAGCTATTCTGAAGGTTTAACATGCCTTAAAGTTGTAGGCTGCACTGAGGAGTATCAGTTCTTGGGTGCTTCCCAAGAGTTTCCACTGTTTCCTGAGATGTATGTGCACCAAGTTGCAATAGGGTGAGTTCTAGAGGTCAGGAATATTACCGCTATTTCATGAAGCACCTTTATGACTCAATTCCTAATTATCTTTCCAGCAAGGCACTGGCTTCTGTAATGTGTAGGTACACACACCTTATTGTTGATGGGAGAAACTGATTATATAATGCTTGTAA
Source organism: Anas acuta (assembly GCF_963932015.1). Taxonomy (NCBI): domain Eukaryota; kingdom Metazoa; phylum Chordata; class Aves; order Anseriformes; family Anatidae; genus Anas; species Anas acuta. Next base: position 69,745,513 of record NC_088979.1, read on the forward strand.
TTTGAGGCTTACCTTAATTTAACATATTGAAGTGTCAGTAGTAACATCTTAGAAACAAGTTGTCAGTCACTTTTAATTTGTAGACTGTAGTTGATTTCTTGTGAACGCATACATTACATCTATAAAAAAATACCATATTACTGCATGATTAATTCAGTTAAAAAATTAACATGCTGTTAATTTTCAGGGGCTGGGGAACTACTTGGTAGTAATCAAGTTGCCTTATGTCTCTTAGGAAATAGCTGCTGAAATAAAAATAAATCTCTGCTCTACTAGTGTAGATGATCTATCTGTAGCAAAAATAATGTTTATTGAGAACAAAACATGTTACATCTTTTTATTGTCATTTTACATCCATTAGGATCGAATTGTGTCCATGCCTCTGGACAAGGACCATGAAGTAGCAGTTCAAGCCATGAAACTCTTGATGCTTATGTCACAGTAAATAATTTCTTTTTTAATTTACTGTATTGTTTTAATGGCAACAAGATCCAGATAAAATCCTGATGAATCTTCCTGTAATCAATTACATGCTGGGAAAAAATTGGTCCCAGCAGGATATGAGTTACAGTTAAAGCTGCTCAAGACATGATATTTTCTTTCTGTGGGAAACACCAATATTTAAGAAAACCTTTGTGGTCAGGTTCAATATGAAAACTAATTGTTTTTATCTTTATACTTCCCGCCGAAAGAAAATTTCAAAGCATTTTCAATTTGGCTTTTCTCAAATAGACTGTCTGTCTGTCTCCTGGGAAGTCCGCACCATACAATCTTCTGTCCCAGCATTGCCAGGTCTTGACTAGGAGCTCAGGGAACTCTGGCATCTTCCCTGTCTCCCCACCTGATGCAGGAAGCCTTAAACTTTGTTGCTAGAATTTGGGCTTCCAGATTCTTTGCTCCATGACAGAAAATCTGGGAGCTATCAAGCCCACAGCAGCCTAACTGACAGCAAATGAATACGTATATGGCATCTTGTTTTTGCTGAAATGGAAAAGTAACAGAAAAGTTGTTTTGTTGGGAAATTACCTGCCAGCCATAGAATTGGTAAGGTAATGGCAAATTGAACCTGTGGGGAAAAACTAGACTAACATTACAGAAGCACATGATTCCTATTCCAATACATCCTTGAGAAACATGTTTATTTTAGAAACAACTTTTTTTTTTTTTTGGCAAAATATATGAAGAGTAAATTCTCTGTCCCTCTTTATCAGAGCAAAATAAGAATAACAAAACCCACTGCATTACATTGTTTGATATAGTTGAGATTTTAGTACTCCAGAAGTGTCCCTTCTGGTTTGGAGCTTAAGTTGAGTTCTGCTGATGCAGATGCTTATCTCCATGTACAGCATGGTGCATTGTCCAATAGCCTTGAGCCATTTGCTTTCCCATTTAAGCCAGAAGTATTGGTCATTGCTAGAAGAGGATGTAGAGCTTAATGGACCAAAAATATGGTGATGTAGATATTTACATTAAATTTTAAGTACACGTATATGTTGAAGTGATGCTTTATTATCTGGACTCACTCCTCTTTCACTTCACACTCTATTGATTTGAGTGGCGTTTCTCTAGGTTACTCCAACATATGCATCAGAACAGCATATGACTACTTCACAGTAGCGTAACATGCTTTTCTGAAGCAAGTACTATTATTCGTGTCTCGCTAGTCGTAGATAGGGTTTATTGTTTCTGTGTTTACAATATCCATTTCTACATCACTTGCTTCTCTGTGACGTGTAGCTATTGGAACAAAGCACAATGCTGTGTCTGTGTGTAACATGTTCCTGTGCTAGGAGGAGTAGCACACCATTGTTGAAGTACAAAGATGTTGAACACCAGTTATGGCTGCCCTTGTTCTGTCTCTGAACTAACAAGTGCTATATTGGCACTGCAGCTGTTTAGGGTCTCTGGCTTTATTATGTGGGATCATGTTCTCATTAATGTGAGCTGCAGCTATAAACGTCTGATCATTTTTTTTCCCCTGAAGCAATTTTTCCCCCAAAATTTCTCTTAAAATACAGTTAGGTTTTCAATGTAAGTACCATCTAAAGTTTTCTGAATGACATTTTTCCATCATAAAATATAATTTTAATGATCAGAAGGAATACATTTTAAAATTGTTTTCAATTAGGCTGTGTGGAGCATACATGCTTCTTCTTTTTGCTCGTCTGTTGTCTAGCCATCCTCCTTTCTGTCCCCCTCTTCCCCCATCTGCTTTGAGCACTGCTGATTTTGCTTAATTACTATAATGATGAAAGTGAGAATTGGGAAGTCAATGAGCAAATTCAAGGACAGATCTTTTTTTTGATGTGGCTAGTACTGATCCGTCTATAAAACCTGTGTGAAGAGAATGCAGACAATATAGACACTATCCAGTACAGATTTCATAATAAGAGCCTGAATCATGATGCTTTTCTTGAAGCAGGGACAAACCTTATGCCCCAGAACCTACAGGTATCAGAAGGGACTCAATGCTGACATTGCAGGAGCAAAGAAGTTTCAGGCTCTCTAGTAGGTGCATATCATGGTTCAAAACCATTACCTGCATATCGAGCAGTAAAGCTGCCTGATAAATGCAATAAAGCATGAAATGTTGTGGATAGTGACTCCACTGCCTGTAAAGAATAATAAATGACAACTTGTATAAACGGCACTGCTGCTTGTATGTATTTATGTAATTCATTGAGAGCACTCAGTCATGCTGTATTGACTTCTCTGCGGATAGTCAATCTGCAAATTTAGCAACTAGTTGCCCAAACTACATTTTTAGTGAGGCATGAAAGACCTTTCAGATCAAGTTTCCATTTTTAAAGCTACCAGTAAGAACATCCATCAGTAAGAACTCTCTCTCTTTGATTTGGATTCATGATATGATGGAATTGGCTAACAACAAGTCATTTTTTTTTTTTTAAACGAACAATATAAACTTGACTAGTCAGGTACTGATCTCTAGGACTTGCCTCTAGTTCTTGAATGCGTATTTTGTTATTTAGTGACATGTATGAGAGAGAGGCAAGGCTAGGAGTAACTTTTATTTTCTCCTCACAATTAGTCTGCTGGGTGCTCTGTCACTTTCCTGGGGAAAATTTACTATATTAGCAACTCTCTTTTATGAGTTTCCATAATTGTCTTTTGGGCGAGTATAGTAGTAAGACCTCTTTGCCAGTTTTTATTTTTTTTACAGTTGCAGTGGAACTCTGCTGCATATTTGTTAGTACTAACTATGTCTCTCTCTTAACCATCACTGCATTCTAGTGCAGTGGAATATATACCTGACTGCTATGTGCACTGCTGGCCCATAACATTTCTGTGCTCGCCTTTACATTCTCTCTCTTACTAGCTAGACGGGGAATGAAAATACCAATCTTTTTGATTCACTTAAACATGCTACACTATTAAAAAAAAATAATAAAAAAATCCATTGCTGACTTAAAATGCTCTTGCTATGCATATACTTGTGTGTTTTGTTTTTTTTTTTTCAAATCCATATTTGTATTTTCATTTTGTCTCTCTCCGAGCTGATTTTTTTCTTCTTGTTTGTTGCGTGTTGTCTCAATTGAATGCCAAGGTCTTTGGGTTGGTGGATTTCTATTTTTACACAGCGTGGTGTGATCCTGAAACTGAAATGAGCCTATGAGGTTTAGCATAACAGAAATTATTAATGCTACTGAATTATGCATAATAGTTAGCATTAATGTTGCAAAGGATCTGAGAGGGAGTAGAACTAGGAAGGAGAAAAAATGAGTGACAGTGAGAAGCCAAGGAATCTTACTGCAAACATCGCCCTTCAGGAGGTAAATTAGTTTAGCGTGGCTACTGCCAGACAATTCAGTTCAGTTTTGTATGCTTAAGTACCTGAAAGAGTTGAGGGAGTTTGGAAAAGAGAGCAAAAGTAATTAGATAACTGAAGTAGGTGAATGTGATTACAGATGGTGCATGTAGAGACACAAATTTATAAATGGCTTAAAAGGTAAAGAGCAAAGAGGGAGAAAATTATCTTGTATCACATTAGTTAAATGTAAGTAGAAATTAAACTGTGTTTTAAACACAAAGCTCTGAAATTTGAAATCTGGAAGAGCTGCCTCAGTGAGAACAGTGGGTATGTTGAGGACTCATTGAGGACTTGTTTAAATTACTTGTTGGAGCTGATAAATACATTAATTTTCATTTCAGTACTTTGACAGTATTAAGTAGGGTTTATCCAACTTAAAGGTCAGGATACTGAAGCTTACAAGTTTTGGGTGTTCTGCTTAGCACAGGAGGCCCAAGTCAAGTAGAGATTCATCATTCTTGCACTTAAAAATAAAATTTTAGTGCCCCTTCTTATTCTGAGTTAGACTGGTTGGGAGGGGGGTTACATTCTAAGAGAAGCTCCAAAACTGGATTGGCAAAGCATGCCATGGCAAATAATTCGTTGTCAGCAAAGAGTTGAACTCTGATACTGTAGTGTTATTTCATAGTTGAGCCGTGGACTTTAGAGAAGAAAGGGACATTTGATAGGCAAATGCATTACATCTAGCAAGGTTATTCAGAAAGCCACTATTCAGAGGAGCAGTTAAGTTGTGTTGAAGGCTTAAATGCTATTATTGTTGAATAAGATGTTGAACAGGATGGCTCAGGTTGGAAGGGACCTTAAAGATCACCTAATTCCTGGGCACGGACACCTCCCACTAGATCAGGTTGCCTAGGGCCCCATCCAGCCTGGCCTCAAACACAAACTTCTACTATAAAGTGTTTTCCTGTCATTGTAAAAAGTAAGCTGAAGAGAGATGTGTGTGCTTTGCATACACGTAAGGAATTTACCCACTTTTGTTTTGTCTAATTGCTTTGAGAAAAAATAAATGTTACTGTGAAGTTGATAGAGGTAGCGACATAAAGGTCTCTCTTCAGTAAAGCAAATTACACAGCACAGTTCTGATTTCTTGGATGAGTAACTTGACTGTAGCAGCACTAGTGGAAAGGAATCGTGCTGGGAGCCCTCTCAGCTCCTCTGTGATTCCTGCAGTTCCACACTCCTATTAAGGTAGAGTTATGGTAGTGCTTTGTCATGTGGAGGAGTCAAACTTATTCCAAACAAAGCAGAAGTGAAAGACCAAAATGGAACAAAGTGTGTGCCTTCTCCTCTGCCTTCTCCTTTTTTCCATCTTCTCAGTTTTATGCTTTCGTGGAAGTTCACCACCAGCAATTTTGTCATCTGTGCACCTCTGTTCAAGAACCTTCACATCAGTTCTGAAATCTTCTTATCTTTCCTGTCTGAAGGGTTGACAAGAAAAAATAAGGATTGCTTGTCTCGTAGGGTTATGTTTCTTAACCAGAACAGAATACCATACAGCATCTGTTTAACGTGCATCTTCCTGTGCTCTGTCACAGCATAACCATGGAATCACAGCACATCGCAACATACTAGTGCTATTTTCAAGTGGGTGGCAAAGGACTCTTGTTCTACTGTAGTGTGGCAACCACGTTATCAGCTCTTTCTGATCACCAAAGTGCCATCTTGAAATACCTGCAATACCAGTAGGGTAGAGCAAAGGAAATAACATTTTTAAGTATAAAAAATAGATAAGCTGTTCTGTTATTTTGAACAGAATGCTTTCAAGAGGTATTTTTTGAATGTCAGTGCTCAGTGCAACAGTGATGCTTTTAAAATGTACTTGTAGATTAGTATATTTAATTTGTATTTATTTAAATTAAAAATAAACAGAGTTTTTAAAATTGAGATGTTGACCTTGAATTACCCATGCCCAAATAACATGGGCTTAGTCTTTCCCTGCCAGATCCTCCTCTAACATTAAAAGCAAAAAAGAGTAAGTTGGTAGGCCTTGAAAATAGCATCAGGTGTATTTTTATTTTACTGTTGTGATTTTGATTGTTATGCTTAGTGTAAGCTGTCATGCAGACCAAGAGAGGTGATTCCAGCAATCATATATAGCCACGTCTCTTGCATACAGCAAAATGGCACAAAAAGCAAGATATGAAATCTTTCATCTGGTGCCATAGGCAGAACAAAATAGGGCTGTGATCTTTCCCTAGAAGATCCCAACTTCTTCATGCCGTGTTCACACTGAACTGCAGAGAAAATGGTATGTCATGACATTGCTATGTGGAAGGCCGTGCCTGTTTATTTTTAGACACCTAAACACTGGCAGGCACTTCTGGCTTAACCTTTATCTGTTGCTTGGCATTCTGAGGGCTGTAAATTAGCAGCAGTGTTATTGCTGTATTTAAAGTATTCTTTGAATGTGCGATTATTGGCTTATGTTTGCAAAAAGAAAGGCACCCATTTATTGTAGTAGTATTAGTGGTAGTGGCAGCAGGTGTAGCCAAGTGTTGCTACTTCCAGAGGCAAGTAAAACCACTCAGCTCTAACTGGAGTGGGAATTTTGAGTGTAAATTAGCATGTTGTCTCAGAGAGAGTGGTGGTCAGAGCTGTTACATCTCACCTGCGCTTGTCTTGAAGACAGACAAAATAGCACTGTTGTAGGTCAATGTAACTGGGGCAAATTCCTAGCTTCTTTGAAGGCATAGTCAAAACCAAGGAGGTTGGAATTTCACTTTTGCTAGAAAACATCAAAGTCTTTAACTTCTACCCAAATAGACTGCAGGCATGCTACTGAGCACTTCGAGTCATCTAAACAATTTAGGCAAGACATTTTTTTAAAACAGACTCACAGGTCTCACTATTTCCATAAACTTTCCATAGTTTATGGAAACTTCCCAAACTATTTCCATAAAATAAGAGAAAACCTGACATACGAGTACATTCAAATATCAGAAAACATGTACACTTGAGTGGTGTGTTCATGCTGAAAAATCCATTTAAATATACAAAAAACATTTTTTTTTTTTACTCTGGTGGCAGTCAAACAATGGAACAGATTGTTAGAGAGGCTGACTGGACACAACCCATAGCAACCTGCTGTGGCTGACCCTCTGAGCAGAGGGTTGGACTAGGTGATCTACCTACTCCAGAGGTACTCTCCAGCCTTGGCTGCTTGTGATTCAGTGTTGGCACACTCTAGATCACCGTCTGTTCATATGGAATTTTCTTCTTTTTCAAGCTGTCTGCTGTTTTAAAAAAAAATGTGTGCATAGAGAAAATGAGAAGGGGAGCTTAGCAGTAACTAGTGCTTTAAAAGAATTAAATAACGGACATATTAAAAAGAATGAATGCAAACTTTTTGGATGGCTTCACTAAATTCCCATGGTCTTTTAATATAAAGGCATGCTCTGTGATCCATTCTTACTCCTATAGGTGCAGTTTGTTGTCAGTCTTAGTTTACTCTCACTTGTTAACCTTGTAGAAGTAATAATTCAATACTTTATTCATGGCTTTGCAGGACATGCAAATGCTTATTTGGAGATGCTAATGCACCATATTATCTCTTTCAGTTTCTTATTGTTTAGCAACAATAAGCACATTTTTATACTATTTCCCCATTTCTGTAGATGGCTGAATAAGAATTTGCATTAATATTTTCCTTTATGCTGATTACATGATACATGTACTCAGAGCACTTTCTTTTTCTTCTGTTACCGCAACTGTGTACTCAACGAAACTGTGTGTTAAAAGAAGCCACCAAAACCTGCCAGAATTTCTTTTTTATTCACTGCAGGTATTATCTTGCAAGATTGACCCATGACTTTTGAAGATACACCATCAGCATTTCCATTTAAACAGCTTTTTACCATGCTTATGACTGTTGTGAACATACACATAAAAAAGTATTTGCAAGGAACAGTCCAGTGGTACTCTTACTTAGTGTGAGCTCACTTTCTTTCAGTCAGATTTGAGGATATTTTGGGACTTTGGGTCTTGCGAGGGTGCTGAAGCATGGAACAGGATTGGAGACAATTGCTTGGGCAAACACGGGAAGGGGTTTGAATTTTCTAAGCCATCACTCCCACCAAATGGGGAATGTGAATCCTCAGTTTTAAAAGAGGTACTGGACTGCAGCTGCAGGTGATTTTAAACTAGTACTAGCTGAGAACTGAGCACAATAATAAATAAAAACTCTTTCCCCTCACCTATCTGTAGGAAGTGGAAGGATCTCATACATGTATGTTGCTGTTTCATTCTCTCAAGTAGCTTAGTCCAATGATGTTGTTACTGCAGTAAGAAGCAAACATTTTGAAACTGTACCCCTTCTTTTGGTCTTCACTTAGCTGGTATCTCTTTGGTGGGTTATTCAACCTCAATGCTTCATTTTCCTATTTTGTAACAAGTTGGCAGTTAACACCAAGTGCTACCTCCCATAGTGTGTTCTAGCTTTATTAGTTGCCATGTGGCATTCTCAAGATGCATAGCTGAATGGCTGTAAAAAAAGTTGTGATTTTCAGTGTGGTTGGACAGAAAGGTTGCAGGCATAAGCATGCTATCAATAATGTGTTTTGCTTTCTTTTTGTGTGAGACTCTGTATAAGCCCAGTGTAATAGAGTATAAATTTTAAAATGCTGTTTAAAAAAAATCATTTTAAAATAATTTGTTCTGCAAGATGAAGGCTTCTTGTTAATATATTATCTTCTATGACGGTCATCTAAGTACAGAGGCACGACTTGCCTCTTTCGTTATTATTACTCTTTTTACCAAGTCCACTAATCAACTTCAATTATACTTTAAATTAATATTCTGTCCAATGGGCCTGATTTCTCATGGCTTGTACAGACCTCTTGCTTCTCTACAAAATGAGTAAAAAATGCTGCTAGTTCCATTTGATAGCATTTGTAGATATGTCCTACAAAACTTTATAAACAAGTTGCAAGGCTAAGGAGCATCAAGTCTAATAAAGCTGGACATACCATTCATTGTATTCTTTGCAGATAAACCTGAACTATAACTTCTGTTGTTATTTTTGCCTAGGAACTACGAGGATGTGTTATCAGATGAAGACTGTGAAACCTTATACCGGCTAGTTTATACCACACACCGTCCACTTGCAGTAGCAGCTGGGGAATTCCTTTATAATAGGTATCTCTGCCTATTTCTTGCATATTCTCATTTGTTTCAGAATGAAGGTGGATTTATTTAAGAGGGACATTAAGCATTCATTTTTCTGCTGGAAGCGTGTGTGCCGTGAGGATAGTAGATGTACTTTCGTCTTTTGATTTGGAAGGGAAATGCTATCTGGGGGTGATCATTTGTTCCTCGGCACGGCCTTCCACAATAGGCATGAGAAAAGTTGCAAGACTAACACAGAGAATATGAAACAATTGACTGATCCACAGATACCATGCCATGTTGAGAATACACCTCCTTTCTTTCTACTTTCTTTTCCTGTTGCTTTGCTTCTTACAAGCTAATTCATCACCTAGCATCTGCTGGATTTCGGTAGCATTGGTGATTAATCACAAGAATGGCCTCCTCTTCCCTTTGGAAGTTGCCGTATACATTGTAAAGGCTTTGAATAATGAGAGATGCAGCAGATTAAAAAGCCCTCCCAATTTTCTGTCAGGTTAATGAAGTACAGGGTTTATCTTCCCCAGGAGTAAGTCTTATAAATGGGCTTCTTATAACAATGGTTGCATGAAGTGAATGGAGTTGGCATGCTAAAAAGAGAAGAAATAAATATTCTGTCTCTGTGGCTGAGAGAAATAATTTTGCTTTACGAAGAGGAATGAAAACAAAAATATTTTGGCAAGACTTTTGTGGGGAAAAATTCGGAAGTAATAATGGTTGGTGTTTCTCACATGTGCAGAATCTCCTCCTAGCTGCCTGTTCCTATCTGGCTGAACTGCTGATATTCCAGGGGTTGTGAAGTCAAGTCCAACAGAAAGACAAAAGACAATAAATCTCTTTTGATGAGTCTTCTGTCACATCTGTTAGCCTTACTTAGTCTTTTCTGTTTGTCCCAATATTCTATCATAAATCAGCTGTTTTTCCTCTCAGAACGTCTGTCTTTTGATACTAAACTGTTTGCCTTGATAACTTTATTTTTGATACTCAGCTTTGCAGCGCAGCATGGACATTCTGACCATCTAAAGCTCTTTCTTTGTTGTTCTTGTTTGCCCAGGTCTTCTCTCTGGCACTTCTACTAGTATCAAAATCTTATTTCTGGTGTGATAGAAATGTTAATGACAATGTCCTTTCCCTAGTTATACTGATAACAGTTCTAGTATAAAGTTTATTTTTATTTTTTTTCTTCTTTATGGTGTGTATGAAATCTCAGTGCTTTCATTCTTAGGTTACTTATGGAGCTGGCATCAATTACACCAGCAGAAGCACTTTTGGAAAGTTTAAGTCTATACTGACATTGAGTAGTGTAGTCCTGCTTTTAAATCCAAGACATTTGGGCCTGTATGTGTTTTGGGATTAGCACTCTCCATGAGCAATACTGTCACACTCATCTGGGGCAAAGAGGGAAATGGAAACTGTTGTAAACAGTTTTTCCACTGTGTTTGTGAAATGGAGTAAATTGTCTCTTGTAAATACAAGGTACTATGCTTTCTTTAAGAAGCTTTGGTTCATAGATGTACCGTAATGCGACTAATGGTTGGGTAGTAATATTTTTACTGTGTTGTTAAGGTTTAAATTCAGCCTAGAGTAAGCCCCTTCTCAGGCGTGAGAAAATGCCTACCTCAGGATATATTCAACGCTGTGAAATCTGCATCGGCTGTCCAGAAAGTTGGCAGGGTACCTGTTAAACTGTCAGAAACAGTCTCTGCATCCACAGGGACAGCAGATCTCTCCTGATGGAAAACAATCTAATCTCCTTTCCTTTCATCTAATAAGAAAGTCTAATGTGATTTACAGTAAATAAGTATACATTTAGAAAAAATACAGTCCTTGGGATCTTGAAAGAATGAGCGTTATATTGGCAAATGATCATAAGGGGAACGTGGCAGAAATGAACTGACTTCCTTTTCTGTTGGCAGGCTGCTTAGTTATGAGGGAGACGAAGAAGTTCTGCCCAAAGAAGGAGGGAATGCTGGGACAAATGCTCACCAGTTGAAAAGATTAATACAATTTTTCCTGGACAGTGAGGTGAGAATAAGCCCTGCAGTAAACCTTTTCAATTCGCTGTTGCATGTTGATTATCAAGTTCTGGCTTCCTTTTGAGGGGTATTTCTGGTGGCGAGCTCTGAAATGTTTGGTGTTTGGCACATTCTCACTCTCCAGGATGAGTTGTTAATGGAGACAGAATTTGGCATTTCTGTTCTGTGTTTTAAAACTAATTTACAACTCTGCCAGTGGAGAGAATCAAAGCTGAAGCAACTTCTGAAAACAGCCTACAAGATTAATGGCACCATGTGAATGGTTTTTGGTGTGTGTCTGTATCTTTCTGCAGGCAGATGGAGGTTGCTGTACTGTAGCTCCATGCTGACTAAGAACTGTGTAGTTTTTCTGAGATTTTATCAGTTTAAGTGCTGTACTTTTCTATTTGGCTTTTGTGGTGGTGCAGACCTATGTCTGGCCAAAGCGTCTAAGGCACAGCCGTTTCAAATCAAAGTGCAAAGAATTTCACAGACATTATCTAAAATGTTGACTCATTTTTAGTCCCAAGGTTGGATTTTTAGTTACGATCAGCAGTATAAAAGCAATACAGAAACTAGTTTTAGAGAGATTGCTTAAATTACAAAGCAAAGATACCATAATAAGAGGAAAGAAAAGCTGCTTTCCTGATTTATATCCTTTTTTTCCCACTTTCCTGCATTGTATCAGACTGAAGGCAGTGTTTAAATGTTGAATAGCCTCAAACTAAATATGTTGGAATACTGTATGTGAATGTATGTGTGAATGACAGCTCTGTGATTGGAAAAGGAGAGGACCATAGGAAGTTGTATTTCTTTTAATGATGTGTTTGCTTTTATAAGTTTGTGTTTTTAATCCCTAGGTGCACAAACATGTTGCATACCTCGTAGACAGCTTGTGGGACTGGGCTGGCACATTCCTGAAGGACTGGGAGTGCATGACCACACTTCTATTAAAAAATGATGGAGGAGATAGAGAAGGTGGGTGAGCAAAGAGCTTAGCTTTGTCTGGATTAATCTCTTGTTGTTGTTTTTTGCACTTTGCCTCAGCTACTTTAGGATCATTTCATATTGCAGTGCCCTTTGATCCCAGATTGTGGTCGCCAAGATGTACAAAGCAGATGTACTGCTGATTACATGATCTGCAGCAACATACTTGTTTTATTCAGTATTCTGCATTTATGTAATGTTAGTTTAGAAATTTTGCAAGAACGCTTGCATAATTAAGCTTAAGTAACATTCCCTTCTTTTGTTTGTTCAAAACTTGAGAATCTAACAGAATTGAATGAAGTGTGGTATTTTTGGACTGCTGTTCACGCCTGAAGAGAAGAACAATGTGTTGAGTTCATTGACATCTAACATGTTAGAGAACTCTTTTTTTTTTTTTTATAAAAATATCTTAAAGTGAACTTTAATAATAGTTGTACTAGAACTGGAGGTGGTTGTACAATTGAAATCAAAGTTTGCAGACCCAGTGAGTTAAAACATTTTGTTGCTCAGAAGTAGTTATAGTAGTTAATAAAGATGGGCTTCATGGAAGCTGCCTGTATTTTGGGGATCCCAAGTGCCCTAAAAAGTTTAGTCATGAGACAAAAAATCATCTTTGTGTTCAGTGAATATAGAAAATAGTTTTCTTCAAGTTAAATCAAATGCTCTCTAGGTGTTTATTTAGCAACACTGCATCTTTCTTTCTGTAGTGTCCTTCCACAGTTGTCCGGATAAATGAATAGGCATTTCATTAGCTGTTGCTGCAACTTCATTTTTCTTTTGTGTGATGCTGAAAGGAGACTGATTTACTTACAGCACTGAACGATGCCCAAAAAAGTGCTCTCACTGAAATTATCCTCGCGACGGTTAGAGAAGCAGCTGAAGGTCATCCTCCAGCCGGCAGAGGTGCAGCCAAAAAAGTCAGTGCGTTTTATTCTTACATATTGTGCTGTAATCACAATCTCTTTGTCTTATGTGCTTTGCCAGATAGCGTGCTCCCAGTGGTAGGTATATCTTCAGAAATGAACTGGCATATTTTTACGAAATGTCACACTGTCGTTTGACCTGTGGATCTTATTAGTAGTGGATGTTGAAGGGGATGAACACTAGAAAAAAGCCAGTTAAAGCAAGTTATTGACAAATGGTGAGCATTTTATCCATGCAGAATTGTTGTTCAGTGCTTTGTATCTAATTTAAAGTTAACAAAAAATAAAAAAAGCATCTGGTTGTCTCCACGGAAAATATCTTTATCTTGGCTTCATTTGATTTAAATAAAGGCATATAAGTTAACCTTGAATTACATGTAAAATTCCACTCAGATCTAAGAGATTTTATAATTGAAACAAAATGCTTTGTCTGCAGATTCTGTCAGTAAAAGAGAAGAAAATACAATCAGAAGATTGTACCAAAATTACAGAACATTTTATTATGGTGCTTCCTCAGCTCTTGGCAAAGGTAACTAACAGCTGCTCTGTGAATGCATGTTAAATATTTCATTAAAATTCCTGCAGTGCACTCATATCCTGTTTTTTTTTTTTTCTTCTCTGCAGTATTCAACAGATGCACAAAAAGTGGCAAATCTTCTGCAGATTCCACAATATTATGATTTAGATGTTTACAGTACGGGACATCTAGAGAAGGTGAATAGGAATTGGGGTAGTCGGTGCATGTGGAAAGTGCTAAATTTATGTGACAGTGTACAGAATTCAGTGTGACTTGGAACAAATAGAAGCCTGTTGAAATATTAAGAAACAGCCTCGTACCTTGAGGAAAGCAGTCTTTTTCAGGCTTTGCTTTTTGATTGGAAGCTGCCAAAGAAAAGCGTTAGCGCTTGTCAGTTCTGATATGCCATGACTGGCCCTGCTGGGTGATGGGTTGTGTCTTCATGCGATAGCCTGCCCCTGGGTTTTTCATTGATGGGTGGAGAGAGGGTGGGTTATGCTATGTGTCTAACCTGGCATCTCCCTGGAGTTTTCTACAGAGTAGGTTTCATTCTCCTTGAGGACTGACTCCCAGCTGCTAGGGGGTGATAGTAACTGAAAGATAAGAATGGAGATAGTGTAACTGCTGATGGGAAAGGGATGGTCAGAAATGGATTGATTAAATCCTTGAAATAGTGTAATGTATTCTTAAGCAGGGATGTTTACAGGGAGATAACAAGCAAACACGCCTAGATTACTTTCAGCACAAAACATTAACTGGAAGAGGGGGAGAGTCAGTGGCATGGCACAAGTTAAGTTTCGTCCTGCCAGTAAGAGTGAAGATGGCAGTTGCTGACATGATCTGAAACAGTATCTGTCCTCTGCTGCTGGGGGAGACAACTTCCATTGTTTGGAGACACACCTTTCCTTTGGAAAGACATCTTTATTCCCTAACATTTTATTTATTTTTTTATAGTAGTAGTAGTGCCAAAGGTGTATTACTGAAACAAGACTTAAAACAGTTGCTTAATTTTTCACAAAGATTCAGACAATAATGAAAAAGAACCATAAAGCCAGAAAAAAAAAATGTATCCACTAACCCTGCCCCTCTGCTCCTTAGACTGACAGTTATTTGGTACTGGTTGTGTGACCTACAGAGATGCATGGTCCAAGCGAAATGTGTCTGAAGCCTAAGTGGATTTGCATGCATTTCACCTGTAATACCCCTTTTATCACTTGCAGCATTTGGATGCTTTGCTGAAAGAGGTAAAAGACATTGTGGTCAAACACTCTGACATATCTGTCCTTGAGGCATCCTCCAGGACTTATTATATCCTCTGCAGTGAAGAAATTGCCATCTACAATCAGGTGGATCGCGCCCGAACTCAGCTGATAGATGAGTTGGCGGGACAGCTTAACCAGCTACTGGATGGCTTCTGGCAAAAGGTGAGCGTGACTCATTGCAGAGACAAACAGCCTGTTTCCATATGAAAACAGAAGAGAAAAAAATAAAGGGGATATGGAACAATTTTTTGCCTGCTGTTTCTCTGCTTGGGGGGAGCAGAGCTTTCAAGGTTGGGTTTGCTCCTCTAAAATGACTGATGGTTTACTTTTTATTGATTTGGCAGGAATAGAGTGGTGAAAATAGTAAATGAGGTAGTCCACAGCAGCAAAGGGACATTTTATGTCGTCTAAATATTCTGGACACGGGTTCCACTGTTGTAGTATTACTATGCCAAAAATACTATGTAAAAGATCAGCTAAGAAGGACTGTGGATCTGTAGGTGATGAGATTGTTCCCAAAATACCGGTTACTGCTTTGGTTCTGTACTTCTTCATATTTGACTGCATGCAAGATGCCTTTTGTAGTGTGACTTTGGCTGCATATTTCTAGGAAAAAAAAAAAACAAACAAAAAACCACAAACAAACACAACAAAACATCGCTTTGGGGTCTTCGAAATGATGACTTTCCCCTTGAAGGAGGACTGTAGAGTCTTCCTCAAAGTTTTTCATTAGTTCTAAAAAGCAGAAACAGCTGGTGGTGATATGAATAGCTTGCTGGCTGAACTGAACAACAGAAGCCCGCAGCTGATCTGATCAACTGTGCCGTCATGAACAGGTGTCATGCCATGGTATGGGAGTAAACGCTGGCAGGTTTTTATTGGACACTGGGATATTGTAAAATGTGTCAAGCCAAAAAATCCCCTAACCTCAGATTGGATTTATTTTGTTGGTCTTAAATAGATATCTATGTCAATATGGGAGAATGTGCACTTATGAGAAACAAGATAAGTGCTAGACTAGGGATTCTTCAACTCCTTCATAGAGTAATCCGTATCTAAATAAAGAGATTTTCTCCTGCAGCCCCTCCCTTCTAATTCCTGGTTGTATATACCATCTCCCATAATCACGTAGCATCCTTGTGGAAACTGCAGCAATTGCATCTATGGGAAAGTATTTTAATATATTTTTAGCTATCTTTGAATGTGATCTGGCAGCTGGAAGCACGGAGAGTCAATGCCATGTGAATGGTTAGCTTTCCAGAGATACCTAGCAACTGTGTGAGGTTTAACACTTCTGTGGTAGCCTAATTGCTAGTTTTACTCTGTTTTAGCAGTGCTGTACTCGAGGGAGGCTGCTGGGGGTTTAGTAGTGATAGGGACACTGATACAAAATTTCTGTGCAGTCAACATGTTGTTTTCTGTTTCTGTTTACATAAGTTGCATGTGTGAAATTCAAGTCTGTGGGCTGGGTGGGAAGAGTACGCAGCAATTACTTTGCCCCATGCTGGCTAATGCCTTTCTGTTTCCTAAACCTGCATAATTTAGCAAAGAGGATTTTGCACAGATGCAAGAGAAGTTGCCCGGATGTGCGCTGCTTTGAGAAGAATAGCAGCTTTTCACAAGTGAGATGTTTTTTTTACGTACTGCTAATTTACTTTCCCATATTCTTTAGTGTTGCCTTAACAGATGTCAAGTGAGAATTGCTCTTGCTTGTTGGGTTTAGTAAGAATTTCACAAGAAAATGGCAACTATTCCTATAAGAGATGTTGCAAGGCTTAGTTTCTCCTGAACAGAGCTGTGCTCTTGGGTATGGATTATTATTATTATTATTTTTGACTTACTGAGGTTGGAGAATCAGCCCTAGTGGGGCTAAGAAGTGTGTGTAATGGAGTTGGGATGTCAGAGTAGATGTTGACATCCCCTCAGCTATGTTGTTACGGTGCCTCCCTCCTAGCTGCATGCTGTTGCACTGCCTTATGGCCAACACTAATGGCCAGTCTGAAGAGGTGTAATGAGTGCAGCAGGTGTTATCTGCTTCATTTGTTTTAATTTACTTGGTCTTCTCCTTCTAAAACATGGATTTCTCAAAAAGCTTGGTTCTGCAGGGGTTGTTCACCAAATAAATTACCATGTGAGATAGTAGAGGGTTGGGGAGATGGCCTTCTGTGCAATGTGTCTTTTGCTTATCCTACATACTAGAGCTGCTCTGCTCATGCAAAGAGGAACCTAAAGTTGAGTTGCAACACTTCATAATATTCAAAGTACTCTTTTAAAGTGTGTATGGGGGAATTTTTCTTTAGACGTTTTTGGGCAGTTAGAGAATGTGAATAGAATGTATAGGAAAATGTACAGAGGTCCAGCTTCCTTCTCCTCCTCTCCTCACAGACACTGCAGTTTTGTGGCAGGAATGCAGACTGTATTCCTCCCCTCCCCATTAGAATTAATTATTAGTTGTTTAAAGTTACTGCTGTACATCAGAGGAAGGCAAAAACAGGATTCATTTAACCTACTTGATTAGGTGAGATTTCATTTCTTGCTAAGTGTGACATTCTTTTTTCTGTTTGTTCGTTTTTTTTTTTCCACTTGCAGTGCCCATGATCTCACCAAGTGGAAGCTGTATGACAAGACTTTACGGTTGCTGTTGTTTGAAATACAACATGGGTGTTTGTCCGTTCTGGTGAGTTGTTGATACTTAAGGTTGAAAGCAGGAAAAACAGCAAACATTACATAATCTTATGTATTAGTGTTGTATGAGGCAGGAGGATGTTCTTTCCCAGATTGACAAATGGAAACTAAGGTTTTGGTATAATGTTATTTAGAATCAATGGATTATAGCCATGTATTCATTAATTTGGAGATTTTTCAGAGCTACGACAGAATAGTCATCTGACAACTTGCTTTCTCAAAAAAGCAAAAATACTTTCCCATGGTCAGTACTTCCTGCTGGTTGCAAAACCTCACTCTGAGTACATATGAAATTGTTGGGACCATGAGGAGCATGGTTTCCTTGTAACCAGAAATTGAAAAATTTTGGACCTGTTGCTTGCAATTTGACACTTGATGAGGATAGTTTGTAATTACCTGTTGTAATTACCTGCAGCCTTTTCTTTGTCTGGTTGCCTCAACTCAAACATTGGCTGTGCCGAGGTAGAGGTATATCATGGTATTTTAAGTACTTGAGCAGTTAATCGGGCTGCATTTTCAGGAGAATTTGGTCTTATTTTGAAAAAGGCAAAATTTAACCAAAGAGGGAAAGTCTGAAGCCTGTGGGTAGGCTCCTTTAGTTGTAGTACCAGAGAACTAAGGTTTGGCTTCTATTCTAAACTGCCCTTTGGAGGAGTCAGCCTTTCACCAAAGACAGCAGAGAAATCCTAAGAAGCACAGATGAAGTTAGCCTCTGTGAATACTCCTTGTATTACAGAGTTATGTTCCATTGAACGCATCAGGATGTCAGAGTTACACAGAAGTAGCACCTTAGTAATGAAGTTTCTCAGCAGGCAATGTTTACTTGGGTGTAAACCTACTGTGTTTATTTTGAAGACCTACATTCTTTGCAGTGTAGAAATGGCTGTGCAAGCAGCAAGCAGAATGCCAGGCTTTTTGCTGTCAAGCCTTTCATGTAAATAAAGGACATGTGTTTTTATTTGCAGGTGATCCTGCCAGCTCTCCAGTGCACATATTTTTCTCTCCTGTGGCAAGTAGCTGCAGCTGCAGAAAATTCTTCCAAGGTTGGCCATTCCACATCATTTTGAAACCCAGGGGTTGTGCTTGTAGAAGTTCAAGATGCTTTTCTATTCTCAGATAGCCAGAAAAAAACAAGCTTTCTCAAGAAGACAATTTGTATATTTTCTTGAGGAAACCAAACTGAGTTGGGACGTTTTCTCTCTCTGTATATCTCCCCTTACCTTCCACACCCTTCCCTATTTTTTAAAGTGTTTATGCCTTTTCAGTATGCAAGAGAATATGGGAACAACAGTTCACCTCTATTTTTACTACAAAACATGTGCAGCGAATTCCTCATGCTTGATGGAGATAAGGAACTTGTTCCACTGCCAAACAGTTCATTCTCTTGCTTTAAGCAACAAATAATATTCAAGGAAAACTCCAGGAAGTCCTGTTGCTTTGTTTTATTCTTACGTCCTTATTTTACTTATACATTCTGTGACATCCCACGTTCTTCAAACTTCGTGTAATTTTTTCATCAGCTGACTACTTTACTTTCCTAATTGGTTTTGCATAGTGCCAGTCTCTGCCAGATACTTCAGAAGATATTCTAGTTTAAGATACCAGAGAGGAAAACTCTTTTATACTTTGATTCCCATGTGAATCTATACCTTTGCAGTTTTTCTTCGTGGTGAATCCCGACTACGCCAAGTGTTGCTGTTTCTGTCATTCCGCCCCCTTCCTCTGGTGCTGCTGTGTGTACAGAATAGGGCGCTGACATGGGCATTTGTTTTGTGTGAGAAATGTTAGCTGGGAGGTTACCCGTTTGGTGACTGATTCACTATCTATTCCCGTCCCATTCCATTCCTGAGTGGATGTGTGCATCTCTCACTGCTCTAATATGTTCTGCCTTCCTGCCCAGACACTGTTAGCTTGACTGATAATGGGGCAGCACATTTTTGAACTTGGCCTTTCATACGGGAGCAGATTTTGATTGGAAGTACGGTGTTACGGCCCACTCTGCAGGACCAAATCTAGATATTGGCAGAGAGAGAAGTTCCGAGAGCAAAAACCATCATTTCCTGGACAGCAGCTCTGGGACTGTTCCTTCCCCCCTCCTCCTCTAATGGTGTTACGGCTGTGTTTTACCTCCCCCCTCTGCTCCTTCTCAGCATGCCCTGGGATGGATCCCCTTTCTTACAAAGATCCAGTTGCATGGCATGAAATCCTCTTGTAAAGGCCTTCTTCTGTTGATTGCTCTGTATGGTACAACAGATGGGACCTAGTGAAGGATCAGGAGGTCTTTTATTTGGCTCTGGGCAAATCAAGTAGACTGTTTTAATAGACTTGTCTGTTGCCACAATTAGCAGTGTAGTTAAACTGGGCTTCCTCTGTAATCAGTAGAAGGGGAGAGAAGAGCAACTCTAGAAGGCAATTCACATGTTGGGTGTTGAAAATAAGGTGGGGTGGACTAGAGTTTTTGTGACTCTACAGCTGTCTCTAAAGTGGAAATTATTATCCCTGCTTTGTTAAGGGTAAGGTGAAGTGGGTTCTGCAGACCTCCTAGTTGCTTGGAGGGCTGTATCAGGGAATAAATGATATTGGAGCTGCTAAACCTACAGATGGAGAACCAAAGAGTTTGTGACTTGCTGAACACCGCTAGCCTCAGCAAGATGCACATGTCCCTCTGTTTGTCACTTTTCTGCATCCGGAGTGGGGGGAAAAAGTATGTATTTTTATGGATTGACCTTTCTATCGTAGATATCGTGCCTGAAAGCAAGACATATTTTTAAAGTTGTTCATATCTGGTGAGCTGTTGCTACTGTGAGATGTCAGCTTCTTTCATAATGGCATCTGCTGTGCTATCTTAAATGAATGGTATCAGTGGAGAAAGATGCAACAGTTGTTTATTCTATAATTCTCTATTGGGTCATAGTCCCTAACATCTCAGTCCTGCCACTTTCCTTACATATGTTTTTAGGGCGCTCTTTTGGCATTAAGAAGAGAACTGAGGCGTTTCAGTGAGATTTGCATGTACTTCCTCACCCATAAGGAAAAAGACGTGAGAGAAAAGGTTTGTGTTCTTATATCACTTAACTGGCATGCATCCTCAGTCCTCCTTTTAAATGCCTTTCTTTCTTTTCATGCCAGTATTTCCTTCTGCTGATTTTGTAATTTTTTGTCTCTTAGCAGAGAAATGACTCTTTAAAATAAACAATCCTCAACTATTTATTTGAAATAAATGCTATTTATTTTAACATAGTTAAAGTTAGTTAAAATGCTACAAAAGTTAGTGCTTTAGTCAAACACAGGTCTGGGTCTGCATGGTCCATATGCAGAATCAAAGCCTGAATCTGAATGACTTGATTTGCCACTTGATAGTCACTACATTTTCTGCTTAGAATAATCAGTATACTGCTTACTGTCATTGCTTTTTTAATGCCTTGTTATGAATGTCACTTAAAAAATGGAACATTTGGAGAAATTGTCCAGTGATTCACATGTTGAAAGAGAGATGTTGTGGCATAATAGAGCTCATCGTCCTTTTCAGAGAAGTCTGAAATTCAAATCTTTAGGTGGTGTTCATGCATGATACTTGCATATACCGTATCCTAAAGTGTAGGTTCTGGAAGGGCTCAGCTGTGGCATTTCATCAGAGGGTGGGGCCAACAGAAATCTTCAGCTTGTGAGGAAGAAGTAGGATAGAAACCAGATTCTGACTTGTGGTGTTTGATGGGATGCAAATGGGAGTTGGCATGAAAAGTAAGATGGTCTCTGGATCCTTCATTGGTTTTGTTTGCTTGATACAGGCCTTCGTGATACTCTGTGACTGGCTGCTGATTTTGAGTCATCAAGATTCAAATAATAATGAAGAAGAAGTGGGATTTCTGGATTACCTTCCCAGCACTTCCCTTCAGGAAAAACTGCTTTTGTTTGTCCAAGAACATATTTTTGTGGAGGAGAAAGAGGAAAGCAAAGGTCAGACATCTTCAGCACTGAAGAAACACTCTACCATTTTCGCTGCTATTTGCCGGCTGCGCTGCAAGGGGGCGAGTCATTGTTGGCCCCCTTACAAAGTTGCTCGATGAATATAAATTCAGTGATTTGTCTCCACTGTGGCTCAATCACAGGAAACGATTGCCAATTTACTCCCAGGTAGAAAGGGCTGATGTAATGCAGGCATGGGTGGAAACGTACAGGTATTTGACAGACCAGTTTTGGTGGTAGAGATGGTGTCATCCACTGCGGTGGAAAGCCTTGCAGTGTTACAGTGCAACTCTGTTAATACATGGGCTCTTCCAAGCCATCAGAGTAAAGGACTGGAGGATTTTGATGTGGGGATGCAGAGCAGTTTTTGTGGGAAACAGCTATGTAATTGTTGCTGTGTTGCCTTTTTCAGACAAATTCAGATGCCAAGTTGAGGATGTTATTGTGAAGGCTGGTTTCTTTTGGGAGTGTTTTGAAAATAGATCGTTGGCTCATTGTGGTTTGAGGCTGAGTTCAAGTGTCATGCTTTGAAAAACCAAGCACCATCCTAGATTACTGGGCTGAACTCTTGCCCTTCAGCTGTTCACATGGAGTTCTGTGTTCAGCATTGGGCGCATTACCTATGTTATGTACCTGAAACTGATCGAGTCTGACCTGTTTTGGGTTCGATGGCCTTCTGAGATCAGTTTCAAACCTGTTCTGTAAGATGCTTTCAATTTCTCAGTCCTCCCCACAAAGGATCCTTGTCAACCTGTTGCAGGTTCCTTCCCTAAAGAAGTGATTTTTTAATGCTGTGGGTGTGCTTGTCTGTGTTTTTAAAAAAACAAAACAAAACAACAAAAAAACACACAAAACCCACAAAACGCAACATGATTGCAACATATCTGGTTTCTTCCATTTTGTGTGTTTGTGCCTTTTATTTTGTACTGTTTGGTTCTGTTCTGCAGTTGAGCAGTGTTATACAAGGAGATTCTGCCTAGTAGAAATGAGAAATCCCTGTGAAGATCAGAGTAGAGGACTGTGCAAACAACTCACTTTCACTGTCATCAGCTGAAAGCTTTGAAATGGAAATGGAAAGCTGTGTTTTCTGACATACACAGAGCTGAGCGTAGCATCTGTTGCCTAGTATGTTGGCTGAACGGCTGCGTCTGTGCTATGCAGATGAAAGTTGGTCATTAAAATTGAGATACCTTGAATAAAGTACTGGAACAAAGCTACAACACTTTTGTTTCCCTAGACCTGACAAAAGAGGAGGAGAGAAAAGACGAAAACTACAAACTTGACGACTTGCACAAAAAGCGGAGTCTTCTTGCAGCATATTGCAAGTTAATAGTGTTTAATGTGGTGGAGACGACTGCAGCTGCTGAGATCTATAAGCATTATGTGAAGGTAATGTTTTAGATAACAGTGCTTTGCCTATCAGCGCATTTCAGTGTTTGAAAATGACTCCGGTGTTTATGAAAGATGTGGTTAATGGTTTATGGCTCAGAATCCTCGTGTACTCACAGAAGGGCTATAAAACCAAGCAAGAGCGGAACAGTCTCGCCTCCTTGCTCTGCAAAGGTGTGTCATCGCAGACAAAGTAACTGAAAGTTGAGTAAAGGGTAAATGTCTGAACATCTGCTCCTTGGCTTCTCCAAAGAGGCCATTACGGAGAAGCAGTTTATGGCTGGGAGAGTGTTTTAACTATGGAGAGTCTCACACTGAAGTGGTCAGCATATTTCATAAAGCTCCCACAGTTCATGGTCAGATGGCCTAGATTTCACGTGGGTCCCTGTGCTTAGACAGCTGCTAGAGCCTCAGCCACTCTGAAATGTGTGTGGAGAGGGCTAAGAACAGCACAGAGCAGGCAATTGCCACTGGAAATACCTGAGTGTGGATATTGACCCTCACTTCATTGGGCAAGCACTGGTTGAATATATAAAACTCTGTTCTTTTTCTAAGGAGGATTGTTCTTTTGTTATAATACTTAACAATTTCAGAGTAACTTTAACATACACATTACTCTTAAGGGAGCAGACCTTTGCTTTAAACATAAAATAAAACGTCCAATTTTGATTTTTTAGTTTAGGTGTACCGATATTGGGAGTGTTTTATAAACTTCTTGTGTGACATGAACATAGTCATGTGTTTTGTGTATTCCCAGCACTATGGAAGGGAAACGCTAATTTTCATCTGTTGCTGTTAATAGGCTTACAACGATTTTGGGGATATAATTAAAGAAACTCTAAGCAGGACGAGGCACAATAACAGAATTGAGAGTGCCAGGGCGCTGATTCTCTGTCTGCAGCAGGTAAGGTTATAATTAAAATGAGAGGATGGGGGTTCTTATGACAGCTGTGTTTCATATTAGCCTTTTCCCTACCTTTCCGTAATTATTCAAATTAATTTTAAAGCCTAGTGAAAGAAATTGGTTCCTTGGCTTTGCTTTCTATTTATATGTGTTTTTGCATGTCTTAATGAAACTCCTTACACCTATTTTACTCATTACACCTATTTTAAACTTTAATTTTGTGCACAGGTTTTTTTTTTTCTTTTTTTTTTTCAATCTTCAAAGGCATAGCGTGTTGGGATTGATGTAATCGTTGAGATTATAGAGTCTCCCTTGGGACATGGTGGGTGTCTCTTAACCTTAAGGTTAAGGACAGTATTCTGTGTTTTACTGACTACCTCAATTCCTGTTGAATTTGAGGAACTGTGAGTAAGTGTGCCGGTGGCTGGCCAGCTCTAAGCCCCAGTACTTTCAGTGTTTTTTTTTTGTGGAAGAAAGTGGGGCACAGCCCTTTTGAAGGGTTTTGCAGCTGCTGACTGATGAGACCAGTCAGCTATTTTAGCAGCTGCTTCTGCCAGCTCTGCCCATGGCCAGGGCTGCTTCTAGCTCCTGTCGAGTCGTGCTGTAAGCCCCAGAGCAGGCTCCTCCCAGGGGGTACTGATACATGAGCTTTGCTTATTTCACACCCATTGCCAGGGGCTTAGATCTGCGAACCAGCCCCTGAAATCTGAGCTTAGACCAGGCTAAGCAGCATTTGGCTACATGTATTCTGCTGACATAGTCAGGACTTTGTGTTTGTGTATCACATAGACAACAGGCCCTTTCTGGTCTTGGCTTGACCTTGAAAGTTAACAGGTTGAAGCTACTTCCATGTTCTGTTAGGAAAAAAATCCCGAAATGTAGTAATTGGTTTTGAGACTTGCTTTTAACCCAGTCTCACTCTCAGAAATTGGGCTGTCCTGCTGCCAGACCTGTGTGCTATATCTGCATTCTGATACCCTGAAAACCTCTCAGGCATATTAGTCCTCTTGGGCTTGATTCAGAAGACTCAACAAGAGATGGGGCCCTCACCTTCGGGAATTGATTCTCTTTGTATGCATGTCTTTTTTTATTTTATTTTACTTTTCAGTTTGTGCATGTCTGTTAAGCACTTGTCTTTTGTGTCAGTTCCTAGTGCTTGTTGCAGTTGTGTGCTTTTGAAGAACATGACTTTACTCTTTTGTAAGGCTTCCATCTTTTACGCTGTTACTGGGTGCATGTGTCTCTCTGTCCTCCTGAAGCTTTGTTTGCCTGTAGGGTTCCATGTGGTTGCTTATCTTGGACTTCTTTTGCAGCTGTTTCAGACGTGTGCAGAAAGCCAAGACAGCAGTACTGGTGTGGACTTGGCATCTGCTTCCTTCACAAACATGAAAGAACTGGCTCGTCGGTTTTCGCTAACGTTTGGCTGGGACCAAGTGAAATCTAGAGAATCTGTAGCCATGATACACAAGTATGTGCCACGTAATATCACTTTGCCCATGGTCATTGCTTTTGTTAGCTGTCTGTTTTATTACTTAATTCTCTCTCTCTTTTTTTTTTTTTGTTTTGTTGTTGTTTTTGTTTTGTTTCAATAGGGAAGGGATCGAATTTGCCTTTCAAGGAGCTACTGGAACAGACGGAAAGAGCTTTCCTCCTAACTTAAGCTTTCTGTTAATCATCAGTGAATTTTCCTATAAGCTGCTAAAGCCTGACAAAAAAATAGTGTAAGTTAAGTTCTTGCACATTGTCATACATGGGTTGTATTTTGTATATCTCTGTACCTGGGACACTTGACCTGCAGTGCTGGAGAAGTTGCTCAAAGGCTTTTCAGAGACCTTTTGAAATCAATCTGCCCCTGAGGCTCTTGGTTTTAGAGACACTTGTTGAATTTTATCATAGTATTTACTTACATGTGCAGTACCCTTTCTACACCTTTTTCTAGAATGGTTGTGACTTTATGTGGCAATTAGCGTAAGGGAAAGACAATGCGAAGAGATTTGCAACTTGACTGGCTAGTGGAGTGGGAGGAATGCTTTTCTGAAGAGAAAAGTAAAACACAAAAGATTGAGGAGGACGTAATGCCCAGATAATTATTTTGCAACAATCTAATTCCACAGGGTCAGGACTGAGCCATTTGTCCATTGTCTTTATTTCCCTGGTCAGTAGTGTGTATTTTGGATATCTGTACTTCAGTCCTCTTCTTTAGAAGACACTGCAAAAGTTATTTCAAAATATATAACAAGTATTTCCATTTTCCTGAGAGCACATTTGAAGACATGGGAAAGTTAGATAAAACATGAAGACACATCTGCCTTTTGGAATTCCTTAGCAAATTACTCCAGTACCTGTCAGGAAAGGTTCTGCTTTGGAGAAGAAGCAATGAAACAAAAGAAAAACGACGACTTATCTTGCTGAGCCCTGTGTCACTTGTTTGGTCCTGTGTCATTTTGTCTGAAATTGGAGGTTAATCTCCATGGGGGCCATCAACCATTTTTTATATAATATAGGTCAAGATTGGTAAAATGTCTAATTCTCTGCTGCTTTACGTGACAAATAAAGTTTATTAATAATTGCCAGTTACCCACACAACATACTTTTAAAAAATGGATTCAAACCTAAAATGCAAAATAGCAAAGAAAAACATCTGACATACACCGGTCACAGCCCTGGTAAATCTAGGGTGGATAATCGACAGGAAGTGATAACTTCCCTTTCTGTTTGTGCATTCTTCTTGGACAGAATCTTTGAGATCTATGACTAGATTTTTGTCATAGATTTTGTATGTACTGGTTTTGTACAGTTCCTGTACATCTGTGTCCATGTTGCCAGGATTTTGAAGTGCTGTTATTACCTGTGTGGTAATACTTGTGCAATAAGTAGATGTCTGTTAATTCATCCTTTAAAAAGAATGTAATTTCATGTACCTTCAAGGGGTGTTTTTTCAATTAAACAAGAGGAAAAAAATCATAATAGAAATAGACAGATATAAAGTTATATTCTGGTTATTCTTCCCTATGGTTATATTTAACTTCTTGACTGGTGGATATATTCCAGAAGTATATCCCTAATTGTAATCTATACATTCAGGTAGGTTTAGACATTGAAAACTTTTGTGGGAAATACAGAACCTAGCAGGGAATGCTCCTTGAGTTTGCTGCCTCAGACCCACCCACTGCTGCTGGGGACAAATGGGAAACAATAAAATTCACAAGGGGGGAAATTGGAATTTTATCCACAACGACTTTCAGACAATGTTTCTAGAGTAACAGTTTCTATTCTGGGAGGCTTAAAACGCCTTGCAGGGGCAGGAGATTATATTTCCTCCTAGAAATATTTAGGTTTAGCTGTATCATAAATTACTGGGTGGAATGCTTTGGGTCAACATGAACTTTCAGAAATAAACATCTGGTTATTTTCATTTTTATTATTAATCATGGGATTGATGTCCAGGTCTGTATATTCACATATGTGAATGTACCTATAACAGATGAGATACAGAATATGGGCATTTGATAGAAAGGAGTATATTTCAACACCGTCAAAGTATATGGATTTTAACCTTCTCTGCCTGTAATTGCCCAGGCTGTAGCAGTAAAATACCTGACGTGTCAGCTGGTCTGTGCCACAAAATGCACACAAGAAATGGATTATTGAATAACAAGCAGTACGAAGAGCTTGACTCCCGAATAAGTAGGAGTCTTTCCATTGACACGGACAGCAGTTGGATTAGGCCCTAAAACTGTAGTTACAATACGTGCTTGTTTGAAACCAACAAATCCCATTACTGGGGTTTCGCCATTCCCGAGGCGCTCAGGGTGTACGACTCTAATTGAGTCGTGCTTACCCTAACCACCTCCCAGCACCGATTTTCCTTCCTTCCTTCCTTCCTTCCTTCCTTCCTTCCTTCCTTCCTTCCTTCCTTCCTTCCTTCCTTCCTTCCTTCCTTCCTATCTTCTTTCCTTCCTTCCTTCCTTCCTTCCTTCCTTCCTTCTTATCTTCTTTCCTTCTTTTTTTTTTGCAAATCAAATGAAATGTCTGATATTTTCCAGGCCACTCTCTTAATCAAAGAAAAAATAATATACTGTACAGGCTGGTGTTAAAACTGTCACTTTTGGTTTTGCTAAGGTAGGGTCTGTTTTAACAAGACGGGGCTTGATTCTGAAGTGATGAGCTGTAGCTGAAATGTAGTGAATATCCAGTTTCTAATCCTGAGTCAGGCTGTGATTTTGTTTTCTTATTGTTGTGATGTAGGAATGGATCAGAAAAACTGTGTCGGAAATATCCTATTTTTCAAAAATGTTTGAAGGGGACCTCTTTGCTCCAGAAGGGCTGGTAGCCTGGTGATTAAGTTATTCACCTGAGACTTAGGGGGGTACAACGTCAAGTCTGTGAATCAAATCAAGCAGAACAGGGATTTGAAGCAATGCTTTCTGCGTCCTGTGCATTGTCACAACTGCAGAGCTGTTAACTGCTTTTTTCAGACACTCAAAATCTTATTGTGAACCTGCGAGGATCAGATCGGGGCTGATACGATATTCCAGAGAAGTGTTTTTATTGCTTGTTCATTAAAAAAAAAATAAATGACAAAACAGGCACTTGCGGTGCAAATACCCCACTTCCTGACCTGCCGTGCTATTGAATCACAAGGAGTGTCTGTCACCTGGGATCTCCTTTTCGCGGCAGTCCAAGAGGCAGGAAGGGGCCCCCAGGAAAAGTGGCGTGCCCTCAGAGTGCTGCTCTGTTCAAGCTGCCCCTGGCAGCAGCAATGGGCAGTGACTTCCTACGTGGGGAGTTCTTTTTAGAGACTGGTGTAATTCTGTAATTCCTGTGAACCAAACGTTGCCTCTAATGCTGAAATTCAGGCACTCTCTTAGCTTTGAAGGCATTTGCATTTTAACTATTCCCATATTTCAGAGATGTCAGACAAGAGAAAAAGGGTGTCTTTTGTTTTCACTGCATTGACAGTTCTGTCTGCACCTTTGGACAGTAAAGGCAAAATGCCTTTCTAGCAAAATTTCCCTTGATGTTGACGGGAAGGATACTGAGTTTTTTTATGCTTGCTTCTGTTTTTCTCCAGGTATGCTTACTTACAGAGGTACGCAGTCGAGCCGCTGCCTTACAGCCGAGACGAATGGCAGCCGTTGATCTGGTACAAAAACTCCTTACTGGCCAATGAAGATGAGGAGAGCTCTGTCCTCGGCAGCTTAGGGGAGTGGTCCCAAGTGGGCACCTCTAAGGCATCTTCTTGCAAAAGGAAATTGTCAAACGGTATGGGAATGGGGCTGCTGGGAATCAGCTGTGCTGGCTTTGTCCCAGCAAAAATGCGCGTTGTGCTTTGCGTTAGCGGTGCCACAGCGTGTTGGACCTCGTGGCCTCTCCAGTTGGAACCGTGGCGTTTGCCTTCAGCTTTATTGCCAAACTTTTGCTGTCGTTAAAGGTCTCTTCGTTACTCAGTTGGAGGAAGATTGGTCTGGAGACCTTGTGTGAGCCAAATTCAGATGATCTTGAATTGAGCTCTGCCATTTGTCTGTGCCACTGGGGCTTGGCTCGGTGCTTTCAGCTGTTACGTTAAGGGCATTGTTGATTTGGGCCCTGTGGGTGATTGAGAAAGGCGCAATATTCCCAGAAGTTGGTTTGTGTCCTCAGCCCAGATAGTCTGGGACAAATCATTCTCTGGGTTCTTTCTATCTGTTCAGGCTTTAGGGGGTCTAGCCTTCTAAATTGGAATCATATTCCTAACTTAGTGAGGTGCGTGGGCTGCTCTCCTGGACTTCCAATCTGTAAAGACATGGTGGGGATTAGTTAAATGTAGTAAAGCCACAATGAAAGCAGTTGCCAGTAAAACTCTTAAGTGCTATGGACATGTGCAGGTCTATGGGGAGGAGAGGGAATTTCTCCCAAAGACCTTCAGTTTCTCTCTCATTCTTCCTCAGAATTTCTCTTGTTAGTGCCCTGCCTTCCAAAACCTCGTCCTTTTGTGTCCAAGTGGCCCTCCTATCGTGAGGGTGACACAGAGTCAGCAGTGCTGGTAGCACGAAAGGACTGGGGCTAAGATCGTAAACCTAAATTGCAAAAATGATTGGGGCAAATTAAATTGTTTTTCTTTTGTGTGCCTTTTAGTTGCACCTTTCAATAAATGGCTGCTTTGCCCCAAATCTCTCCTTGAGCTTGGCTTCCGCTGCTCCCCTGCAGCAGGGACGCTGCTGTTGGAAATGCCCAGCCTCTGAGGGCGAGGTTGAAGAACGGGGTCTGTTCGCTGTCTCCTACAGGGTCTTTGCCTGAAGCCAGCCCTGCTGAAGCAGCAAGCCAAGATCCAGCCTTACAGCCTGCTTCCCAGCTCGCCTCCGCAGCAGGGAAGAGCAGAAAGAGGCTGAAATCTCGAGAGACGAACTCGCAGGAGCATGTGCCACTCCCTTGTCCCGGCGGGCTGCAGCAAAGGTACTGGCGAGATGTCTTAGAAGCTCTTTCACGTGTCCCAGTGCTGGTAGCTGGGGTCTCTCAACCCACCTCTGCTTCTGCTTTTTGTAGTCCTGCCATGGGCAAAGCGCAGAGTGTTGTGCGAGCCGTGTCCCAGGGACAGGCTGTGTTCTTCATTTCCTCGGGCCGATAGCTGCGTTTGCTGCCTTGCCCTCATTGTTCCCCACTGCAACGGAGCTTCCAGTACTTCTTGGGCAAATACCAAGTGTGTGGGGAAACAGACAAGGGAGGAGGAGTTCCCTGTCCGACTTCTCTTGTCTCTGGTCCTGATCAGAGGCCTGTGCTGTCAGCTGTTCCCTGGCTGTGTGTTGCAGCCCAATGCTGGGTGTTTTCTGCACCTCTGGAAATGAAAGAGAGGATTCTTGTCTCTGCAGATCCGTTGTTAACTGCTGTGTTGCTGGTGGCTTTCTTTTAAAGAGCGTGCACACACATGGGAGTGGAACCCACCAGAACTGGATGTAAGAGAGGTGTTGTAGAAGTAGCAAGTCTTCAGTCTACTTCTGAGCTGTGTAAAGAGCTCAGAGTGCTCGGCTGGGATAATGTCCTGCAATGCAATTCATTTATTGAGCTGGTGGGTTCCACTTCCCATGTTGGCAGGGTAAAAGCTGACATACAAATCCCAGAAGGAGGACACATGCTTTTTCAGGTTTTGGGACACCTGTTGAATGGACCTAGTGAATACTAGTAAAATAAAACAAAAAAAAAAAAAAAAAAAGAAACATAGGAGATTGCAGGTCCAGCCTGTTTAAATGAAGATATTGTTTCTGAACAGCCTTTTTCAGACATTCCTCAGAGCACCACCTATGTCATACCTAGGCAATACTGAGCCAGAAGCTTTGGGCTACCTCCTGTGGGTGCCTCAGCAACAGATAGTGATGTGTGCACCACTCTGCCTTAATAAAACTTGCGCAACGTATGACTTCCCTCATAAAGTTTCTCAAGACTTAGCTTTTTGTTTTGTTTTTCAGCGAAGGTGAGATTGAGACAGATGTCTCGATGAAGCGACAAGCGGGAGATAAAAGTGAAGATGCCGATGTTGATGTGATTGATGCAGACCAGGTAATTTCGGATTGGGTGGACAGCTGTACTTAGGGTGGGTGAACGTGAGTTCAGAACCTTATGAGTACCCACCTGGCTGTCGTGCAGCCCTTTTCACGCTGAGGAAAGAAGTTCTCTCCTCTTCCCTTTCCAGCTGTCTGAGGTCTCCTTCTTCAGGTCGTTTATTTGCGTGCCTTACGGCAATTGGTAGCGTAGCTTCTGGACACCCTTAGGTATGTTGGAGACCAGCTAGGACGCGGTACGAGGAAGATCCAGTTTCCTTTTCCCATACTGCGAAGCTCCTTAATTAGGAACCCTCTGCAGCTGCTTCACGTTACTGACACATTGCAGGGATGGCATTGCTGCGTGGCCTGGAGGGAATGTCTGCCTCGGAGGAGGTGTGTGCGTTGTGCTCCCCGGCCATTGATCGCTGTGACTGGAGCGTCCCTTGGCTTTTGTCCTTCTCCATTTGAGGCTGTTGGGGGATTAAATTGTCCTCAGGCCAGGTGGGGATTCGAAGGGAAGCACCTGAGCGTTGTGGGCTCGGGGTGACAGATGGCGCAGTCCCGTGTTATTCTTGAGGGCACCTCTGGGGTCAGGTAGGAGTGTGGCCATGCTGCAGCTTCCTGCCTGGGTCTGAGCGCAGACCAGGAACGGATCCTAGCAGCAGGGAAGGGCTCGTGGCCCTGGGGGAAGCCGAGTGCCAGGGGCTCAACCAGGCTGCTGCACACCATGGCCTCGCAGCACTGCCTTTCCTTGCTCCAAGGGTTTGCTCTGTCAGTCATTGCAAGGGCCTGAGTGTTTCTGTTGGTTTTTTTTTTTTGCATTTCCTTCTGCTCTCTGAACATGTAATGTGATACAAACCCCGTGTTTTGCTTTTGCTTGAGGACTGGAAGGAAAGAAAGGACTTCTGTGTTTTCTTCCAGTTGTATGCCTGTTAAAATGTAAAATACTGGTTTAGGCAATGGGCTTGGAGCAGCTCCAATTGAAGATTGATAATAAAATAATGTAAATCAGCAGACCAAGGTTGAAATTATACAGAAAACGGACAGCTTCTAACTGGTGTGTGTGGCCTTTCCCTGTCATTCATTTTCCGAGCTCCATGTGGTGTAGAAATACCTCTTCCCTTTTGTGGCAGCCAGCGTGCTTTCTGAGAGCCACCTACGGCCGCGTTGCTGAATGGTTAGAGGCTGCACAGAACCACGGAATGGCTTGGGCTGGAAGGGGTCTTACAGACCACCTAACTCCAACCGCCGGCCATGGGCAGGGACACCTCCTGCCACACCAGGCTGCCCAAGGCCTGGGCTCGAACACCTCCAGGGACAGAGCTCACCACCAGTGCCTCACAGTGAAGAATTTCTTCCTTATATCTAATCTAAATCTCCCCTCTTTTAGTTTAAAGCCACTATCCCTCATCCTCTCATTATCTGCCTGAGCAAAAAGCCCCTCTCCATCTTTTCTATGAGACCCTGTAAGTACTGAAAAGCTGCAGTGAGGTCATCCCAGAGCCTTTTCTTCTCCAGGCTGAACAGCCCCAATGCTCTCAGCCTGTCTTCCTAGGAGAGGTGCTCCAGCCCCCTGGTTGTCTTCATGGCCCTTTAGCCTGACATTCAGACATCTCTGTCCTGACACCTTACAAGCTGCTCCTCTGTGATGTTTTCTTGGTAATATGAGACTGACTAATGTGTTTTTTGTCTGGTCTAGAAGAGTTAAGGTGACAATGAGGGGATAAATGGAAGTGAAGAACACGCTACTACTGCTTTCTGCCAATTGCTGAAGTGAACAGTGCGGTTGTGACGGCATCAACCAAGGCAGCAGGAGATGCACAGCAGCTCAAGGCAAGTCTCCCCCTGTAGGCATCCACCCAGTACCAGCT
Organism: Anas acuta; assembly: GCF_963932015.1. Lineage (NCBI taxonomy): Eukaryota > Metazoa > Chordata > Aves > Anseriformes > Anatidae > Anas > Anas acuta. Next base: position 69,778,502 of record NC_088979.1, read on the forward strand.
CCTAGCACCGTGGGTGATTTCTCCGCTCTGCTGCTCGTCAGTATCACTGCTTTGGCTGGTGGCGTGCTTCTGAGGTGTGGGAGCAGCGACCATCATTGCTGCACTTCATCCTGGACTTCAGTGCCCTCGTGGATAAACTCCCAACCCAAGGATCGCAGGCAGGGTACTGACAAACACTCAGCGACTCTGTGAACTGGATGAGACAGAGACGAGGGTGCTTAGCTCAGAGCAGTGCCCTGCTGGGTGTGAGAGGCCCGAGACGGCGATGCGCTCATGCCCTCGCACCCCGTCACAGCACAAGGAGCCTGGCCCAGCTGTGGACAGGGCCCTGCTGGGTGGCAGATGGCAAGGGATGCGGCAGGGCTGCTCACTTCCTGCCTGTAAGGTGCAAATCGTGGCTCACACCGTCTGAAAGCATTTCTGAACGCCAGCACTCACAGAAACACGGCTGGTTGCCTGTGGGGATCAGGACACAGTCTCAGGAGACTTGCAGCAACAACACAACAGTGGACCAGTTGACTCAGTATTTTCCTCTGGAATAAATCCGTCATGCACAGCAAGCACGTAGTAGTTACTGGGGATATCAAAAGCTTGAAAAGACAATGTAAATAGACTGTAAATACAGCCCTTCAGAAGCAGTCTTTCCATGACAGGTTTGGAAACGTTCTTCACTCGAATGCTTTGTTACTGCTCCATGGAATTGTACACTGCATTAATCCTAAAAGCTTTTTTAAAATTTTAATCTATGTATATATTTTGGATCATGACTGTAAAATAAACTGTATAACCGTTGCTGTCCATTAGTACGGAAGGTGCATGTGACAGTCCCACAGTGACTGGAGAAAGACCAGCGGTGCTGCTGGCCCCTGGTTGACCCTGTTATTAAATACAGCGGGAGCACAGCTCCCAGCAACATGACTGAAAGCTGTGATCCCTGCCGAGGCAGCGGGTGTGTGTTTCAGATCGAGCAGTGATGTTCCCCTCATCCCCCCGCAGTGTGGATCTCAGCCTGGCCCCTCACAGTAGGCAGTGTGCAGCTGCACCAAGAACACAGGTCTAGGACCGCAGGCACAAATGCTCTCAAACTTTTGGGAAAAAACATTAGGGATGGGAACTACGCTTCAGGGGAAGGTAATCATTCTTCAAGGAAGAAGACTTCTACAGCAACACACTCATTTGCTCCATTAAACCTCTGCACATCCTCTAGGAAAAAAGGGCCTTGGCTATCAAATGTATAGTGAAATCTCTTCACTCCTGCTCTCAATTAAAACACAAAGCATCAACCATGGCTACAGGTTCTACCATTCACCATAGCTCTATTTAATGGAGAATTGTGATGAGAAAAGTTTTGGCTGCTCATCTACAGCTGCTTCTAAGAAGCCAGCTCCCAGCTGAAGGGTTTGGGTAGGGAAGATTAGGATGCCACAACCTCCTGAGCAGCAATAGACGCTCAGGTTCATCAGCCAGAAAGCCAGTTTGGCATCTTTCTAACAGCACATTTGGCAAATAGGACTTAATAAATCTCTGTATATCTTCAGTGGTTGAAAATCTAAGGAAAACATGGAAGTAGTGAAAGGTGTCTGCATAACACTTAGAGAAATTTGACATTTATACATTCCTATTAAAGGTGGCATAATGGACCACAACTTTATTTCTTCTAATAATATTCTAAGGATTTTAATTGTTTTGGGACAAAAACAATTTTTTGTGAGTGATGAGCTCCATTACTGAAAGGCCCACAGGTTTGTAAGTCTGTAAGTCTCAATAGAAGGCCACGCGATGAGCTGAGGGCACAGACTGCTCCGTACCTCCTCCAGCTGTGTAGCATCACTGCCATGTGGATGGGGAAAAACCTGCTAGAACTCATCTGCTTTGAATATGCAGCTTGGTGTAATTATCTAACCAGACTGCATACATATGGAACCCATAGCTTAAGTGGTTCTTTCAGAACTTAATTGGATGTAGTACATAACAATTAGAGCTGTTAAATTACATGTATGAAAATCTTTATTTCAAAATACAAACATGATTTTTTAAACATTTTAAACAGATCTACACTGCAAACAAAATAACTTACATCTTTTTGTACATTTTTTTCAACAAAATCTGTTTAACAGTAAGAGTGAGGCAACAATTTCAAGCTGCTGTGACACTATGAATATCCATGGAATGTGTCAATAGCAAACAACTGAAGGGGAGGACAGACAAAAGCACTGAATGCCCACAACAAATTAGTGCACATCACTGATCAAGTAACATTTATACAAAGGATTTAAAAAAATTGGTTCCTTCTACAAGAAATAACACACTCGTTTTGGATCAAGTATGGACACTAAAACAGACTGCACTATTTAATAGTATTTTTATAATGAACGTCAGTGAAAACACTGAAGTTTAAAGGCCAAGCAAAGTTAAAGTTGGGGCAAACAAAGACTATACAGAGAAGAGAAGCAACTTGTTTTGGCATTAGTTTTCCTTATGCACCAATATGCTCAGCTTGTCCAAAAAAACTGTGTCTGTAAGTAAGAGCTGGGTCACACACTCGGTCACGTCTCCGACAAGGCACAAGAACCCTAGCGCTGTCTGTGAGCACATAAGCATTGCCAGCCAGGTAGAAGTTGTCTCCTTACCTCCCTTAGCAAGGCAGGAATGCCTCTCTACATAAGGGATGGAGACAGTCAGTGCACCACGCCTCAACTTAGAATTAAACCAGTTCTCTTAAAAAACAGTAGATTACTCTTCTCTAAAGTCAAATATTGTTATTCTTCCAAGAAGGAATTATGCAACATCTGTAAATAAATATTTTAATCAATTTTAAAAACTATAGACTATTGAATAAATACAAAAGTTTCATCATCCCATACAAATGCATTTCTTTTAAAAGGTAGTCTAGTGATTAAATATTTTTTTAAGCACAAAACTAAGCTGACTTCCTGGAAACAAACCCCACTGAAATGTGTAGTGTGTAGCAGACCTGCTGCAGACTGTCCCTTCTCTTCTGCAAGTGTTGACCGCAACAGCTACTCAAAGTCCTCTTCATAGTCATATTCATCCAAGTCTACATCAGCCAGGTGTGAAGGCATTTCAAAAAATGGTCTTTTTTCCATTTGATACTTGAGGACGTTCGCCTTCTGATGGTCTACAGGATTCAGTTCAGCTTCGTACCTATAAATTAGCAAAAAAAAAAAAAAAAAAAAAAAGGTTTAGATACATTGGGAAGTGTCCAAGTGTCCCAGCACTAACAAGGCACCTGCAGGAAGAACATCACTTCAGTGTTTCATATTTTCAGGAAATAAATAATCACATGCACCACAGTTTCTGCAGAAGTTAGTTCAATTTGAGCTGGTTTACCAACAAGTTCTGCATGTGACAGAAGAGTGAAATACACACAGCTATACTGAAAACAAAATGCTCTAATACATAATGCTGTAGTGGACTACTCTTCAGTTAGACGCTGTCAGATGAAAGATTTATGCATCTGACAGAAATCCTGTTTTTTGTTTTTTTTTTTTTTTTTCAAGAAAGCAGAAATTAAGCTGGGTTAGGAAAAACAACATTCCTGCAGTAGATGCAATAAAACAAAGCACACCAAAAGCATTAATAAAATGGGTATGAACACAAGGAAGTGATAGCAACCGTGTATTTAAAGCAGAGGCTAGAAAGCAATTTGTTTAGTGAGAAATTACTGATAAGCACCTGCTGAACATGAAAATGAACAGATGGATAATGAAATGTTTAGCTAAAGTCAGTGACAGCTGATATTGAAAAAGGATCTGCTTTGGCATTGCCTAGTCGGAAGCAATCAGAGTCACAGAATGGTTTGGGTTGGAAGGGACCTTAAAGCCCACCCAGTTCCAGCCCCCTGCCATGGGCAGGGACACCTCCCAGCAGACCAGGTTACCCAAAGCCCCATCCAGCCTGGCCTTGAACACCTCCAGGGATGGGGCATCCACAGCTTCTCTGGGCAACCTGTGCCAGGGCCTCACCGCCCTCTGAGTAAAGAATTTCTTCCTAGTATTGAATTAAACCTGCCCTCTTTTAGTTTAAAACCATTCCCCCTTGTTCTGTTCCACTCCCTGACAAAGTCCATCCCCATCTTTCCTGTAGGTACTGGAAGGCAGCTGTGAGGTTTCCCTGAAGCCTTTGCTTACCCAGGCTGAACAACCCCAACTCTCTCTGCCTGTCTTTATAAGAGAGGTGCTCCAGCCCTCTGATACATGGCCCTCCTCAGGACTCATTCTAATACTTGCACGTCCTTCTTCTACTAGGAAAAACAGAGCTGAACACAGCACTCCAGGTGGGGCTTGACAAGAGCAGAGTAGAAGGGGAGGGTCACCTCCCTCATCCTGCTGTCCAAACTTCTTTTGATGCAGCCCAGCACACGGTTGGCTTTCTGGGCTGCGAGTGCACATTGCCAGCTCATGTTGAGCTTCTTGTCAGCCAACACCCCCAGGTCCTTCTTGTCACAGAGCTGCTCTCCATCCATTCTCCACCCAGCCTGAATTTGTGCTTGGGATTGCCCTGGCCCTGGCACAAAACTGAATTCTATTCTTAGAGCAACACACTGATTTTCCTGAAGGAGTGCATTAACACGGTGAAGGTGAATACCTCCCTCCTCCCCTCAAGTTTTAGGGTTATTAGGATTCTGTTTTACAGCAGTTCCACACCACTGTCTGTAATACTTGACTGTATAAACCTCTAAAGGAAACAGTGCCATGGAGAAAATCTTCATGGAAATACCTGAAAAGGTAAGTGTCCAAGAGCTGTTAGCAATCTACTGAAGAGGGAAGTCTAAGGTGAATTTTTAAATGTAATCTGGAAGCTTGAAAAACATGTTGCATTTTAGTTAGTTTTGTTCATTTTACGCGTAAAGCTATAGAACCATGGTTTCAGGTACACCTTGAATAGATTTATGGGAAAGAACAAAAACAATCTGAGGTAAGCATACTTGCAGTGAATTTTGTGGCTTTCATCTTCACTAAGAGCAGCCATCTTTGTCAAAAACATCTGACTTTTGCAACTTTGTGTCTCAGAATAGACAAAATAGGATTACCACTTTGCAACAGGGTTTTTGAAACAGGAAGGTGGAGAGAGACAACTGCCATGACAGAAGTAAACAAACAGACCAGTGGAAGAGAAAAAAAGGGTAAAACCACGATGTTGTAAAATGCTTCAGGAAGTGGTTTTAATTAAGATATAAGATGTTCAGATTTAAGAGTATTCAAGTCTTTTCTAAAGCTATTCCTGTCTTGAGCCTGGTCTCTCAGGCTGACCTGCTGATACACTGATTTACTGCGCTGTATTAAGTCCACCAGTAACTTCATGTTTTGACTCTTAATGGTTCTAACTTGTTAATTTTAAAAGAACATTCTAAAAGGAGGACCAAAAATCCAAATCCGTCACTGGTTTATAAGAATCCCACTAGTTTTATCAGCTGATTTATCAATGAGTAATGCTTCACAGCCAGCAAGACTGCAGAAGCTATTCTTTTTTTTGATGCATCATATCTAAGCTATTATGCTCTGCATTAGCGTCACACGAGTGTCAAAAACGCAAATACACATTCTATACCTACCACAAGCTTAGCATAAACTCAGCTTTAGAGAAGAAAAGATAAATGCAATGAAGGCTTAATATTGCCTAACTCACAGCACAGCAAAGCTTCAGCAATATTTTTGGCTTGTTAATTCTGTAATATTAATCACTTCTGGGGAGGCTTCCAAAAGGACTTAAGTGTGATGCCCTCCCTGTTGAAGAGACTGGGTGACAACTCTTCCCTCATATGCTTTCTTTTAAGAAGTTTTTTGAATTTAGTTTCTTGAACTTAGTATGTTGAGAAGATTTTGCTTGCATGTTTTACAACCGTAGAATACTTTGGTTGGAAAGGATCATCTAATTCCAACCCCCCTCCCAAGGGCCAGGACACCTTTTAGAACAGTTTCCTAAACATCAAGCCAGTAATTCCCTAAATCCTTGCCAAGAACAAAAGACATTTTAAAGATGAATATTGCTGTCTGGCATAGAAGATGATCTTGTTTTTCTGATATAGGAAAAGCAGGAAAACGTGTTTTCTCTAGACACGTCCCTCAACTTAAGGCCTAAAACAAGTTAAGGTTGTACCTTTTTACTTATCTTTTTAAATAATGAAAAGGTGAAAGGCAAATTCAAGGTTTTGGAAGCTGAGCTTTAGTGCTTCCACCTGAAAACAAGATTTGAAAACCTGACTCCAAGTACAGCACAATTCCAAGAGGTTCTGGAAGTCGCCTAGCAAATATAAGGGAGTGATTCTGAAAGAGCAAGAATTTTCACATTTACTCTCACAGAACAATTAGGAAATACTTTAAGCCAATATAATTTTTAGTTCAGAACTCAGTCTTTCCTCCATAAAACTCTTAATGATGCTCTTCATTGACTCAACAAGCTAGAGAAACTGTGTTGTATCATGTTTAGCTGTGAAGCTGTTTAAAATCACCTTTCCGCTGAAAATTTGATGTAGGACCTTTTCTTTGACAAAATTCGTGTGATCACAAACTGTCAAAGAATATTTCATTCTAGATACTTTAATTCTAGATACAAGGGAGGTTCTAAGGGAGGTTCTTTCTGCCTCACTGAGCACATGGCTAAACACAACCAACAATAATGGTCTACAAAAACAGCATTAACAGTGGCAGTGATTGTGAGGCTCTGAATCAGTAAAAGGACTTGTGCCAACTCTCCTGCTATGTTCTTACCCGTCATTCCACTGGTCACTTGCTGCCTCTTCCGCTACCAAGATATCATACTCTTCAGCAGCATACTTCTCCCAGTCAGACAACTCTTGACTTTCGCCTTCACCATCCTAAACAATCACATTGCAAGTTATACAAAGCTGTATTAATCATTAAGCACGTAGCTAAAGAGACTTTTACAGCTTCAAACTCACCCGCAACATAGAAAATTGATCTTTCTGTTCATGGTCGAGGTATTTTTCAATGTTGAAAAAAGTATCAAAAAACACATTCGTCAACTTGCATCTCTTCAAATCATGCAGAGTAATTTTTCCTGTAAACAAGATTAAGAGAGAGGATAATTATAACTCTAAATATCTTTTGCCAAAAACTTTTGAATAATATTCTTTCTTAAATCATCATCATGCTCAAGATCATTTGCTACTGATGCTCAATGCAATAGCAGAGGACTGAAAAGATGAAATACCTACCTAGAAAAGTGTCCTTCAAAACAGACAAAACCTTTAAGTACTTCAGATTTTTTTTCTGTGTTTTAGCTATCACCCTAGTGAAGCACTTCCTATTGAAGAAGTCTACCATATGCAGTCTACCATACCTAGACTTAAAGATCATTTAAGCCAATTGTCCAAACTTCCTATGAGACAGAAGCCTTCACAGAGCTAGCCATTCCTTCCTAAGAAGTGTTTGGGTAGCAGGTAGGAATCTCCTCTTTCAGCATCCCTTTCTCTTCCCTGAATGAAGGAGATTCCCCCTTTCTTTTTGCCTAAGTTATTCTGCATTATACAAGTGAAGGTAATCCATCTCACTAAGCTCCTTTAACTCCTACTTGAAAAATAATTTCTATTTGGCCCAAAAATTCCAGCATCTATTTGAGACCTAAGCATGTGACTGTGCTTCATATGAGTGAATTTTCCATAAAAGTAATTTGTCTCATTTGTCTAGGCTGACCAGTATTTATTGTTTGAGTGGAAGGCAAAACATTCAGAAGTATTTTATTTTATAAAGCGACCCTTCAAAAGCCCAAAACAATGGATCTGCTAAGTGTTATAAGTATTTGTTATGTTGCTCAGAAATGTTACCTTATTTCAAGGCTAAATATTAAGCTTCTGCAGAAAGACTCAGAAATGCCAGACATACAAGGAAAGACAGATGGCTGTCCTTACAGCTCTCCTTTATTAATTCACCTTATATACGGGCAGTCTTCTGTTGTCAAGGAGTAGCTAACTGCAGGTGTTATGGAAGAGCTCAAAAGCCAGACTTACAACAGTGTTTCCTCAGCAGAGCATCCCATCTTTAACAATGTATAACTCAAGGGCATCAGAGGGAAGCAGAGGTCTTTGAATCTGAATCCCATTTGGAAATGGTTGCCACACATCTGCCACCATCTGAGGAGCCCTCATGCATTCTGCCTGGCTTACAGCTGATGCTCCAGAACAACAAATCCCTCACGGCACCTGTGTCGTATCTGTCAGACTGGCACAGATGTCTGGTGTATCAGGTCATCTCAAGTGGCAGCATCTCTCCACAACCAAGCAACTGATTTGAGTCCTAGTTATATAAGCTCCCAATTTAAGTTAGACGCCTATATTTGGTTCACTGATTTGCTCTCCAATTTCCATTTACTGCAATGGGAGCTTCACTACCTACTGCTCATGCAGACACCCACACTGTCTCTCAAAGACCAACAGGAACAGAATGAAATTGAAATTGCTAGATCTACATCTGTACAAATTCATGAATGTGGGTTTTGGTACAAAGCATCCTTTGCAAATTGTATCACAGTGCAGCTACACGTTATATGAAGTTACCTTTTTGTTTCAAATCTACCAACTGAAGTATCAATTGCTGAGGCTGGGTTGTGTTAGAAAAGTGGATGAATCTTTTTAGTAATCCATCTTTTTAGCAAAAACTGTGTGACATGGAAAACAAATAGCTCTTTATGAGTAGCTTTTATTTTTGTTGTCCCAAATAACTCTTCTCTTGGTTGAGACCTTTCACAGCCTCCTTTCACCAGTTCATCATATGGATCAGACACGCCAATCTTGTTTCATTTCAAATGCAGAACTGAGGCACCATCAAAAACATCTGCCTTTCAGAAGCACAACATACAAGACTGGAAGGACACCTTAAGTCTGGGATGTTACTGTAGGCAAGCATATAACAAATGATTTCTTCAGAGTTTATTTCACTTCTTTAGTTCTCCCTGACCCCCCTTGCATTACACGTGAATGTTGATGCAGGACTCCATTCCACTGATATCTAGGACTAGGCTTCCAGCCAGAACATAATTATTACAACTTTTTCTTTCACGTTTCTAAAGACAGATGATAAATTAGCGTTTTTACCTAGCAAATTCGTTTCAACTTGGTTGAAATAACATGCTTTTATTTCTTTAAAACTAGTTTTGAGCTATTTCAGTTCCTCTGGCATGTGAAATTTATCTCCATAAAAGATAAGTGTCTTTCTTTCAACAGAGCTAAGTTAATACTGGAAAGAAGGTGGGCAATAGGCAAGACTACATATTTTTATACACTAGCCATAATTTTATGAACAGTAAACAGAGCCACCCTCTTACACACTACTGAAGTGATACTTGAAATTCAAGTAGGCAACTCAGTGCTTCATCTACAGGAGTGCATAACTGTGAGACACTAGCACAACATATTTGATAGACAAAAGAATAAGCATTCAACAATTTCCTTTTACCATAAAAAACAGACAGTAGTATAAGAGTTAGAGGTTATTATTCCTATCAAACACTTCAAGTGCAAATATGCAAGTTCTACATTTGTTGCAATGCAGACTCTGTACAAGAATAGCAATTAGTGCATAAGCCAAGTCCTTTTACACACTGAAGTTCACATTAAAAAGCCTAGCCATAATAAGGATTATTAGCGTTAACTATAAAGGAGTGTTCAGACATTAAATTCAGATGCAGGTTGACCTCAGTTGTCCTGAGTTCAAGAAGTCCCTGAAGACCAATCCACTGCTGATAGAACAGTTTTATCAAACTCAAGACAAATAGCAGAAACAGCAGAGGTAGAGGCCATGAACATGCAGGATGTCACTTTAACACTGCAGTAATATGTTTACCAAAGCATATAAAACACTTATAGTACAGAGCAGCACAGAACAGCAATTAAGAAATGAGCTCATGCTCCATCATAATTTTTTTTTTTTTTTCTTTTTCCAGGCATAAAATGTAAGCTCGGTTTTGATCAGCTAAAGATCACATGTCAAATGCAGGAAGGTAGAATGCAGGCCTATTGAAGGTTCAAATGAATGTAGAAAATGGCCAACAACTATGGATGGTTTAAAATTCAGCTACCTCTAAGACCATTGTCATGAATTTCACAGAATCACAGAATTTCTAGGTTGGAAGAGACCTGAAGATCGAGTCCAAGATGATCTCGGACTAATGGGACTAACAATGATCTTGGACTAATTTCCTGATGGGAGTTTAGGCCTGTAACCTAAAAGAAGTCTGATAATAATGATCTATAGACACAAACACCATTTAGAAATTGCTCAATCTGAAGGAATCTCATTTAACTGAGTTGTGGAATAGGTAAGCAGCAAGTCAGTGGAACAGTCAGGAGCATTTCTTGAGGGCATCACCTCAGGCAGCAGGAAAGATTTTATATGAGACAAATTTGGGCTTGTAGCCATGTTTAAGAGTTCATGGAATTTTAAAGCAGTATATTGTGTATTCAATTTTAGTGTGGAAATGAATGCCTGCCTGTCCTTGGAAGACCATTCAATTAATAAACACTAATAGGCTTTAGAGATGACCACCAAATAAAGGTTTATTCTGGGTATAACCAACTGATTGCTCCTAGGGGTAACACTAACTCCTAGCCCAGAGAAGCAGAAGTTAAAGAATGGAAAAGGATTTCATTACCTTCATATTGTGGCTTCACGAGATCCAGCATCTGGCACAAACAGTCTTCAAATGGCAAAGGTTCTATGGCCATGTTATCTAATTTTTGGCACTGCTCTTCATAAAAGTACTCCAATTCATACATAGACAAAACACCATCCCCATCAAGATCCATGCAGCGAAACCAGTATTCAATGCTGAAATTATGTATTTAATAACAAAGAACTGTTTACGCAAACAGTTTTAAGAATTTATGATGCTTGTTTTAAAGGCTATACTACTTACAGATTTAAAACTTAAGACTACATTCTGTAATACCATAGGAAGTCATTAGACAAGAAACACCTATTGTGATAAAAGCTTCTGGTAGTTGCCCTACCACACAACATTTGCATTTGAAAACACACTGTAATTGTGAGGGGTAAAAAAGGAAAGGACTAGAACATATAACTTTACATAAAAAAATAATCAAGGGAGCCAATGGAAAATGAAATTGTGCATCAGAACTAAGTTCTTTTTTCAAATTGAACAAGCCAATAATGCAATAAAATCAAGCAATAAGTTTGTGAATGTTCTATAGCTAGTGCTAACTGTATGGCTCCCCAAAGCCACCAGCATCAAGAAACACCTGTGGTTTCCTTTTATGTTCTTGTCAATAACAAGCAACATATGAATAATAACATGTAGTTAGCTTGTTAGTAACCACTGAAACAGATCTTTATACCAGCAACAATAGAACAACACTAAAAAAGATAACAATGATTCAACTAACTGAGCCAGTTTCCCCAGTCAATTTTTATAGTTAGTCTCTTCTAAAGTTCTATCTGAGCAACAGAAATCTCCCCTTTTTAGGACTGGAAAACCAATAAAGCCAGTCTATTTCTGCTAAAACAAATTCACTCTTACCTAGTTGGTGTCTTCTTGTCTTCTTCAGATATCAAAAACCAGACAAAGTCAGCATAGCTTATTTTTCCATCTTTTTGTGCTTTTCTACCTCTTGACAGCCGATGTGGGAAAAAATATAGAGAATTTATTTTAAGACAGATGTTTTACTAGAATTAAGGAATATTTTCCCTTGGTGCTATTAACTACATTTATCTCCCAAAAGATGCAGTGTTTGAAGGAAACATGTCAGTGCCTACGGTCACTCAGGATAAGGGAGCTTGTGAACTCTGTTTCTACTGCAATGGATATTTAAAGAGGAAGGTAGTAGTTGGACAGCACTCTGTCTAGAAGAACCAAAAGTTTTACTTATCTTCCTCAGCTAGAAGTAGTGTTGGAATGCAAGTATAAAGATAGAAATGAAAAAAATAAAGTGTATGTGACAAGAACATAGTTATATCTGTTTCTACTCATACTACAGAACATAGCACCCAAATGTATTCTGAAGACAGTCAACCTCTCTAGCAAAGAGTTGGGTAGGCAGTTAATAGGCACGTTATATTTCATTCCCCCAAAAAATCCCCTTTTTTTTGCTGTTATCTTTAGGATATCTAGAAAGATACAATGTATGTTTTGTCTTGCCCAAAAAACTTGTGATGGAATGAACTCTAGACATGCCTGCCAATGTCTATACCGTTCATTTCAGCTTTTGTTATTTCAGTTTATTGGTAACTTTCTAGCTGCATATATCACAGATTCATTTTTGTAAATTTGTTATGCAAGTGTTCATTTTATTAGTAGTAGTTAAAAAGCCCAAATCCCTTTGAAAATTCTACAGGTTAGAGGGACAGAAAGACAATGCCAACATTTTTTCCTCCCTCATTCCCATCCCTGCTAAGCCGTATAATAGCAAACAATGAGTGTTCATATGGATAAAGAAGAGTAAAGATTAAAGAGTAAATCCAATCTTGGATTGAGCCAGAGATTCCATGAATACTCTCAAGTTTTAACAACAATATTAAGTACTGAAATTCAATGTTCTGTTTCAAATGAGGTCATTTTATCCTGGGAATAATCACACACAATTTAACCAGCAAGCATATAAGTATTAGATTGGATTTAGATCAGTATACAAAATAATTACCTTGTTACTGCTCCTGAGAAGATCCTCTCTATCATTCTACTTGATATTGCTGTGAAAGAAGGGTTTAAAGTTCTGTCAGTTGTGTACAAATTATTTTTGCTTTGTACTGTCTAGTTGAAGAGTTTATTGGAAACCTCACATAAACACACACCTGTAAGAAAGATCAACTCTAGCACTCATTAATCCCTTTGAGTTCTCTCAGAAAGGACGACTTAACAGTCTCCAGAGCAAAGCTAGAGCCGAACAACCACCTTTGAATTCAGACTTGATACAGGAATAGCAGCATAACAGAAGTAATGACTGGCTAATTAGTAAGACATCATTTACTAGTTCTAAGACAAGTAAACAATGTTTTCAAGTACCATTAGCTTGTGACCCTGCTTTTGGCAAAGGGCCAAAACAGAATTGCATATTAATGCATAATGAGCATATCTACTTGATTCTGACATGGGTCTATTTCTGACATGGTTGTGATTCATATTTCTATTTTGAAACAATTCCAGGGATTTTTAGATACATGTCTTAACTGAACACTACCCCTGTAAGGGACATGCAGAGCATAGAATCATAGAATCATAGAATATCCTGAGTTGGAAGGGACCCTTAAGGATCATCAAGTCCAACTCTTGACACCGCACAGGTCTACCCAAGTTCAGACCATGTGACTAAGTGCACAGTCCAATCTCTTCTTAAATTCAGTCAGGCTCGGTGCAGTGACCACTTCCCTGGGGAGCCTGTTCCAGTGTGCAACCACTCTCTCTGTGAAGAACCCCTTCCTGATGTCCAGCCTAAACTTCCCCTGCCTCAGCTTAACTCCATTCCCGCGGGTCCTGTCGCTGGTGTTAATGGAGAAAAGGTCTCCTGCCTCTCGACACCCCCTTACGAGGAAGTTGTAGACTGCGATGAGGTCTCCCCTCAGCCTCCTCTTCTCCAGGCTGAACAGGCCCAGTGCCCTCAGCCGTTCCTCATACGTCTTCCCCTCCAGGCCTTTCACCATCTTTGTCGCCCTCCTCTGGACACTCTCCAACAGTTTCATGTCCTTTTTATACTGTGCTGCCCAGAACTGCACACAGTACTCGAGGTGAGGCCGCACCAGCGCAGAGTAGAGCGGGACAATCACCTCCCTTGACCTACTAGCGATGCCGTGCTTGATGCACCCCAGGACACGGTTGGCCCTCCTGGCTGCCAGGGCACACTGCCGGCTCATATTCAACTTGTTGTCTACCACGACCCCCAGATCCCTCTCTTCTAGGCTGCTCTCCAGCGTCTCATCACCCAGTCTGTACGTGCAGCCAGGGTTTCCCCGTCCCAGGTGCAGGACCCGGCACTTGCTCTTATTGAACTTCATGCGGTTGGCGATCGCCCAGCTCTCCAACCTATCCAGATCCCTCTGCAAGGCCTTTCCACCCTCATTCAAGTCCACAACTCCTCCAAGTTTGGTGTCATCAGCAAACTTGCTCAAAATGCCTTCTATTCCTACATCCAGATCGTTTATAAAAATATTGAAAAGTACCGGCCCTAAAATGGAGCCTTGAGGGACCCCACTGGTGACCGCCCGCCAGCCTGACGCAGCCCCATTCACCATAACCCTTTGGGCCCTGCCCGTTAGCCAATTGCTCACCCATCGTATGATGTTTTTATTTAGCTGTATGCTGGACATTTTGTCCAGTAGGATCCTATGGGAAACCGTGTCAAAAGCCTTGCTGAAGTCCAAAAAAATCACATCAGCTGGTTTCCCTTGGTCTACCATACGGGTGATCTTATCATAAAAGGAAATCAGGTTAGTTAGGCAGGACCTACCCTTCACAAACCCATGCTGGCTGGGACCAATGACTGCTTTGTCCCCCAGGTGTGCCTCAATACGTTCGAGAACCATCTTCTCCATGATTTTACCAGGCACTGATGTGAGACTGACAGGCCTGTAATTGCTAGGGTCTTCTTTCTGACCCTTCTTGAAAATCGGCACAACATTTGCCAGCTTCCAGTCTACCGGGACCTCTCCAGACTCCCAGGATCGTTGAAAAATAATTGAGAGAGGTTCCGCGATGACGTCCGCCAGCTCCTTCAGCACCCGGGGATGAATCCCATCCGGACCCATGGACTTGTAGGGATCCAGGTGGAGTAGCAGATCCCGCACACGTTCAGGGTCGGTTGGGAGTTTGTCATCCCCACCGTCCCGGTCCTCCAGCTCGGGGCACCCTGGGTCCCGAAGCCCATCATCGGCATTGAAGACAGAGGCAAAGAAGGCGTTAAGCGTCTCTGCTTTGCCTATGTCATCGTCTGTGAGAAGACCTTCCCTGCCAAGGAGCGGCCCTATGTATTCTTTAGTTCTCCTTTTTCCATTCACATATCTAAAAAAAACCTTTTTATTTTCTCTCACAGACACAGCCAGCTTCAACTCTAGGTGTGCTTTAGCCACACGAATTTTCTTCCTACAGACACGAGCAGCATCCCTGTATTCTTTCCATGTCACCTGGCCCTCCTTCCAGTAGCGAAACACTCTCTGTTTCCGCCTAATCTCCATAAGAATGTTCCTGGTCAGCCACGCCGGCTACAACCCTATTCTCACAGAAGCAGAATTATTTCTGATTATTTTAGATCTCAATTCCTTTTTCAACACTGTAGAAATACTGATAATTCAGCCAAGTTGTTAACGATTCAAACTGGTCATCTGTTTTATATACTTTAGAAGATGCCACCACCACATTATTTCAGTAGGAATATTGGCCCCTACTAACATCTATCCGCAGAACTGTAGGATTGCCAATTTGTTTCAGACATATGCTGCTATCTTCCTATCTAATTTTGAAACACTGAAGTTGCTCAGTCTTTCCAACAATACCTAAATACTTCAGTACTTTCTTTCCATGTTCTTTCCACATGTTTGATCTAATTTTAAACCAGTGACAAGAAAGGAAGGGATTGATGAATGTAGATTTGTTTTTTACACAAAATAGAAGCTTTTATGACTAAATCTGTGTATCAGGTCCATTTTATGCTCTTATTTAGTCTAGGTCTCATCAGACAGCAACTGTTAAGCTTTAATCAATATTTCTAGGCTTAAAGGATACAAAAACAGTGCAAAATAAACTGCCTATGGCCTGATATCAGTTCTGCTTGCTTTCTTACACTGTACCTACTAAAGCAACCTCTCAAATGAAAAAAGCTTCCCTTCCTCGGTGTGCTAAAAGTATAGACTTCTGCAGGCAAGCTTTCAGAAGCTATCAGAATGCTTTTTGTTCCTTTTTAATGTAGCATCATATTCCTTAGTTACTTAGCATTTAAGTAAGCTTTCTAGTCCTGAAGAGGACAAAGATGACAATAGACACAGCAAACAGAACAAGAAAACACAGCAGTTCCATAAAAGCTACAAGAATATTTAAAATAGGTGCGAGTATACAAGACTACAGGATCTCAAAGTCGTTGTATGTTGTGAATGCAGAAGAGGTAAAGCCACTAAATGGTATTAAAACAAAATGTCCTGCAGCTGAGTCAACAAAACCTTAAAAAAAGCAAAGCAACAACGTATGTTTGCAAGAATCACAGAATAACAGAATCATTTAGGTTGGAAAAGACCTCTGAGATCATCTGGTCCAACCTTTAACTAGCACTGCCAAGCTGACTGTTAAACCATGTCACTAAGCACTACATCTACACATTTTTTGAAGACCTCTAGGGATGGCAACTCAACTACTTCCCTGGGCAGCCTGTTCCAATATTTCACAGCTCCTTCAGTAAAGACAACACTTTCAGTGAAGAAATTTCTCCTAATATTCAATTTAAACCTCCCCTGGCACAACTTGAGGTCATTTCCTCTTGTCTCCCCTTCTCCCCAGTCAAGCCTACAGACTTTCAAACTTATTTCCTCCTCTTCTTCACCACAGTCAGAATTCAAATTGAGGGTTTTCCTCAAATTAGGTATTGCTAGACACAAGATAGCATCAGAAATAACTTGCCCTACTTTATTTCCTGAGTCAGCAGGATCACCTACACCTACAGACTCATGAACGCTGTCCTTTGCGGCTAACCACTTCCTCAGGTGAAAGCTTACAGGTCATTTAACACATGTAAAGAAAGATGCTTCATTTGTCATACCATGATCATTATGTCGAGCTAAATCCTTCCGATCAATATAGAGGTCATGGTCTGTGTCCAGCTCCCAAAATTTGCAATAGATAACGTAGAAATGTTCATATGAGAAGTACTCTGTCAGCTGGTTAATATCAGCTTCCTCTTCCAATAATGCCACATTCTATTATCAGAAGGATAAGTAGAACACATTAAAGAATTTCTAAGACAGCTGCTGAGTGATCTGAGTTCTGATAACCAAACTAATTACTATTACCTAACAATATTTCAATGGATAAGTTTTTATCTTCAGAGACAGGGCACACCATGCAGAATGACAGCAAAGACTTAACAGAAAAGGTTGAAAGCTAATATGTCCATAGAAAAACGAAGACAGATTTCTGCTAATCAAATTTACACATAGACAGGTCTAGATAAAAGATGACATTTAAACATACTCTCCTGTATACGTATTAATGCAATTTAGTCCCACCAGTTTTGCAAAAAGAATAAATGCTTCTTACATTACTCCCTTAAACATTTAGTTAATACAGTTTTTAAACTTGTAGAAACATCTTGCAAAGTTTTAGATATTGTGTACCTGCAAAAAGTTGCTTTTCCTGAGCTCATTACAGGTTATTTTCCCAGACCAGGACCTATTTACTGTATAAAATATTCTCTGTATAACCTGTAAGAAAAAGAAAATGAAGAGGTCATCTTCAGTATGCTAACTAAGCACCCTCCTAGAAATTTGTGATCAAAGATAAGCCTTAGCTACATTACAGGACTCCATCTTTCCCCAAAACTGAAGGGCTTAGAAGTCTGTTCTTTCCATTACTTGCACTTTGATGCTTCTCCTATGTCATATTCCCAAGCTACTTCCATCTATATCTAATCTAGGTAACTCTTACTTTGATGCTGCAGAACCCATGCCCCACACAGTGAAGCTGCAGAATATTCACAAGCTATCCAGAATTCATCTATTGACAATTTCACTGCCTCCCAGTCTTCCAAAACTTTAGGATATCATCTGATAAACCCATTAATGTATCTCATGGCTTTGGATTTAAAGACCCATGTTTGCTATGAAAATTTTACTTCATAAATGAAGTGACAAACAAAAAGGGGACATGGATGCCATGACTTCTCAAGTCCACAAATACAACCAAACAACATCTAAAGGAACAATACTTCCTGCAGGTGGACAGACAATGCATCCCTCCCCCCCATTTCATTCTATTTAAAGTTAGATGGAAAAAACTGACACTACTACTAAAAATAGCACAAACTATTTCTAACTGAATAACAAAAAGCTAGCAAGAAATACACTGTTTTCTACGGCAAGAGTGATACTGGAACCAGAAGCAAATTCATTCAGTTAAGTATCCAACACTTCTACTTAAATCAGTTTCACTGGTGGATAATTTAGGTAAACTCATGCATTCAGCACAACCTGCTTAGCTTTAATTTACAAACATGAGCCTTTAAAACACAATTTCTCTTAGTTTTTAAGTAAAACATTTTTGAGGTGAATACTGAATTCAACCAGATAAACATTCTAGATAATTCATTCATCAATAATAAAGTAGACCAAAAAAATTTAAGATATTATCAACCGTAACTGCTTAACTGGAAATGGATTATACCTGCTGATTAGCAATGCACTAAATGTTGCATGCACAGCATTTTACTCACAACAGTAGTTATTAGCCAAGAAAGGCCATATTTTTAGGAATTCCTTCCTCTCCCAATAAAAACCTCTTTCAAACTAAAGACCTTTTCATTACCTCAGGTTTTAATTGAAGCATACCAATAGTTTAAAGACAACAACAATTTTGAAGTACAAACAGAAGAGTTTTGTTCATGATTCTTTAAAATAAAGCTTAAACTGTTGCATACAGTAAGCTCTGCAGCACACACTTTGAAAAAGAACAGCTGGCTCCCTAGATGTAGAAAGGAGAATAGACCAGCCTGCTTCTGAAACTTAATTAGCTCAATTCTAATTGTGAGTTTAGGGAAGGCCCATTTTTGGCTTATACTACAAAGCAATTTTTTCTAAAAAGGTTTTGCCTTAGCTTTGCAACTTAATCCATCTGCATGTCATTATCTCATCTGTTATACATTTAACTGGTCTAAAAATAAAAACAAAATTGAATGTTTGCTGGAGACAACTGGGAACAGGCATAAAAGACAGTTTTCTAAAGTGAATTGAAGCAGAGTACAAGCCAATTGTCAGAGAATTGCCTTCCTTACTAGGCTGCACAACGGTTTGTCATAAGGGAGAGGAAACTGTGGAGATTGCAATTTCAAGAATTCATAGTTAAGATGTACATACAACATACTTGCAGACTAAACGTAGTATCCCATTTGTCAGGACAAGTGTTTGTAATGTAATTCAGCTTTATCTTGAACATGTGCACCTAACCTTACCACTAGGCTGACCAACCAACCGATATCACTGCCTAGCAGACAGAATCAGTTGCTCCCATGGTTGAAGAATACTTAAACACCTGCTGCACTAAATAGATTTATGAAGCGTATGTATGCATACACATGCACACACACACATATATATACACACAAACTGGAAAAAAAATGGTTCATTTAACTGCTAACTGGAATTAGCATGAACAGAGATTAAATATTCAACTGCAACGCTTACAACACCCTTTAAACCTTCATGTAGCAAGATTAAGGCTATTTTGAATACAGGTGAATGCATAAGATCATAGAATCATAAAGGTTGGAAAATACCTCCAAGATCACCTGGTCCAGAATGCCTTACTTTATCTTCTAGAAAAGTCACCTATATTAGTAACAGTTTCTAGGACAGAATTTTAGAAGGCTGTATAGGTCAATTTACCACTAACAGTTACTCCATCCTGAAACAAGACAAGAAATAACAGCAGAGTCCTCTTGCCATTTTTTATCTGCAGAATGGCATTCCAAATATTCTTACTACATTATTAAAAATACTAGCTTCTTTTTTGGAATTTTGATTAAATGTGGATTTCTCTTGAAACTATACTAGGTGTTGTCAGTAAAGTGCTGCCAGCACTGGTTTACTCAATATTGCTAGCCCCAGACCTACTCAAATAAGCTGTTCATCCAAAGAAAAGTAACTGGAAGTGGCAGGATTTTTTCCTTCCTTCAGCAAGCTTTCATGATTTTAAGCAGAGCAGGCTTTGATACAAACCACAATCCATTAATCAAGAGAACTACTCTCACAGGCAGAACATTTCCTCTAGTCACATTTGGCAAGAAGGCTCCGGGAGCTCATGTAATGATTACAAAAAGAAGTAAAAACTAATACATCAGGACCTACTTGATAGGCTGGCAGTCTCTATAGGAAGGATAGGAGGAACCAAAACCAAACACTTCAAAAAGTCTTCCACATTTAGGTCTGGGTAAAACTATAAGCTGGATAAAATATGACCAACTCCACATGGTTTGTGTTGGTGAATATTTGTTAAACTAGTTTTCATATGCACAGAATGAATGGAATGTCATTTTGTGGAGTTTTCATCTTTTGAGACTTCAGCGGAATTGGGTATCTAGTCTACAGCTAAGAAAATATAATGTCACTGATTTTTCCCTTGTGTATGTAAAGAATACTTCAGTCATGTAACTGTATGAAGAAAGAAGTGAAGCTTTTTTTTTTGTATAAAAAACCTGCCTAGAAAGAAAAATCCCCAGAGAGAAAAATGGTAAGCAGCTTCAATATTAACATTACTTTATTAACATGTTTATGTTCAGCATCAAGTATAGGCTTTTCATTCAAAATTGCATTTAATTAATCGCAGAATAAGAGTGGGATTCTAATGACTACAGTCTAAACCCACAATCAAGTCAGTCTAAGATAACAGCACATTCTTTGTTCCAATGTTCATTACCTTATTGTACACTATTACAATTCAGTGTTTCTCTTCCGAATATTAAGTTCACCACTTTCTACTACAATGCTAAAATAAATCAGTTTTCTTTGTAATACTTCTAGTTAAGTAGAAATGAAGACTGACAGCATACTCAACTTTTTTTTTTTCTCCAAAGGACAAAGATGCTTATTGACTAACTTTAACCATTCTGATTTTTGTACTTAATTAACAAGAACAGATTTTCCAAATAAAAAACACTTACCGTGGTAATGTACCGAGAATGAAACTCAGATGCTTCTTTTAAAAATGATAGGCCAGGATGACTATTCACCACATCCTACAGAGAAAGGAATAACAATATCCTGAACAGTATTCATTAGTGACTGTATAAAATAAATAGCACAGATTAGCATATCTCCTTCCTTAAGCAAGAGGGTTCAAATTAACTAGAATAATTAATAACTTCATTTATAGCATGCTTCATGTAAACACTGATGACTTTAAGAATAATCTCTTAATAGCCATATAACCTGAAGGTTTCCTGTATTTTACATAGGCAGATTTTGAATAAACTAGCCAGATAAACACTGACTGTTGTAGCTTGTAATTGTGTCTGACGACACATTAAAAGTCAATTCAGGTTTTATAAATTTGTTCGCTGCTCTTTGAGAGAAATTGTATTACGTCTTGAATTCACAGGCCACTTTTCCTTTGCCCTCCAAAGGGCCTCCTTGACATAAGTAACTTCAACTGCTTTTCAAAATCCTAAAAATTCCTGATACAAGCTACTCCTGCAAACAATTTCAAATCCATACATCTTACTGCAGATTTAAAAATATATATATATATAACCAGCCATAAAATGATTAACTTTAAAAGAAGTCACTAGCACTCAGTGGACAACACAAAGTGAGCTACACAAAGTATTAATAAACTTTAATGAAGACCATGAAAACATGTTTAGCTAAAAAACTCTGCAAGCTCATAACTTTGTTTTGTTTTCTAGAACTAGTTTCAGTTGCAATTTACTTGTAAAAAAGGAATGAAGTCTTCTTGCACCAAATAGTTGCATCCAGGGTTCATTAGAAGATGAACAAACTTTGCAGCATCATCATAGCAGGTCTGAAGTATTCTGAAATGTAAAGATATGCATTTACTACCATACACAGAAAATTGCTCCTATGATACCCATACAAATTAGCATGAACAAGTCTTACAGAACTGCAACCACAACATTTAATTCAAAAGATAATTAATCACACATTGCAAAGTTCCCTCTAAGGGAAGTTAAAGCACGATAGTCTTGTACATTTACATTTGAGGAGGGGTACTCAAAGTAATTGCTTATATGAAAGGATATTTTCAAGTTAGAACTAGGAAACTAAAGAGAAAGTAAAAAGAGAAAGCATTTGTCCAGAAATGACATCTGCAAATTAGTGCCGTGGTTTTTGCTTTTCCCATCAATAGCCAGTCATTTATCACAAGCATTGAAAAATCTTTAAGTGTAATATAGAGTTGTTTGCTTGTTTTAAAGGAATGATCTACTTACATTGTCCTAGGTAAAAGTTTACTGACAATGGTTATGGTAGTGTTTTCTTCCCCTTTACAAGCTCATTCAGAACTTAGACTACCACATTTCATTTAAAAATACCATCTCTCTGAAAAAGTGATCTACTTACTTCCTCCACATTGCAACAAACTTATGAACTGACACGTATCCTGTTCGTTCTCCTCCAGCACAATAAAACAGAGGACCTTTCCAGTAAAGTGGGCATTCACAAGCCTATAATTAAAGTATACATCAAGTCAATTCATTGACAAGACTGCTTATCTGAGGGTTACTCCCTCTTAAGTCTTTCAAAAAATTAAATTTTACAGGTGTTAAGGAAAAACATTGAGGGAACATAATGGGAAAAACCTTTTTGTAACATTGCATGTATCTGTAGGGGATTAGAAGCATTACTGAAACCATGGTAAGCACAGATTTATTTTATTTTATTTTATTTTATTTTATTTTTATTTTGTTTCTGAAACTAGCTACACCCTCCAAACCAGCTAATTTAAAGCAACTGCTTTAGGCCAAAATTCAGAAGTGGAAAGTAAAACAAAGCAACTTGCAGCATTCCTAATAGATGAATGCAGTCACATGTCTGGTCTGTCCACCCTCCAAGCAGCTGAGCAGAGCCCTTGCTATTGGGCTGGATATGTTTAAATTG
Source organism: Anas acuta (assembly GCF_963932015.1). Classification (NCBI taxonomy): domain Eukaryota; kingdom Metazoa; phylum Chordata; class Aves; order Anseriformes; family Anatidae; genus Anas; species Anas acuta. The sequence goes on from NC_088979.1 coordinate 69,801,295, forward strand.
AGCTCCAGGCAGCACAAATAGTTACACAACTTCTGGACCACAGCCAGTTTACGTTTATCTGGCTCGGAGGATAGCTCAAGTCATCTGCATCATTGCATATACATGCACATCTTTCCCACTTTTGGTAGCAGGCTGCCCTGTCCTGTCCAGCAGCACTTCACAGTAACCAGCAGGTACTCCTCCACACCTTGAGTGTTCCCATGCAGAAGCAGAGCTGTAGCTGTGTCTGCTCCAAGCTTCCCCAATCCTCACTGCAAAGTGCTGCTCTCTTGCCTGACACTGACTATGCCTTGGAGTCGTCAGATGTGCCAACATCTGTGAGAAGCTCATTTGGATCTCAAAGAAGACTAAATATTACAAGATGTGCACAGTCACTGGCAGAAAAGGACAGTTATTTCTCATGCAGTAGTTTAGCCAGTACTTACAGAAGCGTTTCTGACAAATACCCTGCTCAGCCTGAGAGGCTTTTCCCTACCCTTCAGGAGGCTGCCTTTTATCACTGAGTTGTAGCTGACCGGACCCTTCCAGCTCACTTGCTGAAGCACCCCTTCTAGTTGGAAAGGAGCTGTTTAACAGCGTAGCAGTTAAACTCTTCTGGTGAGGTAGGCTAGGAGCAACTCAACCCCTAATCCTGCTCTGGAGAAGAGCCTGCTTCTATTCTTTTAGGCCCTAGACTTGAAATGCAAAGTGACAGGGATGAGAACCTAAGAGTCATGACCAAGACCATGACTTGCACTGATATTTCAAGCACTTATTAGAAATTTCAAATTTGATTTAACTAGCTTATTGTGTATGACAAAATTTACAAATAATTGTAGTTGCTTTGTAAGCCTAGTATTTTGTTACTCTATGGTAACTTTAAATTAACTCTTCACTACTGACTAAACAGTCATAATTTTAGTTTACCAAATGATTCTGTGTTTCAGCATCTTTACAATGGATGTTCATGACACTGCTTTAAGAAAAACAGCACTCTGTAGATTTTATACCAATTATATGAACATTTTCTACCATGTGACTAATTTTGTAGAGGTCTAAAAATCAAAGTGCTTACCAGGAGTGGCTTTTGTCTTAAGTCTATGGGTCAACAAAGAACACATTTTGTTTTCTATGGTTTGTTACATTTTCTAAGAATAACATAAATTTTAAGACGGACTTAACGCAAAGCTTTCCGCTCATAACTGTGCTATCAACATCAGCAGGTATGCTGTCTTACTAGCACTACCTTGCTGGAAATGAAAACCCGTAACGCAAGAAAACAAAGCACAATTCTTGTTTCCTTTCCATAGGTATATAGTATTGAAAGAAGCCAGCCAGCAAATTCTCACCTTTGCAACTTTCCCCATGTCGTCTAAAGTTGCCCTCTCATTCGGAAATTGAGAGAAAGTTCTCTCAATTTTGGCAATCACAGCATCTATATTCACTTTTTCCTTAGGACATCCTCGAGGAAAATAGAAAGTTGGAATGGTTTGACTAAGCGATGGTGGCAAAGTTTCTTCTTTCTTCGCCTGAACCTAAATAGATAAATATACATTTGACAGCCAGGTACAATGAAATCATGTATAATAGGCATCCTCAGATGACTTGATTCTCTTGGTATTATCTGTTACAACACACCTTCAAAAAGATTTCTGATGACAGGCTGAATGAGAGCGCATTGGAAAAATTCATGAGTATTTCCAAAAACTGTCATTTAGGAAGATTTCTGGTATGTTAAAATTTAATAAAAACAATTTCAGTCTTCAACCTATCAAGTTTCAAGATTAATATACCAGACAGCTTCTTGGAGACCTCTGAAATACTCAATTTTTTTCTTCTGAAACTGATAGCATAACATAACTTCTAGTTTAACAGACAGGTCATGAAAGAATCTGCTTTTGAAGTATTTCTAGTTTTACAGCTTCAAACTGTTGAAATAAGCATGACAGCTTTGTTGCGAACTACCGTCCTGTTAATAGAATTACAGAGAAGGTGCTTGGTGTTTTTGTTCCTAAAAAGCATTCAGTTTCATAAAGGAAGAAAGTGATTCTTAGTGGTTTTTTTTTGTTTGTTTGGTTTTGTTTTTTGGTACACTGTACACAATTATGGCATGAGTGCTTTGAAGTTTGTTTCTCAAGAAATTTCTGATATAGCACATTACTGAAAAATCAATGACCAGTAACAAGAGAAATTATTTAAACACATTTAGCCCAAGTAAAGACGAATTCACCTTGTACTTAGTGTCAAAAAAAAAAAAAAAAAAAGTCCAATAACACAGAGAAACCAAGATAGCAAGCAAGGCAAAAATAGAATTGTGGCAACTTAATGTTGGTGGTTAAACATGAAGTCTTTCATCCCAAGGCCACTACCCAAATGTAGAAACAATGTTTAATGCTATATGATGGCATATTGTAGTGTAAATATGCTCAAAATCCAGAATTACATCTCATTTCCAACCAGAGATTGAAGAAAAAAGCAACAAACCAAAGAACCCTCATTTTACTTCTTACCATCTTACAAAGGGCCTGTACAGAGACCCTTCCACATCTCAGTGAAAGAAAGAGGTACCTACTGAGAGCAGTTTTAAATTTTCTGGGTTCCAATCTAGGAGCCTTTGCTGGAATACTACACATGCTAAACCAGCCTGAATTAACCTTTCTTTCCCTTCCTTGACTTTGAGCCAGTGATCATGCTCCCAGCTGCAGAAATCCCTTAACTGAGTTACAACTCCTATTTCCTAGAGGAAAAAGTTACCTTGAAACGGACGCCTGGAGTCAGTTGCTGCCTATTATTTTCTAAGAAACCTATAAATTAGATTTTCTGACACCTCAACATTAGTTTAGGGGCTCAGCTAACAAGGCCTCAGTTTGTAAGAGAAGTGCCATGGGGTATCAAAAATCCCTTCCACCTGTAGACTCCAAAAACTTTGGGAAAGAACAAAGACAGCAACACTTTCACCTTCAAAGTAATATTACCATCAGCACTACAAATAACATATGTAATTGGGTTAATACCTTGTTTAGTTCTAGAAACCCAGTGCTACACATCAGCACTTTAGCAGGGCCCTAGCAGTTACCCTAGGCAGATCAAAGACCTGCTCCTCAGGCTGGTACCACACAAAAGCATGCTAGTTATAGCATGCTTTTGAGCACTGGCAGTCAAATGATCTTTTATTTAACAGAACCAAAGTCTTATGTTTGTTGCAAAGAGCAAAGTTACCTTATTTCCCCTTTCCCCAACTGCCCGGCCAGCTGCTCCCACACGAGTTGCTCCACTCACCACAGAGGAGCAGGCATTAACATGCTGGTGAGCGAGGCCCCAGCTGAGAGGACAGGTGGTGATTACAGACCACTGATGTGCCCTTCACATTTCAGGTAACACGAGGTAAAACAGTTATTCAAAAAAAAACTAGTACAGACAGACATGGCACTTCAAAATCAAGAGCTAAGAAAATTTTGAGCCTCAGATCAAAGGGAAAGTTTTCTTTTAAAAGGAAAAGTAGGGTCAGAGGGAAAACTGTATTGGAAAAGGTCCCAGGAGAAAGAGAATGCTAGCCACAGAGCTATTTCACCGCAAAGATTACTTCTCAGAAACTACTCATTTACTTCAGGTACCTCAGAGTACATAATAAATGATTTCCATTAGCCCAGGTCAAAAGTTGTTCTTAAGCGCCTGTAGCAATCTCAGTTCAGGATCTGTAGTAAAGTTACACCTACTAGAGTAGCTCTTCTTGGTGTTATTTAAGAGTTATGCAATAGAGGCTTTTTATTTTTCATCTTTGTCTGTCATAAAGATGTTCCAGATAGTGATCCTGAGGAAGAAGCAACAGATAAGCAACAGATTCAGAACTGAAGACAGGAAAAATCAATTTTCTTCACATATATATCTAAGGTAAGTGTTACATTTAGGCCTCATGTTGAATTCTGCATGCTTAGCATAAGAACATCTAATGTTTAATCTGTAAAACAGTAAATTTATTCAATTCAAGTACAGAATACAGACTCACTGTAAGACAAAACCCTTCTCCTTATCATGAAGGACGATACCTGTTTCTACATGCTGGTTCCTCAAATTGAGTGAGAGAAAAAAAAACAAAGATGTTTCATTCATGGAGCAGATCCTCTTGGGAGTCATCACGCGGCACTTGAAGGGCAAGCAGGCGATCAGGCCCAGTCAGCATGGGTTTATGGAAGGCAGGTCCTGCTTGACGAACCTGATCTCCTTCTATGACAAAGTGACGCGCTGGGGTGGACGAGGGAAAGGCTGTGGATGTGGTCTACCTTGACTTCAGCAAGGCTTTTGACACCGTCTCCCACAGCATTCTCCTCAAGAAACTGGCTGCTCTTGGCTTGGACTGGCGCACGCTTCGTTGGGTTAAAAACTGGCTGGATAGCCGGGCCCAAAGAGTCGTGGTAAATGGAGTCAAGTCCAGTTGGAGGCCAGTCACTAGTGGCGTCCCCCAGGGCTCGGTGCTGGGGCCGGTCCTCTTCAACATCTTCATCGATGATCTGGATGAGGGCATTGAGTGCACCCTCAGTAAGTTTGCAGATGACACCAAGTTAGGTGCGTGTGTCGATCTGCTCGAGGGTAGGAAGGCTCTGCAGGAGGATCTGGATAGGCTACACCGATGGGCTGAGGTCAACTGCATGAAGTTTAACAAGGCCAAGTGCCGGGTCCTGCACCTGGGGTGCAATAACCCCAAGCAGAGCTACAGGCTGGGAGATGAGTGGTTGGAGAGCTGCCAGGCTGAGAAGGACCTGGGAGTGATGGTGGACAGTCGGCTGAATATGAGCCAGCAGTGTGCTCAGGTGGCCAAGAAGGCCAACGGCATCCTGTCTTGTATCAGAAACAGCGTGACCAGCAGGGCTAGGGAGGTGATCGTCCCCCTGTACTCGGCTCTGGTGAGGCCGCACCTCGAGTACTGTGTTCAGTTTTGGGCCCCTCGCTACAAGAAGGACATCGAGGTGCTTGAGCGGGTCCAAAGAAGGGCGACGAAGCTGGTGAGGGGCCTGGAGAACAAGTCCTACGAGGAGCGGCTGAGGGAGCTGGGCTTGTTCAGCCTGGAGAAGAGGAGGCTCAGGGGTGCCCTTATCGCTCTCTACAGATACCTTAAAGGAAGCTGTAGAGAGGTGGGGGTTGGCCTGTTCTCCCACGTGCCTAGTGACAGGACGAGGGGGAACGGGATGAAGTTGCGCCAGGGGAGTTTTAGGTTAGATGTTAGGAAGAGCTTCTTTACTGAAAGGGTTGTGAGGCATTGGAACAGGCTGCCCAGGGAGGTGGTGGAGTCACCATCCCTGGAAGTCTTCAAAAGACGTTTAGATGTAGAGCTTAGGGATATGGTTTAGTGGGGACTGTTAGTGTTAGGTTAGAGGTTGGACTCGATGATCTTGAGGTCTCTTCCAACCTAGAAATTCTGTGATTCTGTGATTTGCTTCAGAAAATGTAAGACCTGCCCTTCTGATGGATTAATTTGGTGCTTACATACAGGCCTCTACTGACAATACCATCTTGGGTGCAATGCAAAGTGACCCTGAATATTCCCTGTGCTCTCCAGCAGCCGGCTCAGAGCACAGCTCTCCCACCATATCTGCTATGGGGACATTCTGAGCACACTGATGCTTCTTCAAGGCCACAAGCAACTTCCAGCTGGACAATCAGACTGCACTGTTAGCATCAGTCAACGCAGGGATAAAAGCCTGCACCAAAGAAAGAAACCGGTCATCCGAAACGAGCAGCTCAAACTAATGCACTACAGAGTTAGTATTACGCCTCCTCCCTCTCCTTGCCTTCCCAAGAAGGGCCAGGGATTCTTCTCTTCTCTTCTGTCAGCTTCAACTCTGCCGACAACTGAAAGGCCTCCAGTACAGCTGAGGCTCCACTCCTGTATGCACTTTAATGAGGGGATGTGTGACGGGCTCCAAGTGCCACTGCACTCTACAATTTCAGCTAGATCCTTCTGTGGATGCATGTGTTGTACAGCTGGTAAAGCGAATTGCTTTCAGGGCAGTCAAAATGCGTAATTGTGGGAGATTAAGCTCTTCTAAAATGAATTAAAACTAACCATGGGATTTCTTCCTTAATAAGAAATGGCAGAAGTCTGCTAGTGGCAAAACTTTGAATTGGAAGTCTGCAACAGCTGTTCATTACTCTTTTGACACAACTATGCCACTTCAGTGGTCAATTTAGTGTTTACAGAAACTGACCTACATTTTCTTAAACCCTTTAATACTAGTCTAGTACTGGCAAGCTAAACTGCCAAAAGAAACTTGCTTGGTAAGAGATGAGTTCCACTGAAACTTGGCAAGGCATAAAAAATAACATACTTGGAGTTAGGAATATTGACTGTATGAGCTCGTAAATAACTCATCCAAGCAGATGCGTGCTGAACTGTTAGGACTGAATGGTGCACTGGCCTTTGCAATACCTGTATGTAAAGTCCTTGACTTGTAATTGTATTGTAAGTTGCAACTGTAGTTTATGTTTTTTGCTAAAAGATGGAAAGTGATGGTTCCCTGAAAATTCCTTGTTTATAGAAACATCAACAAGTTTGTTAGATTTCTCTATGAAGAATTCATGAAAAACTCTTAACACATGATCAATTTTCATTTCCAAACTGATAAGGATTGTCCAGTTATCCAACACGTATTTGCCTTCACTTTTACAAAGGAAGCAGAAATGTATATCCCAGTGGGGTCATTGTTCAAAGGGCAGCTTTCTATTTTATTTTGCTGCTCTCTAGACCCTTTACCAACTGTTACCAGCGGATGGAAAGTAAATTATTAGAACTACAGTAGAGCAATATGGTAGTAATTGGTAGTAATTGAACACAGATTCCCCACCCCTCACCCCAACGAGAGAAGCTCAGTCTTGTTTTGCCTTCTTACATCTGCCAACAGATGAGTTACACTCAGCAGTGAACTTCTAAACAAAAATGAAGATACCTCATTTTAAAAGCACCACTGTGATTTTCCCTCTCCCCACTTAATGAATGAAAGAGTCCTCCAATGACAGGATGTCTTCCTGAAACACGAAGGAAGGGGGCATTTGCTCCCAGATATTTTAACACTGTACACTCAGTCAAGTCTATTTCCTTCTACAGGTAAGCACAGAACCTCACAGATGGGCTTCACATTCAAAGGCTAGTGAGTGAAACCTCACTTAAAAAGGACTTTGTGGAAAAATGAGCAAGGTAATTATGTTTATAAATGTAGTGTTTTATAGATATTTTGCTGATTAGGACAAACTCATTGAACTTAATTGTTATTTGCATTGTTTTAACATGACTACAGAAAAAGATAGCTTCATGTAAAACCTTTTATGCTTTCAAACATTTGACAGACACTAACACCTGTAATACCAGTTTCTCTGGAAACATTCAAAATGTGTTTTCAGAGACAGCATTCAGCTTTTGCTGTACTATTTACCATAAGCTGCCATAAAGACTTCCAGATTAGAAAAGTCAATGGAATATACATAATAGGGTCAAGACAATAGGACCTCCCTCCAAAAATTGTACTTTGCATTTACGTACAAGTGCACATTACATTGTGGCACACCATAATTCCAAACAAAGTGGCATTAACTACTGAAAAAATATTTTGTACTAAAAAAGATATTTTTCCCTCTCCAAAAGGTAAACGTTTGGTTCAACACCTGACTATTAAACTAGTGATGTTACCAAAAAAAAACACAGAAGAATGTTGCAATACTTTTCAAGCGTGCTATGCATAAATGATTCTAGTTCTTCCACTGGCTGAGTCCTTTGCTCTTGCATATCACATTTTATGCAAATATTACCTGGGTATATCAAAGTGCGTAACAAGCTAAAAGCTATTCAGCAGAGGTATACAGTTTGGTTCTTTAAAGTCTGACGTCCCTGCAAACACCCACTTAGAGATACTTTGAGTCACCCACCAGGAAAACCAGATGCTGCATGAAGTTCCCTTCTTCAACTAATAAAGCAGAAAAAAGTTAAAATGGAGACCCAAGAGACAGTAGGGTGGTAGTAGAGAGACATAAATGCAGTTTAGCACATGAACTTGAAAGTTCTATACAAAACAAGAAATATTGCAGCATAAACTTAAAGATTTAATTACTGCATTCTGTAGGAATATACTGAATTTTATGCCCTATTGTCTATCAAAGGTGCATGTTACTTGCAAATCTAAGAAAATGTGACCAGTAAGCAGGTATAAAAGGAGTACCCAGTCAGCCTTCCTGCCTTCCCCCCACTTTTTTTTTTTATAGCCATTCAAGTCAGACCAATGAAGTCTCAAGTATTTCTGCTTTGAGTTACTATCTATTTGATTGTACAGAGAACGTCAACACTTCCTCTAGATAAATAAGTGGCATGGTAACTTTTATAAAACCTAACTCCTGAAAACACCAGGTTAAAGATTCATGCTACTAATACCTAGAAAATGATTCACTTACCTGCAAGGAAAAAATATTATTTTAGAAAATCTATTCCAAACTCCCAAATGTTTTGGCATGTTAAAGTTCTTTCAAAGATCTGCTTCAGAATAGGTAAGCAAGCTTAATTTTACAACTACCCTCAGGACAAGCCAAGAAAAACTTCTGTAACATAAGCTTGCTTGACCTTGTGGCAGACGTTCAGATTTCCAATTATCTAATTCAAAGAAATGATGTTTTTTCCTTGTTCTCTGTAAGCTCTTAGATATCTTCCTTCTAGCCAAACTAGAAAGACAGATTTATTACTGCAAGAGTTCACTGACTGCATCGTTTCCCATTCGGCTTCACATGCTTAACAAGAGCATCCTTTGACAATTTAAAGCTTTCAAAATTATTTTTCCAGACAGACTTTCTGTAAAATCTAGTTATTACCCTGAAAAATAGCTTGAAAACAGTAATTTAGTCTGAAAGCTTACTAACGAAGTTTCACAGCACAGCATAAGGCAAGCCAAACCAAAGTACACATGCATCTTCCCCCACTTCTGTATCTTGCTTGGGTTTACTGACCTTTGCGTCAGTACCAGTGGCAGTGCGGCAGCATGGGGAATTGCCCCAGGTCACCGAGGCAGCTGAAAAGCAACGTGAAACTACTTATTCTCATCCAGTCTCCCACAGTTGACTCCACTTAGAAGCAACATGGTTCTGGTGCTAACCTGAGGAAGGCTAGAGGAATATTCTGGCAATGCTGTTTGAAATAAGTTTACATTACCCTTAGAACTATGCTAAGACTGTGATTGATCTTGCCAAGCATAATCAGAAAGTTAAGACATGTGGTCAAGCTCAGAGACACACCTACAGAGAATGAACCTATGCCAATAACAGGTGCCAGGGTATACACGCACAAGTCCTCTGGCAACACATGCTTTTTCAGTCCCAGTTGCTTCCTATCCTTCAGTTATTATTTGGCAGCTGTTTTTGGATGTGCTATAGGAACTAATTATATCATACATGCTCTTCTTTCCTTTCCACAGTAAGAGATAAACATCTATTAATTTTAGCCCTGATAGTTTTTAAACTGGCTTGCTTTTGCTTTCAGCCTTAACTCAGATCAATTCTCTGATCCAGCTTGGCCTGTAGTCACTTAAAATTGGTGCTACAGAGTGGGAGGAAATGAGAAAAGGAATGCAGCTTTCCACAAAGTTCTAGCCATGTACTGTTAGAAGGAAAAAAGTACTTTAAAGTACACTGTTTCTGATTTTATACGTATCACTTCAATCGACACAAGGGAGCAGCTGTTCAGCAGCTCCCCCAAGTGCAGTCTGTATTTGCCTTAAAATTCTGCCCAGACAATTATGTTGGGTGTCTCCTGCTGGTGTGCCACATCATGCCTCGTCTCATTTTCACACACCACCTATCATTCTTATCTGACTTATACATGTTCTTGGCAGTTTACTCTCAAACCTGTTTCTGTACAAGAGTCTAAGGTCTCTTCGTCTTGTCATCTAGTGACAATGATAATCCCCAATTTTAAAACAACATTATTCTAGGTACCAAGCCGTATATCGCACTGTCACATTTTGGCAGAATTAACATGCCCTGGTGTTTCTGGAATCAGTAAAATGAAGTTTAAGGAAGACCCTCGACTTGCACTGCTACTCACAGAGGTATGGAATTACAGCTAGAGTTCCATGACCTAAATATATATATATATATTAATTTTCTTGCTACAAACATAAAAACAGCTCTAGGGATAGATAACCTTTCTCTTGGTGTTTGGTTCAACTCTGTCAGCCTCACTGTGTTCAGAGGTCAACAGTTCAGAGTGCAGACCCTGGTACTGCCAGTTAGAGACAAAGCAGTTGGCGAACCTAACTGATCCGATCTCTCTTCCGTCCACTAAGTCAGGCAAAACCCTCACTGATTCATCACCTGGTAGTTGAACTATAAATAGAAAGCTCAGAAGAGTTGGTTGATTTGTATGATTTTTTTTTCCCAAATACTCAGCACCGAGTTCTACTGTATTTCTAGTGCAATAATGAACTACTAATGTGGTCCACTTTAATAGCAAATAGCAACATCACCAGCAAAGTATTGATCCTAGAATATCACTGGCTATCAAGTTGCAGAGATACCAGTTTACATACATTTTATAAATTAATATTGGAAAATTCAGCTTCTTAACAAGCTAGAATCAGATCTACTTTGTCACTGAAACAATGCTTGTCTGCTAACCTCTGATTTTGAAGGAAAAAAGATTTTGTCGCTTGCTACCTGAAGGAAATTCCTCCCGTCATTTTCAGGGTCAGGACAGCAGAGTAACAGGTAGTTCAGCTACTTACTTTCTGATAGTCACAAGAGCTATGAATAATTAGTTACCCCTTTGAATTAAGCAAGTCACATTTAAGCAGACAACGTGAGCTCCACAAGAAAGCCACTGAACTGAACCCATGTTCAAGTCTAAGTATTTTTGCAGAGCAGAGCATGCAGAAGTCTGGACCGTGTACACAAAGCTATTTGGGATAGTGTGTTAATTCTCACGTAGGAGGAGGTGGTAGGTAGTGGTATCCAGAAAAGAGTTCCACTTAAAGTACAAGATACATTCCATGCATACCATCTTTTGCATTGACATTAAAAATACATTCAACTAAAAGCATGTCACCACAGATGAGCTGTATTCCACGCACATGTAAAAGAGCAGCATGCAATGAACATACAAGCTGGTATAGCTGAAACAGACTAATGCAGTCCTGCTGGGAACTGAAGTACTCTACTGCACATACATTATTGCCATAGAAAGACCTTAAAATACAGCTACATATATTTAGTTGTCCCCCACATTTTAATTACACAGAACTCCCACATCAAGTTTCTAGTTACGCAGTTAGAAAGAGTTCCATGATTTCCATGATTCATTCAGAATTCCCTTGGGGTGGGGTACAGGTGGAATGGTAAAAAAAAAAAAAAAAAAAAAAAAAGAGGCAGTTACATTTTACATCCCCCCCCCCAAAAAAAAAAAAAAAGCATGAGCCCAGGAGGAGTTTGTATCTTATATTTTGTATCTTATATGTCCACAAGTAACTTGCTTTATTTGCTGACAGAGCTTTTACCAGAGCCTTCAGAGGTAGGATCCTCTAAGCATTTGCTGTTGCTGACCAGTGGAAATACTTTTTCCTTTCCCTGCTAATTCAGGAAATGAAAATGGTACAGATTATAAAATGGAAAAGTAAACTTCAGAAAAAATACCTCATGAAAGGCAACATCTACTACATTTTGCGCCACGATAGAAGGGGTACAAAATATTAGTCACTGCCTGGGAATTGTTGTCAGACAGCCTCCATTTTACGAGCTATATCAAAACAAGCATCCACGTCAGTAATACACCCAGTTTTGCATAATAGCTGCAGCTTTCTCAGAAAATACTTTGATCATAGGTTAAATCCGTATTCCTGTTCCTTACCAGCACGTTCTGTTTCAGGAGACTAGCTGGTAAGAGCCTCCTAGTACATAATCATTGTGATTGTACACAGCCAGTGGATCACACTGGGACTCACTACCTGCACAGGAGTCATGACTGCCTAAACATCATTTTAATGGGGAAAAACTGACAGCCAGTTACCTCAGGCAATTCTAACATTTGTCTATGGAAAACAGCCCTTGTCAGGACAGGCCATCAGTTCAGCATCAGAAGTAGCAAATAGGGCTAAGACAGACAGCCACTTAATTCGTAAGCTCTGCAGCCTTCCATGTTTGCATCAAAACAACTTTCAGTCACTCAGGGCAATTGAGCCTAGAAAAAAATCCACTCAAACAAGAAAAATATCAGCCAGCTCAGCCTTGTTACTGAGCTGTGGAGTCATCAGTGTAGTAAGTATTCTGTTACCTTTTTGTCTGGCAATGCCCCAGCAAATTCTGATTTGGACAATTGTGAAAACAATTGCACATTCCTATGATCCTGAATAAGTTGAAGGCTATTTTCTTTAATACAGAAACATGCCAAACTGTTTCAGGCTTTCTAGGATACACAGTACTATTGTCGACAGTCAGAGCACACCTGCTATATTAGGTAGTGTAAATGATTATAAAGGTAAGAGAAGTATGTTAAAAATGGAGAAAAGGCATGTGAAACTTTTATTCCAAAGGCAAGAAAAAGAGTAAATCAGAAGTCTCCGGTACCTGAATTGTTTGGTCAGGACTTATATCTGCAGAGGGTACTGACGTGTAGACTCTTAAATCATGTGTGCAAGTGAGCTGTAACAAACGTGCACCGTATTGGCTTTGCTACAGAAACAGCACACACTTGCATGAATTTATGACCCAGCCACCAGCAGGTGAAGAAGCTGCTGCCACAGTGCAGCCAATACATTTTAAGCTCGCACAGGGAGTCTCCCATCACGCAAGTGGCAGAAAACTGACTATTTGCTTCTGGCTTCCTCTGCATGGCTAGAGCTGAGGACCTGGCAATCCATTAGTGACAGACTGTCTAGGGGAATCTCTCACCTTAACAAGCCAGTCTCGGTGGGCAGCTTAGATACTCTCATTCTGTCTTAAATGTTGGCATTACACCAAACTAACATCAAGCATAGCTATAAGCTACACTCAGAATGACACTTCCATTCCACCCCACCCTGCAAATTTATTTCCCCCCCTAAAAAGGGAATAAAGTTGCGTAAAAGCAGATATCATGTCTCCCTCTGTGGTATTAATTCATCTCCAAACAAAATAAAATTAGAAAATTGACCCTGTTAGAAAAGCTGGCCTGCTGAAGACCTCCAATTACTATACAACTTACTTCTTGACTACCGATGTAAAACCAACTGCCTCAATTAAGCTTTTCAAAATCCACTTTCCCTCAGAAACGGCAATGTTATCTCCATTACTGGAAGAACCAGTACACTACAGCAGAAGCATACACTGGCCCAGCACACATTAACACCCACAGGCTGTAGGTGTTCATTGTCATCTTGAATGCGTCACTAGAGTTTATAAAACATTTTGGTAACAGAGGAGTGCAAAAGCAATCAAGAGGCACTAACGCACGCCTAACTTCACTCAGAAGGAAAGCTAATCTTGGGAGGCCCAGTGGAGAAGTTGAAGAAATATTTCACATACAGCTGACATAAATAGCATGCGAAAGCAGCAGCATTTAGTATCATTAACAGGTGGTCATGGAACCAGTAGCTTGCCATTTCTACACTGAGGTGTGACGCATACAGCTACAGGGACCGCCAAGCAGTAACAGCAGACAGACGTACGATGCAGTTCAAGTATCAGAAAATACACCAGCACATAGTTCTGGCACTGAAATTCAGGGGATGAGTTTGAGATTTAGGGCAATTTTTCTTTATTTTTAAATCATATTCAGTGCAAATTTGACTTCAGTGAAGTCTAGTTTGCGTTAGAACTCAACCAATTTACGTGAGCAGTGTGAGTCTAAGCTAAACTAGGAAAATAGGTGTTTTTCTGCTAACACTAAGCTACATGGGTGTAAGGATGTCACTGCACACAGATTTATTTTATTCTGTTACCATTTTGTTTCCAACTTCAGATATATTTTCCTCAAATAGCCTAGGTAATGATGCTGCTTACATTCCAGCTCTGACAGGTAGGGATGTCACCAGCTGTTGGCAGTCCATTTGACATGGTGATAAGTTTCCTCTCCCTCAAAAGTTTCAGAGAACTGATGAGCAAGATGGATACAGTGTCTCTTCAAGTGTTGCATTTCCAGCTCACTATATTCTGTAGACACAAAATTGCCTAAAAATGGTCTTTCCTACAACTAATGCAAGGAGATGAATTAATGTTCTTTGGTCTGCGCAAAATTATGTACTCAAGCTCAGTTCCAAATTCAGTTCCCCATAACAGAGAACATTTCAACAGTTGTGTATTGTTTTAATCTTATTTTTGAGAAACAGTCTTTCCAGAAATAGATATTTTGCTCAGTTCTATCAATAAATGCAACTGCTGAGAAGCAGTCTGCTCCACCACTTACCAAACCTACCCACCTCACTATGGATTGTCCATTTAAAGATTTTTCCGTACAGCTTGATTTACTACACTCCACTGAATGCCAATTCCAAAGGACAGGTGATTATCTATGGAAAATTTATATGGCTCTATGCAAAAAACACCACCTCAGAATTCTTAGAAACTGTGCGAGACCCAGTCACTCCAAACCACATCAGAGCAGATGTTGAGCCATCACCATCCATGACCATTAGTTGTTTCACTTCAGGAGATTAACTCCTACAGCACTACATTTCTTTAAAAGAATCTGACTTTTGTTTCACATCTTACAGAAACTTCACAGATATGAATGCTTATAGAAGTATAGTACAGGCATGGAAAAACAGGTCAGCCTTCATTCCCACTTGATTTTAGCATTCTGATTTTACATCAACTTCAAGAACTGTTCTGTCTGAAAGTAAATATTGCAGTGGTATAGAAGACTATAAATTCCAACAGCAATGAAGCTCAGCAACTGAGAAAAGGTTTTCAAGTTATTCTACAAAAGCTTTAAGCAGTCTTTCTTTTCAACATGCAATTTCTTCAGAGATTATGTCGTAAAATATAAACAGATATTCTTTGAAATGCACCTGACCCATGAGGCACAACTTGAAATTACCATTAGCATGAAGGTAAAGAATATTCATCTTCTTCTATATCAATAGTTACTGACACTTGCGTATTTAAGGTACTTTCATAAAGGTTTTCTAAAAATCACGAAGTAGAAATAAAATAGCATTTAAAAAGGAACTCCAGATAAAATACTTTATATCAGATTGAGCAAAGACATCAGATTTTAGTTTTATATTCCTATTAAATTTGTTCTGCCCAAACAGTTTTGTCCGTAATACAATTAAGTGGTTTAACATGTTATTCTACAATTGACATTTACCCAAGGGAAAATCTGGTTAAAAGTAAAAATTGATTGTTCGTTTTCTGTATTGTAAGGTAACAGGTAGCAGGATATCAAAATTGAAAAAATACATTAGACAAGCTATTTTCTAAAGTATTTAGTTGCTTTTAGATATGCATTGCCATACTATATTGAGACCTTTTCTAGCTCAACACAAAAAAACCTCGTACAAGTGCAAGCGATCCAGCTATCACTCGATGAAAGGCAGATCAAGTTAACGGGCACCACACAAGGTAATAATAGTGTTTGTTTACAGTGGGATGCCATGACTAGACTAAGCTCGCCTCATGCTCTGAGTTTCAGAAATATTAACTGCTACTTCGGGGTAATTTAAGATAACATTTTCCTTTTTTGCTGTTTCTAGTGTTCAGCATTAGAAGATTCAAAAATCCTTTCATTCACAAGTTTATTCTGAACAGCATAAATCTGACAGGTCAGCATTTGAATTAGTCTTTCCACAAAGGCACAAACATTGTTTATATATCTCAGATGAAATAAATTTGAAGTAAAAATATAACAGATACATGGCTAACACTTTTTTAGGGTCACAGGGCTCCAGCTCCATTGCCCTCCCTTGAAGGTCACCCAAAAGGGACACTAGTGCTCTGAACACAAAATTAAGTGGTTGGCTATATTTAGAATGATTTGAAAAGTAAAAGAAATCTTAAGATAATGTAATTTTTATTCAACTACCAAACTTTCCTTAATTAAAAACAAGTAAAAAAATGTCAAACATACTGTCACTGATACACCTTTAGTACATGAGTTAGAAGTGAGGGTGAGGTAAGGACAAAGCAAATGTTTTCACAAAGCATCAAAACACTTAAAGTTTGGTGCTGGTTGAGGAAATACTGACTTTCTCCAATAAAACAGTTTTAAGATTTTGCCCTCACAAAAGAATCTCTTTGAAACATTTATAAGTAGTTTTCCTATGAACCATGCATTTCAAATGCTTCTATTCTCAATGAGGAGCTCACTTTAAAATGGTGGATTTAACTCACTGTTGCAAAACAGTAGAGGCACATGCATGAACTACGTAGCAACAACTGATCTCATCCAAATAAAAGCCCAAAAGAACAACAACGCAAAGGCATTCAGAATCATCACGGACAAATAAAAGCACTTTGACATATTCTGAGTTAAAGTTACATCCTACTTCAGTAGATTTTAGTAAAATGTAAATTAATCCCCCAGGGGAAATACACAGATTGTGACTATGCAGATTAAGGAAAACAGTCCGAAAAGTCAAATGGCAATAGGCATGCCAACTTTCTACTGCATATGTCTCTGTGCAAACATACTTCATCTATACTACATGACTCAGTAAGCTCTCCTGTCTTTTTGTTTGCAGAGAAGCACCTGTGCAACCTTCTAAAACACAGAAAACATACATGAAACCTAGTGAAATACTGCTAGTTGAGGAATAACTACCATGTATTTCCTGAAATTTGCACGGTTGTAAACATACAGCTGAATACAATAACTTAATTGTATAAGAACTGAAAGACAAACCTGGACCTGCTGAAAAGCTTTCAGTCTCTTCTTGAATCTAGAAGGTAAAACAAAATCACATCCTCGAGCTAGCAATGCCAACTCCTTTCTTAGATCAGGGTCTTGCCGCAAAGAAATTTCCTTTATCCTCATGCTTTCGGATTTCATATAATGTCTCTGTGCCAGTCCAGGCACTTGAGTCCCAGTAAATAGCAGAGCTGTTGTATTATCACACAGTGCCACTTAAAGCAGCAGCAGCTGCGCCTGAGTTCTGTGATATTATAAGAGACTCAGCTCAACTTCGCCTGCTCCATACATTAAAGGGAACTTGGCTGGAATCACAAAAACAGATTGGAAAGTCACTTTGGGGGCCTGCCCTTTTGTACATGCATTCCAAAGTCTAAATGGGATAGTATGGAAAAAAACAAACCTGTTTGGAGGAGCATCTATAAAAGCAGCTTCCAATTTTAAAAAAGCAAGCCCTAGAGGAATGTGAAGAGGCCAGCCGTGGTCATTTCGTAGCTTCCTCCTCCTCCCATCCCCCCTCAGCTTTTCCTTCTGTCACAAAACACTCACTGTCTAGCTTCAATTAAGTACCTCACCAAAGGATAAGGCTTACTGAGCAGCAATTAAACTCCTTTTAAGCTCTCCAGTCCTTTAGCAGGAACCCTATCACATTGGAAAAATGAAGACAATGAAAAAAGCTGCAAACTTCCATGGAGCAGCTCACCTAGTTTCACATAGAAGTACATTAGGAAGAAGTACATTAGGAATATCAATGATTTACCAAAATCCCCCCAAAATTGACAGGATACATTTTTATTGCTTAAATAGTATTTTTTATAGAACTTAATATCCGTGTATTAGATTGCATGCCTATCACATTTCAGTAGCACTAAAGTTAGAGTTAGCTACCATTCTGCTCTATTTTCAGTTTACTGAATCTTACATACATTTTGTGGGGAATAAGGCTACTTTTTGGTCCACAGCAATCTCCTTCCCAGAAATACACATTTGATAATCTTTTGTGGAAGGTAGTGACATTGTGTCCTTTCTCTTCTACATTTTTATGTACGTTAAGAGATAACACATGAAGTTTTTGCAATATAACACTCTTAGCCCCTCAAATTCTCTAAGATATTTTACGTTGCATATTTTATGTTGCCTGATTAATGCCTCTAAACTGTCATGCACGGGTGTAGTTACTAATAGCATAAATAGAAAGATGTGGCCAGTCTTCTTGTTTTCATCCCTCATGCTCTAAATAACCTTCTTGATTAGATAAAAAACGTATGCAGCCAAGAAACACTGAAACAACTATTTCACCATGAAGCTCAAGTTTTCTTACTTGACTGCATTATTTTAGCTCCACTGTGTTTATCTATAATCTTTAGCTTCGTTCGTCTACTCATAGCCATTCTGTCATATCAATGTATTAAAAAGTCCACAACACACAGCTTGCGAGATTTCGAAAAAGGGAATTTATGAAAAGGTACCAGTGAAACATGACTTGCCTTAATTAAATCCTTTTTACTTTAACACATGTTGTTAGGAAGTAAGTGATGACAGAAAGCCTGTTCTCTTGGTTTTAATTCAGTATCTAGTTTTTCCCCCACCTCCTTCGTTATTGCAACTTATGAAGACATTTATTTATCTCAGAAGTAGAGCAAGTAAGGAGTTGACTAGGCAAGAGTCAGACGTGGTTGGCATGATGAGGCTGTCAACCTGCACAGAACAAAGCTGGCTGTCACTTGCTGCCTTTTAGGAAGACCAAATCAACCAACCTGTGGTAACCCTGGGCCACAAGGAAGCCAGAGGGGAGGCAGGGAATGCAGCGCACAACAGCAGCACGCCTGGAACTTGAGACGAAGGACTGAGGTGTTAGAGTAGAAGAATCCTACTTGGGCAGCAGATGCCAATTCCAGACTAAGATGTTTGGGGAAGGTCAGGAAGGTTGTATTGCACACAGGCAAGGCAGATTGCATTTCAGGTTAGGGAAAAAAGGCCTTCCTTCAAGAGAAGGAAAATATGTAAGGAAAGATATCTGCTTACATAAATTGCTCTGTTTTCATCCCTTCTCACAAGGTAATGCACTCCAGTTCACTAGTACAATCACGGTCTTGGTCGAGGTGGCCACAGTATGTCATTAAGATGACTGGCTGCCACAAGGAGAGTGAGGCCGAAGGACTGGAGCTCCTGTTCACCTGAACCTGCTGAAGGAATCTCAGTAAGAAATTGTTGTTCTGAACCGCACTTTGAAGAGCCGTGAATTTCACTCCCTTTTTCAAATGAAGCTCTGAGTGTGTCACCAGTTACTAATATATTGCATTCAATATTTTGGATGTTCTGTTTCATTGGTTTAATACCACTTCACAGCCCAAGTAGATGGTACATCAATCCCACTGCTAGCTTAATGTTGTTCTAGCCCTACTGTCACTAGCCTGGTTTCAAACCTAGTAGTTATGTACCTGTATGCAGTATAGTTTTTGAAAGCAGACAGGCTGCAGTATGTGAAGAATCTACATGCAAGTGAACATTTAGTCGCAATGCACTGAGAGGTAAATACAGTGGCAGCTCTCACTTCCTTTACACCATCTAAGGAGAAAAAGGTTCAGTACTGCCACATTTAAGCAGGTACAAGCATTACTGAAGACATGTGGTCAAGAGCCCCTTAAGATCAGTTTTCCCCTTTTCAGTCATGAATTAGTCACAGGAGAAAGGGAAAGCTTCCATCCAGATTGAACTAGGAATGTTCAGGTGTAGTGTTACATTCACCCTAACTCTGAATTCTCTCCAGTGAAAGCTAAGGCAAAATCCTTTCCTGGGTGAAGGGCTGGATGCCAGCCACGAAGCTGTTCAAGTATCCTGGCAGCTTATTATTAGCTAGATAAACAGAAGGGAAGATGCATGCTCAGAGCTTCCTTCCAAAGCTAAAGATACACACTATGAATGGATCTGACTCAAGGGACTGTGGTTAAAGAGTTCACCACTTTAGCAGTGGTCTGAACATGTAGTGTAAGACTTATGTGGCTGCAACACAGAAGTATTCAGGTTGGACAAATCTTACTTTGTCCAATCTTACTTACTCTGTTTTGGGGAACAGAGAAGAAATAGAAACCTGAAGCATAACTCAGAAAAACTGAAACGTTTGTCTACAAAATGCAGTTTTTTCTATATTTTCTTCTCAGTGAAAAGCATATACTGACTAGTCTTCTAAAGTCTTAGGAAATTATCAGAAACTGGTCTTAAATCATACAAAAAAAAAAAAGCATCCAAACATTACAGGAAGCTTCCAAGAAAATAAGGAGCTCAATATGTAACAAACTGCATTCAGCCATACAAAACCTGGGTTCCAGACTTCAACCCAATCACGCGAGAACCACGGTGACAGAAGGCCCATTTGGCCTTGGAGACACTTTAAGGCTGCGTGAGTAAACTCAATGGCTACAATGTGCATTATAATTGAATCCTTCAGCCTGCAATGCTGCAGAAATTAGCTTTCCCCTTAACCCAGAACACACACTCTGCCTTATCTCCACAGCAGAGAACACATGCAACTTCCCAAAAGGAACTGACTAGTGAGGGGCAGAGAAGAGCAGTTAGGAGAAGATAATTAAGGCAAGGTAACATATTTCTGAGTACATTGAAGATATATAAGTTAGCATGACTAACTTAGTACAAAGGATATATTTCTGATGTTTTAAGTGGAAAAAGCACTATTAGCAAATTGCTCAAGAAGATATACAAAAAAGTCAATCAGCTAAAGCTGCTAAGCAAAATACAGCTACTATAAGCCAAGAAAAACAAATAAATGAGAAGTGAGAAATATACCAGAAGGATGACAAATGGAAGCAGCAGTTCTTTGCTAGACCAGAGAAACAAGCAGACAATACAAAAAGCCCTAAAAGGATGAGTTGCCCACCTCATCTTCAACAAAGATTGTAACTAGAATATCACCATTATTTAATATTATCTAATCTAGAAATAACTCTTGATAGTCTTTATCTGGCCTTTGATATACTGAGAGATGTTGCAACTAGATATTTAATTTATGCAAATGAGGCATATTTAATTGATAATTACTTGGTTCCCTATTCCTCACTCCACAGTCCAACTGAGTGTCCAGCAAGTCTAGATTTCCGCAAAAAACTTACTGCACAACAGGAGATGCAAGTGACATTGAGCAAACATAACGCTGGCTGGGCAGATACACTATTTACACTAACCTGCACATCTTTAACCCTGCAAGCCAGTGTTAGCCTATGGACCATTATTGTATCACCAGCTCTTAAGGTACAAAGTGAGAAATAAGGGGAAAGATTAAAAAGATGATGTCCATTTCAGTCAGACTGGTATTATGACCAAGGAGAGAAAACACAGCTTAGGCAGGCTCCCTAGCATCAGCAGTACTGCTCTGTTTAACACTGTACACAGCAACTTCCACTGACAAAGTCTAAATAGATGAGGAATGACAATACTTCTTGGACAGAAATCTAAAACTACCCTTCAAGTCTTCAGAAAGGCCTTTGGAGGGAAAAAGCTTCTTTATAGGAATGGACTAAAGCGTCAGTTGCCCGTGTGTGTTATTTTCCATTATTATGACCAATAAACAAAACATTCTCTTCTCAGGAGAATGCATTTCATAGCAAGATTTAATGATCTCAAATTTTAGTAGGATGGGTCCTGTAAAACATGACCTTTTTAGAGAATGGGAACCTGCAAGAATAATTAGAAAGCTGCAAAGAACATTCTGCTTTTTGATCTTGCCTAAGCAACCTAAGCACATTAACACTTATTGACAAGCTGACCCATTCAGGGGTGGGGAGAACCTATTGATACTGATTTTCTAGTATTAAATTCACAAATATTTTTATTTTCATTGACTAAAACCTATGGTCATATGAAGTAAGGATGCACAAAGCTGAAACTTATCTGTTCTTATACTGATGGATAAGGAAAGGGATTTAATAACATCCCAGACATGCAGTTTTCCCAGTTCTTCAGATACTTATTTAACTTGCTTCTTACTAAGACCTTCCCATTTCAAACTGCTTTGAAGAGATCCGAACAAGACGATGTACTTGTGCAATGAACAGAATGACACGGCATTATTATCCATCCCTAACTCTCCTGTGAGTGGGTCACCTCTAAGATCCAGAGCCCAAACAGCTTGTCCAGCAGTAGTCTGACAAAACCCAAGGTAGACAGTCTGCAAAGTACAGACCACAGAAGGAATCAAGTTTCGTTTTTTTTTTTTTTTTTCTTGAAGGATGCAGTGCCTCCACGATGGAACATTCAGACAATTAAAAAAACAGGGAAGACCTGCATGTGTACGTCTTTTCTAATGATTTAATTTTTCCAGTACTCTTGGAGTAGACAAAACAATGCCTGGAGGTTCTTTCCAGAGTTACTGGGAGAATCCCAAGTTTTTAGGAGGTAAGACAGTGAACAGCAAGACGCCAATTAGATGGAAGATATATGTTGATAGCTCAGGAAGGATGGGCTGATCAGATTCTCTGCACATTATGAGAAGAATGCCATGTATGTACACCACGCCACGGGCTGTTATCAGATTAGAAGCAAGATAAGATACATGTCACCTTGCTATGATTACACTGCCTGGACTCCAAAGACATAGCACAAGCCTTTTTAGATTGCTAACTGCATCTGGCAGACTAACTTCAGCAAGCGTCAACACGAGATATTATAAAACTGAAGCCTGGCAGTTAAAGGATAGTAAAGTACCCCGTTCAGAATAATTCTCACATTCTCTGCCATCTTAGGAAAAGATTCAGTTCACATTTTATTTATTTCTGTATAGCATAAGCAGAGTTTTGATGGAAACAGGTTGCTGGAATGGTCTTTACAGGTGAAACCTCTTTACTATTTGTGATCTTCAGATGAACCTGTTCGTTAGACCATGGAAAAAGCTGCACCCAAACCGATGCTACTGAGGTGGCTGTTAAACAGATAGATATAATAAAAATATCTATCTTGGCTAATACAAATTTAAGCTACACCTGCCCTTATAGAACGCTGTTTTTAGATTAACCATGACGCTTATGAAGTGTATCCACAGAGGAAGCCACCGTTTGTGCATTTGGAGCTTATCAAGGTATGCCTGTGCGTAGCAGAACACATTGAAATGAAGTGTCAGTTCAAGCTGATTACAAATGACACTTAGACTTTCCTACAGGAGACAGGTACTTTTATAATGGAGCCTAATTTATGCATTATGCAACTTCTCAAAGTCACACAGACCATTTTGGATATTTACTTGTTTCCAGGTTGGTATTATTTACCTTGTATCACCTTAATTTAGAAGTTGACAAAGTAATCTGGTATATAAAACATTGTCATTCATGTTCTTAGACTGCCCCCCAGCAATTTAGTTAAACATAGGACCAACTGTTCAGTACTTACCACTTTCACATGAACTGAATTTTCAACGAATCCCTTCAGAAACACACAGCTTAGAATTTCATTATTTCCGAAACTAAAATGATTGGTGTACAACAGCTACTTTAATTTGGGCATCATAAGCTAACACCTCATGTAATTTAGTCCCTGAAATCACAAGACCATAATTTTGAGTCAGTGACAGCTGCAGGACAGCTTACTGCATATGCTTGAGAGATCATTGAGAGACTTGCTGTAAGGTACAAATATTGTTCAAGCAGTCTAGCTTACACTTCAGTTGTTACTTGATAAATAAGCCACTGTTCAATATTTTAGGAGATGCCCTTCAGTATGTTAACAGCAAATAAGGCAATGATAAAGGTCATCTCTGTTCCAAATCTAAAGTTTTAACTGAAAAATTTAGAAAGGTGTTTGATGCAAATGAAGACTATTTACGAATACTAATGTCAGACTGAAGTAAGAAAAACCTAGTCTATCGAGTACCTTCAACATAATTTAATTTCAAAATTTGCTTGATATATTAGTCAATGAGATACTCCACAAGAATAAAGACTGTTCACTATATCCAATATATCTAGTAGAATCGTTTACCAAAATCTAGATCAGCTGATTACCAATACAGATCTAGCTTCTATAGGAATAAAATTGTTTAGAAACTGTTCTCCTGATTCTGACGAATTTTAAAAACAGATCAAGTCAAGCAGTTTCATAAGCTCTACAAGCCTTGTTTTGTCAAGGTGATAGGAAGCCCTAGATGAAGACTGTTCATGCTGGGCATATTTACAGCTGCATTTTATTGACAATTTTGCTGTTTCCCTTCTTCACCCACTCAGAACTTCTTTCCTTGCATTCTCCTTTCTCATCTATTTCTATAAATGCTGTGGAAGTCTCCTTGTAATCTTCCAACACATCTTATTTGTTGCCTGAGACACGCAGAAGTTTCTAGTAAGATCTGCACAGAACAAATACATAAGGCTTGTTTCGTATGAAATAGAAACTATAGAACCTAATAGAAACAGTATGCAAAAGGTTATTTAAGCACTACCTCAGCAGCCCTAAGAGCCAGTTATCACTGCTAGTACCTGTGGTCAAGAGATGGTACATGGGTGACTCAAGTTTCTACCTACTATTAATATGGAATAGTGATTGCTGTGGGAAAGAGGCACATCTAACACGAAGTACCAGCACATACTTATGAACACACCACTTGATCACTGGTTAGCTTTCTGTGAAATAACTTCAAATTGTATCTGTTGTTGACAGAATACAAACTAATCTTAACCACCAGTGCACTAGTACGATCTGGTTAACTTGAAGATGAGAACACAATACTTCAACCCAACAAAAAGGAATTATTTTGTATATTGTGACACAGTTAAAACATTAAATTTGGTACCCACTTGTTGTGGACTGTACAAAACAACAAATGAGCTTAACTGGTATCTTTGCCAATTAAGTTACTTAAATTGCCTAATTTTCATTTAGTTCAAAACAGTTGTGTGCAAAGCCTCTACTTTTGAAAGACAGAACCACGATATTACCACTGGAATTTTAGAGATTCTTCCTGTAGCACTGCTTGCTGAAAATTTCCATGCAGCCATTTATTATGTCCAACAACAGACAAACTAGTTCACTGGATGAACTACATTGTTTTGTACTGAAGTAAGCCCACACATACTTTTGGCCTGAAGATCATTTCTTGCTGACAGAGTAAGTGTAGGGCATGTGAAGGAGAGGTTCTCAAAAATCCAAGATGGGTTCTCAGCTGTGGATCCTCTTGCATCTTTGAGGCAAGAAAAAAAAAGCTGTCTTCATAATATCAAGATCTAATTTCCTCCAAGACTGCTCACCTGCTAAAACAATGAACTGTTTCAATGACTGATGTAGATCTATAATTAGCTTAAATGTTTCGAAAGACTGGGAATGGACAAGTAACTGTAAATATCTGAATATAACGATTCCATGCAACTATGAAGGGGGTTTTTTTTTTTTTTTTGCTTATTTGCTTTTAAGCAACAGCTACTCCTACAGGAAAGAGTGTCTCTGAATAACCAGTTTCAACCAAATATTTGCATTTGTCCTGTGTCAGGAGTCACGTGAATTTTAATTTTAAAGAAAGCCACATATAGTTCCAAATTCAGTTTTTCAGCACTAGAAGTGTCAAAAACTTTAGAAATGGTTGCAGCATATAAGGAATATTTATGAGTTCCCAATAGGATAGATATATCTCCTCTTTCATGTAGAACTGCCACTTTGAAAGAGGACTATAAGAGATTACTATTTCTTCTAACAAAGCACAATGTGTAAACAAAATAAATACTATTACTGCCAAGCATAATATTAATGTCCCTGGGTCCAATATACAGCAATAATAAAGAACACTACCAAAAGGCTGTAACAGTGAATAAGTGTTTGTCATTTTTACATAAAATGAATAACTGGTTCTCTAATCAGGATAACGGTTCTTCTGTTCCAAGCTACTCAGTACAGCAAAGCTTAAGAATAACACAGGATATACCACTGGTACTGCTTATGTTGACCATTATTATCTCACCCCAGTTGAAACTAATAATGATTTTCTAGGAATACCTATAGTTACAATCTTCCAGACCTTTATATGAACTTCTGGCTGTCCTTCCTTTGTTGGCACCATAGAAGGACCTTTACTGTGAACACGTTAGTGCTGACATCTGTCATATTGCCTTGTTATCATCCTAAAAGTACATCAGCTTGATACCAGGTTATTTACAGTCTGCTTTTAAGTCACAGGCTTGAGTTGGAAGCCAAGTCTGCCACCCTCCCAACCTACTGATGGGAGACAGCACCACTAACACTAGCTTTGCTCAACGTGGAGTTCGGAAGTACACATGTTATGTAAGACTGAGTACGGTCTAACCTAGTTTGCCATGCAATCCCAATGAAGCTAGTGTTTCCCAGGCTGTACTTAACACCGCTTCTAGTGTTAAGGTGCACGAGGTAGCAATTCTGATGCAGGCAACATGCAAAACAAGACACTTGAAATGCCAAGACTGACCAAGTTTAATGATGTTTAATAATGATCAAAGTGAAAACCTCTCTGGATTTGAAAGCTCATTCCTCTTACTTTTCTAGTATTATATGAGCAGTTTCTCTCCTTGTTAACAAAAGGAGGTTCCCCAAAAACATTACAGCCCACTTGGAGAACACAGAGACTGATCTAAAGGATGCAGATCTAAGCCTTGCTATCCACCCTTTAACTCAAGCCATCAGTTCAGTTGTTCCAATAAGCAATTATTAGTGCAGTTATGCTTAAACCTTTGTCTTAACGGTAGATGGTTTCATTTTAGTCTCCCTTTAAACTAAAATGGATTCTAGTAGTACCACTATTTGAATCGACTAACTGGAAACTGAAATCCTTCAAGAATGGCAGTGATGAATAAAGCTATACTGCAATATAGTAAAGCAGTAGGGAAAATTACAAATTAGAGAAATACAAGACAATGAGTTTTAATAATTGTCATAGTATAAATGAGCAGGAACAGTTTGCTTTTCAAGAAAAGGATATACAGAAACCAACCTAAGAAGTATCTTTATATTAAAGATTGACCCTGCAGAGAAATGGAAAATAACTTTGAACTTCGTCAGATCATATCACATTCTGTCTGCAACTCCCCTCCCTTCCAAAATGCCCATAGGGAATTCTGTGAATTGTTTCCCCAGATGCCTAGCACACCAGCTGGTTTGGATTAAACATCTTGCCTGCGGCATCTTTTAGGCCTTGAGGCCTGGCATTTTTGACAGTGTGATGAACAGTGTACAATTGTGTATTCTCCATATGTTTAAGATAATTTAGAGTGCCAGAAACACTGTTAAACCCATGTACAGTAGTGATAAGGGTTAGAAGAAAGCTACAGCAACAATTCCTCAAGTTTCAAAGTTACAGCTCTAGAATTTCTTGACTATTTTATAGTATGCTGTTTTTAAAGACAATTGTAGAAGTTTGTCTATGCCTCTGGTTTCTTGTTATTTTAATACATTTAGCATATAAAAAAATCACAAATCTACTTGAAGACTATTGAGTGCTAGCAAGCACTTTAGCTCACATAATGAAGTTCACCAGAACTTTGCAGTTACTGTGCTTGTAGACAAGTTACTTGTGCAACAGACACAAGACAGACACTGACCTCCCTGAGTGACATCATACAAGCAAAGGCAAAGTACCTTCCCTAAGGGAAAATTAACCAAAAGCATCTAAACAAACACTGTTTTGTTTTCACCCACATCAAAACACACTCTAAGATGAATTTTCATGGTTGAATTCTGTATGCATTTCAAGACTGGTATTCCACAAAAGCATTCTACAATACTTGGCTTTCTAAAAACAAACTTGTATTATGAAAATGGTGTTTCCTACACAGTCATACTTACTACTTAGTAATGACCTGTGGATATCAGCTTTCTGTTACCAGCTTTACTGCTTGATGTCCTTCGGAAAAGTTCCAATAGGAACATTCCCAGAGACAGCAGAAGTTGTACAGCAGCCTTACCCATAATTAAATGCAGTGATTCAGCTCAATGACACCAAAAAAGTATCCTACCAAAACAAATTTACTACCTATATGCTCCATTACAAGAATTCTTTGTTAAAGCTTTTCTTACTGTATACAGAAGATGCCTATGTTGACTTCTGTAGTCCTAAAGAAAATCATCCTCCAGTTCTTTATGACTGGAAGTAGAAACCCTTTCCAAATGTCACTCTCGGGGACACAGAGTTAAGCAAATTATTATTATTAAGCATTTTTTAGAACTGTTACTTAGAGTTTAAGTCTCGGTCACTAGAGCTACAGTACAAGCTTTCTTTTTTAAAAAGTTATTCAAAACATTGTCTTCTACTTCTAGAAGCATAAGTGAAGCATAACAATGCCAAGGACCTCAAGCTCAAATGAAGTAGGTAAAAATACTGTGGCTCAGTTTATGAACAATGGTGAAGTGCACAAAGCCAGATGCATCACTTTTGACACTGCAGTGGGTAGTTTATGACTGCATGAAAAGGAAAAGGGGTATATTCTGCTTTCTGTGCAAAAATCCACTGTCATGACAGAACATGTTATTATGCAGCTCTTGGGATATCTTAAGAGCTGGTGCTTATTCCAAATAAAATTTACATTTCGAAGATTAGGAACCTTTTGCATGATGCTTCAGTTCAGCTGAATAAAGTCACAATTAAGTTTCTTATTGCATAGAAACTTCCGTCCAACTCTTTGGATGAAAAAACCACCTACCTACACCCATCTAGTTTGCTTCTCAGCGCTATACAAGTGATTCCAATTAAGCAAATAATGTTACACCTTCATGAATCTCTTATTTCTTCTTTATGGTACCTACTTAAAGCAATCAACATACACGAAGAGAAATTAGAATAAACAAATTAGTGATGGAATACATCATGTAACAGTGGCATGTAATGGAAACTCTTCCTTTGCTCACTTATCTGACGCAGGAATGGACTGAGCATCTGCTAACTGCCTACATTTCACTAGAACAGAAAATACTACGGTACGAACATAAAGGAAAGAGTAAATCAATTGTCATGCTTTGTAGTCTGGATAGTGATTATGCATAAAATACAGCTCTATTATTATAAAGGCAATCTGACAAGTTTTGGACTCTGTGATGTCTTGAATCTAAGAAGTGAGTACTCCAGGTTGAACTAGATTTGAAAATTAATATTTAAGAAAAAAATAAAGGTAACACTTCAGATTAAATGTTTTAGCACAAAACTGTCATATTGTTATGCCAGTGGGTAAAAATACACTCCACCCATACCAACCCGAGATGGCTTGCCTGGGACACGAGAGGGTTTGGCCAATGGACTGTGTCAGGCAGGAAGGTATGGAGACTGGCTGAGAGCAACAACCACTTACAACTTGCCAGTATTATTAAGTAACTGGAATTTATAGCACTACAGCAGAAACAGCACGCCTCTGTTAACAACTCCTTTGATACAAGGCAGATCATACATGCAATGCTTAGTTTCATCAGTCATCACACTTTCTATTCCGTGTTTTTTTTTTGTTTTTTGTTTTTGTTTTTTTTACTATTTCTGAAGAGGCCTACAAGTTAGAATGAACTGAACTGCAAGCCACAAAAAAAAAAAAGTCAGGCTGGGGACAGGGATGCCATTCTTGCATAGAAGACATTGTCTTTTATCAACCAAGACCTTCTTAGAACGGAAGCACTGAATGTACCATGCAGTACCAAAACAATTACTTTGTTAATATGCAGATTCAGCAGAGCCAAATTTGAGTCTTGGACTAACAATAGTGCCTGGTATCATCAGACAGAGGAATATTTGCAGTCAAGGCAGTATTTTGTAAAAATAACAGTGCAAACAAACACAGGGAACTCACAATTGTGGACAAACGCATTTACAGTGGAAGGACTTCTTATGGGAAGCATGGTATTTGAAGCATCAACACCTGACTTTGGTTACTTCTTGCAAAACTAAGTTAAAGAAGAAATGACCAGGAACTGTGATCTGTTTACTAAACTAAATAAATAATCTCTGTACACTATTATGTCTGATAATCTGATAAAACATTAGATATTTAGTATAAAACATTAAATGCATTTGATGCAGGATACCCTATTAGCCAAGGCTATCTGCCCCATCTATCCAAGTTTTGGCTATTAAAATTATTTGTTCACAAAGGCATTATGGAAAACCACTTTCTAAAAGTAAAAAAAGGTTATTTGTAGCTTTTCTACCACTTGGAGTTTGTTCATGACTTCAGGAACACAGAAATACAGATACCTGCCTTATCCTTACTGCACAGGACAATCCTTCAGAAAGCAGGAAGCACTTATCCTGACCGTTCCTTACATGTGCTGTACCCACTGGAGTGATCAGGACACGTACATTATTAGCAAGACAGATCAGTATTGCTTATTTGAAGTTACAGCTCAAACTAGGGTAGATATACCACATTAGTCAGCTGTACCAGATCAGGCATCTTACAATGCTTCCCATTCTGCAGTTTTAAGGAATCAGAGCAATACTTTATAGATAGAAAAATTATTGGAAATAAAATCAATCCATTTTTCAGTTTGTGTCAGGCACATAAAACTTATAAAAAGCAACAGAACTCCAAGGAGCCAAGACAATGTTTCAGAAGCTCAGCCCACTGAACACTGATGACATGCCAACATTGACATTTCATGTCCTGTGGTGCTGCTTCGCTTCCAGACACCTCCTGTGGAGGAACTAACTGCTTGTATAACTCAAAGCCACAACCACAAAATTCACTTCAATTTCAACAAATAGGTCTAATAACTAAGAAACAGACTTACTACTCTGGTTCCTGAAGATCTACGTGTTCCTTTAACATTAGAAACTTTCCTTGAGCTGGATGAAGTTGACAATGGAAGAGTAGTGGAAAGTTGAGGAGGACTGAAAGACAAAGGTAGTCTGACATCTCCTAATACGCTTTGCTTGGAGTCAGAACCCGTAGCAGCAAACCTCTCCTTTTTACTATTTCCTGAATCTCCATTTCTGATCTCAGTTTTCTCCTCATTCTTGATCCTTCTCAAGCAGTCCTTTAATATCAGCTGAGTTGCAGGCTGGCTAAACCAGCACAAAAACAGTTCATCCACCTTCATTTTCAATACAGGTTGCAAAACCTTCCCGGGTGTCATTTTCTACAAGTTTCCCTTCTTGTTGGAAGAAATTCCAAACAAAGGTCTGAGTTATCTACTTATTCCACATAACTTCCAGAGTTTCACAGAAGCCAAGGGTCCTGTTAAAAACAGCAAAACACTTATTTAATGTTACAGTTCTAACAAAGTGCTGGCAGTTATTCCCCTCTGATATCAGCAGGTGTGGGGAGAGACGTGATAGCATGAGATTACAAAGGCACAGAAACATTTTGTAAGCATAAGTCATTAATTAGAAGCCAAATCCAGAAAATTGCTCTTCCTAAAAGCATCCTTTGTAAGTGATGGAGAGTGGAGAAAAAGAAACTGCACCCAAGCACAGCTGTCTAACAAGTGTTCTCCAGGAACGTATAATAAATATTCATTTGGGACAAACTGGCTTCAAAAATTGTAGTTGAACTTGGAAATAGCTACCTACAAGCAAACAGCTCATGCAGAGCCTGGGGTGATAGCACAGAGAAGACTTAAGAAGCAAGCCTTTCAGTGAGAGGGTTTGGGGCTAAGTCCTAAGGCTGGATTTTCATCCTGAAGGCTGTGCACGCTTATCTGGTACCTCTTATTAAAAAAAAAAAAAAAAAGAGGAGGAATTGCAGGGTTTCGCTATTTAAGCCCCTCATGGTTTAGCCTTCGCCCTTACACATGCTTATAGCGGCGCTGACACTTTAAGCCCTCACATTTACGAACACAGAACCCACGTGCTGTGGGGACACACAAGCCCCGCTGCCGAGGGAGCCCTGGCACCGCCACCGCCGCGTCAGCAGGCAGCGAGCCGCGGCCATGCCCCGCCTCCCCCCCCCCTCTCCCCGCCCTCGCTGAGGCAGAGCCGCGGGCGAGGCCCCCGGAGGCTGCCGCCCCCCCCCCCTTCCCCTTCCCGCCCTCCCAACGCCACACCTGCCGCTAACGGCACACCTGCGGCCGTTGGCGAGCGCGCGCACGCAGCCCAACCGCAGGGGAGGGGGGGGTAAAAAGCGCCCAACGGCAGCAGCGCGCGCGCGGCCCCGCAGGAAAAGGCGGGAAGGGGCGCGCGGAAGGGAGGGGGGGGGGGCGCGCGCACAGCACCCACCTGCCCCGCGCGGCGCCTCCCGCCGCCGCCTTCAAATCCGCCCCGCCCCGCGCCCACCGCCCCGGCCCGCCGACATCTCGCGAGAACTGCCCCGCTCCCGGGCTGGCGGCGGGGGGTTGCCGCGGTAACGAGGAGGGGCGGGGAGGCGCCGCCATTTTGTGCCCGCCTCGCCTCGCCTGGGGGTGTGGTGGGGCTGCCCGACCGTGTCGCTGCGTCCCCACAGCCTCCCCGCTGCCTGCCCGCTTCCCTCACTCCCCCTGAGCTCACAGAATTGTCTAGGTTGGAAGAGACCTCAAGATCACCGAGTCCAACTTCTGACCTAACGCTAACAGTCCCCACTAAACCATATCCCTAAGCTCTACATCTAAACGTCTTTTAAAGACCTCCAGGAATGGTGACTCCTTCATGTCCCTGGGCAGCCCGTTCCAAAGCCTCACAACCCTCTCAGTAAAGAAGTTCTTCCTAATATCCAACCTAAATTTCTCAATGGCTTGTACACTTCTCAATGGCTTGTTACATAGCATGGTCTTGCCCAGTGCAACTTTTTCCTTGGCATTTTGTACATCAGGGGATCATCAATATTTTTACTTCAGATCCCTACTTCGATTTCCCTGTATTTCCCTTATGTGGCTGTGCTTCACTTCTGCACTCTGCTTCCTTTAACATGAGAAGTGTGCTGAACATTTCTGCCAAGTTGATGCCACGGATCCTTGAAACACTAGTGTGGAACTGAGCTGTACCAGAGATGATACCATTTACATATTTCAGTGGTTTCAAGCGAAGGACTAAAAATGCAGACAAGGTTAACATAGGATATGTGAAGGGATGACCTTGCTTTCTAATTTCTGGGGCCTTGGAGAAAGGACAAAGTGAAGGAAAAAATAAGGTGAAGCACAAGATTAGATGCCATGAGAGAGATCTGATAGAGATCAAAACAATTATATTCTGATAATACTGAGAATGTTAGTATTTGGCAAAAACAATGCTGCCGTTGTAAGCATTTTGAAAGGCTTTGACTTACTGTTATAGATGCCAAAAAGCATTTACACAAGCCCTAAAATGAAATTCTGCATTCAAGAAAACCTGTGAGGTGTTGGAATTTTTTGAGGGAATCTCCACTTTTTGAAACAAAGTAGTGCTTTGTTTTCCTTCACCTGGTTGGAGAAGTTTAGAAAGACTGTTTTGGACAAAAAAAAACAAAAAAAAAAAAAAAAAAGGATAAAATGGCATTATTCTAAACTTGTGTAAAGCGTTCAATATAAAGCAGAGGAAGCAGGTGTCAAAGTGTGGATAAATCTGTAAATACTGTGGAAGTAGTTTTAAAGCAGGGGAAGGGAAAATGAGAGCTCTGTTGTGGATCACGGTAAGATATTTGGCCTAGAACTGAAGGGCTGAATTAAGAAGACTGATAGCAGAGCCACAGACATGGAACAAAGAGGACTTTTAAAACATTTTGAATGCCTTTGAAGCATTCCTTAGTGATGGTGTAGCCATCTGCTGATTGACATGCTGAAGACAGGTGGCAAGAAGGGGATCAGAGAGTGAGTTGACAGAGTTGTAGAGTTGGATATCATCTGCATAGAGATGATGCCCTTTGTTGAAACTGGCAATGAGATCTCCCAGAGGAAAAGGAGAAATAAGAAAAAAGAAATGAAAAAATATCTGAGAAATACACACAGTCACAGTATTCTCCCGTGCATGCTAGTGTATATTCAAAGCAATTTAATTCTGACTTTATTAGAATTTGTCATGATTAACATTGGTATGAGAGAGGAATCAATTCCACATGTCTTCTGTTAAACTAAAGTGCTTTGGGCACCATCACCAAGTCATAAAAATACTTGCAATTGACAGGGATATTTTGAACATGCCTCTGGATGGATCAGGTCTCTTCAACAGCATATCTGCCATTAGGGATGTGTGTTTGGAGAGTTATATGAGCCCCAAAAGTTGGCCCAAAGTGGCAGAATACCTAAAATTAACCTCTTTGTTCTTCCACCAAGGACTGAAACTTGAAACTTATTTCTGACCATGATTTCCCTGTTTTTGCTGGCATGGTAAGTAAAGAGGCTGTGCCTTTTCTATGTTGGTTTCAATGTAAGGAAAACAGAAATCTTTTCTATTGTGTTACAATGTCTCTGTTTCAAGGATGAGCTCCTTCAAAAAGTCTGGTTGAATAATTATGATCTATAAAAGCACTGAGCATGCAATATCCTACTGACACCTGAAAGCTGAAGTGACGGGGTCACGGCCAGTGTTGTTAAAGATGCAGACTACTCGTTAGGTAAGGCAGGAATCTGTTCATAAGAAGTGCAGGAGAGTGCTGTACCGGTGTAACTCACACCAGTTATTAATAAGGGGGTCCTTGTGTGAAGCTGTGCCGGGCAGCGGGGCTAGTACACCCATACTGGTGTGTCCATGTAGTGCAGCACCTCCCTGTAGTTTTTGGAGGTGCTTAGAGGTGCAGAAACTGAGGAGCCACATTAGCTTCCAGTTCTTGTTGGCTCTGTTGCACACAGCTTGTTTCTGACCTTGTTTTACCAGTGTTGATGCTCAAAGTGATCCCAGCAGTACTGCTAATGTACAGGCATGGCTAAATGTAAAAGTCCTTTGCCCTGCTTTGTCACTCTTGCAGTGACACCAGGCAGTGGTGCTCATTGGGAATATTCCTGCTCTGTCAGCATTTCATGTACAAGAGGGACTGGGCTTTTTCCCTCATACCCTTGGGTATGTACACCTTAGAAATCTGGCTAAGAAAGAGTTGTCTGCACTCCCTTTATGCTTGGTGGGAGTGAAGAGACATTTCTAAGGCCTGATTAGCTTTGTCCCGAGATAGACATCTAACATAAGTCAGATGAATCGTGGCTTAAAAGTGCTCGTTTTTACCTACTAAATAAAGATACAGATTGTTGTCTGAGGTATCCACAACTGCATTTTCGATGTCTAAAGTTAGGTCAGGTAAATGCATGTGCAGTAGCAAGCATAACTGGCTGCACAGGGCTGTGCTAGATGTCGCCTTATGCAATGTCGAAAGTAGAGTTGTCACTGTTCCACAGGGCAAGTAAGGTTGAGGTGAAATTCATGCTCTAGATCAAAGCAAGGTTCAGCCGGCAGGATCTTTCTGAGTCCTTATTCTAGAGCTTTGCAAATGTGTGTTATATGGGGAGGAGAACTGCAGTATTTCCTTAGGATGTTGCTTTAAGAAGAATATTTAATTTCGCTCAGACTTCTGACAGCGCTTTTGCTGACACATTTCACAATTTTCAAATTTAGGCATCTGAAGTTAGGTTCTAACCTATATATAAGAACGAAAATAACTGTGTCCTGATTCCCTAATGTGTTAACGTAGTTGGAAGTAAGTGTGCTGAATATTTCTGACAAGCTGGTCACTTTTTTTAAGTTGCTATAATTGAAAATTTTGTCCAGAATTGCTCATTGAGGATGCGCTGCCAAGGTGATGTTCCTCATAAACCTGCTTACGGTATGCTGTCAGAGAGACTTGAGGGGGAGAATAAAAGCTGTGTTCCACTTACTGCAAGATAAAATCTAGCATTCTGTCACTTAAAGAAAAATTGTTAGTCCTGGTACTATTTTGGGGAGGGGGGCTGGAATGGAGAGGACGTTGGGTGCTTTATGCAGCCTCGTTTAAACTGAAGGCTAAGAAAATGTTAATAACTGGGAATCCCTTAAACTACCCACCCATACCAGCTAACCATGCCACTTCATCCTTTCTTGCAGCTGCTTACCGAAAATAGAGCTAGGATGGTGAACTACAGATCATATGGCCTCCAGAAGTAGCATCATATGCAGAGAAAAAATGTCAGCAATGCTGACTTGGTGCACATGTTTTGCAGCCAGCTATGCTCTGAGAAGAACATGAGAGTGAGACCTGAGGCTTGAATTTTGTCGACCTCCTACCACTTTGAGGTGGAATACTGCAGTTGTATCAGTTCTGGTTGATTGCTTGCAGATTTGCAGCTCCTTCTGTGCAAATGGGAGGTATAATTACAAATTCCTTTGTAGGTTATCAGTTTGTGTCCTGGCTCCAGGCATTTCAGCATTCTGTGTTTGCAAACACATTTTATTTCCACTTTAGCACACTGTGTAGTCAGACTAAGGCCTGATTGCTGGCTTTCTCTTTACGTGAGTGGTTGGTTTCATGTGGGAGTATTTACATTCCTGCAGGAAAAAAAGAAAGAGAGCATAAAATGCAGACACTGTAAGAGCAGGTGCATTACAAGCCAAAGTAGAAAATTGGTTCAGCAGTTGTTTTCCACCATGGCTTTAGATTAATTCTACTGCATATCACTGCGGGGCTAGCAGTGAACATTTCTTGAACGTTTTGCTGAATTACTATCAGTGTGATGTTTTTTCCACAAGGCCCCTGGCTCGGGCGATGTTTACAGCAGTCCAGATGTGAAGGCTGGTTCCTCATTAAGTCCCCCTGATCTTCTAATCCCAGGTTCACGTATTTCTAGTGCTGTATTTTATCCGATGGTTTTATCTAGCATTGTATCCAGGTCACCTGGAGTTTATGGAAAACTGCTTGAAATGCAGTCTCTTGGGTGGTGTTTAACAAGGTGTGCATGAGGATGTTTATGGGGTGTGAGAATGGGAGCCTATTCATTCTCCATGGTGAGTGTTACCGAGCCCAGTTCTCTTCCAGCCTTGTCCTGGTGCAACCATTAGAGGGAAGAGGAGGCTCTCAGCCATTGCAGGCAGCAGCCTGCAGTGTCTGCCAGCTACTTTCTGCTACCATGCTGTGAACCGTGCCTGGCTGCCTGGCCCATGCATCTCCACCACCTGGCTAGGACCCAGTCTGAAAAAATGAGAATTAAAGTTGTTTTGGGGTAGAATATGCATTTCCCTGCGTATCACCAGAGCAGTCTTTGTGAGATTACCAGGGGAGCAGCATAAAACAGATAATGCCTCTACTCATTTTCTACCCCG
Source organism: Anas acuta (assembly GCF_963932015.1). NCBI lineage: Eukaryota > Metazoa > Chordata > Aves > Anseriformes > Anatidae > Anas > Anas acuta. The sequence continues at coordinate 69,838,218 of NC_088979.1, forward strand.
ACAGTTCTAAAGAAATGTAAGTCATGCGACCGGCAAGTGTATTTTATCACTTGGCATACAGAAGGGTTTCTGAAATAATGCGTACTTCTAGGGGATGGTCTTTGAATATCTGTGCACATACGTCTGTACATAAAGAAAAACTTCAGTAAAACATAGGATTATGCTGGCTACTAGTGCGCTAATTAGCTCCATGCACTAAAAATAATCAACGTAGTTAATTGCTGGATTACAGCACAATGAGAAGCAGACACCTAATAAATCACACTTTTTTATTATTATCTGTTAAGTGTCTGGCTGCTTGAACAATATTTTACAACTTTGGTTAGATTTACTCTGTGCACTTCAAAGCCAGTAGCAAAACTTCCAGTTCTCATAATGCTATGGGATCAGACACTTACGCTCAGGGGTATTTAATTCACCACTGCATTACTCCAGTCCCAAGATCTGATCTGTGATTTGACCACTATTTTCATTCAGCAAAATTAAAAGATCAACTATTCCTAAATTTATGAGCTAATTAGTACCCTAATACAAACCACATTTATCATTTTCCTGAGTTTGCTTAATCCTTCTTCGTTACAAAAGTCAGGTCAGATATCCATAAAAGCTTATAGGGAAAAAAAAAAGAAAAAAAAAAAAAAGAAAAAAGATTTGTTTTCATTTCCATTAGGGAAAAGTAAAAATTCCAAAAGATTTTGGGTAGACAGAGCCACATTCTTTGGCTCTCATTAAAGTCTTTTTAGTTACAGTATTAAGGGGAGGAAAACACTGCAGCTCTAGGCATAGGTCTGCAAGGTTGCCAACACCAATAATTTTATCACAAGTTTAATAAGATTTAGTATTTTTCTTATAAAGCTGCAGCTTCAGAGTCTCATGATTATGAAACAATATTATCTTCCATTAAATATGCATGTTAAAAAGAGCCCTTGTTGCACAGAAAATCTTGGAAGTATAAAATTAATGGCTCAAAAAATCTAATTAAAAATTATAGGAGCCCCAAATTAATTATTTTACAATCAAGACTTTAGAAGCCATCTCAGATTTTTAGAAGTGTTTATTCATCTAGACGTTGTGCCAGCAGCGTCACTAATTCCAGCAGAATGGCTTTTCAAGTGTTTCTGCACAGGATCTGGTGCTACATTCTTGATATTCTTTTCCTGCTGTAGAAATTTAGTTTAAGAGACAAAAAACTACACGTTTTTGTGATTTAAATGCACCAGAGCACTGCGACGTAGGGTTAAGAGTCGGTTACATATTTCAGGTATTGGAGCCAGACAGCAATTCAGTCTAATAATGTGCATGTCTACTATTTCCTGAAAATTTGCTGCTACATGACCCCTTATATGCATATGCGTGACCCTACAACAAACTCTGTTATCTGGTGCCAAAAAATGGCATTAGCTTCAGCTGCTTTATTAAATTGCTACCCAAGCTGGCTCGCATTCACAGTGAACAGGACGCGGCGTATCCGCAGCTACCGCCTGCTGTGCCAGCCAACAGGGGAGCCTCCGCTGCCGGCCGCATTTGCTGGAGTTAGGTACAGGGGAAGAGCGAAAGCCCTTTGAATGCTGGGCTGGGGTGTTCTGCATGCTGCTACGAGGCTGCTTGTCCTGCTCTCTGAAGAAGGCACTCCGGGCGTGCTGCCTCCTGCGTGCCGTGAGCCCCACGAGTCCTGCTCAGGGCCCCGTCTCGCCCGGTCACTGGTGATGCCGGGTAGTCGGCAGAAAGCGGTCTGGTTGTTAAGGAGCACTTGTCAATTAGGCTGCAGCTGTGCCTGGCTGTACTGTTCCCAACTAAATCTTCTGTCCTGGAGACAAGGTTAAGGAAGTAGGTCCTTGTCTCCCTTCAAGGAGACGAGGTTAGAGAAGTACGGCCTGTAATTAATGTCTAGCTTTTAATATTATTGGCTGAAAAGAGTTGCAAATGTGACAGCAGACAGCAACTGCCAAGATACAGATACAGCAAACTCAGAAAAGATCTTAGTCATTAGAAGACCACCAGAATAATTTGAAAAGGAGAAGGAAGAAGACAAGGTTTGTATAATGTCCCACATGGTCCTAGGGAAAATAATTTAGGCTAAATATTCTTTGGATGTATGGAGAGCATTTGCAGGGCTAAATTTATCCCGGTGACACAGACATTGCTGGGCTTGAGCTGGGTTCCTGATCTGACCTGCCCTCCAGAGGAGCCTGTTGTTATCCCTTGGTTGGGAAAGGTCCCCGTGTCCTCAGGCTAAAAAGGCCTTTGGGAATAGCCCCCATGGTAACATAAAACCAGATTGTACTAATTTCAGCTCGGGCATTCCCTGACTGCTAGTGCCTCCTCCCACAGCCCTACTGGCCCGGCTGCGTGTACCTCGCTCTTCCGCAGGGAAGGGCGCTAAGAACTCTTATGGCAGGATCAAGAGCTGAATGCTGCTTTTCAACAAAATACCTTTTTTTTTTTTTTTCTTTTTTGTTTTCCTTCCTAATTTCCTTTTGTACTATGTTGTACAAATTTCTCTTACGTGTGTCTCACACGTTTTGTATTCACACAGAGAACTTCAAAGAAGAAGTTCCAAATAAATGTCAACAGAAGTAAGCACATGCAGCACGTTATCCTTACTGTTCCGGACTGTGAAATGCACTTTATATGTTTGTCAGAAGTGTGTGCTTGTTTCCCATCCCATTTGGGACAGGGAGCAAACATACTTGAATTACTTCAAAATTGCATGCTTAAATCCTGATCTATGACAAACACATCTTAAGTTCAGTATCTTAAGTAACATATCTTAAGACAAAGTATCTTAAGTTCATTTTTGTGTTTCTGGTTATGTAAAACACCCAGCACTTTCTTCCTTTGTGTGTCTCTTTGGTATCAGTTCATATTAACTTATAAAATCTTGCATTTTAGTGACTTCTATTCCTGCTAGTCCTGAAGAGGTAAGTGCCCTGGGAACAGTAGTTGGACGCTATTTTTCTTGTTCGTCAGTGTAGCTGTTAGTGGCTTTCATTGCAGAGCCTCCCTTACACCAATACAGCGATGACATGTAATGTTTGGTTCCTAAATTGCCCTTGTGGGGCTAAGTTGGAAAAATTAAGCCTGTTTTTTTTTTTTTTTTTTAAATCTGGAACTTGACTGAAATGGATATATTCATGTGTCTTTAGGTTCTGTTCTTCGCCCAATACTCCATTGCTGGTGGATCACAAGTTACCACTGAGCATTCACAGTTTCCTGGCAATCTTTTTTAATTTGAAAGAGGTAGTTCAACATCAAGAGCTTCTGCTTTAAAATGTTTTTGTCATGTCCATTGTCCCTGACAGTGGGAGCACGTAAGCCGTTCCTGAGAGTGCTTATGTGCGTGCTTTTTCCACAGGCCTCACTCCTTTGGCTTTACCCTGTGGCTGTGAATTTGCCCGAGCTGTTAAGGTAAGTTTATGGGTTTTGCACAGAAAATGGCCAGTGAGGAGGCCCAGCGTCATGCAGAGCTCTGCATTTCCACATAGGGAGCTTGAGTAGCAGTGTTCCCTCTGGCTTGTGAAGGCCACCTCACATCTATGGGCTGTGGGGACGTCTCCCTGAAGGGGAGGCTCATCTCTGCCCTTCCCGTGAGAGAGCTGTGCGCCAGCTGCACGCGTGTAAGGGGAGGGAATGAGCACAGAACTGGCTTCCCCTCCAGCACCAGGTGTAGTACAGCCTGGAAGGGCAGCTCACTGCTACGTTTGTAACACAGTGCCTTAACAATTAATTGCTCCACTGCAATTTTAATTAAATGCTCGTGGCGCCGATGGTTAATCATTCCTTGTGGCTTAAGTACTCCAAACAAATAGAAAATAAATAACTTTAATTATTTAAAAACGAGATGGGGTAATTCCATGCATCTCTAGAAGAAATGAACTATTGATGGAGTTTTAAAAACCACATTCATGCAGCGTCATTATCCTCTTGTTTTCCTGGAGACATCTTGTCCATGTCCAAGTGTCCAAGCATGCTACATCAGGAGAGTGGTGCCAAGCTGAAGTTGATCTAACCCATTGTTGCTCTGAGGCTGTGCTTCACAACCAGCAGGACAGTTTTCCAAAATGGAGCCACCAGTCCTTTCGAAATAATGAGATACCCAATGCTGTTTCTTGACAAAACTTCTGGGAATTGAAATGAAGCATTACAATAATTCAAGGTATCAGGCAACTTGAAATGATTCAAGAGGCTATGTTTCTTTCTTGAAAAGCATTTTAAAACATATTAAAAGACTTCGGTAAGCCAGCATCGAAATTGTGGGTACATATGGGAAACAGATTTGGTTTCTCCCCCGTTTTGTGCTTGTTCATTTGAGCGCTCTCAGGAAGATGCCTGCTTTTTCCCTCAGTGGCTGCTTCTCACGTGTTGTAACCTACATAAATTCTTAATGTTTTACTATACTTTTTGCAATGGAGATGTTATTGGTTAGGTAATAAGAAAAAAACCCAGTTCTACGGTGTAATGTGCATTTTTTGCACCTTATGAGAATATTGAATAGACTTCATTATTTTTTTCAATACAAGTCTGAATTCTACCATTTGATTACCTGAACCAAAAGCATTTCAATATGCCATCCATCACCCTGACCAGTGTAAAATGCTGAATATTCAGATTAAATTGGAACTTTTTTTCTATGAATAAGGAATTTGATTCAATTCTATAATATACAGTGTCTCTGGGGAGAGGAAATTGAGCTGAAGGTCGCTGAAGGCAAGTGAGAAAATTGTATTATCCAAATACAAAATTCTTTTTCTTATCATCAAAACCTGAAATACAGCCATGGGGAATAAGGGGGTCAAGAGAGAATTCAATTAGAGATGAAAATGGAAAAGGTGCATTTTTCAACTTACCTTTCATTTTTCCAAACAAGTGGCAGCAGTGAGCTGTATGAGGACAATGAAATATTTGTCAAGCGGTTTGAACTTCTTTTTTTTTTAATAGAATTCAGAAAACATTCTCAATCAGTTATAAAGAGATAGTAAAACTCCATATGAACATGGAATCTCCAATTCTTTATAACCTTAACCATTTCAGTTTTGGGTTGTTCATCAGTGGTGCAAGGAAGAGAATGAGTATCTAATTGTAACAATTTATGTGCATAGAATTGTATGGTGAAGGAAAAAAAAAATTCTCAAATGCTCATAATTAGTTTCCCCTGCAATTTTCTGCAGTTTTCCCTCTCTGACTCATAATGCTAAATGATTAATGTTCAAAATAATTGTAGAAGTATGATACTGTCATGCCATAAAATGCTTGCTTTTCTCTTCATTTATTTTAGTGTAGGTACCAAGAACTTGTAAACCAGACCCTTTTGAATGTGGCCACCTCTGAAATGTCAACAATTGCAAATTCAGACCATGGTTTAGCAAAGAGCTGCCATGCTTGCTCCATTTTAAACTGCGTGTATGGTGTCGCTGTGTTGGCATGCCTGCGTCAGCAGGACAGCTTTCCTGCTGTTAAAGGCATTTGAGCTAACTCTAGGGCTAATTTTAGAGGAAAGAAGATTTCCAGTGAGATCCTGGAATGCTCATACGGCAATCTTCTAAACTTGCTGTGTAAATTACAGAGTGCTTTATGCGAGTACCTCTACATAGCTTCCAGAGTTCTTAGCCTGTGTCTATACTTTTCAGTTTTATTTGCAGTGTTTCCTGAACATTTGTTCTTTTGGAGACAAAATAAGTGTGGTATTCACAGAGACCTTTTTGTGGTTGGTAAGTATTCAATTTTAATAATTTATCATTTCATAATCACTCATAGCCTCTTTTATTAGGATAGATAGTACCTTATATAACCCAGCGTCCAAATACATTTTAATTCTTAGGGGCACAGGTTTGACATTGCAGGTATCAGTTCTGAGTTTGGGTTGGATCCAACATCAGTTAGAAGGTAGTGAAACTTCTCTCATGTTTTGTGAAAAGTAATTTGAAAATGTTGCTGCCCTCTAAGCCCAATGAAGTTGTGCCCGTGGTATCACCTGACAAGAAAATCTTCAAAGTTTACCTCAGTGTAATAACCTGAATCCAAACACTGCCTTTTTGTTATATTTGTAATACTGGGTAATTATTAAATGTGCGATGTATTGACTCTGCAGCTATTCCTTCTGTCAACAAATTAGCCTCTTAAAAAACTGACATGAGCAAACACAACCTGCATTCTCTTGACAGAGGAGCCCTGGTGCAAATGTTGGCTGTGCAGATGTGAAATTTGGCCTTTCACTGCTTTGAGAGCACCTGTGTTTGGTATGGTCAGGGAACAGAAGCAAGGAGCTTCTGGTCAGCAAATCACTGAATGCCTGAAGGGCAGAGAAGGGAGAATGCAGGGAGATGACTCATGTCCCCCCAGATCCTGTGGTCCTTCAGAACGTGTGGCCCGAGCCTTTCCCAAAACAGCCTTTTCTTGTGCCCTAGGACAAAAATCCCAATTCTTGGAGTGTTTTTGTAAAAAAATTGCATTTCAATTTTGTTGGCTTGTTTAATTTAAAGTATAATGTGTTGTGCTACAGACACTGTAGTGAATTTATTTCTGTGAGAATTCACTTCCTATACTTTTTTGAAGATTCTACTGTGAACCCATCTGTATTTTCAAGTGCCAAACTACCTTTGTAAGACCAATGCCTAATGGATTCACTGGATTTCAGTGGAATTGAAAGGGCTCTTCTGTTCAGATTGGATTGCAAGATTGGGGTCTTTGTAAAGAAAAATTCCTACTAGATGGATCAGGAATGTCTGCATGCTACTTATATAGAGATTTGAATATGTATTTCTGAAGAGTGCCAAGGAGTTTTATATTTCAGAACTAATGAAATAACACTTACTTTAATTTTCTTTTCAACCTATCACAGGAACAAGAATTTCATCAACAGTTGCTGAATTTTTCAAAGTGAAGGAAAAAGGACATTAGATAGGTAAGATTATTCAGTCTGGTTTTATTTGAATCTACTGAACTTCCTTCTATTTGACAAAATGTAAAATTAATGTTTTTGGAATCTAGGGACTTCTATAACCTAAGAAAATTAAAAAATAAAGGGAGTTTTACTGAACTGAAATGAAATAGGCTGTTAGAAGAAAATCAGCCTCTGGTAAAGAGAAGGGAAGAAAAATTATAAAGAGAAATCACATTGACAGAAACCTCAAACATTATGGAAACAAGTAGGTCAAAAGAGTTGTTCAAAACAATATACCTTTGGAGTATATATTATCAAAAGCACCATTAATTCTTTAGGCAGAAAGACACCTAAGATCAAACAGATGCAAATTTATAGCTAACCGTTAAAGAACTGCTTGGGTGATGGGAACAAAAGGAAATAAATACAGTGCTGAAAATAAAACCAGGTGATTATTAGAATTAAAATAAATTATAGCAAAATAATATAAAATAAATGTCAAATAAAATAAATGCCTTTAATATTTGAAAGCAAACTAAACCTCAGTGTTTGAAAATACAGTTCTATGGGGTAGACCTCCTGCAGAAGTTTTATGATTAAATACTAAAATTTGGGAAAGGGAATTAAAAGCAATGTAAACCACCTGGACTGTAAAGAAGAATTTAATTTTTGTAACCAATTTTGTAAAAGAATAGAGAGACTGTGGACTTCTGGAGCATGCAATAAAATAGAGGCTATGCAGTAAAACAATAGTTGGGGAGAGGCAAACATCAAGGCAAACTACATATACATTGGAAATGTGTCACGATATAAGAGAACTTCATCTCATTGCTTCAGAGGCTTCACTTTAAGAGCAGAGGGGCCAGAAGATGTAGGCAACAAAGAAGAACAAATGTTATACAAGAGACCTGAGGGTGACTTGCCCTGCATGTCTCTAGTAAGATGCTAGAGATGCATAGCTCAGGTGAAATTAGCTTAGGAGTTGAGGCCAGGTACCAGCTTGGACATGTAAGGCCAAACCAATGATGTAGATTGCCGTAGATAAACAATAAAGGGCATGTGGACATGTACGGATTTTTTTAGCTTAATTTAGGTAAATCACTTTAATGGTTAAACACGGCTTGGAAGTGCAGCCTGATGACTGTTCTGTGTTAACATCAAGGAAATGTGTTGTCTAGGTGAGAGACTGACCTACTTAATTAAATACTTCTGGGAAGACTTCTTAAATATCAAAACCCTTTTCCACACAGTGTTAGGATTATGAGATCAATCATTCAAGAGCTGGGAGTTCCCAGTGGTTAAAGTATTTGTACATACAGCTCTATTGTATTTTACTGTGGAGAAACTACTACACAAGTGGAGCAGTAGACAAAGTACAGTGTTAGAGCAACATGGCCATGGGGAATTGTTTGTCCTTGGGGTCCTGGGCTGGCATCATTAGAGCCAAATTGCAGCAAGACTTGCATGCTGGTGAATGGAGAGTGCACTGCTTTGTATCATGTTCAGCAGCCCAGGGGATGAGCCAGGCTCCTTGGAGCAGTTTCAATTCTGACCTTCTCCCTCTGTGTCTGTACCACCCCAGGGGAATGGTGGAAAAAAAGACACTGTCCCCTTCTATAACCCTTGCTAGACTCATGGAAAATGAGCATCAAATGCTTAACAGTATGGGACTGCCCTTCCTAATGCTGGTCTTAAATTTGCTGCCATTTTACTGAGATATTTAGAAAAGTCCACAAAGAGTGGAAGATACATTTTTGGAGATGGAAACCTGGAGGGAGCTCCCTTGAGTAGGTGACAAATTTTTCATGGTTGTGCCAGCACACGCATCTTATTTTTTTTTTCCTTTGAAGTTTTCAACTTGAATGACTTCTAAACACTGTTTGTTCTGTGGGCCATGGTATGGTGACCTAAGGATCCATTCCAGCTCCCATTTATATTGCTGGAGCAGTCCTCTCTGACTGTAAGGAAGCATGACCTTAGCAAACAGCATTCACCTCAGGTATAAGGGAAGATCCTACCCATGTCAGCAAAACAATTTCTAAACAGCCAAATGTGAAATGGTGTCAAGTGTAACAGACCACCTTGTGGAAGAAGGCTATGCACAGTGAACTGTGATTTAAAGTGTACTCTAGCAAAAATGAGTACTTCAGTTACTTCTGCTCTTTTGGATCAAAATCTCAGTGAGATGTTGAACACCTTGAGCCCTTGTTGAACCCTCGTTGAACTTGAACCCTTGTTGAAGGGTTGTTGAACCCTTGATGATCTCAGTGAAACTTAATGTTGCAACAACCAGGATGGTGCTGTAGCAGGACAAATACAGATTCAGATGTACTAGAAGTCAGTTTTCTTTAGGAAAATGTAATTAGAAGAAACACAAGCAGAAACTGCTAGAACTGTGTAACCATATCCCATGGGGCTGGTTCTTCCATTTAAGAGAAATCTGCAGAATGACCCCCCCCCCCAAAAAAAAAAACTTTCCTTCTCTGTTTTTATAACTACAATATGAGGGAAGCATCTTAACATGGATATGACTGGGTTCCTCTTATGTATAAGCATAAAACGTTTATTTTCAGTTGCAGAGCCATTATTGCAACAGTAAACAAGAAATGAGTGATCAATTTTAAATTGATGAACAGGAAAGAATTCCAGTGGATAGAATAAGTTATGTTGAAGTTATTTGGTGAGAGCAGATTAGGCAAAATCCAACACTTGTGTTCACTAAACTTTTCTAATGAAAAGTAGACTCACAGAGCCTTGTTTATTAGCTTTTTTTTTTTTTTATTAGCAACAAATTGCGTACTGTGGTATGCATATTGATAGTTAAATCTGTACTTGTTCTCCCCCATGCATGAATATATACACATGTACTAATTGCTTTACATACAGAAGCAGTCAGCTGAAAAGCCCAGAGAGAGTCTGGCTGCAGCAGAGCTTTTCCTGTTTACTTTGTTGTCAGTGGGATCATAGACTTATTAAAATACAGCTATAAACTGGTAAAATTCTCCAGCCTTTACTCAAGCAAGATTTGTCCAAGAGGATTCTCTGCATTAAGTGCAGTGTGCAATGAAAACCTTGTAATCAGGAAGAAATAAATACATATGAAAAGATAAATTCAATCATATAATTGGATTACACGAGTGTATTACATAATAGTCTTTTTTTTTAAGAAAAGATACTAGATTGGTAGACATAGAATTTTCATAATTATTTCTTTTGGTACCTGGGTCTTACCAGGAGAGAAGAAACATCCCTTTTCATTTTTTTTTTTTGCCTCAGAAGCAGAAGCTCTTCTTTACACCATACCATTTATTTACCACATATATGGCTCCTGAAGACTCAACTCATGCAGGATGTATACCATATGCATGATGATAGACTTGACAGCCTTGCCTGACGGGCATGGAGATTCGTGATGGGAGAATGTGAAATTTAAAAGTTAAGCAGTATCTGAAGACTCTTGAGTTCAGAAGTCCAAAAGATTCTGTACAGGGCAGGACTTCTGAAGTGTCTGAAACATGAAGCTGCATCAGCGGAGGGTCAGTTTGGATGTTAGGATAAGGTTCTTCACCAAGAGGGTGATTGAGCACTGGAACAGGCTCCCCAGGGCAGTGGTCACAGCACCGAGCCTGCTGGAGTTCAAGAAGCATTTGGACAAAGCTCTCGGACATAGGGTATGATTTTTAGGTGGTCCTGTGTGAGGCAGGAGCTGGACTTGATGATCTTGTTGTGAGTCCCTTCCAACCTCTGATTCCATGATTCTAAGTGTCCTCCCTGGACAGAAAAAGTACTGCAACGTGAAAAACTAAGTCTAAACTAAGATTAAATCCATACTTGGGGGTCCGTAGTCAACTACAAAGGCTCACTATGGACAAGTTACCGTGAGATGTAGAAAAGAGAAACCTATTAAGTTTTGGGAAACTCTTTTTTATATTCTCTGGTGGCCATGCTGCTGTCTGATGAAGAAAGAAGATGAAAATCATATTGCTAGAGAACGTGTGCAGGAATTCCTCAGTGGTAACGATGCACAGTTCACTAACTAATGCCTCTCTTCCTGCAGTCCCCAGAGGTTGAAACAGTTAGTTGAATGAGCTTTTATCTGAACAGGGCATAAAACACCCATCAGCTGGTATGCTTCTGATATAATTTTAAGTGTTTTGCTTAAAAATACATAACTGTGAATATTGAACTCCTTAGATGATTCCTTCATGAATGAATAAGGAAGCTTCAGATTCATCTGTTCCAGATAAGTCAGGTGTCTGTAAAGAATCTGTGCACGTGGTACCCACTCTTTGCACTGAAGAAACAAGAGAAAGTGCTTCTAGCCCTGTGAAGGGAGTGGAGTGCTTGTCCTTGTCAAGAGTCTCTGAAGGCATCCCAGGTGAATTTTGTTTCAAAAATAAATATGAAAACTCTTTCCATTTCTATGAATCCTCACTTCCTAAGACAGACTTGTAGTAACCTCTCATGTAACCTTGACCTCAGTTGCAAGCAGCTCTTCCAAAATGTTCATCTAAGGAAAGAAAAATCTAAAGAATCTCTCATTACTGCTGCTGCAGCTAGAAGATCCTTTTTCTCTCCCTACATCCTAGGAGCTCATCTAACTGCTAGGTGTCTAGACCTACCTTTTGGCAAATGGTAACAATGTGAACCTGTAAAAAATAAAGGAAAGGGAAAATATATTTTTTTTTTCTTCTGACACCTACACAAATCAGAGGCTGTGCGTGTACCATGTCTTCAGTACTGCCGCTGCAGTGACTGCAGGTCGTGTTTGGAGTGGTAAGCTTCATCATCAGCACTATAGAATTCCTAAATATTTACTGGGAATGTTGGATTTGCTGTTTTTGCAGTGAAGCTTATAAATTGCAGTATGAACAACCAGGAGAAGACATGCAAATATATTTATTCGTATGTGTAAATTAAGCTAAATAGGTGCATGTTCATATTTCATGGTGATTCATGAATCAGGTGATTCAATGCAGGAAGAATCACCTCTCTCCTTGCTATCAAAAGCAATGCATCAGATAGGCACCTGTTTCTCAAATGATAATAACATGATGATATACTCTTTCATTATACATGTATAAGAGATGTGTTTCTGAGTCTTCTTGTAATGCTTTGGTACTTTCTTCATTCCCATAAAATTGCAATTTCCAAATTGTGAGAGACTTTTTGTGGTATTTGGGATGGGCTAGGCAGAGAGAAAACCAGCCATTTCAATCCATTGCTTTTGTTATTTCTTCTTCTTGCAGAAACTTCAGCCCTCTAGCTGCTCGTGAGGTGGTAACGTATGTGTAACTGTTAGTCTGACTGAGCATGCCTCTGGTTTTTGCTGTTCTTTTTGAGATAGCTTAAGAAGCAATACATTTATGGTAAGTCAAGTAAATGGTGTGTCAGAGGCACATAAAACTGTCTTATACAAGCATTCATAAAAGACTTTTCTTGTGGTAAAAAATGGCATCTATTTTTCTTGCAGTGGAATATACCTTATTCTGAAGATCTAAATAAAACCCATGACTGTGCAGAGGGAAGATTTTTGAATGCTGCAAACAAACAGAGGTCTGCACTGTTATTTTTCTCCCGAAGTGCAGTGCTGACTGACTGGTCTACTGAAATGAATTTTTCCTTTAATTTTGCACTTTTTCATAATATAAGTGTACAAGGGAATGTGACAATATGCTCGCATCATAACTGCTTCCCCTAATGTAATGCATATGAACTATAGTCTATAAAAATACCATGAAACAAGAGGTCTAGAGTTCAGCAAAAATAAGATCAGTATTTATGTGGAAGGATTGTTGTCATTCTGTGTCGTTTATTGTAGCTGCTGGCAGCCTAGAAGTTTATTGCATTCGTTCTCCCTGTTCTGCAATACTGACAAGTCAGCATGATCCTGTACCCTTTAGAGTAAGTGCAAATTTAGAAAATGTGTCTGCATTGTGGCAAATAAAGGCAGCCAGAGCTGAGAAAAGTGAACCTGTGTTTTATTTAGCACATCTTTTAAATGACATTCTGTTGTCTGTGTGGTAGCAACTATGAACCAATGATCTTGATGTTTTTAATTAGTTTCATGTAAACAGTCTCGATAAACAGAAATGCTGTACATGGTACAGGTCAATAAACTGTATACAAGAGGCTGTTATGAATAGCGGGTGTTCTTGGTATAAGCTGGTTTCATTTGCACTGACATTTGTGGTAGAGACAGAGGTACGTCCATACTTCTAAATTTCCACTTCAAAACCTGTTCCTAGTGAAATAATAACATGCAAAACTCAAATAACACATCTTTGATTTTTGTGATCTCAGTCCATCTGTTTTGTCACAGAAGATAATATGCGCCCCTCCCCCCCATCTTTCCAACTGCATTGTGCTGTAGGCCAGAATAAAAATGTTAAATGTGACTCTAAATAGGTTCTCAGCATTTTTGCTGGCTTCTTTCAGGACTAGGAGAAAGAGCTGACATTTGCTGAGAAACCAGGAGTCTTCCAGTGTGTCAGAGCTCTCATTGCCGTGGTGGTTTTAGCTGTTGAACTTTTGAGCAGGGATGTTGTTACATACACGTTTGTCTCACAAACTGGGGATGAAATTTTGTCATTCCTTGCACAAGTTAGCATAATGTTTAGCAAAAGTGATTCTGTATTTGTGGGAAAGGAAGAGTACTTTTTCCTGACCACTTGATCTAAGGAAAACAGAGATGTGCATTACAGCTGTTCAGCACTGTGCAGTCTTAGCATGAGGCCCTGAAAAATAGATAAGAGGGCAAAGGGGAAAAGAACCAGTCAAAGATATATAACAAATTAATAAACCACGTCTGTGGCTCCAGAAGTTATTGGGAGGCTAACACCCCCACCTATGTAATGCTATTACTAGGTATTGATTCCCGTGACAGTGAAAATGACAGAGGAATAGTTCACAGAAAATGAGGACAGCCAGAAAATAACATGTTTAAAGTGGCATTGGGCTGATAGAGGGAGGAGGAAAATCCAGCTGCCAAAGTCTATATCCTTAAATGTAGCAGAAATTTATACTTTCCTTTCTCACATATACATTACACATAGCAAATACCATATCAAGTCTTCTTTTTTCCTCATTTGAACCCCATGGGAAGGGTCTTGCATACAGGCTAAGTGCTTTGCTGAAGGTAAGAGGCAGAGAAGCCGAAAAATCGGTGTTTGATGTAAAGGAGCAAGCGTCCAACAGGACCCAGAGGCTGGTGTAACTCTGATGGCTGACACTGGGAAGCACGGAGTGACCCCTGGCTTAGGACAAGCCAGTGCAACAGCAATGTAAGAAAGGGGGACATACTGAATAAATTCACATAACTTGTGTTTGTAACTTTAGCACTGTGTGCATGGAGGTGTCTTGACTGCTACCTGCACTCCCCATGCACCAGTTTTTCTCTTGCCAACACCATGCTTCTGGCCAAATTGACAGCCTGCAGAGGGATCAAGCAGCTCTTCAGAGCCCACTTAATGGGCACTGGCTCAGCAAAAATAGTCTCTGGTTGGTCCCAAAATGCAGCATTCCCAGATTTGGAATGTACTGCTGCCTCCATGTGTGGTGTAGCTGACTTTTCTACAATTGACTCCTCTCATTGTCCTTGTTTGCCTTTGCTTATTATCCCCTGCTTATTCGTACCATGTCAGACCACAGTCCTATTACTCATCGGGCTTCTACATTTTCTGTCCTATTTACCTGCTGCTTGTGATAGGAGCAGGCATCTGTTTGGTTTGGGTCTCCAAGGGCTGTGGCTAATGGCGCGTCTGCGTCATTGAGCCCATCGTCCTCATTTGCTGGGAACACTCCTCCTCACGCTGCTGTTTCTCCTCATAGAAATGTGCATATATTTCACAGGTAGTTGAGTACAATTAACCCTGGGTCATATACGGGCCTTCATTTTTCTGGTTCCCTTTTTCAGACATATCTTTGGTAGGGATAATTTGATGCTTCCATTTTTACATATTTTTTCCTCCTAATCTTGTACATCCATGTGAACCACACTTAAACTTTTTAATAAAAAAGGAGTAGCATGCAGGAGATGACCAGATAACATACATTTTTGTAGTGCAGCTGTGCATACCTGGTAGTCTTGATATTCAGTTTCAGTAAATAGATTTTCTGTTGGAAACTGCAGTCAGGGGATACTTCAGTGAAAGGAATCCTCTTGTAACAGCTGCAAACCTAAAAAAATAAAAAATCCTAATAATAAATAATTGGGGTGACCTTGAGAAGTATTCTCACATATTAGTTAAATGTTTATCTCTCTTTTTTTTTTTTTTTTTTTCCTACTTCAACTGTCATGTAGCAGAGGAATGAAAATTCAATAGGTTATAAACCATTCCACAGAGAACAAAATGTTTGAGCAGCTGAGTTACATTTTCTTCCAGTCCTTTCTGCTGCACTTCTGTGAGGGTGGTTTGCTCTCATTTTCCACACAGAGAAAAAGTGATTTCGCCAGCTTCTGTGGGCCTAATTCTGCTCCAAGCAAACTCGTGCATCTTCTCTGGAGCTCATATGGTCCGAATCAGGCATGGCAGGGACTGCAGGGCTAGGAAGAAGCCGCTTCCTCTTCCTGTTTCTGAGCGAAAGATGAATGAGTGTGGTACAAGATGAAAGGCAGTGGTGAGTCTAACGTAATTAGTTTACAGGGAAACCTCCACCCAAACAAATTTTATTTGTCTTCCAGCTACAAAAGAAATTCATTTGTTTTAGACTTCCTGACAGATTCAAATGCGTCAAAACAGTGGGGTCATGAAGGTGGTCGTTTTGGATAGACAACTGTGTTTTTAGTGGCATGCTGTTTTAAATCAATGGAATTCAAACAGGTTTTGTACTGAAGTTTGGGGTGGTGTTGGACCCAATTTTCAGGATGAGTTGCAGTGTGTGAACAGATTTATATGGCTGATCAGTAGCTGGAAGCAAAGCCATTAATGCTTGAGCATCTCTGGATGTTATCTGGGAAACTGGAAAAGCAGTTAAGTGCTTGGAGAGACATTTAGAGGGAGAAAATAAAATCAAATGTGAAATAAAGGCTTAGGGAAGTTAGTAATATGAGGGAACAAGACTGGAGAGATGCTTGAAGAGGAAGTTGCAGTAGAAAGGGATAATACTGATCAGAGGATAGGAGAATTAAGCCGAATAAAGTTGAAATCAGTCAGAGAACCCCAAACCCTTCATCTTTAAAGTGATTTCTTTATCTAGGTCACAGGGTGCAAATGCTAGGCGTTTTTTATTATCTGTATTACCAAGAAACACATTCATTTAAATTTGGCCAAGCTAAAGATGTGCTAATTAAATGAAAGCCTTGAGCCAGCTTGGCAGAGTGAGGCTTGGTCTTACATCTCTCTTTCAGATGAGAATCTAATGTTCTCTTGCAAAGGCCAGCTGCCAGAAAGGTGATGCTTCTCAGGGAAAACGTTAGGACATTTAAGTAGGTTATCTGTGAAAATGGCAGCATCATTTATAAGGACAAGGAGTGAAGCTGGTTATGTTGCTGTTGGTGCATCAAAATGCAAAATGCGGACTGGACATTGCTATTGCATAAAATTTCTAGCAAGTATCGATTAGCAGCAAGATGAAAGGGAAAAGCCAGGCTGGCAGTCGAGTTGGATACACCTATTCATAAATGGTGTTTGTGTAAAGGTTAGTGATAAGAAATTCATACATCTTTATCTTGCTTATTCATGGTTGAATGTGTGTGCAACTACAGATTGTTCCATAGGCTAGTACTGTTAAAAGAAATGGTGTTTTACCTGTGCACTTTAGGTTTCAGAAAAGTGTGAATATTAAAGCTTCAAGGGCAACTTAAAAAATGTTTTTCTTTGGAGATACTAATTATCCAGATTTGAGATGCATCTCCTTTATAAAAACTTGTATATTCTCAGTGCTTTAAATACACCGTTCATAGAAATTTGCACTTACAGCATAAAAGTGATACCCGAAATTTTGAATACTTACATTTCTCTCACTTTGAACACATTTCATTTGAGAAGTTATCTTAAAACATTAATACAACTGGTGAGCTCACTGTAGCAACTTTACTTAGTCTCCATAACATTTATAAATGCTTTTACACTTAGGCTTTTTTTTTTTTTTTTTTAATTTGGATGTTATGGTACATTACACTCAGCTATCTAGGTCAAATCATATTAGTTATTTATATTTAATAGGTTTAAAAAGAGCTTGAGCGTTTGGTACGTACATTTTTCCCCAGGTAATGAGCAGAGTGGCTATGCAGAGACCTGATGGGCCTGATGGTTGTCATGGCACTCGGTGTCAGGGAACGGAGCTATTCCAGCCCCACGATGGGGGAATTAAAAATGAAAATGAGAAAGATTAGGTCACTTCATATTGATTTTTCTTACGACTTCTACTTCCTCTGTGAAAAATAAATGCAATATTTTTAATGAGAAAAAAAACACCTCTTGGATACACTTGTTATTTGGAGATGTCAGCATTTTGTGTGACAGCTTATTTCTAGCTTGACCGTGTTTCTGTTTATAAGCCATCATTAGAGGTTTACAATGGAAGGAGATGATGTTCCAGGTGATTTGTGCGTACTGCCTATAGCGATACTCCTTAGAAACTAGCCAAATTTAACTCGGATATGTAAATAAGATTACTTCAATACACTGTAATATTCAGGAAGGTTGATGTGCAAGGTGCCTTAACAGTTTTGTGAGGGTAACTGCTCTCCCTAGCCTGTCACCTTACCTCTTTCTTCCCCAGTGCTTGCCTGGCCCTTCTCTAGCTTCCCTCAGCCCAGCCCAGCTGAAGCATCTCCAGAAAGTTGCCCAGGAGCTGCTCGTCCCCTGTACCTGGTGGCACGTAAAGAATGTGAGGGGCTGCAGTCCACCTTGGCCTGCCCAGGCCTTGGCCAAGGGTGCAGCTTAAACTGAGCACACTGTGCATTGCGTTTTCCCACCCCTCATTTATAACGTGCAGTCTGAGGAACTGTAGCCAATTTGACCTTCTGGGATTATTGCTTAGGGAAGGAAACTGGTGGGCTCATATCAACAGCTTAGGGATATGGTTTAGTGGGGACTGTTAGTGTTAGGTCAGAGGTTGGACTCGATGATCTTGAGGTCTCTTCCAACCTAGAAATTCTGTGATGATTCTGTGATTCTGTGAACAGTGGACTGCAGTGATGAAGTGTGGAGATCTGGTTATTTGCAGATCACAGCCCCTGTAAAACCCATTTCCCCATAGAATATATATATTTTTTTCTTATTTGTGACCATTTGCCAAAAAATAAGTGTATCCTAACCATAGCAGCTACACTGAGAGCCCAGAGGCCTACCAGCTGGCAATTGAGTGCCACTCCAGAAGGACCTTCATCTTGCACAGGTTCTCTGTTGTCTGCCAGCCCTGGACACATAATTCGGATACCCTGCTGCCCAGAACAGCATTACTCACATATGCATAGGTTCTGAATTGTCTTGATGTCAGGTTGTGGTACAAATAAAGAAGAAACGGTCTAGTCCAGGAGAGATCAAACTTTTCAATGTTTTCATATGGCTGAAAGCCGCCTGTCCCTTTCTACTCCTGTCCCCACCCTGCCTTTCCCAGAGGATGCTCCTGCTGGTACTTCTCATCTCCCAGCACACCGGACTGCTGCCTATCTTAGGATCCCCCAGACCATACATCTTTCCCCACACTGTCACTGTAGACACCTTGCGCCTCCTTCCTCTCAGCTTCCCCAGGCACTGGGAATTTCCTACTTCCTCTTCATGACTTCTCTAAGTCTTTGTGCCACAGAATCTGTGTCCTTCAAGATTGCCAGGTTGGCATCGTCTTACAGGCATACCGTGTCTTTCCACCCCTTGGGAACTGCATGCAGGGTCCTACCGAGTACTTGCAGTCCCATACTGGGAGAAAGGTGGCCATGCTGAGCAGGAAATGTAAAGCTCCCACTGAGCCCTGAGAGAAGACGAATGCTTCACGTCTTTCCAGAAGTGACAGCTATTTTAAGTGATAATTTTGATGTTCCACCCTTTGGAGCAAGATGGTTCAGAAGCAAGCTGTAGATATTCAGGCAGAAGATGGTGGAGTAGGTGGATGTAAGGTTTCACACTCTAATGGAGGCCTTACATTCTTCCATAGAGTAGACTCTGCATATTTAATAACCCATGGACAGCAAAGTAGGGTCAGAGAATATGGAAACTGGAATAACAGTGGTTTGACTGCAATACTCACATAGCCTCAATCTGCTCTGTAGCTCAAGAGCATAGAAAAGTTAAGTGGTAACAAATGTTGCCTGTTAATTTGACTCATCTTCAAATTACCAGCAGCATGATCCTGCAGGATTTCCCTTTTCCCAAGGTGCATTTGCAAATGTGTATTCACATTTACTGGATAGCATTCAGTGACAAGAATTATCTGAAATGAAATTATGAAGTGCGCTGCTCGGATCAGTCAATTGCAGAAGGGAAACAGATTAGGCAGAGAACAATCTATTCGGGATGCTGCCAGGCCATGCTGCAGAAAAATGGCAATCTATATTCATTAAAGATATTTAATAATTTTCTAAATAAAAAAATGTAAAAAATATTTCAAGTCAGGAAATATGAACTTTATTATTGATTAAGCATTTGAAAAGGGATTTTTCTCAATAAAGGAAAACATATTTTCTATTTTCTCTCTCTTGTGTTTTCATTAAGCAATTTAATATGTCTGAATCTTACTTTATGTTGTATTTCCTCTTTATTACTTTATATTACATCTCTGTTTTCATAGATTGAATGATATAATGCCTAGCTAGAAAGAAAATATGCTTTCTGTTCAAACAAGTATAATAATTTCAGGCCAACTTTACTCTTTTTATTGGGAAAAAAGTTATTAAAAAGCCTGTAAGATGTGTTTGTTTTCTGTTTGATCAAAGCCTTTGGTACTCAGATTTTTCTTTTTCATATTTAGTAGGAAATAAAAAAGTGCCCTGTCTGTTTTGTAAAAAGCATGTGTTGCCCTATTAAAGTCAATGGGAAATTTGCTTCTAACTTTGGTGAGAGTACGATCAGACCCTACGTTAATAGCAGAGAGCGGTATTCAGCTTGGTGTAAAGGAAAAGATGTGATGGCATTTCACGTACCTGCTGGTCTTTCTTGCTTGGTTTAGCTAAGCAGCCAGTAGCAATGTGTCCTCAAGGCCAACAAGAAAATGAAAATGTTGGTGCTGAGGAACACAGAATATCTAAAGAAACTTTCCGGTGCCTTTCTTTTTCCTCATCTTTTTCTTGCGGGCTAGTGCTCTGATAATGACCTTTTTTTTTTTTTTTTGAAGATGCATGTGCTATGATAAAATATTCTTTAAGTCAGCCTGAGGCAAATAAAACACACAAAGGAAAATTTCCTTTGGTTTAGAATCCTCTCTGTTGGTTCGTGTGTTGTACAGTGGTGGCAGCCTGGGTGTTGACACGTCTTGCTTTTGACATCCTGCAGCAGCAGCAGCAGCTGTGTATGTGTTTCCTCAGACATCTCCAACAGTTCAAGCATCCACCTCGTCAAGTCCATGGGGGAAAAGCCTTAGAGTCAACGAAGATGAGCTTCCATTGATTTCTTTGGGATTTGGCCTGCCATAGACCATAACCAACGATGGAAGATTTGCTTCTGAGAGATGTCCCTTCATAAGAAACAGAGCAGCTGAAGATCAGGGCTACTTCACATTTCAAATTAGCAAGCTCTGTTTGTACCTACTTCTTTGAAAGTACAATACAGAACGCTGTCTTTTGATCAAAATGCTTTCCTCTAATCTATCTAAAATCAAGGACTTTTTATGTTAAAAAACCACCTGTGTGTCATAATAACAGCCAGAACCCAGCAAGCACACGCACAGACCTGGTGGCATCTAGCAGTGACAAACTTTAAAGCTGCAAATACCCCATGGGCAGCAGCAGGGGTACAAAAAGAGCTGCAGTGTGTAAGCTAAATCTCAGTCTTCTGTGATAGCCTCAGAAAAATCATGGGAGGTTATAAGCACACTTTAAGTATTTGAAGAAAAAGTTGGCCATGGTGACATGCAGTGAAAGGTTCTGAATGTTTAGCAGAGAATTCAACTGTGATTTTACTGTAGATTTCATCAGGAACAAAATTCACAGCTTTAAAACTAAGCTTCTATGACTATTGCCAAGGGTATAGCCTTAGAAACCCTTATCAAAAAATTCAGTTCCCTGCTAGACATACATATTACTAGTTTGGGAACCTGAGCACATTTCCTCTTCCAGAAACAGGTTCCTACATTTAATGAGGTATTAACAAAAGCAACAACTGCTAGTCAGACTTACGGGTTTTCATGTTAAACATCTTTTATGGAGTTACGTGTTTACAGAGTTAAGTAAATTTGTTTTCTGTAAGAAGATAGGATGATAGGAGATATTCTCTGAATGTATCAGCAAGGAGCAGAAAAATCTGGAACTAGTTTTAATAGAAAAATTAATAAAATAGAAATATAGATTAGGACTGAAAAGGAAATTTGTGCTTCTTCTGACCTCTTTTTCCAGGAAAAAATCAAGGAGCAAAACATTCACTTGTTTTTGTACGGGTAAAGAAAACCATTCTTGTTCAGCTAAGCAGATAAGCCCATGCTGGGGTCCTGTTTAAGTTTGTGAGGTGTCATTGCTACATTTGAATTAAAAAAATGAAGTTATGTACACCATTACCCTCAGTCACATTTATTATTTAAATTATTTAACAAATAGCATGCCCCCAAATATATATGTACCTCTGCCTAAAAGTTTTTTTCCCTTATTTGCTTACTGTCACAAACTGGAAATCTGGAATAGATGGTCCTTGAGCTAAGAAACCAGCTCTTAAATCTCTGTCTCTAGCAGCCACTCTGCTCCCCAGGTGATCCACATTTTCTGTGGTCTTTCCCTTGAGTGTGTGTCCTTGTGCACGCAGTCACACCCTCTCCTGGCACGCATGGCTGTAGCTGAACTGAATTCACACCGGCAGATTTACCCCCTCATGCTTTTGATGTGTTACAGTGATCACTTGCACTCTAAGAGAGGCTGTAGGATACATGCTGAGCTTCTTCTCCATTTTCAGAAGATGGTTTCCTGATAAAAGTGGTTGGGTAGTAAACTGGGCACGTAACTTACTGCGAGTGCCAGCGTCCCGTCCGTGAGATGGCAGTGGCGTTTTCCTTCGTTTCCATCCAAGATTTTTTTATTTTATTTATTTATTTATTTTTTTAAATTAACAAGATGAAGCCTGTGGGAAGCGGTAGGTGCCCAGTGTCTTCTCCCCCGGCTTGTTGGTGAACCCAGGGCTCCGCAGCCGGATCCGGCCGCCCCCCCCCGGGCTGCCCCATCCCCTTTACACCGCCCGAAGCACCCGGTGCCACCTAGCGGGCGAGAAACAGCACGGAGACGTGGAGGCTTGCTGCTAGTAATGCCATGCTGGTGGCTTCGTCCCGGTCACTGATGCCGCAAAGCTTGGAAGAGGTCCCCCAGCACAAGCCGGGCACAAATACAGAAATAATCTGCTTCTGTGCAAGTCGCTTCGTGCTGCCGATAACGACCCATGCCAGCGGCTGAAAGCTTGGTTGTGGAAACTCATTGAATTTTCTTGTACAGAGAGCAAAATGCATCAACTTGTGCAGGTCACACAAGAAACCTTCCTCCGTTGGAAAAGAAATCATGAGCTGCACCGTGGGTACATAGACATTTATTTTTATGATTTTCTGCACTTCAACACCATTATTTTTGAAGGAAATGCTACTGAGGGGCAACCGTGAGCTGGGACAGTTTAGAAATGCATACAAACATGCTAGAAAAATCACTCGATTACTTGGAGGAATGGAAATAACCACAACAACCAAACTCCTATAATCCATGGTGGGATAAAAATACACCTAAATCTCTCCTTTCCCAGTTAATAAAGTGACAATGACATTACAGGACAGCCCTGTCACAGATGAACTGATAAGTAAATGACAATCCATACTGGTAAATTAATATTCTTGACACAAGATGATTTCATCACAATCCTAGTAAAAGCCAAGTAGATGGGTGAGGAAACTGAAGCATGGAGAGTTGAGTGATGTACTCAAGGTCATTGAGAAAACGTTGTCAAAACTGGCAGTCAAATTTAGGAAGACAAGTCATCCTAATCATCTCGAACTACTAAGCTACCTCCACACAGCTAAGAAGCTACGGGTTTTGTCTCAAATAGTTACAATGGATTTGAAGATTTTGATTAAAAAAACCCACAAAAACCACAAACAAAACACAATGCCAAGACCAGCTTGCTTGAGACAACTCAGTGTGTTTAATTATCAGGTTGTTTAACACTTTCTAATCCTTCCTATCTGAAAGGGAGTTCAATTTGTAATCAAAATTATCTTTTCAAGTAAAAATTGTAGTGTTTTATTTGGAAGATGAGGATACAAGTTGTTGATGTTTCAGAAATAAGATGTTACATTAAAAAATGTTGAAAAGTATTTTGGCATTTTTGATATTTTTACACTTTTTTTTTTTTTTTTTTTTTGGCTAAAACTGTCTGTAATAATTGATTTGATTCAGCAAATATTCTGACTCCTTAGAAAAGCATTTTGGCAAATTTTCTGTTCCGTGATACAATTTTCACCAGATTTATGGCTCATGCTTATTTTGTATCGTTAACAGAAGTTAACCACAAGCTAACCCTTGTGCTTTCATCAAGTATGTCTTTCTTAAAGACATACTGATCCTTGATCCTTGGAGCAAAGTGTCTATGCAAGACCCCCTCTTTTCACCAACAAAAGTAAAATGAATTGCTAAGTCGTGTGGTTGTAGGAACAATTTAAAAATGTGATGTAAGTGGAGCCAATTGGATCAATAGGTTCTAAAAAACAGAAGGCAAACACCCTATGTCAAGACTGTCTGAAGATCTGACTACCCATTAGGCCGTAAAATTAATTTCTGGAAGTGCATGAATAAGTTTGGTGAAGCTGGGGTTCAGCTTAATACAACTGAATGGTTGAGTTGGACTTTGTGAAGCTGGGGTTTGCTTTGCTGAGCTGGACTTCAACTAAGGAATGAACTTACCCCCCCCAAAAAGGCAATGCAGCACTCATCAAAGAAAAATCAAATGATTTGCCCCGTAGAGGCTTTTAACTGGCTTCACAGGTGTGTGAAGGTCCCTTTGTCTGGTGCCTTTGTACCAGCAAGTGTGACCCTAGGTCATCAGTCCCACAGACCATCACCATTAGAGGCACGTTACTGGAGAGAGGGTATAACTGAGGCATGAAATTACTGCTGACCACTATGAATATTAAAATGTTCTGTATAGTCTCTGTCATTTCTTCTTGAAATAATTTTCGCAGATGCTTTACTAACATATGTTGTGTAATACACCTTTACAAGAAGGGTTAGAAATATAAGCACAAACACACACACACACACTTGTGCACACACCCCCCTCTGTGTTCTTACATACATATATGAGTATTATTGTTGATACTATGTTATGGTGGTTTCTTCTATACTCCCCCAGGCACACTAGCTTATTAACTTGATTTCTGTACTTCTAAGTTCTTAATTTTATGATCTTTGGCCGTTATTCAAGAAGGTACTTAAGGAAAATGTTAAGTAAAGTTTCTGCAGAGATATACTAGACGAGTGATTTTTAGGTGAAAGGAAAAGGGGTAAGAAAAAAGAGACTCTTACTCAGCATTTTGTGTCACTGTGGCTTATAAAATGCCTCAGTCGTGTATACAAATAACCCTGTTTTTTTGTTTTTCAGAGACACCATGACAGCAAGGCTGGAACTGCCTGAATGCTGCAAGGTAAGGACTTGGCAGAAGTTTCGTTGTATTCAGCTTGCATTTGACAATGACCGGGTGCCTCTTTTTATACTGTTTGTGGTTTGTCAATGACGTTGGATTTATTAATGTGTGGGTTTGGGGGTAAGTAACATGTGTAATGCAATATTAATGTGAACAGTTGTTCTCTATTATCTATTTGTACCTTTTTCTCTCGTTAAATTTTGTCATCTAATCAAGGAGTAGAAATGTCTGTGTATTGATCTAAGGTAAGAATCACCCAGTGTAAATAACAAATGTCAAATATTCAAAAATAAATGATCCAAGAAAACCACCTCCTATTTGTCCAAGCTATTTGCAGCAGCTTCTGATGAATAAAGATGTCAGTACGAATAAGTTGGTTGGTAATAAAGGAAATATGCTTAACGTGTTGGGTACTTTATTTTTGATGAAAATCTCAGCCATGTATTTTGCAGAAGACAATATAATTTTTGCAACCATTAGAAGGTACGCAGCTGTGGAACATATTATTTGACTAGATGGGCCTGGCTCAAAATGCTCACCTTGCTCAGAAAGTTAAAAACAAGCTGCAGGCTCTGAAGTACAGGCAAACCCCTGTAAAAATCCTGAACAGCAAATGCGGCCTCAGGAAAGCTCTAATCACAGGTAGGGTCCATCAATAGTTAGTAAGAAACTGTTGAGATCCATTTGTTATATGTGCTTAGCTAATGTCCAGAAATGTATTCTTTATGAAATTTATTCAATCTCTCTGGTGGATCGCTAGAGAAAAAATGATCTTATGCTGAGTGCTACCCATAAGGATCTAAATATGTACCAAGCATTCACTTGAAGGATATATAGCAAAGTAATGTGATGGGAAACTTTTTACAATCTGAATAGGGAAAAAAATGAAGCAGTGATATGAGATTCATGGCCATACCAATCTGTGACTCCTAAATGTGATATGTCTCAACAAGTAGAAAGTGCTTTCCGAGTTACTTTCATTAGCAGAGTGACAACATATAGCAGAGAAAGGGAAAGTCCAGCAGCAATTCTGGGCACCCACCCTGCCTTGTCAGTGTGAGATGTAGCAGTCAACAGGTCTTGTTCTCTGGAAGGGGGTATCCTAAAGAGGTTTTTAAGGACAAAATAGGTACATAGGCAATGTGCAGGCCTCAAATCCTATGTCTGATTTTACAGTGTCTGGTATTGATTGAGTGGAAGGTATAGGAGGGATCAGCTCAGTTGCTTGCACCAAGGTCTCTAATACCACTTGAAACAATAGTGGGTAGCTAAAATACTTGCACAAGGCTGGCAGATGTCCCAGGGGATGATAGGTCCTATGGGAGACATGCAATTTGGAGGGACAGCTAGAGGCTGAGCCAGAGTTGGACTTGATGATCCTTAAGGGTCCCTTCCAACTCAGGATATTCTATGATTCTATGATTCTATGACATCTCAAACAGCACAAGGTGGGCACTTGACCTTGTGCTCCTATGAATGCCTGCAGGACTGTGACGGACAGAAAATCATCTGCTGCTGGGTGGCTGGAGCACGGTGCTGGGAGACAAGATATGTGGAAGGTTAGGGGAGAACCGGGACCTTCCTTTCTTCCTGGACTAGCATCCCAACTCCTGCCTTATTGCCCAGTTGCTCCTCTTCCTGTCCTGTGACAGACAAAAGCGGTACCTGTTGCAGCGTGGAGAGGAATGGCAGAGGTGGTGAAGCACATGGGCTATGAATCCTCATCTGACATTGATGTTTCCCTGGGGCCTTAGTGGTCTTAGCATGAGCAGTCAGGGTTTTTATTAAACACCCTTCATCCCAGCTTTTCCTATCAGTTAATTTCAATAACACTGTGGTCCAGATGGCTGCTGAGAATCCTGTTTGAAGCAGCCAGCTCTTTTCCATGCATTTCATGGCAAAATTAGGTACGAACTGCAGAGTTTGTCTCACAAACCTGATGTCCATGCACAAATTTCAGTACCGGGTCATGCTGCAGGTTCACATAGCTCCATAGCCTTTCCAGAAAGTAAAGGAACTGGAAAAGGCTTGATCGCATCTCAGTTTGAGACTGCTGATGCAATTGTTGTATTCACATAAACTAAAGATATCAATTCTAAATATATAGGGCTAGTGTTCTCATAAACATCACTGTGCTTCTGTCTCACCTGTGCCATTAGTAATTTTCTCATAACTAAGATACTTCTGTTCAAGATCATTCATTCTTGTAAGAGAGGTTGTCTAAATGAAGACAACCAATCTTAATATACCAGCATTTAGCTGTGGGAACATTATTTTTGAGCTGGTTTGTGCCAGGCTCAGCCCCCTAAGTGCTATCTAGTCTTTTGTGGCTGGCTGTAGGCTGCCACCTGTACCTACTCAAGCAAAAACTCCAGGCTGGGGAATTTAGGCAGAAGTTAGACTATGGATATCTGTGCTGGATGCAAGACTGCATTCCTTGTTCTCCTATTTCTTGCTTTAAACTGTGTCAGACTTACTTTCAGTTGTCAATTTTAATAATCTCTGTAAATGAGGTGAATTATAAAGTAAATTGGCACAATTAAAGACAAAGAGTCTTGTAGGTAAGGCATTAAATCAGGTTCAGGAATGTAAATGAATGTTGAGCTCTGTCATGGGTTTTCAGCGTAATTTGAGGCTTCAGTTTAACATGGATAAAACTGGAATGCATTTGTCCCACCCATTTTGTTTGTAAATTCTTTGAGACAGTGTTTGTCATGTCACGCACTGGAGACTTTATCCAGGATCAGGCACATTTCCAGTTTTCCTCTGAAGCTCTGTAAAGCAGTGCAAGTATATAAATCTGAGTCAATTCTTCAAGAATGCCTCAAACCTATTGAAATAATCAAGAATTTTTTTATTTATTTTTATTATTATTTTTTTTTTTTCCGTCAGCAATGAGAAAGAGTTCTTAAGTTTTTATATTGAAGCAGAGGAACCAGAAGCCTTCAACTTTAAAATCTTGAAGACCCATTGGTCCCATGGCTCATTTTCCTTGCCCTTCTCAGTCGGTACAGAAACGAGGCACTATGTTCTTAAGACACTTCTTCATTGGTCTTGCTTTTTGGGTTGGCCCTGGAGCACCGGGGTTTGGATGGGGGAACTGTCTTTTTAGCATGTGAGATTTTCAGCTTTTAAAATTTCCATGGCTTTTCTGATTTTTCTTCATTTTACTACTTGATTAAAACAAAATTCAGAGCAGAAAAACCTACCTGTGACTGCATTGGTAGGCGAGAGGAACTGATATCTGCACTGTGAAAAGTTGGAGCAAAGTTTGTTTGCTGTGGCAGGAGAACTAAAGCTTTGTTGTTTTCCTTTAATAAGTTCTGGGGGATTAAAGCACGTCCTGACTGTGTAGAAGTGCACCAAAAACTGGCTGCTTAGCCTGGCTGGAATTTGTCTCAGCCCAGCAATCAGTAATGAAGGTTTGAAGAAAGTGCAGCATGTGTGTGGAGCGCGGGTGCTGCTTTCCATTAGTTTCCACCTCCAGAGATCTGCGGCCTGCTAGAAAGCTGTGGCCTGCAAAGCATTAGGTACCAGTCTTGTGATTTCCACCTTCGCTAATTACAATTTGAGAACCTCTATATCCAGGAGAGGCTGTATCTCCCTCACCAAAACGTGTCAGGTTTCAATATTTCCCCCCAAGTTTCTGCAGTCCCAGCCTATGTAAGGCAGAGGCTGTCATTTTTGTTCAGAGGAGTGGCAGCTGGGCTTACTGCAGGTGTAAACACGGACAGTCAATTTTTGATCAGCTGTGTGAGGATTATTTGTGTTGTGGATTAACCACTTCCCCTGCCACCTCATTTTCATTATGTTTACTACCTCATTCTTCATTTAAGCTTTGCTTTTCAAAGTTAAACGTATTTATTCTTTTCTTACAACCTAATTTACATCTGTTTTGTGTTACCTGCGTTCTTGCTTTATTTGGGTTATTCTCCCTTCAACCTCCCCCATTGCCAGGAATAATTGAGAGCTCATTACCTAAAAAATAATGAAAAAGTGCAATGCATAATCAACACAAGATTGTAAGATTGCACAAAATGAGCATTCGGTTGTTCCATAGAAATGCAGTGCTTCTACTGTTATGGCCATTAAAATCAGAGTTATTTAGCAAGGTGCCTTAAACTAGACACTTATGGCACAATCAATGTATGTGTCAGAGCTACCATGTCTTCTTTTTAAAGCAATGGACTGAGAACAGGAGGCCCTGAGCCAGTGGTCTGCCTCTGTATGACCACAGATGGTGCTTTGGGAAGGGCTGTCCCCTGCTGCGTGGTGCCAGCACAGGAGCTCTTCTGCCAGACTGCTGCTCTTGTGGCAGCAAGTACTGGTAACAGTCACTGCCTGGGAGAGACAGGATAAAGCAATTGCCCTTACCCTTCTCTTTGGTAAACCTGAGCCAAGAACTGCAGTCAAATGAATCGTTGTCCCATGGCGCTTGATTTTTTGGTGATGCTTTTCTACTTAAAAAAACATAAGGTCTTTTTTTGGTTAAGGAGAAGTGCTGTGAAACTTCAGAGAGTGTGCTAGTTCTGAGTGTTGTGGTCTCTTGCTTGTAATTCCCTGTGTTTCAGATCTCAATTAGCTGTCTTTCAGAGCTAGCATTGTTAATTTACACTGAGATATTGCTTCTCTTATTTCTTCAATGATTAGCTAATGTAGCCTAATTTCAGTGAGGGGCATGCATATTAAATGGCCTGCTGCAATCAAAATGCTTTTTAGTTTTGAAGTTTCTTTAATGCTGTTACAAATGCGTTCTTTGTGATAACATGTATTTATACTACCGAGAATCCCGTCCTGTAGATCATTTCATTTGTGCAAATTACAAAAATATAAGTATAAATAAATTAGGGAACACTGTCTTTCCTCATGAGTAGTGAAAGCCAGAAAATGTACTTGTTACAACCATAAAAAGAGAATTCACTGGAGAACTGGATGGCCTGGGAGATGGATAATGGATAAAAGAGTATGCAGGATTTCACAACCAGGACATCTGCACAAGTGCTACCCAAATGTCTAGTCCAGCAAATATTAGCATTTTTCCCACAGCGATCCACAAAAGTGAACAAAACATCAGAGTGTTCAAGAAATGGCATGTAAAATAGCTTGGAAGAAAAGGTAGCTATTTGTCTTAAAAAAAAAAAAAAAAAAAGAGAACTAAGGAGAATGACATGGTATCTGTGCCTCACTCCCCTCTGTCGGTCAGCACCCGGCCCAGTAGTCTTTTCTGTTTTTACCCCGGGTCCATCTTTTGGTGTTTGCTGAGGCTGGATCTGCTGTTTTTTTGCTGTTTTCCTTCTCCTTGGGCTTCTTTTTTTGGCTCTCTTTCATACCCATACCAACCTTCAGAGCAGTAGGAGATAGCAGAATCCTCCAGCCTGTATGCTTTTGTTGGTGACTTGAGATGTTTGAAAGCCACTGTTTCTTCTACCTACTTCAAAAATATTAATATCTTCCAGTGATCTTAAATCCAATCCATATATATATATCTATATATAGATATTTGGGATGAGAATGGGGTGGGGGGAAATTTCACCCTTTGGTGTTTAAATCTGGTGTTTCTCTGAGCAGGCTAGCCAGTACTTCAGCCCGATAAACTCTTCCATGCCTCTGCACTCTTTCTGTCTGGCTCTGCCAATAATGGATTGACTCTAGCCATCCCTTAATCAAATATTTTATGGGCAGTTTTATGTTAGAATGGGGTGAATGCTTAGACTTGTGGCTCTTATATGGGCCTGTGGGTTCTTAATCACTCTTAAACCACGTCTCATATTCATCTAGCAATGAATTTGTCCTTTTCCTTCCATTAAGTTCAGTTCTCTGAACATCTGGAAGTCCCTTTGACTTTATTGCTAAATCTATTTCTAACTTATGTTTTGGCTTCATGTATTCTTATGTCAGGGACATCCTAGTAATATGCACACCTATAAAAAGGAGTAAAATATCACCAGCTAGTCCCTAAAGTGATGTGTTTTCCTTTCCATCATAATAGAAGGCTCTGGCTTTCCTCTAACTTTCAGCTCGTGGTTTTTACCTTTCATTAACCAGGAAGTAGAATAAGTTTAGGTGGGTCATGCATCTTCTGAGATAGTTGTTTAAAGGCCTTTTGTTTTCTAGGTATGCAGGGGGGGTCAAATCCACAATGTATGCCTGCATCTTCCATTAGTATGGCGATATCCCTTGAAAGCATCCTTCATCATTCGGCTGCTCTAGAAAGCCTGTCAAGAGAAGATTCCTGAGTAGGTATCTGCACTGTGCAGACTGGTGTCAAGTATTTTGGGATGCAAGTTGAGTAGTTGCCACTAGATGACAGTGTAATCTACTGATACAGTACCTAAATCAGCATTTCAATACATTATAATACTGAACTTATTCTGTGCACTAGCAGTTAGACTTGTTTCATCAGATCCAGCCAAAGCCCACTGGACTTCAGACAATAGTAAAATGGGATATTTTACTTTTTTTTTTCTTTTTTTTTTTTTTTCCATCCTAAATCTTATTACCTCGAAGGTCAAAAGTATTGTCCACAAGTTCTAAGCAAATGCTAGAGAAAAAATCTTGCAATAAATAGATTCCATGAGCTGCAACTCATGTCCAGATCTCTCCTTAAGCTCCCTTTCATGCTGTCTGGCATCTCAGGTGGTTATTTGCACTGTGTGTTGCCCTTCTGATCTGATGGGACTTTTCTCAGGTGTCTGTGTCTGCCTGAGAGGAGGAGGCAGTGAGTCAGGTCCCTATTTACTGCACTGCATTACACATAAGCATCGTGTTGAGGAAATGCTGGCAAACTAGTTTAAAAGGAGACTATGTACACTATTGTTTTTAGGCTGACTCATGAGTTTGTTCTCTCTTGTCCTTATTTCAGGAATTGTTTCTGAAAGGGTTAAAAATAAAAAGTGTTTAGTGTGAACTTTGGGCTTCTTAGACAAACGGAAGCAATGATGGTCCCTGTATTCACCTCCCTCCTTCCTCTGCCTTGTGCTCGGCAAAAACAATGAATAACTGTAATATAAAAAAAATCATAATTACTCATTTTTTGCACCCTTTTAATATTTATGTTCACCTTCCTCATGTCCACCTTTAAAAATGCATTATTTTATCCAGACTGTATTGAGAAGAGACTCGATGCAACGAATAGGACGACACCTGAATTGCAGATCCAGCCTTGCTGTTACAGCAGTGGCTGGGACAATCACCTGCGGGTTAGTTTACCTCCTGCTTCATGGCTTTTATAGAAAAAAATATTTTGAAGACCAATGATTTTTAGGACTTAGTAAGTGCACCTTTGTTTGTAGTGGACATTTATGTCTAGGCTGCTCCGTGCTGTGAAACAAGGAAGTGCTCTATCACAGGAGTCACCCATCACACAAGTTTTCACTGTATCATAAAAAGCATGAGAGAATCTAAGCTCCCAAACACTATAAAATAACCTCCCCGTTTCACTTTTTAATTTCAGGTTTGTGTGTCAATTGTTGGTTGAAGAGCACTAAATAGCTGAGAAGTGTCAAACTAAGATCCTCTGAGGGCAACGAGAGTTAGCAGTGCAATTAGCTGGGCTAGGCAGCCTCCAGGAAGAGCTTCAATTTCCTCACATGCTTTTTGGAAGCCTACCTTTGCATTCCAAGGGTCACTTTTAAAATTCGCCAGATCACATGGTATTGACAAAGGCAGTCTCCTGTAAAACAATTTCTGTTTAAAATCCTAGGATAGCAATGACATTGAACACTGGCACAAATAACCACTGCAAATCAAGTTATTGTGTGACTTAAATGTTTTCAGCCTGACAGTCCTGTGCATTTATATTCCCTTGTATTATTGTCCTGGAAGAAGTCACAGCTCAGAAAATATTCATGCTACAAATGCATGTAGTCAGAAGTACGGAAAATAAGCAATATACAGCCATAAAGCTGAATGGAAATGGAAAAGTGAATGCACGGGGCAAAACTAAGCTGTGATAGGAGAGAACCTGCTAGCTCTCCGTTATTACAGGCTGAGTTAATTTCTTCCAGGGACCTGTATTTGGTTGAACTGGGAGATCCTTGGAATAAATCACTGGAAATAAAATTGATCAGAACGGATGCACAACGGTGTTGCCAAATCTATGTCAGAGAAGACAACGACAGTGATTTTTTTTTTTACCTCTTTTCAGCTGGCAACAGCTTTCCTGCTAATTCGGTCTTCAGCTAATGCGGACAGCGACTGCAGCGGCTGTTTGTTGGTGCATCGATTGTAAGCCAGGTTCAGCAGGCAGGACGTGCAGAATGTCTTGTGGCATGCCTGCATGGGCAGGTGAGGGGGAGGGAGAGCAGTGCACATTTGCAAACTTGAAATCAAGTTGCTGCTGCTGAAAGGACTTTGTACGAGAAGCGGAGGGGAAGTGAAATGCCAGTGTTTGCTGAAAGGTCCACATTTCTTCTCTTTGGGGTGCTTTCCTTGCAATGGTGCTTGCTGCTGGGATGCCACCAGCAGCTGTGTGGGCAGGGTCTGCAAGTGGCTGTGGCAAGGCAGTGATCATTTCTGTAGCATTGTGCCTCATGCTAGGGGGTAAGACAATACTTCCAGGAAATTTTTTCTTTGCAAGTGTCTAGCTTCAATTTCTGGCTTAACACGAACAGCGACTATGGAGAAAGGAAGGTATTTTTAAGCCTGAAGGCCACACACAGCAGTGGTAGGAAGGGGTGGGCCCAGGTCTCTGAAGGTCTACGTGTCGCAGGGCTGGGGCTGTGGACTTTCCTCCTGTGTGAGCCCGCAGTAAAACACCGTCACTCAGGCTGAAGAAAAAAGATGTTAGCTGCATGAGAAGAGGGGTCTGAGCCTGGCTTGTGCTTTCTGGAATTCCACAGCTCCAGAGTTTTTTTTTAACCATTGAAAAGGACTAGTATTCAGCACAAAGCAGCGGGGACTCGGAGTGAGAACTGAGACAAGAACTAGTAAAGGGTTTGATGCATTTCACAATGCGTCCCCTTGTGCATTCATGGGGCGAGCGGAAGTGCTACCATTATTTATTTCCACAAACAGTGATTTGCTTGATGGCCCTGCTGTAGGTGTTTCACATACCTGTCCACACAACTCACCCGCTGTTCCTGTGGGGAAACGCGATGAGCGCAGCAACGTGACGAGAAAGATGGAAGAGAGCAGGATGGGAGTTCAGCCAGCTGAATATTTGCTGTGTGCATTCAAGTATGTTTGCTTGCACGTGTGTGTGCCACCTTTAGCTAGTGAAGATATCTGTCCGGCTCTAGCACGTGTGCCTATGGAACATTTTCCTTAGCTTCATCTTCAACCTACATGCCAAAGTCTAAGGGGAAAAAAGCAAGCTCCCTCTCCAGGTGCTGTTTGTGGGGATGTTTGAAGTGGGTTGAGAAAGCCTTGACAAGCCAAGTGTGCAGGTGGATCAGAAATGATTGAATATCCCTTAGTGCTGGGTGTCACGTCCCATTTTCTTGGTGAATTCAGAATGAAACTTACAGATCTCTGAGGTGCACATATGCAGCACTCTGGCTCACATTGACAGGCACATAAACCCCATTTGAAGAAAGCAACTGAAGAAAAGGCTTGTTTTAGTGATAAACTGTCCTGTATGTTGGTGCTTGTAATGATGTTAGAGGTCTGAACTAGAAATCCATCTGTGGAAGAAGCACCCTCCACGATTTTCACTTCCTCTGGATTGAACTGAAAAGGCACAAATAGTTCTTCCAAAAACAGGTAGAAGTCAGGCAGATGAAGTAATCACTCTAAATTAAAAACAAAAACAAACAAAAAATAAATGGAGACACGGAAAGAAATAAATGAGCAATCTCCTCCAATTGATAAGGGTTTACTTGAGCACCTGCCTTTGTGGATAGCATATAGACCTTGAAAAAGTGTAGCTCTTCTGTGCTCTGTATGCAGTATATGACTGTACACTCAGGTAGGGGGGCACACCACAGACTTTTCTGACCTGGAAACATTTTCTACCTCTGCTTTGCTTTCACTTGCATACATGTAAATCCCCACAATTGCAGGTAGCTGAGGAGACAGCTCCTTGCTTCCTTGCAATTGTCAAGTGTCCAAGGTGTCTTGTTAACCCTAAGCTCCTTCTCCCAGCTAGCTGAATGAATATATATGTTATTCATCACTGGCACCCAGAAGAAAACATGACACCCTCCAAAGCCTGATAAAGTGGGGATAGAAATTCTACCTACTTTTAAATGGGTGAGTACAACATCTTTACCTCGTCATCACTTGAGCCTTGAGGCTCATTTACACATTCCTCACCTTGGAGTGATGTTACAAAGCTGCTAGGCAGTGTTTGTTTTTACCATCTTGCTCTAAGATTTCTGCACTTAAGGTCCAAGCCCTTCTGCACCAACCAAATGCGCATGGGTGTAAACATTGAATCAGAAGTCACGCACAGCCTCACAGGAAAGGCACAAGAGCTCCGTGTTTCTGACATCTGATGAGGAGAAAGGTAGAAATTACAACATTGCAGAATGAATGAAAAGCCACAGGGTGTTACTGCTGGTCAATGTAATAGAAGCAATTGGGGGTGGCGGAGACTGCTGTGGGAAGTGAGAATTTCCTTAGTTTCAGATTAGAAAAAAAAAAAAACATAAAACAGCATTGCTGTTTCAGTAATGCTGCACTGCATTAATGTCTTCCTATTTATAACCTCAGTTTAATCTTAACAAAGTCCCCACTTTCTCCCCAAAAATGTTCCCTGGAGAATTGTCCAATCTGGCTTTAAATAACTCAAGCAACAGTGCTTCCATCATTTACCTTTGGAGATGATTACTTGGCCTAATATTAATAATTGTGAGAATTCTGTGAGGTTTTGTTCATGAGGATGTTTGCAGACTGAACTCTGCAATTCTGTTTATAAGGCTTTGAGAGTAAATCACAGCATTCAGTTTTTTCCTGAGATTTGAATGAACCAATTCAGGTGCCTCACAGCACATTTTGAATAGCAGGTTAGTGCTTAAATAGCTTTAAGAACCTGTCTCTAAATGAATGTCCACTGCTAGCTAGTAGCAAGCCCTTCCTCTACTAGCCTGCCCTGGTACAATACCATGTGGAATTGCCCTACTTGCCCAGTAGCCTTTTCTCAGCCTGTTTTTTTTTTTTTTTTTTTTTTTTCCAGAGGACTAGTGGTAGCACAGTTCATACTTAGTAGAGCAGAAGTTAGAGCAAGAGTGTGTAGGAAGGATAGAATCTTTTTTTTTTTTTTTTTTTTTTTTTTTTTTTTTGTAGATCTGTTGCTTTCCCTGAGGCTGAATGAACAGCAATTAGATTCACACTCAGTATTACTGTGGTAAAACACCAATGGCTGGGCATCCTGGTCAGATGCTCTTTTCTTCTGAAGATGTGCTCAGTGGCCCCTCCATCCCTTTGTAGTAATGGTAGTTGCTTTAACCAGTGATTCCAAGCTTTTTGGACAACGGTCCACTGTCACTCCTAAAATGTCATGCAGACCACTTGCATTCCTTGCAGCCAAATATCGGTACACAGCCTTTTTGTTGAAAACACTGACTTGCTGCTTGCTGATAGAATCCCATCAGTTGCCCAAATGTCAGATACCATAATCTTGCTTACTTCTCACTCTGCAGCTGAGGAATAATGTGTCTGTGTTACAGACAGATATATATATATTTCTGGTTTAAAACCAAAAGAGTTCAGGACAACTTCTTCACTGAGGCCAAAATCCACTCTTAAACAAGCAGAGTTTCCTGCAGTCCCAATGAGTGGGATTTGGGATTCTAAAATGGATAAGGTGCAGTGACAGATTTTAGAAAAAGGCTTAGGTAGGTAGTAAGGATCACATGATTTGCCTATTATCCTGGCAGGATGGTTCCCTTCTATTGGAAATTGCACTTCTTTAGAAGTTTTGTCACATACTTCATGAAAAAGTTGAGACTTTTGAATTGAGCCCAAACTGAGAAAGAAATGGAGTTCTGGCTAAGGGCCAGTGTTTTCAGAATTGTTGATCAAAGATAAGCTTTATCACAGTTGGTCTTTAGGAAAATACTGACATCTCAGAGAAAAAATGAGCTAAAACAGATGGAATTTGAGCCCTTACAGTTTGAGCTGAGCTAGCTTTTTCTTTCTTCTTCTTCTTTTTCTTCTATTTTTTTTTCTTTTTGACCTGTGATCACAAAAAATGAAAAGATGGAGGTAATACAGGTGTAAAATTTCTTGTACCTTGCAAACTCTTGAGGGTCTTTAGAGAGCAAAACACATGCAAACCTGCATTCGACCTTAACTGTTACTTATTCCCATGGTGGTTGGGTATGATTAAGCCATTTTTAATGTAGTGGAAGTTGGGGTCATGCTCCACTTCTCCTAAAGCTCTTTAAAGGTGAAGCTGCTATAATAACTATAATAAATGTAATAAACTATAGAAAAGTGCAATCCACAGTAGGCTTGTTGCACACATCAGTTAGCCAAAACACCCAAATCTGTTCTTGGGCGTGCATTCTGGGTTGTCAGTGGCTTAAACTGCAGTGAGTGTGGCAACTATTAGGAGAGCAGAGAGACTACGTGGGAAAATGCAGACATTGCTGTCAACTACATCAGGCTCTTGGCCCAGTTGGTTTTTGGCAGTTCTTTTATATTACTATCAAGGCTGTGGAGCCACAGATTAGATCCATGGGCAGATTTTGGGCAGAAGGGACTTCTGATGGGTGTTTGGTACAAAGCCCTGCTTCCAAGCGAGATTAAGCTGCTCAAGGCCCTTCCAGTTTCATTTTGAGTGTCTCTGAGGACAGGCAGATTGCAGATTGTTTCCATCCATAGGCAGTTTCACTGTGAAATATTTCCCCTCATATGCAATCAGAATTTTTGTAATCCTGTTTATTATTACTTACTCCTTAAAACCCCCTTTGCTTTTTGAAAAGTTAAGGCAGTTTCAGGCTTCTCCAGCTACCATTCTTTTTATAAAAGGGATATCATCTTATGAGAAGAGAATGAGCATGCCAAATGATATATATAACCACTCATACAACCTGGGTTTTGAATTCTAAAAGGCAGAAGCCCCGTGGTACACTCATTATGAATATTGATGGGAAATCCGTAAACCCAAATATATTCATAAAAGCAATCAGTCAAACAGTTATGAAGAGCACTCAAGCTCAGAAGAAAATCTTGTTCCATGTGTGGAGAATTTGCAAGGGGGAAAAGAAAAGGCCCCAGCAGAGGAGTCCATTGTTTGCAGCCTGTTCTGATTAGGGGCAAACACACTGGAGTCAGTGGGAGCCACATACAGGCTCTAGAAGGGATAGATTTGACTCTGAAAAACAAGACTCTATGTTGAAAAGCTTTGGATTTCTGCTCTTAGTATTCCTTTTATGTGATTAAAATTTAACTCTTTGAAGAACCTATTTTTTCTTTAGTCAGATATTTCTGCATTAGTCATGCTGAACTCCACTCCTTTTTTGCTGTGACAATTTCAGAAACACATTGCTTGCACCAGCACAAGGAAAAGAATGAGGTTCTTGCCCATCAGTGGCAAATGAAGAAATGGCATCTTGCAAGACGAATTGTACAAGGGCTGACTGATCTTATAGACAGATGACTGCAGAATAAAAGATACATAAATGGTATACTCTGCAATGCTGAAAAAAGTCAATGGATTTACTGTCAAAACCGAAAGAGACAAGAGTGTGAAATTTCATCCATTTCTGTTTTGTTTGGTAGAAAAAAAAAAAAAGAATATCGTCTCACAATACAGGAATTTTGAATCATGATGAGCAAAATGAATTTGTAAAGTATTTTAAAATACACAGGCAGGCCTGCCTAGCATCACAGTTTAAATCACCTCTTTATTTCCACTGTAACTTAACTCAAATTCTGACGTGTTTTTTTTGAAATTCATTATGTCAACATAAGTAGGTGCAGCTTATCATCACTTGGATAGTTGTTATTTTTTAGCTGTTTAATTCATTGACTCACATCCGGCAATAATTCATGCAAAATGGGCTCTGAACTCCTTTGCAATATGCAGATTTGTGTGCAAATGAGCGTTACCTATGGTGTTCACACTGAAGCGTTTTTCTTTGATGTACATTTCTGACATTCTGAGATTGTAAAGAAGAAAATAACTTTAAAAATTTTAAGAAACCTTAATTGAAGTTAACATAAAAGAAGATACATGGTGTTAATTGGTCTGTTTCAGGCATAATTTGGGCCTTTGAGACCATGTCCCTTACCCCCCGCCAAAGTGTCAAGACTCACATCTTTAATTCAACAATCTTTGTATTAATTACCTCTGGATAAGGTAAGCTTTGATTGGGAGTCCTTTATTGTAAAATTACAGTACATTGCCTGCTTTAAGATAAATAAATTAGGGTTGAACTTGAAAAAAAATTTCCATCCAACTGTGAATGGGAAAGTGCATTTGAGTATCAAATGCTAGATGAAAGAACAGTTTTCATCAGACTTTCTTAATGGGAGAAAAGTGTTTTCTTTTGGTTTCTCTTTTTTCATATATATTTTTTTCACATTGAAAAATAATATCTTCATCAAGAAATGGAAACACTTGGGCTCTAGGGTTGCCAACATTTTTCTCCCTGGAGGCCACTTTTTGCCTCATGGGAACTCAGCTTTCTCTTCCGAGAGTAATTCCCTGGCATCTGGTGCATTTGTCACAGAGTCATCAGTGAGCTAGGCATGCTCCCTATTTCCCCACTTGCTAATTATCTCCACTTGGCTGTCCATTAAGACCAGAACTTGATATTGTTTTCAGGGACACGAGGACTAGAAGTGAAGAGGGCTTGAAGAGTGAAGAAAATTGTAGAAAGACGACCAGCCACAGGGCCTGGAGATCTGCAAGCAATGTGGGAAGGATAAATGCAGCTTGTACGCCCCACTCATCCCGAAGAAGGACGGGCCATTCCTGGCTTTGGTGTAATGGAGCTGCTCAGCTATGTCTGGAGGCTGGGGCCTAGGTGCTCGGGAGGCTGTATGCTTTGTGTACAGGTAAGAGGGCTGACTCCAGCTTGCTGCCCACACATGTGCTTCCAGTGCAATGAAGTGATCTGAAAAATCATATCAGGGAACACTGATAGAGATTTTCAGCCTGCAGGCTCAGATCTGACCTCAGAGGTGCCAGTATGACTTCTCTGGATCAGTGAGATACACCATGGGCCTTGTGTCCCTTTAATGGCCAACATACGTCACATCTGAGGCAAAGACTGCTAGATCAAATAGTAGCTGTATTGCTTCAAATTTTGTCTGATGAAGCTGGAAATGTTAGTACAGTTGGCGTTAAGGACGCTTATGCTAAAGTTTCAGAGCTGACACTGCAATGGTTTCATTGGACCTCAGCAGAGAGACACACCTGATGGCTCTTCAAAAGATTTTCAGCATGTACAAAAGACCTTATCATAAAGACCCTGTTTTTTTTTTTTTTTTTTTTTTTTTTTTTTTGCTCTTACCTGACAGCCTTTCACCTGTCTTCCATTCTTGGATGCCTCTCTCAGTGCAGAGTTGCCACATTTGCCCAGTTAGCTTGGAAGGGATAATGATAATAAAGGGATGCTTGACACTTCAGTTTTGCCACCTGAGCTATTGACTGCCTCAGTAAATCAGTCTTTAGCCTATGTTTTTGGAATGAAATTGTGGGGTGTAGAGTCACTACTGCTTAGGCCCCTTATTTGCATTGAAAATAACTCAAATGAAAGATAACTAGCAGAAAAAGAGGCAAGAAGTTTGTGTTCCCCCCTCTTTTTTTTTTTTCCCCCCTGCTCTGGATGGGGCACGGTACCAACAACAGCACCTCAAAACCTCTGTGGGAGCTTGACCCAGGAGCTGGTTGTATACTGCTGTAGCTCGTTGTGCTAGGCCCCTGTGATTTTTTCATCCTACTACATTTTGCCATCCCCTAGAGGCAGACTTGTCAAGAAGCCTTTTGTCTGGCACAGTGTTTTCAAATCCAAACTCTGATAATTATCTGTGGTTCTGCTGCCGACTTGAAAGGCGATTGCTAGACATTGAATCCCCATTCCCTTCAATACAAAAATTAAGAGTAAGGAGAAGAGGCATTTCTGTGCCTGCTTCTCTCTCCAACACTTGACACCAAATGCACATGTGAGGCTGACCGCCAAAGATAAATGAGTTCAATAGAAAAGAGCAGGCACATACTTGGATCTCAGTGTAATACAGTACAAATCAGTAGAAAGTACAACACAAAGGCTTTGCATGGCAGACTCTGCTAATCAGAAGAGGTGAGTGTTTTAGCATATTTAAACGAGGAGAGGGCATCCACTAATCAAACAACAGAATCCAGAGGTACTGAAAGAACAGGGGAAAGACTGTTGCTTAAAACTTTTCAACACGGATTGAGGATTTTTGAAATACCATTAAATGTGATGATCTAGGTTTATAGGAAGATAATGAGCTAAGTAACAAATATGTCAAAACTAAACTATTAAACATTGTAATTATGCCAGATACAGATTAGTTGTTGAAAAAGTTTCCCATTATTATAGTGTAGCTGTCAGAAAAGTGCAGTAAAATAATGGGTTTTCTTTTCATTTGATTGATTTAGCATAAGGTACTCTGTGGTAACTTTTTAACAGCTTTCATAGGATGCAATAAAAATTGCATCATGAACCTACATCTTCTTCAATATAAATTGGTGCAAAGTATACATAGGAGGTAAAAACTCATTTTTCATACACAAGATTTTAAAAGCTTTCATGCTGTCTAAGCAAGCTGTTTAAAAAGTATTACCTTTAAACATTTCCCTTACAGTTTTCCACCTTTCTTCTACTGTTTTTCAAATCAAGGCCAGGTTGCTGTCACATTCACTGACATTTCTCCTCCACAGTAGCAATATTTTTTTGTTAATCAGTCAGGAAAGAGAATTAGTTTCTACATCAACATTTTAAAGGGATATTTTCTTAAAACCTCCCAGGGAAAAAATTACCTTTTACTGAGAATTATACAAAGTGTACATGCTTCCTAGGCCAATAGATCATTGCCATATGAGTATAACAAAGGTCACGGGTTTTCTTTGGGAATATTGCCTTCACAGAAGCAGATCTCTAAGGAGATGAGCTTATTTTAAGCTGATATTCATTAGAAAGCTGCTAAGCCACTAGAGACATTCTGGATACAAAATAGGATATCTGGCTTATATTTTCTTTTGTAGGTAATAAGAGATAATATCTGTGATCACGGTCAGAACCTTTGATTTATTGCTATCATAGGTTATATCATGTAACTTGGTACTCTGAGCTTTTTACCTCTGTTTATTTA
Organism: Anas acuta; assembly: GCF_963932015.1. Lineage (NCBI taxonomy): Eukaryota > Metazoa > Chordata > Aves > Anseriformes > Anatidae > Anas > Anas acuta. The sequence goes on from NC_088979.1 coordinate 69,880,090, forward strand.
AGGAATAGTTTTAATGGATTTAATGGATTTTAAGCACATGACAGCATCAGGCTGATAGCTTGAAGACTGGCATCTTCCACCATTTATGAAAATGATGCCTCCTTCTGGATATGCCCTGGATTTGCTGTAGGTGCTTGTCAAGGGGCTGAACTAGCTGCTTTAAAGGCAGAATTTATATTTTCATTGTCTTCAGTAGAATTTTGATGGAGGCTGCATACCTCACTAGATTAAGAGGGGGATAAGTATGATCTTTTGAAGGTAGGAGGGGGTAAGTGTTCAATGTGTTATTGGATCTTTTGATGAAATATGTATCTTTCTCAAGGCACAAACAGTTGAAGAAAAAAATAAGTATTGGACAGAAGAAAGAGATGACTGCATGTATTAAACAGTAAGATTCTTCATGCTAAATACTAGATAAAAATGATAATTTAATTGGATTGAATACTTGAAGTCAGAAAAGAAACAGAGAAAGAAACAGGAAGATCTTTGTTAAGAGTAAAAAATAGTTATTGAAAAATTGGGAAATGGTTGTTTTAATAAAAAATAAAGAATCTAGAATGAAGAGTGCATGCATTTACAGAGTAATCTCATCTGTGATATAAAAATGCTACAATCAGATCTGAAAGGAGACTTGGGAAATATAGCTTTTCAGCTGTACAAAAGAAAGCTTTTGACTTATCACTTTTGACAATATGGATACAATGGGAAAAGAGCAGAATGGTATCTATAGGGACAATGCCGTACAGTCAGGGATTGACTAAAGGGCAAATCCTGCTCTTTCTCCATTATGTTTTGGGTGGCAGGAATCCACTCTGCACACTGAATCCACAGTATTTTCAGGCATACAGAAAGGCTAGTGGCAAAACAAAGGAAGGTATTAAATAGAAGTTCAGTGCCCATGCTCCCGAGATTTCTTTTGTATGCACAGAATGACAGCACTTCTGGATCAGGGCAGGAGCATTCTGAAGAAGAAAAGAAGGGAGCACAAACGGAACAGTTGCAGGACCGAAGAGGGAACGTATTACTCCTCAATGGCTTTGAGGTACTGGCAGCCACAAATTTCTTGTAAGGTTTTTACCTTTTCTGTAATTGAATTTGTAGGCAGAGAGGTGCCATTGACCAAGAACTCCCTGTGACTTGAGCACTACTGATCAACAGATAAAACATAGGACTGATATCTCAGTTATGCAGCTTGGTTCTCATCCTAGTCATGCCACAGGCTCTCTCTGAAAGTCTCATAAGCCACTTTTCACACTTGTTTTCTTGGGTTGTCACTTTCAGAAAATGGTTTTGTTTTCATACAGCTCTGGCATTGCCCACCAAGAGTCATCTAGATATCTCTTGATGAGAAAGAGTATGCCAATGAGTTTTTCCAGGAGCTGTGCTTTTTTCCATGAAAGGGAAAAGTATCTGTTAAGTTATTCTCTGCCTTTTATATTTGAAATGAGGTACTAAACAGGTATCCTTCTCCTTCACATCAGCAGTCACTTTCTTTAATATAATTCACCTCACCAATCTGCCAACAGAGATGGGAGATATGAAGGCAAAAATCTTTGGTATTTTCAAACTTTTTGATTTGCTATGTGATACGGTTAGTCCAGAAGCATGGATTGCAACTGGTAGAGTTGACTATGAAAGGTGGAGAGACTGAAGAATCTCAAGTAGGTTCTGTCATGGTACATAACCACCAGAAGTTGCTACATCTGCAATATAATTATTCACATATGCATACACATGCATTATTTTTCTTATTGTGGCTGTCTCAACTCTACTTTAAGCCTGGAAATTTGTAAACATAAGGGCATATCGGTATATGCATGAAATACAGGTTCTCTGCTAATGTTGACAAGTGTATGTCCTCATTAGGGTGAAGATGATTAGGTAGTGACAAAAAGTCTTCAAAAATGAACATGCATGCCTTCAGTACAGAGACATGGATACACATGGAATTTATGCTTGTGTTGCCTCTTGTAAAACGTGCTATCTATCAAAGGGTGGACAGATTAAGCTGTAAGCAAGGTTCTGGGCAGAGGGGTAGTGAGATCCCATGGCTTGCTGGTCTGACAGTAACACACCAATTAGCTTTTCCTTGCAAAAAATGGAATTCTGGGGTTTCCTGACAGAGCTTTCTCCCATGTTACTGTTGTGTTACGGTTGCTCTCCTGTGACTTCACTGAAAAATGTCTCCAACAAAGCAAGATAACAGATTTAAGGAAATTTGTATTGGTATAAATAACTCCACCCAGCAAGTTACAACATATATTGTGACCAGGTGAATCAAAGTGAGGTTTATCTGAAGCAGATTTACAATGAAATGAGTTGAAGAGTAAGAGAAGATGAAGAAATTACTGGAGAATGAGATTATTTTTCTATAAGTTGGGCACCCAAGCACTGCATGAATATGGAGAGTGTCCGAAGACAAGCCTTTGAAAATATTTTTTATATTGTCGTCATAACATTTTATGTCAAAAGCTCAAAACCACAAAGTACTAGGCATGATTGAATAAGGAAGCATGGGAACACAGAGCCTGAGAGAGCACCTTTTTAAAGATTCACTTAAAAACTCACTTATCTGTCTGTAATTAAATTAGTCTCTGGCCTTTTAAGACCTGATGCAAGGTGCAGTAAAGTCAGTGGTAAGACTCATGCAACCATCTACATGTAATGATGCCCTTTAAACAGTCACCAAGATAAGCAGCCATTCTGAACATTCCCTAAATCTGTGGAATTCATGGGACATTTTCAACATTGATTATCAAGTCCAGATCTTTCTCATTGCTGTCTACAAGGCAGCTTAAACAATGAATGATTCATTTTCATGACACACTTCTTTTGGTCCACCTCCAGTCCAGTGATTTCAATATGTTATTTAAGCACCTATCTGCTGAGTCCTAAATGATGCAATGCAAGGATACCATCAAGCCATATCTGAAAACACCATTTGCTCCCTCTCACAGTGGTGTTCTCATTTCTTTATGGAATATTTAAGGGGTGAGTGTTGTTCTGACAGCATATCAAAGCAACGTCTTCTTTGATGATGTAAGGACTGTTAACAGCTTAACACTTCCATAACCAGCTAGTAATGGGAAGGGTATGCCTGATTCTACTAGTTTTGAAGTGATGTCAGCCAAAGATTTGTAGGATCATAGTTTTCCCTAGCTTCTTGAAATAGCTACATCTGGCATACTTTACATTTTATTCTACTCTGCTTTGGATTGTGCAGTGCTTTGTGATATACCTTGCAAGATCTACACTTTTTCACCTTGACTTGACCTTTTTCTTGATAACCTTGGACTAGGCTTCAAGGATTCAAGTTTCATGCACAAAACCTGTTGTCAACCGTCATTAAAATACAAATTGCTCATGTGTTTCATGACTAATACTGTGCAAAATCCTGCTTGCTGAGTTTCCTGACAAACTTTCTGTGTCCCAGCAATTTGCTTCAATTGCTGGGACGCAGAAAGTTTTTATCCTTACCACAAATTTCAAAAGTTGTCAGTGATGTGTTGAGCTAACTTGCAGCCTGTTTCTGTAGTGTTAATGCTTGAGTCCCAGTCTGGAGCTGATGTACTAGGTGGTTAACATTGTTTAACTCTTTCATCTCCCATAAATTCTACCATATTTAAAAACTATATAATGATATCTAGACTTACAGAGAAGTGTGGAGGTTTGTTAATATCTGTGTGCCTCTCTGAAGAACATGACATGGGAAACAGGCTCAGGAGGGAGTAACATGACATATTGCAAATGTTGATTTTGTTTTGATTTTGAAGGCTGAATCTAAATTCACTTAGGCTTAAAAGATGCTGTATTTTGAAACATTCAGGCATTTCAGGTATGCAGACAGATACATGCTGATGAAAAAATGGGCAGAAAGTGATTGATTATTACTCATTCGGAGCTTTTTATTAGGAATGAATCAGCAACTCTTTTAATCTGGAAACCTGAAATCCTTCTCAAACACATGTAATGTATTACCACATGCAAAAAGGAAGACCTCAGAAATGTCAGATTAGCTTTTGAGAGACTAGCTTTCAAGAGTCTCTCAAATTCAGCAAGTTGCTCCACAGGAGAAGTTAGAATTTTTTATATATATTTTTTTCATTCTACTACAATACAGTGCTACCACATGGGATGGGAATCTTTCTTCTCATATGTGTCTCTTGCACGGTTCATATCAAAGTATTCAAGAGACTGCACTTTCATACCTTTTATTTCTAGTCCTACAAAGTACATTTTTAAAGGAACTTAAGGGTATCAGTTGCCATAACACCCTGTTCTTTTATGACTTAAAGAATGCTAAAGCACTGCATTTAATTCCAAAACACTTCTTGAAAGAAAAAGAAAAGAACAGTAGAAACAGTGGATACACAGGTCAGGAATATTGCTAATGCTAAGGCACATTATGAAAGGAATAGTTGATGTGTTGCTGTACCTGTGCAGATGTAAGGTTACAAGTCAGTTAAAGTTTGTAAGGGTAACTAATATCTTTGATTGGACAAGCTGATATAATAGAAAATTCCTCAGAGCCATTTACAGCTGCAAAGTGAGTGGGAAAGCTAGTTGTTGCAGCATTGTGTGATTAGGAATGTCTGTTCTCCAGTGAGCTTGACTGAGAGCTACTGTCTGGTTCTGTCCTCTAGTAAATTTGCACCCATGTCTTGTGACTACTAGGCTGAATTAAACTGTCCTCAAAGTTGATTTTTGCTGGTACAGTCTTTGCAAACCCTCTACCTCCCCTTCCGCTAGAAGTAATGGGCAGCTGACAAGATTTAGGACCAGTGTTGTCTAGGATTACATATATCAACAGATTCAAACCCACCTCCTTAAAGTCCACCTGGACACCAAACAGCTCTAAGTATAAATTATAAAGCTCTGGGACTATATGCCTGACAAATGAATGACCTTGGTGGCAGGAGGAGCAGCTCTATAGCCAAAGCAGACAAACACTGCATTTATTTCCTTCAACTTGTAGTAGCTGATTAAAGATACTGTCGATCTTTTCCAGAAATGATCCAGTCAGATCCAGGCACCTGTAATGAAATGAATTTCTTACTTTTGGAGACTAGAAAGACAGGGAAAAAGAAGTGAAAAAGAAGAAGTGAAAAAGAAGAAGGGAAAAAGAAAAAGGGAAAAAGAAAAAGGGAAAAAGAAAAAGGGAAAAAGAAAAAAGAAAGAGAAAGAGAAAAAGAAAACAAAACAGAAAAAGAAAAAGAAAAAGAAAAAGAAAAAGAAAAAGAAAAAGAAAAAGAAAAAGAAAAAGAAAAAAAGAAAAAGAAAAAGAAAAAGAAAAAGAAAAAGAAAAAGAAAAAGAAAAAGAAAAAGAAAAAGAAAAAGAAAAAGAAAAAGAAAAAGAAAAAGAAAAAGAAAAAGAAAAAGAAAAAGAAAGACCCCTTTCTGTAAGCTCTGCAGCCCAGGGAATATCAGGAAGTACTTAAAAGAGCACAAGCTGTGCAAGAATGCTAAGCAGAAAAGTGCTAGTCAAGAGATAAGGAAAGTATTGGACCTCTTAACTTGTAGAAATGGGATTAACTCCACTAACATCCTAGAGGTCAAGGAATATGGATTTTCATGTATTGCCTGGGTGGTAGCAAAACAACTCTGCTGCTTGCTGTTTCAGACTGAAGGTCAAGTGTATTGAGGTCTTTCAGCTGGCAGGTGCTTGTTTTTCCTAAACAGTTACAGCTGACAAATACACCTCTTGTTCTGCTGACCATTACGGGTACATCGTGATGTCCTGTTTAGTTCAATTTCAGTTAGCAAGATATGAACACAGCAGGGACAAAAGAAGGGAGGAGGCTGGAGAGGAGATGGAAAAGTACAGAAGTAAGAACCAGGTGTCAAACAGCTTGCTCACAGGATGGCTCTCTATTGTTTGATGCATTTCTACGGATGATGTGGTAGGTTCAGATTCTGTAGGATTTTGGCATTTATTTAAAGGGGAAAAACCTAAAATATTTGTATGCTAGCCACAAGGCTGGAAACTTTTAAATGCATGCTGATGCAGACAGTGTTCTTCCTGGGTGAGCTCACAAGCTAAAACAACCCCTCAAAACATGAACATCTCTCCACGCCCATTTCTTCATTTTGTGCACTCTAAAGTCAGGGGAAGAATGAGTTAGTGGGGCTCCCCTGCACATAGCAAGGACAAATGGGATGGGAGAAAGGTGGGGACATGCCCCCAAGTTAAGGGCATGTTAAAGAGCCGGCATGAGGTATAACCAGCAAGGACCTGGTGAAGGGGGGGACAGCAACAAGGCTGGTCACCATCTATTAAGCTTGAAGCTGAATGCTAAGCATTTGGCATGCAGCAGTCTCAGCGCAATACCTTTGCAGCCTGCACACAATCCTAAGTCTTAAGCACTACAATTCAACATCTGCTCCAAAGAGGAGATTGTCTTCAATCACATAGTTAAAGCAGGTCAATAAATAATTAGACCTCTTTTACTAACACTCAGGTTTTGGAGCCATTAGTGTTCATGTGGGTCATATTTACAAGCATTTGTCCACACCCAGGAGGGTTAGAAAATTGCTTACCTAGTAAAATGAAAGCTACGATTCTAATTTATGACTACAGGAGATGAAGCTTCAATAAAAACATGGGTACTAATGGTGTTTGTGGGAATCAAGTATCTGGAAGTGCAGAGAGGAATAGATAATCATTCTGGCTCCGTGCTGTCCCTCACTCACAGTTTCAGATGCTTGGTCCAGCCCTAAGCCTGAGTGCTTTTCTTATGTTGACATCTTGTGCCAGCCTAGAATGATAAGTTTATTGCATAAACTCCTCAGCTGGGGGCTTGATTGTTACGTTTATTCTTATAAATTTTAATTATTGCCAGAATTGAACCTCAGAAATTAAGATAAAGTGAAGGTTATCTCAGAAACATTTTTCACTGATGTCAGGGTATCCACACAGTGCGGTTGGACTGGCACTGGACATTTCAGAAGGGAGAAGTCTTGTCAAACTGACCGTCTCTATGTTTAAAAGTATCTTATGCATTTCTTCTGGAGGGTAAATTTCCATTAAATCTATCAGGGAAGGCCCAAATGTCATACTTGGATCTGTTTTCCCATTGTGTCCTTGTACTAGCAGGTAGTATTATCAGCACAACTGCTGAGGACCAAGGGACCTAACATCTCTTTCTACTCCACATGAGGTTTTGCCCATTTTGAGGGAGAACAAAGGGCAGAAAGGCAAACCCAATCCCCGAGTGGATGCACATGACCCCCTGTGCTGGCAAGGGATGCAGAACTGAGCTGGCCCCAAGCTGGCTGTATGGGGCAGGAGCTGGATGTCAGACACAAGGGGCAGGGGAGGAAATAGATGCAAGCAAGGTTGAGCGTGACATATGGTTCTCTTTGCTCTTAGTCTAGCAGAAGTTTCTTAGTGGATATGAAGTCCTGTGCCTGGTTGTGCAAAGCCCATTAGCATATGTCTCTGCAGTGGGTTTCTGTGGCAGAGTTCCAGTAATTACTGTTCATTAGTATTCATTAGTACCAGGTCTTGCCTGATCTTGAGTTCATGTTGAATCAGCTCTGCTGTAACATTTTTGATATGGGCTGGATGTAGAGGTCAGCATGGAGGCATTAATTAGGCCTGGTAGTCAGAAGTTATTTTCATGGCTCTTCAGATAGGGTTTGTTTCAGATGCACCATAGCTTTTCCTTCTGAAGTGGAAAGCATATATGTAAAGTGGAGCAGTGGTGAGCCTGACACTCATCGGCTTGTGAATACAAACACATGAATTTAAAGAAAGCACTAAACTTGCTCTCTGGAGTGACCTGTTAAAATCTGCAGAGGTTTCAGGGACTTTTCTTTAGTGTCAGCGTGGCTCAGGAATGTTGACACTGAAAAGAATTTGAAGGTGCAAAATATGGATGATGGATAATAATGCATTTTGTATTTCTGACTGTTCATTTCTCTCTTGGACAAGTATTGCTGGTAATAATGTAGCTATGAGCTTTTAGGGTATGACCTCTGACCTCTACAAAAAAAAAAAGGAATACTGAACAACAAACCTACTCATGTCTTATTAAAAAAAAAGGGTAAAAAGTCATGTCAGACTAGTTGTTATTATATTAAACAGTCAAGTTTAAGGTACTCTTGGAACCCAGAGATACTTTTGAGAGGATACAAGAACTTTTCTGTAAGGGCTGAGTAAAATCTGAAGTTTTTTTTTTTTTTTTTCTTGAACAGTTTTAAAGAAACTGAAAATTCAGTTCAAATGACTATCTTTAGATAAAATTGTGTTTTCTACGGAAATCTTAAACTATACCTTAATCTAAGAGCACGGCTCTATCTATCTTTTTCTGTACTTCAACAACCTGGAAAACCATGATTCTCAACATGTATATCTATAATTAATTGTAGCCATAAGCAGGCTCAGGAGAATGTTACTCACCTGAGAAAGTGGAAGGTGAAAGTGGAGAAAGGAGAAAGTGGAAAGAAGGAGAAAGTGGACAAAGATTCCTACATTCAAGAATACAGTCAAGATACAGACTTTCCCATAGACCACGCCTCCTCTAATAGAACTAAAGCCTGATGTGCAGAGATACCATGGGTGGTATCAGTCATTTCAGTAGCACAGGACATGGACATTATTTGAGGATGACCCCAAAGAAATGTGACTGATGGATGGGGGAATGAAAGCTTTTTTCCAGACTTTCTCATCTTTACTAATGAATAAAATGTTTAAGAAGGAGCAGGAAAAATTGTTCTCATAAAGAAGATTCACAGAATGGGACTGCTCTCCTCATGAAACCTTTTATTTCTGCACAACACAACTAATAGAGTTGTATATCTAGATGAACTTCAAATTACAAGGCACAAAGTTGTCTCCTGCTTCTGGACAATGACAGTGACAATGTGACAATGGCAACAGGACAAGACATCTTCTAGCCCCTTCCTGGCTTCCTTTATGGTAGGTCTTTTGCAGCATTCCGCTGCTCTTTTTCCATTTTATGGATCTTGGGTAAGCTGCTCAAAAGTGTGAAGTGAGGCTTTGCTTGAAACAATCTGTAGTTAGGCTGTGAAACTCCTGCTGGGGATGCTTACATTTAAATAGTGACAAAATGAGTGGACGCATTCTTGGAAGAAAAATCCACTGGTGTCTATTAAATATAAAGACACCATCTTTGCCTCAGAAAGTTGCTGAATGACAAATTGTTGGGGGCTAGGAGCAGTCTGGGGGAAGCACTGCTGCTCGACCTGTTTCCGCACTCTTTGGCTGGATAATGATGGAGACAGGATACTGGGCAAATGGACCTCTGCTCTGACCCAACATGGTCAATCTTACATTCTTATGTTATGGCTCCATGACATGTTATGGTCATGTTGAGATCTTGAAGGCAAAAGATTTATTTTTCAAATTCAGAGAGGATGGAACAGATGCTATCATGAAGAAATACCCTTGTTTTAAATGAAAATAACAAGAATACAAAAATACAAATTAGGAAAGTGCAAAAGTAACACCTCATAGAGCAAAGAGATCTCTGTTAGTAGTATGGACTACAGAGGAAGTCACTGCCTGTACGTGAAGACTTTTGAAATATTGCCTTGCTGTACACAGAAACAAGGAATGATTTTATAGCTTCAAGAGATGCAAGAGCCACCATGACCGTGGGCAGACTGTAGGTGTGTTTGGTGAAGGAGCTGCAGGGATCTGCAGCCAGCACTAGAAGAGGGAATGAAAAACCTAGTATCACATCCTGTTTGGGCTGGTTCCCCAGCCCAAAAAATCTGGCACCCTCCAAGTTGACCTTTGGCACCAGCCGGTTTATAGCTCAGACTCACACATCTGTCTCCAGAGCAGAACACTTTTTGGGCCTCACCTTGCCCTCCACCAAAAAGCGCACGCTCTCTGGATCCCAGCTGAACTGGATACTTTTCAATTCCAAATGATTTAAAAGGAGACACAATCCTTTTGTGGGGTTTTGATGTGTGAGATTTCTTTAAAGTTATGCTAGGGCTTTTTGCAGTTTAATGATGCAAACTTGTCAAACATATTTGGGATGCAGTATGGAATACATAGCTTGGTGACTGCCGGACGGAGTATGATTCACAGATATCCTTAATTAAGCATTTTATGCAAACTGGCCTTGAAATAGATAGGCTTTGAGCCAGAACATTTAAAGTCAAGAAAGTTTCAATTGCAGGATCACTTATGTTTTGCTAGGATCTATTTGACTAAAAGGCAACGTGGATGTTGTAAATGAAACTTCTTCTTCCCTCAAGAAAAATAAAACACAGACTCCACTAAATAAGAAATAGCAAGCCTTTTCTGCCAATAAAAAAAAAATAAAATTCTCTTTACCTGAGGATAAGAAAAAATTAAGTTCAGTGGTGGTACCTTCTGCATAGAGGACTCCTTTACTTTCTTGTCATGCTTGGCATCTTGTTTTAGGATCCCTCTTTGATGTTGTACTCCTGCTGCAAGAGAATTGTTTCTAGTTCAGGGAAAGAATGATGCGTGTTTAATAAACAAACCTGGGAACTAATACAAATCTGTGTTGACAAATGCTTGTCAAGAAGGAAACCAAAGAAACAAAATCAATACATGGTCTTGCATTAAATCACATTGTTTACAGATAGCTATCTTGCAACTTCTTCTTCTTCTTCTTTTATTTTTATTTTTTTTTTTTTTCTTTACTAAATAGCTGTCCCTGATTAATTTAAGATAAACCAGAATTTGGCTTTATAGCAACAAAAGTTTAAAAAAAAGTTTACAGCCAACCTCTTCAAATATTCTGTCGTTTTTAAGGAAAAAAACATTCCTCCCAGCCTTCCTTATTCTGACACCATTTTACTTTAGAAGATCTCAAAGTACAAGTGAATACATGACACTCGCAGTGTCTCCAGTGTACACATTTTACGTTTGATTTATGACATTACTATATAGGTGCACTTGACAGCTTTCAGATTGAAGCAGAGACAAGAGAGCTTTAAAGTGAGATGGGTTATCTGGGTAAATCTATCAAGGGTTCGTCCTGGGAGAACAAGGAGAGAGGCTTTGTAGAGCCCTGCTGTGTAGCAAGCCTCCATGCTGAGCACATCCCAAGCTCCCTGACAGTTGCGCTCAGCCTTCACTGTAATAACGAATAAAAGGGAGCTCCCTGTAGATTACAGATCTTCCGTGTTTTGACATTGACCTTAATACATAATTTAACCACAAAGCCTGAGAAGTGTGGAACAAGATAAGAAAAGACCACAGAACTGGCAAATAAAGTGATGTTCAATCAGAAATCATATTTGTTCCTGATAGTGGAGATGTGGGCATTAAAAAGGGAGACAGAGAGAGATTGAGAGAGAGAGAGAGGGAAGAAGAGAGAGGGAAGAACAGTCTGGGTTATTTGAAGACTTATGGATCTCTTTTAAAGGACATACAGTTGTCAAATAAAAGTTTGTCCTGGATTCACAGTAAGAAATAATAATAATAAAAAAGTCAATGGTTATTAAATTTTCATAGACACTGGATAGCTTCTTTTCTCAAAATACCGTGATGGCACTTGCCATGTTTGCCTCATATTTGTGTTTTTGCTTTTAGCTCAATGGACAGTGGAGGAGGTGGTACATAGCATTACCATAAAGTTGTCTTCAGGCAGTTATTTAGACTAATTTTGTTTAATATCTGCCTATTCTTGACCTTATCTTGGGATTCTACATGAAAAGAAACAATTGTTTGGATGCAAGGAGTTTGTAGGTTTTTCTGCTTATTTACAGAGAACACTCAATACGCAAGTGAAGTGCACAGTGGGATGGGCTGGCTGCATGGCAATGGCATATTTTTACAGTAATTGAAGGCTCATGCAAAAGAACAGGATTTTTAGCGTAAAGGGTGTGACTGTAGACACTGTTAAAATTAGGCACAATTCTTATGGGAACATTATCAGAGATAAAATGAGGTACAAAATTAAAAAGAATGCTTTTCATCTATCACAAAGGAGGTAAGGAGTTGGGGAAAAGTGACTTTTCACCATTTTTATTGGTTTTATTATTTCATCTTTATCTGAGGTAGGATGTGGGAACATAGGCCCAGTTAATCTTACATTTTTGCTTCTAAGCCTTTTCTTTATAGCTCATGACTCACTTGCTCTTGTTATGTTACAACATCTGGATGGCAATGGCTTCAAGAAAATGTTCCTACTTAAGTCAATGGAATTTTAAATGCAAAATCACTGAATATATTTACATTGAATGAAATTTAAATTTAAATTAGAGTTTGAGTCTGGTTACAGAGGTAAAAATTGATGCCAACTTATGGATGGGATTTCCAGCCTCCCCCTCACCCCCAAGTCTTTCCTATGTTAGAAATTCATGTAGGTGCCTAAGTCACTTGGGTGGTTATGAATGATGCACTCAGTGGTTCTTTAGTTGCAGAGCACAGGTATGTAATTGTGCTGGTCTGAGTATAACACTTTAAATTGGGTGTGAATATTGTGACGCTTAAAATAAGGCCAGACGCTGAGAATGAAGAATTAAACATGAAAGACAATACACTCTCTGATGTACAAAGCTGGGATTTCATTTCTTTTATTTTCAAAAGCAAACAAGTGAACAAACCACTCTAAGGGAATTAGGGTATCTTGGTATCATCATTTGGAACCTTTGTTTTGTGCTTACTTTGTAACAGTATTTTTTTCCCTATTTGTTTTAAATGTATATATGTTTAAAATATGGTGTCAGACATATGTTTTTTCACGGCAGTCTGCACAACCAGAAAGAGCTCAAGTCGGAAATAAGGTTTTAAGTGAACACAGTACAATGGTCGTCACATTAGCTCCCTATCACCACGGCACTCCACCCGCCCCATAACCCCTCTGACACGCTCACTTTCATTTCAGCAATACAACCTACCCCGCTGCATACTTCAAAGGGCTGAATATAATACTTCAGCCCTCGACCGCCTGCTACATTATTGAAGAACATTATGACAGTTAAAATCCCAAAGCTACACGGCAAAGCCTTCGCCAGGATAAACTGGCTTAGATAATACTAAGGATCAGACCCTAAGTGAACTTCACAGTGTTTACACCAGACTTGTTAAGAACACAAAATTTACTACTTCTGCAACAATTTTACCATTTGAAAAAAAGGAAGAAAATATAAAATAAAACCCCCACATCTCAAAAAAAAAATCTCAGTTATTTCAAGTCCACATATGCAGTTTTTTTGACAATATGCTAAACTAAAAATACAAAACAAAACCTGGTATTGATATGGAGAGAATTGAGCGAACCAGTTGAGGCTCTTTGAAAGAAATCCGGGACAAGAAACTGAAATGACCCATGGAGAGTACAGTCAGTGAGGTTTTTACTTACATTGGAGAGGAGACAAAGCAATTTTGTTCTGGTTAAAAATGATCCTGCATTAAACCTGGCAGGAAGGTTGGCGAGGCAGTTTCAGAGAGGGGGAGATACACTGTACTAGGTCGGCTAAGTTAGCAGCAGTAAATGAAGTCCTTGCCCATCCATTTGGATCCAGATGTGTTAGCTTGTCTTTCAAACCTCCTGTTACACAGCTTCATCTTTTTCATGATCATTTTTGATTGATTTATAAAAAGACGCCATAGATTTCCCTGAAAATACATTAATAAAGGTATGATGCTACAGGTGATGCCTGTTGTATATACTGCCATAACAGCTGCAGCTCCAAATTTAGTAGCCTGCCTTCCTGGTACACCAGTAGGAAGATCTGCCTGTGCAATGCTTTGCAAACCAGGGCATTAAGAGTCCAAGAAAAGGGACAAATGGCAAGAGGAACTGGGAAGTGAAACAGAGTGTTTTGGAATTGGCAAAAAGTCCAGGGAATTGTAATCTGGTGTGACATTTTCCTGTCCTCATTAGTACTAACTTTCACAAACTGATGGAGAGCTGGCAGGTCTGCAAATCTTCTGTGATTGCCTGTAGAGTCATAAAGGTTGGAAATGCAGTGATCGCTCACAGGATGGCTGATGGGGCAGTTACTGATTTATGGAAGGGACATACTACTCTCATCACATTGAGGCACCATTAGAGTGGCTACCTGATTTGATCAGCAGGCCACCAAGAGGATCTATTTCAGGAAAAAGCAGACAAACAACCAATCAAAAAAAAAAAAAAACAACAAAAAAACAACAAAAGCAGATTCTACTGAGGGTCTTCCTTGAGGAGAAAAATGGAAGTTTATTTTTCTTTTTGCTAAAGAGACAGTACCTGGAGTAGATAAAAGCATCCAATGATTTAAAATTAGGGTGAATGCTAAAAAGATGAAGACAAGGATCAGACAGGTGCATAGAGGCTATATGAAAGCTATAATGGTAAATAAAACAGAAGAAGAACAAAATTTTTGACTGAGTTTGGTGCACAGAATTACCAACTTCTTTAAGAGTGTAGTGGAAGAAAGGACATTTGATCATCAACGTTCCTCCAGGAGGAAAAGCTCTCTGGAGGAGATGTTATTGAAAATATAAATGGGACAATAGAGTAATTTATCACAAACTCAAAACTACCAGGCCAATTCTTATGAATTAAGGGCATTGAAAAGTGCGCTTGTTCCAAACTGCACTCTCCATGGTGGATCATTTGAAAGCTTTCTTAATAGTCAGACTAAATGTTTGAACCCATGACTGTGAATGCCAGTTAAATTGGTCTGTAGGAGAAATTCAAGCACTTTTTTTTTTTTTTTTTTTTTAAGGCCAAAAATAGCTTTGGCAGCTGATGTGAATAAATATAAAAAAGTGCAGTATATGTGCCAATATCAAGAAAGGAAAAGAATTCACGCATTTGCAAAAACACTCAGACTACAGCAGGTAATGAAATGAATAAATAGAGTGCAGGGGAAAGCTGTGGATTTGCTCAACAAAGAAAGATGCTGCAAAGTCAAAAGAATGGCTAATAAAACAAAGCACAAATGGCCTCCATGTGATGCACAAATTAGGCCCAGGAGCCCAAATGAAAGAAGTGAGAGAAACTGAAACACACTTGTTCAAAAGAAAGTATAAAGTTGGAGAAGTCAAAGGTGAGACTGAAATTTGAAAGCAGGGGACAAATTCCAGGCCTGGCCAAGTGTGAAATGTCACTGATGTTCAAAGGCACAAAGAGTAAAGCAAGACTTTGTGGTAATGCATTAAGGGAAACAAGTAGTCCATGGGCATAAGCTTGGTCTCGTCACCAGAATGTGTGCAAAAGCCCAGTAGATTCATAGCCCCAGGAACAAACCTGAACCAGACGTGAATGTGCCAATGCGTGAAGTGAAGTGTGCTCGCAGAAAAAAGGGGTCACCTGGTGACATTCAAGGTACAGTTAATGGAAGATGCAGAATCTCTTACATGTGGCACTAATAAAAGTGCAGCAAAACATGACAACAGATGGCTTCATTCACAGGATCAGCCAGCGCAATAAAACAGGCTTGTTCTTTGTAGCTGTGGAGAAAAATAGCAGAAAGGATTGGTCTTAGGTTTTGCAGTGACCACAAGAAGCTGAACAAGATCATTTAAAAAGGAAAACATTTCCATTTGCTCTCAAGGAATTAAATGCTTGCTAAGATGGCAAAAGCCAAGTTCTTCAGAAGATAAGCTACAGAGAAGGGGTTTTGGCAGATTCTCCTGGACACTGAATGCTTCAAAATTTGCACTTTCACATCACCATTTTGCAGATGCTGCTTCTTGAGATTGTCTTTTGGAAGCCATTTAGAACCAGAAGCATTCCTCAGCACCACGACCCAAACACTAGGAGGTCTCCCAGGGATGAAAATGCATGAGAATGACATAATAGAAAGGGGAAGCACTATTATTGAACACCAAGACTGCTTGTGAAGAATACTGGAAACTGCAAGAAGAAAAAAACTTAAACACCAAATTGTCAATCTCAAACTAATGAGAGAAATAGAACATGAAATGAGTGACACCTGACCCATCTATGGTAGAGGCCTCAAGGGCTATGGTGACAGGACAGGTGCATGAATGCATATTCTAAGTAGAACATGCAAACAGCCACAGAAAGTTTTTTGGTTTTGTCTGGAATCAAAAGGCAAGGGACTAAACATAGACCACTTGAATCAAAAGCCAAGAGACTGAGCATAGAACACTTTTGGCAAAACCCAAGAAAGGACTTGTTGAAACATTGTCAAGATCACCACCTTTACAGACAATACGGTTTGCTTGAAGAATGCAACCAGGTGAACTGGAATGAGCTGTAACAGAGTGTATGACCACTACAAATGTATGAAACTGTCTTTATCCTGGATGTGGAGTGAGTTATCCAAGTGGTCATACAAATTAAAAGCAGAGAATGATAAAAAAACAGTACTTTTCATGCTCACGTTGGATCTTCTGGAAATCAGTCACAAAAAGTCCAAGAATAGCTGTTATCGCAGTAAGACAAAAGAAAATGTAGGGAAGAAGTTCATTGAGAAGGACACCTTGGATTGGCTAGTCAAAAAACATACTAGTGAAGGTGTACTTTAGTCAGAGATAAAGAGAAAGATAACAAATGGTGAACATCAAATTTGCTTTAACTGCTTCAGTAGATTTATAAGTTTGGCTATAATGTCTATATTAATCGTAAGTTCCAGGTTCTAGACTGAGAAGTGACCTATGATTTCTGTTGATAAGCATAATATCTGCCATGGCATATAACTAATTGAAAAGATCACAGGTTTAGGTGTGATCAAGTGAGTTACAGCCAATGTGTAGTTCTTAAGAAAGGGAACAGATATTACTGCACTAATTCTGAACTCCCGAATGCCTCTACAGCATATCCATTGTAACATAAGACATCAAAGGCTTGATTCAGTTGCCCATATATAGGCCACCTGTTCCATTTAAGATGTGCAGGCATATCCAAAACATCCACAGGAAACTGTCAGATATGATGCAGGACTTAGAGGAGACCTGACTCTTACTAGACTGGCAGATGGAGGCCATGGTGGACACCCTAGGCATTTCAAATCCTGTAGGTACACATATGTGAGCAACTCAATTGAGCCTTTAACCACGCATACCCAGAGGCAAACCAGAGCACGTGCTCTGCATGAGGAAGAAAATACTTGACACAAGAGAAACCTGTAAACAAAATGGAAATTCAGAATAGATATTTGAAACCCAGAGATGAGCATTAATCAGAGGACAACATATAATTGTGATTTTTGGCAAAGAGCCTAGAGGAGCCAGAATGGATACAACACTGTAACAGTCACCAGGTGTTTGCCACAGCCAGAAATACAGACTTCAGCATGATTGCTGCTGTCAGAAAAGAGGAGTGAAGATACATCACCTGGTTTACATTCTGGGATGGGAGCCAGTGAATGGACTTCACAAACTTACTGTCTCGATATTGTGCTTATAGGAAAACTTATTTACACTTTGGTATTTGGCTCATATCCCTGTTTTTTTTTTTTTTTTTTTTTTTTTTTTTTTTAAATTAGAGCTACAAGGTCACCTTATAAAAGAGCTGAATTCCCCTGATTAGCTAGCTCAGCTCAAACCTGGTGTGGCACATGTGGTGTGTTGGGGGCTCAGTGTTCAGTAAGGAGTTAGTTATCCCAGGGTGAAGATGAGCGTGACCTTGATCTTCTGGTCTTCAAGACGTAAACAAGAGGCACCAAGTAGCTTCTAGAAAAACATGGCTCTTGGATCAGCAGTACTCAGCTGTCGATGCTGAGCACAGTCACCTTTGTACTTCAAAGGTTGGGCTACCTTGGGGAAGAGTTGAATTAATCTGAAGAGCTGTTTCCCACAGTCATTTCTGTGAGTTCTCCTTTCACTTCTGTTGACAGGTAAAAACTACCTCCAGCTGCCATTGATAAGATCACTCCGAGCTCTTCCTTCCGCAGGTTTCCCCTTCATGTTTGGTATCCAGGTCAATCTGTGGTCATCCAAAGCAGGTCCTTTCAGAGCCGGTAGGCTGCAACTGAGCTGTGCTGAGCACTGCAGTGCTCACTGGAAGGGAAGCTGCAGATGTGCAGTGCTCAGGGTAGACAGCCTTCCTGATGGGGAGGGCAGACACCGTGGTGACATGGGGGTTTTTCTTTTGGAACATGCCCGTGGCACTTTGCAGACAAGGATCAATCTCTGTCCTAACACAGAGTTGTCATTTCAAAGTTGTTTTAGCATTACAGATATAAATAAAAAGCGACCCATCCCACCAGATTGCTACATTTGCATTTTTTTCTCTTTTAACTTGCACACAGCTGAACCAAATTATTTTTTGTCCAGTAAAAAGAGAAAAACCTCTCCCCAAAACGTGCTGACTGTTTCCTTTCATATCAATTTTTTCCGTATGCTTTATGAACTTTTGAAAACGCAGGGTGAATAATTGCACTGTTGATAAAAATATAAGTAGCAGAGGCTAAAGAAGGAAAGAAACATCTTTAAAAATTATTTTTATTTTTTGAGTAAAAAGGCCTAGGAGAAATCAAAGTCCTCTTGGAAACTTCAGTGGTAGCTTTGCTTGACTGCATATTATGGACTCAAGAGTTCTGTGAGTGGACAGGCCAGTCCATTTAATTTCTACGACACGTGGATTTTCTTTAATAGGATGGTTACAAGCAAAATTCCCATGCTGGAAAACTATCTTGAATGGATCTGAGGTCCCAGCATAGATCACAATTCATCCTTTGTTGCTTTAGGAAATGTTCAAAGCTGTGGAGGAAGTTTTCCTCTCTCTGTTGCATACATGTACATGGAGAACAGGATATTAATGGGTGTCTTCAATCATCTTAGCTACTGTCTTGGAACTGGGGTACAGGACAAACAACATTATGTCTTATGTTTACAATGTCTTCAGATGAAACCTGAAGGTGTTCAGGTGAACAGGACACCTTCAGGACAGGTGACTTTCTTCATGCAGAAGGAGAGGAATGTGTGGATTCAGAAAACTGGTAAGAGGGATGGCAGGTTTCCTAAAGTCCCTCAATATATTTTTCATAAGTAACTAATTCCCTTCTACTAAAAAAAATAGTTGAACCAATTTAATAACATGTTCAATTGAAAAAAAATTGTTAAGAGGAGGAAACCTTTTGGGTCCCAATTACTGTTAATTTGTAATCCAGTGAGGTCAAGTACCTGATTAAATATTTATATAGGAGAAAGGTCATAGTCTTTTGTGATCTTCTTTGCCCTGTGTTAATTTTCCATCGTATACGATGTCTTCCTTTTGGAGAACACATTATCAGAGAAAGGAAGCCTTGCTTTTGGCCTCAGAGAAGGCAACTGTTGGGTTTTGATGTCGAACAACTGAAATCAATCTCTTGTAGTTAGGTACATTTTTTGTTTAAGATTTTCCAAAGCTATTTAGTGATTTTAGGTTTCTCAGTGTTTGAATACTCAGCTTGAGACCTTTGAAAAGAACAAGGCTTAAAGGAAATGAAGAGTATCTGATTCCTGGAAGTTTGGCCTTCCAAAATCATGTCACTTTTGAAAGCCTTGGATCCAAAGAACACAAAATTATATTAGTTTTATATCTGTTATAATTTGTTATGTAATTTAAAATCCCCAGAAGAGGCTTTTCATAACAGCTCAAGGGTTTCTGATGAGGAAACAAGCATCTAGGCAGAACTCAGCCAAAAGTAAATGGAACCAGCAGAGATTTGCCAGAGTCGGTGTGCCCACTGTATGTATGGAGGGGCAACCCACATGCAAACCATTCTGCCAGCTGCAGGGATGGAGCAGGTGCAGCTCAGCCAGGGCCTTCTCTAGCTGTGGCACTGCATGGGGCAGTTCGGTCGTGGGGCCTTGGACATCCTCATGGAGTGAAACCAGCGCCTTCAAGAGGGCTCTCAGGTATGGCCGGTGTGTGCAGCATCTCCCTGCCAGTGGCAACCTTTGGCATCCTCGTGCAGCACAAAGCCTCTGTGGAAAAACTATTTTGTCTTCCTCACATTAAAATTAATATCTCTTTCTACGCACTTGGTTTTGTGTGCATTTGTTTCTTCTTGTTTATCCTGATATAATTCTGTCCTTTTACTCAATTTTAATTTTCTATGTATCTGTGTGACACACACACACACACACACACACACACACACACATTAGAAATGTTATACTTTCAGTTGAAAGGTTTTATACCTGGCAAATGTATTAGATAATCTGGAAGCCAGAGAAAACATTTAGGACAACTATTGTGCAGAAGCATGGCAATAGTTTCTACGTGTGGTTCATTTGCCATAACCACTTACACCATGTATCATCCAAACAAAACCTGGGAGTGTGAGACAGTTATGGGGTTTTCTATTTACAAGGCAGATTTTTAGCTGAGAAAAATCTGAATGAGGTAGTTCATACAAAAGCCAGTGGAGCTGTAACGCTCCTATAAGGGCATGCAGTCAAGGGCATTGCTCTTGTGCCCATCCTGTGCTGTTTCAATGAGATGGGAGCAGGACCCTAAGTGCCGCTCCAGAAGTCCCCTGCCTCCTGCAGTCCTGGCCTTTTAACTTTAAGAACAACTGAAAGGCTGTTTACGTTGCACTGGATAGCATTCACTTTTATTTTAATTGCACACTAAATAATATTTTGAAATGATATTTAGGGATATTTTCCCAGTGTGTGCATTTTCCTCACTGCCAGCCATTAGTTTAGCTCAGTTGAATAAAAAATTGTCTTTCAGCCAGAAAATGCCATATAGTACTGCAAGGAAGTAAAAAAAAATTACAATTTGTATTTAATTTTATAATGTTAATTCTGAAATCTTTAGACATAACCCATCTTTTACAAAGTGTACGCTTGTTCATAAAGCTTTATTATTTTTAAATGAAAAAAATGAAAGCAAACAGATAAATCATTATGTTTCTTATGTTAAATGAATGATGGCACAGAAATCCCAACTTCTCCCAGTTAGAGGAGTGCAAATCCAATGAAACAATTCTGGGAATTCAATAATGTTTTTTTCTGGACATTCTATTGCAGTGCTCAGGTTGGGTAGAACTTGGACTGGCAACTGTGCTTTATTTTCCTGCCAGTTTTAACTTAACCCTCAATTACTTATTGGCTAAATTAAATGTCTTTGGCCAGTGCACAGTGAGTGGTGTCAGGAGAAAGATAAGACTGTTCACCTATTTGCTATAACATTTTCCCCCCTTGCTGATGTGTAGAAGAAATGGAGTCCCACTGCTAACACTTTGGAGATGGAAGATGGCTGAGACAAAGCAAGTAGTGGTTACCTTAGGGGGGGTGTTGTCTGTAATTTCTATCTTCTTGACTGTGTGGAAAGGAAAGCACTGCCTGCTGATTTCTCCATGGGACGATGGCACAGATGCAGGAAGAAGTAAGAACCACATGGAACACAGGCCTCTGTGCAGGACTATTTATTTCAGTTTAGAAAGAAAATGAGCTTTTCTGGAAGTTTTCAGTTTCTTCATTGCCATGTTGTCTCTCAGTGCAAACGGAGGCAGGTGAAATTCTCATGGCCTTACATCCTGGTTTGTTTCTCTGGCATTTGTTAGGGTGGTGAAGCCTAGATGTGATACTATATCAAGATAGAAAGATAGAATTAGCTTGATGAAGCACACTCTCCAAGTCTAACAGAGAGCAGTCAGAGACACATGGAAAGACTCTGCTCGCTAATGATGCTGAGACAAGATGTCTTCTATTGAACTATTTTGTACCATTATCCTCACTAGCTGGGTTTTCTTTGCAGATTTCTAGCCCACCTAAAGCCAATGGATGAGGCTTCCAGAGCCCCACATGGCATAAGTAGAGGCTTCAGAGGATGCTTCTGTCCAATAATAAACAAAATTAAGGGACGTCTTCCAGAGGGCCTCTCTTTCCCTGGCCAAATTTCAGAGAACACTACAGTTTCAAATCTTGCTATACATCTACCAACTGGATATTTGCCTTCACGGCTTCTCTTCCTCACAATGTCATAACGTCTACTTGGCTTTTTCTTACCTTAACCTCATCTTACTTCTCTGTTGCTCTCACATTCATCTCTTCCATGTCTTTTCATCTCTTACTTTCCTCCTCTTTATCTCCTCCACATTACCCTGCCCTTTCATGAAGAACAACTGAAGAATTAACAGAACATTTGCTGTCATAATTCTAGACTTTTCCTTTGTCAGGCTTGGAATGTGGGTTTTTGGGCATATTGGCTATGTGTAATTCCCTGTGTATATAATATTGAGGAGAGTGAGACGGTAATCTTGTTGGGTCATTAGAAGACAGAATTAACTAATCTGATATTACACAGTCCAACATGAACTAGCTAACCTCTGTTCACATTTAATTCACTGGGTAGAAGGTGGCACTTAAGAAGGATTTTATTTTAGAATAGAACCTTTCAGTACAGAGAGAGAATCCTTGTTATAAGAAATCATATCTGTTCTTCTCCCAGAACATGTAGAGTTGAAGGCCAGAAAGTGATCATTCAGTCGAGCCTTCTGTTACCATCACAGATGATTATGTATCCTAAATTACAAAAATAAAATCTAAATAACTTGTGCTTCATTGAAATAATATCTCCAGAAAAGTGACCAGTCTTACATGGAAAAGGCCAAGAAATTAAAAAAAAAAAAAAAAAGCTGCAGAGTTTTCAAACTTAATTGCTGTCCCCCAGTGCTAAAAACATACACACTTTTTCTGATCTAAATTTTCTGGCTTCAGCTCCTCAGCCTCTGGGTTCTCATTATTCTTCTTTCTTCTAGAATTTTGCACTGGATTTGCTACCTGAGAAGGTGTTTATGTACTGAAATCATGTAGCCTCTCAGTCTTGCTTCAATAAAATAAATACATTGAGCTCCCTGAGAGTCTAACTGTAAAGTATTCTCTCCAGGATTTATATACCTCTTGTAGTGCTTTCTTCACATTTTCCATTTTTTCCATTTCCCTCTTAAAGTATGGACAACACATCTGCTCACTATTGTCATAAACTATCTCTTTCTCTTGTTCCTGCCTCCCCTATTTAAACATACAAAGGCTGTGCTTTTTTTTTTTTTTTTTGGTCACTCTAAGACACTTCGTGTTCTTGCTGAGCTGTAGTTACACTGGAGTTTGTTTATTTTAATTTATCTGCAGATATTTTTTGTGTAATATTCTAGAATTGCATGGTAAGTTATTACCATAAAGCTTCAGGGTAATTGCCTGCTAGTGTGTTCCATGTAACGTTAAAGGTCCAGTAGTTCTCACTGTGCTCCCAGCAGAAAGAGCTTGAACACTGGGTATACAATGACATTTTTCCAAAATCTATCAAATCTGGGTATTAACACAGTGACAGACTTCTGCAGAGTGACACTAGCCAAATAATTTGACTCACCATGTTGCATTAGATTTTTGTGCATGTCAACAGTCTGTGTTGTGATGAGCCAAAACACTAAGGGAAACAGTGCTCTTCCAGAAATGACAATTTAAGCCCATTTTAATTTTGTTACTTCACTAAGCTTATAGGTTGGCAGCTGAGAATCTAGCTCACCCCCCCAATAAGGCTGTTGCTTTCAGCCAAGGAATTTGCAGTATGTTTTAATGGAGAAAATTAATTGCATAGCAAAGAGCCTGGTGACTTTGGAAGCCAAACTATAGACTCAGAAGAGAGCACATTTCTAAAAGAGGATACTAAAGAGCAAACTCCTATTCTTAAGTGCATAAAAATACGATTTTGGATTCAGCATTATGGGCTGTTAATCTGCATTTTTCTACTTGTGTTCCAGCCTAAGTAACAATTTTGTCATTTTCAGATTTCTCCCTGGCTTTTTTTTTTTTTTTTTTTTTTTTTTTTTAAACTGATACAGTTTGAAAGGGAGAAACCCCATGCCTGCTGACTGTCTCATAACATCTGTGTTACTAGAACTGGATTAGGAGATACAGGAAGGCCTTGATCCAACAGAACCCTTGAATGTACGCTAAATCTGAAGAAAGCTTAGACTGTAAGGTGCTAGGAACAGAGTTGTTTTGTTGCTGTTCACACAGTGCCTTTCACAATGGCATTCTTGCCATGACAAAAAGCTTCCAGGTGCTCAAGTAATAAAACTGAAAAATATGCAAATAGTCTCATTGAAGATCCAGTGCTTTGACGGATCAGGGCCACAACTCAGCGGATGAATGATGTTGGCTCACAGCAGCTGAACAAGCCCTATTGTTTTAGGAAGCTGTCATCTTGTGCTCCAAATTCTAATCCTTCATTAAAAATAGCCTCTAGCATATAATTGCAAAAATAGCCTTCCCCACTTGGACTGACAGCAAATTGATGCCGTGTTGCCTCTAGCTTCTGTAATAACTGGAGACAGCAGCTCAGAATGGCCTATATTCACTCCTTTCACTTCAATATCTTGTTGACTCTGAAGCCTAATGATGGCTTTCTCAGAGTCCATGCTATTATTTAACTTAGGAGCAAATACACAAGAAACATGAAGAAAATGATCAACAGGATTTTATGTCTTTAGAGCATTCAAAACTTAAAATGTGTGATAATTGTTTTCCAAGTGATCCTTTTCTTCAGATATGATCCTCTGTTTCATGACAGGGAAAGGCCACCATCTGCCTCTCCATGGTGAGTTCTGTATTTTGTAAAAAACCATATTTGTTACTATGGAGGAAATTGGAACTTGTTCTTAAAAAGTCACACTTTTAAGGTTCTTCTGTTTTGCTTTACACACATAAGAATGTAATTTTAGGTAATTTCCAGATTACCATGTTTACAATAAAGAGTTACATGTTTATTCCCAATGGCTTACATTTAAGTTCGCTAGCTCGCCTTCTGATTGTAAATGTGCATAACGTGCTCATGTGAACTATTCATTTTTTCCCCCATTCAGTTTGCAGATGAAAGAAACATGGAATGAACTGAGTAATATAGCTAACTAACTAAATAAATATCCAAGACAAGGCCAACTGTACTGCAGCCAGTCAAGAACATTTTTTTTTTTTTCAACATCTGTTGAAAAGCATCTGTGGCATTGGACTAAGAGCAGGTGCAGGATTCAGGAACATGGATATTTGAGATGCAGATGGACAATGTGTATAAAAATTTTTTTGAGAATCTGGCAGTTAAAATAACATATTCCAAGGTAGCCCTGGGAATTAAAGGATGATCTTTTCCTGAGGTTCAGACTTAAATATTTGGTGTTGAGTATGTGTGAATGAAGGGGAAGTTTTGAAATCTGGATAAATTCTAGCATGGTCTAAGGAAAGTATTTTGATCTGGAACGCTGCAAATAAAAACAGTTACAGTTCCAATACAAACCTTTTTATCTATTTATCTATATCTATTTTAGAAAAGGCATTAGTCCTTGTGAAAATGTGATTTTATAAACAAAGAATATATGTAAGACTGAAAAAAGTCATACAGTTTGATAACAATTTGTTCTTTCACTGTAATAATTTGAAAATAAAGTGTGCTAATGAAAATTGAAATAATGTTAGACTTTTGTAAGAATGTCTTTATGACCCACCTTAAGGAATATACAAGAAAGAATATTTAGTAAGAAATGCTTACTTTTTTTTTTTTTCTTCCCTTTTTCCTGTAAAATCCTCTTGGTGTTAATTTGCTAAAGACATTTCAGAATGTAGTCTTCTGTGACACAGCTGGTATCAGGGGCTGCATAAAACCTGCAAAGTCACAGAATGACACAGTCTATGATAACTTCTGTAAATCAAAAAACACCATTTAATTTCAAAGGGAAGATGTGGAAAAAAAAATGTTTTCTAGATTTTATTTTTTTATTTTTTTTTATTTTTGCTGAGGACTTCTTGATACTCAGAAACATTACTTGAAACAACCAGAACATAATCTGGGTATTAAGTTAGTTTTTCTACCATCTCTGCAGGCCTCTGTAATTACAGATTTTTTCCCTGCTGTGACAAAGACTGTTGAGTTGAAGTATTTCAGAATATTCAAAATACTTCCCATTTACTGTAGTGGAAATACAAGGAAAAATAAAATGCATGCAAAGGAGATGAAAATAACCTATTACCAAAGAATTTGTTTTCATGTGGTTCATAGTTTATTTTGCCAAAGTATTTTTGTAAGATACTGATATTCGTCTTTGCAGGTGGGTTATGACTTGCCCTATTTATAACAATGTATGATTATTTTACTTGTGAATTTCTGTTCACCAGGGTGATAATAAACATACGCTCTGCTTTCCTGCCTCTACAGAGCTGGAGGCGGGTTTTCACCTTGTCCTAGTTAGACCAGTCATTGATACAATGTAGAGCCAATCATTAAATACAGCTGTATAGTTTGCCTTACTTCTCCTTCAAAATATATCTGAGACACCTTATAGTTTTAGCTGTATCAGGCTCTTCCTTAGCAAGTAACGAAATGCTAGAGGAGATTGTCTACAGATTTAATTGCACTTTCACTTATGTCTGACAAACTAATTGTTAATTACTAATTTAATGTAGCTTTGTTGATCTGTTTATCAGACAAAAAAAAAGTATATTGTGCTTGTCTTTTATTATTGTTGCATGTCAAATGGAGGTGGGATTTGCCTCAATTTTTGAAGACTTGTTTCAACAGAGCATAGCTAAAATTTGCAAGAATTATTTTTGTAATATTTCCCCACAAGGCTAGCTTGTCAGCCTTATCAAGGCGCTTTATGCTGTCCTTATAATGTAATATTTAACAACTTTGTTTTCTGCATTTGGTTTCCTTGGTACCATTACAGTAGGACAGGAAAAAGGACAGACACAAAAGCATAAATGTTGCTTTAGCAATTAATCTGCCAAACTATATACAACCATTTGGATCACTAGAGAGCAGCACCCCGATTCTACAAGCACCCACTAGAGCACTTTGCTTTCTTTGTGTGGGTAATTCCACTATTTCCTTCCTGCTTTGTTGTGTGGGGAAATGCTATGTAGCACAGCTGAGATGTATTGTGACAGTTTGCCCCCTTGTTTTATCTCTCTACTGAATTTGAAGGGGTAGGGCTCAAACATGAGTGAAGTATGTACATCTAGAAGAGCCAACCATACAATTCTAAATGCATAGGGTCCTTGGTTTGGGCTTCCTGTTACATTTAGCAGCCTGCTCAGGTAACTTCAGAAATACCACTCAATTTCTGTGGCTTCTTGGAGGTGTTGAATTCTTCCCCTAATCTGAGTTTTTGGATTGATAGATGTATTGCAGATTTCAGGAGGGCCTATTTGAACCAGCGCTGCTAGAAGCTAAGTGAACATAGTTCACACTCCCCAAATACAAGGAATTAAAATACAATGTTGTCAAATTGGGGGTGTTATGTCCTGACTATTTTCAGTTTTAGGAAGAGGTTCTCATCCCAAATTTCAGGACGAGATGACAAATTCAGATTTCCACTTCTTTTAACACTAAAATGCAGGCCTTTCCTCTCCATGCTCATTCCCACTGGCAGTCATTGTAACTGAGTACCAATTGCATCTTACATGAACCAGGGAATGTGCTTCCCTCAGTCCTTTGCCAGCTTTTTCACTTTTCCCTCTCCTGAAGCTTCTGAATCCAGCCCAGTAATATTGCTCCAGAAAGGCATTCCAGTCCTATTTCTATCTCTATATCTCTATTTTTTAATTTATTTTCTATTTATTACAGTTCTATTTCTTTATTTCCTCCTCAGTCTTCCTTGCCTTCTATTATTCACAATTTGCTCCCCATAGAGGAGCAAAGGGACTCATCATTTTTATTTTTTTTTTACCTCACTTTTACTCTTTGGTCACTTCTGACCAAAATGGGCATGCCTACTAGAAGCAACAGCTTCCGTGAAGAAAAAAAGAGACAGGCCTCTTAAATAAGAGTGCCTTATAGAGTCAGTCCTTGTTAAGAAGATGTGTGAGATGACAGCCATTTCCAGGCACAATCTTTGAAAGGAAGCCAGGCATTCTGTGTTGATTTCAAAGCCTTTTGTTACCAGAGAACATTTTTTACATTCCCAAATGCCTGTCCTTTCAGTGGCATTCTGTATCAAATCCAAACAGTATTTTGAAATGTCCTTCATTTTGGATAAATTAGCATAGACACACTAATATGACAGTAAATCATTGTACATTGCCCAAGTCTTCATTAGTTTAACTGATGCCATCTTTTCTGAGTCCAGTTGAACTCCTTTATCATATGTCCTACAGAACTAATCGCATCCAGCCAAAGTTGGCACAAGCTGCAGCTGGATTTAGATTTACTTGCTATGTCTTTCTTTCAAGGATGGGTGAATCATTTTCAACTCCAAGAAGCAGATAAGCAATCTGTACTGCTACCTGACTGAATTTGTCATGAATGTGAGATGTGATACTTTAATACACAATGGGCAGTACAGCAAACTCAAAAGGATGTAGATAGCCATTTACACTTTAGGGTAGAAAACATCTAGAAAACAAACATTTTATGTTCAACTCCTATTAAAGGGAATAGTGCTGAGCAGCTATCTGGAGTGCACAAGAACTGCTTGTGTTCTGCTTTTCTTACAGAAATATTTGTGGATTTTATTATTATTATTTTATAGTTTGAAACAGAGCTACTGAGGCTGTGTATTCTTGCCCTAGCAAGCTTTGGCATTTTTCATAAATTATATGCACTCATTAGCCACTTTCTCAGACATGCTAAGCACCAGAGGACTGCAGTGTTCATGGTGGAAGTTACTAATCAGCACTGAAAACTGAATTGCATGAGCAAAAATTTTCTTTCTTACCAGCTCTTGTTTCACTAAGCAGTGTTTCTGGCCATATGTGCTCTGCACAGGGAAACTTTTGTAGTGTTTGCAATATTGTTTCAGAAATGGTTTTATGATTTGTGGCTTCCAGAAAAACATATTCCAATAAAACAGCTTTGACACTTGCTTCACCTGGTTACTCTAAATATTAACATCTCTGTTGAGTGAAGGTATGGCAAGTGCATCGAGGACATAGTAATCTTGGGCACTTCCTCTTTCATCACAGACAACTGACACAGAAATTGTTCCAGCTAATTTCTTTTTTCCCCCGGCAACATGGTAATCAAAGACTTTAGGGAGATACTCAGTACGCAACCATTGAGATGTTGGCATGACCCCAGGAGATTTTAGGTTTGCTTCAAGGTAGTAATACAGACTTGGGTTATCGAGATCACTGAGTGCCACATTAACACATGTAAATGCTCCCACCATACAGAAAAAAAAATTCCACCCCCCAGAAAAACAACTAAAAAACCCATCCAACTTGCTGAATTGTTTCAGTCCTAAACAGTTACCTGTTTTTCTGTGGGGCACATGGGAACAAAACCAGGCTTTCCCCTCGCAATGAGCCCAGCAGCTCTGGGATGGCTGATGGTGGGCAGTGTTTGTGTGCAAAACCAGGGATATTAAATGGCATTTCATGGTGTAAAGGCTGAAACCGGATGGAAGTGTTTCTTAATACAGTGCATGTTTTTGTCTGTCTCAGTCTGTCTCTGTTATTAAGGCCTGTTCTTTTCTTGGGCAAAGGGTGTGGCTGGTGTCTGCCTGCTCTGAGGGTGACTGATCCACTGGGAGGTGGGGAAATGAGGAAAACCCACAAAATTTCTGCCATCTCCCTTCTCTCTCCATCTGGTACAAGAGTACTTTAGGGGTCTTGGGTTGTGGTGATGTTGTATGCTGCCTTTTTTTACAGATGTGGGAGGCCTCTCTGCCCCAAAGTCTGTGGCTTTGTCTTGTTCTCCACACACCTGCCCCAGGTGAGGGTGCTCCCTACAGCAGTGGCAACATGGAGGACCTTTCCCTGGCAGAGTGAGGAGCTCTCTCACACCTCTTTCTTTTCAAAAGTTCCAGGCCTCCTCTTTCAATTGCATCTTGGGGATTTTCCTCTCTGCTCCCCAGGGCCAGGGACCCCAATGGTAGGCTGGGTCCGAAGCTGCCTGGGGGTGGCCAGTGGCTTCTGGCACCTTCCTGACAGTGTCACTCTTGGGGGTTGGTGCAAATACACAAAAAAAGGGGCTTATAATGGGGAACACACCAGGTGTGGTGTCACTGTCCCAGCAGCACTGGGAAACACATGTGGACTGGGGGCCTCTGGCATATTTTTGGGAAGTGTCGCTACCTGGAGCAAGCAGTTCTGCTCATCTGAGGGGCTTGGTCCCATGAGTGTCCCATCCTGGTAGTATGAGTGCAGGGTGAGCCAAGGATTTAGGATTTAAAGGTTAGTTAATATGCCCCTCCGAAGAAGAGAAAAAAAAAAAAGGAAAAGTTTTCTCACTTTTTTGATACAGTACTTCTGTTATCATGATATTAATAATTTCGAGGACACTGTGGAAGACTGTACTAAGCTGTTGCCGTGTCAATTACACAGAGCTATATTTTTGTGCTCATTATTATTCTTGGATGTCTCTAATTTACATCTAAATGTACTGACTAATTTTGATTCAATCATGTCAAAAATGATAGGTCATGTGTGGGAGGAGATGACAGTCCTACCATCAGGAATTGCCAGAATGTGAATTCCTCGGGGCAATGATTTAATGCCCAAGTCAAGCAGTGCTGTCAGAATTGGAGGCCAAATTATGACACATTATGCTGTACTATGGACTTGCACATACAATACATATGAAAAAAGTGACTGAGATTGGAGTTATTAAACTATGCTTTAACCGCTGCTACATTTCCTTCTCTCTCTTACTCTCCCCCCTGCTGCCCTTTTTTTCCCCGCTCACCGCATTTGTTCAGAGGTACTAATAATGGTACAGAAACCTCTTCTGTAACAACCAACATCCCAAGCCATTCTGAATAGCTGTGTGTGATTAAAGTGGGTGATGAAATAATGGCACTTGATGTACATTTCTGCTTAGCCTTTCTTTAAATCATTTACATTTTTTTAGCAAGCGACATGTCAGCTAGATGTTCTGTGAAAGGGCAGGTTCTCTTCATTCCTTCATTGTGATTTTTTTTTTTCCATGGGATTTTTTTTTTTTAAGGAATTCACTGTCTCTTGATAAACCTGCTGAATAAACTTCAGCATCTCCAGAGCAATCTGCAAGAACTGATTTACATATTGGATAACGCATCCTAATTACTGCATCTTATTTGCCCTTTTTTAGCTTAAGGGGATTTATCTGTCTGAAGTGAGATTTTTTAAAAGAGATGTTTATTTTTCTACCTGGCCTTTTACTACAAGGGGAGAAGCTGCAGAGCTGTTTACCATGAATGCTGTATAGGCATTTCGTTGCATAGTCTTGTTCTATCAGGGCTGCAATTAGTGTCTTAACATTCTTGGTCAGAGTTTCTGAGTAGCTGTTGAATTTGATGATCTTTTTGTTTTCCTATCTCTATTATATGTTCATCTTTTGTAGTTCCAGAATAATGCAGTAAGGTACTTAATAGCTATATAATTGATAGCTGAGTCAGAATATTTTTTATTTTTTTTTCTTGGTTATAGAAAATGACTCCTAAAAAAGTCTTAATAAGTTGAGGTTGTAAATCATTTTTTTGAGAGACATCATGCTAATTGATTTTATTGGCACAGGAATGAATGATTTTTACAGTGCCCAGCTTAGTTCTGGAATGTTTAAATGAAATCCTTAGTCTTTTTTGAGGTATTGGAAATAAGCAAAAGGGGAGTTTTTGTGTACTGTGACAAGTATAATATTTTAGACATTGATTGAGAATCTGGCTCTAGCAAAAAAAAAGTCAGATATTTAAGCCTATAAACTGAGAATGGGCACTGAGATGAAGTGCCATTGCTGAATTTGGAAAAGAACGGTTTGATTGCCACCAAATTTGGGTAATTGAATCAATGATCTGGATGAAGTGCAGTGACATTGTCAGAGAGTATTTAGAATATTGTTTAAGAACCTTGAGGCTTAATGTTCATGAAGTCCCAAATCCTCAGAAGTAAGTCTCATCCCAAGCAGACTTGCCTTGTTACAGACACGTGTCTTGTGCTGTTCTTACCTTACTCCCCTGAGATCATTAAAATTCAGGGTCTCAACTTTCTCAGCTGGACTGGGGCTAAATGCCAGCACGGGGACTGCCTCAATGCTCCATGTGGCTGTGGCTCCTCATTGCTCCAAATACCCAAACATGTGCTGGAAGTGTAAGAGGCTTCCAAATGGTTTTTGTTCTCTGTGTGTTGATCTAACAACTGTTCCTGATTTCCTCTGAGGCCACAGGAAAAAAAGGCAGCAGGATGGATGGACTGCGTGGGCCAGATCTGCCAGTTGGATCGATCAGCCCCATTTACATCATTGCAATACAAATGACAAGTGTTGCACTAGGTGAAGAGTGTTTCACACCCACTCACGCAGAGGTGAGATGACTGCCCAATGTGCAAAACATTGGAGAAAGGTCTGTCTGGCTTGAGGGAGGTTTCTCAGGCAGTTGGGATGGCTCCCAAACTCTCTGGATTTTTGATGTGGTTGTTGATGTCCATGCCAAAGCTGCAATGCTGAATGCTCCAAAGGGTAGTACAGACAGCAGTAGAAATGAAAAATTCAATCCAATCAAGTTCATCTTTCCCAGGGGCCACTTTGGGGAAAGAGGAGGAGAATTTGTCAGGACTTGGAAGGAAATGAGCAGGAGGTTGTAGGGATTGGATCGGATGTTGGGATTGTAAGAGGCAACAAGAAGAATCTACAGATCTGAATTCACTTCTCCAGGCACGCAACAGAAATTCCTCCTTGTACTGAAATGGAGTAGAAATGATCTGCAGCCAAGTGGATTTCATACTTCAGTCTGCATTTCCCTGAATGTGGAGAGTTCTTATCCTTGATAATTAAACTTCAAAAGCTAACACTCTATTAAATGAATAAAGCTATTATTTCAGTCTGTTTGGCCAGAGTCTGTTGGTTGACATAGTGAAGGCATTAAAGAGGGCTATAAACTTCATTGTTTTTCAAACAAAAGTGGTGTTTTAGAAAATGCAGCAAAATCATCAGGAATCCCTTAATCTCATCATGTCTGTAGAATTTTCTGTGTGCCTGAACGTCTATTTTCAGTGTTTAAGAAAAATATGGACTAAGCCATTTTTTCCCACTTCTGCTGATCTTGGGCTTGCTAAAAAGCAAGCAGCACTTTCAATTGGCAGAGAGAAAATAAACAGCTGACAGGGTCCATACCTGGAAAGACATTTTTTCCTTGTAGCTCAGTCACAGACTCAAAAATGTGAACAGAAGCTCGTTGGGTAAATCAGAAAACCGTAGCTCAATAAACCACCATGCCTTTTTGCTGGTACTTGAAAGAAATGTGTTTTTCTATCAGACCCATGTAAGCTTGCACAGTTTTGTGCAAAATTATTTTTGGACTTCTATCTGTGGTCCTACATATAAAGCCAATTTCTTCTTTTGGATTCCTGAGCTCTGGAAACAGCTGATACTTTGCAGATAGACCTGTGTCAAGTCTCCATCATTCCATTTTTGCCAATCTGCTTAATCCCATTTTTTCCTGATTTTCCTGGAAATTTTACATTTTTTTTTCCTCTCTCTCTCTCTCTCTTTTTTTTTTTTTTTTTAAATCTTATTTCCTTTTTTCCCAAAACAAAAAACGCCCTATTCCACAGCATAAAGTGCAACTTCTTAAGTAAGCCAGTCACTAGCTTATGTAACAGACTTATTTTTTTCATGATAAGGGTAGAGGAGGAACCAGGATAGACCAGGATAGATGTTGTTTGAATAGACTGCAGCTTTATTAACACATCTGGGAACTATCCAGCAATAACTTGTACAGAACAGATCATTCTTCCTTCCATAATCCACTCCACCTGTTGGAGGGCTGCCATCAGGACGGCTGGCCAGTGTGACCATTCTGGCTTGTTTTCTGGCCTTACTTTCTATGTGTCCAACAGTGCAGCAAAGAAATGATCAGACTCTTCTCCTTTGCTGGTTTCTGTTTGCCAGCCTCCTAAATTTGTGGTCTGACTGCCCCATGCTGGACTCCTTGCAGGTTTTAAAATATTAAACGTAATTTTCCAACTCCTTACTGGGTTCCTGGACTGCTGAAGTGACTTTTCTTGACCTGTCCCATCTGTAATCCCAGCCCAGTGGCTCTCTGGCCAAATGAGAGGAGGGGAAGAAATTTTCCCTGGTGTGGAGGAATGTGGCTTTTATTCAATATATTCAATATATTCCTAAACTTTGTGTTTTCAAATGCACTGTAAGCTAATACCAACACATGCATGTTTTCTTTCCCCATTACACATCTGTGATATTTTTTTTTTCTTTTTGTTTAAGACCAGAAGATGGCTGGATTATCTGTTTCAACTGCAACTACTAGTGTCTCATTGTTTTGTCTTTTCTGTCCTTCTGAGTTGAACTGGCTGAGCTGGCATAAAATTTTGTTTCTGCTGCAGGTTAACCAAAAGTGGTATTTGATTTATTCATGGTCTCTGTCATGAACATGGTTGATTTCATGCACTTCAGCCATTTAAAAGTCCAGGTGGTGTATACTAGTCATTGAGCTTCTCTCCATAGCCAGCTGAGAGAAAAACCTTCAGAGAGCAAATCACACAGTCTTAGTGACTTATTTTGCCTGTCATGAATTGCTTTTTGTCACTGGTGCATAGAGGGCCAAAATGGCTAGATAAAGGTAGATGCCAAAGGTAAAGATACCAGAGGTAAAGATACCAAATCACTCTCAAGAGACTTGTGACAGAACTATAAAAACTTTCTGTTTTACTGAATTATTTCTTAGAGGATTTTTCCATTATGCCAGCTGGACCAGCCTAGTACGTCTTACCTAAGCATCTCCACAGGGGCACATATATTAAAAATAGCTGTGAAAAAACAGACACAGATAGGTGCTGAGGTAACCATCCCATGCAGAATAATTAAAGAAGGGCATTTCAGACATACTTGGCCCTTTCCATTCCTGGAATCCCTGTGCAGTACAATAGCAATAATTCTTGGTGGTGGAATGATTTTCCACTGTGGAGTTATAAGACAGGATCCAAACTTTTGTGACCTGGCAAGCTATGTTTTGTAATCCTCCAGGTAAGCTAGAAGTAGCCTGAACATGGTGAAGTTCTGTAACCTGTGTAATAGGTGTATTTTGCCACCTTATCCATGGGATGGATCCTGGCTGGCCAGCAAAGATTTTCTTTTAGTGTCCACAGTCATGTTTTCCTCTCTCCTCCCAGTATTATAGCTATCAGCCACTGCTATCAGCCATTTTTATTTTTTTTTTACTGTGTTAGCAACTGACCCAGAATGCCCTTTGCTGATAGATGGAAGAGTGAGAGTTTGGCAGAGACAAGTCAAGATCCTTTTTGAGTTCTTTTCATAGCATGGAAAGTCTCTAAGGAGGTAGGTGGATCTTTTCCTGTTCATGAAAAGGATGTCTGACCCTCAAAAAATGAGGAATATGAAGAAGGGGAAGAATACCAGCCAACAGAAAACTCACGCTTGAATGTGTGTGTGTGGGAGGACAGTGTAGAAGCCAGCCACTGCTGGGAAAGGATGTTTGTAAAATGGCTTACACTGGAAGAGCGGCTGTTAGCAAAAGACATGGAGGATGCGGGTTGCTTGCTGATGGGAAAAGGATGTAGGAAGGATGGCACATCTAAGTCCTTGGCAGAAGACAGGTTCAATTTGCATTTGGTACTTTTCCTCTTATTTCTTTCCCTGCCCATGTGGTATGGAAAATCTATTTTAACTAGTGTATAAAAGCATTCCAAATTAGACCTTGTTATGAGTAAAGGAGGAAAAAAGCAGATGTGAGTACACGCTCTAATTAAATGGAATGGTCCAGCTGCATCCTGGCACTGCTTTTGCCGAAGATTGGCATACAAAAAATATTTTTTTAAAGTAATATATTTCTATACAGAAAACTTTCCTGTTTGGCATAATGGTAAGATGAGTTTATTACTCAGATTCCAACAAATGCTGTTTTCCAGATGTGACTTCACTAGTTACTCCAAGCTATTAAACTCTCAGTGCCCTCGGACTTGACACATATTTGACATATAAACACCATTACACAAATAAAATATAAATTCCTCAGAAAGCTGAGCTAATAACATTGGAGGGATAAACCTTTAATGTTAGTTGAGGATAATGTGAATTACCAAAAGCAAATAACAGACTTGGAAATTGTGTTAACAGGACAATGCCTGTGGTGTAAAGAAACACAAACAGGCAGAGCAAACAAAATATTATGCCTGGAATTTGATTTGGA
Source organism: Anas acuta (assembly GCF_963932015.1). Classification (NCBI taxonomy): domain Eukaryota; kingdom Metazoa; phylum Chordata; class Aves; order Anseriformes; family Anatidae; genus Anas; species Anas acuta. The sequence goes on from NC_088979.1 coordinate 69,916,069, forward strand.
GAACTGCTCCGGTGCGTAGCTGTGTATAAGACGACAAGACTGTGTGTGCATTTCTTTACATGGGTGGTGGTTGCGTCATGGTTTCTTTTTGAATAATCAGTAATTAAAGAAAGGCCTTCAAAATAGCTGTTATGATTTATTGGCTTAGAGTAGACTCTGTTGGTTTCTGTCATAAACACAAGTTGAGATTTGTGAGGGCTTCCTTCATATGGCTCACTCAGGGAGAAAGTGGAACTGATTTAGCACTTTCTGCTTACACCTTTGTATGAAATGACTAATGCTTTTGTTTCTTCTGCCTGACTTTGTGGAATGATTTACATTCAGGAAAAATGGGTCCCCGTGGAAATAACAGTTATTAATTTCTGTTTTAACAGCCTTGGTACCTTCATGATAAAGAATAGTGTGGTTAGAATCACTGTGGTATAGCATTCACTATGACTTTTTTAAATGTTATTTTTTTTAAACGTTAACTTAGTCTCTTAATTTGACCTCCTGTTAGGCACCTTATGAAATGAAGATAAAAATGGAAAGTGCTTCATCCACTTAATCAAATAGGATTTCCTTTGTGATTCCATATAAATTAGAGTACAACTGCTACTATTTTACCTGACACAATAATAGAGATGAAATTAATTCTCAGCTGTAAATCCTTGCAGTGGTCACTTTACCCTTGTGGATTAGTGCATTTTACTATTGTCCAAAAAACTCAGGTTATTTATTTATTTATTTTTTTACTTTGTGCTCTTTTCAACTTACTGCAGTTGTTTTCCTCCTGTGTCTGATACCCTGCAGATGTGAAGAATGCTGTGGATTAATACACACCAAGGGGAAGATTAATAATGGTATGTTCCTCATACAGGACTGTTTTAAGGTGGGTTGCACAGGTCACTGTATTGTTTCACTTTCTTTTCCAAACTCATGGCAAGTGATTAAGAGGTGGAGGGACAAGGGAGGCTTTGGAAGAAATAATTTGAATACCTTTTTGTCTTCATGACGCTTATTATAAGACATCCAGATTTGAAGGCTGTGCCCTGTGGATATTAAACATTGCTCCCTGAGGTGAGTCTTTCCATGGTGTGTATATGATTACTGGCACCTCAACAGACACACTGGGGATTGAACCAATGATGTCAAAACTGTGAACAGCAACAGCTTGAGCTAAACCTCTCTCACACTGGGAGGTCATTGATTCTGTGGAGTTTGCAAAGGGGGAAGACCAGCAGCATGCACTATTGTGCCTTCATGTTCAAGGACCTTTAGAGCATTAACCAGTGGTTAATCTTCCCTCATCAAACCCATGCATTTCAGAGAAAAACAAGCAGGTAACAAACTGATATTGGAGTAGATGAACTCTTTAAAGGACCAGGATGCTATTTAAAAATGTACTTTTCTATTCAGATGCAGCATTATTTATGTTTTGCTGATGAGTTCATGAGGCTTGTGGAGCCAATTACACTGTGGGCCGATAAAGATTTCTTCCTATCTGTTTTGCACTCTTGCAACCCCTATGGAAACACTGGAAGTACTCCTCATTTATAGGCATGTGATATCATAATCAGCTCACTCTACCACCACTGGCTACAGGCAGCTGCTTTTAACATGAACATGCTTTCCCCCTTCTGCCGGTGGGTTTGACTTGTACCAACTCTGTATGTGGTTTTGGTTGAGGAATAAATTCCCAGCTATTCAGTGCAGTGTTCTGCCTCTTCGTTTACATCAGCAGGACTTTTCCATTAATGTACAACCTTGTATTCAGTTGGGACCAAGTAATATTCCATGTGTACTGATTTTAGTCCATTAAAATATTACACATTTTATATTTTTAAAAGGAACCACAGGAAATTCAATTCTTTCTTTCTTTGAGTTTCATTATTCCTATATCAAAAACCATATGTGGGTTTCTAGTCTGTTGTTTGTTGTAACATGTGGCTGAAAAATAATATAAAATTGGTACTTAATTGGACTATGCTTGGCAGAGTAGCTGCATCTGGTTTAAAGAAAACCTAAACATCTTCCTTTCTGAAGACTGTGGGGCCTTGAGAGTAGTAAAAAGAGAAGGCTTTAAAATAATTGTCTATCTGGTTAGACAGGAGAGCCTGGGTTATGGGGCCTGATTCTGATACTTCTTGCCTTGGTAAAAAAAAAAAACAAAACATCAGTGGCCCACTAGAGTCAGTCCACTACTTTAATTCAAGTAGTATAAAACCCATTAATGTGAGATCAGGTTAAGGTCAATTATTTGGAGTTCAGAGGACTGTAGTCCAAGATCTGCAGTCCCTGCCTTCTGCCTTTTGAAGTGTAATAGCTTAGAGCACTGGGCCCCAACAGCTTTATATGCTTTGCTGGGAAAATCTGCTTCTGGCCTTTTAATGATTAGAAGAAATTGGAAAGGAGTTAGTTTCACCTGGTGGGGTGGCTGAGAGATAGGAGAACTCGCAGCAGGCAGGCAGATTTTGTGACTTGTGACACTGTAGTGGACACCCAGGTGAGGCAAGGCTTGGGACATCCAACTTGGCCCCACTTCATGTCATCCCCCAGGGTGTCCTGGGCTGACAGAGGGTTTACTTTTGCTTTGGTGAAGGGTGGGCCAAATCCCTACAAATGGCAGGCATCACCATCAGAGTGTGGAGGATTGGCTTGGGGTGGAGGAAGGAGGCAGTCAAGCTGGGACAGGATCCTTATGTATTAATGTATCAGATTAAGGTAAACAGGTAAAAAAAGGAAATAAGTAGCTGATAAAGTGTATTTTTCTGTTGGAAGTGTTGTTTAAATTAAATGTGAACTTCCATTACCTGGAAGCTCAGAAAGCATCATCAAGTATCAAATCAACTAGAATCATTAGGGAGAATGGCAAATTGAAGTGTATCCTGAACTTCCTTTTAACACTATGTATGTCATTTCAGTTGTGTGCAGCAAACATCCAGCCAGAAGTGTTTGAACCAGATTGGAGCAAAAGCTAGACAGGCTTTTTCACTTCAGGAACATTTACTTGCTTTAAGTGATAGCAGGGCATTCCCAGGCCTTCCACAATGTTTCTCTATGCTCCTGCCATTCAGGAAAAATATCCTGAAGCCGCTTAAACTAGAATAATTAAAAGTACTTAGCACTTGTATGTGGTAATTCCCATCTGTGGGAACATAAGCCATGCTTTTGTGACAGTGAAGATGAGGTGTGGGGAAATTAAGTGGTTTGCATATGGTGAAACATTAAGTTGGTAGCAGCTCTTGGAAAATGGAAATTGGATCTTCAGATTGCCCACCCATTTTCTCCACAGCTTGGTCTCTCAGCATGGACATTAATACCAACATTTGTATTTCTGTGTCAGTTTTTTTTTTTTTTTTTTTCCAATGAATATTTATCAGAATGTGGTTGGGGGAGGAGAATAAGTGTAACCCTCATCTTCCCCAGGGTCCTGCCTTTAGCCATTCATAGGTACATTACAGATGAAGATGGAAGATTTGTGGGTCAGTAAGTTAATGGATTTCTTTATCACCCACTTGGGTTTCAACCTATCCCACTCAAAACCTATCATTTGCAAAAAACATGCCAGCTCTGAAGGCTGTAAATTCTGAATGTTAATTCAGTGAGTGGTAATTCAAAAGGAAAACAAGGAATTAAAGGGTAAATGACCTAACAGAAGAGAAAACAAAAATACTGATTATAGCTGGGTTCAAGTCCAAATGAAATATAGATTGTTGCCTGTTTTGTGACACCAAGGGTAGTGTTTCTAAATCCATTTTTCTTGATTGCCATGAGGTACTTAGATTGTGTCAATAGTACTTTTAGAAGCAAAACAAGCAAATGAAAAATTATTTTTTCAATGGGTAAGAGAAACCAAAAAATCTTATATATATCTATATCTATATCTATATATATAAAACTTTCCTTGGGATTAAGACACAGGAAACCAAATTTTCTCGCCACTGAATATGAATGAGTCCCATTAACTTCAGTAGATTCAGGAAGTGGGAGATTTTTTTGTTCTTTTTGTTTTGTTTGGAACTCATGATAGCTAAGCAAATTTTGTTTTTGCTCTCAATGCTGCATATCAGCACTACATGCAAATGGAGCATAGATTTTTAATGCCAAAAGCTGCAGAAACTCTGGGCCACTGTGTTTTGCAAAGTGGCTGGCTATATCAAACAATAAAATACCATAAAATGAGACAGATTCCATCTGTAAAGCACCTTACCAGAATGGTGAAAGGAAGACATTCCCAGGCTAGCAAGTTTTTTTCTTCTCTTCCAAAAGCTGAACCCTTGGAATAGGAATATGCTAAGACTGTAGACCATCTAGTAAAGTTGCTGGTTGGGAAAGAGCAGTTTACTTTATTGATTTTTTCAGCTAGAAGCTTGTTACCTCCTCACACTACCTGGTGGAAATGAAGTTTATATTGCTAGGGTCAGGCAGCTGAGATCAATAATGGTATGGTGAAGGTAAGCAATTTCTGTGTACGTTAGCCTTTATAGACAGATGAGTCATGTAATGAAAATAAAAGGCAGGGATTTTCTTGAAGTACAGGTGTTTAAAGGGTTGCTAGAACTCAGCCTAGATTCCTGGGGAGTTTTTAGGAAGGCTAGTTGCTTGCAAAGGCAAGTGATTTTTGTTGAGCATACAAAGGGTGGCCAAATCCTGAAATAGTGGCCTTGCTTGGGAATGGTGCATTAAAATGATCCTTCCCGGTTTTGAAGCTAAAAGTTGTAATGAACATTAATTGCAAGCACTCTTGCATGCTTTGGCTCCAATTTAGCCTCCATCTAAATTAGCTAAAAATCTATGGGCTTGATTTATTGCATTTGCAACAGTCGCACTAAAGGAAGGTAATTCCTTCTGAAAATGCCACATGCAGGCAGGAACAGGAAACCAATTAGGAATCAGTGGATGATAAATGGGCATTTTTACCAGCAGTTTACTTAATATCCCCATTAAATAAGCCTCTTTGCATTTATCATTTCATTCTCCCTCAGTCTATAAGGTCCTTTAATTGCTGCCTAAATGAGCCCTGTGTTTCAGTCCAAATTTAATCTTGGATTGCGAGAGAGATATCCTTTCCAATGCTTCCCTGCCCAGCTGCCAAGAACTGTCAGAAATGATCACATAGCTTTGCACATTTCTCACAGTCTCATTGGAGAAATATAAGATTGACAGAAAAAAAAAAAAGCACACACACAACCACCAAGGCCATATTTTTGCTTTAAATTGTAAACTGTAGTGCAAGCAGCTCTTTTCCTCAATTGCATTTCCTATATATTTTTTTAAAAGTTGCACTAAAAATAGATGGAAGTTGTAATGTTGCCCTGTGCTTTTTTCGTTTGGGAAGTTACCTTCAGTGGAAGTAGATGTGTGGCAGAACTAATGAAGTGTTACAGAGTTTGTGCAGCAAACAATTACTGGATAGCTGTGGCTGTGTGGATTGGTTGCTGAACATGTGATTTGTGGGTGGGACAAGGCATCTCTGGCTAAAAAGCAGTCAAAAATGATAAAGAATTCCAGAGCAGTTGCCTTAACCTTTTTTATTTTATTTTATTTTATTTTATTTTATTTTATTTTATTTTATTTTATTTTATTTTATTTTATTTTATTTTATTTTATTTTATTTTATTTTATTTTATTGCGGTAAGGCTCAAATTTGGTTGTATAGGGCTTGGGCTCTTGGAAGCAACAAATCAGTTGTGGTATTTGCTTGCTTCTGTTATTTCAAAGGTCTTCTTCTGAGCTCGGTGGGTAAGCAGATGTTTGCAGCATGTGTAGAATTCATGGACCAGCCCCTAAACACCATTTTGAAAGTGGACATTCTTAGGCATTTAGAAGGAACTGACTCCTGGACTGCAGTGGACTTTCACCTGGGTGGTCCAGATGTCAGACCTTGTGCCAAGAGTACAAAGCATAATCACCAGTGCTCTAAACCTCACATATTTCTGAAATATTGGCAGCAAGAAACAAGGGCCAGTGGAGGAATATCATGCAGATATTCACTGTTGATTAATCTTCCTAATGTCAAAAGAAAATGTCTGCCTTGGTACAAAGAGTGAATCAACACAAATACTACTACCTTGTTTTTCATCCAGACTCTTCTGCTGCTAATTTAAAATATCAGTCAAGGTAGAGCCAGGTGTTAATACTACAGAGACTTTTAGTTAATGGCAGTGGGAAAATCTAGGACCCAGCCACTCAAATCTGGTGTTACATAATGGCAAGTGTTTTAATAATCTCCCCAAATAAAAGAACAACCTAATTTATTGTATAACTTGTCTTTTGAACACTATAAAACAACAAATATGACAAGAAAAACAGAAAATACAGCTTCTGTGGAGCACAGACATGGGGTTATAAAGTGTTTGTTTTATATATCAGCTTGCTTGCTATTTTTCTTTCTTAAAAAAGAAAAAAAAAGAAAAAGAAAGAAAGAAAGAAAGAAATTCAGAACATATAGATAATAAGACCATGGGAAATATTAGATGGATCTCAAAAATATTTTTCTCTTAATTCATTGAAAGGTGCTTGGGCATGGACAATGTCATGTGGATTCAAAACTGTAGGAAAAATCATAAACAAAGGTAATCATATTCTGTTGAGAAAGGGAAATGATTGATGGGCTCCAGGGTGCACTAATATAAGATTTGTCTTATTTTACCATCTCCATTAAAGATTCGAAGGTGAGAGTAAGCAGGAAGTTATTTACATTCTGACATGATACAAAGCTGTCATCCTATGCCATCCAAAATCAGCCACTTTTGAACATTTTTGTCTTAATGATTTCCTTATATCATTCGTCATCACAGGGAGTCTGGGGAAAACCCGACCTGAAACCTAATATTTCAGATAATGAAGATGAGATTACTGCATAAGAACGGCTGTACCTAGCTAGACCAAAGGCCCATTTATCCCAGCTTCTGTCTCAGAAGTGACCAATGGCAGATGCCTAGGGAAGACTATAAAAACAGGGCAACCATTTAGGGAGATTTTCATTGAATAAGGAAGCTGAGGTGTGAAAAGATGAGACATCCATCCAAATTAATACATTCAGCACCTGAGAGGCTAGTCAGGACTACTTGTTAGTTGTCCTCAGATTCTGAGAACTAACAGTTACTGTTTTTATTTCTCAAAAAGCCACTGAGAAAAGCAAGTCATCAAAACCCTATCATTCCAGAGAAGGGGAGAGGGGTGGAATTCTGTCACTGACAGAATTTGGGATTTGAGGCCCAAAAAGAGTTGGTATAAATGGATGGTTTTCAGTACGATATGGTGATGTTACTGTGCATGATCCCAAGACTTTAGCAGATCCATTTATAAACTGTAAGAAGTTGGGGATGGAACTGATGAGGTTGCACAATCTGCAAAATTATTTAGCTTAGTCCAGATGAAATAAGAGTGTGAGGAACTCTGGTGGGACTTAACAAAGCTAGGCAACTGGGGAACATGATGTCAGATGAAATTCAGTGATGACAAATACATGGTAATACATATTGGTAGGAATAATTTGATCTACTTTGTTCACATTGCTGGGTTCTAAATGAACAGCAGCAGCTGCAGAAAAAGGCTAGCCTGTCACTGTGGGCAAATCAGTAAGCAACAGTGGCTAAAACCAAGAAAAATGTGAAAACCAGGGGATAAGAGAACACTGAAAATACTGGAATGTCATCATGTGATTATAACTGAAAATATAGAGCATAAATAGGAGGGGCAAAGAATAGAAGTAATAAAATTTATTAAAGACATTGGAAGGACTCTAGTGGGAAATGAAAAGATTACAGTGTGAGGACAGTAAGAAGGGAGCATGATAGAAGTATGTGATGAAGGATATATCATGGGTTCTTATTTATCCTTTTTTCTAACAACAATAACAACAAAATAAGGTTACAAAACAAAAGCCCAGAATAGGGCTACAGGAGTTCAAATGTCCATCAGTCCCTCTTTAAGCTGACAAAGAACTCGCCCAAAATGTTTATGCTAACGAGGTATGATCTCCGAGAGTCTTTATTGACCAATTTCTTTGCTCCTCTCCTCCCCTTTTACATCACGGAAAACTGTATGAGGGAAAAAGAAAGCTAACCCTTGGCTTGATAGATATAATATCTATCCATATAATTATATATCACTCCCCAGTGTTTGGCAATAATGCATTTACCATGCTTCCTACTGGCCAGTTTTAACATCTGATACGCAGATCTCTCTCTGCCATGCTGTCTCCCTCTTCCACACCTCTTGATCTGCTCAAGGCTTGTGGTTGGGTGATGGTGTAGTGCCAGAGCTCTGGGCTCTGCCTGGACCAACCTGGCCAGCACACCCTGGGACAGGTCGTCTCACCCTGCGCTGAGGCTCCCTTGCTCACTGCTTCCTACTGATTTTAGCTCTCTGAAGGGGTCAGGAATGTCAGCCTAAAACTCTGTCTGTAGATACTGTATGACCAACCACACAACTCCTTGACAACTGTTGCCACTGGGACAATGACATTACCAGTGAAAAACATAGACTTGTATGGATAGAAAGATTCATTTACAGGTGGATAGACCATTATTACATGATGCAGGAGAGAATCTTGTTTCCTTGATCATATTTTTTGGCAATCATCCCTTAAAAAATTTTGAAAACTTTTAGCTAGCAATCGGAAACTCTCAACTATAAGATACTGGAACTGACCTTTTCTCCTAAGTCTTAGGCAAGCCACATGCAAAGGGATACGGCCACTGTTTAGTGGCACAAAACTTCCTGTCATGGCTTGACACTGTCCAAGCATTCCTCTAAGCTGGTGAATTTCAGAACATCCCTTGAGACAGGCCTACAGCTAGTGCGACGTCATGAAGTCATGGTCTGAGGATTGCACTCGATGTCTTATGCAGTAAGAGCATAGAAGAAGATTTTTTTTTAATACTATGTATATATATGTGTGTGTGTGTGTGTATACATATACACTTAGTTTATTCTTGAGCTACAGTAATAAAATAAGGAGCTAATCCTGACTGCGTGTGGGTAGGTGGTATGCCTGTGGACATGCATGTGGATGCTTAGTAGCATGGCTGAGTCTGCAGTATTCCACTTCTCATGTCTGATTCTTGACCCTGTCCCTTTCCTGCAGAAGCAGGTCTGTGACCAAGGCTATACATACAGCCTATGGCTGGCTATACATTGGCCATGTGGAAGGGCATTCTGCAGTCAGCTGCTGTGCAGGAGCACTTCAAGATGTGGGGCAAGCCCAGGTCCCAGAAACAGAAACTCTGTCAGACCCTGGTCCTTCCATCACACAGGAAGGATGAGAGAGGGAAATGTTAGCCACACAACCTTGTCTAGAGCTGTGCAGCAGCTTCATAGTTTTGTAGGAGAAATATTCTCTGTACTCTGTGGTGTTCCCTCTGACTTATTCAAGTTCTGAGAAGGAATAACACTTATTCCCTCAGAAAATTAGCCATTATACTGCACTAGCATCATGAACCACATGAACCATAAATATGAGTGGACTTTGTATGCTTTTTTTTTTTTTTTTTTTTTTATGGCTGAGGTGCAGAGAGCCAAGGTGAGTGCCCAGCATTGCTAGCAGACTACTGGCAGAGCCAAGAACAAAAGCCTGATCTATGGCATGGCATCTCGCCTTTGCAGCTTTGCAAAAGCTGGATTGCAAGGTCACTGGGGTAATGCTTGTGTCTTCCTATTTGTCCTGTAAAACACATGTCTCTCCTGATAAAAAAATAATAAGGAAATGGCCTGTCAGAGTAGGGTGAATTTCTGTACAAAGACTCTGCCTATTATTGCTTGGATTTTTTTTTTTCTTGACAGCATAGCTGTTATGCTGATGTTGGCCAGTGAACTATGAAAAATATAGAAGGGAAGAGGAAAAAAAAAATAAAAAAATGAGTGCACAACTATTTTGTGCATATCCTAAATATTATCTGTAATTTAATAGTTTGTCTGTGCCCTCATGAAAATCTGTACACTGCTCAAAGTGCTGAATGTCTTTGAAAATAGAGGCTGTACCAGCAGAAACATAATTAAGAGAAAAATGCTAATAGCCTTTATGTCCAGGGTGACATTAGGGGTTAAGAGTGCATATGTGTTTGTGTCTGGATTTCAGTCCTAAATTTAGGGCTGAATCCAAACAATGTAACCTCATAAAAGTGGTGAATAATATAAGAAATTCCTTTCCAGTAAAGTGTCTTTGCCTTTGAAAAAGTAACTGTCATTAACTTGCAACAGCACATACCAGCACTTTTAAATTAGTATTTTCCAGGATAATAATCTCTCTGAAGAAATTTAATGAGAAAACTATTTCTTGCACACATTTCTTGAAACCAATGCCTGCAACCTGACCAAACTATACAGCAGTGAATGTCTCGATTGCATTCATGTTGCACAGACTTCCACTTTTTGAAGGATTGGGTGTATTTTCCTAGCCTAGTCACATTTTCATTGAGCACCTGTTGTGTTTAAAATTATCAACCAATTTTCAATTGCCCATACAACTGTGGGTTCATTTAGTCAGTCAGAACATGCAGACACTGCCTTTCCTCTCCCTTATAAAGCTATCTCAGTCCTGATGGAAGGCTCTATGGTGTTAGTAAAGGTTGAACAGCCAGAGGTACTTCTTGACATTTTGCTCTGAAGGAGCACTGTGTTGGGACCAGAAGACTTTGAGATCGAGGGCAATTAATCAGATATGGTGGCCCAATGATACAGTTGCTGTTCTTCACCATGAAATGGAATAGTGTCTGTAGAGCAATTCAGAGAAGCATTAACATTTCACATGATAGTGTCCATCCATGGGGAGTTCATGGAGCATGATTATCTAGATGATGTTGCAGACTATTGGGCAGGAAGTCATTGGTGTAAAACCATTGCTTTATTTATTTATTTATTTATTTATTTATTTATTTATTTATTTATTTATTTATTTATTATTACCTCCTTGCTATGTCAAAATATAAAATGATGAAATTTTCTAATTCATTTAATTGAGTTAGAAGGAAATTAATAAAGTATCTTCACTCACACAGCACATGCCTAAGCTGTGCTTTGGTCCCTGTTATATCTTGTAAGTGTTTCAAATGATATGGTCCCTTAGCTTCATTCCTCTTTGTTTGATGCACATTAAAATGATATGGCACAGAACTCAAACAATTTTTGGAAGCAGCTTAGAGTTGTGTGTCAGCAAGACTTTCATGCCAGATACTGTATTTCATCATATTCTTTTCCATTTCTATGCCTGAAAATCTTATCATGCATGTAATCCCTTAATTATAGATCAAGCTGCAGCAATTATTAATCCATTATGTTAGCCATTGTACCTTCATTCATTTACATAAAATGATTAATAATAAAGTACAATAGAGTAAACTGAGATTGTCCATAAACCATCATTCTTCTCAAGCTTTGCAGGAATGGTAAGAAAGAAGTGTGCAGGGCTTTGTATCACCATTCCTCAATATAATCTTTTGTATTTTGCCTATTAAACTGCTTCAGCAAATCCATGGTGACTCAGGAATGTCATGGTTGTCACTATGCTCTGCACCATGGCTAGTCGGAGCTGGGTGGCAGTAACAGAAATGGGATTCAGTCCTTCTATTCCTACACTCCAGGTTTTCCCTACTTATGATACCAGTAATCACGTGGGGCTTACAGAATGCACAGAGGTGAACAGTATGTTTGGTGGAGACTGGTACATACTCAAAGAATCAAATTAATAAGTCTTGATGTACAACATCACTGAATTATGGCAATATTATAGTGAATCCCAAAATCTTTAGTTCAATCAGTTTGAAAATCTGAAAGATAGGTGAAGTCTTGGAATCCAGTTCTGTATTTTTCATTAGTTTAAATAAATAAGTGATTTTTTTTCTACTCATTTTCTGGATGAGGAGCAATGCAGCTTATATCTATCTGCTGTAATGTTATTATTATAATTTATTACTGAAACTGGTGACTTGATCAATGATCTGAGACATCTGTAATATCCACTTTCAGTAACTCATAACTTTTGTCATGCTGTTGCTTTCTAGAAGTAGGGGTTTTCTAGGAAGGCCCTCTTTTGCATGTCAATAGGACAAGGGGTAATGGTTTTATACTAAAAGAAAGTAGATTTAGATTAGATATTAAAGAAGAAATTCTTTACTATGAGAGTGGTGAGGCACTGGAACAGGTTTACCAGAGAAGTTGTGGATGCTCCATCACTGGAAATGTTCAAGGCCAGGTTGAGTGGGGCTTTGGGCAACTTGGTCTTGTAGGCGGTGTTCCTGTCCATGACAGGGGGTTGGAACTGGGTGATCTTTAAGGTCCCTTCCAACCCAAACCATTCTGTGGTTCTATGAATCTGTGTTGATGGATAGAGGACCTGAAATGAGGACAAGAAGGGAGACTGGCAGAAAGCTTGCAGACACCATACATCAAAATGGAGCAGAAAATTACTGCTGTTCTACGCCTCAAGCAGGGTTGAGATCAGAAAGATGTACCAGACAAGAAAGTAAGACCACATCTTCTGGTGGTGTAAGTAGATCTGGCGTTGTGAAAATGGCCCATAAATTGTCAAACATGCTCAGAAGAAAGCTCTACAAAAAGCTTTGTTAAGGATGATTCTCATAAACTCTAAACCAGGCCCCAAACTGGAATATATTGTGTCAGCACCCTTTATTGATTTTTTTTTTTTTAATCCCATTTTTCATGTTGTTATTATTATTATTATTTTTAATAAACACAATACTTTGAAAATAAGGAAAGCTTCACTATCTTATCTGATTCTTGTATTTTCCTAGTCAAGTCTGGAATAATAGCATCTGGCTGGAAGCTGTCTTGCTGGGGGAACTAGTTAGTAATGAATGAAACAGTCTTATATCTCTCATCTGCTGATTTGTAAACACCCCGGACACAGGTAAGCCAAAGTATCAATTGCTCTTAGTGTTAATGCGTAGCTGTTCATGAGGCATTTTGGGGTGTGACATAATGCCCACCTATTTTCCTCTAGATTGGTCTGCATTGTAGTACCTGAGAGTATATTCGATGGCAGTCTTAACAGAGAGCTTAAATCTCCATGGAAGTGATCTTTTCAGGGTTACTGTCATGGCTAGACTGAAGACCTAGGCATTGCCCCTCATACAGAGAGCACTAACTCTAGAGATAACAACAAAACTTTTGCTTTTTAAATGTACTGGTGGTATTAAAAATACGGGCTCTTAGATTACTGCTATATGCTGCACTTCTCTCCCTCTGATGTCTGCCTCTATCTCATTTTTATTGTCTTTATGGAAAAAATTCAGAGAGTTAGAGGGTAGAGGAGACTTTCTTGTAAAGTTGCTTTGTGTTCAATAGGTCTACCCTACAGAAGGCAGTATATAAGACTTTTTCAGATGCTTTAAAAGCTTGCATATTCACTGCCTTAATAGCACTGTGTAGACCCTGTACTTACACACCTGCATTCATACACACACTTGTATGAATGTTTGCTCATGCTGTAAGTTTCTTCTGAAGTATTTTGTGAAGATATTCTTATAATGCAGCCCTTGTCTAAACCCGCTGCTGAGAAATAATGGTGTTTGACTCCTACCTAAAGTTTTTCCCTGGATTTCCAGTTCTCTCTCTCTCTCTCTGAGAATCAGATCCTCAGCAGTGAGGGATTAAAGTCTCATGCTGTAACATTCATCCTTCTTGCTGAATGAATAACATGATTAAGGTATATGGGGAAGTGGAGTGACAGTAGCAAGTTCCATAGGTACAAACCCCCTCAGGGGTTGTGCTGCAATATACAATGATTTATTTGGCAGCTATTTGCATGCAACAAATGCCTGCGAACATTTCTGTGGAACTCTGGACAATTTCTGTGGTGCAGGAAGCAGAAGAAGGCTCATTTGGGAAAGGAGCAGCATTTCTTTCCGCTAGTACATGCTCAGAGCAGGAGCAGGGTAGGAAAAGGGACTAGAATGTTCTGCATGTATTTTATGTCCCATACATGAAACAAAGTATCTGGTCCTGTACTCCAGGGTGTGATAGAAACAGTCAATGACACAGATGAAAAACTGGTGATCAGACTAACTTGTGTTCAGTCAGTGCAGTCCTGGGCTAGGTGCATGGCTTCACTGGGAAAGTGTGTTTTCTGGGAGCTTGCTGGTGGTTGAGCACAAACTTTGCAAAAAACACTTATGAATTATAATTTCTGTTTCAAAGGTTTGCATTATTTCTTTAAGCTTCATTCCTTCACAAATGTTGTGTGGATTTTTTTCAGTGTTCCTGTTAGAGAAAAGTGCGGTCCTATCTTCATTGTGCAGAAGGGGAATGAAAGCACTGGAGAAAAAAAAAAAAAAAAAAAAAGAGGGCCACATCCATGAAAGAATAAAAGCTTTAAAGTGGGGCTTTGATATTTCAGTCCAAAATTTAGGTTCTCAAAACTGCTCAGCTACCGCTTAAACTTTGCAGCTGCTTTTGTTTTTGACATTTGGATTTTTCAGGAACCTAAATTCTGCTTCTGGGCATTCTCAGAAGCACCTCCACATTGACAGTCCCAGCAGCTCAGAGCCTGTTTGATGTTTCAACTTTGTTTGAGTCCACAAATGAGGTATTCCTTCTGTTTTCTTGCCTGAGGGGTTTGACACAATAGGTGTTGTCCAAACATACCAACTTCTTTGGGTTCTGCAGAAGATATAGCTGCTATGTACCTCTCCATCTGCCCCTCCGCCCCCCCCTTCAGCTAGGTGGTTACCCGTTGTTTAGGTTGTGTGAGAAAACTAGCATTGGATCCTCTCTGTACCTAAAGTTATTCAGAGCCACATCTTCTATGCAGAGTGGAAAATCTTCCAAGATGGACTGAAACTGGACTCTTCTCTTGACAGAACAGCCTTGAGGAAGAAGATGAAAACACGTGAATAAGACACCTGAATCCTATCAGGTAGAAGGAAACAACAGTTTGTGGCTCATGCTATCAAAATTCTAATGGAGTTATGAATGAAAGCAGCGACCTCTTCTAATTTTGAACCAAAACTTTCAGATGGCTTCCACTGGGAGAGCAGTCAGGGCTCTGAATGTCCTGGTACTATGCCCGAGGCACAGGGAGGAGAAACATCTCCGTTTGGAAATACCAGCATAAGTCCTAATACCTGCAAAACCACGTCAGAATGGTAATACAATGGAGTTCTTCTGGTCCACTTTCCTATGAGCAATATACGCTAAATTGGCAGCACTGGGAAAGTGGGTTGTGGCTTGAGAACAAATTCAGAGCTATGAGGAGGATCTTTGCCTAGTGGATAGTAGCAGTGAAGGTCTGGTCCAAGAGCTTTTTAGCATCAAGAGTGGCGAAGTTTATATTGACTCCACATCTTCAGAAACACAAAATTATGCTTTGATTACGATTCATGTGTCAATTCAAATTCAAAATGAAATAAAGCTAAACTGTTGTGGATAAATTGCCACAAGTAACTTCAAGATGCAGGCTGGGCCAAATTCTAGTCTCTGATGGGACTTCTGGCTCCACTTGCTTTGACCAATGTTTTCCATGTGTGTGGCTTCAGTTGTCTTTTGTATGACTTCTAGTATTTTTTCCCACTGCAAGAGGCCAGGTAGCTACCAATATAGATGTTCTGATTTAAAAACTGAAAACATAAAAGAAAATCCACAGCTAAAATAATGTGTGATTAATCAACTGCCCATTGGGTATGGAAGAAAGCCTTTTTTTTTTTTTTTAACTGCCTAAGCATGTAATTGCCTGGGAGACCAGAAAGATGAGTTTTGGTCTCTTGTGCAAATATTTTTTTTAAAAATCTGTCTAAATGTTTTGGAGGCAGAAGCTTGGTCTGATCTCTCGGGTAAATACAATGAGTTTTAGAACTAAACATGAAAGATATACTAAAAAATATTTTAAAGGAGAAGCCTGAATGTACTAACAAGAGTTGGCAAGAATCAGGAAGGCTTGCATGGCACTATCTTCTGTAGTGATCAAAACACTCTAACTATGGTTGAACTTCCTTTGCTCAGTGACATTTTTTCACTTGCCTTGAAAGAAGTACTGCAAGTGCTTGAATAAGTGATAAGAACATTTGTTTTAGCAGAGTCTCAAAGTGCCTCACTATGTTGTAGTGGAAAGTTGCTTGTAACTTCTTTTGCTGACTCTCTTCTGGTGAACTGCAATGTTCTTCTCCAGGAACCTAACAGTGGGATAGGGCAGTGGGCTGGGAGAAGCTGTGCTGGAGGTCATGGGAGAGGCAATAAGTACAGTTGTACCGCTGCTTGAATACAGAGCTTCATGCTGTTTGTTATGTGTATTTCTACACATTTTTGCTAGGAAAAAAAAATAAAAAACCAAAACATTAAATTGAAGCCTCCTTGGAAAGGTGAATATATTTTATTTCTTCTTCATCTTCTTCCCTTTTTTTTTTTTTTTTTTCTTCCCCTCCATGACCTCCAAAATAACTACCTGATAAACTACCTAGGAAAATTATTATTGAAATACATCTGTTTTGTCTGTATTTTTTTTTCACTGTTGCAAGCTGAATGGAAAGAGCTGAACATATGCATTGTCTGTTTTCCTGTAAAGCAGCTGTGCTCTCTTATTAGATTTAGTATTGAATTGAATATTCGTTATGAATTGGCTCAACATTTAAAGACTTGACTCAGCAACTAATTTTCTTTTTTTTTTTTTTTTTTTTTTTTTTTTTTTTTTTTTTCCTGTCTTTTTAGCAAACAAACATGAGGATTTTTATCAGTGTGACATTTTGGGAAAGACTACAATCTAAGGATTTTTTTTGAAGTGGTGGATTCCTATCTCTATCAGAATCAAACTGTATACATCACTTTAAATATGGGCTTGGCTGCATTTTCTGCAGTCTTTTACTTCCATGTTGACAGGAGAAAACATGTTGACAGGTGCTAACATCAGAAAGTCTTTTAACTTTTAAGATCTTCCAGTTAAATGGCCCTTAGGAACAAGAAAGGACGTGTCTATACCAAAACTTTTTCTCACGTTGATCTTGTGGTGATGGTACCTAAATGACAGATTTGTGTGGAAGGGAGGGAAACAACCTGACTATCTGATGAAGGTAAGTGAATCAAATGACAAAGCAGAACTGGAGAACGCAGTTTGCACAGAAGCAAAGAAAGCTTGTGCAAACCGTAGGAAATAAAAGTCAAGTTTTCATGATGTCAGATCATTTTTGAATGTGGATTTGCCTGAGAAGATAAAAAGTAACTGCATAGAAGAGAGGCAGTGAATGTCCATTATTTATAGGAGAAACCATGTGGGACTTTGAACTTTTGCTGGACTTTAACAGATATCACAAAAGTATTTGAGGGGGTATGAAGAAACTTGGGACCAAAAATAAATATAAGCGTGTTTATAAATTTTACCAAGAGTTATCTTTTCATTGTGCTGGTTTGTCAATCTAACAAGATTGTTGGAGAGGTTTACCCTGTTTTTTTCTTCCCTATTTATGTCTATTATTTTATATTTTTCTCTTTCTATAAAAAATACATTTTCTATAGATATGCTCTGGAGAGTAAAGAGGTAAAAATAAACACCAGGGAAACAGAAGAGCTACAGGACAGTGTTAAGTCCAGAATTAATAAGCAGAAGCTTGTTATACTTTGTGGTTGCAACCTAGAATAAAGTTTCCATTTCTAAAGTATCTATTGCACCAGTGAGATTATGGAACAATCTTCCCATAAAGGTGATAATCCCCAAATATACATATATATATACACACATATGTATATATGCACTTTTTTTTTGAGTTAGAACCTAGTCTGCTGAGTGAAAGGATTTATATGAGTGGTCCTGGTAAGAGCAAGGCCTCTCAGTTTAGAAGTCCTTTCCAGTCTTTTGTCCCTAGAAATTGATTGCTTATGGAACCCTACTACACCTGTAAGTTTGCTGGGTTCAGCTAACATGTCCCTGAAGAGTGAAGAGGTTTGCAAATGCAAGAAAGGTCATATTTCAGGTTCTGAAATGCATCTAGGTTCTAGGCCTTAAGCATCTGGGCCCTTATGACAGGCATTAATAGAGGGGTGTTTGAGAAATGTGCTCAAAAGATGGTGAGGTAAGAGCAAGTACCAAAGGCATTCAGACCCCTGGAAACTTAGAGGTACACAGAGCCCAGGACTCAGACAACAGCTTGGTGGCTGTCCAGATGAGCAGAAGCACATCCAGATTCACAACACTTAAAAATATGATTATGAAGTAAGAGAATTTTTCACTCAGTCAGCTTGTTTAGAATTTCCTACTTTAAGATCAACGTTTCTTTTGTTAAGGAGTCCTCTTAGGCAAAGGAGACTAATGCTTCTGGGGGTTATGGCTGTTATGTGTCCCTACCACACCCTGTGGTTCTCCACCTGCAGGCTGAAGATGATAGGCAGTGCTATAGCACTTCTTCATAAGCTTAAGCCTGATGTTGCCAAATCTTTCTTCCTCTTAAGCTGGTTGATACTGCAGCTGTTATGCTGTTTCCTAGCAGGAAAATAAACTATCAGGTCTGTAAGTCTGACCTAGTGAAGTCTTTGGATGTATACCACTAGGCAGATACTAGGCAGACGCCTCACTGGATTTGGGTCTTCCAGGAACTGTTTGCAAGATCCTGCTATAACCGTCACCATCCTTCTTGCATCTAACTTCCACACTGTCATAGCATGGATAATATTAGTGGTCACCATTTCATTCTGGTGGTCTTCTTATTATAGGTTGTTAGATGTAGAGCTTAGTGATATGGTTTAGTGGAGGACTTGTTAGTGTTAGGTCAGAGGTTGGACTCGATGATCTTGAGGTCTCTTCCAACCTAGAAATTCTGTGATTCTGTGAATCTGCCACTCAGTGTGTATGTACAGACCTTTGTGAATTTTAGCTGAGTTGAAATAGGACATATTCCAAGAGGGTAGCTCTTTATTTACAGAGGAAGATAAATGATCCTGCCTTTAGTTTTCTTCCTTCTTTTGGTGTGGTAGAGCTTCCATAAAAAAAAACACTTTTTTTTTTTTTTTTCTTTTCTGTCATGGGGAACTAATCTGTCTTGATGTTTCCTTTGAAAGCAAACCAGACCCTATGAATAAAACGTATACTTTGAAAATGTGATGCTAAAACACAGAAGGGAAGCACCTGGAAAAAAATGGATTCCTAGCTAAAATGCATTAAAAGAAAGGTTGTTATGTCAGGATCAGTCAGTGACAGTCTAAAGAGCATTATGCCAATAATTGTAAGGAGCCTTGTTGCCTGCAATGACTGGGGATGAGGCACTGTCACGAAAGGAGGGAACAGCCTGCAAGTAGACAGAGTGGAAGTTATGTGGGGTCATGTTACAAGCAAAACGTAGCAGTCCATGCCTAGACCTCTGCCAGGTGAATGCTGATACTGCCAGCACTAGTTACCAGAGATTTTTGTTTAAGATGCTCTGGGCTGTTTGAAGCAGGCAAAACTATTTGGAAAATCGCAGAGGTCAAATCCAGCAGAGAATATGGGTCAACAAGTGCCTGCAGAGAGCTACCTGCTCAGGTAAGTGCCATCAATTCCCCTCTCCATCAAGCAATGATACCTTAGCAAGGAGGGTCATTAAGTTTGCACCTTCTGATGCTGCCTGCTGTGCCGCTCTGTTTCTGCATTACAAACATTTTCAGCCACAATTTCTGACACATTAGAAGTACAGCAGACACTGCAAGGGTGCTTCTCTCTGGGGTTGCTCTGGCTACTGAAGTCACTGAGGCTCTAGATGGCTTAAGGAGGCAATGTGTCTGCTCCTGTGTGGGTTTGTTAGTGTGGGGTGCATGTAGGGGATCTGTATGGTTCTGGGGTTGTGGCAGACCATGTGTCAGACTGTCATAATTGTTTTAACCTCACCAAGTATAACTGAGAACACCTGTTTTCTCTGAGTGATGTTTTCTCTTAACATATGTCACAGCTATTCTCATTATTTACAGAGTATTTTTAGACCTCACATTTAATCACAGCATAAAAGTGCAAAAATCTCTTTTCCACAGGAAAAAAATTAAAAATATTTTTCATTATCTTGTTGTTGTTGTTTTTTTAAAAAATAATTGTATCATATTTTTGACAGCTAAATAAATGGATTTTATTAAACAGGATTATGGGCTGAGATTATTTAGTATTCCTTTTTTATTATCTGGTGTAGCCTCTGCTGGGAGCTGTGAGTTTCTTTTCTTCATTTCCAACATTGATTCTTGCATTAGACGGTTACATTGAATAATTAATATACTTCCCGTGATTGATGATTTGCATGGCCTGAATATTAGGTTATCAATCATGACCCACTTGTTCTAATGTAATCATATTGAAAACGTGTCAAAAGCTGTTTACCCAACAATGACAACAGGAGCTGCGATATTGAAGGTGCCTGATGCACTACAGCAGGAAATATCCTGGTTGAACATTCATAATGCAGAGATTATGAGTTCCTCAAATTGATGTAACAAAAGCCTGGAGCCCTTGGTGAGAGTTATCAGCTCCAATAAGAAAAGCTCTTTTTTCAGCGAGAAAATCATACTGATTTCTTTGCCTTTTATCAGCTGCTTAGTGACTTTTTGAGCCTACAGTGTAAAGTAATTATGTTCTGTGCTGCACAGCATAAAGAAACTGGGGGAAAAAAAAGGAAAGTGCTTTTTGAAAAAAGGAATGGCACTGCCTGTATCCGTTGTCACTGGAAGGAGAGAGCATTGTTGAGGTCTTGCAGTAGTTCGCTTTCAGTGGATTACCACAAATATTGAAAAAGTGGGCTTTGCTTCTGTGGGAATCATAAAAGCAGAGCACTATGTTTTAACACTCAGGGTATAGCGTACATTTCGATTGCAATATATTTCTTAGCTCATACATGTTTCTGCAGACCATACTGGTTCCATATCAAGATCTTACTACTCTACCTAGGCCAGCTACACTGACTCTCTTTGGTTGTGCATGTTTATTTGTCCTTTTCTTTCCCTTTTTTTGTGACAACACAGATTAAGGTGGGCATTGTAGTGGGGTTCAGTCCTTCAAACTCATATTAATGGAAATGCTCCGTGACCACAACAAAATCACTCACTTGAGCCAAAGCCTCTTGAGGTGTAGGAGTCTGAAGCACTGGGTTTTGTAACTCCAGACAGCAAAGCAAAACCACTTCCTTCAACCCCTACCTGGCTTCCACACTGAACAGTGCAGTACATGTGCTTTCCAGGCTCCTTTGTTCACAGAAGGTCATGCAGTGATACTTTTCTTGGCATTAGGCAGTGCTTTACTCCTTGCATCACCCTTTAGCTTTGATGGAGTCCTCAAAAGCATAGCTGCTTCCAACTCCCCTATGGTCCCAAAGTTAGGCAGGTAGATGGTAATTGGTAGATGTAGACCACAGTCAGATTATTCACTAAGAGTATCATGGTTTTGCCCAAATGTAAGGACCCTGCTAGTCCTGGCGAGCCTCCAAGTTATATATTCATAGAATTCATGCTGGAGTGGTCTCTGAATAGCTGGAAGAGCTGACAGTCATAAGAAAGACAACTGAAAAAAAATAAAACTGCAGGAAAAAGGAAAAAAAAGACCCTATGATCCTACGCTTTGACTCCCCTTTTCCATTCTTTAGCCAGTAGTTTACTCGGATCCTCCAAAAGAGGGAAAGTGTATAGGAGCTATGTAGTCTAAGCAATGCAACCCAGCAGGAGGGATAATCTCTTGGGATATCACTGCACTCGAAAGCCAAGTGTTTCAATTACTTAATATATGACAATATTAGCCTTGTTGTGTCTCACAATAATTAAAACAGCGAACAAGTATGTTCATTGTTATAGGAAAAAAAGATTCCTAAAGTAATTTGTAATAACAAAACCACAGAAACCTGGAACCAGAGAAAGTGTAGATGGAAAAGACCTAGTCATTTGATTTCTCTGCCAGTGCCTGATTTTAGTGTGCATTTTTAGTGTATTCTTTGTGTTACTTAGAAAGCTATGTACCAACCTGTTGGATTTGAACCACAGCGATTCATGGGCTTTATGATTTCTTGGCTTGAATGACCGTACTTAATTCAAAGCGCCTCAAACACTGGTGCTTCTACAACCATGGGAAATTAAGCAAATGGATTTTATTGTAAGAAAAGCTAAGATGCTTCTCAGAGTCAAAAAATTGCGTCTTCTTCTATTACTTTTTATCACACTATATTGTTCCAGAATTGCTAGCTTGAGTCAGTAAGAAAAATTGTGTTAGATTTCTCCCGGGTCATGAAATTGTGTTCAAAATGAGGGAATGCATAACGCCAGTATATCCTGAACCTTCTTGTTTTGCCCTATGTTTTTAAAGACTCTGTTACACATATTACACACTTTATTACACATATTGCACACTTTATTACATTAGTAATCTTTTCTTCAAAACCAGGGGTGTTTTCAAACTTTTATTTGTTTTAAGGTAGAAACAGGACTGTTCATTGATTGAAATGACTGCAGGAAAGGCATCTCTGCAAATTCTCTCTCTCACTGGTGACTGTTCTTTCAAATGTTTGTGTATTTGTCGTGCCATGGTGTCTTTTCTTTATTGCATCATAGTAGATTTTTGAGTGCCACACATTATGTGTGATGTTCAGATGAAAACCCCATGTACATAAAGGAGAAACATAAAGCTTTCCCTCAGGAAAAGCTGTTCTCTTTTCTGAACCACTATTTTTACATTTTTTTAATTAACTTTTTTTTTTTTTTTTTTGTTATTGCCCCAGGACTAAAAGCCCATGAGTTTTCAGTTGTTTAGTTTCTCAGCCAGTAGTCAGAATTTTCCTTGGAAAGAAGCAGCATTTTATGGAAACCTTCAGTAAACTGTTTTTCTATGGAAAATATTTGAGTAGCCCTCCTCTGTGTACATAGCTATAAAAATATTAGGGCAATATGTGCTAAGTGGGCGGCACAATTGTTTCAGCACACAGCACCCATCTCTGCAAGCTGCTGCCAAAAGCAAATTACTCCAGCGAGCTATTCTTTGCTTTTCATAATAGGGCATAGCAGGTGTTGGGCCACATCTTCAAATGAACAAAACCAGGCAGTGACTAATTTACTGGAAGGAGCTGTATAACCAAAATGTTCTTCTTCTGACCCACAACACTTATATTCCACAGAAAAACCAGCCTGCCATCCTCAAGAACAGAGCTCGTGTGTGCAGGATACAAAACTTTCTAAGCAAGCAGAGACGTATCTGATACTGTGCTTGGAAAAGATCAAAATAGGCATGAACTTCTGAGGCAAGATGTGAAACACATCTCTTTGACTGAACATTCCTCAATGTACCGCAATTATAAATAAGTACAAACAAAGTCCATTCCCTGCTGACTCTGAATGGAAAAGAGCTGGAGAGAAGAAGAAAAAAACCGTCTGTATATGTTTTCTTTATAATTTTGGAATGCATTCAGACTTCACACCAGGCAGCAGAGAGAGAGAAACAGAGTACGCCGTTCTCATACACGCTTGGAAAGAGTGTGAATTTTCTCATCAGCAATGTCCATAATGGTCTCTTGACCCTGGTAGCTGGATATTCTTAGGTCTACATGAACGGTGAAGGCTTATTTAGCAGGTGGAGAGATGAGGAGTAAATTAGTAGGACAAGAGGCAGTCACAGAAGTGGCAGGGCAGCTCTTGGGTGGGAAGGTGGGCTCTCCCGAGGCCTCCTCAGGTAGAGTGCAGGGCGCTGCATTTCATTGAGCTGCTCCAGGGCTGGCAGCGCCGCCTGTCCTGTCACCGCCAGAAGACCGATCTCTCATTAGGTGTCCAATGCACGTGACAGCCACGTTATGCTTGATGTCATGGACACCAAGGTGACACAGTTCTCTCACTCTCAGCGTCCTCACAAATCCTGTTGCTGTCAACTGGTACTTCGCAAAGCTACTGTAAATGCCAAGATCACTGCAGAGAGGGTGACAGGATATTCCTCTGTTGTTTTGTTAGCTTATTCTGTGAGTAGCAGGAAATAAAGCTGGGCATCGTGCAGCACTTGGCAATTTCTTTGCTGGAGATTTTTTTCGTTTTAATATCCTTTTCCCCTCTTTTCCCTGCCAAGGTCTCACTGGCAATTTTAGGATGAATGCATCGGTCAGGTTCAAACTGTGAGTTTTTTATTTTTTCTTTTTGTAGAAGTGTCCCAAAACATACCTAAAAGCTGGGATTATTAAAAAAAAAAAAAAGAAAGAAAGAAAAAAAGAAAGGACTGCACAATGCAAATGCTGCTCTTGCCTGTAACATGAACACCCACGGATGCGAGGGAAGAGGATGCTCATTAGGTGCCTCCGATTCCCACTGCTTTGGCTATTTTTGGGCCAGCTGTCATCATGTGCATGGGGTGATCTGCCCGGCCCTGAAACTCACTGCAATGTCTCAATGCAATCTTTCCCCTGGCAGTGGGAGGAAGACGTAGCTGCTGCTGAGGGGCCGGGCTGAAGGGACAGATCATGAGCACATACTGGATGTGTCCCTGTGGGGTCTGGGGCAGGCAGAGGGGTGTGCAAAGCCATTGCCTCAAGGTGCCCTGCAAACCCCCCTTTCCACCTCTGCCCTGTCCTTGCAGCTGCCTGAGCTGGCTGCAGTGGTAGCGGTAAGGCACAAGGGAGCAGGGGTCTCCCAGGATTAATTAACGAGCATCCTGAGAATGCGCTCTCATTACAGCCACAGCGCTAGGGCTCTTCCTCATTTTGCAGAACATCAAACGTATTAGATAGCATGTGGGGAGATGGGGAGCAGTGGGGAAGGCAGGCTGCGGTCTGAGACGAGCAAGATGGATTGGGAGATTGAAGCTGACCCTGTCCAAGATTGTCACAGGACTTAATACTGAATTTGTTTCAATGGGTTTTCTCTGGCACAGCGCTGCTGACTCTGGGGGAATGAGCCTTGCTTTGGAGGGGTGAGAGGGTCCCTCCGGGAATGAGATGCCACCGATAATAAAGAGCTCGTGCCGACATCCTCTGCCGCGATTTTTATTTGTTTGTAGCTGCTCATCCTTTGTTAGCACACATAACCGGCCAGGCACGTGTGTTTTGTTTCTCTCATGTGATTTTCCCCGCCAGTCAGCATGGCTTATGCTCAATTAATTCCGTCAATGTGGGGTCCCCCCCAGCCTCATCTGCACTTGTGTGGTGTGACAGGCAGTTGTGAATATACCACTAGCTGTGTACAGACAAAGGCGTGAGGAGGCTCCGCGAGGGGTCTATTAACTCCACAGACAGACTGCAGCTTTGGCTGGGGCGCAGCCCCTTTGCAGGAGGGTTTTCTCATTTGGGGAAGCACTTAGCAAAAAGCGCTTCCACCCTCCTGGTGAATTAGCCACCGCTCGGGTGCTGGTGAGCTCCGGCATTGCCTCCTGACGGTGTCTCACAACCACACGCACCACATTCTGCCCACTCCAGAGGGCCCACAATCTCATGTGGTGTGGTTGAGTGGTGTGGGCAGTGAGCACCAGCTGAGGTTTGTGAGGGGGATGCTCTGACACTCTTCCGTCCCACCCACATGGCCGAGCAAGGGGTGACTTTCTTTGAAAGAGCGCTGAAGTTCGTGGCCACTGTTTCATCTTTTCTTTGCAAAATGGCAGCAAAGACGGTTGCACTTCAGGGCAAGCTGATCCCCTCGGCAGAAAGGCGAGGTGCTGGCGGGTGGACTTCAGGGCTCTGAAGAAGAGGAAACAAAATACAAAATGGCAGTTTGCATCAAAAAAATAATATCTTTCTGAGCACCAGCTATTTCAGAGGCATGAGGTTGTACTAATTGGGGTGCAGCCTAATGACTAATCCCATTAGAGGTGTTGTTTACAGATTACCCCCTCGTCTGAGAGACTAGAAAGCAACATTGGAAGGAAAAAAAAATCAAAAAAGAGAGAGGATATTTTTTTAGAAGCGCCGTGCCACGAGAATGGGAGAGATGTTAGTTATATTGAAACACTCTTTCAGCCGACAAGGTCACTTGTGGCAATAATCCGCTCATTAGAGGTGTAATCCATCACTCAAGTAATATCAATTTAGTGCCAGGGTTTTAATGCAGGTTGTACTAATCATTAGCGGCAGTTTGTCAACTGCATAATTCACAGGGGATTGTGGGTATGCATGATTTAGCAGGTGACCCTTGACCTCTGCTGAGTAAGAAGCCTGCCTTAGAGGCAAAATCAAGAGGGACAAAAAGCAGTGCTCACTCATGAACAATTATTATGCTTAACAGCATGACTGTCATTTTAGAGGGAAAGGGAAAAAACAGTATGTCCTGAATAATGAAGGATTAAAATTCACCTGAGACTCGGCTCCGGCTCGGGCTCCGGCTGCCCGCCGTCACTTAGTGGGGCAGGCAGGCGGGAGGAGGCAGCGCTGCCGCTGCTCATTGTCTGCTGGGTGCCCCCCCAGCTAACACCTGCGAGAGCAAAGCCCTCCCTGCCCTGCACCAGGCAAGGGGCGATCACAGCAGCAGCCTTGTTTATTATCCCCCAGTGAAAATGCTGGTTTACGCTGTCTCCATCCTGGGTGCCAAGCACTGGGATTGACCTGTGACTGTCATAGGTGAAAAGTATTAGTTAGGAAAGTCTGCATTAGTGTCAGACAGGTAGAGGATTTCCCCTCAGGCTGTTAATTCATTTGGAGGGAAGAGGAGAATAACCTGAAGTGATTTCTGTGCCCACCTGAAATCTACTCAGAGAGTTAAATGCATAGTTTGATTTACCAATCATTATAAATGTAGTATAGCATCACATTCTCTATTTCAACTGTTGGAAAAATCTATTTTTTTTTTCACATCCCACTTGGGAAGTTAGCAATGTCTTGCCTTGCTGTACTGCTGCTGTTTTATAATAGCAATAATCCTCCTGAAATCTGGCAGCTCAGGCCAGTGAAGTGCCCTAAGCTTTACTGCAATTAAGGTGCTTTTTTGCTTGCAACTGTTCAGAATTGGCTTTGACTTAAAAACTGAAATTTAACAAGTGATTTAGTCCATAATGTGCTCTAATTGCTTTGGGTATTTGAAAAATGGGGGTTGGGTGGGAGAAAGAAGAAAGAGGTCAAACAACTCAGTAATTTAACAGAAAAGTGCCCAAAGAACTTGCGCATCAGGCAATTTTTGGTGGGAGCTGTAATATGCATACCAGCCTCCTGTGCCTACGTCTTGTTGTTAGTGTATCTGTGCCTTATCTTTAAAAAAAAAAAAAAAAGAAAAAAAAGAAAAAGACATTTCAGATGAAAAGAGGCTGAGTGAAATGGGTTGCTCAATATTTTGAAATGCCATTGGTGCTGTCAATGAATTTGCATTGCCCTGGTTGTAGGGAGCCAGCTGGGAGGATGCGGGTGAAAGCAGCTGGTCAAGCTAGCAGTGCTCCAACGCTGCAGCAGTGGGATGGATGGACAGACAGACTAGCCTGCCATACTCTAGGTATTTTCAACATGTGAAAGCTGCTGGGGGGTTGTTTTTGTCGCTGGCACTGGGATGGGGCTGGCATAATTACACCCCTTGGGGCAAACTCCCTGGGTACCCATGCCGCAGGGCGGGATGTGCAGGATGCACGGGATGCAAGGCTCCTGGCAGAGCCACCTCCTGCTTCTTTCCCTGAGCCTTGCGAGTGTCTCAGGGCAAGGTGTGTTTGATGGGGAGAAATGGAGTCAGGCTCGCTCCATCTCCTTGTGACAACTAGGACCAAAGTGAAGCTCAGAGCTGGGGAGGTGGGCTGGGGTCCTGGACGGCAGCCCCCTCTGTTTCAGGGCTGATCAAGTGACCTTCTGTTCCCTTCTGCAGTTGCCTGGTAGTATTAGTCAGCCAAGAAAAGTTTTTGTGGTGCTGATTTTGATGCTCATTCAAGAAGTGCTACACACTACTTCATGAGGTAAAAATACCAGTGAACAATAACTACTTAAATATTTGATGGGTTTATCTTTCAGAGGGGGCAAGTTTGCCTCTGGAGCTCTCCTGCTGTGGTGCTACATAGGTAAAGGCAGAGAAACAGGACTTCTCCTACATTTCCTGTAGATCAATGACAGTGCTGGCAGTACTGACAGGATAAAAATGAGAAAACTGTCCTTCATGAGGTATTGACAACACTTAATTTGAGGGATCTGGCTTATCTGCCACTCTGTAAATGCTGCGTAGAGAGCCGGGGTCATCCAGCAGATGATTCATCCCACTTAAATCAGGTTACTGCTCTGAACTAATTATCTCCCTCTTGGATATGCTCACAGACTTTGGTAGGTGCACCAGAGGGTGGCTGTGGCTCCCCAAGTGGTGGGACACTGTGGTGTGCTAATTCCGGCTGGTGCATGCATTTCACTGAATGGGGAACTGGCTGATGAAGCTCCCATTGGTGCTGTCGGTGGGGCCTTTAGTGCTGGTTAGCTGATATGAGATGAGTGTCTGCTTTAATGGGAGCTGAATTGCTAAGTTCAGGTATTTGAGCTGAATCACATCCAAAGTGACTTGTTCAAACATGGAAAGAAACAGGAAAATGAACTTCAATGCTGGGTCAAGCCCTAATTGTAGTTCAACCATCTTTTAGAGATTCCTTCTGTCTCAAAGGAATTTATACTGTATGGTTTTTGAAGCAAGAACTGTCTCCTACCACAAAGCAGATTTCACTTTTGTAATAAAAATAATTAAAATTCATAAGGATATCAAGTACTCAGCAGTTCACAAGTGAATTAAACAGGTTTTTAAGAAAAGGACAGTTTTCATCTAGTTAGATATAGGATGCCAAATTCCTTCCTCAGGTACATGAGTATCAAGAAGGCGGCAATGAATCCAGCCAACATTTGCCTAATGAGTTAGCATTCCCCTCTGTTGGAAGTCAAAAACCTCCACAGCTTCAGGCACTATTCTTGCCCATGGACCTGGGAACAGTAAAGCTCATGTCTCCTGTGGACTGGACAGAAGAAGAGGCAGATATAAGCTGCGCCTCTATTTCCTTAACTGCATTTTGATCGCATCCTTCATATAACTCTAACGTCTGTAGGTAAGATATTTATTGCCCCCCTTTCTCCTTTAGTCTTTTTAACTTCAAAAGATTCTGTTAGTAGGAAACTGGGGGGAAAAAAACACAAACTAAATGAAACATTATACAATCATTAACATTTTGATATTTGGGTATATCAGAGGATAACATAGTGCCCATCTGGGCTGCTTTAACAACATGCTTAATTGCATTATATATGGAGAAGGGATTCAAAAGAACAAAGAATTCAAGCTACTCTATTTAAGTAGCCCATTGCTGTGGTATCTAAGCACAAGAGTAGATCAGAGCATAAGGAAGCAGATTGCTAAAAGCTATACAACCTGAATATCGTGCACAGTTCTGTGCTGAGATTAATAAACTAAGCAGAGCTGCAAGCTGGAATACTAGTGGCAACAGATTTACTCCCTCCGAGAGTGTTCATAAGGACATCAACTTAAATGATTTCCAAAGTGAGCTCTGCCCACCATGGATGGGCCCCAGAACATTTGCTGATGTTTCATGCACAGCTGCTGCTCATATGGGAGACAGTTTTAAAGGTACTCCTAGCCTTAGGAGGCAGATCTAATGGGGATTTGAAAAGTATCTAGCCGCTTAACTCACACGGAAATCTCATGCTGACCATCTCACAAGCTGCCTATTTTTATTGTTAGATATCAGAAAAATTCTGGAAAAAAAAAAAAAAAGTGTCCTGGTGGCCTCAGGGCTGCATCTGGCCTTTGGGGTGTTTCTACACTGCCTCTGCCTCAGAGGAGATGGAGAACACATGGGGGGATGCTCTGCAGTGCCCACTACCACCCAGGCTGGAGATGTAGGTGCTGGCTGCTGCCTTGAAAGTGCATGCTAGTGAGTGGCTCTTAGGGCTGAAGCTGCCAGGCACCATCTAGAGCAGTCCCAAAGTTAATTTGCATTAATTTGTATCCATGCCTAAGTTGGGAAATGGAAACCAAAGGTTTGGTGTTGGTCTTCTCAGGTCTGCACGTCCAGAATTTTGTCTACTGAAAACAGCATCCCTCTGTTTGCCAGTGTCAATTATGAGGTTCTTGATTTGATGGAAGTCTTCATTGGTTTGACCTCACAGGTTTTATCTTCCTGCTTTTACTGTTGTTTCAGCTTTTTTTTTTTTTTTTTTTTTTTTTTTTTGGGTTACCATTTTATTCAGATGTCTCATTTCTAGCCATTTTTAATTTATCACTTTATTATTTTATTATTTTATTATTTATTATTTTTTATTTTTCTATTTTATTTTATTTATTTTATTTTTATGGTATTTTCTCAGGAGCTGGCTTTCAAAGAACCATTGTGCTGCCTCCACACACTCTCCAGTAATACCAGCTATGGATGAGTCTGGATGTCTCAAAGCATACCATTTTCCTGCAAAATTGGACATGTAAGATAGTATGTTTGTACACTGAACTGGAACGTTGTAAGTGGCTCTGTACATTCAAAACCCAAGTTTTTGGACTCATTACAACTGACATATGCAAACATTTCAACTGCAAAATTTCAGTAATTGATCTCTGTTAAACCCCAGGCTGCAGATGAGTCTACTAAGGAAAAAATGCTGGTCTTTTTTTTCCCCACTGCTTTTAGTATTTGCTTGGTATCATTAATATAAATACGCAATCACCAAAATCAACACAACTGAAGTTAACAGAGCAACTCCAGATTTACATCAGTGTAAATGAGAGCAAAACTTGATCCCTTGCATGTAATTTATCTTTAATTCTGCTTTAAGTCTCTCTCATCTTGCTGAATAAAAACTGATGTTCTTCTCACACACAATCTGTATACCATTCATTAGTGTCTTTACTGTTTGGAAGAAAGATTGGAGCCTGTGGTAATGAAAGCTCAAATCCTGGGGAGCAGTGCACATGGTATTTTGTTTTAACTAAATGCTGCACTGGTATTCTCATGAGTGGCTTTGCATTACTTGAACATTTATGAGTAGCTTGAACTAATAAATCTCTAATTAGCACTAATTACTAATTAGATTATTGATTCCTCTGACTGTGGACTCCTCACTGGTTTTATTCATAAGCAGAATGTAATTTTAAAAATCCTTATAGAAACATGCCCAAACAGAGCTCACCCTTGCCATGCACAGGAGCAGAGCCAAAGGCTGGGGGCAGTCTGTCTGCCAGAGCAACATGTGGGCTTACCGAGTTGGGAAGGTGCCCTGAAGGGCAGAGGCATTTTCACTGCTACATGGGCAGCAGGGCACTGCCAGATTGCCCAGGTGCCCTGAGAATCACAGAACGGTTTGGGTTGGAAGGGATCACCCAGTTCCAACCCCTGCCATGGGCAGGGACACCTCCCACCAGACCAGGCTGCCCAAAGCCCCATCCAGCCTGGCCTTGAACACCTCCAGGGATGGGGCAGCCACAGCTTCTCTGGGCAGCCTGTGCCAGGGCCTCAACACCCTCAGAACAAAGAACCCCAGCACATTTCTGCTCCCCCATGGGATGCCTCCCGTTCACACCCCTGGGGCTGGTGTGACCTGCATGCAGAGGTCATCTGCTGCGAAGGGCTGCTGATGCCTTCACAACGCTAAAGATATTTTGGGGAGCTTTGTTCTTTTTGGTCTCATGGCAGGACCTAAAGTACATTTGCTGGAGGAAGTTGGTGTCTGGAGGTTTGCTTCACGCAGTCTGCCTTTGTTTCTGGTTGTGGGTTCACTGAAGAGAGAAGCTCTGCTCAGTCCAGGTACTGTCCTGTTCATTTTCTTTCTGACAAAGCAAAGTGGGATGTTGGTTAATGTACTCTTTACCATGTATTTACACAGTGCTCTCTGCAGAAGTGGCCCCTCCTGCCCCACCAGGCCAAGTTGCTCCATTGTGCCACTGTTTCCAAGAGCTCAGAGAGCAGGACCCTGAGAGGAGGACCTACACCACGTGCTCACCCAGCTGCTACCAGCACTACCAGGCCACCTCAATGGTCTTCCCCCAGCCCTACAAACTCAAGCACAAAGGATTTCTTTTTTTCCCCTTTATTGCTTACTGAGAATAGCAGTTGGTGCAGTTTCTGCAGACTTGCTTCGCTGGAAGGCAGAGCACACAAGTGATGTGAAGAGATTTTGGCTTACTTCAGTGACAGGAGTGATTTTATCTGGCAGCAGCTAATTGCCTCAGTGGTAGGACTGGCAGGAGAGGTCAAGTGCAACGTTGCTTTATTCAAGCATCAGGCAGTTTCCCTTGCAGAGGTTTTGCCTGTGGTACATCTTCAATCTGCAAGCCCAGGCAATGCAATATGTGGCTTACTTCTTGTTGGCATTAACTGTTGGGAACATATAAAAACTCTTTTCTGGTGGCTGCCCTCTCTCGCTGTTTATTTCTACACGCTACTCAATATGTTTGTTTTGATCCTTACAGCCCTATGTGGGCTATGTGATGAACCACTGTGGCACTGAAGATCGATGGTGCGACATTCACACTGATGTTTTCACTAGCAGACTCCAGGCTCCGTTGAAGTTTGCTGTTGCATGCACATAGCTCCCTAGGACAACTGTGGGAGATGTCTGCGTGTGGCAACGAGGAGATAGGGCTCCCTGGATAGCAACATCTGGGGACCAGAGATGGAGTGCTCTTGGCTGCGGGCCCTCAGCTCTGTAATCTGATCTGCCCACCCCTCCGGTCCATCTCTTAGCTGAGCAAAGGAATAAAGAAGGGAACGAAGCATCTCTGGATGGGAGTCCAGTCAGTTCATTAATATCAATGAGGTGCGTGTTATTTTTAGTTATTGCAGATGTGCTCATACCTCATTAGCTTAAACACTGAAGAGCAAATAAATAGCTGCTTCTGTCATGCTTAGAGGAAACGTTTTATAAATAGGTTATTGATTTGGACTTCAGAGGGACCTGGTGGGAAATCTGTCAGGCTTCTTCCAGAGGTGGGGGGAGGAGAGGAAGACTTTACCAAAGTTAACTTCATGTGTGTTGTTCTGTAATGCACGTCAGGAAGAAGCCAAGAGGCCTTTCTACTTACACATGGGCCTGGTGAGCTTGCAGAGGTGTGGTTCCCACAAACACCTGCAGATGCGTTGCTACTCGGGTGTCTGCTGGATGGCTGCTGCGGGGAGACTTGGGCCAGAAGGAAGGGTTTGTCCTGGGGCTGCAGGAAGGGACCGGGGAGGAATATTTGTTTGGCCCAGCTTACCTGATATTTTCATTTCCATATTTAGCAGGTCCCCCAGATGTGTGTTGCAGGAAATCAGTAACTTGTCAGTGGTTTTGAGGTTTCTCAGCAAAAAGAAGATTACGTCGTTTTGCGCTGAAGTATTGAAGGGAGTGTTTTATATTTTGAATGCTAATGAGCACAGTTTTTTTCAGACGGGAGCCATAAAACTGTCATTATGTCAGTGGTATGTCTTTGTTCTTAGCTTTGCTCGTGCTAATCAAAGACAACAGTGGTATATTTTGAGTTAATACTGTAACAAGAGGAATGGCATTAGTGGTCATCATCATGAGTGACTCCTGGACATGTGGTAATAATTTCTTAAGTGTTTCTGAATAGTGAATGAGTGAGAGAGAGGGAGTTTAGCTCCAGCTTTGTGTGGAATGGAATGTACCATTCAGCTGAAATGATAAATTCATGGCCTGTTCTCGAGGGATTGTAAGACCAAAATCTGCTTCTTAATATAATTAACATGTCGTCTTCCACAGTACCTCTTTCTCCCCCAGCATCTCACTACACTTGGAATAAAGCAGCGACTTTTAGCATAAGCAGCTGAATGACTGCAATCAGCTTTATGTTCATAGGAAATTAATCCACTTTGGAAACCAAGCTCCCATCCTTTGAGTATTTTCCTTTACTGTAGCTGGAATAAGTTTGAGAGCCTTCAGCGGAAATGGCATTTTTCCCCTTGTTAATAGATGCCCCCAGGTTTGGTAAATACCGGGAAATAGAATTGGTAACATTATATATTTAAGCACTAGTTTTCAGAGAAAAAAAAAAAAAGAAAAAAAAAAAAGAAAGAAATACCACCCAAACCTTTTTATTATCAGCCAGGCAGTTTTCATTTATTTGGTGAGGCAGTCTGTTTGCATTGGCTGGCAGGCTCATGAATGGCCCCTGCATAACGAATCATGCATTTTAAAAATTCTTTCCAAAGCTTTTATAAAAATACCAAAAAAAAAAGTTAAATAACTTTAACACAGTTATGTGATCGGCCTGATTAAGTTAAGGCATTTACTCTCGGTAAGCCTGGCGGGCTTTCGGCAGTGCTGTGCATTCCAGCGTGGGGAACAATTGGTGTATTTTCATTGTCTGACTGTGTTTCTCAGAGAGCACTGAACAATATTAAACATTCAGAGGCTGCATTTTCCCTTTGTTTTGACAAATGCTAATAAGTAGCTAACTGCAAGAGAGGGGAAAAAAAAATCCTAATTCAAACCAGTTGCTTGATGGTAGAGCTCAGCAAATTCCCTGACCAGCAAGATGTAATCTGGAAAGAAAAGAGCAGAGTGGTAGCCCTCGCGAGCCTTTGAAATCACTAATAAAGTCATTAGACAATGTTTGGTTGAAGAGGAATGGCTAAAGCTAGGGAAAGACTTTTCTGAGGAGCTCTCAGAAGGAACATTAGCAGGCTTTGGTTTCTAATTAAGTGGTATTATTAGGAGCTTTGATAAAAGCCCTCGCGTGCGTGACATCTTATATTTCCCTCTGCATCAAGAGTCAGAGAGAAACTAAAAAAAGAGAGACTTTTTAATGATAATACCTGAAAAGTGTTTTTCAGCAGACCCATACATCATTGTCAAGTGAAAAGATTAAACTTTATTGTTTCTTTTTGAACCAAGAACTCAAGGTGAGTGGAAATGTCTTGAAATGCAAAGTAGTTTGGCAGATAAAGTAAAATGGAGATGAAAACAGACAATAAAAAGACATTGGCTGTAATAGAGGAAAGAGCAGGGAAGTTCACTTTTTAATGTTGCTGAGAGAACTTTCTTTTCGCTATTAATGATAATATTTAAATATTACAATTACAAGCTTTTATTGAAATGAAACATTTCATTTCAAGAATGGCACCAAAATCATTTTTGTGTGTAATATGAAACATTAGTTATGTGATGCCGCTGCCAAAATAAACCCCGCCATTCATTTAAAATATCAGGAAACTCCATTTGAGAGGGTAGTTATACATCCATTGAGGATACTCTGTATATTATTTTTCCTTGGTATTAATAAAGTCTATTAACAACATAACTGCAGTTGATTCATTATGTCACATTTGTTTGCAAGTAATGGATGTAAGGTTAAAATGGTTTAACTATTACAATGTTTGAAAATGATTTCTGTTCCCTAAAGCCTCCTTTATTTTTATTACTTTTTTTTTTTTTTTTTTTTTTTTTCCTTCAGCAACCAGTTGTTTTGCAGTTGTTAAACTGCTTTCAGCTGTAGATACTCTGCATTATCAAGACAGATGGGGCTTGCTGTGGGATTTCCACAAAGGTTGGTTGCTGAAAAAGTAACTTCAGCGGCGTGCCTTCCAAAGATTTATTTCGCTTGTCCCTTAATAGGCTGGGCCACACCGATTTCCAGAGGCAGCATTCATTTTGCTGTCAGATGCCGCCGGCTGGAGCGGGGCTGTGCTGCCGGGGCATGCACAGCGAACCAGGTTCCCCCACCCTGGCCACCTCAGTTGATGGAAGACTGGGGCTTTGCTCTCATTTTGGGCTGTGCTCACTGACAGCATGCCAGCCATTCTGCACTGCTCACTGTCCCATCTGCTGCACTGCCCTACTGGACAGGAAAGCCACCTTCAACAAGCTCTGCCAGGGCACGGACGGCAGCACCCAGGCTCTGCTTTTGCCCCCTGAACTTTCCAGTTCCCAGCAGCTGTGCTGCCAAAATCACACCATCTACTGGAGCCTTTTTATTTGGGCATCTTCACTTGCAATCCGCTCCACATGGAGATTTTTCTTCTTCTTTTTTTTTTTTTTTTTTTTATTTTTCTCTGATGTTGAGAGAAAAATGCGGATACAAGCAGATCGCTTGGCACATAATTCCTGTTTTGTAATGGGTTAGGCAAATGCTCTGTGCAGGTAATTTGTTACAACAACTTGTTTTACCTATCATCTTCCTTTACAGTCAGGTGGGATGATAATTATTCCATTTAAGAGAGTCATGCCTTGTGTGCCATTTGTACTTAGCTGACAGACATAGGAAGTGTTGGATATAGGTATTTTTAAAAGTGAAAATGGAAATCTTTTTATTAAAGAGAATATATATGCTTAAAAGAAATAAAGCTCCTCAGGTTTCTTCACTTAAATCACTGTTAATATCTTAGAGTATTAGAAGCAATATAATTAAGAAAGAAACCAAACATTTAGCTATTTCTCACTGCACACTACACATTTGTGATTTCATTTCTTTCCAATTGGATGATGAAAATATTACAGGTTGGTGAACTCCATTTTGTTTCTGGTCACCACCAGCTAATTTCACTTTCTGGTCCCTGTGCACTGACAGAGGGCTGCAAGTACAGATTTTGTGTGGATGGCACTCAGAGAGCCTTTTGATGGCTGGCAGCTTAAAATACTTGGACAGATGGATTTTTGGGCTGCAAATGCAGCAGGGGAATATTTATTTGGCTTGAATGAAACTATTTTAATAGGTATTTTCAAGAAATTGTGGACTCTGGGATTTGCTAACCATATATATTTATAGCCTTTAAAAGGCTCAAATTCTAATTGTTCTGCTCCTTCGAAGAGCCTACTGAATTTTCACCAGCATAACCACATAACAGGGTTACTTCTGGCATAACTGCACCTACAGTAGAGGAATTGCACTCCCTAACTGCATCAGTTTCCAAATGTCCAATTATAGGCAGAGTTAAACCCTGGTCCTGCAAGCAGATCCAGTGCATCAGTGGATCCATCTGATCAGACTTCTTGCAAAATATCTCATATATTTTGCACAGGGCTTGTAAAAAGGAGGTATGATTTGAGGTCTTATTTTATTTACTTTAATTTTTTTTTTTCCATTGAGGTTTGCACGGCAGCCCCAGATAATCTCATGTGCTGAGTCAGGTCTGGCGAGTATTTTAGATGATACTTTTAATGCTTTCTAAAAGGAAAACCACAGAAAATAAAATACCCAGTCTCTTTAGAAGAGCACAGTCCAGGTGCGTGCTGTATTCCTGTCACCCAGGCAGCGGGCAGCACACCAGGAAAGCATTGGAGCGATGGAGCAGCTGATCCACGGCACCACTTTCTGTTGCATGACAATGCTAGAAAGCAGCAGCAAGCAAGCGGCTGCTCTCAGGTTTGTTAGTTTAGGAGAGCTTTGCCTCCTCAATGACGGGATTGTGTTAAACCGGGTGCTTCTGGCTGGAAACAGCAGAGAGCTGGAGCTGAGTTCTGCGATAGTGTCATTGTTTCCAGAGGTAAAGTCACAAGCTGCACTTTGCAGTGCCATATCACGCTGGGGAAACACTGTCTCTAAAAGAGATACAAACTCTTTGTTAATGTGCATAATAGACTTCAGGACCACTTAAACCTCTTAAGACAATTAGGCTTGGGCAGCTGAGAGTATTAACTACATAATGTCAAACACATTCTTAAAAGTTTTTTCTTTCACTTTTTGGATGGCTTGTTAACATTTGTGTTAAGTGGTTGACTGTTCAACCCGCTTCTGTGAACGATTTTTTTTTTTTTGAGCAGAATGAATCCTTATAAAGCTACAAACCTAACTGCTGAAATACAACCACCTCCTCAGATCAGTGGCTCATGCAATTTGTTAACAGTGGATATGATGTGTTACATTAAGAGCTGTTTGGAATTGGAAGAAAAAAAGGTACTGCCAGTGCAGTATTTTAAATGGCTTTATGGACTGCTTTGCATAAAGTAAAGGAACACAGTTTTATTTATTTGTTTGTTTATTTATTTTGAAATGCCTTAGGTAATGCAACGTCAATCCTGGGCTTTGGATTTTGGATTTTTGGATATATATATATATATTTTTTGATTTTGGATCCTTCTTTGGAGCATGGGGTTATCCAGAGCAACCCTTTCTTCAGGCACTGCTGAGCAATGTGGATGGTGGGAAAGGGTGATGGTTTACTCTGGGGCTCAGACTGAACCCCAGCTCAGCATGGGGCTTCCTCAGCTCCTTGCGAGCCCCATAGGTCCCAGGTGGGTAAGGCAGGGCCCTGCTCAGTGCTGGGTGTTCCTCTGGTGCCCCTGTGCTGACTGGCCCACTGGCCACACATGCTGACCTGTTGCTGAAATTCCCCCGCAGCCTGGCTCTCAAAGGTAGCCCTCTGTCCCCTGCCTGGCTACCAGCTTCTCTTATTCCTTTGGAAATTCACAGTCTTCACCTGAGATGAAGGATATCTGAATTTCCTGCCCATTTTGGCTACCTGAGGCATAGGTATCTATTCTGAGGCAGCCTCTACCACCCCAGGACAATTCATCATGCCCTAAAAATGATGTCTACAACTTAGGAATCCCTCTGTTGACTCTAGTGGGTGTCCACACAGTTGGTTTAGCTGAGCATTTAAACAGATAAAATCAAGTGGGATGAATGCCACCAAACTAATAGGATGTCATGATTAAGACACAAACTTCATTTGTGCAAATGTATCAGCACAGTCACATCTTCTCAGTGAAAGAAGAACTTAATGCCTCAGACCGACAGCTCAATAGTGCTGTCATACCTGGCTCTACATATTGTGTATCACAAATTCAGTGACAGCCAACGACAGCCATTCTGTCATACGGCCTTATTCTGTTTGACATGTAATGCCCTTTACCCCACTTTGGCAGTGGCAAGAAGCCATGCAG
The DNA here is from genome assembly GCF_963932015.1 of Anas acuta. Taxonomy (NCBI): domain Eukaryota; kingdom Metazoa; phylum Chordata; class Aves; order Anseriformes; family Anatidae; genus Anas; species Anas acuta. Next base: position 69,954,714 of record NC_088979.1, read on the forward strand.
AAGATGTAAATAATATTTAAACAGACCTTAGGGCATCTAAGCATTGCCTGAATGGCATAACGCTGGTCTTGTATAAGAGAGAACAAGCCCGGAGAATTTTGTCCTTGAATTCAAAGGATGCAGAATTGATCAGAGGTATTGTTACAGAGAGGTTAGGCCAACCAAATAATAGCAGCTTTTATTATTCATCACATGATATTTGGTTGGGACTAATAGATTTAGTATGGTTCCATGAATTCACATGTTAGGTTGTATTTTGCCTTTCCAAGGCACATGGCTTTAAAAAAATCCATATGCACTTGAGCAAGATTATATTTTGTCATCTCAGTAGTCTCAGTAATGATTTAATTGCTCCTCACTTGATGTGGCAGCAGTGTTTCTGCATGTGTTTAAAGCACACAAGCTTCCATGTTGCCACTACTCATGCACAGGAGAAGCATAACTCATCTGAGCTGTCTTTTTTGGCTTTTTCGTGACTATGTACATGACCGTGTACAAGAGCTATGTTATAAGGATAAATGACTGTGGGATTACACCCCCAATCGGAAGAACAGGAATGATATTCTTACGTGTCTGAAGGGAACTCAGCCAAGACCCAAATGAAAGCATCTTTTATTTTTCAACTTCATCGATCAAAAGCTTCTGTGTGAAACACTCTTAATGACATCTGACATATCTGAAATGCTGGGATAAAACACCGATAGCAAAAAGCCCCACCAATAACAGCCAGGGTTTTACTGCTAGTAAGCCAGGTCCTCTGCTGAGGAGAAACGTTAAAACTGCGTGAATTACACCCGAGCAACTGACAACTTTACTTAGCTATTCCATACATTAGAGGATAAATCTCCATTCTAGGAAGTTTCAATGCCATTTTAGTTATCCATTTAATCCACCTATTCATTTAGCAGGAATGGTAATTACGGGAAAATTGCTGCCAAACTATGATGTGCAATTAAAATTCAGGCTATTTTGTGTGATGCAAAATATCCCTTTTTTACTATCATCTTACAAATCCTCTGATAGAAAGTTTGTGCCTTTTTGAAACAGAGCTTGTAATAATAAGCCATCTGGCTTACTTAAACATGAAAGATTAAAATGATATACAGTATGAAGGCTTCCTATTCAATTGCTAATGTCCAAGAACTCAACTCCAGTGGTGAAAGCTGTCATTTGGGGGGAAGAGGTAATTAAAAGATTTCCTTGTAGAGATGGGTCCTAGAGCAGGGGACTGGCACATCCAACAAGCACAACTAATTTTCCAAAAGAAAGCATTGCTGGCCAAATGTCTTGCAAGATAATCTTCTGTATCCTTTAGTTCACTCACAACTGCCTGAGTGGGACTGAAAGGTGGGTTGATGACTGGTGGGACAAAAGCCACCAAACCTCGCTTTATTTACCGTACTAAGCCAGCAGTGTTTCATAACATGGGCTTGACTGAGACAGGCAACAAAGAGGAAAAATGCATGGTGATTAAATGGCAACGTACTCTTTTTAAAGAGAAAGGGAGAGTTTGCAAATGGTTTAGGGAAACTGCAGTGTAGAAATGTAAAATATGGATTCTGAGATGTAAAATACAGAAAGGCACTCTTCTAAGATTAGCTTTTGAAACAAATGCACTTAGTAGCGCTTATTCCTTTATAATTGGCAGGAGGCTAACTGGGGGCACAGCACTTGGGCTTGTGCAGCATACAGACCATCTGATTCAACAGAGTTATTGTTGACTGGCTGCAGGGGAAAAGCAAAGGACACCTCTGCTGTGGCAGTGTCATGTCCTGTTGATGTCAGGCACAGCCCTCCAGCTCTGACTGCGCAATTTCCAAAGCTGAAGCAACTAAAAATCCTGCTGATCAGATGGAGCTCCCACCCTAGGGTCTGAGCCCTAAGTGGAAGCAGAACTGGGTATGAATCGTTCCCAGACAGTGCTCCATATGGTCTAGAGCACTGGTAAGGAGTGCAGAATCTTTGACTTACAAAGCAAGGCCTAAATGTTATTACATGTAGACTGTAACCCTCCCGGATGCAGAGATCATGTCTCATTCCCTATGGGAAGAAGAATTTAATAGAGAAGATAAAACTCTCTAAATAATGTTGAGCTCCATGTCTCATTTATAGTGGGGATCTACTTCTCACTTGAGTTTACAGAATTGCTTTAAAAGTCTGTAGAAACATAAACTTTGCCTATTTTGTTCCATTGTCACTGTTCCTATAGAGGCCTACTTAATTACAACTGAACTATATTATCTAGTCTTTATCAGGCTTTGTCAAAAGGGAGATGTTTTAAAGTGCTGTGTGCAGGTATAGCACTCCATAAATAAAGAAAGTGCTAAAATGAGGACCTCCCCCACTGAAGACACAATCCTCTTCTTTTCAGAAGAGCCTTTTTAATGAGGATCCTATTGCTATTAATTCTACTTTCAGGCTCCATTTAGGCTGAGAGGAGGAAATAATGAATCATGACATAATGGAAGTCCCTGTAAAGCACTCAGCTTGCCATACAGGAAACCAGACTTGCATGTGCGTTTGTTTTTGTTTTTAAGGCTATTTCTAACAATAGCAGCCAATGGGAGCCTATTAAGTTCATTGTGTCTTAACTTTCTCTTCAGGCCTTGGCTATCTTCCAACTTAATTCCTCTGAGTCAGCAACACATTCAAGCCAGGTTAAATGAACTCTTGGATAAGAACCCTGACTAAAGGAATAATTGATCTTTCCACCCCAGCTCATCACCCCTTTCAAATAAAAACAAAAGCAAGCTAAACCAAAAAACAACCCCCCCCTACATGACAAACAAACAAACCAATCACACTCACACACACACACACACACACACACACACACACACACACAAAAGGCATTGTAAAGACAATAGTTTAGTGTGCAGCCCTGCCAAGGTGGCAGAAGGAGTGAGTAGTGAGTGTGTGGTTGAGTCTGAGTCAGAGAAGCAATTGCATTAGTGTCATGAAGCAGCTGATGTGAAAAGCAACGCATACTTTGGCAAAAGTGAGAAGAAAGGGAAGTAGGATTGAGGGAAGTGAATGGACAATATTTGCTTCTCTTAAGGACCTCCTTTTTGCCTTCAGCATAGTTTGTCATCATCCATTTTATGACACCTTTGCCTCTTTAGTCTCAGTAATTTTGCCTTGTAAAGCAATGGAGATTGACACATCCCTTTCATGTCAGAAAAGAGAGGATCTCCCTCTGCTTGGGAGCACAAACAGCTGCAGGAAAAGAGGGTGAACCCACTCTTTCCTTGGCCTAGCTTTCCCCTCAGGAGGATGAGGGTGAGGAGGAGAGCAGCTCTTTGGCTGGGCACTTGCTGAACTTTCAGTAAAAGAAGCAAAGAGAAAACACAGACAAAGAGAACACTGGAGCTGGAGCGCTGAAAATGTGCAGAAAGCAGTCAAGAAAATTTACTTTGGATTTAACCAAAGATCATACCTACTGCAGGCCCCATTTTTCTATTTTCTTGGAGAAGGATGGGTAGATGGATGGATGGATGAACCAGAAATAGCAGATTCTACACTAAAAAACAGACCCAGAAAAAAAAAAATAAAGTGATTTAATAGCTAGTATGCTGTCATCACAGCTCATTAAACTCAGGTAAGTGACTTCTAATGACAGCACATTTAAATGTCCTCTGGCCTCTCCACTGCTCAGTCCTTATGTCTGTAGTGCACTTATGCTCCAGGATGTTAGTTTTGTTTAAGTAAAAATGGAGCTGTTCACAGTTTGTCAATGAATTAAGCCAGATTTCTTGAGAGTCTGTGAAGAAGCTACCCCAAATTTCATGTTCCTCTCCAAAATTCAGGCAAATCTGAGAGAAAGAATAAGCCATCTGCAATGTAAATGTGTCCATCAGCAGTGGCTGACATTCCTCTTAAAAAGTGATTAGGTGATGATAAAGACATTAAAGGAACCTGGAGAAGATAGAAGAGAGTTATACAGTATCTCTGTGTGATCTCCACCTTAATTTGTCACGTCACGCCATTTGCCAAGGTCCTTTAGAGAAGGCACTAGTGCTTTCCTTCGTCTTTGCCCAAAGCTGACACAATCGGGTTGTTTTATTGACTGGGATTTCAAGGTAGCACAAGAATAAAAAAATCAAGGGATATATGGAAAGGAAGTAATCCTCTCTGTAGAAAATACCTGCTCTTTGCAGAGAACTGGTAGACACAGAATAATATTTTTTCTTGAAAACCTTATTTGTGAGAGACTATTTGCCTGTTGAAAGTCTGGCTGGGGGGATGTATAAAGGAGTAGTTTTATTGTTCTTCATTAATACTGCAAAGTTGTGGCACCTTGCTCAATAAATGCAGAAAAAAGTTTTCTGACAGGTGTCTTAAATACTTTGTATGTCTGAGGTTTCTAGCCTTTTCCACACTACCTATATGTATGGCTGTGTAGAAAAAGTGACAGACCAGACCTCAGTTCCTTCAATGTCTGATATGTCTATTCATCTCCTCATTCATTAGAAGAATCAGCAATTAGAGAACTCCTAAAAATGTGCAACACGAGGAATGCACAGAATAAGATTTTCCAGGGATTATTGTCCTCATTGTGAAATATGTGCTAAAAACTGAAAAAAATACTCTCTGAAGGATATCCATTTCCTATAGCTCTCATTCGTGGAGAAACAGAGAAGAGTCATTTCTCCTCTGACATTCCTGGTCCTGCAGCACCTTGTGAATAAATAACTCATTGGGAATGAAATGATACACCCTACCGACTTCAGTTCTGACATCATTAGAGAGCTTTGAATTTCATTTGAGAGAACTACAGTCTGCCTGTGTAAAAAGTTGTTCTCCATCTTTTTTATAAGACCTCTTTAAGTACTGAAAGGCTTCTCCCTGGAGCCTTCTCTTCTTCAGGCTGAACATCCCCATATCTCTCAGCCTTTCTCATTATCTTGTGTGTGCATTGACATTGCTTCAAGAGGATCTGTTCCATTAACTTCCCAGGCACAGAGGTGAGGCTCACCAGTCTGAAGTTCTCCAGGTTCTCCTTTCTACTCTTTTAGAAAATGGGACTGATATTTCCTTTTTTTTCTAGTCACCAGGGACTTCACCTGACTGCCAGGACTTTTCAAATATGATGGAGAGAAGCTTGGCAACTTCTTCAGTCAATTCCCTCAGGACCCTGGGATGCATGCTGTCAGGTCCCATAGACTTGTATATGTTCAGTTTCATCCGGTGGTCTCGAACCTGCTCTTTGCTTACAGTGGAAGGGACTTTGATCCCCAAGCCCCAGCCTAGAGGTCCAGAGACTCGAGAGATGTAGGAAGTCTGATCCTGTAGGTCTTCAAGGAGCATGTAGATGCCGAACTTAGTAGCATGGTTTGGTGGTGAACTTTAGTAGTGGGTTAAGGGATGGACTAGATGGTCGTAGAAGTTTTTTCCAACCTGAATGTTTCTGTGATTCTATGATTCTGTGACTGAAGCAAAGGACTTGCTGAGGACCTCAGACTTCTAAGAGTGTGATTTTTTTTTCCCCCTACTATTTTTGGTACCAAGACATTTGTCTGGCACAGCATGGCTGGAGGCTCAGGAAAGAAGACATCAGTGGGAGCAGAACAGCTCAACATCCTCAGCGTGAACCAGTGTATAAGCACTGTAGGTCTTTCAGCAATGGCACTTGCAATAGTGGTTCACTCAGAGAGATCTGACACTCCAGAGGTGTTCCCATGGCAGCTGATTTGACTGATCACTGACACATGCCATAACGAATCTGTCGGGTTAGCTGAAGGACACAGAATGATCAAGACAGCAAGGACAAGATGGAAGGAAGCCTTTCTGAGGTGAAAAGTGGTGGAGCTGAGAACCTGTTCTACTTTTAGAGAGATCTAAGGAAAAAAGACATATGAAGTAGAGTAGTAGAATTGCTGCTGCTTAATCTGTGAATTGCAGGTAAGGGAAAACAGCGCAGAATAGCTATTAATTTCTGAGTGGCTGAACAACTGGACAGAATACTTTGAAAGAAAGCTTTTCTTAAGTTAAACAAAATTCATTATATGGCTCAAATGAAGGGGAATTTGTAGTGATTTGATTGCATATCTTCATAATGAGAGGAAAAACAGTACCTAAATGCTACTCATTGACCAATTTACTGCCCAAAGCAAATCAAATATGCTACTATTCTGCTAACCATTCCTTTTCATCTTTCATGAGTGTCCATTTTAATCACTTACTGGGTTTATTTTTTTCTTTTAACACCTTCTGGATTGTTTGCATGCTGCCATAATAAGTATGTGACCACAGTAAAAAAGATCTAACTACTATTCTTCTCCAAACACTTGTTTAGGATTCCTTTCCTTCAAAGCACTGGGCAATGATCAGGTCTTGATGTTGGCCCTTATCTTACCAGGAGAACTGCTTTGTCTTTTCTTTTTGTGTCCCTTTGTCTCCTTGGCCTCCCATTTTTTTTTCTTTTTTCTTTTTTCTTTTTTTTTTTTCTTCTCTTCCATCTGTAATAGCTGCATCCAACAGCTGCAAACTTTGTGGGGAAATGACTATCCCTAGTTCGAGGAGTTATTGCAAATCAAAACTAATGAAAAGCTACTAACAGTTAATTCAGTAGAGAATTGCTGCTCTAGGTAAAGGAGTAGATCCAAACTACACTACTGGCTACAGCTGAGCAACTCCAACAGAATCAACATCTGTTCCATATCAACTTTAAACCTCTAGAAGACATTATGAAATGCTGCAGGCACAAATAAGGACAGTATGCTGATGATGCATGTTGCTCTCATTTGAAGCAGATACTGACTACAGTTATCAGGCAAACAGAAAGATCTGAATGAAGAGAAGCTGGTTCAAATGCATCCCAGAGAAAACAGCTGTGCCCTCCAGCACAAAGGAGCATTTCAAAGCCAGTTCCTGGGAGAGCCCTCAAGTCCCTTGGTAGGATCCTCCTAACAGGTATGGTAGAGTGTCAAGGCTATGCAGCTGCTTGACTTCGGTAATGTCACCTTAATGGAAAATAAAAAAAGAAAAAAAGCATTTATCTATCAACTTGAGCAAAATACATAAATTCCTGTAGTACATAAAGACATAAAGACTTTTATGGAGTGCAACCATACACACGTTATGAGACTAGATTACAGCAAAGCTTCATACCCTAGTCTGGCAGTCAAAGACATGACAAAGTTGTAGCTGGCTTAAATCACAGCAGCATGCTACGTTGCATTTGCAGATAACTTCAACCTGAAAGTCTGCAGAGGACCAGACCCTCACTACAAGAGCTTTTCTGTCCTCTTTTGGGGTCGACAAAGCACTGATGTAAGTATATGGTACATGCTGCTGTAGCACGTCACACAACAGTACTAGGGCTTATGCTGGTCTTCATATTAAGTGTCTCTTGGATAAGGCTCTTCTCCCTCTGCAGCCACCCTATTCCCATGGCAGCTTTTAGTTACATCAGTCTTTCCTCATAACTTTTGTTATCACCGCTGTGACTTCTGTTATAGGTGTTTGTTTTCCAAGGAAAGGCTGTACCGAGCCTAGAGGTTCCCTTGATCATTTAAATGATCCCTGGGATCATTTAAGTGGTGTGAGAAGTTCAAAGCTGGAGGTTGCTTTTTGCCCTATTGATAAATATGTTTTGTGCATGATGTAATGCCACTTCATGCAGAAAAGTGTAACCCACTGTCCGTGTGTTTTATGGCATCACTTGTTTCTGCTTTGTATTTATTTTGCTATTAATGCTGGCTGCTTTCCAATAGCTTCTGGCCACAATGACTGCTGCAATCTTTTGTCAGCTAAATCAGACACAATCTGCAGACAGAAACATATTATCGTGTACATCATTTTCAAATAAAGCTATGCACATACAACATACTGTTGTTTTATATGGAGGTGTACTGAATTAAATTGAGAATGCTGTTGAGCCCATCTAAAAGAATAGCTGTAAAAAGTCGTAATAAGATAATATATCATCTGAGTTTCAAATGGAATAAATATAGGAAAAGAATGAAGCTTTAAAGTGATAATCTCTAGAAGAAGTATAACAATTTTTAATTGCTCTGCCATCCATTGCAGCCATGAATTCTTCCCCCCAGAAGAAGAGTTTAGGAGAAAAGTAAGATTAGTATGTTTAAATAATAGGCAAGTGTCTATATTTTTCTATGTTGAAATGTTGACTATGTAAACCAACATAACTCATACCCTGTGAGACACCTTAATGATTTAGGGGTTTGATGTCATTTTTTTCTGAAGTCAGTGAGTATTTTTCATTTGATTTTCAGGGGAATAAGATTGTGTCTCAATTACTTCAGCATCCTTTTCTTTGGAATAGATTAAAACAATCTTGCTGCTCTTACATCCATTCAGAAAACGGTTGTGGCAATGTCCATTTCCCATGTCCATTGCTCTGAGCTCCTGCCCTCCCTGGACTTTTTCTTCTCTTTTTCATAAGCTACTCTTCCTTGCTTTATACACCCTCTGTGGCCTGTTGCCACCCGTCCTACCACTACAGCTCTGCTTTCTGCCTCCTGCCTGATAAATTCAACCGGCAGCCTGGGGTAAACAGCAAAGATACTTGGTCTCAAACTCCAATTGTTTGCTTTGAAGGAAGAAGTTTTCTGAAGACCAGTGGGTAGCATCCCTTGAGTTTAGGACAGCACTGGGGAAGCTTATTCACTCCTGCCTTTTCTTGAAGCAGGCACCTCTAAGATGCATTTGTTGTAGGACCTTTCCCATCCTTGCAAGCAGAGTATGGTGACAATTCACAAACCATGAAGTAGCAAGGGCTCATGCACACTTTGCTCATCAGTCAGCCGGTCCCCAAAATGTCACCTGCCTGGCATCCTCACCAAAGGCCATGTGCTCCCCAGGGCTGAACTGCAGTCTCTTGATTTCCTTCATGCCTTCTCACACAATGAAGGAGGGTTCTTGTTTCATGTCAGGAGGACACTGCTCCCCCTGCTCTCTTGTGAGCAACAAGGAACAGGAACTGGCACGTGTACTGAGCCCAAATAGAGGGACAAACCTCGCTGAGAAAAAAAAAAAAAAAATCAGCATATGTCTGTAATAACATTGACACAAACTAAACTAACCTGTGCTGACAGATGAAAGTGAAGCAAAGCCAGAATCAATTTTCTCGGAGCATGGAAAGGCAGTGAGGGAGAATGGGTGCCTATGGGTGTGCAGCGGGTCCCCAGCCTCAGCCATCTTCCAGCAGCTTCAGCATGGTGGCTACATGCTTTCAGTACTTTGTGTTTAAAATGTGCATTCAATACTCCCACCTGGTAAGAGGAAATTGTGTATAGAGGATTCAGTCCTGTAAAAGACAACATCTGTGAGCAAAAACACACAGGCTCTTTTTGAGTACAGTAGCTGAAGGGAAGATGGCAATTCACAACTCCTCCCTAAGGGCCACTGACCTGTACCATGTCTTTCTTAGTTTGTAATAGCCCTTACTTGTAGGGAAGTGCCAGAACTCATGAACCCTTGAGGGTGTGAAGAGTGGGAGAAGGCAGGGGAGAAGAAATTGGGCCTTACATGTTTTTGTCTGGATTTGCAAGATGTACAAGCTGGCTGGAGGTGGGATGGCAGATTAGGATGGCTAGATGGGTGTCCTGGTTTAACAGAATACATATATTTTTAGGCAGTCTAATATCCCTTTCATTTTCTCTGTCCAACTTCTAGTAATTCAGATGGAAGCAGAAAAATAAAACAGCATCACAATTGTCATATCCCTTTTAACTGCTGCACAAGGGCCTACCTCTCTCAGACTCACCTCCATGTGGGAAATAAGGATATGGTCCTGACATGATGCTCTAGACTATGTAAGATTTTGCTTCCAGCTGACTGGAAACAATCTTTGGCTTTGTGAAAAAACTCAACACAATTCTACTCCAAAAGAACTAGGAGTGAAAATCAATGGGGCTCGTGGTTTGGGTCATTAAATAAATCCTTTGCTCAGTACAGCACTGCAGCCTCCTGCTACAGTGGAGCTGTGGAGTATGCACAGTGCAGTGCTCCCTGGTGCAGCAGTTCTTCCAACATCTCTGGCTTCATCTAGCCCAGGCTGCTGCCAGGCATTACCAGGAACATGCCAGTTACCTGCCACCACTCTTGGTACAGGGGGTTGTAAAATGTTTTGGCAAGAGAGCAAAAAGGCATGTGGACAGGAAAAAGTGGTCTTAGTCAATCAAGGGATGGGTGTTTAGGTCACAAATCCACTAGGATTCAGTGGAAACTTCTCCAGTGGGAGACAGGGGGAGCATGGCAAGTGTGGGGATCACAGGGAGAATCCTCAAGCCATTTGAAAGTCTTCCACAGATTTTGGCAGGGGATGGATCGGGACTGTTATTGAATTCCCAGCCTGTTTACAGATCTGGAGCTGAAGTACTCTGATGTTCAGGGAGCAGGGAGGCAGGGAGGCCTGCATTACTGCTGCCCAGGCTCTCCTGGTCCCATGGACAAAGCCACCCCTTGGCAGCGCAGAATTTGTCTCAAGCCCTGAATCCATTTTAAACTTCCCCAGCAAAATCCCATTCTAGACAAGCCTCCTTTGTCTCAGTCAGTGCCTCCAGCAGGTTATCATAGTTCTTAGCTATTATTTTTAAGACTATTCAGTTCAGCTCTCCTACTTTTTGTCCAGAATTCACAAGATATCCTTTAATTTATTCCCTCAAAAATGAGATAAACCAAGAGTGACCAGTCTCCTGGGGCTTTACCGTTCTGCAGCAAGCCTTATGTAAAAGACATGGGGTACATTTTCAGCACCGCACGTTGTTATTAATGAAGGCTGTGCCCACAACTCTTTGTCCATAACAATGAAAATTTACCCTCATGTATCTTGTAAATCTCAGATGTAGATTTTACTTGCAGCATTTTTGGATATTCTTTGATTATTTTTTTTCATATTAGGGGACCATAGCAATAAGTCCTTGCTCAAGTGAATATACAACAAGACCTCATCTGACACTAAAATTTGCTAGTTTTTTCTTTTGGGGCTTAAAAAATTTGCCTTTCAGAGCTATTCAATAAGATAAATGTTAATGAGAAAAATTTTAACAAGGCAAGCCCTGGCGGTGACCCCCTCGGATCTAAGCACGGCTACAAACTCAGGGCAAGCCTGATGCATGAGGAACATCTTGCAGAATATCGCCAGCCTTCTGTTCTATCAGTGCTATAGCTCTAGAAACAAGGCTCTTAATGAGGAAAGATCAATCCCAACAGGAAAACCTGTGATATCTGACATCAGTAGACAAGCATCCATGCTGTACAAACCAACCCCCCCCTACGCCAGCCCCCGCTAACAAAAAATAAAATAAAATAAAGTGAAATTGTGTCATTTTCTTTCAAAGTTTAAAGACTCGGGATCACTTCATGTAGCATTTAACTACCATTTCAGTCAGGCTTTTGAAGCTGTTTAAGTTCTTTTGTACCCAAGTTGTTTAATGTTACTCAGACAAGGTAAATCAAAGTCTAATAGAGTGGAAAAACAGTAAAGGCAGAAAATAGGTAAAAGATAAATCACACAGGAAGTTTTGCTTTTTTTTTTTTGTTATTATATTCATTGAGATCAAAGTCCTTGTTTCAGCTCTAATTAACAAAAGCTAATGCAGATTGGAGACCTTCTGGCACTGAGCAGAGCCTTGGAGGATACAGTTGAAATCTTCTGAAGATTTAAATAATTAATATGACACCTTGAGCTTCGGATGGGAAAATAAAAAATAAAAAAAAGGAGAGGGGGGAAAAAAGAGCCCCATGTTCAAGTTTAAGAATAATGCCATTGCCAAGTTTGATACCATTTGTTCTGATGAAAATGAGCTGAGTAGACTGCACTGACTTCATTGTCTGGTACATTGGCAGTTCAGTGGATTGTTTCACCTTTTGTCATGCTAAGGGAGCCTTTTGTGAAGTACTTTGTTACCCCCAAGTCTGCCCCAGTTGAAGGAGGATAGAAAAAGGCAAATCTGCTTTAGGGACTTGGAGGATGGTCATTTAATGGTTTTTAATCCTCTTAATCCACGTAAGAATGGAGATCTCTGAGTGAAATCCCATCCCAGAAGTCCTTATGATTCAAATGCCTGGCTCAGGAGACTGTCTTTTGAAAAAAAAATGCAGCAAAATATTCTCCACTACTGTGGCATTGTGGTTTATTTCTCTCTGGTTTTCCGAAGCTGTCTGATGCAATATAAGCAAAATGAAATGGAAACCCACTTCAAAACCAGTGAAGTATAAGAGCAGAGAGTGCCCAGTGCCAGCCTGTGTATTTGGGGTACTCCAGTGGTTCAGTTTGATTTCAGAAAAATGATAAGGACCCTTTTTTCTAATTGTCTCAACTGTATGCAAATCTAGCCTAGATCTGGGCGTGCACTAATGCCCTCACCAAGCTGTTTTCCACTCGGTTATTTTCGAGGTAAATGAAATCCTCTATTGAGTTTGGATATAGATTACTTCTAAACTGTTGACATAATCATAGCTAAGCCCTTCTGCTGAGCTCATTATTACTTCATAAAAGCATGATTTCTCTTCCACTCCACCAAAAATACACAAAAATCAATATATCTAATTTGATAAACCAGTAAAGAACTGCAAAGAAGCAATTTTCATAAGTAAAATTAAAGAGGATCTGAAGATGGAACAGGCTTTTCTTGTTGTCAATCTATAGACCTGCTGTTTTCCACCACAAGTTAGCTTTAAAATCATTTTTCAATTACATGCACAATGTGGCTTTTCATTTGTTTATGTAGTTCATCATTTCACATATTAGGACTGGTTAAAAAAGAAAAAATACAGCTTCCAACTTGTAACTGACTATGTAATAGATATAGAAAAACAGATGTTAAAAATTACATGATTTCTTAAAAAAAAAAAAAAGGAAAAGTTCTCACTGCAATAATGTTTATCTAAGTAGATAGCAATTAATTTCAGCAAAATAGCATGACAAAGCAACTTAAAGCATATCTTGAAAAATTACTGCTTATTAAGGCAATGTTTTCTGTTCCAGTCAGTTCACTGACAATCATTTCTCAGCATCTATTTCTACAGCACCCCTCAACCCTCCAAGACAACAACAGAAATAAACCCAACAACTGGTTCCTAGGAATTTAATACAGCTTTTCTGACAATTCAGCTAGAATAAAACAAGCTCTCTAAAATCATTCCAGCTAGATGTTAATATTAATGCAGTCTAAGTCTGCTGCAAGAAAAGCTGGGCATTATTCTGTTTTCTTCCCCACAGTTAACAGAAAAAGGTAGTTAGCAATGCTGTTTGTTGCATCCCATAATGACTTTGGTTGTCCCCTTGCTGAGATTTCTGTTTTTCCTCCTGCATCATGTTAATATGAGGTGAGTGGGGAAGTATCTGTTATGAAGCAGTCATTGGTGCTGCACACATCCCTGTTTCTCCACTGTCTATTTGTACAGCACCCATTTATGCCTCACCTATACTGAACCCCAAATAGGATGTGTGCTCTTTTTGGGATCTCTGAGATGGCGCACCCTGGGGACGAGGGCTGCACAAAATGGCAGCCTGGCACACATTTCCTGGCTCACCCCATTCCTATGGCCATAGCTCTTCCTTGGTGATGCCTTGCCTTTTCATCTTGGCCTCTTCATGGGAATTGCAACCTTATAGGAGCTCTAGGCTAGCATTTGTGGCAGAAATTGGCCCGCAACCCATGCTGAATGTGTCCTTCATATGGTATTTAGCTCCTCCAACAGAAATGTTAGCAAGGTGTTTTACTGTGCTGATTCGTCTGTTTTTTAACCTCTCTCTCCTTGATTTTACCTTCACTTGTAGCAGTTAGCCCCCTAAACCTACATCATGCCTGCAAGTGGCAAATGTCAGCTGATGAAAGTTCACGAGAGCTCCTTTGGAGAAAGGTCAGAGTTGTACTCAGTGGTAGAGCCATGTCACCATGTGGCTGGGAGCTGGGATGGCCAGGAAACCCTCAGTGAAACTGCCTCTCGGGGGATTGGCAGCACCTCGCAGGAGCAAGACAGGCTCTGTTTGGATAAAATTAAAATTATCAATGCTTCTTTAATGCTCTGTATGACACTTTTTCAATCCTCTTTAAAGCACAGCAAATAACCACTCTAATTTTGCTACAGGCAGGCTGAAATTCCCTGGAAGTAGTGTAGTCTAAGACATACACAAACAACAACAACAGAATTAAGGACTGAGCACAGGATGGAAGATGGCTTTGTCCTCCGGAGAACAGGATACATGGACATTAAATGGGAGAAGGTGAAAAGGAATTTATGAAAAGGAGTTGTAAGTAGGTAGAAAAATATTAATGGGAAACTGAGGACACAATGCAGACCTGAGGGAACTCCTGCACTACTAGTAGGTGCTGGGAGTAATAAACATATGGAATAAATTACTGGGAAAGGCTGCTAAGGGAAAGAGTACAAATGAGTTTCAGAGTCACCTAGCTTTTCTATACAGAGAGAGGAATTGCGGAAAATGAAGGAAATTCCAGGGGAGGCAGGAGATGAACTGCCTGGAGCCAGATGTCCTGTGCTAGGATAGACCTGCCCTGGCTGTAAACCATGTTGTGTTTGCAGGAATTCATGGGCAGCACCAGCAGTGCCAGCCTGCATGCCCTGACCTGCCTTATTGCTGAGTCCACCTTTGAGCCAGTATTTCAAGGACAAGAGCTGCTCCACCCATGAGCTTCTTGTCAACAGTTATGGCAGAAAATGGCAATGGGGATGGTGCTACTTACCCGTTTACCAAGCTCACCTGGAGCCTGGTTACATAGCCCTTATGTCAGCCAGCTTTCCCCCCATGAGACTCTAGTCTCATTTCATCTCTCCTGCCTCTGCAGCTCTGTCAGTGCTGAGTTCTGTCCGTGAAAAGGTTGGGGAATGACCCTCCAATGCACTAAGCAGAGAGTCAAGAACTAAAAGAGCACCAGTTTCAAAAAATAATAGTAATTAAAAAAAGAGACAAAATGGGCTAATTCGCTGCCTATATCCTCTCTTCTTCCACTACGGGTAGGGGTGGATGCATGGGGGTTACATAATCTGCCATGACCCATGGCTCATGAGTAGCCAAGTTTATTCCTGAAGTAAGTGGTTTTTTTTCTGCTTTGGAGTCTGCAGTATTGAGGCCACCCTACAGCATGGGTTGGTATGAATTTTTTTAATGGTGTGTAATCTCCCCACAATTCATAGTTACCGCAGCCCTAGAAAAGCTCGATATGACAACAGTTGGTAAAGAGTCTGGTAGTTTTCAACTACCTGCTTAAAAAGAAAGATTTAAAACTGTTTTGAAATATTCTGGAGTGTCCTTTGAATAGTAGTCCTTTTGGAAAGGAACCAGTTTTGCTCTCTGTTTTCTCTGTGCAAGCCTTCATCTTGCTAAGGCAGTGTATATTAATAACAACTCTAACTGTACCCCAGAATAAGAACACATTTTTCTCAGACTGCTCTGATTCTACCTAGAAGCTGTAATTTGGATTTACAAAGTTTTCTCAGCAAATCCCATTTCCTACACACCACACATTTCATAGCCATGCGCATACTGTTCTTTAGACTATATCATATACATTAAATCATGCAGATTATAAATGACTTTGTTCTCATGAACATTACTTTATTATTATTATTATTATTATTATTATTATTATTATTATTATTATTATTATTATTATTATTATTATTATTATTATTATTATTATTATTATTATTATTTTCTCTTCCTTTGTGTATTTTTTTTTGTATCTTTACCTGGCAGGATTATTTAAAAATGTACAAAATACAACAAAAGCAGAAATACCATGACAGAGGCATATGTGGAAGGAGATAGAGACAATAAACAGACATCACAGATCCCACATCATGATGCAACAAATTAGTGTCTGACTCAAATCACTTTAAAAGACGGACAGTAGCCCCTTATTACCAAACTACAAAGGTAGCAATAACTCCTTTCCCAGAGGTGCCACTGCGATCAAGGAAAAGACCCCTAGTCGTATTTTTATAGCCTTTGCTTGAAATGTTTTTGAAGGAAAACTCTGACTTCTAAGGAGTTCTGAAACTGTGTGGTGTCTCAAGATAGATCTTAATGAAATTTGCCGCTATCAAAACTAGACTGCCTAGAATATGGCAGAGCCTATTAGGATGGCAATAACAACATTGATTTTAGGGATTTTCCCCTCCCTCCAAATACACTGCACACTTTTTTGATGTGTGAAGAGACTGAAGCTTCTTAAAAGATATTTTCAATGGGATAGTTCTGAAGACTTCAGATAAAATATTTCAACACAGTACCTGCAGGGACAGGAGAAATTGCTTCAGTTCATTTTGCCTTAGTTAGAGTCGTGTTAAATCAACTGCTCTTGGCGTTTGCAGGACTTTGTAGACATTCTTTCAAAAGTGTTTGAAAAGCTTCAAATAGATGAAGGTCTTCAAAAGGCAACTAGCACATGGGACTGACATCAGTAATGCTCCAAAGACTGTCCAAAAGGGCCAATACATGATTTAAATGAAGCTTTATTACCTTTTTTTTTTTTTTTTTTCATCTTAGATACTAGACATATTCTGTCTTTGTTACATGATCCATTTGCTGCCAAGAGTATACCTGATAGATAGCCTGATTAGTAGGAGATATGAGGGCCTGAGTCTTCACAGCCTTGAAGGGGATATAGCTATTTGCATGTGGCTTTAATATGCTGCCAGTTTAACTAGTAATTTGTGAAGTTTCTCTATCAATAGCTGTGGGAACACAAACTGCAATGTAAATCAGACATGGGTGCATCTGCTCCTTCTGCTGCCTTTCTTTTTGGTGGTGTGGTAACATTGTACAGCCTAATATGAATGAAAAGATGATTGTTTCAGTCTGAGCAACTGCAAGGTGAGCTGCACTCTTCAAGATGCGTAAAGGCAGGGATCTCACCAACTCCATTAACACAGGCAGCTCCCATTACCTTTTAGTGGAACTATTCATATAGATAGGGATTTAAAGACTTAAAGTCAAAAACAGCAAAAGACTTAAAATGAGTTTTCAAGTGTAAGAGAAGTGTGCACTGCAAACACCTGTAATTGTATGCATTCCTAGAATATGAAAAAGAGAATCTATTTCCTGATACATGGTCGCACATGTGTCATTAAACCACAAATGGCAATAGAGTGAGAGAGCATCCAGCTATTTTACTCTCTCTAAAGGGGAAAAATGTATAATACTTTCCCTCCCCTGGAGATCATCAACAATCCAGTCCAGGCCCCTCTAAAATATCAACTGTCTGTGTGCAGGATCAAAGTCTTTTTTTTGCCGTGGGAAATGCTTCTGCGTTTGCATAGGGAAGATGGTGACTAGATTTCACCCTGGGATATTAAAAACTCCTTTAAATACCCCATTGCCTGGCCCTGAGACTCACCCTGAGAGCCTGAGCTATTCTTGAGAAGTCAGTTTAAAAAGCAAAGAGGAACAATATGATCGTAGGCATGTATCGAACAGAGATGATGCATGACAGTGCTGTGTTTTTTCCCGGTGGCTCAGGGTGCCATGCTGAGGTTTATCACATCATTTTAGTCTTGTTAGGGGGTGGGAGAAACGTATATAACTGAAATAGGCCAGTGTGTACCTGCTTGTAATAAGGTTGCTCAGTTGTCTGCAAAGTCTGTTACTTGTGATAAATAATCTGCAATATAGAGTATTCTCATAAATATGCAGCTCTTGCTGTGCAACTTGAAAGAAAATCTTTTTGTCTCTTTGGTCATAGACTGAGGGACGTACTTACTTGTGTTAGTGAGAGCTGGTAGATTTATACCAGAAATGAATGTGAATCATAGAGTTTTCCAACAGCCCAATAAAGAGTTTACATACAATAATATCAGGAATGGCCTTTAAAATGAGTTATAAAAGTAAGTTAAGATAAAAGATTCACCCAAGATTATATGCTTTCTTGTTAATGCTAATCATATTTACAGAGTGTTGCTATAGAGACTAGAGAACCCAGATATTTTCTTTCTCAAGGAAAGTAACGATGTCTTCACATTTTGCTGTCAAATCTCTCCTTTTGCAGTTTGGGGCTTTGAAGCAGCTTTGGTGGAGGAGTTATCAAAGGGAATGAAAGCAGAAGGCAATTTCTGCATGGCAAAGGCACCTGTTTGAATCTTCTAAGCTAGGCATCTGGGAAAGTTTAAACTGAAGGGGAAGAGACAGCAGGTATTACTTATTTATTTATTTTTATTATTTATTTATTTCGAGGTCATCGAGTGCACCCTCAGTAAGTTTGCAGATGACACCAAGTTAGGTGTGTGTGTTGATCTGCTCAAGGGCAGAAAGGCTCTGCAGGAGGATCTGGATAGGCTGCACCGATGGGCTGCGGTCAACTGTATGAAGTTCAACAAGGCCAAGTGCTGAATCCTGCACCTGGGGCGCAACAACCCCAAGCAAAGCTACAGTCTGGGAGATGAGTGGTTGGAAAGCTGCCTGGCAGAGAAGGACCTGGGGTTGATGGTTGATAGTCGGCTGAATACGAGCCAACAGAGCTCCATCTCCTTAGTGGCCCCCAATAGGCACTGGCATGCAGTGGAACTATTTAGGTGCATTAAAGCTGTCCCTTCTCCAGCTTGAAGGCTGAACCAGCTCAGCTGCCCCAGCTGCTTGTCATGGGACAAATGCCCTGGGGGCCCTCCACTGAGCTTCCCCCCAGTTTGTCCATGGCTGTCCTGTGCTGGGGGCCTCAAGCTGGATGAAATATGTAGACATGGTCTAATGAGGGGAATAACCCCATGTGGGCCATGCCCCTGTTCATCTGCTATAGTGCAGTGCAGACACAGGCTGTTTACTTTCTACAAGGGATCTCCAGTCCTTTCTAGTAGAGCTGTGCTCCAGCTGCCATTCCTGGTCCATTTGCTGGTGAATGAATTGTCCCCTGCTCCTTGTTTATGCTGAACTTCTCTGTTTCATCACAACTTGCAATGTTGTTAAATAGCCTTTTTTAAACCCTGGGTCCTTTGCCCATAATTAATTGCCATTTCTTCTTTCTCTTGAAGGTGAGCTGTGTATTTTTGTGCTGTTTTAAGACACAGTGATTCAAAACACAAGTCCTTTTCTGAAGCTTTAGCATCTCTGTCACTGTTTCTTCCTTACCTGCCTATCTAAAATATCCTATGACAGGGCTTTTATTCACTGAAGGGTTATGCTTGATGTAGTCATATTCTCCATCTGACCTATCCACTGAAATTACTTTCAACAGCAAATATATATATATATATATATATATATATATATTTAACTTCTGCATTTATAAATCTGGCTTGAGTTATTCATCCTCCATATGCATGTCAGTGACCAAATGTCACTGTGATCTCCTTACAGAATGATTGGCCAGATAGAGTTATGCTCCCTTGAGAAAGCAGAGACTGAGCTCCCCAGCACAGCAGACTTTGTGGGAGAGACAAAGTACTCTGTTACAGCCACTCCGTCTGTCCCTTTCCTCACTGCTTGAAGCATGGCATCAAAGATGGGAAAGAAAAAAGGTTTCTGCTCCTACGCACCTCTCTTCCCAAGCTCACATTCTTATTATATCTACCTCAAAATGCAGAGCAGTGAAACACACTGCCTTAGCTTGCTGTCATAGGAGCTACAGGAGCCCGCAGCCTCCTGCACAAACCTGAAGGTAGCCCCCTTGTGTAGAGGGACTACATCTCTGCCAGATTGCCCAAAAAACTACCAGATAGGCACTTGTCATCGTTAGTGTGTCTTGCATAACAAGCCAATTGCCTTTGACATTTCTGAAATGTAGGCTGGTCTAGACAAAAAGCCACTGCCTTTTCATGCTGAGTACCCCACAGGCAGCCATGAACCACATTCCTACTTTTTTGTATTAGTTGTCTAAATGTTGGAGGAAAACATGTTTGATGGTAAATATTATGATGTTCCTTAGTCACTTGGAAATTTAATAATGTGGTTTCTTTTTCATGAAGGTAATCTTTACCACACTCATGGCAGGTCTATTTGTTTAGAGGTTACTAAACTGATAAATTTACATTCCTAGCAGTCAGAACCCCCCTCTTCTGTTAAAAGCTTCTCTCTGGGAAATGGCTGCTTCCCAAGTAAAGGAACTTAGGAAAGGAGGAAAAATTGTGCCATCACTCTTTGTCTAAGATAAAAGCTCATTCTCTTTGCTCTTTATAGACTCCCAGAATCAGGAGTTTCCTTGGCTTGCAAAAGGCTGTCAGGATTATCAACACAAGATGACTTCCGGCTCATCTTTGCATCAGTCCCTTTGCAACTTCTTACAACCAGGCGACTGCTGAAAAATGGCTGGGGTAAGAAGAGCCAAGAGAAAAATGTGACTAGCTTGGGTGATTCAGTCTTCAAAAAAACACTGAGAGGTGAAACAATAATCAAGTCTCTGCAGTGTTTTACAAGAGAATAAGCCTCTCTTCTGTACTCATGAATGTCAGTTGAAATGACCTTTTAAAAGTGGCGATATGTCATGGTTCAGGGAAAAACAGAAAGAAAATGTATTCTTTTGGATTAAGAATGTCATCGAAACACTGGTAAGAATCTTTGGATTTGATGATTATTTTTTTTCTTTGCATTTTGCTTCAAATGATGAAGATGGGAAAGCACTGCATTACATAAGGCTTTGTGATTTGAAACAGAAGAAGAAAACAGAGATCAGGAGTTTGCAGTGGGCCAGTGATTGATCACTATTTCTCTCTAGCACACATTAATGACTGTAGTATTCCCATAAATTCTTCCTCTGACCTTTCTGTCAAAGTACGTATGACAAAATGACAAGTGCATTTCTCACAGCTTTTGGACCAAGAACAGATTGTGTATTACCCCTTGAGACCCTGGGATAGCTTTGCTCCAAATGTTTTTCTTTTATGTGGTAGCCTAAATCTTTTGTTCTCCAGCCCTTCAGGATCCATATGTAATATTTGTCCAATGTGTGTTTTTGATAAATATTTATATTGCATGTAAAAGTTCAGTTTTTTTTTGTTTTTGTTTTTTTTTTTTTTTTTTTTGATTACATTGTCTCATGGGTTCATGAATGTTTCCAAGTTAATTCTAAACTTTATGAAGAAATTCTCTTGGTAGTTAGAGAAAATGTCCATCCTAGTTTCTGTGTGGAAAATAAATTTGTTTCAAAATTTTATAATAGCTGTTCTTATGTTTTATGCTAAAAGGCAACTTTAAATCAATTTTAGTCATTTTGTTCTGAAGAAGAGGTGCCTGCGAGCTCACAGCTTCTACAAATTGTGGTGTGTGTGATGGAAATGAGGAGAAGCTAAGAAATGGTGGCACTGTTGCAGTTGTAAGCTGTTGTTTGCAAACACCAGTTCTCATCCAGATGGAACATTATATTGAACAGTTTCTCTCACTTGCTGGATGAGATTTCAGAGTGATCTGTGGCTGAAACTAGGGATTTCAGATTGAAAATAAAAAGAGTTTTGTAGTTACTTCCCTGAGGCATCTCTGAAGAGAGCCAGGTGTCCATCTGAGCATGACTGGGGAGCGGAGAAGTGACCATCCCTAATGCTGCAGTCAGCAGGGAGGGCTTTGAACATTGCAGGATTGTGACAAGATGGCCATGGCCATGTTCACATTCACATATTGCCTGACGAACCTTAAAGCATGTACACAGCAAACACATTGGTGCAGGGTGACTTGGAGCTTGGGAGAACAAGGACTAAGCAGACCAGAGCTGAAGGTGAGGTGGGTCAGTGCTCACCAGCCTGGGTGGGACCTCCCTGCTTAACCTAACCCAGCAGGTCTGTCTGCTGGATGCCTTGCTGTATTTGATGCTGTGGCACACTGATTTCCAAATCTTTTTGTTCTGTTGGGGAAAAAAATAACAACAAAGGCTGGAAAGTTTACTATGAGTCTTTGATTTACTGATAATTAAAAAGCAGATAATTTGGATTGTTCAGATATGGAGATACAGTGGCCACGTTAAATATTTACAGATGGTGAGTGTACATGTTTACATGTGGTAACAGGATGACTTTTGGTATTACTTTGGTATCTTTTTTTGGTATTATAAACAACACTGTGTAGGGTAGTGTAGGTAACAATATACAGAGCAGTACTCTTACAAGGAACTTCAAATAAAGAGGGACAGATCTTCAGATGGATCTGTAATCAGATCTGGCAATAGTGCCATTAGTTTACACTAGCTGAGAGCTTCACTCTGGATTTTGTTGAGGAAAATATCAGTGCCAAGACCATTAAATATTAACCTTAGAAAAGGCTTCAGAAAAGTGATTGTCAGCTAATGCTTGTAATAGATCTGTCAAGGGGGCACTGGACCAAAAGTAGTAACTGATATTTTTTGGGTCTTATTAGCAATCTTATTACTTTGACTTTGGCCACTTAACTAGAAAAGCAATGGTGAAAATGGTATTTTCAAGGGTAAACTTGAGCAATTCAGTAAAGACAAAGTAATGTACCCAAATGCAGGAGATTTCCTGTTGGAATAAAACTGAAATCACAGAGCTTTCAGATGGAAATTAAACATAAATTCGTAGAGGTTTCTGAAGTCACAACATTTGTTTTGGTTTGTTTAATACATAAATTTCAAGAAGCCCCAAAGAGGCAAGAAATATAGGTGGGAAGTAAAAAGGATTTTTCTTATTCAGTAAACTCAGCTCTGTCTAGAATGTAGTCCATATCATAAAAAAGTATCAGAAAACCATTTGGTGCTGTCTAAACTAGTGTTGGCAAGTCTTAAAACCTCTAAGCAGCCTGAAACCTGTTTTGGGTTTATATTTCACTTTCAGATATGCATGGTAAATGGTGCACTAGATCAAGGACGTAAGGTGTATATAAATTCAAATTATACAGCCTAGTTTTAAGGAGAATGAATTCAAATTTTACTGCTGATGTAGATGTATGAGTATGTTGGCATTCAATGCACATCCATATTTACAGTGCTGGGCAGCAGTCTAATAATTTAAACCATTAAAAATACATAATGTAGAAGAACCATATTTGAAAGAGAAATTTTGTTTCACTAAATGATAAACTGGCACCTGGAAGCTAAATGTCTTTCTGGTTTGACTTATGTTTTCTTTTAAATAAAGACCTGATTCCTGTACATTATTACCATTGGGTGAATACAGAAATAAACTTTATTTTTCATCTAATTGTGTTTTTTTTTTTTTTTTTTTTTTTTTGAGTGGAGAGCAATTTTATTTATTTATTTATTTTTTCCAAAAAGAAAAGCTTGCAACTCACAGATATCTCAGATGCTTCCAGGATGGATAAGGCTCAATCTACTTCTGCAGCACATACAATGGGAATGAACTGGGACAAAGAAGAGAAACTTAAGGGAAAAATGAGTCCTTGTCATTTTAAAAATCAATGTCCTGGGACATTTCTGCTGTCTATTGAACTTTCATGTTCAAATACAGCATGTTGCTGCATAGATGATTCACGGTATATGAAGAAAAGAAGAGTCAATTGGTTTGAGGGACAGGGGATATTTAAAAAAGGAGAGCAGTTTCAGTTTACATTGCAGACTCCAGGAATAATCATAGTAAGACTGTTATGGAACAAAATGTGGTAAGTTAAATTTCTGGTTTTGGTTACTAAAACTGTTGGGCGCATTGATAGAAATTGTGCAAATGTAAAAATAGGTGAGTGCATTATTCACAGCAACCCCTTGAACAAGGTATAAGTATATATAAGACATATAGTACAGTATTCTGCAAGACGGTGACCGACAGCTCCCTGCACAAATGTCTTTCCAGATGTCACCTACCAAGACCCCTAACATTAAGAGTCTGACTTAAAAATAATGTGATTTTAAAGAGTAATTATTCTGGGACATTTTTAATTGCCTTATGTTATATAATCCTCTTTTATTTTTGATTCAAGTTTTTCAATACAATCCTAATGCTGAGAAGCTTTCTTTCTTTAAGTTAAATTTGAAATTTCCATGTAAGCAACTGATTCCTGGAACAGACACGTTAAGAAAGACACTAACTGTCAGGAGGCTTGTAGTAAACTCTCAAGAGTTGATAACACTGGGATTTATATAAGCAAGTGTCATACATCACTCAGGGATTCATTAAGTGATGCAATTTTAGGAACATGGAAAGATGCTCCCTAGAAGTCAAACTCAGACAAGAAGAGTTCAGACGGAAGAGAGTAATAATAATGGTAATGACATACAAATAAAGTTAAAGAGAGCTGCTGGTGATACAGAAGATAATTAATTCATAGTGTGAATTAATATGCTGTATTGACTGTGTCAATAATTACTTGCAACAACCTCTGAACTATGTTTTCTTGACTAATATCTCTGTAATTTGATCTCCAAGCACTTTGGATCCACTACAGAAGTGAGTCTTATAAGTTTTAAGGGGATTTAAAGATCAGGTGCCAGACGAAAGTATTTTCTATGGTTGCTGTTGCTATTAAATGCTTTTTTAAACATGTAATTTTTATGGGCATTTCAGTTTAGAAAAAATAATGAAGCTTTCAGATTTTCCTTGAAACAAAACCTTTAAAATTCTTGAGGTCTTACTGTCAGGAAAGTATTCAGCATCTTCAGTAAATCAATGCTTCAGTAAATTGATCTTTTTTTTTTTTTTTTTTTTTTTTTTTAGTTGAAATACAAAATAATGAGCAAAAATAATACTTTTCTTATAAAATTGTGAGGAGTAAAACCACAGAATCTCTTTCAGGACAAACTCAGGCTTAGAAAACTTCCTCTGTCTCCTCAAATTCGATGCATCAAAGCCTAATCCAACTTAGGTTTTCTATACCAGATTTTGGCCTCACTTCAAATATTGTAAAGCCACAGGCTATATTGTTATTGTCATTATATTTTGAATCCAGAGGAGTGATATATGATCAAAATTTCCCTACAGATCTCACCAGGATTTGTTGCTTTTGATACTGTCTCTAGAAAGAGCCCTGGAGACCTCTGAGCTCTGATGGTGATGCTGACTGTGCACACGACTCTCAGGCACATGAGCCAGGAGAGGGCCAGGTCTGGACCACAGAGGGATCACGATGCTAGGATTTACTGTGGTGGATTCTGTAAGTCTGGAGGCATAAGCCAAAAGTTCCCAGATCAGAAATGAGAACTTTATGTGGGATATGCTTCTCAGAGGAATTGTGGAAAGAAGCACATCCTACCCTGGACAAGTGCCTATGAACAGCAGAGGATATGCAAGTGCTGAGGGAGAGGATGAAAACTGTGGCATGGATATGTGTGTGACTCCAGCCAGGCAGTGGTGGTCAAGGTATCTGGCTGTCATATTGTCTTATGCCAAATGAAACAGTTCACTGTCAGGAGGATGAAAGTTACCTTAGCCAGCAAGTTTTGTTTTTCAAACTTTTAACCCATTTATTTACAATGATACCTAGCCTTTAAGATTTTAGAAACAATAGATTACACTCTTCCACATGTCATCTGAATTCTTCAACTGGAAAACAAGATTTCCAAGCTTTTAGCTCATCATCATTTCCCACATTTGCATGAGCCAGTTATTTAGAAATGATACTGAAGTAATCTGAAATGAAGAGACTCTCTTCTCGGCACCTGCAGAGTAGCTTAGCCCTGTCAAGAGCTGGCTTATCACTTCAACAGAAGCTGGGTTTTGGCACTCAGACAGTGACTTAGTATCACCCATTTGATTTTAAAAGAGCAGAAAGCGTGTACTTGCTTAAGGACTATTTTAATTAAATCTGATTGTTTACATGTATTATATTTAGCGCTAAATGCAGTTTGGGCTAATTTCAAATTACATTGGAAGCGAGTTGATTGAGAAGAAGAAAATTTTGAGTCATTTAAATGCAATTAAAACAAAACATTTTTTTTTTCCCACACACATTTTTAAACCAATCTTGCTGCCAGGCAGGAGATAAGTAGCAAGTACAATATGTGGTATTTTTACAGTGGACTAGGCAGCAAAAAGTGCCCCCAGGCACCTGGCCTGATGAATTAGATTGACTTCTTCCCATTGTGAGGACAGAGGCATGCTTCAAGTAAGCAAGATCTGTATCTGTGGAGCCATGAGGAAATGTCTGGTGAGCAGTCCAAGGAGATGACTGAAAGCAGAAGTCCTGGCTATTATGGGCGGCGGGTCACACCAGGTAACCACAGGACAACCATGGAAGTCAAACCAAGACCAGATGAAGGATGGTGAAAAGGAGGCAGCACCCCAGAAATGTTAGGGTGCTGACATAGGTGTGGGTACTGTGGATGGGTGCCAGCACCAAAGGTGAGAGCAACACCAAGTCCCAAGGCAATCTCCCAACCCTCCAAGGATGAATTTGATAAAATGGCAGCAACGATTTCCCCACCATCAGTGCACATTCAGGAGAGCTGGGAAGAGTTCTAAGGGATCAGCATTCTGGAAGTGCTGTGCTGGTATCTGTTGTGTCTGGGGACACCTTGCTCTCCAGGGAAAGAGAAGGGATCTGTGGCAGCCCCACAGGACATGCCAAGCCTCGCAGGTCTGCCAGGGCCACCATGCTGTGCATTATGGAAACACCTTAGATTACACTGTGCATTAAGTGGCTCTGGCTGCGGCAAGTCAGAAGGTGGTGGCACACAGATCAAGCCAATAAAAGTTGCTAGAAGAAACTATTTAGCAATTTGTGTGGATCTGGGCCAGGTCTGCAGGGAGGAAGTGTTAGGAGGAGGTGTGGTAAAACCAGTCTGTAGGTACCTGGGTATGGTGCTAGCTGCAGCTGAAGTGCTGTATTTGTTTTCTTACCAGGAAACCAGCTCAGCTTTACAAGCCCAGAGCCCTTTCTGTTATTTCCCTGGTGTGCAGTACAGGACGTAGCAATCACCTCCGTACCTTCCTCATGCAAGTTGCTGCAAACTTCCCATTACGTTTCTCCTGTGCTTTTTGAGGTAGTGCCAGTAATCTCTACAGTCAGAACAGGCCTCCCCTCTATTACAGAGAGATGAAGAGGTTTCCTTTACGCTTGTTATTGCTAGTCCAGTTTTGGGGAGCACCCAGGCTTGAAATGAGGTAAAAGCTTTAACGAGGCCTAGAGCTGTCTGGCTGATTTAAAAAGGTTTGCAAAGCTTTAATCCTTAGCTAGAGACTTAAGGCATACTTCTGTCATACTGTATAAGCTGTGAGCTGAGGAAGCTTTTCTGGGTGGGGAAGGAGCAGACAACTGCAGCTCCCATCACTCTGATAGGGTTGCACAAAACTGAGCAAACCCTGAGCTGCTGCTCAGCTCACCTCTTTGGGTCAGAGGGGCTTGGGGAACATCAAGTCCACTGCAGCACCTTTGCATACCCCAGTGGCTCCACTGAAGTTAACGGCTTGCATTACGCTGCTGGTGCTGACAGATATTGTCATATTTGCTGAAAGAAATGTGCTACGTAGATTGGGATGAATTTCAAATCAACCAGTCATCAGAAGTCAAACACCTATTTCTTCCAGACTTACTTATTTGCAGAGTAGCATAATTTCTGTTTTTGCAGAAACCTTGACCTCACTGCACATTGGTGCAGTTCTTCTTTTCCTGTGTGTTTCTCTGCACATGCTGCTTGCTGCCCATGGCCTGTTTTCCTTCTCCTTTAGCTCTGCTACTGCTGTTTCTTTTAAAACTCCTCTTGCTGAACCTAGAGAAGGGGAGCCTGCTGCCAACAGGGCCATAAAGCTGAGACAAACAATTGCACAGAGTAAGCAAGCTGGGAAAATGTGGGGGAAAAAAAGATGTTTCTCTTTTGATCTTTCATTGCTAATTATAGCAATCTTTTAGGACAGCCATATTAATAATAGGCACCACATATGAACTTGATGGGCTTCTTTTAAGTACACAGGATGTTCTTAGCTCTGTGCAATATCTAAGAAAATCTCTAGGGTCTTACAAATTTTCATGACCCAGCCACCAAAAAGCTGCATGGATCAATAGCAGAAGGCAACCCAACAAACTACACAGGAACCTGAGTTTTATGGGGCAGAGCTGCCTTACCAGGGCAGTAGAGACAGAAACAGTGGATACAGAAGGAACAAGTAACTTAGTTATTCAAAAATGGAAAAAAAGAAAAATAAAGTCCCTGAAGTTTGGAAAAGATGATTATTAGCTTGCTTATGAACACTGGAAAGAAGTGAAGGAGGAAGGTACAGTAATTTATCAAAGTGAGGGAGGCTATTTCACGCATAAGGGATTACACAGAGAAAACATTGAAGAGGGAATGAAAATAGTGAAGGAAACAGGCAATAAAGTTAACATTGCTGGCAGAGCAGGGAAGGTAAGGCAGTTAGTTAAGTGGGGTAAATGAGCCCACACAAGTTCCGCCCTAATGCGCTGAAAACGGTTTTGGTGAGATGTCTTGGTTTTGGTGAACTTTCTCTGCAGAGCAGTGCCTGGCTCCTCCTCCACGGTGCTGCGATGGAGGCTGGACTGGCACTTCACAGGGCTCAGGAGGCAAGAAAAAGTGGTTTAAACTTGGTGCACGTGAAGAATGTTGCAAAATCAGACCTGAAAAGAGGTCAGAAATTGTAATGATGAAATACAAAACCGATGCTTTTTGATTGCTTTTTTCTTTAGTGAAAAAACAGGTGTTCAGTGTTTCCTTCAGCTGCTCAGTACTTACCCCTTTTGACTCTGCATTCTCTCTCAGTAATCAACAAAATGGTGAAAAACAAAAGACAAAAATAGAGGAAAAAGGGGAGAGAGGAGGAATAAAATTACAAATGACCTGGCCAACCTTAATTTTGAGTACTGCCCAAAAGGCAAAAATATGACTAATATGTTTCTCCTAGGATGGTTTTTCATAATCTTTTCCATAGTTTTTCAGGTTTCTTTCATGGAAAAATTATTAGATTTCATAGAATATTGATTACCTTTCTGAGGAAGTACATTTTCTTGCCTCCTCATTGCCTTTGCAAAAAATAGTACAAACAATTAAATAACACGTGAAAGGCTGTCTAAAATTTGTGCTTTCTGAGTCACTGCTATTGCAACCTAGGAGTGCCTTTGTAATGGGGAATGTGTTCTGCCTTGCCTTCAGTTCCTGTGATGAACTGTGGCTTGTCTGCTCTGCTTTCCAGAAGTTTATAATGAATAATCAGTTTTGCAGAAACAAGCAACACACCCAGCAACACACAAAAAGGGCTGTTTTTGTCGAGTGGATCATCTCCTTGAGGAACAAGAAGGGTGTACCTGTACTACCAGGAAAAAGTGGGCTTGGAAGTGACTGTGAACACAAGATACGCTGGCTCCTGCTTGCCTTGCTTCCCACCCAAGTAGCAACCCTACAATTGTAGGGGCAAATTTGTGGGTGGTTTGAAGCTTGAGTAGCGTGACGCTATACTGATGGGTGTATCTCTGCAGAAGCCCTTGTACTCCAAAAAACACTCTGCAGACATGCCCGAGCTTTTGTTTCTTAACCATCTCTCCGTATGCCCTTAAAGGTGGCCTCTAGGAGGACCTGCACAAGGAAGCATTGCTCAGTGAAGCAGAGGTGGTACACAGACTGAAGGTTTGATAGCAGTCTGAAGTGTTGTCTTTTTCTCATTTCCTGAGAATGAAGCACAGATGTGACAGAGTGACTTACCTGTCCAAAGATCTATTGCATTGCACTTTTTCATCTTCAGTCCTTGGTGTCACTGGGTTTGCTGTATTAACTTACTGCTCTATTAGCACTATAAATGTTCTCTCCTGGTTCTCTGCTACCTTCACTCTCCTTCAGTGAAACCATTTCTTAAATATAAAGGTTTGATGACTGACAAGTCATTTCTCTCTATACCTCCTATGTCCCCTCCCTTGTGATTGTTTCCTGCATCCTAAGACTTTGTCTTTTAATATCTTTGGCATATCAAGCCTATGACTGCCACCTGACCATCAGGATTTAACTGTAGAATATCTACAGATGATATGGGATTGGATGTGACTGAACCCTCTGCATAAGTCTTTTATACCCTAATGCTTGTATTAATTAACACACAACCTTGATGTCCATCTTGATATCTGCTTGCAGTACAGGTAGTATAAAGAAGGATCAAATCATATTTTTCTTCCAAGGAAGGAGCATATAGATTTCCCAGGTATATTTTTGGAAAGATTGAAAATATATTAAACATGCAGCACATATTTTTATATTTTTTCACCCATCAATTTTATTCTTATCCAGTGTGAAAACTGTCAGGCTGATACTTAGATTAATCTTCCAGGCTGCACACATCACCCGTAAATCACTCTGCTTCAATAGGGAAACCATTGGCTTGTGGAGCACTGGTGAGTATTTTTTATGGGCCGCCTTTTCCCTAGATGCAATAATCTGCCTGTCTCATCAGAGGCACATTGGCATAACTGACATACACTGAAGTGGCTGATCAAGAAAGACCTGCTATGAGGCAGGGTGAAGATGGGAGCACACACTGTCTCTGTCAGCTGACACAAGATGAGGAGGTCTCACTTCCTGTTGCAATGTCTAATTAAGTATAAAAGATTGAGCAAAGAGAAATTATAATTTACAAGCTTCATGAAACGGTGGAGAGTCATAAGTTGGTGACAAGCACAGCAATATTTGGGACTCGTTACTTTCAAAGCACATTACAAGAGGAAAGGATTGGTCTACATTGTGAACAGATATAGTGCAACCAATATGACTTTGACCCACAAAGCTTGTGTGCTGTGTACAGAAAAACCATCAACCTGTTTAATTCATCCTTTAAAAAAAAAAAAAAAAAAAAAAAAAAAAAAGAGTTGTTTCTATGCCATTACTTCATGTACTTTCCTTTTAACTCCTTTGCAAACTATTCCACAGGCTCACTGCTTTCAACAGATACTTTAAGTGTCTATTCCTTCCTGGAAAACACACCTTACTCAAGTTTCTTGTATATTAGTTCATTTTCATTGTTTACAGTGTTCAGAGGTATGTATGCCATTTATATTCATGCTGCTGCAACCACTTTCCAGTAAAATTCTCTGATTTCCATATCTGGCTTTGTCAGTCTCCAAGACCATTGATTTCCATGGGGTTTGAACAATTCTTCTTGTAGGGAAAAATACTTCCTATCGTCACCTCATGCATTTGCTGTTGGATGTATTTGAGTCACAGATTTTATAGATATTAAACACCATAACTAATATGGAACGAATTTTAATATTTAGGTTCTTGTATTTAATGGGGAAAGTCCATGGAGGGACTGTCTGTGGAAGCCATTTAGCCAAATTTCTAATCTAAATGTTTAAGTGACATGGCAAATCAGGACCCCAGTGCAGTACTGGAAATGGGGACCATCTTCATGTAGGGCTTATCCTAAAGTGAGAAATTCAGAGATATATTTGACTTGGCTCATTTTGTTCTAGAGATTTTAAATCAAGGGTTTGCCTGGAATCATTGAAACTCATCAAAATTTTAGATTCCTGTGTTAATATTATTCATGACCAAAAGTAAATTGTCAAAATAATAAATAGTGATGATTGTGGGGTGAGAAAGAGATAATGAATAAGCATAGGAAAGAGTGTAGGTATATATTTTTATGGGGGTACTTAGATCTCATGAAGAAACACTTAATAGGAGGTAACCAGTGGTGGGTTTGCCTGCCACTGCTCAGCCAGGTGACACTTGCTCAGACAGAGCACTATGCAAAAGGATTGCATCTGTTTTGCTGTTTCCTCAGCTCCATTAGAAGCTGCAAGTCCCCAGCCAGTCCTCCCATATGTGGCAGAAATGGCAGAATCCCTGCATCCCCAGCAATAGCAGAAATATTATCCAACCCTACAACCCTACGTCAAAGCTTTGGTAAGCTTTGTTTTTTTTTTTTTTTTTTTTTTTTTCCTTACTCAGAAAGATAAGAAAACCTTTCTGTGAATATTTTCTCTTAGGTAATTATCTCGGTTCACATGTTGTTAAAAACATTTAAACAACCATAGACCTGTCTCTCTGCCTGTGATGTGAAGACTAAGAATTCTTAAGGTTAAAAGCAGTGAAAAGGTCAGAGCAGAAATTAAGTGAGCTACTGCTAGGGTATTTTGCTGGTTAGACAGAGCCTACATCAAAGAGGCCCTTAAATTAGAATTAGAGTTCATTTGCATATTTCCCTGACGGGGGAATGAATGGGTGAGAGGAGAGGTGAAAGGAGGAGAGTGAAAAGAGCTTCAGTGACAGGAAAGGGGTCAAAAAGCAGAGGACGAGCATCAATTCAGAGGCAGAAAAGGGGAGCAGAAAGGGAAAAGGAAAACAAGAGTGTTTCTGTACACCCGTTCTTGTTAAATATGTGAGAGGATTTGGGAAGGAAAAGCTACCTTCATGGGCTGGTGTAAGATAATTAGAAAGAGGTGGGCAGATGCAGATGTACACTGGTCCTCGACCAAGGGGATTTTTTATTTTTTTATTTTATTTTTTTTCCACAGGTCACATTCCCCTATGTGTAGGCTGGGGATTGTCCATGTGGTACATATGCATGCAATGCAGAATTGTCAGGGAGACTATGAAGTCTACGGAAGCTTGTGGCTGGAATGGGGGTGGATGGGATTTCTCTGAAGCTGTAGAAACACCATTAGGGCTGGAGTGAAAGAAATGCACAACAGAAGCAAAAGATGATCCCCTGGACTTCATGTCGTTTGAGAAGGGAAGTGAGATTTGTCATGAAACAAATAGAAAGAACAAGTTTGGGTTATTCATGAGCTTAACAAGAAAGTTTTTCGTTCAGTGATATTATCTTTGATTGTCATAATAATCTGGAGGCTGTACAACTGAGTTTATTGCAGAGCTCTGGAAGGTCAGGTATCGAAATAGGGCTGGGAGGACTAAGTCTGGCCTGGTCTGGAGGGTCTGGGCTCATACATCTGCACACACACACACACATATAACCTCAAAACACAATGAGACTTGGCTGAGAGCAGCACAAGAACATGCAGAGGCTCCTGGGTCGCGGTGAAGTTCAGCCGGGCTGGGCTCGCTAGGGCAGGGTGTGTGCTTAGAGCATACATGCTGCCATCATGAATATTTATTGAATCAACCCCCTCATACCTAGGCGTGCTGCCAATCATCCTCTAGATCCACGAATTACGCCCTCCTGCCACTGACTGCACATGAGCTGAGACCCCATTTGGCAAATTTCTTTTGAAATTTTGATTTATATGCTCCTAAAAAATCTTTATTACACTTCTCCCTTCCAGACAATTTACTTTGTTCAATATGTTTGGTTGTTGGTGAATTTTTTTATTTTATTTTATTATTTTTTTTTAAGTTTAATTCCTACTTTCCATTTTTCAGTATTTATTATGCCACATTCCCATGGGGCTGTGACTGGCA
Organism: Anas acuta; assembly: GCF_963932015.1. Lineage (NCBI taxonomy): Eukaryota > Metazoa > Chordata > Aves > Anseriformes > Anatidae > Anas > Anas acuta. The sequence goes on from NC_088979.1 coordinate 69,987,884, forward strand.
GGTGGGTCACAATATACATAACTGATAGGCCCATCTGTCTTCCTTTCACTGCATGCACCCCCCTTCTTTCTCTTTCTTTCAATCTCTCTCTCTCTTTCTTTCTTTCCTTGCATGTGTCATAAACTGTCAAATATAGGCACAGTCCTGCATGAGGACTAACAGACAGGTAGCAGCCTGAGAGAAGGCTATCAATATATACAGGGGATTTAGTGACTTTACAGCAGGTTATGAAAGCAAATTGTTTCCTAACAGCTTGCATTATTTCTATTCAGTATTTACAGTTTTTATCTTCTGTAACACATGGAATCAAATAGAAACAGAATTGTGTTTCTGAGAAAAACGCAAGAAATATCTTCATTTTCTTTTCCTTCTTTTGTTCTCTGTCTTGGTTCCTTACCCACTGGTGTGAGAGCTCCCCTTTTCTTAGGATCCCCGGTACCCAAGGATTCCAGTGCTGGGAAAAAAATAGATGTTAATACGCTCTGAAAAAGCAATCAGCCTCTGAAAAACAGTCCGCCTGGCTTCTGTTCTCAGTAATGCTTCCCACCTGAGATTTTGGAAGCTCTCATCTTGATTATGTGCCTGGTTTTTAATTTTATTAAAGGAAAAGTGAAAGTTCAAAGTGCTGCAGCAGCTGTTCGCAGTGGGGTGCAAGCAAGGGCTAGTGGGGACTGGAGACCAGCCGGACACCAGAGGGCCTGATCCTGCAGCCCAGTGTGCTCACTAACACCTTGGTCCAGTGGTGTGGCAGAGCATCAGGCTCTGGCAGTCAGGGCTCTGGAGTGGTGTGCCTCCATCCAGTACTCCCTGAAGGCGCTGGCCCAAGGGGATGAGGCTCAGAGCCTGAAAGCATCATGAGAGCTGGGGAAACACTTCCTGGCATCTGCAGAGTGGGGCTGGACAGTTCTCACACTCTCCTTTTTCTTTGCATATTTTGCTTTGTGTCAAGTCCCACGTTCTGGATTTTACCTCTCTGTTGTTTTCAAATGGCATCATTTATTACTGTTTTACTCAGGAGCCCCCAAAAACTGAAAATGGAAAGAGTCCTCCCACATTTTTTCAGCTCATGTTAAAAAAAAAAAAAACAACAAAAAGCCCACAACAAAAAATCCATCGGCCTGTCTTTAACCTTTGGTAACCCTGACATTCTTTGCACTAAAGTGTCTGATATTAAAGCAGATTGCTTTCATGCCTACATAAGTAATATCATATGCTTCACATCAGTCTATGCTCAGGCTAGCTAAATTCCCACTGTATTATTGCCTGTGAATGTACACTCAGTGCATACTAATAATGGCCTATCTGAACCAGCTTGCCTTTCAACTTTTTGAAAAGGAGTTTTATTGGTTTGTTGGATACCTATGGCACAGGAATATAGTTTAATTAATGATGGTAATGCTTGTGTCTATTAGTTCTTGCCAAGTTGTGCCACAGAGGTAGAGCTGAGAAGAGAAAAAGCCTTAAAAGCTTGCTGGAATTAATGAAGAAACAATGTCCTCCCTCCCTTCATGACTGCTCACTAAGATCACATCCAGTCTTGGTGTGCTTATAAAGGGACTTAAGAAAACTTCTCAATTTGTTTTGTAGGCAATGTATTTGGACTTTTTTTTTTCCCTTTCTCTTTAGGCAGTAGGTGTTACTGGGAATCTATCAGAAAGGATAAGTTTAATATGGATGTGATTTATTATGATTTTCAGGTGGTCCATTTTTGGGTGAGAGAATTCTTTTCAGCTCAGTTAGTGTTTCTTCTTGTCTCTTCATCCTGACTGAAGTGCTTCTCCTTGAGATCTTTCCCTGCTTGTGTCTTGTTCTGATGCGACCAGGTGACATAGCCCAGGTTTCTGCACTGTGGAAAAATAATCATGTACCTAAAATCAGAATCTGATCTTCAGCTGTTATTACCAGGATTCTGTTTTTTCCCTTCTACCTTCTAAAAGCCTGTGCATGATGATTATGATTTCACAACTCCCTGTTTGGGGAGTTTCAAGATGGTTCTGCTGTCATCCCCGTATCCAAAAACAAGTGATTTTCTCATACCAGAGATTTGCTACAAAATAACATGAGTCCCTTTCTGCCAACCAGCAAAATCAGTCTCTTCTACCTATGATTAGTTGTGAAGATGCCTCACTTTTAACCTGCTTTCCATATGTAGAGTGTGCGTTAACTTCCATGGCTCACTAATTTGGCAGACATCATGCAGGCTATATACATATATATGTGTGTGTGTATGATACATATAAGATAGATATATATCCTGGCCAAAATCTTCCTGCTGTAGATGTAAGTTCCCTTGTTCAGAACTGGAGACATATAACAGGTCAGACCAAAGGTCCACCTACATCTATATCCTCTCCTAGGCAGTAGGTGGTAATGATTTTTGAGGGAAAAGATGGGGAAGCAGGGCAATCAAAGAACAACCTTTTTTCCTGACATTTTCCCCCAGTTCTAGTAATCTGTGGTTTGGAGACTTCCTGGACTTCCTGGACAAAGATCATTTTGTTCTGTAGCTACTAAATGGAGCTCAGCTCCATAAATTGTCTATTTAACCCATGCAGTTAAGGATAGTGTTAAGCCAACTTCACTAAATAGGGGGAAAAAAAAACCAAAAAAAAACCACTGAAGAATTAAACATGAGCCTAACATCCTATAGCGTAACCTCTGGTCACTCTAAACATATGGATGTACTGCCCAAAAGGGAACATACACTGTCTTGATACAGAGTATAAACCACAGGTAAAATGCCTGTGGTTTATACTGGTTTATATATATTATCAATTTGAGTAAGAATCTAGATGTAATTTTTTGTCTTCTCTTTCCTAAACTGTCAAAGATGCATTATTAGAGCTAGAATATTAGCTTTGCTTGATAAATTTCAGGTCCAATACTATTTGTTGCGGTGGCCTTTTAAGAATTGATACACTTTGGAGAGGGAGGGGGAAGAGATGGTAGATGAATGGGCCATGAGATTGCTTTTTGATGTTGAAAAAGGAGCGAGGACAATTTTTTTGTTGTTGTTGTTTCCTATACATAAGCCAAATGCTAACTGCTCTTTATTCCATGCTGAAGTTTCCATTGTGTAAGTAATCATATGGGCATATTTAAGTACTGGGCTTTTTTGAGTTAAATCCCATTCAGACTGTTATGACTGTGTTTAATCTTTGAAAGACGGGTGAGGAGGGGGAAATCTGTTCTTCAGAAAAGAATCCCTTTTTTATAGAAAACTATAGGGTTCTTATCTTTGATCTAAGTAAGCACAACTGTACCATGTCAGCAGCATATTAGTGCCAACGCATGTGTGTTGTAGTTTTTAAATGCTGTTTCAACATGTGTCATTGAATCTGTGTTCCTACAGGCTCACAACAACCTGCACCCTAGTAACTACATGTTGATTGAAGCACCCTTATGAAAAAAAGATATAAATGTTTGTGGTTAAGGTGATAACCCTTTTGTTTTCTCTGTAATCCATCACAGGGCTTGTCAGCCCTGACAGCTCGAGTGGATTTTTTTGAACACCTCTTTATCTGACAGCTTCATGCATCATAAAGCAGCAAATAGAATTAGATCAAAGTCTAAGAGTCACTGTAGGCTTGGTAAGGTATGCAATCCTGTTTGTATCTTTATCCAGGCTCTGACAGTTCATTTTAACTGGCAACAGGGGGAAGGAGGGAGAAGGAGGAAAGTTTCTTTTTCTTCTAAGGTACAGTAGTGCTGCATTTTTAAACGTACACTGCTTTCACATATCATTTCCCCCTGACATCTGTGATTCCCTGTGTACTGTAGCACACTATATATATTTTCAGAATGCTCAACAACAGCAGTCACATTCTCAAAGCAAAGGCTTAACCAGTGTTTGAGGCCATGTACCCATATGCTTTAATAATCCTGACTTTTGTTTAATATCAATGGCAAAGATTGACAGAGCTCACTTTAAACAATGGAATATTGTCCATCTGGTACATGCCAGATTCTATGAGTTACTGTGATGGATAACAGGTTTACCAACAGTCCACCCTGAACTTGCAGGATACGGCCAGCATTTACTTATTAAAGAAACAGCATAAGGGCAAGAGAAGAGAGAAAAAGAGAGAAGAGAAGAGAAGAGAAGAGAAGAGAAGAGAAGAGAAGAGAAGAGAAGAGAAGAGAAGAGAAGAGAAGAGAAGAGAAGAGAAGAGAAGAGAAGAGAAGAGAAGAGAAGAGAAGAGAAGAGAAGAGAAGAGAAGAGAAGAGAAGAGAAGAGAAAGAGAAGAGAAGAGAAGAGAAGAGAAGAGAAGAGAAGAGAAGAGAAGAGAAGAGAAGGAGAAAGGAGAAGGCTAGTTTGGTAAAAATCTTAAGGGAACAAACTAAAGACATGAGTTTAAAAACTGGATATCTGCAGTTAGCTACCTTAGTCTATGTTAATGTATCCTGTTTTCCAAGACTGCTGAATAAATGGTGACTCCTGAAGGTAAACACAAGAACTTATGCCAAAGCTTTCAGAGGTGCCATATTCCTTGGCAGTCTATAGTGAAGGAGAGTGGGGGAGCTTTCAGGTCTTTCTGTTCTCAAGCACATGGTGAATAAATAAAAAGTTAGGTAACCTCCTTTGCTTTCGTCTGAAAACGGCACCCGAATGCTGTTTTTTTTCTTTGGTCACACCATTTGCTGAAATGCCACATTAACACATGAATGATAAGTTGTATCTGAAGGAACATGGAAACAATCTACAACACAATGGTCCCACAAAGGAGAGAAGCAGGACCAGATGGATACTACCTTTGGTACAGAGAGGAAGAGGTGCCAGCTCTGTAATATATGCTCCTGCACAGAAACTGCTCTATGGGTGCTTGGTAGGGAGGAAGGAGTCAGATGAAGAGAGTTTGTTCCTTCTGGCTTTTAACCTTTTGGAGGGAACAGCTTTCAAAGAAGGTGTTCATGCTCCCGTGGAAAGCATCCATCTTCCGGCCTTTGCTCCTCTAGTCTGCCTGTGTGCTGGAGTGCATTGGGTTTAAGTGGCAAGCTTTTGGTAGCAGGGTGGCCTCTGTGAGAAGAATCCAGAAGCTGTCTCATGTTAGATAAGGGACAGCTTCTGCTGGCTCCAAAGGGACCTGCAACTGCCCAGAACTGAACCAATAAGCCATGTTGTTTGCACCTCTGTGAAAGCAGATTTAAGTAAGGAAAAAAAACTGCTGCACAACATCAGCTGGGAGAAAGGAGTTAGAAAATATGAGAGAGAACTAGCCCTGCAGACCCCCAGGTCAGTGCAGAAGTTAGGCAGGAGGTGCTCCAGGCAGGCAGCAGCAGTTCCCCTGCAGCCTGTGGAGAGGCCCCTGGTGGAGCAGGCTGTCCCCCTGCAGCCCATGGGTCCCACATGGAGCAGATCTCAAGGCAGATCTCAAGGACAGCATCCCGTGGGAGGGACCCCACATGGAGCAGGGGCAGGGAGGGACCATGAAGGAGTGGTGAAGACAAAGCATTAGGGACTGATCGCAGCTCCCATTCCCCTTTCCCCTGCACCACTTGGCGGGAGGATGTAGAAGAGGGTGGATGGGGGAAAGGTGGTTTTATTTCTAATATTTATTTTAGTTTCTCACTGCTCTAGCTTGTCAGGTAATAAATTTATCTTCCTGTGCAAGAAAAGTACTCATGGGAGCTCCTTCCTACTAACTTCTGCAAGAGCTATGTAGCCAGAGCTGAGCAGGGTCATGGGAACAGCATGAGGTAGTGAGGAGAGGAACTACAGCAGTGGGGGACCAAGTTTCCTCCTCTCTCATAGTGTAGCAACATAGCTGGAGCTGGAGGCAGGGGGTAGCCAATGTCTGCCAGCATGTCCCTCCACCAGCAAATGGTCTGACATCTTAGTACTCTATTCCTCACACATTTCTGCCTTTCCTTCTGGCAAGAACAGAAAGAAAACTTGGGGCCACCACCTGTCCATACTGAGCCAAAGGTTGTCATATGGCTGCCCTGCTTCAACATCCACGAGCAAGTTTTCTGAAAACTCTTAGTGGTGTGTTGTGTCCTCCCTGCCCTGACTGAGCTGAGCTACACCCAGAGATCAAGAGATGAGATGGCCAACTGACTTGCATTAGGTATGACAGTGACCAAAGGAAATGGTCATTTCTTCTGGCTTTAATGGCAGTGATCATAAATAATAATCACTAATGAACTTTGTCAGTGCCATCTGACTTTTCTAAGTGTATGTTATTCCCTGAGTTTCCACTGAAAAAAAAATTAAACATGTATATAGGCTGGGAGGCTTGCAGCTCTTCACATTCTACTTCAAAAGGCCCTCAGGAAGTTAAGAGATGCTAAGGGGATTTCTTAACTGTTTCTGACTTTTTAGTAATATTAGCTCAGATTAATTAACAGAATTGCCTTTGCCTTAGAAAAAAATGAATTCTGACTCATAATGATGATACTGTGGAAATGGGAAGGATGCCCTCAGTCTTAACAAGACATGACCAATAGCACTTCTACACTGTATATGTGAAAGGCATTCAAAAATCATTGTTTCCAGTCCTATGGAATACTTAGACTTTTATCTTAATAAGTAGGTCCCAGTGGAAATATCTGGGAATAGTGGGAAAAAATGAAAATAAAGACTCTTCCTATACCGTTTTAAAAATGAGTTTTTTTCCACTAAAAGTGTGTTAAAATATAAGCCTTTCCATGGCTCTTCTACCTCCTGTAAAAGCTCTTTTAAGTTTTATTTGTTATTTAAAAAGCCACAGGGTATATTCTCTTCTTAATACATAGGGATTTACGTGTGAAACTCCCTGTGCATCGAGGTGATAATATACCCCTTAATTGGAAGCTGTTTAATGCTCTCGATTTAACATTTTAATAGAAAAGTTACAAGCAGTCTGGCTGTGAGTGCAGCACTATTAAAATTCCCAGCCAGGACAGTAGTGTTTTTTTCTTTAAGTGGCTTTTTATTTGCTAAAATTCGTTGCAGCTTTCATTACAAGTTGGGCCACTTTTAAGTTTCACTCTACATTATGAAAAAGAAAATGGAGAACTGTAAAGCAATCCTAAGTCTCAAATAAAAGGAGAACTTAAAAGCGTCTTTGCCATGTGTGTCCCTCTATAGGTCATACTTGCCCAGGTCGTGCAGTACTGAGGCAGCTTTATTGAGTGTCTTATTGTGCACACACAGTAGGAGGAACGCTACCCTCTGAGCTCACCAGGACTGCTCATGTGGCTGGAGTTTATTTACTTGCAGGTTTTCAGACCCTTATAACCATATGAGAACAGAGCCAACATGGAACCTTTATGGCTTGGACCTTATAGACAATACCCTGCACAAAGAAACCTCTGCATAAATGGGGTCCAAGACTTGATCCTGTGACTCGTGTGCCTCACAGCCTTTCAGGTTTTTGTTTTTAAAACACCGCTGGGAGGCAGGAAAGTGCCTTCACTGCCATGTGAAAAGCATGGAAAGATATGCATAAAAGGATCAAAAGCATCAGGTATGACCAGAAGCACTTGAATTCTGCCTCAAAATCACAGAACATAATCTTTAGCTCTCCTCTCTCCTGCAAGCTCTGGAAGTACCCAATGACCTTAAGTATGTGCATTTTTGCAGCAAGCTTCTTGAGGTGCTAAAGCTTTCTTCTTCCAATGCCCTCAGTCTTCTGCAGGCTGAGTAGCTCTGCACAAGGCTCCCGTCCAAGTCCAATTTGCTTCGTTACGAGGATGTGTCTGTAGCTGTGAATCTTATGATATGTTCTCTGGAAACCCTACGGGTATTCAGGCATCAAAACATCACTCTACCCAAGCAGGTTAGCGATACAGACAAGCAGGAGTAAATTTTCAGTGGCTAAATAAAGGCTGAGTATATTCCCTATGGGTAAATGGTGTCTGAGTTTGTTGCTTTATCTATTTTAATTTGATGTACAGGAAACTTTCAGCAAACAAGTCTGTGTGTATGCATGAAAATATAGTTTGTATTCCTATATTCCTGAATCAGACTTCTGCTTCATGCCTCCTCCCTCCTCCCTTGTTTTTGCACTACAGAGAGATGTATGGGTAAAACGGAGTTTACTCAGTTGAACATGCAGCCTGGTAAGGAAAAATCCTGCCAGCACACAAAGCTTTAGCTGCGGGAAGGAAGTGTAGGCTGATGCTGTGGTTCCTGTGCAGGTCCCCAGGGTTGATCAGCTCCCCTGGGCGCAACGGCTACCTCCCCAGGCTCCACTCATGTCTGTGCAGAGCAGCTCTCTGGGCAGCCAATGTGGTGCTGTGCCCTCCTTGCTGGGCCATGGCACTGCTCACATGTGCATCTTTTATCTGCATGGGTGAACAAGCCCACATACCTGCTACAAGCCTAGATACTCGTCCTCTTGTGGGCTGGAACGAATCTAGTGCCAGACTTTCCAAAGCTGTATTTTGATGGATTTACACTTGTTAACCCGTCAGAGAAAGACTTCTTACATCTATATATTCATGCAATTTAACTTACCAGCATGAGATAAAGTCTCTAGGCAGACTTCAGCTTGGCGCATGAACCTCCAGGAGTGTTGATAACCTTCTTGAAAGGATGGCTGATCTCCATGGCCGCTCATTCCTTGTCTTCTTGCTGAGAAACCAACAAGAGGGAGGCTGAAGACAGACTTGTTAGTGTTTTTTTTTTTTTTTTTTTTTTTGTGATGTGGCCACTGGGAACAGTACTTAGGCAGCTACTCACTTTACAAAGGCTTTAATAGCCTTTAGATGGTAGCAACTTTTAGTTGTTCCTCATCTGGGCTGGAACTGAACCAGCATCCTGTTGGCTGAAAGACTTCATATCCCCATTAAAAAATATTTTACTAGCCTTCTCTACTTAAAATACATCAAACAGTTTCCGCTTCTATTTGCTTTTCTGCTGAAATATGAAAGCAAAAAAGTGGTCCTGGTAGAGTGTAGCTTATACTGAGAAATGCCGAGACAAAGCCATGGGTTGTTGAGGGCCTTTCAGAGGCGGGATGGAGAGAGCAAGGCACAGCAAGAGCTCAAAGCCTGAAAAACAGAAACACCTCGAGAGGCTTAAGTTCCTCCACTCTATAGCACAGTTGAAAAGTCTCATTAACATTTGTGGAGAAAGAAAAACTTTCACTTTTCTTCCCTCCCTTCACTCCACATTTATAGCTAAAGACCCAGAGCTATTATCTAAATGAGGGGATCACAGAAACGTGCATTTTTTGGTGAGAGTTTAGCTCTGAGTACAGCATTCCTGAAAAGGTCACTGCAGGCCATTTAGTTAGGAGATTTGAACAATCAAAAGCTATGCAAAAATTAGGTTTTCATACAAATTAACTCCATGCTATTTCTCCTGATTATTTTTTTTCTTCTTTTTAGAGAAAGCTATGGTCTTAGAGCAAATAGATTTTTCTTCAACGTACAGTATATATTGTCTTTCAGTACAGCTTCCGACTAAAATTTATCTCTTGCTAAATGCAAACTAAATGAATAGTGTAGAACTAATACATTTTGTGCCAAGAAAATAAATGGGCACAGTGCTAGATGCTTAAGAGTGTCACTAATTATTCACGTGATTTGTGGCATCCCTTCTCAGCAAAGGTATGGAGGCTATAACTGGGAAACTCTTTCACATTTCTGTCCTGGAAAACATATAGCAAGGAACTCAGCAGACTCACAAACATGCCCAAACCTCTTAATTTCAGTATACCCAGAATGCTATTCCAGCTCCCAAGCTCCCAGAAATACCAGAGCACATCTAGTGCTTGTGCGCCGAGGACCGGAAGATTTGGGCGTTCCTGTATGTGAAGCAAGTTATTTTTTTTATTTTTTTATTTTTTTTTTTAACTGGGAATTTTGCAACCTAGAATTGACGAAGGCTGCTCCCACTTTTAGCTTCCATACCTTGAACGCCAGGGCGTACCCAGCACAGTTTTTTAGTGCGCAGCGAATATTTTCCAACCACATAGCTCCCAGTTCAGCACGACATGTCTGCAGCATCTGGGCAGTACAGACTGGTGTTTGGGGGCTTCCATGGTTTAGCAAAGAAATTAGAACTTTTAATGGCTTTTTTTTTTTTCCTTCTCCTTTCTTTTTGGCTATGGTTCACCAACAAGGCAAATGAACAAAGGAGAAGGAAGAAGCAGGAGATGTCAGGGGAAAGTGTCATGTTGGTGAGGGGTATTTTTCTAACCTTCATATTTTATTGACAAGCGTGGTGTTACCGCATGAGGTACATTGAGAAAAAAGTGGAAAACATTCTGCCTACGTGGCTTCTTTTAAAGGAGAAGCAGATTGTCATATGCACAAAGACAAACACTGGCACACTGGAGGGCTGAGTCACCAGTGATGGCAGCAGAAACAAAAATCAATGTAAAATGTTGTAAATAAAAAGTCACCTTCTTTAGCCCTTGGGTAGCACTTTCGTTTTCTGGGTAAGTTACAATTTTAATTCAGCTGTGTGACAGTCCTTGATGAACATATTGAGTTTTGTCATTGCTAGTATCTAATTTTTTTTTTTTAAGGAAAAGATTGTCCTGGATAGCCTATATTTTAGATTTGGTTTTCTCGTGAGATAGCTATTTTATTTTTGTGATAGTCTTGATTTCTTCCACATACTGTTACCAGCATGGTCGCCAAAATTAAAGTCCGGGTGGCCAAAACTTCCTGAGCGATGGCAGCTTAGGATATTTTTGCCCTTTCTCATAAGTGTGTCTGGGCAGTTTAAATTCATATTTTTAAGGGAAGGGGGGGGGGGGGCAGTGTTCTTTTATTTTTCTGTATTCCCACTGTAAGGCAGGAAGTCAGTAGCTGCTGTCAGAATAAGCCAGAATTAGTAGGAATACAGTTATTATGCTTTTGTCTTTTATTAGACAAAAAATGCTTGGCATTAACATAATCAGATGAAGTGTGTTCATTTCTGCAAAACATATAAAATGTGTTACCAGAAAAATACTGATGTGCGTGGCCATACAGCACACATTTAGATGTTTGAGTGAAAACATGCTGAAAGATAGGGATGAAACTCCACCTTTGGGAGCCAGCCTACCCAGCAAAGCCCATAACAAGAAGCTTCCCACACCAGGGCCAGGGGGAGGCAGCTCAGAATTGGGCCCCTGAAGGGGACTGAGCACAGAAAGAACTAGCAGGCTGAGCACTGTTCTGAAAGATCCTGGAAATGATTCACATTTTGCGAGCTCTTGCTGGGGAAAAGTCCAAGTTCGATTGAGAATGCTTAAATGAGCAGCATTAAGATTAATTTAGACTCCAAGTTGCCAATTAGAAAACCTCTCTCTTGTAAACACCAACCTCTTAATTAGACAATCTTGCCTTTTTGTTTTCTAACATCAACAAAATGGATACATTAGTGCCATATGAAGCTGCCTTAGGAGGATTAGCTAAAGGAAACTGCATATTGAACTTCACCTTTTAATTAACTTTTAATGAATTGCTCTCACAGCAGAAAGCAGTCACAGAGGGACTCCAAGATTCAGGAGTTACCTAAGGTCTGTAGTGTGTTTTAGGGGGAAAGAAAAATGCTGATTTCACCACTCTACATCCATTTCAGCTTCACTCATAGCCTGGACTGCGAAGTTGTCGTGGGGTATTTGAAAGGAAGAGAAGTTGAAAAAAAAGAAAAAGTTAGATGTGTAACTAATTACACAAGCATGCCATCTTTGTTTTTGTCAGTTTGGGTTACTGGGAAGCATATTTTCCTTATTTAGTGTTGCCTTTGTGCAGTTACATGAAGCCAAGAAAAAAAAACACCACCAACTCAGAGAGAGAGGGAGCGAGTGTGGGGGCCGGCGGCGGTGTCGCTGCTCTCACAGCTGCAGCCTGCCCGCCCCTGCAGCCGCTGCAGCGCAGCCGCGGCGAGGTGGGATCTGGAGCCGGGCGGGTAATCACACTTGGCACCCGCTGTCAGGAAGACAACTTTGGTGCCGAGCCTAGAGATGATTGGGAGTGAAACATCAAATGCCGGAAAACAAATGGAGGCTTAATCTTCAATGAAAGAGAACATCAGCAAAGCGTGGCTCGAGTGGGCTGGGTGCTCGGTGTGCTGGGAGCGGGCAGATTCACCTGTGCCCTGCTCCTCGTGTCTCATGCCCGGCATCATCCAGAGATGCCACAAAAGGCGACTGATCTCTTCTGCTGCATCAGGAGCAAGAGGAACATCTGAGGCAGGCTTTGACCTGCTCCTTTTAATTTAAGGGCCTGCAGGATGTGCACTGGCTATACGTTGGCGCCACCACCACGAGACTTGTCTGACCCCGCACTTGCATCTCACGTCTCCAAAGTGAGTGCGGGGCTGCCATCACAACCGTGAGAGCCAGTTCAAAGCAGTCAAACCTGGAGTAAACCAACCCGCGGGAAACAGTGCTCCTGAAAAGCCTGCCGCATTCAGGGGACCCCTTTGCTGTTTTCATGCCCTCCCATTTGTTTTATGTAAACATTTGCTCACACACATTTTTGTCAGCACAATAGCCTTTCTTACTGTGAACTTCCGTGCGAGCAGCCAAGACAAAGGCATCTGTGAGCAAACTGCAGTGCTCATTGTTGCTCTTTGCTCCGCTGAGTGTTCGCTTTCCAACATTTGTCTCTGTGACACTTTGGGACTGCCCAGAGCTGTGGGACGTCCTTCTGCAGCCTGCCCTAGGCCGAGCGATGCCCACCGCTGGGACATCCCTCGCAGTGCTGGCCTGAGGCCTGGCCACCCCCTTGGCGGCAGACCCCTGAGCTGCCCGTTTTTGGGGTTCCCCCCCCTCACTCCCAGTTCTCTGAAAAGCCCACATGCACAGTTTTGGGCTCTTTTCTGCCAGCACCAGCACCCATATGTGTGTGGGGACAGGAGTACACCAGTCTCGATAAGCCCTCCAGCTCTTAGCTCTGGACCCTCATGTCCTCCTCCCCACCTTTCTCCTGTCCTTATTTACAGGGTTGGGGCTTTGGGTTGCTTTATCTGGAGCCTCAGGCATTTATGGGCTCTTGCTATGTGCTCATCGGGTTTGTGAACTTTCTGAATGCCCGTGTGAGCCCTGTTAGGGTCTTGGTGCTGAGGGCACTGCCAGCCTATCTTCCCTTTACCTCAAATCTATATGTACTTGCTGTGAGAAGTCCCCATCCCATCTCACTTGCTTTCATTCCTCTCGTCCCCAGGTGGGGTTCTTCATTCGCTTGTTGGTGATTTCATGAGCTATTAATTATACATCAGTTCTGTTCAGCTCATGATCACCGTCACATTATCATCTTTCTGCAGAGACTGTACATGACACTTGGGAATGCAGATGACAGGCTTGGTAAGCAGTGGTGGAGGTATAAGTTAGAAAGAGCTGCCCCAGCACTTTTGTAATGCCCAGACTCTCCCCAAATGCTTGTGACCTTCTTCTAGCCCACTGACCATGCAACAGAACCAAGACCCCGTGACTGACACGCCTACATTTTCCAAGTGATCACATGTAACCAGAGCAGGAGCAATCTGAGCGAGCAGTTTGCAATCCTTGGCCGAATACCCTTCATTATTCACAGAGAAAAAAAAAATGCAAGAAGGAATATATTCAGAGAAGACAAGATTGCTCATAAACAAGTCACAAGCAGAGAAAAAGCCTGTATTTGTCAGATAATTTATCCTCAATGAATAATTCAACCAAGTCTAATAATGATTATTTATTATTTATAATATACGTACTGACATAGGTGTACACAGCGTTTCAATAAAAGTAATTAAAATAATTTTGCATTAACTTACCAGATTAATGGAATAGGCACAAAATGTACTTTTTCCGCTCAGTGTATTACAGAAATGACCTTTGCAAAACATAACATGCTGAGAAGTGCTTTTCCAAAATTTTAGATGGGTTCTCTGCAGTTCTCAGTGCTGTAATGTGTCTTTGAATAATTTAAAAATGCATCCCTTGGCACGTCTTAGATATCAATTCTGATATTTGTCTCCTTTAATTGAGTTCAGACAGAATCGTTCAAAATGATCACCCATCTTTCTGTAGGTTATGTGTTTTAATCACAATAATATGGCAGTTAGTGATAAAGACACATATTAGACCTGATTTTACAAGTTCTCGCTCACAGGATCCAGTACACATTTTCCTTAAAACAGAGAACAAACAGTATAGTTTCAAAATGGAGGCTTAATAGGAAATAAGATGTGGAGATTTTTATTTAGAAAATCCAATCTGAAGCTTGGAATTTGCACTACACAATTGTTTAAAAATGATGCAAAGAGGGACAAGGAGCAAGGTTCACCCCAATCTTTGATCCAGTGATTTATTGCCCTCTATAAAAAAAATACACTTTGATATTTTTAAATCCCTGAAACAATTTGAACATTATGCAGGATTTGCAGAGAAGCAAAATAAGAGGTGAACTGCAAAGCTCCTTGGAATTTGCTTCCATATCACTGCCGAAGCCGTGCTATGAAAGATGCTCTGGCTATTTCAGGGAAAGCATGCCCATTATCTGTTTTCAGGGCTCACCTGAAAATGTGCAAGCAATATGCTGTCAGGCAGATCTGCTGCATATTGTCTCTCCCGCTTCACTCGCATTTGGGCAGCTGCAGCATTTCCAAAGTAAGAATAGTTACTGTAAAAAGTGTGGTTTATTTGTAAGCACAGGACTCTGTGCTGTGACCTCCACAGAACACACGCTCTATAGCAATGTGCAGAGGAGGAGCAGTGCTAACTTAGATTTTCGCTCCGCAGAGCTCTGGAGTCCGCGCTTACTTTCGGAATGAAAAGCCGTGTTAAAGCTGGTGAGATAACTTATGTGCTTAACATTTAATGCATTCTTTCATGCTGCAGTGAATCAGACTTGGCAATAAAATGTGCCCACAGCAACTGTTAGAGAATTCTTTAACCAAACTTAGAAAAAAAAAATATTTTTTATTGCATGATTACACACTTTTTTTTTTTTAACTTCTTTTGTAAGAAATAGTCACTTTTTATTTGGAAATGCTCAGATTTTTTCTTTGTGGCTTCAGTGCTTTAAAAAGGGGCAACAAACCCACAAATGTTTAGTTCTTATTAATTATGGGGAGGGAAAACGTAATTTCCTGCCTGCGTTTCCCGTGTACACACGAGCCCCTGGGGCGTGGGGCCAGCTGGGCAGCGGCTCTAGGGAGGCTGCTGGGGGGGACAGGGCACCAGCCCAGCACTGCTGCCTGGGGAGCTGGGAGCAACGTCAGAGACTGTTGGGGGCAAAGCGCCATGAGGCAGTTTTTATAGTGGAGATCTTAGAGGCGCAGATCGAAGGGATTTATTTAATTCGTTGCTCAAGAATTTAAGATGGGGTAAATTTCCAGAAATTGAGGCAGGACCAGATGAGAAGCTCGCAGTCCTGTTGGGGAAGTGGTGCTCTCCTGCTGCTGAAGGATTCAGCTGTATTTCAGAGGCCCTCGATCCTCTGCTGAGCTTCTTGTTGCTCACACTAAACACGTCTGCCACAATTTGCAGGGAAAGGTGGGAGGGGATAGCATGTTCGGTGCAAATTCTCTTTCTTCTCCTATGAAGGTGATTTCTGCACTTTTCCAAGTGTGGGCTTCAAGAATAAAAAAGAAAAAAAAATAAAAATAAAGAAATAAAAATATTTGATGACCTGCATTCCTGTTTAATCCTTTTTTCCTCTGTGACATGGTATACAGGATAAAGTCTGTCTCTTGAGATTAATGGTTAGACTACATTTAACTTGCTTGTCTTCACCTTGCTTTTTGACAAACACTTACACTTACCTACATTAGAAAAGCTACAGTGCTGTCAACTAAAATAATTTTAAATCTGTCCAGTGGTACCAGTGCAAATCCCTCATGTAGGTATATGTAAACTGGGTTAAATATAGCTTAAATTAGTTTATCTTGATTTGGCAATTTACCAGTTTCAGATAAATCTATAGAAATCTTATTCGGAGGCCTTAAGTCCTTGGGCAGTTCTTCACCCATTGTGACTGGGACTTTCAGTGGTGTGTTGTGAGCTCCACAAATTCCCCATATGAAATTATTCTCCTTTATATTTCATCCCTTTACTACTCATACTGTCAGTGGTACTTGGCTTCCCCAATGGGCGGGTTTTAAAATGGTTCCATGTCCCTACTATATGAACAACTTATCCCTGATGAGATTTTTAAATGCTACATTAATATGTAGATGTAAAAACTTATGAAAATCTGCAAATTCTTCAGTTTGGTGTAGGAGAGAATTCAAAAGAGACAGGAAGGAAGGAAGGAAGGAAGGAAGGAAGGAAGGAAGGAAGGAAGGAAGGAAGGAAGGAAGGAAGGAAGGAAGGAGGGAAGGAGGGAAGGAAGGAGGGAAGGAAGGAGGGAAGGAAGGAAATAAGTGCATCTGCCTATTATTGAAATAACAGTAAATAAAAAAACTACCCAAGAGAATGTCTAGAATACTTATTGTTCTTTCATTGTTTGTTGGAAATGTCACTCAGAATCACAACTGTTTCTCTATTGGGATTTCTTCTAAATGTGATCCATCTCTTACATCACTGTAGCTACCTTTTCAACAGATTTTGAAGTGTTTATTTCAGTTTGCAAAACATCATCTATTGTGATTCTTCACTTGAAAGGCTGTTCATATCAAGGAAATAAAAATTACCTCCATATTTTTCTGGAAATAGACCAGTCACTGTCTTGGGAATGGTATTCACAAAAATTGTGTGTTTGGATAAAACTGCAGCGCATAAAGCAAATTAACTGGCTCATATAAAATCAAAGAACTCCTTGTCCACTGCAGAGTCCACATTGTCCTAAGATCTAAGAGGGGGAAATCCTTTAAAAATTATTCCAGCAAGTGGAAATACATCAAGTTAAGGAGATGCATATCTTCTCCTAAAGAACAATAGTCCACAAAAAACAAGAAATGTCTTACTTTTGTGACAATCTGATTCTTACAGAGCTGGTAAAGTTAATATAATAAAAAATGATCAGCAGAATAAATGTTAGCTTTTTTCTTTTTAAATTTTAGATGTATAACGTTCTCCAGTCAAAACACAGACTTCTTTAGGACTCAGGCTGGTTTACAGAGTGGATATGGAGATCCCTCAGAAATAATCTCCTTATCAGTATGTAGTTCAAGCTGGGGGTTTATCATGCTACTGATCCCACCAGCTCATCTTGCAATTTTCTGCCAAAATTCTCTCTTGGCCATGACTCACACCACACCTGCCAGTGGGAATTGTGTAGAGGAGCTTTGATACAAATGGGCAAGAAAGAAAGTAGGAGCAAAATGGTGGTTGCTGTGTTCACCTTTTCTAAGCTGCTGCATCTGCATGTCCTCCACCTGCAGACTGAGGGGGTACTGTAGTGTAGTTTCTGATGGACAACCCAAGGTCATTAGGAAGCTGGCACTGAAAATGTACTTTCTGCTGTCAGTGGCCTTTGGTTCAGGCTGTGCCAGCACACAAGAGCCCTCCAAGCCCACGGCGCCCCATGAAATCTGTGTGCCTGCTTCTAAAGTTTTACTCCGCTCATCTTGCACTCTTCAGGAAAGAACAGGCCCTCCAACTAACCTGTCCTGGACATGTGGGGAGATGCCCTGACAGTAGGTGGAGGAGCCCAGAATCCCTACGAGGGAACATCTTGACAAGGAAGGAAGTGTGCAACCCCTTGGCATATTTAAATTGATGCCGACCTGTCCTGGAAACACTTGCTGTTTTCAGCCTCTGCATATATGGAGGCAGCAGGGGCTGTCTGGATGAAAGTGTATTTTCACACCTGCCAGCACCGCGTCTGGCTGTGGTGCGAGGGGACAGGACTTCCCAGGGCTACTGCAGGAGGGATGCCAAGAATGACACCCCCTTGTCCCTGCTGGCTCCTTGGCCATAGGCAGGACCTCGGAGATGGTGGCTCCAAAATGGTGGCAAGTTTCTAGCAAGGTCGAGAATAGGGACTAGGGTGGGGCAGAATAAGGAAGGGCTTGCTGAAGGCACAGGGAAGGGGCACACATCCTCCAACGGGGTGGCCTCCATCAACAAGGATTTGCAAGAGCCAGCCTCCGCTTGGCTTTTTTTCCCATGGAGTTGCTGAAGTCCCTTTGGAATATTAAAAGCCACATCATGGTGCTATACATATTAATGTGCGAGGTTTTTTTTCTATTGTCTGTACCTTTCAGTCTAAGTCTGACTGACAGCCTTATCTATGATATCCAAGTCTTAGGATGGCCTGATTTTAGATAGGCCACTCTTCTTCCTCTTCATTATCGACCTTTTACTTTTTTTAATCCATTACCGAATTTCCAGTTTTAGTGACTTTTTTATTAGACGATGCATACACGATGAAATGTACCTGTTCTCTTGGCAATTTACTGTTTATATTCCCTAGATTCCCTAAAAGTCAGGATATATCTGATTGATGCAAAAGCCAGAAATGTTGATATTTCAGATAGATTGATTTGTCACAATGGAAAAGACTATGGCTTTTAATTTGAGTGTCTAATATCTATCATTTTAACCTAAGGTCAACATGATAGTCAACATTTTTGAGTAAAATATTATGCCACTGAAATGTACAAAAATGGGATTTTTTTTTTTCTGTTTGCTCCTTGTTTTCATACTAACATACAGTACAAATCCTTTTCGTTCATCTATAGAGGGGCTATCACTGAAGAAGTTTTCTTATTGATAGTCAAATCAAATAAATAAGAACAAACCCATATGTAAGAGAAAAAAAATCCTGACATTTTTTTTCCTTTACCCTAGTAGCCATGTTTGTAGCCATATTTATTTTAAGTAGCCTTGGGCAAAAAGTTATGTGCCTCATTAATCTAAATCAACCTTGCAGGATTTTATGGCAACTGTTGTTGCTGTTGCCACATTATGTATGCTTTTTCCTTTTGTTCTTCAATATAGTGCTTATGAAGCTAAGGAACAATTGTCACTTCCTATTATGTGAACTAAATGTACAAGAATTGATGGGGCTTTCTACCTAATGTTGTTAGCCTGAACCTGGTTTGTTTATTTAATGAACAAAATGTCACAGTGTATCTGCATCCTCCTGACATCTGAAACAGTGGCAGCTGCTGGTGGCAGATTTCCTGAAAC
Organism: Anas acuta; assembly: GCF_963932015.1. Lineage (NCBI taxonomy): Eukaryota > Metazoa > Chordata > Aves > Anseriformes > Anatidae > Anas > Anas acuta. The sequence goes on from NC_088979.1 coordinate 70,006,870, forward strand.
TGGGGTACAGAATTAACCAATTCAATTTGCATGTTATCCAAAAAAGGAGGGAGGATGGAAAAAAAAAGAGGGAGCGAGAGAGACAAGACTCTCTTTTGAAAACATTCTTTAAAAAAGCACGTATTTTGTGCACAGATGTCCCGAGTACTATTGTGTTGTGGGGGGCAGGGAGGAGCCAGCCTAATCCTGACACATAACCTACTCCGGCACCAGTAGATTTAGAGAAGTTCATTGAGATTCAGGGTTTAAACATGACTCCATTACCAGATAGGTGCTGGGGAGGTAAATAAAAACTAGGAGCTACAGGAGCATTTTAAAAACTGAGAATTGTCCGTGCCTCCCTCCCTACAAAGGGCTCTTTTAAAGAAGAAATACTTGTTTTGCAGCCGTGCCACCCAAAGCAAAGATACACTTTCTTCTTTCTCAAAGTTGGACTTTATAGACACAAATAAACGGTGATAATGAACTCTTTTAGAAAGTGACAAAATCTGTGGGAATTACCGAAGACATTCACACTCCCCAATTGCTAATCCCAATAATAATTGCTAAATCGCAGTGCTTTGGCATAAGCAACCAGGAGCTGCAGTCGCATTTTTAGTTCTGAGCAGTTGGCTGCAAATGATGTTTACCAGGCATGGAACGTTCTCAGACAAAGGTGAAACCTCCTTGAGATTAGCTTTATCTGCTCGGTGGGAAAGCGGTGCTGAGCCTCTGCAGGCTGCAGCCAAAGGACGGGCAAAGGCTCAGGGTCCTTGCTCAGGGTGCTGCGCGCGTTCCCCAGCATGGCTGGTGCTGCAGCCACGCTTCATATGCAAAGGGAAGAAAACACAATCTTTGTGTATATTACATGACAGTGCAGGGATCTGAACTACGCGGTAAAAGGCCCAGTTATGAGTATGTCTGGCAATTAAAAATAATTGGGAAGCAGGTTTGCCACTAACTCTTCCAAGAATGCCAGTTATGATATAATGATGTTTCATTAGACATGCTGAAAGCTGTGAGCTCCGTATGGCAATGGCAATTAGGAAGGATCATAAAGAAAAAAAAAAAAGAAGAAGAAGAAGAAACATTAAAAATATCCCAGCTAAGATTAGCATAGCATTTAATGGCCACTTCATTAGCTAATTGATTTCTTATTAGTTACAGGGAAAAGCCCAGTTAGGGGCTCTGCACAGCTAATTAACAGCATTTACACAATTAGTCAGTTGCTCATTTTGTAACCAAACATTCTTGGAATCAACTGTGGCTGTGATGCTCTGGGCCATTTGATTAATTTTATTTTATTTTTTGCTAATATTGGCTTAACCTTCAAATAAAAAATTCACTCCCTAGGGCCCCACCATATTTAATCACAACATTATACAAACAGAAAAAGGCTACGTCACAGCATCTCAGGACATGAATCGGTTCCTCTTTCTTTTATTTGCAAGTAGTTTTATTGGCCCCATGAAGTCAATAGCATTCAATAAGCAGAATCGTCTGTCTTCTCTCCTGACAGCTGAGTTTTTGCCCATCAAACATTATTATTATTTTGCAATTGGCAAATGGAACAATGTAGGTTTGACCACAACATATTTTTTTGCTTATGTATTGGGAGAAGTATGCAGGAGGTCTGGCTGAGATATTTATTTCTAATGCAGTTGCTTCCTACTGCAAAAGAAATTTCTTCAGTAGAAAACTTGCCATTCAATAAAATGCTTGTTTTTGCATTAGTTTATACCTCGAATTAAGGGTGAATGGGGAAAATTGCATGATGTTATAGAGGTCAGAAAGGGACAGGCTGGATTTATGCAGCACTTTGTTAGCAACTCTGAGAAAATTGATGACCAAGAACATAATAAATAACAATAATAGCATTTAATAAAACAAACAAAAAGAAACTTGTCTGTTCATTTTCAGTTTATGGCAGCACTCCATAATCTCATAGCACCCAATTATTATTCTGGCAAGAAGCGATGTGCCTTTCGCTCCCCAGACTCTCATGCACCAAAAAGAGCCAAACTCTGATCTCACTGTAGGCAGTAATGATTTCCCCCTGATACAGTGGCTCTCATGTTAGATGGAAGCCTCTTAGCATTGATGCATATAGGCTGTTAACACCGTAAGGCAGCATTGCATATGTGAGCAGAAGGTCAACGTTTTCACTTGCCAGTTTTCATCGGCACACTGGGATTCTGTATGACATTATCATAAGCTAATTAAATAAAACCAAAATCTCATGATGATTGATCAGGTCAGAGACGATACAAAATCATCAATATATTAATTATTATGCTTAGCTTTTCCTTCATTTCACTCCTTTTTCTTTTTTCTTTTTTTTTTCCCCTCTCTTTAATTTTTCCTCACAATAAGTGCAAAATGGGAAAAGATTTTAATTTAGTATTACTGTATTAATTGCGGCTAATGGAAAAACACTCTTGCAGACACATAATGGTAATTATTCCACTTAGCCCCCCCTCCCTTTTTTTTTTTAATGAGAATTTATTCTGTAAGTGTATTTGCAACAGTGAACTATAATGGATGGTCATTTCAGTGTTGTATTCTTTTTTATTCTTTTTTATTGTGTACATAGATAATATGTTCTTTCCTCCTGCACTCTTTCTTCTTATGTTGATAATGCATGTCTTGCCTAGTTGATTCAAAGGATTATGAGAACCAAGAAAACCTCCAAATTACCTCATTTTAAAGTGACATATTGGCAATTTGGGACTTTTTATTTTATTTTATTATTATTTTTTTTTTCTGGTGAGGAAACCTACCATATCTGGAAGCACTTTCTAAATTCTGAGCAATATCTATAGTGTTCACACTGGGCTTCTTTGTTTCCCTATTAAAAACAGCAGATAAAAAAAAAAAAAAAAAAAAAAAAAAAGAGAGAGAGAGAGAGAGAGAGAGAGATTTATGAGGCTTTATGAGATTCCAAATTACTGAATCAGTGGAAAAGAGGCCCCTAGGTGTCTGTGGGGATCTGGTCCTAATCTGTACATGCTGGCCACCCTGGCTCCAACTCTTGTTCTCCAGTTTCTGTTAGAGATAGGTTTCTACTGGGCTCACTTGGTTCCTGCCCAGTCCTCTTCTCTGGGCTACTCGGATGTTCATATGTGCAGCAATTCCTTATGTATTTAGAAGATGAGAAAAGGTAGTCTGCAGTTTCCCCAGCTGACATCTACTTTGCTCTTTTTTTCCTTTGCAGGCATAAACATTACCTGTTTGCTCCTCCTTCACCCTTCAGTCTGCAAACAGTCCAAGGTATCTTCTCAAGGTCTACCAGTTAGAAAGCAAAACAAAACAAAATCAATTCCTGACATTCTTTTCCACCACCAGGATGCACATCCTGCAGGCAGCTTCCCCCTTGCACCAGTCAGCAAAGAGAGTCTGCAGCGCCACACCTGACTGATGAGAATATTTTGTCTGAAGTATAATTTCATTGCCCCTCTTCTCCTAGCCCTTTCTTTGAAAGTGTCAAATATACTTTCTCTGCATATCATGGTTTATAAACAAGTCATTTATGTGATGTCTACTAAGCTTGGTTCTTCCAGGCACCAACACTCCCTTGACACTGTAAGTGCAGTAGAAGCAGCTTTTCTGAATTTCAGTCTCACACAGGACTTTTGTTAGCTACATCACCCAACAGTTTATTGTTTTATCAGTTTTGCCAGCTTGGAAACACTCAGCCCCCTGCAAATAAACATAATTTTTCCATGTAATTCACAAAAACAAACAAACAAACAAACAACAACAACAAAAACATCCTTGTAGGTAACTTAACCTAATTTCCCTCCACCTTTTACTATCCATACACATGCCTTATTTTTCAGGTGCTGAAGTTCATTTCTGTTATCTGGGTGGGCTGTTTTTTTTGCTCATCTTGAGGGGTCATGACTGTGGATAAACACAGAAACAGATATTTAACAGGAATCTCTTGTCTGATGCTCCTCAAATGATATGTGTGGCTCTACCCCTTTGGCAGAGCTGACAATAGGTTTTGGCATTTAAATAGTAAAAACATTAAATAATGCAATTTGGCATTCTTATGGCACAGTAGGGAACCTGGGGAATTAAATTTATATTTTTGGCTCAGTTGTAAAAAGTGTAGAAAATTCTGTAGCTGCCCATAGCCTCAGTTTCTCCATCTGTAAAATGTTCATGTGAAAGCCCTGAGCAGGCCACCTTGATAAAAGCAAGTGAAAGTATATGTAAGAGACAGGTATTATAGCATTACTGCTGATCTCTGTGTGATTGTGTCTAAGCCCTACTGGCCGTGGGCAGTTACATTCCGGCTTCAGTTCCCGTGGTATTGAAATGCTTGGGGGTCAGCTCTGTGGCTGGTGCCGGGTAAGGGTTGCGCAGAGAATATTCCCCTTTGCTAGCAGTGGTCAGACAGCTGTGTTAAAACGAGACACTGTAGTTATTTTTTCCCAGGAACATCTATGGACACTCATCACTGTCAAAAATGTTGGAGGAGGAGATCTGTTTTTGTTTGTTTTTTTGCTTGCTTGTTTGTTTGTTTTTGTTTGTTTGTTTGTTTTACGATAACTTTTTGCTGAGTATTTAGCAGTACTTAGGAAAAAAACACTTTCATGGTTTCTTTTCCTCAAGTCTCCTCTTGTTCAAGTCCTCATTTCCTATTTAAAAAGAGACAGAGCAGCAGTTTTTAATGTCTAAAGGGACTTGCCCCATGAGTAAGCAGGGCTTGTCAGTCTTTGGATTGCAAAATCACCCCTTCTGTCCTTGAGAGCTGGCTATGATGTGCAGTTTCTGGAAAGAAATGACTAAACAAAACTGGAAAGCTGAAACATTATTATGATTGTCTTATCAAGCACTGAAAAACAAACAAACAAACAAAAACAACGTCAACAACAACAACAACAAAACACATCATGTTGAGACAGAGAAGGAGCCACTCTGCAGACCACCCTGCAATTGCCAGACCCAGGAAATTGCTAACCATCCCAAGAATCAAAGAAAGGAGTCTAACCCTAATAAAGAACACAAATCACAAACATCCCAATTGCAGGATAAAACAGGAGATGGACAAGATATGCAGAAACTATTTCTGGACCACATAAAATATACAGATTCAACAAATGATGCATTAAAAATGACAGCACAAATATAAGCTGACTTCCTTCCAATGCTTCCCTTACCACACTGTCTCTCCCTGTAATACTTTCCTTCACTCTACTGATATAATAAATGTATGAAAAAAAAAAATAACAAAACAGAGAGGGCAAAATGAATCTGGGATTCAGCTCTGCTTAGCAGGAAAGTCAGTGGTGACCAGCAAAGCCAAGCAATTCTGAGAGGCACAAAGATGATGGTATGGGAAATGCTTAGCAGATAAGTAGCAGAAAGAAAACATACAACTAGAGTGATCTTATAGACTGACTGTTGTGTAGGTGAACAGACAGGGAAGAAAACTTTCTGCACACTAACAAAGGTCTCACTTGAACTTGCTGAGCTCCATATGTGCCTACCAAAGAAAGCGGTTAGTCCCAGTTTGAGCTGTAAGGCTGAAAAGTCAGTGGGAAGGGATGGCCTTGTGGCCACTCTTCTCTCTGAGGGCTGCAATGAGCAGCCTGGTGTCCACCTGTCTCAACTGAGCCCTGGTTGCCCCCAAAACCTTCAATCTCCTCTGGTCCAGCACAATAGATAGAGTCAGTAATCCCAAATGGCATTAGTTCTTAATGGTCAGGCCATTAAGCCTTGTCTTTATACTTTTAGGAAAATGGGGGGTGCAAAACCCAACTTTTTATTTTTTATTTTTTCCCCCAAAGAACCAGATTTCAAAAAAAATCTGGGCTGGATGCGTTGGATGTCACTGGAGGAGAGTGCGCTAGTGGAGGGGTAGCCCTCCCTGATGACTGTGCTTAGCATTAGAGATCCAGGGCTTTGTGGTGTCCCACCAGTTGGCAACAGCTCCAGAGATCATGGATGGACTAAAGATGCACCCAAAAGAGGTACCTGGAGGTGAGCTGCCAGATAGCATTGGGAGAGCTTCAGGGAAATATTTGTCTCTCTTGTGGAGATGGGGGGAAAGCTGAGTTAACTAGTCTCAGAAGAAGTAATTGCAGTAGGTGGAAACTAGTTTTCTGAGGTACAGGTTGCTTAGACTGCACTGAAAGGTCTTAAACTAAACAAGAAGAACAGTGGTAAAGGAGATAGCAGAAAAATCAAGATACCCAGAACAATACTAACGAAGGTGCCAGGGATGTGAAAAAAGTCTCCAGTTGCCTTAAAGGCCACAAGGAGCCCAGTAATAAAAAAGAGAAAGGATATGAATTTGCTAACTGATGAGCACACACACACTTGGTATTATAAGACTCCGGAAGAAAAACTGGCATGACTGGACTGTTAAAGTCAGCAGTTCAAAATTTCTTTTTAAAGACAGATGAAATTAGGATAAAAGGACAGGGCATCCTATGACCAAAATGGCATTTGCTGTCTCAGAATCATTGTCAGGTGATATTCAGTGCTTATGGGCTTGTGTCCCAACACACAGAGCAGAAGATAGAGGCTTACTGATATCTATGGCTGTCCACAAAATCCCTCTACAGTACAGGATGACTGGCTGCTTAAATGCCAGTCTCACAGGTGTAGAAAAATGAAAAGTCTTTTGTAATGGAGCATTCCAGTCTGAATGGCATGTGCTGGAATTTTCGTGCTGCCAGTACTAAAATATCTTTGGAATTTTACTGAATTACAGATGACAATTTTCTAGCTGAGAAAGGGTGGTAGTTGACATGGTACATTTCTAGACTGGACGTTGTCCTGGCAGAGAGATAGAAACTGACCTCAGAACCAGAAATCAACAGTTGTTTAGACTCAAATCAACTACATTGGTTCATGCAAAGCACATAAAATTCATATCAGTAAAATATATATATCTATATATATAGAGTTTCTAAGAGTCCAGTTTTACAAAACTGGAGTAATGAAGACATATTTCAGCTTGGAAGACTGGAAGTGGTAAAATATGAAATATTTATTTAACTATTTTATATTAACAATAATAATTAATAATTTATATTATTTAAAAATACTTTATAAATTATCCAAGATCTAAAAAGCTAAAGTCAAGAAAGAGGGTTTAAAAACAGTCAGGTGCATATGAAAAAAAAAGAAAGCATGCATAACAATTAGAACCCTGTACATAATATATGGAATAAAGAAATGTGGATAGCAGTGTGCATAAATTATGAAATGTGAAAAGTTGCTGAGGGAAGAAAAAAGATACAAAGGGAAAGCTATAGCCAGAAGAATTTAAGACAGTGGGAGGAATGTTTGGACATCTAAAGAGCAAAAGGAATCCCAATAAAAGTGTTGCTTTACTAGTTAGTCATGGCAGAACTGTCAATAAGAAGCTGGAATATCCAATAAACCTTTCTGCACTGGGGCTGGAGGAAGAGAGAAGGAGAAAACAGAAAGTGTATTAAAGTCATGCAATAATGATAAAATATATCCACCTTCCACAGTAACTATATATGGTCTTAAATTACAGATACTAAGTAGGATCCTTTCAAATCATCATGTTGGTGAGTTTCAGTCTGCGATCTGAGAGCCTGTTGGATCATTAATAATGAGTTTCAGTAAATCCTAGGGAATGAGAAGACTTCTTAAAAAAGCAGATACACTCATATTTAGAACAAGCAGAAAAGATACCTCAAGTAACCAAAGCCAACTGATAACATTCCCTGACAAAGTAGCAAAATAGCAGATGTGGGACCAGATTAATAACAATTTAAAGGAAGGAAATACCACTAATAATGATTTGTAGAAAAGAATCTTGTTGAACTAGCTTAGAATAAATTTTAATGTGATTACAACTTTTGTTGATAGAAGTAGTATTTGCAATGCAATAAAATTGTGACATTATTGCTTATGGGGCCACACATCTTGAATAACAAAGCAGAATGTTATAAAATCAATGTAACATTAAAAAGACCGAGAATGTGTTCAATAGTCTGTTCAAATCTGATTATAGACAGGGAGTCTCCATCAAGATGGTCCAACAGTGATTTTTTTCCCTGTTTTCCATTTTAGCAATAACGTAAGGGGTCAGGATGGAGTTCCTCACAGCTGAGACAACAGTTTCTCACTGAAACAGAGAGAAAACATGGGACCTGGTCAAATAAGTATTTTAGGGTGGCTGAATACAAAATGAACCAGTCTGGGAACAACACATGTAGGTTACATTTCCATGGGTTCTCTGCTTGTGGAAGGAGAAAGTTAGGGAAACAAATCTAGTGGTCAAGATGAAAATCACCTGAGCATAACCTTCTAGCATGTCACTATGGCTAGAATTCAGTCTCTTCCTGTATAAAAAAAAAAAAAAAAAAGAGGTTGTGGGAGTATTTCCATAGCTGTCAGTACTGGCACTGTGGTCTCTGGTGTCACATGTTCAGATCTGGTACCCAAACTTCAGGAAGGATGCAAAAAAAATTGCAGTGAGTTCAGAGAGGAGCTCTGAGAATAATTAAAGTATAACTAAGAGTAAAAGATTTAAGTAATGGCTAAGAAAGAAGGTTAACAGTGACTTGATCATAGCCTGTGAGTATCTCCACAAGGAAAAGATTTAGGTAATACAGAGCTTTTCAGTCTGCCAGACAAAGGTACAGTGACTAATAAGATCAGTGGCTGGAAAGTGCACTCAGGCAAATTCAGACCAAAAAAGAAGGTGCATGTTCTTAACAGCAAGGATAATTAATCATTTGGAATGATTTACACGGGGTTGTGCTGGATTCTCCATTACTGGAATATTTTCAGTCAAAATGAAACACTCTTTTAAAAGAGCTACTCTGCTGAAAGCACAGCTTTTAATCTTAAGTCATGAATTAATATAAGAAAGTTGTAGAGTTGTATGGAAAGTAATGAAACTAGTGAGACAATCACAACAATCTCGTTTGGCTTTAAAATTGATCAGTTTAAGAATCTACATCAGTAAGGGGTATATATGTTTCTTTGCATAACACTTGGAGGGTTTTTTTTTTTTTTTTTTTTGTTTTGTTTTGTTTTGTTTTTTGTGATGGAATCTGATTTCTTACATATTCACAGGATTCCAGGTGTCAGAATTTTAAGAGCCATAGTGCAACAAAGGCAAATGGTTGTATTTTCAAAAGCAGAAAAAGTTGAGATCAGTCACAGGATGAGATTCAGTTTTAAAAACACAACTATCCAGAGCTGAAGCACTTGTTATAGCCTTTCATTATGAGATTTCATTAGTTTAAGCCCCTTAGGAATGAATATTCCTCATTGGCTTGATAAAAATTCATAGCAACAAAGGTAATAAAATATCTCTTCACTTGACAAATACAGCAGGGAGTATTTTTTTTTTAAATCTTTTACAAAATAATCCCCCCAAACCCTTGTGTGCATTGTAAAAGAGTTAACTTTAAATAGCCAGAAGTGGTGACTCGTCTTTTGGTCATCCTGTGTGCCAAAGGTGACCCATTAGACTTCAGAAGAAGGGAAAAAGATAGGAAAATGATTGTTGATAAGTGAAATGACAAGAGAAACAGAACCCTGTGCCTCTGATTCTCTGAATCTATGATTTAATTTCCTAAAAATCTTTTTGTTTTCAGCAACACTTGTTAGTCAAAGTATCTCCTAATTTCAGTGCTGTCAAAAAAGGCCAGATGCCACCACCAAACCCAGAATTTTCCTTAAGTTAAACTTGTCCTCTCTTGTTACACCCAAGTGCCTTTACCATCAGTTGGATGTAACGCCATGTTCCAGCTCAGGGATTGTTCCCTCTGTGCTCCGGCAGACATTTAGAGACCTGTGTGGCTGAGACCTTTGTGGAAGAGACCATTTACCCACACACTCATATTTACATTTTCAGATCCTATAGATTTGCAGGCACACTGGGTTATCCAATGTACCACTAATGCCAGGCTGAATGTGTGGTTGTGCACCCAAGGATAAGTTATGTGTGCACCAAGTCTACCTAAGCACATGTGTTTCCCAACACAAGAGACCCCTTACATCTTGCCTTGCACGTGGGACATTGAGGCACAGTGAACAGAGGACTTATGACACACAGGTCTGCAAAAGACTTTCCCTCAGATGTGCCTGAATTTATTCCATTCTTCATTGGCGAGCATTCTTTACTGCTGGGGCTGTCCTGACCTTGTAGCTTGCACACAGAGGATGCTCCCAGCAAGTTTCAGACTGAGCTGAAAATTTCTCCCTTGTAAAAAGAAGTGTCTGGCTAAAGAATACTGAAAAATATCATCTGTGGGATTATGTAGAAACTGCCTTTTTCCAAAGATCTGAGAGGGTCATTTTCCTTCATTCTGTACTGCACTGTAGTACATCATGAGATCTTTATGCATTTTTTTGTTAATACAAAAATGATTGTGTAATTAACTTTACAACATCTGGGAGTAAAAAAAAAAAAAAAAAAGACTATATCAAAAAAACCTTGCAAATGGGAAATAACCAGGAACATGAGATCATCTTTATATCACTGCAGACTTTTATTAATGTTTGACTCAAAGGGATCATTTTCTCTAGATTCTTTGGAATCCAATTCTTCATTTTCATCAACATTCTGGCAATATATTAAGCATTTTCATGCACTTAGTTCTAAAGTTGACTGTTTTCTCCCTCCTCTCTCCCCCCCCCTTTTGATCTGTGACTTGTTCTTAAATTAAAAGAACAGAGTTCTTCCTTTTACCTCTGTACAGAGAATTTCAGATGTGACCCTTGAATGCATTAACTGGCTTGGCATAACTCTCTGGTGGTACAGAGCTGGGCAGCTGGTTCCCTCCCATATTTTCTCCTGCTTGGGTGGAAAGAAGAACAGGAAAATGCATTTTGGGATAGGGTGGGGCATACCTGTGCTTGCCTAACACTCAGCTGTCACACAGCTTCTTACAGTTTGAAACCATCTGCTATAAATTAGAGCTGTCCTTCCTTAGATGCAGGGGGGAAATCTATGTCAAAAGGTCCAGATTTTGTGTTATTTAAAATTATATGATCTGATGGTTGATGGAGGTCATCACAAGAAGAGGAGAGGAACAGATCATGTCCCATAGTAACATGAAGTTTTGATTTGTGTCAGTCTGGGATGGCCACTTAACTCTTGAGTGATGAAATCATGGTAAAGGTATGAAGCTCTTCTCACCAAGAGTTTATACCATATGAGGACATGTTTTGCCCATGTCACAATCTCAGAAATGGCATTAATCTATTTCGCTAAGGAGGTGTTGAAACTGTCTTTTTGTACAGTCTGTATCTCTGCAGATAGAGCCCTGCAATCCTGCTCAGCAAGGTTTTTCAATGTATTAAAATCTGCTTTGCCACAGAATCAAATGCATTTGTTAGCCATGAAGTGTTCAGAGCTTATCAACTGAAACACATAGCACATGCTTTGGAGGGCAGACGAGGCAGTCATTCAATAGCAAGGGCTACGCTTGTCCAGAAATCCTCTGCTGACTCTTAAAGTCTCCTTGGTTTTGCATTTTTCAGCCCCAGACTTCCAGCAACAAGCCAGCAGCCTCTGTGACCACCTCTGGAAGCTCCTGGACCTCTTGGGCATTGTACATCCTGTTACCATCCTTGCTCCCCTTGACAGGGGCAAAGCCAAGAGAGAGCCATCAGGGAGCTGCAAGGGGAATAGGTGCACCTCGGTGTAGCCTCTGACAGAGCCCAATGGAATCCCCACTTCAGGACCTAACTCTGCTGCTGTTTTTGCACACTGATATTTATATTTTTTCTTTCTGCGAGATAGAAGGCAACTGTCTATAACAAAAGCTGTGGCTACTGCTCTATCCTGTTGTAGTAACTAAAGGGTGCAGGTTTTTCTGTTTCCTGAGTCCATCCCTGCAGAGACAGCACTAAAGATGAAAAGACTCCAAGATACTGCTACAAGACCAAAAACTAGGAGCTTTTTCTACTTAACTGCAATGTTCTTTGTGTGACAAAGGTGTGGTGGGCCAACTTGTACACCTGGAGTGACTGTGATGGACAGGTACTGTCTCTTCAGGAGAAGACAAAGAAGATGAGGGAGCAAGGGCTTGTTTGTGCAAAGCAACAGCTTGGGTATAACTAGCTTCTCAGTGGGGTGGATGATTGGCTGGTGGAGAGCTTGGAGGTCAGAGAAAAGACCTGTAATGGCAACATCATGGTGGGGGTGTGTTAGAGGCATCCCATCATGGTGAGTAAGTGGAAGAAGCCTTCTTCAAAGCCTCTGAGTCACAGACCCTGGTTCTCATGGAGGAGTTTAACCTCCCTTGATAGCTGCTGGAAGATCAGTGTGGTGGGACATGAGCAGTCTAGGAGGTTTCTAGAGGGTGTCAGGAATAACATATTGAAACAGGTACTGGCTGGGCCAACCAATAGTGACCCACAGCTGCATCTGCTCTTCACTGATATGGAAGAATAGGTTGAAGATGTGGAAATCAGCAACAGCCCTGACTATGGTAACTATGAAATGGTGGGGTGTAAGATCCTGAATGCAGTGAGGAAGGAGAGCAGCAGAGGGCAGACCCAGGTCTTTGGAAGAGTGTATTTGAGCTCATTTAGGAAACTAGTAAGTGGGATGCCAGGGGAGGCAGCTCTGAAGGGCAAAGTTTCTCAGGAAAGCTGGCAGACCTTTAAGGACTTGCATGCCCCAAATGCAAGAACAGCCCATTCCAGTACTCATGAAGACAAGCAGATGTATCAGGAGAGTGCTTTGGCTGAGCAGAGAGCTCATGATGGAGCTCCAATGCAAAAAGGCATCATGCAGTGATGCAGTGAAAGCAGGGACATGCTGCATCAACATTTAGCAATATTACCCAGGCATGTCAGGATGGTGTCAGGGAAGCTGAAGCATGCCTAGACCTGACACTTCCAGGTGAATAGTAATAGGATAATAGGAAGGGCTTCTACAGCTCCATCCATTTTCCTTGTTGAACAAGGAAAATATTGGTCATTGTTGAGCGGTGGATTAGTGACAGTGGACACACACAAGACTGAGCTAGGTGTCTTCTTTGCCTCTTTACTAAATGTGACCCTTGTGCTACTCTCTATGCTAATAATCTAGGTTACTATGAAGGTTACTATGAAGTAAGCTATCACATTCATGAATTGTGTTATTGTTAAAACATTTATGTTTACCATTTTTAACAGGTCTTGTGTACTCATAAAGGCAGCATCTGGAAACAGGAGGAAAAGAAATGGAAAAATAATATTGCTAGTTTTATTTTTACTCCAGTTCTTATTCTCTTAACTTAGATAATAATAGGAGTAGACTGAAGTTTAAGCTGTATTTCTGCATTGGCAGAAAAAAGAACAAACATGCAGGGGCTTCCTGGTGATGGCTGAAACTCTCCCGCTTGTGGAGATCAATTTTCCACTGAAATGTTTTATCGAGGGCAGAACCCTTTACACAACAACACCTCATTGTTTCTCTACCAAGATCCAACCCTGCAGCCATAAGCGACTGCAAGCCCACTGAATTCCTTCCACAGAGTTCAACGGGCTTCGAAGTAGACCCTGGAGCTTTAAATAATTACAGTTGGCTTTCCTGAAAAGTTAGATGCTCCTCTTCCCCTCTCCGAGCCTCCCACTTCTCCTACGCAGATGCTGGAGGGTCCCAGTTCAAGCACTGTGGGCCAGTCCTGAGAGCAGGCGTGCTCTGGGATAATACGAGGCGCTCCTGCCCTGGCTGCAGTGAGGCGTCTACCTAGCACTGCACATCTGTGCACACCTTGTGGGCTTTGTGGGGGGGACTTCAGTGGGTGACCCTGATTGCACTGTCCCCACTGTTCACAGGAGTTTTGCAGGGGGAGAAAGGGAGCCCCCAGGTTCAAGAATTCAGGAGGAAGCACATTAGGTTATTGAAGCAGATTTTACAAAGGAGAAGAGGAAATATTTGACAGATAGGAAAAGGCAAAAGTGCTCCTTCAGGTGCAAGGTATGGGATGAGAGGCGATGCAAAAATGAGTGGGACAAAGTGTGAGAGGCCATGAGCCTTGCAAGCTGCTTGCTCTGATGTCCCAGGGATGCGTCTTGCTTTTAAATCTCCTTCCACTTCCTGAGCTGCGAGGAGTGAGGTCACTTTCTTAGAAAATTTCCTAGGACTAGAGCCCAGCACATGAAAGTCCTGTTAAAATATACAAGCTTGCTGCACTAAGCCCATAATTTTAACAGGTCGGTTGGTTTAACAAGACCTATTTCAGAGTGCAGACCTACGTTCTGAAATATGTTTTGGATTAGTGTGGTGGAAATGCGTTGGTTTTATAGGTCAATTCTCTACTGTAAATTGCTTCTCACTTGTAATGGATTTTTATCCTCTACCAGGTTTAGTCTTTTAACAGGAATTCATTGGACGGACACACAAGTCATTCCATCTCAAAATAAAAGCTGCTTCATGATGCTAAAAATAATAGAGGACTTTATGCTAACGGCTGGATCCTCAGCATCAGTAGAGGGGTTATTCACACTTGCCCATGACCCTTTCTTCCCTGTGTAGCTGTATTAGGACCTCATATATCCCCTGGAAGATGTGCATGCTTCCTTGTGCCGAGGGGCTTTCCAACTTGCCGGTCAGAGCAGCTCTGGACTGCAGGAAATGGGTGAAACAAGGTTGAGGGAACTTCATCCTAAATACTTAGCTTTGGGCCAACATGGTCCTTGCTTTTTTTTTTTTTTTTTTTTTTTTTTTTTTTTTTTTTTTCAGGCTGCAGATGGATGGGAATCACATCAGCTAGCTCAAGTAGCCTGCATGTGAGATGCTGCCTGGTGGCAGCATCAGGGACCCCAGCAGGTGATGACTGATCTTCCCCACTTGCCTTACGCTCCTGCCTTGCGGTATGGGGTGGATTGTTCTCAGGAGAAGCTTTATCTTTCTCTGTGGGCTACAAAATGTAGCTTGATCTGGACCAACCATAAATAGTCTAACGTTAGCTGAAACAAACCCCATCCTCTGCTGTTGGCCTCTCACTCCCTTTTTTTGGCCTAGGACTGTGGCATCTGTCATACAAGGGGTGGAGTCTTTTGACTGTGGTAGAAATGCAGCTGGGAATTCATTGAGGAACAATAATGTATGGACAAGTGGTTCACAGACTGTTCCTTTACCTCTTCAAAACTCTCGCAACATGTAGGATTTGATATGGGAGCATTTTATGCAGACACCTTTCAATTATGTCTTTATTTCTTTACACTGTGCTTACTGTATATCACTAATGTTTTCCTGCAGGTACAGCTTCTCCAAGTAAGTGGAATGTTTTTGTGGACTAGTGAAATTGTTCCAAAAGCCCAGATGCAGGGGACTGAAACTATTTACTCAATTAAGACAAAGGAAACAACCTCTCCACCCCCAAAATATAAAGTGCTAGTTTCTACCGCTTTGGAAGCAAAACATTTCAGTTTCTCATTAGGAAATGACATTTGGAATGTTGGCTAGTATTTATTAAGAAAGAAAGAAAAAGAAAAAAAGAAAAAAAGAAAAAAAAAAAACAGCCTCAGAATGAGGAAAAAAGTTTTAATTGCAGGTTAGACAGAGCATTCTGCATTGATACAAAATAAGCTTTCTGTTTTGGTTAGAAGAATTTTTTTTTCTTTCTTTCCTATTTTTTTTTCAGATTTGACCACCACTGAACCAAAAAATAAAAATAAAAATAAATCTGTTGTGCCCTGAGCTCAAGTTTATGTTGTGAATGCTAATGGCCACAGGAAGAATAGCTCAATGTAAATAAGTTATGTTTTCAAAATTAATGAGGTCTGCTAATTGAGTTTATCCAGGTAATAAAACCCATCTAATAAAATGTATCCATCAAATATAATTCTTCCAGTTCTATAAAAAATATATGTTTCTTTGCCTGTATATCATCTGTGTGGAGATAATGAATACCTTGTGACATTGGGGTCATAGGTCAAATCCCAGACCTTATTACAAATCTAGGGAAAATTACCTTTTCGCTGACCTATAGTACGACCTAATAGTCTAGGAGGAGTTAAAGGCCAATTGTTCATTCAGCATTGCCAAATAATATATATATAAGTGTATATATATATTTAATAACACTGATGCAATGAAAACTTACTGCTGTAGATATGGATTTACAGCACGTCCACAGGGATTTCTCATGCAGATCTCAAGATGTCAAAAAACAACATAACAGCAACACTCTGAAGTGCATGTTTGAAATGAATGATGACAGACCTTGGCGTGTGGGGTAGGGTTTTATTGTTCCTCCAGTGATTTGCAATAGACCCGAGAAGTGCATCTTTAACAGCTCAAGACGACAAGCCTCTCTCACACATTTAAGGATGTGGGTTAATTGCTGCTACTTTTGCTGGCTGCAGGGAGAGGAGGTGCTCAGGGGTGCCACTCCATGCAGCAATGCCACAAGCCCTTCCAGTAGATCCCAGCTCTCCCTTGCCGCAGCTTCCAGGTGGTGCTGGAGCTGGGACTGGGCTGAAAGACTGAGCTAAGGAGACAGCCCAGGGTCTTCAAAAACCCTTGGAAAGGGTTTTTGTGTTCTATATGTGTTCTTTACACTGCTTTACAGGAAGGCCCCTCAAACAGCTGCGGTGGAAAGTAGCAAGGAGCATGGTGACCTGTGTGGTATGCAGGACCAAGCTATGCCCTAAGAGGTTTTTCAGCTCTCTGGCCAAAGAGTTTGGCTTTCACATGAAGAAGAGGGAGAAAGCTGTCTTTTCTGTGGCTGAAAATACTGTCCAGTATCAATTATTATGAGGCCTTTTATAACAGCCTCATGCAGTCAGGATGGGGGAGTTTTAAATAGTCACAGCTGTTCTCCACATTCATTTGCTCCCTTCTTTAAAGGCTCAGCCCCATTCCCAGCATGTAGGTCATTCACACGTCTTTCTCGGTGAGCTTTTCTCCTGATTCCTTTCCAACCAGCCACACAGTCACTTCTCCCGTACTTCCCTGCATGGTCATGTTGAGCAGCATCCTGCGTGCTTGAGCCAGCCTTGATTTGCAGGTCTGCTGCCCGGTAATGACTGACAAACAGGCCACAGATTACTTCCATTTTATGACTTGAGTTTAGGGAAATTGAGCATCCTAATTAAGCACAGATGTAAGGTTAAAGTGTAGAACAATCTGGACTGGTTTTCATTTAAGTCCCTTTCTGATTCATTTGGTTCCATAAGAGAGTCACAATTAGAAAAAAATATTTTGTCAATGTTGAAAGACATGTGATGTAGAACTGATTGGATTAAATCTGAGTTCATGTGAATTTTGGCAAATTCAATTAGGAGAGGCCCTTGCAAGTACTCTGTGGAAAACCTCCAATGGCTTTGCAAACTGTATTTGGATTTTCCAGTCCATAACGCTGCATGTGTTGACAGCGCGCCATCCCGGCATAATGTGCGAGCATTACAAACAAGTTTCTTTGCTTTGCAGGAACTGTAAGGTCAGACATGGAGCGAGACTGCAAACCCAGCCGCCTGTGAGGCTTCCCAGACCATGCAAAATGCCAGGTGAGCATGCTTTGGGGGGCAATGTGAGGACAGATTGTGTTGGGCTGCATCAAATGGGGCTGGTTTCTGGTGCAACAGAAGTCCGAGGCTGGGTGGGAGAATTTTCTGAAGCAGGGAGTCCTTCTTGTGCCATCATTTGTCTCGCAGCTAGTGCAGAGGGACCCTAATTTCTGGCTGCAGTCTCTGTTTGCAACCACCATGACCAAGCTTTTGTACGTGGTACTAAAATGTCTCATGAAATGTGTTTCTGGGTCTGAAAACTGTGGGTCTGATCCTGCTGCCTTTTGACAGTTGTCTGGTTGCTCCTCACTTTGGTTCGTAGCCCTTGTGTGGGGAAAATACTTGCAGAAGTTCCTGTGTCAAGCCAGATCTACTCTGGGGGAGAGTTGGCTGAGTTTTGTCCAAACCCAACTTTGCTCCCCCCAGCCTCTCCTCCTCATGCAGACACATACGTATCCCTGCTAGAGGTAATGAGCCTGAAACAGTTTTATTTTCTGACTTTGTTCAAGATAAAATCCAGCTCCTGGCTTTCCCCACAATAGGCAGGAATGTGCATCAACTTTAATACCAGTAACATATGTCGTAGGCTTATATTATTTTTAATAACCCTTTGTTCTGTCTGTGCTGGCAAAACATGATCACCAGGGCTCCTTTGGCTTGATAACTGCTCTGAACAAACCAACAGGCAAGAAGGCACAGCCTTGTTTGTGAAAAGCAGTTATTTTCCTTTCCTTAGAAATGCAATGTTTTGTTATTGATGCAAAATGGATTTGCTTCTCCCTGCTCTCTCTTCTTGTCATGAGCTGGATAGCATGGCAAACAACAGAAACAATAATAAAAAAAACATCAACAAAACAATAAAAACAGCACGTAAAAATGGACCCCTGCAATACAGTCAAAATAGAAAGCAGAGAGAAAGCTTGGTGAGAGAACCACGAATTTTGTTGGCCGTTTCCCATCTCTCCCCATAGTGGGGGATTGTCCCATGTGTCTGACAGGGGTAAAGTCCCTTTTTTACTGCAGCTTTCTGAGAAGCCCCTAGCTGTGTCAGCTTTGCCTAAGAGCTTGAAGTGTTTTCAGAAGCTTTAGAAATACTTGCTGCTTTTTGATGCAATTTACAGAGCCTCTTCTTCTTTCTTTTTCCTGTGTAAAATATGGAAAGAACAAAGTCACTTCACGAGTGTCCTGAAAACAAAGAAAGCAAAGCACACACACACACACATACCAAAATGAGAACCCCCTGAAACCAGCAGCCGAGGATATCTGAGCCCTGACGTAGCAGCCATGTGGGCTAGAGCAGCTGTGGCTGCAGATCCAGCTTCCCCGAGACGTGCACAAGATTCAGACAAGCCCAAATCCATAGTTGAGGCTCCTGAGCAGGCTGGGTGTATTCACAGTGTTACCTCCCATCTCCTGCAGTTCTAGCAGCTGGCAGTGAGGACAAACTTGTGCCTTGTCCCCACTCAGAGTCCCCCAAATCAAAGCTGATTCTGTTTATGTCTTGTCAAAATGTTACACTGTGTGATTCTGCCAGCAGCAAGAGCTGTTTACGTTGACCCTTTCCAGTGTAGGTCTCTTCTTCCGCATGTATACCGGTGTTGGTTCGTGGCACTGCAGTTCATGAGAAAGTGTGGTAGTTCAGTATGCTGATGCATCTCAGACTCCTTCTCTTTAATGGCAGCTCTCCCTCACAGCACAATTTTCCCTCTTGGAGGAAATTCTGGGCTCCACTGAGTCAGTGGGAATTTTGCCTTTTCCTTTCATCCAGCCAAGATTTCCTCCATCATCTTCAGATAGCATCGTGAATTTGCTCCCCCTTTCATCATCTCTGCCTGTTCTGGAATTTGCTTTCTGTGCTCCACAAGTCCTATTGTCGAGCTGTTCCAATGCCCTTCCCCTTAAATGCCATACTGTGGTCAAAAGTCCTTGTAGGAAAGCCCAGGGAAATTTTCTCTGGATAACCTTAAAATAATACATGCAATCTTCTGCAATCTGGTATACCACAAGGCAGAAGAGGAAATTATACTTGGGCCTTTTGTACCATTAGAAGTGACATAGGGATTAATCCTTCAGACTTAGGTGGAATCTGATCTGTCTCTTCCACCTCTCTATGTTTTGGATGCATAATTATGTCTCTGTGGGGAGACCAGGGATAGATTCTATATGACACAATTATTCTTCCCCTTGTCCGGCCATCACAAACAATGAGGCCAACTTTCTTGATACTTCTTTGGAAGTGTGCATGCAAATCCCATTAGCAAATTAAACGCTACAAGGAAAATCATCTTGAAGCCTTGCTGTAGTTGTTGAGGAGCCAAGCTGGGTCATATTGCAAACTTGAAAAGAAAATGACTAAGCTAGTGATCTCTGTTTTGGAAATAAAGTTTTGTGAATATGTGAATTATTCAATTATGTCTTACTGAACTGTGGGTCGTTAAGTTATTTTGTTTTGAGGTACTTTTACAAACCCTCTGTAGACAAACCAGTTCATATTGGTATAGTCTTAAAATGTTATTGTTAAAATGATGTGTGAAATGTTACCCTTTTTTTTTTTTTCTTATTTTCTTATAGTGCTGTTGTGGGATTCTATAGAATTAGCAAATGTGAAGCCACTGCTTGCCTCTCCCATAGTTTGAGGAGATAGATTTTGGAGTTACTTGCCCAAAATGACAGCAATGCTATATCTTCCACAAATCAGTTTCTGCATCAGACAGCTGAGTTTTATGAACCTAATATTTATTAAGTCAATGGACATTGCTTCTGAAGCAAGGCTGAGGCACTCAGGTGTACTGACAGCATCCGCTTCTCAAAACCAACTTAAGTACTTGACCTTAAAACTTAGCACCACCTGTGGACCACTGGTGGACAGGAGGAACCCCTGAAGCACAGCTCGGTTCAGCAGCATGGGGGGAACATACCTAGGTCAACAACCTTCCCTCCCCCTTTCCCTCCACCCCTGTGAGCTGTTACATAGTGCCGTCTAAATATCTTGTATCTGGCTCTGGTGTCCTTCACTGCAGAATGTTGTTTCTAGAAAATGTGCCTCTCAGAGACACCGAGATGGATATCCATCCAACTTGCATGAGTTTTGCATGGCTATGAGGTCCGCGATCAAAATTTGTCCAGGAGGACATGATTTTAATCCTGTTTGGAAATAACAGAGGAAACAAAATAACCACTGTTATTATCATAAACACACAAAACCTGTGCCACAGCTGCCATGCCAACAGACTTCAACACATTCAGTGTTGAATCCTTGTACGTTAGGCTTGTTCACTTATTTATGCCCAAAATCAAGCTTCAAGCCATGCATCTCCCTGCTTGTAGTGTGACTTGGTGCAATTCTGCTATATTAATTTCAGACTCATTAAGAAAAACTCCAAGCATTGTATTACTCTGTGCATTGCATATGTACATGGTAGCAGCTGATGAAATATTCCAGGAAGGAACGGGAAATCTGCAGCCTTGTTAACTAACATTTTTGAAATGAGAGGGAAAAAAAAATCTCAGCTGGAAGCGTGGATCTGTCTATTTACCACCATAAAATGGATCCTTCCCAGCGCCTTTGCAAACATGCAAAGAAGCAGGGCAAAAACTCTCCTAAAAATAGCTTGGATTAACTAATTTGGAGATTTACCAACCTTGTTAATTCCAGGGAACTGGTGAGAAATTTTCCATATAAATTGGAAAATATCTGAAAGGAATTAAAATGTTGCCAAAATGTTAGCAAATTCTTCATGCCCAGCCTCTGTTTTCCTGTAGTTCTCCTTGGGCCTGACTCACCTCCTCCTGGAATCACTGGACACCCTTCTCCTGAGTTTGTTGGAAGCTTATCTGGTTGTGTACATTTTACTTTGAATTTCTGATAAATTTATGTACAATGCTGTGAGTTGATGTAGAAGTAAATATTTATTGTATAGAGAATAAATACTGAAAAGCAATGTTATTTTATGGAAAAATCATTCTGCTGGAGACACTATACACACAATCTAATACAACTCTTAGGAACACATAAGAGAAACATGGGGTTCCTTCACTTTGGGGTGAATTTCACATGTAAGACCTCAGCTACACTGACATCATACTATGAAGCAACCTATTGTAAACATTTTGCATTGAAAACAAAAGGTAGAACTTCATTGAAATAATCATAAAACTACTTTTCCTATACTAACTACAGCTGTGGGGCATGTTTCTATGGAAACAGTTTTCCTTATGTGCTTCTCTATAGCTAAAGGTCTCAAATGGACCTTCTGTCTACTCATTGCCTGTATAAACTGCAGATTCTGTACAATAATCTCTAACACAGATCAGCTGAATCTCCTGATATGTGTCAGAAAACATTATCAGGAGGCAAACACCAGTTATTGCAGGTTCCCATAAATTTATAGATAATCAGGTCCTTAGTGGCAAGTTGGCATCTTCAGTGTAAGGACTGTATTGAGGAGTTCTGATTAGAGGTCATTGTCCTACCCAAAGATGTAACACAGCCAGGAATTCTGTGGCTTCACCTTTGCTGTACAAAGATTTATGTTGCTTTGATTTGAATAATTTATGCTGCATACTGCATTCTAGATACCAGAAGCTGAAAACAATTTGTTCTTTGTTGACATAAGTAAAACACTCACAAAATAGGTGATTAAATGAACCACGCGCTTTTAATATTTTTTATTGTAAACCATCCTTGTAGGAAGAGAAGGCGTAAGTAAAGCTGATATTTGTTCGGTGATACCTGACAGCATGAGCTAGTTGGTAGATAAAGCCATGTAGATTGTGAAATAACTTCTATTTAAAAATACAGGATACATTTTTTTAGGGATGCTCAGGTTATAAACTACTAATCTGTACAGTGTAAGCTATCTCTTTATATTTTTCACATTCAGAGATACTTCAGTGTGAAGGTATATAGATGCAGTTGTTTTTATGTGCATATTTTCTCTGCATACATGTAGTATTCTCTGTAAGAATAATGCAGATGCAGTTGGGGTGTAGAGACTGTGATACCTACCTGACTGGATATTATTGACTGCAGCGGAAGGCAATAAGTACATCCACATTTATTACAACAACCAAAAGAGTTTCTTTTCAAACTGCGGGATGTTATCATTGATAGAACATGGGCCATGGTCATGCATTCGGTTGCCAGAATACAAATGTGATATAACTACTCCTAATCAATTTTGAAGGCAGCAGGGGGTAACTTTAGAGTTCTTTGTATTGCACAGGAGGGTAAGACCCATCTTACCCTGCTTTGGAGTTAAGCCTGATGCCAGAAGAGTTGATTAGGATTACTCTGGAGTCAGCAAAGAAGGACCTCAGAAAGGGAACTCTCTCTCTGAGGCATGCAACATGGGAGGAGATGGGTGGGGTAAATGAAACAGGACAAATTCCCTCATAGGGGAGACAGCTTCTGTGTGCAGCATAGAAGAGGCAGCCCACACCACCAGCTTTAACTGGGCACCTGACTCTTAGATAAGTATATTTAGCTGACATGCATACAGTCATGCAGCTACTTCTCATTACCTGATACCTCCAATGTCACATTTTAAGATGTGATTAATTTATGCATTTAATTTTAAATCAACTTCACTTTTCATCAGATACATTCTCAGTTTACACTTCACTCAGTTCAGACAAAATAAACTAGAAAGTCTGATATTTTACTTAAAAATTTCCTCTTTCTGGTTCCATTCTCTGCCACAGTGTTTTTGGACACTGATGGGAGACTTTTACAGTGTTTATTTTACACATAGTAAAAAGCAGACAAGTCTGTATCCTATCCGAGTAAGTGTGGTTGGGTTAACCTGCATGGCTGGGCATGCTGCATTTGGGTAAGGGGTGGCAGAAGGAAGTGAGAAAGAATGAAATCAGGGTGAGCCCCAGCCTACTTCTTGCCACTTTCTGGGAACATTTGGGGATTGAAAACAATGTCCTGTTAATATCTCCTGTACAGCCCCCACATGCGGTTCCTGTTGCCATCATTCAATATTATCAGCCATGGACTGGGAGGAGAAATTCATGTTATAAAAATGGTTACAGATTTCCTGAACTCACCACTATTATGACTGTTTATACTAGACCAAAGTGTGCCCAAAATAACCAGGGGTTGCTGTAAGCATTTTGGGATCAGTCTGTGGCCTCTTAAAGGATTTTGAATGTGCTGTAATTCCATTTATTCTCATGGAATTTCACTAGATTTTTACCTGGGTCCTCAAACCATTTTTTTTTTCCCACCTTTCTCCCATAAAATTAATTCCATTGCTTTTGCTATTGTTTGGATAGGTAGGGTTACCAGATGAACATTCTGAAGTGTGTGGAGACCTGAAAGAGCACATTCAGATCAGGGAAACACTGCAGAGCATATCAAGGGTGGTGGACCACATTGGACCAAATAAAGGAAAATCTGTTGAAAAAGGGGATCGTGTTCAAGAGGATTTTTGTCAGGAAGACAGAAGAAACTTAAATAGATAGACAATTTAAAAAAAATAAAAATCCTCTTGCCTTCTCAGTTTATCTTTTCTGTTTCAGTACCAGATACTTTTCAGCCATTATACACCAGCCATCTGAGAATACCTCAGCCTGTTGAAACATCTCAGAACTGTGTTACAGGTGGGATGTATTGAAACGTTAAGTACTTGTTCATTATTTTTTATTAGGGATTACTGGCTGGTGAGATACAAGTACAGACAGATTACAGATAATCATTACAAATACATGTCACATCGATACACAATACAATCAATACACAGTACACATTGTTAGGTCTCACTTGTTTCACCTTCAGGCTGAAGAGTCCAATACTCTTATCTCCAGACCTGTGCAAGAGGTGTATTAAGGAGATATGGCCTAACACTGAAGCATTTGCTATCCTGCAGGGTGCTTTTTTATTGATTTTTTTTTCCTCATTATTGTTAACATATCCTTATATAGGCATGTCTATTGAAGCTGTAGCTAAGCTCCATGCACCTGCTTGGGCTTGCTTCCCTTCTCCCAGCAGTCAAAGTAAATTTCCGCTAGGGTTAAATGCAAAGAAAATGAATAAGCTAGGAAAACTGCATTAAAAAGAAGGCTCTTTGGAGCTGAGCAGTGAGAGACAGAACCACCTCTGTTCCATAGCCCTCTTTGTCCTTGACAGAAGCCAATTTTGCAGGACATACTTCTCAATCTGAGCACTGGCATGTGGGGTCACTGAGCACTGCATGCAAACTCTCTTTCCCTTAACCCACATGATGGGAAGCCTGTTCACCTCTTGAGCTGTGTCTCCTCTGGTTCCCATTCTCTTTAACACTGGTGTTTTACCAGCATTGCGGATCTGCCTTTTCCACATGAAGAGGCATTTTGCTGATATTGTTTGTTTCCATCATTTATAAGTGCTCCTTTCCGCTATCGCTTTAACACCAACCATGTCAGCATGCATTTAAGCCATCAACACCTGTATCTCAACTTACCCTTTGAATTATGGAAGAGTTGTAAGGGCTGCCTATCAGAATGGCATCTTTATTAATCAGCCTTTTAATTTCACAGTATATTGCTGCTAGAAGTGAAGAGAAGCCTGATTTGGATTTGGCTAAACCTATTCTAACTGCAGTGTTTACAAAGGAAAGCACCACGCAAAAATATAAGTATTGGGCAAGAAATAATCATATTTACAGTTAAGGACCGTTTTTTCTATTCCAAGCACATCCAGCCCTTTCCTTTCTCTTTGTAGTGACATGCAGTTTTTAGATGCTTGCTCTCACTGCAGCTGTTTGTTTTCTGTGGGACGGAGGAACCTGAACAAATTTCCTTTTAAAACCTCTGTCCCAAATTTTGGTCTATTTGTTCTCTTCTCTGCCAATTAAGGTAGTATGTTGTTGCAGCCTTGTAGCACCAACATAGCAGAGCTCAGGGTGAGACCTTACAGGACAGGGAGGTGATTTTACCTTAGAGCAGTTTTGCTGGCTCACACTCTCACACATGCATACTCCCACGCTCCATGTCACGCATCCACGTGGCCCAGATAGCAATCCTGTGGCAACAAACAGGGCAAGAAATGTTGCCTGGACACTCCTCTTCACATCTCTTGGGGTTTTAGATTAGCGATCATGTTCTGGTTTTGGATGTACCCCCTTTTAGGCATTGTCAGTGGTTACCCTCTTTCCCTCTTTTCTCTTTCCTTCTTGTCCCACCACTGTTGTCGTTAGGATTTATTCTCCCACCTTTGTCACTTTCTGGGTGTTTTGAGGCTTTGGTCCCATTCTGGTCCCTGCTGTCTTCATCTGTCTTATGGCTGGAGGGGATGGAGAGGACCTGGTTACCGGGGGTACCTAATTCAGGTACGGACATCAGGCAGCTGATAGCTGTAGGCTTTCTGTATGAAGGTATTCTCCATTAGGGGGAGAATCAGGAAAAGACCATAAATTAGACACAGAATTTACTGCTTGAGGCACCTGTCCCAGCCACTGGGTGAGGTTGTGAGGCAGTGAGTCTAGCCTCAGGAGGGAAGGATGGGAGTTTGGTGTTAAACTCATCCGGCATGGATGTCTGTCCAGGCTCTCAGCTTGGACTCCTGAACATAAATGGGGAGAATGGCATATGAACCCACCTGAAAATGTCAGGACTTTGAAAACATGTAGTAAGGCAGGCAGGCAAATACTAAGTATTTCAGATGTGGCAATGCACCTAAATTCACTTTCCATAGACAAGTGTTGGGCAGCTCCACCATGAGCATCTCACCCAGGCCTGCTGTGTACTCTTGGCTCTGGTCTGGGGGTGGTGGTGGCACTGGTGGCTTTGACATTTTGCACCAGGGATTTATGGCCCGTGCATGCATCAGAAGCATGGTAAATTCTGAGCTGTGATTTTTAGGATGGTAGGAATAGGATGATAATTCAGGTAGGAAAAGACTGTAGGTCACCTAGTCCAACTCTAAGCAGAGTCAGGTCTGCAACTGAGATATCTACTTTTACAGATGCATATGCTTTCTAAGACTCATTTTGTTTCTTTTGAAGAACATGATTATGGAGACTATATGTATTTTCCTAGTGAATATTGATTCTTCCCTCTGTACAGTACACTTGCTTAACACTTAATTGATGTGAATTAAGGAGTCCATATAAATTATTATTAATAAAGTTATAATTTAAGCAAACGGAGAGAGCACTACTGATATATAAATAGCTTTGTTTGGCAAACGAATTTCAGAGGTTTTGATGATCATTTTGGAAAGTCATTCTTTGTCATTCTTTACATTGAAAAAGGCTTCCAGTAGCAGAGCTAAGTCTGACATCTTCCTTTCAACTTGGCAAGTAGGGGAACCATTAGGTCACCTGGCTTGCAGCACTCATCTGACTTGGAGGCAGAAAAAACTGGTGACTGTTGAGCCTTGTTACTGATCGATTGTCTAATAAAAAATAAAACTGAAGCAATGTTAAGAAATGTCTGTTCAACCACCACTGCCAAAAATCTTTCTTAAACTACAGTTTAGGATTAGCAAATATACTAATGTAACTTTTCTCCCAGTGGACCTGTTTTATTTTAAAATCACTTTAGAAGTAATAGAAATTCAAAGTGTGCACAATTTACATTTGACATTTCATCCAATCTATCTATTATATAAGGATGATGTATCTGCATATGAAGGAACTTGAAGCACAGGAAGGTTGCCTGGTAATGCACAAATAGACCACAAAGGAAGCTTTCTTTTCTCTCTCTCACATTATGATTCTCTGAAGAACAGTATCATTTTTATATCTCCTCCCTCAAGCAGCATGAAGTCTGTGTCCACAGAGCCTGAATATTTGCCACGGGAAAACAAAACAACAAACGAAAACAAACAAACAAACAAAAAAAAAAAACACCCAAAGACTAGTTTGAAAAAT
Source organism: Anas acuta (assembly GCF_963932015.1). NCBI lineage: Eukaryota > Metazoa > Chordata > Aves > Anseriformes > Anatidae > Anas > Anas acuta. The sequence continues at coordinate 70,034,169 of NC_088979.1, forward strand.
CTTAGAAAGTAAGGGACAAAAACAGAGCCATGCTTAGTGGCTGTTACTAGTAAGTTATTTTTAAAATTAATTGCATCTGTGTGCTTCTGGAAAAACAATCACATGAGCTATTACGTAAAAATTTAAATACGGAAAATTATTCAGAACCCTCCAGTGCATTTCACTCGCATATTCGTAAAAAAATAGGGATTAGTCAGTCCTGAGCATTTACGTGTGCGTGTAACTGTCCAAACCATGACTGCAGCATGCTCGGTGCTGCTCCCTGCATGGGGTGCTACGTTTCTGTGCAAGGCAAAGCCAGCCAGGGCACAGCAACCGAGGTGAGGATTCACTTTTTTTCTGCGAGTGGGAGGAGGAGGTAACCTCTGGCAGAGGCACGGCAATAAACAGCTGGTGATGGTGACTCCCTAAACTGTTCCAGCTAGGTCTGCCAGGTTTAATCTGATCATACCCCTCTTCTGCTGTAATGGAAAAAAAAACAACAATTTGTAATTGCTTAAACCTCCCCTCTCAAGTGCACTCTCCAATTTAGGGTGCCTCACCTCTTGGTGATTTATGAGATATATGGAACATGAGAATGGTGCTTAACTTGCAAGTGTTGAAGACAACAGGACTTGACAACACACACCACAGCTTTAAATCCAGACATGTCTCAGATTAAAGAGGGACCACCGGTGTGTGAAATGACCAGCCACTCCTCAAGCCTGGGCTCTGTTCTCCCCAGCTGCCCTGGGGCAGGATCTATGCATCTCCTTGGTGTAGGTGTGGGGTCCACATCCCTCTCCTTCCATGTGTCATCCTGCTGAGAATCATAGCACTGTTTGGTGCTTCAGCCTGATGAAGAGACATTGTTTTTGGCTGGCTGGTGAGCACAATGGGTGAGTTGGGTTATTGTGCTGGATTTGCCCCCAGTTGTTTGGTGAGAGGCAGGGAGCTCCCAGAGATGCTGTAAGATAGTGCCCTGCCTGTGGCTCACGGGAACGAGATGTGGTGAGCGCTGAGGTCAAAGGAATGAAAAGGAAAGGACCTGTTAAAATTATCATCTGTGTTATGGAAAATGTCTATGGGTCCCAGGAACATGACACTGCCAAGTGCACAGATGCAACAGAAATGAAAGCAATGCCTTAAACTGTAAATAAGGCAAGTAAATGAAGAGAAGCCACAATGCTCTGCTATAACTCCCTTTTTGCAGGTGGGAAACTGAGGCAGGGAAAGATTAAAAAGCAACTTGCTTAACATCACATGGGTAATGCATGGCAAAGCCCCATACCCCCTCATGCTCACTAACCCCAGGTATTCCTGCATCCCAGCAGCACAACCACCCAGATCCCTTTTGTACCCCACTCCTTTACTCCTGCTTTTCCCTGGTGTTTTTCATCCTCACCATGGTCTTTGTGTTACAGCAATACTGGCCTCCTGTTTTCTTTTTTTCTTCACTGATGCTTGTACATTGCATGATATGTTAGGCTCGATGTCGCACCTTAGATCGAAGCATTTCCTCCTTCAAAGACAAATGGTGGCACTCTGGGTGGGAGAGGTTGACCCCTCTCCTGCCCCGGTGTCCCCTCCTGTGCACCTCACCAAGTCACGGGAAGGATGGATGTAGCTCGGAGAAAGGCCACGACGACCTCTGCTAATGCTAACAAGTCTCTCTCCCTGTGAACACAGCAAGGATTCATTAGCACAGGGAGGAACCAAAAATATATAGGATGAAGAAAATTAGGCAAATTAAGGATGCACTCAGTTTCGCCTCCTCTCACATGGGTCCCCAGAGGAGCACAGTCAGTTTAAGCACTTGAAAAAGCCGCGGGGTCTGGAGGCAATGTGCTTAACTGCACCGGGAGCACCTGGCCCCTTGTCTTCTGCTCATTGCCAGGAGGGTTCATGCAGGGCTTTTCCCCCACAGCCCAACACCAGCTCCCAGCATGTTTTTCCAGGCCTGCAGCCCCCATCCCCAGGCTCACCTCCACGGGTGGGCGGCCAGCCTTCCACGAACCTCAGTGGTGTGGCTGTGGCAGGCTGCTTCCCACCTTCCTGAGCCTGGAAAGGCACTGAGGGACTCCATGGCCTTTCCTACACCTCCAGTCTTTCTTTACCGTCCCACCATGGCCATCAGCTGGCACCCTCCGTACCTAGGAACATGTCTGCCACAGCCAGGCTAATGGTGGAGAGCTGATAATCTTCTAATTAATAACATGGAGTTAGTGAATAGCTCATGCTTTACAAATAAGTCAGCAGACAGAGGTCTCAAGACCCCGATGCATCTAAAGGAAGCTCAAGAGAAAATAATTGACATCTGTGGGGGCTACAAGGTCTGTTGGCTAGCCTTGCAGCTCTCCACAGCTGCTCACACGTACCCAGAGGAGCTACGGGGAGGCTGCAGGCGGCCAATTTTTAAACAAAACCAGAAATCTCCACAACGTCACGGATGGGTGAATGCTTGCACGCGTGGGTGCGTGGCGAGGAGTTCAAGTGGGAGTGGATCCACAAGGAACGTGTGGCTTTGTTTGAGTGCTGCTAGGTCCTGCTTATTTAGTGACCTTGAGGACTCGATTTACTTCTTTAAGGAAACATGAATGAATAAGCACTCTTCTCCCTGATAGTGACTCCCACCCCCTGTCCCAAAAGGAGTAGCATGACTGTGCTGTTAAGCCTTTTCCTTCCCACAGCTTTTCCTCGCTCATCATTAAACAATGAGCTGGTGCAGCAGAGGGACCTGCTGCCAATGTCAGCCCTGGGCCTCCGCTCCCTCGGGCCCGACAGCAGGGAACCCAGCTCTTTCTGAAGGCCTTCTCCTTGATGCCAAGTGGCTGAGCTCTCACAAGCAAACCCAGGGCAAACCACTGGTGGGGCATTTCTTGCTGCAGAAGTGGTGGAGGGGAATGGAAAGGAGAAAAGATGAGCATCAGTTGGGAAAATAAGCCCCAAAGCCCCTCAAAGTAGCATTAGGAGGGAAAATACTACACTGTGTTCCTTCTGGTGCCAGCAGCCACACCAGTGTCACCCACCCAGCACCCCCATGGGGCTGGAGGGTGGTCTCACTTCTCCCCAGGTGCCCCAGGCATCACAGGCACCAGCCCCATCACCACCTCCAGGGGCTTCTGGAGGCCAGCACTGGCCCAGGGCCCCCCAGCGCAGTGCAGGGCCTGGCGGCCTCAATCAGTGCTTTCAGAGGATGGCCACTCACCTGGCAGGTGCGGGGAACCTTTGAAACAACACTAAAATGCGCGACAGAGTTTTGATTATCCCTGCGTGTCTGAGTCCAGTGAAGTCTCTTCAAGCATCTGTAAATCCAATTTGTCCCCAGAAAGCCTGTGTGCTTGCAGGTAATTAGCCTCAGAGATGTCCTTGTTGCCACTGCCTGGCTCTGTGCAATGTGCTCTGGGGAGTAGGAGACTTCAGTCTGCTTAGAATGGGGTCGTGTAAGAAACAAGCTCACAATCCTCAGAGTGCCTCTGTCACTGAAAAAATAAACCCTGCTCTTTCAGGTGCTATGTATGGAGGTGCAGCATGAGCACCCGTGGGTGCATTGTGACCACCATGTGTGCTGGGTGCTCTTGGGGCTGCATCCTGGCCACCGGCAGCTGCTGGCAACACATGAAGCTGAGGGTGAACTGTGGGCACAATCCAGGGGAAAACCACAAGGGCGGGATGTTCCCGCAGTAAGGAAATGTTAGGGAAATTAGGAGTGTGCTGCATGTATCAGGGAGAGATTTGGCTGTGTCACTCATAGGCTGAGCATGCTAAATGAAGTTTGTCATATCGCTCATCCCACTGGCCTTCCCCTGACGGGGCATGTCTTCCTGGCTGCTTCCACTCTTCCTTTTCTGTGCTAGGCACTGGGCTGCACTGCAGTGAAGGACAGCACTGAAGGAGAAGTTGAGGGTGTCTGGTCTGAGTAAACACCCCTCCCTACGGTGGGTTTCGCTTCACGGAAATTCGAGGATGTTTGAGGGGGGACGGCACCTCTCAAGACTGGGGACCTGAAGGGGCTGGGGAGTGAGCCTGCAGTGGGGAATTAGGAGACTTTTCATGCTGCTAACCCCTTCTTCCCCCAAACCCCAAGGAGCGGGAGGAGAGAGCAGGGGAAGGAGGAGCAGACAAGCCTCTTGCCTCGCAGCCTCCACGCTCTGCTCACCACCAACCCCTTAGAGCCTCACTGGTGCTCGGGGCTTGGAAGCCCAGCAGACCGCCCTCGTGTAACTTCGTCGCAGTGCTCGTTCGCTTCTACCTAGAGCTACTGTTCCCGGGCTTCCCACCTCCCCGAGTCTCACCTACAGTAATCCCTACCATAAGCACCTCTGCACAGCCCCCCTCTGCGCGGCGCGGGGAGCCCGGCCTGCTGCCGGCGCTAGAATGTCTCCATTGTGGCCCCGTGCAGGCGCTGTATATAATCCTTCTCTGCCAATATATGTCTTGGTGAGCTGACCCCCTCCCCCCGCCGAAAAGAAAACGACTATTCTTTTCTGTTTTAAGTAGATTTCGTGCAATAAAAAACATTTTATTGCTTCCAGTAATTGGTATTTAATTTGCAGGCCTTTACAACTTGCAAAGAACAGACTGCTTTAGCCGGGGAGCTGGTATGTGTGTGCACTTTGTGGATTTTATTCCACTGGCACTTGCTTAGTTGACTGGTGTAAAATGATACAATTATGGTTTTGCAATCAGAAGGGCTGCAGATAAAGACCCGAAGAGACGTTATAGGGTCCTGGGTCCAATTTGAAGCAGCAGGCAGGACAATATAATTTTAGGGGGCGCTGCCAGCCTCAGACATCAAAACTTGACTCCTGTTAAGCGTTTTCCATTTTACTGTCAGAAAATCAAAGGCTGTTATTTAAACCTGAGTCTTCTAAAGTTGATTTTCTGCCCCCACCCCCCCTTTTTTTTTTTTAACTGCCCCGGTAAAGCCGAGCCAACCTGGCACCCCCTCTCCCTTTGGGGGCCCGGCCAGCCCCCAGAGCCAGCTCTGCCTCTGCCCGCGGGGGCTGCAGCCGGCCCCGCTCACCCACCCGCGGCCGTGGGGCTGCTGCAAATCTCCAGCGGGGATGTGCACGCGTGTGCACCGGGTACGGGGGGGGTCACGGAGAGGGGAGGTGCGAGGGCAAGCCCCGAAGGGATATTTCGCGGACAGCCGTGGGGCTTCCACGCAGCCCCGTGGCGCCGGGGGGGAGCGCGGGTGGGCCGGGTGCCCACGCAGGGCTCCAGGCAGCTGCAGGTAAGCAGAGGGGGCAGGCGGCGGCAGCTGCCGCTCTGCAAAAAAAAACCTGGGCAAAGCCCCGGGCTTCTGCTCGTAATAAAGTCGCAAATGAATTACTCCGTCCCATGAGGCTCGAGCCGGTTCGTGATTTAAGTTCGCTCGAACGTTTCGCCGGTTTCATCCTGGGAAGGGACGAGAAGGAGGGAAGAGAGAGTTGCGCCCTTGGCAGGGTAAATAAATAAATACCTAAACAGTCTTCTGTAGGAGAGAAGTTAATATACTCAATTATTTTTTCTGAAAAAGATCATAACATCTGGAAATTGATATCAAATGGTGTACAATCCCTGAGAGACGATAAACTTCCACTGTATAATATTTCCACTAGAAATCTTAATAATCCCATAAATCTTCCCTGTGAATTGGGAAAATGTAACAGTTCATTGAAATACTCATTGGGAAATAATTGAAAAAATGTAATAGTTCACTGAAATATTCGTGGGTTTTTTCCTTTCTTTGGTGCTGTTGCTAACTCTGTGCATGTGTGTAAATATTCCTACTTCGTTTTAAAGACATACACAGAATAGTCCCCTGAGCGCTGCATACCATAAAAGAAAAACATGCCCTTTTGACTTATTAATCATTATTACAGAGTTCAAAATTACAGCGTCCCTAGCACATTACTGGAGGAGGCAAACAATTCTCTCGGCGTGCTTTTTGTGTCCCTACCATCGGTACAAACTTTGTGGCTCAGAACTTTTCCCCTCCTTTCTTGGAGTTATTTATTTGTTTGTTTGTTTGTTTGTTTTTCTTCTGCCGGACTCTTCCAATTCCGGTCGAGTTATCCAGGGCGAGCGAAATCCAGGGGACGGCTCGCCCATCCTGCTCACCCACTAAATTGTAATTAATTACACACACAAAAGGCTACGGCTTATTGCGATTCACCACGCGAGTGTTTTCTTTTCCAGAAGTAAAAGTAGACGAGGGTCTGAAGGCGTCTGGGCTCCGTGTAATGAATGTATGAGTAATTAACGTGGCTGGAAAGATGGAGCTTCCTCAAAAATAGCTGGAGCGGAGAAGGGACGGGGTGCGTGTGTGAGCGTGTGCCTCTGCGCACGAGAGAGGGGAGCGTTTGTGTGTTTTTTGCCTTGAATTAATTTACCCCTTTGGTTACGTTTCGAGAAGTCGGACTAAAGACAATTAAGCCCTTAGCATTTCTGTCACACTCCATTAATTACTGCAGCCCCTCCTGTCCGGAACGCTTCGTAACATATTCATCAGGTACGGCACCCGCACGGCAGCCTCCGCCTGGGAGGCAGCCTATTGTTAGCCTCCACTGCAGCCTTGCCTCTCTTCCTTATTTTACTTTTCGTCCAAGGTTGTTTGCCTCTCCTTCTAAACTGTTTTTCTAAAAATAAAAGTCAACGTAAATGTTTTAAGATTAGATTTGCGGGGAAACGGTTTAATTTTCCCCATATGTCGCCAGAGCGAATCGCGGATTAAAAAATAAAATAAAATATCTTTCCACTGAAGCTACCAAAAAAAAAAAAAAAAAAAAAAAAAGATCTAATATAAAAATGTATTCTTCCCAATGCGTTTCCCTCCTGTGGGCCATTTTACGGCCCCCAAATAAATCTTTAAGGTTTCAGGGAGGAAAAAAAAAAAGCCCACTGATGACGGAAAAACAAGTCCTGCCATGATAATGTCCTTTATTAATATTATAGATGTGTAGTGTGCTGGAAGGATCAATCATATCCATTCACAATCAGGATTAAGAGAGCCTATTTTAATGAAAATCTATTAGTCTCTCATTTGAGACACGGATGTTGCTTAAATCAATAAACAGCATAAAAGAGAATACGACGCAGGTTTCTAAATTAAAAAAAATCCCATCTATGAAATGTGTTAAGACGTCTGTAAAATCCTGAAACCCTCGATCGATACTTATAAATATTTAATGTTTTTTTTTTTTTTTTTTTTTTTAAATACACAAATTGAAAACCATTAACACTGCATCCATTCTTATTATTAAAACAAATTGTCCTTGGAATTATGTGCTGTGGAAATGGAGCCAGATTGAAAGGGCATCCTCTGAAATATGTTTACTCGCTTTCATGTAAACCAATAAAAATCTGCAGGAGTCTGTAGCATGAGCAGAAAGGTTTGATGTACAATGTCCATGATTACAGTCTCTGAATTAATCACGGGAGAGGGGGAGAGGGGGGGAGAGAGAGGGTTGGCGATGGAGAGAGAGGACTCCGTTATCTACTCAAATCTTGCTCCTCGGGTCAACGCTTATTAAAGCGTGAATTAAGACGATGATTTTTCTGTTTGCTTATTTGCCCCATTTCGCCCAAAATAAGCTGAAGCGGGGGGAGGGAGGGAGGGAGGAAATTGGTCTCGCTCTACGTCATCCCGTGAGTCAATGTACAAATGTAAATTCCTCTTATAAATATGAAATCCAATCCTTCGCCTTGGAAATGCTTAAAGCCTATGCAACGCTCCAACTCATTCACAATTATTCCTCTCGTTTAATTCGGAGAAAGCCCCCGATGGTCAAGAGGTCCCTCTGCGAGCGGAACGGAGAATAACAAAACTATTGATATTACGAGGAAAAAGATAATAATAATTAAAAAAACGCTCTTCTGTGGTACCTGGTCCGGAGCTGTTCCCCGGCAGGGCGAGGTTTCCCTGCTCACACTGCCAGCTTTATGGCCCCTCGGGCTCCTGCCCCGTGCGCTCCTGGCGCCGCTTTTCCCGCATCTCGCACCCAGGGGGGAGCCGCACGCCCGGCGCCGTGCGGGGCCCCGGGACGGCCACCGGGGGGGTGACTATGCGGGGGGGAGGGGGGGGGGGGGCGGCTTAGAGGGGGTCCTCAAACCCTTGGGGAAGGCACGGGGGTAGTTGAGGAGAGGGAGAAGGGGTGGAGGGGTGCTTCGCCCTGCGGGAGGAGATGGGGGGGGTCCTGCCTCATGTCCCGGGGAGGGATGAAGGGAGAGGGGGCTTTAGGGGCGCGGCCCCCCCGCAGGTGACCCGGGGGCCGGGCAGCCCGTGGAGATGCTGCCTGGTCCTGCAGGGGATGGGGGACGGGGAGAGGAGGGGGAGCTTGTGCCAAGCCGGGGGGGCGGGGTGCAGAGCGGGCCGGGGGCGCCGGGGAGTTGTCAGTTTTGCGACAGGGTCCCGGGAGCCCCGTGCCTGCGAGGGAACGGGGTTTGGACGGGAGCTCGCTCCCTCCCTCCCTTCTTTCCCCCTCCCTCCCTCTCTCCCTCCCTCCTCCCTCTGCCCATCCCTCCTCCCCAGCCCGTTATCAGGCGCAGCAATGAGCGCAACTCCCCGCCGGATGCGCGGCCAAAGTTTGCAGCGGGGACGGGCAGAAGCGCCCCCCACCTTTGCCCGCACCCTCACCCCCTGCCCTCTCTGGCCGCCCGGCTGCTGGCTACGAGGGGGGCCGGGGGCGCTCCCCGCACCCCCCCACTCCCCGCAGCCCCCTGGGCCGGGCCGAGCCCCTCATCCCCGCGACCCCCTCGGGGCGGCGGCCGGATCCCCGGGGAGGGTTACGATTTGCACCGCTATTTTTTTTTTAGTTCCCCCCCCCCCTTTTTTTTTTCCCCTTTCCCTTTCCGGTGCTTTGTTTCGCTTTTTTTGCTTTCGGAGCCATCTGAGGCAAGTTCCCCCCGACCCCGGGCTCCCTGCCCGGCCGGGGGCTTTGCCGTTCCCGGTGGCTGCCCTGGGGTCCAGCAGCCCCTCGAGGGCACAGGGACACGGGGGCCTTTGGGGAGTGGGGGGGCAAACGGCTCTCCCAACCGGGTGGGGAAGGAAAGTGGAACGGGGAGCGGGGGTTGTGTTGTGTTTTTTTTTTTTTTTTTTGGAGGGGGGGGGTCTTGGGTTCGCCCCGGTCCCCGGGGGCAGCAGCCCCGGGGGCGGCGGGAGGGGTCGGGGGGGAGCACGGGAGGGGGTGGGGGGTCGGGGGGTGCGAGCCCCAGCGGCTCCGAGAGGGGGGGAAGAGGGGCCGGGACTGTCTGTCTGTCCTTCCCCCGCTGGCTGGAGGAGCTGCGGAGGGGCTGAGAGAGGAGGGGGGGAGTCGATCCCGGCCGGGAAAGTTTTCCCGGCGGCGGGGTCAGTGCGTCTGGGTGTCAGTCCGTCTGTCCGTGCGTGCCCCTGTCCCCGGCCGCCCGGCCTTACACACGCTCACACGCAGGCAGGCACATGATAACACGATAGAGGCAGAAGCATCTTGTCTTTTTTTTTTTTTTTTTTTCTTTTTTTTTAAGATATACATCGCTTCCACGTCTATCGCTTGCCTTTATTATTTATGTGGTGCCGTGTGATATACATTAGAGCCTCGGATTTGATTGGCGTTTGCGATGACAAGACCTGTTTGTTAAGTTGTAAGGCTTCCTCGGCTCCCTCACTTGTTAAATGAACTCCGGAGGAAGGATGCCACCGAGACACAACAATATAATAAATGTCAGGGATATCCGCAGGGCCGAGATCAAATGATCAATCCTTGTCCCCTAGATAATCATTTTAAATTCGCACAGGGGGAGATTGATTTTTTAAAGCCCTTTATTAATTGCTTCCTCGATTATTATTTTTCCCCCTCCTCCTGTGGAGGTGTTAACTCTGGTGCTGGGGGCACCTTTGGCTTAATTAAACGTATTTTTAGGGTTTTGGCGTTCGGCTAATTTTCAGAGCAGTCGCACGCTCCCCTAAAAAAAAAGAAACAATGGCCCCTCGCTCGGGCAAGAAGCCTCCTTTGGCTGCAATTGAGAGCAGAGGGCGGCGTGATTACGGGCTCCGATTATCGCAAAGTCGAGGCGAGGAACTGCCACGGGAATGAGGAGGAAGTCAAAAGCTAAACGAATAGAGGACCAAATTCCGCCAAACGCCGAACCCGCCGCCTTACAACCCCGCGAGAAGAGGGGGAAATAAAATAGACAGAAAGTCAGCTCCGCATGCGGCTCGAGCACGGGCGGAGAGGTGCTAGGAATGCCATCGCCGTTATCTGGAGATTAATTTCAAGCAGCTATTCAGGCGCACAAAGTAATAATTCTTAATCCGGGGCTACACCAAAGCTAACGGCAGCCTAGCAAGACCAAGGCGGGGAAATTAGTGCCGAGTCCTATCTTAAATCCAGCCGGCTGTGTTTCGTTAGAAAGAAAGGGGAAAAAAAAAAAAAAAAAGGAAAAGAAAAGACAGACGATGTAATGCTCTATCTGTCGAGTACAAACTCCCGTGCTAACAAATTACTCCTGCGCTGCACGCAGCAGGGCAGCTCTCCAGCCAAAGACGCGTTTCAGACCGTGATTTCCCCCATCGGTATCTCCAGCCAACGTACGAGCAGCAAGCACGAAAACGGACCCCGCGGTGCTCCCCCGCAGCTGGCGAGCCCCCCGCCCCACGCCCCCTCCGAGCCCCCCGAACAGGACCCCGGGGGCTCCTCGCCTCTCCCTTCCCCGCAGCCCCCGGCCCCCTCCGCGCACCCAGCCCGGGCCGCCACAGGCAGCGCTTTGCAAAGAGCAATTTTTTTGGGGGGGGTCGCCGATCATTCCGACCGCTCGGTTAAGCCAAATTAGCTGAGCAGCGAAGCCGGTCGGATTTGGAGGGATCGCAACAAAACGCACGTCTGCAGCTTTTTGTTCGTTACCTTTTTATTGAACAATCATTTTCCTTTCCTCTCGGTAGCGACACACTTAATGGCAGGAGCACAGTTATTTGGTTAGCTGGGTCCGCTTTTACTCACAGTGTTGCCGCGCACAGGATGTCCTTACAGTCAATTAAGTCTTCCTCGACTTTCATTTCTGCAGCCCCTTTACGGAATGCAGACCCCGATTTTTATGTTTTGCTCCTTTTCCCCTCCCTTTTATTCCTCTCTCTCCCTCTCCCTCTCCCCCTCTTTTTTCGCTCTCGCCTCTTTGCCTCCCCAAACCGAGGTGCGGAGATGCCAAACAGTGATGAAATGAAAAGAAAGCCAATTGCTGGACTGAGGTGGGGGAGATAGCTGCTAGGAGTCCGCCTGCGACTATGGAGCAGGCAGTAATTGCTGGAGACAGGGAGAGCTGGGGGTTGGGCTGAGGTAGCCATGTATAAATAGTGTGATCTCAAATTGAAAGGCATAAATAACAGCAGGAGTGATCTAACCCTATACAGCCCATCTTCTACGTGCAAAAACAGCGTGCGGAGAGGACGGCCACATCTCCTACTGAAAACAAGTGGATCTCTGTGGATAAGATCACCGGGCAGCCATGGAAGAACTTACAGCTTTTGTATCCAAATCTTTTGACCAGAAAAGCAAAGAGAGCAGCAGCGGCAGTGGCAGCAGCAACAAGAAGGAGACGATCACGTACAGGGAAGTTTTGGAGAGTGGGTTGGCTCGCTCCAGGGAGCTTGGAAACTCTGACTCTAACCTGCAGGACATGACCGAGAGCAGCAACCACTGCCCGGTGCACCTTTTCAAAGACCACGTAGAGAGCGACAAGGACAAACTGAAGGAGTTCGCCGCGGGCAGGACGGCCGAAGGTAAGAGCGGGGCCGGCCGCCCTCCGCCCCGGCCCCCTCCCCGGCCGCCCCCGGCGCTGCGCAGCGGGTCCGAGCCCCGAGCCCGGCATTGCGGGGCTTTGCGGGCAGCCCCCCGGCCCCTGCCCTCCGTAGGCACTTAGCAGCACCCGGCCGTGCGTGTGCAAGGCGCACCCCGGCGTGCAAAAGGAGCCGCAGCCTCGGGCCTCCCCCCCCCTCCCCGCTCCCCGCCGCCCCCCGGCCCGCAGCCGGTGCGGTGCTCTGGGGGATCTCTCGCACGGGGGAAGGGGGCAGACGTTTTTAGGTTTTATTTATTTTTATTATTATTATTATTTTTTGCCGGTCCGCGCCTTTCGGGACGAGGTCTGCCTCCGCAAACCTGCTCTTCCTGCTTCCGGGAGGCTGCCTCTCCTCCTGGGGGGGAGGCCGATGTGCGGGGGGCTCCCCGCGACCCCCGTGCTCCGAGCCCCGGGCAGCAACCCGGGCCGGGCCGAGCCGAGCCGGGCCGGGCCGGGACGAGGCGGAGCCTCCCCAAAAAGGGGCCCAGGGGGCCCAGCCCGCCCCTCTCACCTGGGCCGGGGGGCGGCCCGGAGGGGCTCGGAGCGGCGGCCCCGCTGCTGGCAGGAGGGAGGTGAAATAAAAGGCGATTTTCCAGCAGGGTGGCTCAGCACCGTGCCCAGGCTCGCGGGGAAAGGGGAGCACCAAAGGGCGGGGGGGATGAGAAAGTTGAGAAAGTGTCTCCAGGCGAGTTGGACAGGTGGACCTGCCTGGGGAGCTACTGGCCAGCTCGGGGTAATAAAAAGCGGTTAATAGGTTGGGGAACAACAGCCAGCCTTTCAGCTGTTTCCTCCCGTTTGATCTTGTTTAATAATAACGTTGGGTGAACGGCGATTTAATTTACAGCCCCGACGCTTGTGCAATATCCTTCTCCCTTCCACCCCCTCCCCAAATGGAAGGACCGGGTGCGATAGCACGGTCGGGTACCCGCATTTCTGCGCAAGCCGCTTCCACGCAGCCCTGCTGCTTGCGCTGCCCGGGTCGCGGGCTTGCAGAGCGAGAGGGATCAGCGGGGAGGAATTATCCGCACGGAAGATATTTAAAAAAAAAAAAAAAAAAAAAAAAAAAAAAACAGGGTACGATCCAGGAAAAAAATAATCTTAGAAAAAAAAAAAAAAGGAGAAAAAAAAAGCGAACGAACGAAAAAAATATCTCTCTGCTACTCCCCTTTTTCTCCGTGTATCGAAATTCTGGCTTGTATGTTTAGCTAATCTAATCTATGGAGAGGGGCTGGGGGTGGGGATGGAAGGGAGGAGTTGGAAAGAACTGAGATGCTTGTGACAGTTTAAATTCATGCCAGGTTTCAGTCTAATTTCAACTGATTCCAGCGTGTGATTTCAGTCCCACCGATATGCTAGTTAATATTTTATACCTATCACGGACATGCTGTAGCCCCGTATCTCCGAAAGGAGACAGGGCTTTTGAACGCGGCTAATTTTCCCTAGGCATTTGCTGGGTTAGTCCCCTCGTCTTTTAACAGGGGTTCCCCTTACGGGAGAAGCGCGAAAAAAATGCCATTAAAAACAAGCAGCCAGCACCCCTCGGGAGGCCGGACCCGTCCCAAAGTTTTAGGCAGGCGACCGCTAGCCCGCAGCCGGGGAGCCCGGAGGAGTGGTTACTGTCGGGGACAGTTTGCATTTCAGAAGTCAACACGAGCTTAGTCATATGAATTTCGGAATGCCTCCGATTATATAGGCTTAGATATACGTGCATGCGCAGAGATGTGTGTAGATAAAACACGTATGCATGTGGTGAGGAGGGAGAACGAGACTGAAATCGGCACCGTCTGCGGATGCGGCTGTCCCGGCCCGCGGAGGGGAAGCGGGACAAAATCCCGGGACCCCGCCGGTGCCCTGCTCCCGTTCCGCTAACCGGGCTGAACGGGGGCAGTGCTTTAGGCCGCTGGGCAAAGTAGGGAGGAAGGAAACGAAAGCAAGACGCCCCCAAAAGCACACGCTTAGGCAAGAAAGGGAAATCGCTTTCCCTCACTGGCACCCCAGTCCTGCTCCCCTCTGTCCCGGACACTCATGCCCAGGCGGCTGTCCTCATCTCCATCCATCCCCGAGCCCCCCATTAGGGCTGGGGGTGTTTGGAGGGGTTGGAGGCACCCTCGGTCCTTGAGCCCGCTGCCCCCCGACGGGCCGTGCGGCTGCTGGGTGCTTGGACCCGGGGGAAAGGGGTGATAACGGGAAGGGGGACGGGAGAGGACGCTCTCGGTCCCAGGCCCACGGAAAGTTTATTGTACGAGGCAAACATTTTCAGCCCAGCTTCACCATGACCCCAGCGGGGAGCTTCTTACACAACCTTGTTTATTTCGAGAGAAAACAGCAGCGGAGAAACCCCCTTCCCCCGCCACGGGGTACCGGCGGTTCTCCTGACAGCCCCTTCCCCGGCCTGTCCCTGCAAGCAACATAAAGTGAAAATAATAATAATTATAATAATAATATCTACATTTTTATTTTATTTTATTATATTATATTTTTTTTTTCTGCCGGGGAACCGGCCGTGCTAAGCCCGACCCGGTGCTCCCCGGCCCTGCCCCGACGGCGCGGCCCGGCTCCGGGCTGCCCGGGCCCCCGGTGCCCAGCGGTGCCCCCACGGGCTGAGCTGAATTTGGGGAAGCGGTGGGGGGGGGGAGCGGCCGTGTGCTGCGAGAGAAACTTGGGAGCGGTGCTGCGGGGAGGCTCAGTGTCGTTTTCCCCTTCCCCCTCCCGGCAGGGATCTACGAGTGCAAAGAGAAGAGGGAAGACGTGAAGTCAGAAGATGAAGATGGACAGACCAAGCTCAAACAAAGGAGAAGCAGAACCAATTTCACACTAGAGCAGCTGAATGAGCTGGAAAGACTTTTTGATGAGACTCACTATCCGGATGCCTTCATGAGGGAGGAACTAAGCCAGAGGCTGGGACTGTCTGAAGCTAGGGTTCAGGTAAGAGAAAGGCTCTGTTCCTGGAAACGTCCTCACCTCACCTCCTCCCTGCCAGCGGATCCTAGCGCAGTGCCCCGTTTCATCCCAAGCGGGGAGGTGAAGGCAGAGACGACACGTGTGATGGGGAAGCTGTTTGCGATGCCGGTGTACCTGTCCTGCCACACAATAAGGCTGCTCCGAGGGCGTCTGCCCGGTCCTTGCAATGCCTAGGAAGGTGGTTTGATTTTTATTTTCGGGGTGGTGGTGATGACGAGTCTCTAACAACTGTGCGATTTGCCTTTTTAAATTTTATTTTATTTATTATCGTATTTTTCCTTGCAAACGTGTCATTAACTCTCCCTTAATCCTCATTTCTTCTCGCCTTTCATTTTATGGAGCCGTTTGTATAAAAAAAAAAGGGGGGGGGGTGCAGAAAACAATCGCCGTGCATAAGGCTAGACGGTTCGGGTGCTCGGGGACGGGATTAGCCAGAGCCGGGGGAAAGGTGCCCCCTCTGCTTCGCACAGCAAGCGTATGAATGCATGGCACCCCATCTGCCGGAGTCTCCCCCCGGCCCTCCCATCCCGCTTCAGATGCAGCTAAATACCAATTAGCCTTCTAAACCCTGAAAATAGGTCCGGCTTGCTGTATTTCTGGGGCCATCGGAGCCGTCTGCTTCGGTGGCTTCGCATCGATTGTTTTTAAACTCGATTTGCGGTTTGCTGCAGGGGGAAAATACACCCCCTCCCCAAACCTGAAGCCAACTAGGGAACACATCCCCAAAACAGATGTCTCATAAAACAAACAAACAAAATAACCCAACACCCTAGAAATAATTATTATAATCAACCTGTGGCTCTCTGAGCAGGCCCGCAGAGCAGGAGAAACCTGCAGGAACCCCCTTGCTGGGTTAGGACTCGATGCTTGGCCTCAGAGACCCCAAAGCAAACCAAAATCCAGCCAGAAAAAGAAGTCACCAAAGACCAAAGCAGCCTGGAGGCGATGGATGCGTGTGCACAGTTGACGCCTGGGCGCCTGCGTGCCCATAGGTGCCCATAGGTGCCCGTGGGGGCATCGCCGGCCGCACCCCGCCTCCCGTAGGGTCCCCGCGGTACTTTTGGAAGGCAGCCGGTGCTCCCCGATCCTGGCGGGCAGAGGAGGGGGGCGAGGGGCTGCTTCTTCCCGTGAGAGCCACGGGGGGAAGCCGAGGGGCAGGAGACGACTCCTCCGGACCCCTCAGCACGCCTCCGTCTGAGCGAGTGAGCGAGCGAGCAGCTCGCTCCAAACAGCTGCCTCCCGGAGGCATTTCCCGAAATAAATAACGTAGCCGGGTTGTTTTCTTTCTTCTTCGTCTTCTTTTTTATTATTTTACTTTTTAAAGGCTATTTTCAGCTCCTGCCTCTCTCGGTATAAGCGAGCAGGGTAGGGGATGGTGCCGGGCACTCGCCTTAGAGAGGGATGCTGGCAGGGGATATTGCAGGGGTTCAGAGTGCTGCTGGCCTGCACTCTCCCGGAAGATTGATCTAAGCACACCATATAAATTAATGAAAAGATTAAACTTTTGCTGAAGGGGACATCAACTCTTATGTCATCTTCCCAGATCTTCTTACTTGGGCTCTGTAATATCTTTCCAAGGCCTTGATGTACTGTTTCTATAAAAATAAATTACTTGTAATTGAATTCTGCACTCTTTCTTTCAAGTACTTTATTACTGAGCAGCACCTTAACAGGATGTTCATAGTTGCAGGAAAATTGGTGCTTCAAGTGCTTACAGATCTCAAAACAGCACACCAAAAAAAGAGAGAGAGAGAAAAGCGCTACTGATTCCAGTGGAGAATATGAGCGAGACAAATATCATCTAGACAAATATCATCTATATAATCATCTTACAAAAGAGGTTTGCACAAATGAAAATACTAGAAATAAAAGAAACATCAAGAGGGAAAAGAGGAGAAATAGATAATTAATTAGGAAATAAACTGAGAGCTTGAGATCCATGAAGAAATGGAAATGGAAAAAAAAGCAGAAGGGGAGGGAAAAAAGAGGAAGATTTTTTTTTTTAATACTTTCAGAATTGTTCCCTAATTCCTATCTGAAGCGCTTGTCCCTTGCTGTTAAAGGATATAGTTTCAATTTAGTGTGGAAATTTGCTGTAAATAAATTGAAGCTCCTATGGTAGCTAGTCCTTATTAACCTTTTATTTTTAGTGTTGTACTGGAAACTCATATCACCCAGCTGTCAGGGTTATAATTGAAAGTTATGAGACCATAGTGAGGAGCAGGCAGTAATTCAATTACAACAAATATCTTTGGGTTTATGGTGCAGGGCTAAATTAAATGTCATTATTCACTGTCTCTAATGGAAATCAAAAGGAAATCAGATTAGAGCATTTGTGAAAGAAATCACTGAGTGATCCTTAATGAAGAAATAACTGTCTAAAACAGTGTACTGTGCTTTACTTAGCATATTCATGACTAATTGGAATTGATCGTGAATCACACCAAGCCTGATTTATTATCGCTTAACGCAGTGGCTAATTCATCACTTTTATTCCTCATAACCTTATTTTTTCATAGCTAAAGGGAAAGGGCACTTCGTTTTCCAGATTTAAATATAATTTCTGTTTGAAAGATGTTCTGATTTGCAAGAGAAGTTGTTTAAACGCTGCTTAAATTCCTCCTGACAATTTATACTCCTTTGGAGAGGGAGAGAGAGAGCAAGGGGGGCTGGAGGGGGTGGCGTGCGGGGGGAAACACACACGAGGAGATTTCCTGCAAGGATTTACAACTGTAAAAAAAAAAATGCATTATTGTCGCAACCGCCCGATGATATTTTGCGTGCTTATCTAAAAATCCCCAGCAGCCCGACTTAAAGGCAGCGACGCTGCCGGTGCGCTGCGGCACGAGACGCAGCCGGTGCGGTGCGTGTCAGGATGCGGAGGGGGCAGCCAGGGCTGCGGCGGCAGATGCAGGCTTGTCGCGGGGGGGGCTGTGTCGGCGACAGGCGACAGCGGACAGTCCGCAGCGCCCCGCAGCGCCCCGCAGCCGCCCGATCTCCCCGGGCCACCCCGGGCAGGAAAAATGGTGCTGGAAATCAGAGAAGGCCAATTCCTACTTAAGAAAATCACTGAGGTACCCGAGGTAATTAATGCCTTTGGAAGCCTTTCTTTGCACTAATTACTCCGTTGTAAATGACCATCATTAAGGCAATTGAAGAAAGCTTGAAGGGAAAATTTGATGTAGGAAGTGCAGTTAGTATTAATTAACCGTATGATCTCTTGGCAAGTGCGAGAACATCAAAGGTGGAAGGTGTTTACTTAGCTCCAAGATTTTATCAGCCGTGAAAGTCAATGTTTGTCCACAAGCGGTGGCTTTGGTGTGCGGATCAGGGGCCGCGCAACATTTCGGTCCGTGCCTCTGACGGTCCCCTTGGGGAGAGTCGCTAAACCGAGCACCTCGGGAAAGTGACCAACATCAGAAATGCCCTCGGAAAAGTCGCGGTGGCGACTGGAGGTCCTGCGCTTTTTCGAGTCAGGGAGCCCAGAATTAGGGCAGGGTTACTGGTTTGCAGGCGTTTCTCGGGCAGGGGCATACGTACTTCACTGAATCTCTGTCCGGGAGGACGTTGCTCTTCTTTGCTACAGAAGCGAGGTTTCTTTCACTCTAACGTTTTGGGGAACGGGAGTGACTCAGCCCCTTTGTTCAGCTCGGTGTCTCGCATCTACTCTGAGGTCTCGGGCATTCCCACGCCCGGCCCCGTCTTTTAGGGGCCAGACCCCACGCTGGCTGTTGCCTGGACGCTGAGGTGCAATGGGATCGGATACCGTGTCGCCCGTGGGCTTGGAGTGGGAAGATTTAGGGATCTGCCAGCGCAGCCCCCTGCTCCGGGCAGGGGGCGCAGGGACAGCCGCAGCTCTCCCCGGCTCCTGTCAGCCTGGCCCGGGGGGGGCTCAGTGCGAAGCCCCTGGGTCCCCAAACTGCGAGGCAGCTTCTCTCCTCCTGGATTCTCCCCCCAAAAGCGTGACCCCCACCCCGCAGGCAGAGGGGCTGCCCCCCGGGCTGCACTGTGCCCCCGGGGACGGAGCTGAGCGGAGCTGCGCGGAGCCTCCCGGCCCGGCTCGGCTCCCCCCTCCGGCCCCGAAGCTAATCCGCTTTCTTAGCAGCTGCCCCAGTCTACCTCCAATTTCTTTTCTTTTCTTTTTTTTTTTTTTTTTTTGGTTTTGTTTTCCTTTTCTTTTTACAGGTGTGGTTCCAGAACAGGAGAGCAAAGTGCCGAAAGCAGGAAAACCAGATGCACAAAGGTGGGCAGGGGGCGCGGGCCAGCAGGGGGGCGGCGGGCACGGACCTCGGGGCACCCTTATTGCTCACCCGGCTCCGTCTCTCCCCGCAGGTGTGATCCTGGGGACCGCCAGCCATTTAGACGCCTGCAGAGTGGCCCCGTACGTGAATATGGGAGCCCTGAGGATGCCTTTCCAACAGGTAGTTAGCTCCGCTTCTCTTTCCCTCTCCCCTCCACCTCCCCCCCCTCCCGGCGAGCTCCGACCCCCTTTTCGTTTGCACGGGAGGAAGCCGGACACGTTTACAAGTGCCGTTTATACACAAGTTGGCACGTTTTAAAAACAGCCCGTAAAAAAACTTGGCGAAGGAGCCCCCGCCCGGCTGCCGGCGGCTCAGCGCCCCTCGGGCCCCGGGGAGGGGGCTCTGAGACGCCCCGCGGGGGCACAGGGGGGCGAGGGGGGCTTGCGTGTGGGGGAAACCCGGCCCCTGGCAGCCGGTTCTTGTCGCTGCTCCCCCCTCTTCTTCCTTTTTTTTTTTTTTTGGTCAATTAATCGGGGAATCGATTTTCCCGGCCCGAAGGGACCCTCCGCCACCTACTCCTTCTCGGAGACACGTGGAGCTGACAGATTAATTGTATTGATTTTTAAAAGACATATTTGGACCAAAATAATTAAATACATAAATAAACTTCCCCCCCACACACCCCTCCACACCCCCCAAACTCCCCGGAGCTGAAATCTCTCAGTCAACCCAGCGTGTTTGCTCAGGTCGAGGGCTCTCCAAAGCAAACACCGCCCTGGCAGAAAGGCGGCGAGTTTTTTAAGCTGGGTTTAAAACAAACAGAAGGAAAAAGGACAGAAAAAAGAGAAAGAAAAGAAGAAAAGGGAGGGGGGGGGGGGAGCAATAAGTTGTGTAGCAGTTGCAGCGCGGGTTTGTCCTTCGATTCGCGGTGCCATGGCGGGGTTGTGGAGTGGGTTTATCCTTTGACTTGCGGTGTCCGGGCGGGGCGTGGGGTGGGCTTGTCCCTGGATGTGCCGTGCCGTGCCGTGACGCCGTGTCTCTCCTGCTGCCCAGGTCCAGGCGCAGCTGCAGCTGGAGGGGGTGGCCCACGCACACCCGCACCTGCACCCGCACCTGGCGGCCCACGCGCCCTACCTGATGTTCCCGCCGCCGCCCTTCGGGCTGCCCATCGCCTCCCTGGCCGAGTCCGCCTCCGCCGCCGCCGTGGTGGCCGCCGCCGCCAAGAGCAACAGCAAGAACTCCAGCATCGCCGACCTGCGGCTCAAGGCCCGCAAGCACGCCGAGGCCCTGGGGCTCTGACACGCTTCGGCCCCGGCCCCCCCCCCCGCTCACACACACACACACACACACACACACACACACAGCCCCTTACTCGACCCCCCACACCCCTCCCATCGCCCCCTACCCCGGGCCGCCTCGCCTCCACCTCTCAGTGTTTTTTAATTTTTATTTTTTTTTTGTCCTCTTTGATTTGATTTGTTTCTTTTTGGTTTATTTCCCCTCGCTTTTTTTTTTTTTTTTTTTGATTTTTTTTTCCCAGTACTTTCCGGCAGCCTTCTCCCGCTGCTCTCCCCTCGCCTCATCCCGCCTAGCAGAGACTTCGTGGCCGGGGGGAGCCGGGGCGAAGACGGCGACCGTTGGAGGCCGTTGGTTGCCGTTGGGAGGCGTTGGCGGCCGTTGGTTGCCGTTGGCGGCCGTTAGCAGCCGTTGGGAGCCGTTGGTGGCCGTTGGCGCGTGGGGAAACTCTCCCGGCCCCGGGTCCCCGGGCACACTCACACACACGCACGCACACACACACAAACACAAACCAGAGACTTTGAAGAGGAGAAAGTAGGTGGGAGGACAGACAGACAGACAGACAGAGAGGAGGGAAAGAGGAGAGAGAAAAACAAAACACCGCCACCACCACCACAACAGAGAAGGAAACGATCTCTAAATTATGTTAATCTGTGAACATTGGGGACCTTTGGATATTTTTTTTTTGACCCTGGCAAAAGTGATCGCTCCAGCGTAACGTCATCCGCTGCTGTCAGTTTTGCTACCTTGTGCATGTGTCTAACTAAACACGTTTTGAGGATCAAAAGTATATTAGAACAAAACTAAACAAAACAAATAATAATAATAATAAATAATAAATCCTTGGGGCTGGTCTCCATTAAAGATGACATTTCTTTGTTGCCAACAGTATTATTTCACTGCCATGAATCTCTTCCATCACTGAGGAGCTGCTGCTGCAGAACTGGTTTGAATTTAAATGTGGAATTTCAGATCTGAGGCAAGGCAGTTTTTTTCCTTTCTTTCCTATAAAAAAAACAGCAATAACAGAAAAATATGTGTCTCAAATGGCTATGTCCTTTGAAAGGAAAAAAAAAAAGAGAGAGAGACTAGAATTTACTAATCTTTAATAATAACTTGAAAGATGGGAACACTAAGAAATGCACCTGTTTTGCCAGAATCACCTGAACTCAAAGAGATGTGTTGTGCCATAGAAACAGGTCAATTTTTCTATTTTTCTTTTTTCCAAATGTCTGGATCATTGAATTGAAATCTTGCTGTTTTACAGGATGTAGAAAGAATGACTTATACAACAAAGATGGACATATGGTTTTAAGGCATAATACTGATGCAGTGTTAATTTTAGTGAAATGCAATTAAGTGCAGTAAAGTGCAATACTGTAAATATTATAGATTAAAAAGAAATAGCCGTACTTATTCTGTTAATAACCGATTCTGCAAGAACCATAACTTAAGTCCTTTATGCTCAGACTGGTGCATTGCAGTTCTTTGCCAAAATGACGGTCTGAGTCCTCTATGGATGGATAAAGTTATATGTATCACGTATGGGAAAAAGTAGATGCCATGATTTCTAGTTGAGTCAACGTGCCATATTTCTGGGAAGTAAGCTGAAAAGTCTGTATGACATTTTTTTTTTGCAATCATTTAAAAAGTAAAGAGAAAAAAACACACAAACAACAACCCACAGAAGTGTTTTGTAGAGGTGGACAAGTTTGATATTTGGCCATTTTAAATTTTGCCTGTGATTTAGTTACCAAGTCTAAAGGTAATGCTTAAACAAACTATTATAAATGCAGAAATGATGGGGACGATGAAAATCCTTTAAATTTTGTTACCAAAGTGTCTGGGTTTATTGGCCCTCTCTCTTTCCTCCATATTTCTACTTTTTATGCTGTTCACCTCTAATGAGTTTATTATAATTTTTTTTTTTTTTTTTTTTTTTTTTTTTTGGGGGGGGAGTAGTGAGGGGAAAGAGGAAGGTGCAAATGTTGGTCTTTTCTACATCTAACAAGACGGCTATTTGTTGCCTTTGCTATCAAGGCCTGCATTCATGGAAGGTTATCCTCTCAACAGTACTATTAAGCATGCTTTTTATGTCTCTTTTAACAAATCGCTACTAGTTTTGGCTTTTGCTGATGTTTATCGAATCCAAATATTACTGTAGGACAAAAAATCAAACTGTAGAAAAATTTTAGACACTTGTCTCTTTTTTTTTTTTTTTTCTCTTTCAAGTTTTGATATTTTCTAGCAAGCAAAATTTCTGAAATGTCAAGGTTGTGCCATTTCCCTTCTATTTATGATGTGAGAAGTAGTTATATTTTGGATTAACAAGAGCTGAGAATTGTTACCTGTCTTTTCTACCTCTCTGTGAAAGCCCTGTACCTTTTTAAACTAAGGCCAATATATTAAGATAGTATTACTTGTTGCTGAGAACTATGGACAAAAATCTCAAGCAATTAACATTTTCTTATTGAAAGAAAGCATTACCTAGAAAGGAAAACATTATTCATGATGATGTATGATTTTGTGGCTAAAGTAAGAAATATTCAGAATGGTTCCAGCACTTCTAACGTGCACATATTAAAAATGATAAACATTAACATAGAGATGTTTTAGGCTACCAGAAGTAATTTGTTGTGCTCAATACCTACAGCCACTGAAGGAGAATTTGATACAAATTGTTCAATACTGAAGGCAAGGGAGTTTTTGATTCGGTGATATGCTAGTTATCTCTACCTGTGATCCAACTATTCCCCTTTCAAGTCCTCTTGATAGTTTGTGAGGGGCTTGTGTTATTCTTCAGTCCCGTGCAGGAATTTCACAAACCAGTGGGTTTCAACCCTAAATAATTCTACAGGATGAACTTATTTGACGTGATAGGTTTGGGGTCTGAATTTTTTTTTGGATGTTTTCAAATGAGGCTGCCCAACGCTCCCGATCTCACAACATTGCAGGATGCATGTGCTGTATACATCCCTCTCACATTGGCAGGTATAACTGCTCCACTATTGCTATTTTACTAGGTACCGACACAGCAAAAGTGGTTTTAGGTTTCTCTCAGAAATTTTAATGCATATTTTCTTTCTTGTATTCAAAAAACATTGGTAATACAAATGCAGTTCCCTGCTAGCTTAAAATAAGGATGGTAGTGTAGCATACTTATTTACAGAAAGAAAAATTTTTACAGAATGAAACATTTTTACAGTTTCTCTGGATTACTAGGACCTTTTAATGGCTGTCCCAAGGGCAGTCTTGCTCTCCATAGCAGAAGGGAGGAAGATGGCAAGAGTTATCAGTTTATCCTGTTTTGAAGGAGGTACCATAGATCGTCCTGGGGAAAGGGTCTGGACATCGCTGAGAATCTGCCAAGGTACTTTGTGCTGCTCTTGCATTTCATTTAACATGAAAGGAAATTGAAAGGTGCACTGAGCAAGGGCTGTAGCCAAAACCGGTTCTGCTTTGTTTATTTCTAGAATGGGTCAGTTGCATCAGTGGTCGTATAAAAACTTTGCCTTGCTTTGGATGGCTTCTTCTTGCCATCCTCATGTTACTGGAAAGAAATGAGGAGTCCTACTTGTGCTACAGTGTTATGGGCTGTACTTTTCACTGAGTGCAAGTCACTGTGGCTCTGTTTGCCCTGTGGAGCTCCAGTGATCCATACGAACTGAGAATCTGGACTGAAGTGTCTACTCTGTCACAGTTATCATGTGTTCTTTCCTTTGCCCCCTTTTTTTTTTTTTAATAATTATTATTTTTTCTTCAGGAGATTGAAGATAAGATAGCCAGGGTCCCAAGGTGCTTATTAAAGTTTAAAGTATTGTAACTGCGTTAGATTTTTAAGCATGTCAAACCTCATTTATGGTCCGTCATCATCCAACAGGATCTTTGCATTATCTTTCATGGAGAAACATGAGTTTTCCAAGACCATGAAAACAGCAGGCACTGGGCAGAATTCCTTTGGAGCAGGCCTTTGTTTAATGTGTGTGGATTGCTAAAGAATCTTCCTCAAATGTTTGGTCCGGTATTTTGAAAAAATAACTTGAATGATTGCCAAATGAATAATGCTGTTTACAAACAAGCCTATAGAAAAAGCTTTGTGCATTACATGGGTCCTTTTATAATGAAAAAAAAAACACCATCCTATGATCTTTTTTTTTGAACTGTCAAATAAGCTTAAGTATTTCATCCATTTGTATCAAAAGAGAAAGTAGACTCCATGGTTCATTTTTATTGACTTGGAAATGTGTGAAAAAAATTATACTGGATTTTTTTTTTTTTTGCTTAGTAGGGTCATATAGATGTAGTGACATTTTGGTTAATATCATAATACTTAGCACTTATATAATGTTTATTTGCAAAGCACTGTATAAATGTTTATTATTTAATCTCACCCATTATGAAGTAGGTAAGAATTATTATCCCCATTTTTGTAGAAATTAAGGTATATAAATCAAAGACCAGTTTCCATCACCCATAGACAGCACCGAGTATTTTGACTTGTGATTTTGTAATGTAGCAGCATCCCCCAGATCATAATCTGAGAAAAAGTTCATGGTGCCAGTCACCTTTCAAAACCGTGAGTAGCAGAGGCGCAGCTCCAAGGCATTTGAACACCATACCTGACTTTATCAGAAGTCTGAAAGGGAACATTGAGTATGATTTATAGTGGCAGTGTGTTCTCCACAGAACAGAAGTTACTGCCTGATCCTCTGACCTTGGACATCAGTGGGAGTTTTGTTTGTGACTCAGCGGGGCCAAGTTGTGACAGTGCTAAAGCTAGAGCTGAAAATCAGAATTCCCAACAGCATGCACAAATTGCTAGAAAACCCCAAATTTCCAGCTTCCCTTACCATAAATTTTTCAAAAAGACCAACTGTACTGATGTCAATTCTTTGCATGCTTTACCTGCTATATCTTTTAGTCCTGTGTTTGCCTATAAAATAATAATAAGACATGATTTGGATTGACATAACATTGACATGTTGGGACTGTTGACTCAAATACAGTAGTAGTACTGTAGTCCTACAGAAATTCAGATCTCTAAGGCAAGTGCAGGTTATGATTTTTTTTTTTTTTTTTTTTTTAGTGACAAAAATATGCATGCTTACTGCTCTTTTAAATGTGTTAGGCAAAATAAATTGTTTATTTGTTTTCAAACAGATTTTTTTTTTGAGACATTCTTTGGCATTCTTTGGCAGGCTTTTTACCCCTTCAGTTTGAGAACAAATTTTGAAGTATGGAAAAGATAGATTACAAGTCTTTCTTAGAAATGTGTTTATTTTTGTAATGTCTAACATCTAATGATTCAGGTGACATCCTTGGAATTGCTAATGGTACTCAACTCTATAAATTGCACACAACCAATATGGTTGGAAATTTTGTTGTGTTTAAGAAGGATTATCAAAGAGTCCCACTTCTCATCTGTGAGCAGCCTACTGACCCCACTGTGGTGTTTTTTCCCCCTGATATGTCAGAGTTCCCATGGTTAGCAAGTTTCAAAAGAGCTGTGGCTAACATGGTCACTTGAAAACTTCTACTGGTTGCAGTAAGATTTGGTAGACCTGGAGAAGGCCTGGTATTGGAAACAGTAAAAAGAAATGCGGTGTGCTGCAGAGTGTGATCTCTCCTTAAGAGAATAATTGAGCCTTTTGCTTTATGACTCATGCTGTTTGTAAAATTACATCTCTAAGCTGCATCTTCTTTAAAAGGTGCACCATGGGTCTTATTGATGTAACCCAGTGGCTGTTATTATATTGGTTATTTTTGTTAATTGGCCTTTCTAGCTAGATCAGTGAAAGGCCATAGGCTTTGGCGTTTGAGGCATTCTTCAAAAGGGGTATGATACCAGGTATACCTCAAATTTTGTTTGTCTGTTAGACAGATTTGATGCTAACAGTTGGTGCCTAATTTTAGTAAATCAGCCTAGAAATTTGCTGATTTCCAATAAACAATTGAAACTTGATGCAGTTCATACACCTTATATTGAAAATTGATATTTAACTAAAATCAGTTGAAGAATGTAGAAAATATCAGATTTTGAAGCTGAAGATATTTATTGAAAGGCAATACTTTCATGAATCTAGGCTTATGGTATGTATTAATTACATCAAAGACAGGCAAATATCTCTGTTCCTTTGTATTAATGTATGTGGATGTTTTATTTATTGTTTTGTTTGAAAATTTCTAAATGTGTATTATTTTAATTATGTTGAGTGTAAATTTGACAATGCTTTGCATTTATTTTTATATTTTTTAAACCTGTTGCTTTTGCGAAACTATGAGCAGCCAGTGAAATTTGCAGTACCATTGCGTTGTTTTGGTTGTGTACACATAGTGTGTCTGAGTTTACAGACATTTCAGGGATTACTAAAATGAAAAAAAGTATTCCAAAACCAACTCGTCTTAAAAGTTTGTACCCCTTTGCTATTGTGGAAGAGAAAAACAAACAAACAAACAACTTTTTAAGGTTTCAGTTATGCCAGCATGCTCCTACATGAATTCACCAGACATGTTGAGTTCCAGTTTCAGAGTGTATTATGTTGAATCACATGATATGAATGTACATCTTGTAAAAGTGAGATATGAATAAACTTATAAATATTTGTAATCATGTGTTAAAGAATACCCCAAAAATATTACCAAATGGTCTATAAGTACTAAGGTATTTTCCCCTGTTAAAGCAGAACTTTTCTGTATTTAACACTTTAATGCTTTTTATTTATTTATTTATTTTTAAACATCATACTCCCTTTCTTCTTGCAAGGAATGAATGCAGTGCATTTTAATCTGTAGTTGTAGTTCTTACAGATCTATCACTGGCTCCAAAGTTAGTATTACAGAGCAAGTTATAGCTTAGTGAAGATTAATGAGAACCTAGACTCTTGCATCCCATCTATGAATAATTATTTTATTTTATTTTATTTTATTTTATTTTATTTTATTTTATTTTATTTTATTTTATTTTATTTTATTTTATTTTATTTTATTTTATTGATTGCTAAATTGTCCTTAGCATCAACTGAAATAAAGGACTCCACATATTGAACTATTCTACAGATTGAAATTGATGGGTATGATCTGTTGTCTGCTCAAATGAATAGGAGAGGCATCAGATCATGCCCTTATATGTAAAGCAATTAAGGAATTTTTCCATGTCCCTGATTATCAGTACATTAGATATAATTTTCTCCTATAGTTTTAATCTTTACAGTAGTGAACTGTTTTTTTTTTTTTTTTTTTTTTTTTTTTTTTTTTTTTTTTTCTGGTGTTGAAAAGGATACCTAAGAAATTCTTCTGTTCCCATGCATAGTGTTTTTTCATCAATGGCAAAAGCAAACTGGGTTTGTGGAAATTTGTTAGGGTCTGTGGGTCAGGTTCCAACCTTGAGATCTAGTCACGAACATTAGTGTAGACTTGTCTTGTTCGAAGGCCATCTTGTCTGACACATATGTTGCATTTAAACTTCATCAGCCTTGCATGAGGGGCAGCTCCCTGTCTCAGACATTCCCGCAGATCCTCCCAGCAAGTCCTTTTCTTGTCTGCAGCTGGCTGTATGAACTGAAGTAAGAATTTGTACCTGGCTTTTCTATCCCCACATTTTCTGCAAGTATTTACACCAGCCGGAGGATCTGAACTGGCACCTAACTGGAAAGCGATTGGTACAATATTCCCACATCATGATTACTGTTTCTCTCTAATCCAACACCACAAACTGACATCCTGTTTTTCCTGTCATTAACTATGTAAGAGACAGGCTATTATAAGAAAGTTAATCCTTCCTTTCTGTCTCTTAAAGGTACGTGGGCAGTGAATGCTTGTCAGTAGCATGTACTGCAAGAGCAATCAGAAAAAATATAAAGTGATAACAGCATGTGCTGAAAGATTAGCTTCACCAGAAGACCAATAGCAATATAAAATAAATGTTTAAGCACTTTTTTTTTTTTTTTTTTGTATACTCGTTTTTAGTTCAGATTTTGAAGAGAGAGAAATTATTTTAGCAATTAGTTTTTATGGAGAATTTTTTTCCTTCTTAATTTTTGTTAATAAGCGTGCTTTTCAATGTTCAATTCATTTCTGAATTCACTGAAATTTCTGGGGGAGGTTTCTTCTCTCCTGTCTTTGGGTATATATATTTTTTTTCTTTGCATGAAAATTTATTTTTAATTAAAAAAGTAAACAAAACAAAACGTTATTACCATCAGCATTTTTGGCTACTGTCTCTAGTTCTCTCTGTAGGATCAAAATTGAATTGGATAAGAATAAACACAGTAAGAAAATAAATGCCTTATGAATTGTCAGTAAAATTTTCCTTTCTTTCTTGAGTAGCTTCTCATTTAGACTGTTACTTTTTGTGTTGCATACATCTGAAAAGAAAATTATGAGGAGCTGCACAGGAAACTGGACTGAGTATCTGTAGGCATGAATACCCATGAACTGTGGAAAATTTACCAGTATTTGTGGTTCAGTCCTATGCTGCCTGCATATCTAAAACTCCAGTTAAAGTTAAAAAGAAACCTATATACTCAAGTCTGCAGAGGCAGCTACAGAAAGACAGATCTAAACTCATGGGCCACATGTAAATGACTAGCAATTGCACAACAAAACAAAAGGAAGCATATGTAATTTCATTTCCCCAAATCGAATACTCAGACTTTGTTAACAATATGATTAAGAGTAATGACACTAGTCTTACATTTAATTGCTGGTTTATAATTTCTACCAATAGGATGTAAAAATACAAGGTCAGAAAGCTGGATCCAAAGAAGGGTCTTTATGTCTCACACTAAAGTTAGATTTCAGAGGAATTTAAGCCCTTAGTTCCAAAACCTTAACACAGGACTCTTGGCTGCTTCTCAAACTCTATTGAAGGCTGGGGGTTGCAGGTCCTCTACTTTCACACATTAAATTTCTCCATGAGCCTAATGTTCTGCTTTTGTGCGTGCCTGGCACCTGTCAGATCTCTGCGGCTGGGAAGCTTTCTCTTCTGTTAGACTGACTGAATTACAGAAGCTGGGCATCTCCTTCATCTTGCTTAACTTCAGATATTTCCAGTGCAGTCATCCACAGCAGAACTTGTCAGTGGAAACAGACACTTTTAGCAAATAGGTGAGTGTATTAAGGATGAACTTTAGAAGCAGCCTGGCTCAGATGTAGCCATCTACCCTGTAGACACCTCTCTTTGGACAGAAAAATTCCATGGCAGGTGTCTTCCACATGCTTCCTTTATGTGTCTTCCACTGTGGAAATGATGTTCCACCACTTGGGTTTCTTCAGAGAAGATTTCCTTTTACACAACAACTCAGTAGCTATTAGATTCACCTAGCAATCTATGATTTGGGTTTTCCTGGTTTCTTTTATCTGAATAGATGGGGTAAATGAAAAGCTAGAGCTCTTGATACTGGAGAAATACTTTACAAGACAAACTAGACAGGGATCTGTTGGGAAAATGTTGACTGTAGCTATGCCATTTAGATAGCGTAACAAGCAAATGCTATGATTTCAGCTCTAGCTGGTTTTGCTAGTATTTTTTTTTCTTTTCCCTGATATAATAGTCAACCAAAGCACAAATTGATTTTCTACAGGTACTTGGGAAAAAGAACTTTTATAGTTTTCCCTAGGTGTGGCTCAATATGATAAGGTTTGAATATTTCCTAAATATATCAGCTTTACACAGCAAAGTTCCTAGATTTCATGAAGTTTTCAATTTTCCTCTCTTCCTGGTTGTAAAAAGACCTCTTGAGGGGAGTAATATAGATGTACATATACATATAAACATTGTTAAACAAATCCATCAAAGCCTGACAGAATTTCAGGTACCACATATACAGACTTAGGTCTTCAGTGAAGCAATCTCATATGGTTCCATCTTATGTTATCATATGATTTTTTACCACAAGACCGTTGTCTTAGTTGGTACATGAAGTAAGCTGTGCTCAAGGACTGAGTCAAGACTGTGAAGAGAATGAACGTTTTTTGTAGGATTGCGTCTCACTTGCTTGATGTACCTGTAGGTGTCCATATGTAAGAGAGGGCAACACACTGCAAAAAAAGTAAGTTTGGCTTTGTCACTAACACAGTTAATGATCATGCAGGAGAAGCAGATCTATCCAGCTACAGGCTGATACTACTAGATACTTCAAAGGTAGTAAGGCATTTTCAGGATATCCTTTAAGGTGTGCTTTTTGTGTTTTGGTGGTTAAAGTCACAAGACCGGGAGTCTTATGTACCGAAATGCTCAGTTTTGTCTGTCACAACTTTAATTATCAGAGGCTTGGGACTCTGAGGAAGAGAGAAGCATTATGTAGCAGTGTAGATTTGTTCAGTCAATGTACCGTTGACTTATTAGGTAGGTCATTATGTCTTTCTGCTTCATTCTATGAAATGGGTTTAATGACAGTTTCCTAGAGTGTGCATAGGAGTGACACTCTCCTAGTGTGTACATAGAGGGATTGTGACCATAAATTCATTAATCTTTATAGTACATCGATATACTAGATTTGCAAGCATCAGCACAAAACCCATGAGACAAGAAGAAACTCTGTATTCAATGCAATGTTCAGAGGATGTGCAGTAAATAAAGCATGAGGATAAAGAGAAATATTGAGCAGCTGCTGTATTCACTGAACACTTTGCACAGAATAAAACTGGGGTCCTGTGGAAAAAAAAAAAGAAAAAAAGAAAAGACATCATATAATTAAAGTACATATCATAATGTGTATACACATGGGAGTAGAATTCAATTGCACAGTAAATGCCAGTAACGTCAGTTCCTGACTGTTGGGTGTTTAATGAATTAAACGCTTATTTTTTTCAGCCTTAAGTATCATTTCCTTCAACATTTACATATCTGATTGCCTAGTTATTCTTTTTCAAATTAAAAATTTAAAAAACCAGACTGTATTCACTGTAGAACCATTAAGTCTGGGTCGCTGGACTATCTGGTGGAGTCTAAAGGTGACTTGATCCACAAAAGAGCCTGTTAATAGAAGAAAAGATAGTCATAAGACTTGGTCAAATCAGCTACCTGAAGAATTGAACTTATTGACACAAAATGTATGGAAGGCTTCATTTTATGGACATTGGAGCCCTCTGATTTGAGGGATGGTTACGAGTTTGGGGCCTCTTGTGATTAGAGATCAGAAAGACGAAGGTTCTCAGTTTACATAAGCTTTCAGCACAGTGAGTCTCTGCTCAACAGTAAGGGATATAAAAGGCTCACAGAAATTAACAGTGGTGAGCAATCTGTACATTTACTTTAGGCCAAATGATACTTTGACTTGGGAAAAAGATTCCCAGTCCCCTTTTGTTCTCATCCCATCCAGATGGATCCTAGTCCATCCCATGCAAAGTGTGCTCCATCGTCACTTGTGATGTGGTGCTGGTGCTGCTGGATATATAACTGTTCAGAATGTAGAAAACTACAGCTGTGAACCGAAGCTATGCTAGATTAAAGCAAGGGGAACAGCTGGGAAATGCAGAAGCTGGCCAAGTCTGTAGTGGTTTCATTAGGAGATGCACAAGCTTTAACCCGGTGTAGGGGGTTAGATGAATGACTGTGTTATCACTGGTTGACGAATGAGGTCTTTCTTCAAGGGCTAATTCAATTTAGTGTATGCCATGTTTGCCAAAGACTATGAACATGTATATGGATATTTGCAGTTGAACAGAATTTTTTGTGCATCTGAGCCCTAGAAGTATTGATCAAGACAAAAAGTTTGCCGGAGATGCCAGCCATCATTAATATAGAAGGATTGCTACTGCTCCTCCTATAGTTACTAACTTTGCTATAAAGGAAAAGCTGTAGTATTGGTAAAATGTTAAATCACTTTTCAGTGAGGTAGAATTAGAATAGTCTGATTTTCTGGAAATGTTTATTTCTGGACCTCATGTATTTTTTTTCTAGTGTTCGAGACTTGAACTGTTGCAGGGACACATAACTTTTCTTGGCCAGTGATGGGCAGAAATATGTTTGCTGCTATAAATAGCTTTCAGTGGCTTTGGAAAGTCCAGTTTAAGATTGACACAGTTTGGGAGGCAGGGCTTGGACTAGTGTTGTGCACAAAGGAACCTTTTTTCTTAACAGAGAGGTACTTAATTCATTTATCAGTACCTTGGAATTGCTTCTCACTTTATCCTTGTCACTAAATAATTGGGTAGTTCAGTTTGGAAATGGAGCATATCTAAGCCTTCAGTGGTGTTTAATATCTTTTCTTTGAGGAGGGTTCAGAGTTTTATTCATGGAGAAGCATAAGGAGATTTTTTTTTTTAATTATTTTTTATTTTTCATAATGAACACTCTCCTGAGCTAATGATAAAATAGATCATACCATGATCTGGAGTCATTTTGATGAGCAAGAATCTAATAGGGAAACATAAAGCAGGACAAGGAGCTGGTGAGTTCAAATCACTTGTCTCTTAAATGTTCAGATTCTGTTTCCTTATCTGCTAAACCCCAACAAAACTACATGCATGTAAAGAACCTGGAAAAACATGTTTTGACACACATTACTGTAGGCTTGACACACATTCTGGGCTTCATTCACGTTATATTGGACCCTATGACTTTTGCTTTTACAGACAGGCATAGATTTCATTGGTGACTGGTGTTTTCTCTCAGATTGTTTTAATTATTTTAATTTATCTTCTATCTTAGTTACTCAGTGTTCCTTTATTCCTTTTATCTGAATGCTTGCTACATCCAATCTTCCTCTTTAGTCCACAGTGATCTTTCTATAAATGGGCTAAAATCAGGTTGCATAAGTTTTCACACTTTTCTGAAAAAACTGTGGTGGAGGTCCCTTACTGCCAGACCAATGCCAAATTTTGAAAGAGTAACAGCACAGTGTTATCATGCAACACAGCACAGCCAGCTCACAACTTAGTCTAGTCACAGCCTTTCACTTGGGTTGTAATCTGTGAAGTTTACAGGGTCTTGCAAATTATATCTTCTTGAGCTAAGTGACTTTATGCTGACATAAGGAAGAGTAATGCTAGCTATGATCTGTAAACCACTGTAAAATATCATAATATATTGCATGTAGAGCTACATCTTATATTGACTCAGATGTTGGAGTATCTTTCTGGGAACCATACTTCTGAGCTAAGCAGTGGCTGATTGCTTGTTTTCTGGTGATACTGAATATGTTGCTTTCAGTATCTGAAGACATGGGTGGCTTAGGTCTTATCTACCTAAAAGGCCGTGTCTCTCTTGATTTTTCTATTGGTCAGTAAAGAACATTTACTTTGAAGACCTTCCAGCATATGAAGGAGGCTGCTGTCAAGGTATTCCCTTTGGAATCTACTTCCTCAGCAGTCCAAAATAGCTTTAATCCCCTGTCCCTTAAGGTATGCTGCAAGGCATATCTGTCTACTTGGGCTCTGGGGGGTTGGTATGGCCTACTTTTCTCTGTGTTGATTATACTTTGAGGAAACGTTCTTAAAAAAAAATGTTTACAATATCCACATATCTTTTACAACACTATGAGGGCTGAATACTGCTTGCATACATAAGCATGGTTCTGCTGAAGGTACAGGACAACGGCTGATTTATATCCTCTACACTTCTGGCCCCTGCTTCAGGTCTGAGTTACGAGAATCTGTTTGTATCTTTGTCTGTCTCCTTGACATTAGTTGGGTGTGGGCCTGGATGAAACTTGTATATGCATTTGTGGTTTCTCTGCTGGGATGTCATTTTATTGTGGCTTTATTTTTATTGCAAAGTCACCTGCTTTACACCCATAATAGGTGACAGAAAAGCAATCTCTGAAAATTTAGTTTCTTCCCCACTTCCAGAAGTTTGATATGTTTTTTCGGATTGTGTTTCCTTCAGGTCTGTTGCATGAGGCAACCTTAGCATGGACATGACATGATTAAGCCTCGTGGACAGCTTCCCAAGTTTTTTGAACTGAGTGTTATTTTTGGACATTTTAAGTGAGACATTTGAAGAATACACAAACTCTCTGTGCTGCAGGAGGACAAGGTTAAAAGGGACTGTCTAACTGATCAAACAGAATTGCCCCAAACTCCACTCAGCCATGGAACAGTGTTTCTCTTCCAAGGCTCTAGAGACCACAAGGCTAGAACTGAAGAGTTAGAAAAAGCACACACTGGGGAACTTTTTTATTTAAACCTTTCCCCCTTCTTCAAGATCTTGTTAGTTAAACTCCTCCTCCTTGTGTTTTATATGTTTTCAAGAGTCCCAGAAAGGTTACTCCTTTAAAGGTTGTAAATATATATGCCATGTTGTGTTTATAAACTTTGAGAATTACCATCTTTCATGCCACTTAAATGTCTGCATTTTGACACAATACATTTTTTCATCTTTAATAAGATTACTATTCAAATTGATTGTTGTACCTACCTACAATGAATGAAGATGACGGAGTTTAGCTTTTTGCATGTGGACATAGGAACGAGAAAGAAGCAATGTTTATTTCAGAAACAAACTGTAGCTATGGCAACAGATAGATGCTGTATTTCATCTGGGAAACATAAGCAGCCATGTTAGAAAAGAAGAGGTTATTTCAATAATGGCTTTTCAATAATTCATTGCACGAATTTTACAAGCCAAGTTAAGATGTACCGTCATAGTCCAACTAATGAGTACTAAGTTCATTTTGATACTCAACAGTTATTATTGTTGCAAATAAACACTCTTCTCAGGTTATGATTAAAAAGCTGCCCAAGAAATATTTCCCAGAGAGTCAGTAACAATAAAAAAAGAAAGTTTGACTTTTTTCAAGTGGAAATAGGATGCAAACTTTTAATAGCTATCCTTGTTACTGTTTGATAACCATGGTGTCTACAGCAGGGTAACAAAGATTTCTAATTACATGTCCACAGGCAGAAAGAGTTATAGCTGAATATTTATTTAACTAGTACTTAAATGCTTACCTAATTCGTAAACATTTGTGTTAGGGTATGTGGTTCCTACAGGCACATTAGCAGAATTTCTAATTTAGGTTGTTTCTTTTTAATAATTCAAACTAGTGCCATCTTTCCAAAGCCGTAGGTGTTGTCCCTGGCTGCTGCTTTGCTTGTATTCTATCTGTCTGAAGCTGTAAGTCTCTTACCCTCTTGCAATATCGCTGTCTCTGAAATTGCAGTAAGAAATATGAGAAAGCACTTTATGTCTTTGTTTATAGCAGTTCCTTAGAGCCCAGGCTGTGTGCTAATGATCTCAATAATGACTAATGAGTATAGAAATTTTAGAAGCAAGAAAGAGAAAGAGACATGTTGAAAGAGAGTAAATGGCAAAAGCCAGAGAAAAAAAAGTCTTTGAACACTAACTCAGACCACCAACATTAAAAACTGACCACGGCAACCTGGAATTTTCAGGTGCAACTTACACCCATCCAGTGGATAAATATAGGACATATTTATATATATATATTTTAACATTATTTTAATAGCTGTTAATTTTCAAATTATCGGAGGGAATTAATCATGAATTAAAAGGATGTATACCTTTTGTACCAATTACTTGTAAAGGAGTTAATTTTAACATTAAGGGAACACGCAAAGAAAATCACGTGCAAAGTGAACACAGATCTGGCTCAGACACATACTTTGGCAGTAATTCCAAAACTAAATCCTTGACAGGCTACTTTCTTTGCACATGCACATTTTATGATGTTTAACTTAAAATTTATGTACAAAAATGGTTTGCACAGACCTAGGAAGATTGCACTCATATTCCTGAGTAGCTACTCTAGTGATCCTTTCTCTTTGTTATCCCTCTGGAAAATGGAAGTCCATTTTATATGCTGGACATGCTTCATGGAGAGCATGGTGAAATGAAGCTTTTCTTTTTTGTGTGAGTGCCCAGACAGTCTGTAAAGGCCTGAAGTCACTAGGAATTTAATTTCTCACCTTATGAAGGATTACACAAAACTGATCCTTCAAGCATCTGTCCCCAGTGAGTCTGTTATAATAAAGAGCATTTTCATTCTGAAGGTAATTTATTTATTTATTTCCATTTTTTTTTTTTCTCTCCTGAAGACATAATTTTACCTCCACTTTTCCTCCAATAACCCAGAGCTAAATGTTTGTTTACATTTCTGAACACAGTATTTTTTTTTATGTGATTTTTGGTAGGCCACATTTAGATTTTTTTTCAAATGTTTTGTTATGACAGGAAATTACATTTTATGTTTTAAATTTGCTATTTCAGAAATAAACACTAAAGATAAAATTTTCCATCCTGACCTACACAGCAGCACTCAACTCCAATAGTCTGTTCTTCCTACATGAGGGAACTCCCATTGATGTGTAGATCTGAGAGGAGAATTCTGCCCTAAGGGCTCAATTTTGCTCTGAGATTGACATATGCATATCATCAAAAATAGAATAATCTATGCATTTGAGGAGCTATCAGCAGCTCCTGTGCAATGCTGTTGCTCTTGGAGATTTCTGACATTCCACTAAGATGTGTGATAGACTGAGAAGTATCTTGGGTCTAATGTTTGTTTTAACAACCCCTCCCCCAAATAGATGAGGTTTAAACAAAAGGGAGATCTTTCTTTGTTACTGTAATTGTTCATATTATACCATCTCAGGCAAATTTAACAAATGCTTTTTGTCTGATATCACTTTCTTGAGTAGTTCTCATTCTAGGACCTCCTCCGACAGGTACTCTGTCAGCAGATGTATGGCTGCATGGAGTTTTTCACATCTTTTGACATTCTCTGAGAGTCATCAGCAAAATATGGCATATGTGACCATTAAAGTAAGGGGGCTAGGCTGGTTGTAAGAATTATAGTTTCACTGGGGGCAGAAGAGTACTACAGTGCCTTCCTGCTCCTTGGTGTTTTTAAATCTAGAAAACATCTGAAGAGCAGAAATCATCTCCACTTTTCCTTCTTGTACAACAATCCTCACAAGCCTCTGCTTTTTATTTTTTATGTTTTATTTTTATTTTTTTATGTTTTATTTTTAATTTTTAATTTAATTTAATTTTATTTTTTAAATTATTCTTATTTCTTATTTATTTCTTATTTCTTATTTTTCTTATTTCTTATTTATTTCTTATTTCTTATTTCATTTCTTATTTCTTATTTATTTCTTATTTCTTATTTCTTATTTCTTATTTCTTATTTCTTATTTCTTATTTCTTATTTCTTATTTCTTATTTCTTATTTCATTTCTTATTTCTTATTTCTTATTTCTTATTTCTTATTTCTTATTTCTTATTTCTTATTTCTTATTTCTTATTTATTTCTTATTTCTTATTTCTTATTATTTCTTATTTCATTTCTTATTTCTTATTTTATTTTACTTTTCTCCTCCAGGTTTTTCTGGTGGCCTGAAAAACATTGCCACTTACCTCCATTGAGCACAAGTTTGGATAGAAATAATTAGCAATTCCAGACTATTTCCCTTACCACAGCTTATCCCACCCTTCCTTTCCCATTTGTGCTGGTGGTGAAGGTTAGCTACAATTTGTTTTGGGTAATGTTAGCCATCTAACAAGCAAATTCTTAGTCTAAACAGTGACATAGTACTATCATAGCAACAACTCTCGAACCACTTGATAGCTGAGTGATGCTCAAGATTCAGACTTATCACCCCTTAGCTACAGCAGGTCTTTATTACAAAAGAATTTTTTAGAGACTGTCCAGAACAGAAAGGCACGAATTAACGATGTTTGCATTGTACTAAAAAATATAAGTGTCAGGAGACAGTGTCATATCAAAATAAGCTTTCATCCTGCTTTATAATTCTACCTATGCTATGACCTGGGCCCCTATTTGAAGTTGCAATAGGAAAGGAGTTCCTCCTCTTGCCATATAATAATAAGAAGAATGGCAGGAGCCCTCTGCCCCCAACCTCTTTTTTTTTTTTTTTTTTTTTTTTTTTTTCCCCTTGCTGTAGTACAGAAAGAACCCTTTCTTCTTGAAAATAGCAGGAACAGCACAAGTCTTTTTCTCTGCAGTTTTTCTCTGGAGGAAAACTTGTTCGTCTAAAGGAAGACATTGAAAAGCAGTTCTAAGGGTTGTATGGAGCAATTGGTTAAAACACTTTACTATAAATGGGATGGCTTGTAACTCTTGGGAACAGGGCTCATATGCTTATTCCACTAGTTTTTTAACAAAAGTCAAATGTCCATAGTTTGGAACAAACTGGTTTATGTAAACAATAACGTTCTTCAGCCTCAGGGACAGGTTACAGCTTGGAGTGGAATACAGCTTAACTTCCATACAGCTGTTGACAATGTAGGTTTCTGTTAGCTCAGTGTCCGAGACTCTCACTGAAGTAAGTGGTTAGAGGTTAATTCTGATAATGAAGTGGTTAATTCTGTCAATGGAGTTTCAAGAAGATACTTAGGGACTTACTCATCTACATATGGGAGATGGTCTATGGTATCTGAGACCTCCAATTAAGGCTGTCAGTTTTGGTGTAATACATATGAGGGACCTTCTGGAGATCTAGCTGGTACCTCGCAGGATACACTAGAGCACCTGAAAATGGCTGCTGACTGAATCATGGATCTTCCCTCTGAGTAGGTTGACACTTTGTTCTTTTTTAGCCATCGACATTGTTAACACTCAAGTTTAGGTATCTGAATCTTGAACAAAATCCCCACTCCACAGTCAGTGTGCCATGACTAATTCCTAGAATTTGGTCATGTTTACTTTAGTGTATGATATGGGATTATTAAACAAACAAACAAACAAAAAAACCCACAAAAAAACAGTGGTGTTCTTTCTGACTTAGTAATTGATTGTCAAAGGCATAGGGAGCTAAATAAATACAAGAAAAATTACCTTGTGAATAAGGGTAATGTATTATACTTAAGAATAATAAATTATACTTCTTTAGAATTTTATAATACTTTGTGTTTCAAGACAATTTCTCTTTTAAAAAGTATGAATATTTGCATACAATGCACTAAAGTAATTCCAAATGTCATGAAAATATATTTCCAGCTGTTATTTGAATTTATGTTCAGGGATCTCTCTCTCACTATATCACCTCTCTCTCCTCACGACTATTTTAAGTGCTTCCTTGCTGCTCCTTGGAGCTACAACATACCTTCTCTACAATCTCACTTTTGCTTAAGGTAAACTTTAGCCAGAAACTACTGCTCCAAACCTTTCAACTTCAGAATGTTTCACAAACATTTAAAACTAAGCACAACTCCTTTCAGTAGGAAATATAACACATTTTACAGGTGGGGAAACCGAGACAGAGAGAGAAAATAGCATCCCAGGAGAACACAAGAAATTCTCAATCTGCTTCAGGCCACTCAGCTTGCTGCCAGGCAAAATGGAAATGTGGAAGAGCAACAAAGCAATTTGTAGGGTTCTCATAATCCATGACTATCAGAAGTAGCTCTTACAGTATGCTCACTGTGGATATGGTTGGTGACCCAGCTACAGAAACCTCTTGTGTTGTACAAGTGGACAGGTGTGATGGTAGGGCTCTGATAAAACACTGACAGATTGTCACACTTTTCATATGAGCCTACTACAATTAAAAGTGTGTGTCTGAAGGTCATACACAAACCATTACTTTTTGGAAATAATGTCTCAAGATCATCAGATCAGCATACGTACAGCTGAAATATGATGTGGTTCCTGGAAATGACATAAAAGCCAGACTGCACTTGTTTCTGTAGCAGAGACACCTTAAATCTTTCACACTAATAGACATAACCCTCTGAAGGTGGAAATCCCACCTCCTCAAGCTGGTGAGGCCAGTAATGAAGCATCTGTCATACTTTTGATAGACACAAGAAAATATTGGTATTAAAAAAAAATATTTTTCTGCATTTATAAGAATTAACTTCATATAAAAGAAAGAAAAGAACACATTAAGGAACAAATTCAGAATCTCTGAAACAGCAGAAACCTGCACTAAGAAAATCTAACAGGCTGAGAAAAAACCCTAAAGCAAAATAAAACACAAAAATCCAGAGTCTTTCCCTACAATTTATGTGATGCAGCTGAGTGCATCTGTAGCGGGCACTCCAGAAATCACTTTTCATTAAATCATACTTTTCCTGCCTTTAGTTTTTTCCATATGTCATAGAACATGATTGCCTTGCTCTACCAGTCAGATGAGCCAAATAGCTTCTCCTACTGGCAGAGGAGACTGCAGGCTGCATCCTGTCTCCCATCATAATGGGATCCACTGTACAGGAGCACTGGAGCTGGCATTGCTTGGTAAAATTGGATTTACTGAATATGGGTAATAGACTGATGCTTCCCAGAATTGTTGTGCTGTTTGAGCCCGTGCTAACCTCCATATCTGCCTCACACTTACATGCTTCAGAAGAGTCCAGGAAAGAAGGTGAGGAAGGGCAGACAACCACGACCAGAAAAATGCCAGATGCTTATAAGCACCTTCTTAGGACCATTCCCTGTTTGCTTGTAAGGAATTAGGGGCAAGCAAGGCTGAATATATTGTCTAGCAAGGCTATTGAGTTGGGTGTCCCATAAACGCAGGGCACTTTTTTTTTTTTTTTTTCAGGTCGAATTGTCAGCTGCAGACCATCAACATGTTTACTAAGAAAACATGTTACTTTACATCCTGTTTTAGGGCTGGATTGTGGCTCTGCTAATGGTGATATGAATGTGGCGTGATTCAAGAGACAATTTAGCCAATGGAAGTAAAATTCTGTCTGTGGGCCTCAGGTCTACCATATGCTTATGCTGGTGCACACTGCAATGGGGTGGCCTATATCCCCAGCCTCATTAGGAATAACTTGACTACCCTTTCTGGAGATAACACTTCTGATCATGATATTCAGAAAAAAATAACTAGAGGGCAGAATAGAGACCTAAGACTAATTTTTCAGGCATTGTTTCAGTACTGGAAGGCTGATTATCTTCCCTTATAATGTCATATATTTTTAATTTTAGCATATCTTGATCTGAGGACAAGAGAGGCAGCTTTACTCTCCTGACAGAAAATATGCTTTCTAAACCTTAAAGATAATAAAACATGTAACGCTCATGTTCATTTATCTTATTTGCCAACATTAGAAAGCATAATTCTATTTCTTCTTTCAGATGTCTTTTCAGCAAGCTTTTTTTCCACCCTCCCCTCTCTTTCTCTATCTCCTTTTCCTTCCCTCTTGGGGCTCAACCTTGTCAGTGTTCTAGTTCATTCACATTTCACATTGCTGGTCAAGGTAATGTGCTTAGGGTTATGAAATGTTGATGGATGGCCAAATTAAGCTGTAATGCCATAGACCTCCTAATCTATTGTATTTAATTAGAAATTTCTCAGGAACTCTCAATCCTCTAAATCCTTTCTTGAGTGAAAGCTAAACACAGTATTTTGTTTTCTGTAAGAATGCTAGCAAGTATAGGGAAAATACTTGGTGTTGATCATAACTATTTCCATGAATTTGGTCTCATCTGAAGGAGGATTTTTCAATGAGCTAAGGCCTGTGCTGCATGGAAAGTTATCTCTATATGTGAGTGTGATCACAGGACTTTAGGATAGTAAGTGTTTTCTACATACTATCGTTACCAACATTGATGGTCAATAATAATTTCTAGCTTTTAAATATTTGTAGAAGAAATGACTCCATAACAGTATTGATGATACTGCATTGTGTGATGAGAGGGATCAGATGATATGGTATCATTATTTCTAAAATTGCTGAACTGTCATTCTCTAAAGCTAGTAATAAGAATGGTAGTAGCATGACTGATGAGATCCCCTCTTCCCTCCTCACATCAGACTCTATACAGGGTTTTCCATAGCATGTAGCTTAATATTTATACTGTTAAAAATTCTTTTAAAGCCAAACTCAGAGAATTTTTCCAGAGTGAAAGTAAATGACAAACCATTAAATTTCCTTTTTGGTCTCCCTAGCCTTTAGCTCCAAACTTTTGAGAAGCTTTTCTGATAACCAAGAAGGGAACATATTATCCTTACAATTGACTGCTTACAGTAGATTAAAAAATCTCCATAATAATCCGATTTTCACTCAGATTTTCTTTCATATGGTCCATTGGCAATAACAATGATCATGTGTCATCCCAGTTTAATGACAAATCTGTTATGAAACTAAAACTGATATCAGGAAGATTTGTTTAGTTATTTTGCAATCGTGCATGTATGACCAGAAAGTGCAATTTTCAAACTGAAAAATAAAAAATAGTTGCAAACAAATTTTTATTACTTCAAAAAGTGCTAAATATATGTCTTCAGCTGGTGAAACCACGATATACCTTCAATGATGTAAGCAAAACCACTCTTTTGATTTTTTTCGGGACACAATGACCTATGAAGGTTCAACTTGAAACAATCATCTTTCTCACTGCTTCAGGAGAATCTTGCCAAATTCAAAAAGGAAAAACAATTAATATTTAAAGTTGTGAGAGTTTAAAGTGATGGATTTACTTGGGGTCAGGAGGAAAAATTTAATCTGACTTCTTGTTTTGGGTTAAGAAAAGTGCTTCCAAAAGCCTGAATCTGAATAAATCTGAGTTGGCCTTGTGCTGGTCCTTAGTAGCAGCACTCCTCTTGGAATCTGAAGCTCTGCAGGGATTATGAGAACATGGAATTTGGAGGAGGATAGTTTGGCTATGTCAAATAGCTTATTCCCCTGAATGTGTTGAATATTCCATAAACAGATGATAGACCAGACTTTATGTGAAAATCCTACTGAATTTACACAGTGGGAAGACCAAAACTGTAGTAACAGTTATTTAAAAAACATATGAAGTGTTAACGCAGAAGATGAAAACTTTTCTGTAAATTCTTGCACTTTTCTACAGCACTTTGCTGCTGGATTGTAAGGATTTCAGTCAAACCTATGTGTCTTGAGAATGTGGAAAACACGTGTTATAGTGTTATTAATACATTGGGTCTTTCCATAGAGGTGATATTATCATCATTTAATTTCAGATTCAGCTTTGCTTGTAAAGTGCTTTATACTCTCTATTTAATTTAACAAAATCCAAGAGTACATCCTACCTCTTGACAGGAGCTCATGGGCTGCTGATGCATCTTTTTCAGTTACCCTGATATTATTATTGTAAAGATAAAGATTTGTTTATGTGGTTGGGAGACAAACAGACAATAATTTGAAGCATTACTCACTGGATCAGTTTTTACAGCAGCCTCAGACCTCTTACAAGTTTACAGGTATGCCTACATGTGATATTTATATGGAAGATGTTTCATTATGGCATATTATCGAAGTGTACAACACATTCAAACTCTGCCTTTCATCAGAAAAAAAGGTAATTTTAACTTTTTTTTTTCCTGTCTATGCTTCAAACCTATCCTGTGTTGAGGTATTTCCAGACGACGTCCTTTTGTATTTTGGCAATTCCAACCACATGGGATCTGAAAGACTGTCCTTATTTACAAGGGATTTCCATATGTTTGACCACCTGCTTGGGCCTAGCATGTAGATTGATCCTTTCTCACCATGTTCAGAGATGAGCATGAGTAAGCTAGTGTATGAAGTAGCAAGCCTTTTGTTTTCATGGTGTTTCCATGAAGTACCTGATAAAGATGTAGTCAAGGACAAACAGAAGGAAATGATACTTTCCCACTTCACTTTATCTGTTGTATCATTTGTCACTACATCTTATATATCCAAGGTGT
The DNA here is from genome assembly GCF_963932015.1 of Anas acuta. Taxonomy (NCBI): domain Eukaryota; kingdom Metazoa; phylum Chordata; class Aves; order Anseriformes; family Anatidae; genus Anas; species Anas acuta. The sequence continues at coordinate 70,078,010 of NC_088979.1, forward strand.
GAGTTTATTTGCTTTTATTTATTTATTTATTTATTACTGTACCACTGATTCTGGACCAGATGTGCTGTCCTGTGCATTTTGAGGGCAGCAGATTCACTGGCTGTGTGCAGACCTTCTGCATCCTGAATGTGTAACAGGTCCAGTTCTTCCAAGAACTGCTAGATTTAAAGAACATGTGCTACATGACTTGCAAACCTAAGAAATGATGAGAAGAATTGTGCCAGTCCTAGTTCTTCGGAGAGCTTATAAAGAAGAGGAGAAACATCTTCCACTGTAGGAAAACTGACTTTAGGGAAGAAGTTCTTTGCCATTCAGGAAACTTTTTCTGTGAGTTTTGGACAGAAGATAAATTCAGCGTCTGTGAGAAACCTTAGTATCTGAGAGAGAAGTCTGTTCAACACTTAATATGGCTTCAGGCTCTGTAATCCCCTGAGGCAGCAAAGCAACCTCAGTGCCTTAGAAGCTCCTTCAGGGTGTCAGCCTTGTCAACGTGGTGCTTGTGAACCACTGTTACAGGCAAGCCACAGGGTGAGGATTGGATCTCTGTCCTGTAAAGATAAGGGATCCCTGATGGCTGATGTGGTTAAGAACCATGGATCTGGGATAGGTATGCACAGCCATGGAAAATGGGCAGGCTACCAGGTCAAATTTTTGTCCACTAATTGAGCACCAGGATGTACCTGATGGTGCTAGGAATAAAAAGGAAGGCAGAAAGTATCCTGAGCAGAAGTATGAAACTATAGAAAATTTCACTGCAGAGAAAACTCTGGATGTATAGAGGATAACAGTAAAAGATCTGAATGACCCCATACTCTTTTTCTGTTTATGAAAGTGAAGACAGATAGAAAATAATGTCTATCTTGGACTAGTGGTCCTGAAGTTCTAAGCAGAAAAGTGGATGATATACCAGAAGGCTATGCCTGGCACCTGGACAGGCTAGAGAGCTCTGTGGAGAGGAACCTCATGAAGTGAACCTACGGTGGAATAACCCCATGTACTGGTAGAAGTTGGGAGATGATCTGCTGGAAAGCAGCTTTGTGGAGAAGAACCGGGGAGTCCTGGTGGACAGCAGGCTGACCACGTGCCAGCAATGTGCCCTTGTGACCAAGAAAGCCAAAGGTGTCCTGGGGTGCATTTGTAAGAGTGCTGCCAGCAGGTTGAGGGAGGTGATCTTCGCCGTCTGCTCAGCCCTGGGGAGGCCATGCCTGGAGTATTGTGTCCAGTTGTGGGCTCCCCAGTACAAGAGGGACATAGAACTGCTGGAGTGAGTCTACGGGAGGGCTACGAAGATGACTGTGGCACTGGAGCATCTGTGATATGAGGAGAGGTTGAGAGAGCTGGGTCTGTTTATCTTGGAGGACAGAAGACTGAGAGGGGCTCTTTTCAACGTGAAGACCCTCTGAAAGGAGGGTGTCAAGAGGATGGGCACAGGCAGTTTTCAGTGGTGCTAGTGGCAGAATGAGAAGCAACAATCATAAACAGAAACACAGGAAGTTGTATTTGAATACAAGAAAACACTTTACTGTGAGGGTGACAGAGCACTGGAACAGGCTGCCCAGATAAGCTGTGGAGCCTCTGTGTCTGGAGATATTCAAAACCTGTCTGCATGCCATCCTGCACAATGCGCTCCAGGTGACCCTGCTCAGCAGGGGAGTTGGACTAGAGGCTCTTCATAGGTCCTCTCTAACCTCTGTTGCTCTGTGATTCTGAGTTAGACTTTGTAAAAATAGCAAATTCCCTTGCTCAGAACGAAAGGGAGAACATAATGGAGAAACCAAAATAGTGCAAAGAAAGATGTTTGAGGAATTTATAATTGGAATCCTACAAGAGCAGCATCTGGGACTGCAGATGGTGTGGAAAACAACACAAGCCATAAGCTGGAAAAAGGTATGTGCTGGATTACATCACTGTGAAATAGTTTGTAAGAAGCAGCATAGAGGAGATCAATGACAGCACCATTTGCTCTGGGGGATTCCTCATAAGAGCAATTCATCAGAAGATGAATGGACTATCACCCTGAAAGCAAGTAAGACATTTATTCATTTTAAATTGGATACTGGTGCACATGATGGTGTGTTGATTGAAATAATGTTATCCTCCTGACAAGAAGCAGATAATAGAGAGTAAGGGAAGCTTACAGGGGTAAGCTAATAGCAACTAAAGTTAACATGAGGGTAAATAAAATGGACAGATACAGTCTGTATTAACTTTCTGGAGAAGAGTACCCATTATGGAATGAGAATGTGTCAAGTTTTTGTTCTCATCAGGATGATGTGCTCTCCTGAGAGGAAAGGAGTACAATATACCCAAGGAAGAGCTAGTGGACACCAAGCAGGGAACAAGCTGTCTCTCAGCAGAATGCACGTCAGAAGAGTGAGTCAGCCTCCTTCCAGTCCGTATTCCTATTCAAACTCTGTTTCTCTTAAGAAAGAAGCTAAAAGAGGAGCTGTGTGAGCTTATTACCCCAAGAATCACAAAATGCATAGGAGAACAAACTGTGGGTGCATGCCTTGTTCATCTTCAGGGAACAAAAGAGAAACAGTTTGTTTTGCATCTGGATAGACCAGTGGAATTGAACAAATATGAAAAAAAATCACACAAAAAATCACAGTAGCTGTTAGGGGATCACTTTCAGTTGAAGTTGTCTATATAAGGTATTTTTATATACTGGATGTAACAGTAGGATTTTGGGGAATACCTTTAGAAAAACACAGCATATATTTAGTGAAATTGCCATGACTTATGGACAAAATCTTGTTTCCTTATACTTCCATTTAGGTTGTGTTCAGCACTTCATATTTCTCATCAGGAAATACAACAAAGTCTTTATAGTACAGAAGGAATTGAGGCACCACAGATGACATTTTAATCGGGGAAAGATGGTAAAAGAAGAGAATGACTGGAATCTCTGAGTATCCTGGAACAGAAGCAGAGCTGCTGGGTTAGTGTGACATGAGCAAAATGTAAATTTTCTGTAACAAAAATAACACACCTGAGAGAGAAGGTTATTCAGCAAGACATATAGATAACAGGGAAAACACTGCTGTTGACAAAGAAATAGTAGATTTATTGGAATGATGGATTACTTCAGGACAATTGTGCCTTACACTTCTGACTATATAAATAAATGGAGAATGCTCCTACACAATGACATTCCCTGACCTTAATAAAAAGTATAGGATGTCAAAGGAACTAATTTAAGGGTGTAATATGCACAAAACTATGTAGTCTACATGTGTCTCTATGAAGATTTTGGTGCAATCTTCTTGCAGTAGAGTGGTCACAGCTAGAGACCAGTGGTTTATGCATAGTAGATGCTAACAGGAAATGAGAGTTAATAAGCTCAGATAGAGAAGGAGGCTTTGGCATGGTTGTAAAAGACTTCATGTCTTAGTTGTGGGAGGCCTTAGCTATTACTATTTTATTAGCTGAAATCGACTGCAAACCACTTATTGCTGTTACTGAAAATGGCCTTGCAAACACTCTAGAGAATTCACAGCCTACTTTTTTTTTCAACTACGAATGGATGATTTGTAAATTGAGCCTGAACCTGGAAGGAATTTGGTGATGTAGACACACTCTTTAAAGTGTTTGACAGAAGTGATGAAGTCCAACATTAGCATGTTATGCTAATAAAAATAAACTTTGTGTTCTGCAATGGACTAAGGGCTGTGAGTTTCAGATTGATTACATAGAATGAGACACTACAAAGAGTAATTAAAATTAAAATCATATTGGCAAGAACAGCATATTCTTCACCACTGTTATCAATTTAAAGGGGACTACTACCACGGCATGAAATCCTATTTCAAGGATCATGACTCCAAAGTTGCTGTTAAAAAGTATGTGAAAAGTAGTCATGGAGGTCGATAGGAGTTCTTTGAGGGAAAAAAAGTCTAAAGGAATAAAGAGATTTATTCTGACCTTAAAGGAACAGTAGTATCGAAGGGTTTCTTAAGTTTTGCTGCATATGCCAGAAATAAAGATCAAGGTGTAGGAAAAAGTTGTATTGATAGTACAGAGAAAAAAATGACTGGAGCAAAGTAGACATAGATTATTTTTATTGATTAGGGAAAAAAAGTCCAAAACAGAACTGTAAGAACGATGTACTTACTATTATTCTGACTCCTGTGAGACAATTTTGTTGGGAGATACAGCTAAACAACTGATGATAGACATCAAAGATCTGTTTTACCTAATATGCTTTACTTGACAGCAGTGGGCCAGAAGTAGTGCGTAAGCAGTTTGCAGTGAAATATTGCCTTAACCAGCCACATATCAGTATTAGTGAGCTTTGGTCCAGTAGCCTGGTGAAATGTGGGGTGTGACAGAGGAAATAAACCCAGCATATTTAGACAATAGGTCTCCAAGTTGCAAGCCAGCCAGAACGAGAAGCTTCCCTGCCGATTGGCAGCAACAGGTCTGCTGTGCCAGAGGAAGCAAGGCACCACCTCAGAGTCCACTGGATAGCTTAGTTATTATTGTGATTTCATGTATTTACATTAATAACGGTTTTAATTATAGCTGTCGTTACTTTCTGACTCAGAATGGAACGTGTGGTATTTGGGACCGTGCCTTCAAAGGCTGAGCAGCTTGGCAGGGCACTGTGAGACTCTTGTTGCAGTGCACAGACAGCTGGAAGCAGACAGGGGATTATTCCCAGCACCTCCGCTGCTGAGTAGGTCTGGAGACCACAGAGGGAAGAGCTACTGAGGGCCAGAAGACAGCCTGGAGGCAACTTGCCCATGGCTGATGATTGATCGGTTAAGACCCTGTGGGAGATAGGCCATTTGCTTCAGCTGGGAGAGGAGATGCCAACCCACCCAGAAAGAGGGATTCTGAGAAGTCTCTGAAAAGGGAACCTCAAGGAATGTCCCTCCTCCTGTCGGCAGTCATTCCTGCGGGAAACACTGCCTGCCTCCTAAGGAGGTGGAGAGTCCCAGCAACGCTGAGACAGGGTGGGAAAGATAATTTTTCTCATTTTCAGGGCTATGTTAGGCCTTCAGGATTTGGTCCACGGATAGTAGAAATTGTAGTGCTTACGTTAATGTGAAATAGGCTGACAGGTACTGCAGGTGAGACATTTTTCTGGTGTGTACAACTTAACTCTGGCAGGTTGAGATGGTATTACTTGGTTCCAAGCCTAATAAACCAACTGAACTTGTGTTTCCTATGAATGGGCTCATTCATTTCAATGGAAATGTGTGTACATACGTGTTTGTGTGTGTGCGTGCATGTAGAGAAGAGAATCACTCTTCTCCCTTCTCCTTATGGCCTATACCATATGGCATACCTAGGTATCCAGTGTATCAACTCTTTTATAAGGAACCTGAAATAAAGAGTCTGAGGAAAGTTTAACAGCACCATAGTTTATAATTCTCTTTAGGCCATGTTTTGTTTGTCAGGGAGAGTACAAGAATGAGGCCACACATAATTTAACACCTTCCCCTATTTAGAGCTTGTTAGTTTAACTTTTTCTGAGATTGTTTTTTTTAAGAATGTTTGTCTGAATTTAGTGGTTGTGAAGGAAGGTGATGGACCTAAAGACTGTAGTTTGCCTTGCAGAACGGGCACCGGAGGAGCTCCAGCAGAGCCAGTTTCCCCATATTGCCACCCTGATTTGACCTTGAATGACCTTTTGTAGGGCCCAGTAGATTCAGTCTCCAGTCTTTTCAGTTTGTGGGCTTTTTTTTTTTTTTTTTTTGACAGCAGAGTTGTGCCAAATGTAGTGGTGCTTCTGGGAGGCTGATATATGTCCAAATCAGAGCCTGACTTCTTTCACATAGGCTCAGTGTTATAATAACCTTTCCAATAATAAGGGGGCTGGCAAGCGGAGCTAATGAGGCTGAGATCTCAGGGTGAGTATTTCAACACCTGCAGCCATGGAAGTGCCACCTTTCCCAAGGGCTCTATTATTACAGCAGTGCTTTAACTCTAATACTTGCTGGGCCTTGTACAAAGCCAGAACAAGGCAGAAAAAAGTGTGGGAGGAGAAATCCTTAAAGCCACATCCCATCCTACCAGGTTTCTTTGATAAAGGGAGGAGAGGCACAAGGAAATTAAATAGCTTTCTCTACCATGGTTAACCAGACAAAAGTTCTCAAGTATTCCAATGTCTTGCTAGTACAGCACATCAATCCTGCTGCATCCTGAAGGTTGGAGGATGAGAATCTGGTTTTACCTCCAGCAAGCTGGTAACGGCTCAGGCAGCAAATTATTACTCTGCCTTATCCCCAGATTTTGATATAACTTTTTTATTTTTTTTATTTTTTTTAAACAAGTGCCAATTCACAAGTTTGCTTTAGAAAAAACTTATGGCCGACCCATGACTTTTCTCAAGAATTCTCCAGTTTAGATGTGTTGTTTTCTGACCTCATACTGGCATTGCTAGAGGGCTGGTGTACACTCCCTCCACCTGCACCTCAAGGGAAATGTTCTCTAATCCAGCTGCCATGTGGTCTCACTGGGCTGGTGATGTCCTCCAGCTTGTATGGTAAGCTGTGCTAAATATATTGTGCCATGGCAACAAAGCCACCAGGAGTCCAGCTGAAGATAGCTCATGTTGTGTCAGCATGCTGGTCAGCTCGTTGGGAATAACTCCTGACATTTCGTCCTCTGCAAGCTGCAAAGAAAAATTAGATGGATCTTTGGATGGTCCACAGAAGGTCCTCATCCTTGATCCACGGGGAACAAAACCTCATGGGAAAGAATTTATTTCCTTTATTTCTGCACAGCTCTGAATTATGGGTGTTAACAGTGTTGAAGAACTTTTGACTGAATATAGCATTCAATAGTGACCAAAATCTGAATGTGGATTTTGGTTTCAGTGCCTGGGAGCATGACTCCAAGTATGTTCTCTCTTTTTTTTTTTTTTTTTTTTTTTTTCTGGCCATGATAAAGACGGAGATATTTAGCCTTAGTTTATGAACTCCATGCAAAATTCTGGCTGGTTAGATCCAGCAGGTTTGTCAGACCCATCTCCATAGAAAACCACTCTCTCACATTGAATCTTTTTCACAAGGTATCAAAGTTAGCAATGGTTAGTGAAGAAATTACTATTACTATTCATTAACTCTGGTTTCTCAGAGGAACCATATGTGCAGAACAGAAGAAAAAAAATACTGTTGGTTTTTAATACTGAGTCACTGCTGCTGATTTTTTTTTTTTTTTTAAGAAGAAGAAATAAAAAAAAGGTTTTCCTTGAAATGTAAATGTCAGGAGAGTTGATTTCCTGTAGTTGCCACACTGTCTTCAGAAAGCTTCAGTCCAGCAGGCCATTGTGATATCAGCTAGCACTCGTTTTAAAGGATATCTGTAAAAAATTCATGGCTAGATTCCTGCATCTCAGGTCACAGGAGAGTGTGACTATTAACAAGTTCCAGCTGCTTTATGGAGTTTCACCAGCCATTCGTGGAACTTTCTATTTTTTTTAAGGAAATATTTTAGCGTTTTTTTTTTTTTTTTTTTTTTTTTTTTTTTTTTTCCCTGAAGGTATATTAAACCTTTAAATCTTTTTTTTTTTTTTTTTAATTTCACTTTAAATACTCCCTTTGTGCCCACATTGAGGAAATCTTTAATTACATTAGTAAGAAAATAAAAAAAAGGAGAAAAAGAAAGAACAGTTCTCATTTTGCTCCCAACTGCTCTGTGATTGTGCTGCCGTCTCTGGTCCTGCCTTCTGTATTTACTTTGTCAGCATGGCGCCCATTTTAATGCTGCAGCTGATGATCCAAAAACACTTGAGAGATGATTTATTTATAAACAAGCCCCCTGTTATGGCCAGCTGGCTCTCCGGGTCTGGCTGAGCAGTGCCGTGCTTGGGGCTGAGGAGCACAGCTCTGGTCGAGCATCTCATCTGGCAGGGCAACACCTGAGCTTGAGGAGGTCCAGTCGTGCTGTCTTGCAGCCTCAGCATGCTGCTGGTGCCAGGGCTAGCCCAGGCGGCCTGGTGCCATCTGAGGACCACCTTGCTCCCTCCTCAGTGCCACGCAGCTTCCAGAGCTGGGGTTCAACGCTGGCCAGTGCATTTGGTCTCTGTTTGTGTTATTTCAGAGCTGGGAAATGCTGAGTAAGAAAAACAAACATAAAGACACTGTTTTTCCCCCTCCAAATTCAAGGGTCTAAAAGTTTGGCATGGAAATCCTTGTTTGGAAATTTAGGCCTAGATCATGAAGAGAGCAAACACAGTGACTTACTGTAATATCTGTGTTTGAATATAAATGAGAGTAGGTGAAGGGATTTCTTCATTTAAAGTTGCAGTATTCAGAAAACAAGAGCCTCTTCAAAGATGCACGCTCTGAAGAAACTTCAGGAAAGACTCTTTGCCAACTGATTATTAATGGCAAAAAAATATGCAAATTCTTTCTTACAGTATTGGTGTTTGCCACACTTTTGTTTATCCTAGAAGCATGTATAGCCTCCTGAATATATGTATATATATCCATATCACATGTGTGTGTATGGATGATACATATACATATACGTATACACGTACTGTTCCAGATATTCTGTAGGTGGGGTCATCATTCTAGGTAAGAAGAAATTAAAGGCAGAAGACATTAAATTTCAGCCAGTATCTATTCAGGACTTTGTAGGAAATCTGGGGCATTGCCATGACAATTTAAAAAATGGGAAGTTAATACCTTTTGTATTATTGTAAACACCTACTCATCTACTGAAGTAGAACTGAAAACTTATTAAGAGTACTTGCTTGTTCAGGCCAAATATACACAGAAAACTTAGAATGATACTCATTTTTTTGTATAATTGTTGTTTTCCTTAATGTAAATTGATACAAATAAATAAGTTCTAATTGCCACGAAACTCTGCATATTTATAAAGTTTGGCATGAATTAGGAAATGCACCTGGAACTTTGTAGCTCTTATGTAAAATTAATAATAAATGCTTTCTTGCCAACATCAATATGTTTATATTATGGTCATGGGACTCTCTGATGCTTAAATTATTTAACACATTAATTTTTTATCTCCACTCAAGCCTGCTACATAAAGTTGCTGAGTTTGGAATCAAAGGTGGTGGTTCAAATCCAATTGATATTGCATTTTAATTAAAATAGTGTTAGGACACATCTCACAGTCTTTACTCAGGCAAAAATATCTTGGAGTAGTCAAAACTTGCTCTTTTTCTGCTTTCTGCCTTACCAGTTGCTGGCAAAACTGGAGCTAGGCAGGCAGCATATGCCAATGTTACCTCACTCCCATCTTCGTGAGTTTATTTGCCATGTTTAAATTGTGTCACTTAAGGCTGTGTCACAGAAGAAAAGGTCAGCCTATGTCAAAGGCCACTCTCATCACACTGTAAAATACATGTGAACGTGACTGTGAAGATTCCCTGCCTAAAGACAGGTGTATCCTGCCCCCAAAGGATGGGCCACCTGTGGTACATGAGTATCAGGGTACCAATGCTTAGATAGGTGCCTGGTTGGTGAGATTTTGGTGTGGATCATGGATAAAAGGAATGCTTCGTCTGATAGTCATTTTCTTCTTAATGTTTTAATGCAAATGTTTTAAGCATACAGGACCTGCTTCTGTTTCTGATTTTCCAAGTTCTTTGCCAGGGTCATTTTTAGTCCTCTCCATCTCCATGCTGCTCCTGGGTCTTCTCAGGCTGGGAGAGTTCTGTGTCTGGAAGAACTCTACATGCAAACAGATGACTGTAAGTTACTGACAGGTCTTCTGCTTCTACTTGCTCTAGCAAAACAGACAGACCTTCCCCCACCTTTGGTGTGGGGGAAACTGTGTGGCTGCAGGCAGGCCAGTTGAGCTGGTCAGTATCTCCCGGTCATCTCTCTGAGGAAAGAAGGGTCTTGCCCATATGATTACTTGAGCTGCCACTCTTCTGGAATCAGAAATAATCATAATTTATTGACCATAGATCAAGTTATAGCCCAAGAGTCTCCAGTATCACCCTATGTCCCATCTCATGCCTGCATTCCTCTTCACTATATCAGTATTTTGGGTTCACAGATATTTCATTTTACAAGGAATAACTACTTGCAACTATATCTACATACAAATATGTTTATCTCAACCATGAAAATCTAAACAGATGTCTAGCAAGTGGAAGAATAAATTGGTCAAACAACCACCTGGTCATTAGAAAAATGGTATTACAGCTCTACAAGATAAAACAGAGCTTCAGGAAAGTGAAGAAAAGTCCAGATGAAACCTGAAGAGTCTTGAGACCACACAGAGTTATTGTGAATCCTATGTCCTCTTATTAATGATTTATTGGTCCAATGCCTGACTTCAAAATTCAACCCACTTCCAGCTCTTCCCTGTAACAACTCTTGCAGACAGCACACTCCTTCCTTGGGAGGTTGATTTGGTGTATAGACAGTGAGTTTCCATATCCTGTCAGAAACAACTGCTTCTCTAATGAAACTTTCTGTGGTCTCCTTGCTCCCAAAGAGAGAATAGGGTCTTCTGTAAGGAGCAGCCACTGCTCTCTTCACCATCCCACCATGGAGCATCCCTTTCTTTATGAGTTCCTATACTAAGTAGGATGCTCACAAATTCATTCACTGTTCAACCTCTTGTGAAAAACTTTCTGGGGGCATAGCCATAGCCTAGCTTTATGTTTGTCTTGAAATCACTTTGCTCTTGTTACATCTGTTCTTTCTGCTGGTTCAGTTCTCATGTTTGCAAGAGGACTCAGGTGGACTTATAAGATGGACTTATAAGGCATAAAATGAGATTGGAAGGTGCTACTTAGATTAAAGGCCTGCCTCAGGATGCCATCAATATATTTTCTCTATTTTTACCATGTTTCTGAGGCCAGACCTTGTCACTCTGCTTTATATTCTTTCTCCAAAATGGACACAAATGTCATAATTGGTGACAAATCTACAAGACAAAGCGTGTCAGATGCAAAATTACCTTTGCACATTCCCACCTACCACTAGTCTTTTATTTTTAACCTGAAAATCCTCATTCTAGGAGATATGTGCATCAGGTCTGATGTTCTCTGATTTCTTCAGAAGCCTTCTTTCCTACATCTGCAAGATCTTTCTTTCAGGCACTCTCTTTTGTAGTCATCCAGACAGATGCAACTCCTTGCTAAACTTTCTTGGTTTTAATTGGGACTCTTGTAAAATCTCTGGATTTAATACATGTTAAGGTCTGCCTGCCATACAGCTGGCAGTGCGTATCTACTGTGTCTGTCAGCATTCGATCAGATGAATCTTATTCCATGAAAAACAGGAGGAACCACAGACATAGCCCAGGCTCTGCCTTTCTAAGCCTTTCCTCACAAATGCATGTCTAACTCATTTTACAGAACACCACTTATAAAATCTCCACAACATTTCTATATCTTTGGCCTTAGACCAGGTTTTAAACTTTACTCTTTACTTTTTCTACTTTAAACTTTTCTTGCTGCAATTACAGCCTACTGGGTTCAACACATTTGTCCTGGATGTAGAGCACAGCACAATACCCTTCCCCCTTGCTCTACTCTTTTCCAAGGAAAACTGTTCCATCAGGGCTATCCTTACAGAGAGAACATGCAGAAATTAGGGACTGAACTGAAAACTCCCGTGACCACTGAGGTTTATTGCTGTTCCAGGGAACACCCTGCCCACCCCCTGCAAGTCTCTGTGAATCTGTAGATCCAAATGCGGGCCTTAGCCCTGAGGTTAAGAGTTCAAGTGCACTGAAACTGGTAGCAGTCTTAAGACTTCAGTGACTTAAGTGGACTAAAAAACCATAGGACCCATATTAATGTTGATCTCTTACAGAAGGTAGAAGAATGACTGCTGCAGAAAATGCCAGGACATTCCAATCACATCCAGCCTGGCAGTGCTGGAATGGACTATACAACATCATATATAACCTCCCAAGTGTCTGTGAATGTTTGTGACTTAATAGTTAGTGCAGGATCAGAGACTGCTCACCAAAAGACAGTTGTCTACCTATGGGCAAGATGGGTGGTTTTCTCCTAGTCTCATCCTCTTTCTGGTTACCAGCCCAGACACCTCCTTTCCTCAGACCTGTTAATCCTGATCTCTGCTTCTGTGTGAAGAGCTTATTAGAAAAAGAGCTTTCTTCAACTAGAGAACTAGAGTGTCGTGTCCCCCCCCCCCCCAAAAAAAAAAAAATAATAAAAAAATATATATACGGCAGCAGCAACATGCATCTTTTTTTACAAAATAACTAACCCATGATTTTGGACATGTGTTAGGTTCCTGCTCATAGGAAGGTATGAATAGCAAAGAATGAGCAGGCCCTTCTTTTCCTTAATATAGCATAGGTGTAAAATATTTTGTACTACTCTGCAATTAGGGCAATGAGCTGTGCTTGAGTTGCTTCTCAGTGAAATCATGTGCACAAATATTTCTTAGATTACATTGTTCAGTGTGAAGGCTCTTACTAACTCCTTGTCTCCATGGAATGGACATGTGTTTTGGCTCTATAATTTAAAAGTTCAAGACTAACATTTTTCTGATTCTTGTTGTCCTGCATCTTGTAAGCCGAGTATTTAAGTTTTAAGAGCAGCATGTTTATTTATGTATGTTGCTGCTAATCCAAACTGTCTGCTAAACTAATCCCTTGTTAAAATGAAATCAAGTCAGCTATTTTAGATTACAAAGCTAAAACAATAGCTCAGTCAGACACTTCACACATCTGTTTTACTTTTCCTGAATAGGTATGCAGTTTTTCTTACATTCTTTCTCTGCAAAAGTGCTACCAATTAGCTATAGTTTCTTTTCCTTTCATTTCTCTCTTGTGACCTAAGTCTTTTGTTTTCTCAGTTCTATTGCTGATTACTTTTGAAATGCTGGCTTTTTTATGTGTTTGTTTTCTTTCTCAGTAATACATTTTAAAATGGATAAAAATTTCATGCTTATTACTTGTTAATATGTTATCATACTCTATTACCCAAATTTGGACCAGAGGTAATTCCAATGTGGGAAATGCCAAAATAATACATTCTTGGAGATGAGATCTTAGACAGATATGGAAACCTAAAGTAGGCTTTGATTTACTTACAGTCTACAGGAAATGAAGCATTACCGTCAATGTGGTACATAGAGATTTTAACTGAAGATAACTTTATTTCCAGCTTTACCTGCTGCTTTGATTTAAAGTGTTTTTCACATCATCTAATTTTTCATAAGCTTCCACGTGTTTAAAGTTTGGCTTTTTTTAAGGGTTTGTATAAGTTTTCATTTTGTGCAGAAACCCCTTCTTATTTAGTGTATTTGCAAAGCACTTCAAAATGACATCAGGTGAGGGTTCCTCCAGCCTTCTGGTGCCAAAAATGTGAAATGACTCCCCTTGCTCCTTCACATGGGGTTTACCTCACCACTTTTTAATAAACTGTTTTTGCACTGGTATTTAGAGAGTATGGCTTTGTTTCAGCCAAGCAAACCTTCAAGCACAGCCTCTGGTTTTATATCATTTTTTTCTTTATCCACTTGCTTCTTTGTCCCTCTTTGAAAGATGGAGAAACAGCCTCCTGAAGTAGCTTGACTCCATCTCAGACCTATATTTAACTCTATGTCAGCCACTTGAATGTTTTCAGCTGAGGAACTTTAAGGGCTCCAACTGCCCCAGAAAAATGAGTCACAGGCTGGTAGGAATTATCATTACTGCTCTGTTAAAGAGATGATAAGGCATAGAGAAATCATCTATGGTACATTGAAACTGCTCCATAACACAAGGAAGCTGTAACATGCTCAGGAATTGAAGCTGGTCAAGCTTCCCTCATTGCTTTCATAGAATCATAGACTCATTAAGATTGGAAAAGACCTCCAAGAGCATTTGGTCCAACCATCCACCTAACCACCACTGTCACCCACTAAATCATGTTCCTAAGCACCATGTCCAACCCTTCCTTGAGCAACCCCAGGGGCAGTGACGCCACCACCTCCCTGGGCAACCCATTCCAATGCCTGACTGCTCTTTCTGAGAAGAAATGTCTCCCAACTTCCAACATAAACCTCCCCCTAAAAGATTTTTTTAAGGTGCTCCAACTTTGGCTTAAAGAGATCCTTCTCTGCATTTCTTGCAGAGTGCATTTACACCGTGGAATTTCAGACTAGCTGCATCAGAATTTAGAAAACAAAACAAAACAAACACACGCACAAAAAGATCCCTACACCATGCCCAAGACACCCCATGGTGCCTTGAATGGTGACATATAATCTTTCCTGTTCCATAACATACTCCTACAGGGTTTAAATTCTGTAGGGCTGCAATGCTAGTCCTCACGGGAACATAGTTGCAGTGATGGACTAAGCAGTAACTGCAGCCTTCACACAGATTCCTGCAGAAGGCATAAAAACACAGCTTACTTTCCCAAATGTGGGCCACCAGAGCAGACTCAGCTCTCAGCCAGTGACCAGGAGACTGCTGTCTCTCCAGATCTAGAGGAGTGATTGCACACCATGGCAGAAAAAAACTGCCAGATGTCTGGTTAGATTTTTCTGCCTCCTAGATTTCAGATCTCCTGGCTGAAGGAGTGACTTCATCAAGTTAATGATAGCACAGAGATCTCCAAGTAATGCCCCTTCCCTGCACACATACACATACACCTTGGGTCCTTGGGTTGCAGTTCTCACAGGCAGAAGGGCTAATTAGTGCCACTTGGGGATGCTGCCGAGGTCATGAACTGAGACAGTGTGACCATAGAGGCAAATGGGATCAGAGCAGTTAGTACCCTAACACCAAGCTTGACATTGAGGACACGTGGAAGTCAGCAGGAGTTTTTAAAAATTTACTAGCACACAAGGAACCTCTGCAGCCCGGATCAAACTAGTCTGTCACAGCTCCACTGACACTGCAGCCACATGCCTCCCATTACCTTGTGTCCCTCCCTCCCTGATCCTCAAAACCTTGCTAAGGTCTGTTCCCCAGGGATGGGAATCACTGCCTCAGACTTCTCTCCTGTGGACAGCTATATTTGAGCTACTCACTCAGCGCTCTCTCCATAGGTGATGGAAATAAGGACTTTTAGGATGTGATTCATATGGTTTCTGCTTTTGGAGGAAATGAGTTGGGTCTTGGAAGTGCCCATTTTCTTTTCGTCAGCCTTAATGGGAATTCAGGATAACTATGACATGGATATCTTACCAAGGAAGAAAATCAATGCTATTTCAATGCCCTGACTTTACAAAACACCACACAACTACTGTGTAATGACATTCTTATGAAGAAGCATAAAAGCATGTAGCAAGGTAAAGTATGTAGTATTCTGTTTACCTAACACAATTTCTGGATAGGCTGTTGGATACTTTTCTGTTATTCCAGTAGTGTGTAGACATGTTCGGTCCTTGATGAAATGTGTACAACTGGATTTTGATATTAGTAATTTGAAAAATGTCTCATAATGGATAGAGGAATATTTCAGCAAGTCTGC
The DNA here is from genome assembly GCF_963932015.1 of Anas acuta. Lineage (NCBI taxonomy): Eukaryota > Metazoa > Chordata > Aves > Anseriformes > Anatidae > Anas > Anas acuta. The sequence continues at coordinate 70,093,392 of NC_088979.1, forward strand.
TGTGTCCTGTTCTATCAACCTTCTCTTATCATCAGCAAACATGACAAATAAGAAATAGCACAGATTTATCTCCTAATGTCTCACTCACCCTCTCGATGGAGAGAAACATACTTACCTAGTTTAATTAACAAGCCTATAATATTAGTGCTATGATGGAATTGGTTTTGAGAAAGATTATATAACATTTGGAGGAAGTTACCTTCCATCCTCTGATCTCATTCATTTCTTCTGTGTTTAATACACAAAAGGAGTCCAGGTATCACTGGAAACTGCAGCAGCCTTGCTTCCAGAATCCCCTGATCTAAAGATACATCATGTTCATAGAGTATTTCCTGCATATGAACACCACACACCCAGTAACTGGCTAGGTGATGTCCCAGCCATGCTTTTGCTCTACCAGACAAGAAATGTTTCAGGTTACTCAGTCCTAGATAGTATGTCCAAGGAAATATTGGCTTACGTTAAAACAAGATGCTGGAGTTCTAACATTGATGAAAACAGATCCTAATATGACATTTTGGAACACTATGGGACAAAACTAACCCTGATTATTGGCATGTTATATTCCTAGCATTTTCTATTTCATTTTTAGACATTTCCATGGCTCTTTTAAATATCATTTTCCATTATCATAGCCTTTGAGTTGAAAGATAGTGGACAAGAGATTTTTTTTTTTTTTAAATCTGTGATCTCGTTCACTTTCCATTGCATTTCTTTTTCAAGTCTCTTGATACTTGATTCACAGGGCTGCAATATCCACTGCCTTTTTCATGTTCAGACCCCAGGTACTTTATGATAAGGTGAAGGTGTGATTATGGCTGGCCTTCTTGGCTGTAGTGTTCAGATATGTTCAAAAATCACAAAAATATTTTAAAGTCCAATTTCCATGAAATAGTTGAGTATCTGAGATAAAGTAACTTACTGAGATAAAGTAACTTACTTTAACTTACTGAGATAAAGTAACTTAAAAGTAATAAGAAGGTCTGTGACAATGTAGGTAGCTGAGTAGGCAAAGTAGGCAAAGCTCCAAATTTTAAATTTGAGGGTTTTCCACTGATTTCCCACTGACCATTTTCTTTACAGGAAACACCAATGCTATAGCTAAGAGAAAATGACAAGGGAAAACCAACATTACTCCAGACTTCTCACAGTTATACAAAACAAATTGAGCTTCTTGAGGGCTGCTGTCAGAGAATGAGCTACAGTAAACAGCTGGGATTAAATCAATTACTGTAATCTGGCAATGCTTTGCATCACTAGTATGAAGAGCTGGAGGTGATTCTGGCTGTAATTTTTTCTTCATGTTTTTAACACAATAGAGTGTGAGTAGGTCTCTGAGACACCTATGACATGCTCCAGTATCTTCACTGAACCAAGAAGTGCTGTGCACATCATTGGTTTTCAGAGGCTCTATGGGAGGCATATTGTAGTGGAGAGCTTGGTGAAAGGCAACTTTTTCCTTGTCCAGAACTACAACATTGAATCTTTGGTATATTCATTCCTTATGTTTACTGATTTTTTTTTTTTTTTTTTTTTTTAACACCAAGGAATGCTTTTCTCAGAAGTTTTGCTAATTAAGAAGTTGTAGTTAAGCTGGTGCTTTTGCTTGATCCCATCCTCTAAACAAAAAGCAAACAACAAACAGACATTCTTTATGAGGAGAGGAGAACGTTGCATGGGATGGGGGTAGGGGAAGAAGGAGGGAGAAGGAGGAGGAGGAGAGTTGTGCAGATTTCCTGCCCACACTTCAAAAGGGGCTCTTTTCTCCTGTATTATTTCCTTTCCCATTAGCTTCACTTTGTTGGCTTATGGTTCCAAAATGCACCAGGAGTCAACTCCAGTGCAAACCTGATATTAAAAACTAACAGGCTAATGCCAGGGAAAACACACTCTCCTCCTGGTTTCAACGACAGATTTTTTTTTTTTTTTCATAAGTGCAGCCATGCTTTTCTAATAAAAATTCATTAAACAATGGTTATGAAGGATGAAGGGTGGGGGAGGGGGAAGGGATACAATCAAGTGATTCCTTTGAACTCACTTGAAAAAATACAAAAGCAAACAACGAAGCTGTTAGTGTCACACGTTTCCCTTATGAACAGAGAGGCCTATCAAGGTTTGCTCACAGACGAGAGACTAAAGATGAGTTAGGCACCTTCTCTAAACTTCTCCCTCCAAAAACTGTAGGATTTCTATTCTGTAAACATGGATGTGGAGGCTCTTTTATGTTGCTTCAGTTTACATTATTGCGGGTCTAAACGAGTCTAGTAGAGACTGCTTAATTCGTTTATGTAAAGTAAAAACAAATGTAGAAGCCCTCGCTATTTTTTATTGTTAACATCCCATTGGGAGGCAGGAGAGTAAATATTTTAGAAGTTTAAAGCAATCTACTTAAGCTTAATAATAATGCTGGGTTTCAAGTAACAGAGAAGAGTACAAGTCACTGGAAGATCAAAGATTACACTGAGTTTTATAGCAAATCTGGGCAAAGATCTCCTGGGAGGGGTAAATCTTCAGAACTCTCCTTTCCCAGTCTTTCATGGTGATCGTTTGACATCTATAGAACAAGAAAGTGAGGAAGCAAGAATTCAGGCAGTTCTCCTGTGCCCACAGAAACAGGAGGCCAGAAAACTGAACAAATGCTGATTTTTTTTAGTTAGTTTATAGCTTAAAAATGATATATAAAAAATAGAAAAAAATTGAAAAAAAAAAAGGAAAAAAGCACCAGAAATACTCTTTCTTCTCCTAGATTTGTTCATAATCTCATGCTAATTGATTTTTGAGTGAGTCATCCCTAAATAGGATTTCTGACTGTTTTTCTGGGTTTATGTTAAATGATTGTGCTTGTCAGCAAATTTTCTGAATCGTTTACTTGTTGAGAGACACTAGACACTCTTTACATTCTTCCCTTCCTCTTTCATCTGAAACAAGGAGTGTGCTGTATTTTGGGACATGGGCATGACTGCATATTTAGGAAAAAAAAAAAAAGAAGGGAAAAAAAAAGGAACATCAAGTAGAAGCGCTGATAATGAACAATACAGAACAACAATACTGTAATATCAGGTATACATGTGAGTGGATGTGTTGAAAGGATTAATATTTAGAGAGCATAATCAAGAATCTCTAACATAGGAACAAAAACTGGGCCACATTGTTTTCCCATGACTGGAAAAGTTTCCACTGGCCTGGCTTCCAATTATAAAAACACTGGAGTCCTCAGCCATTACACCAAAGCTTGTAAATTTCCTAATGAATATTTAAAATAACCCTATGGAGTTTTTTAATGTTAATGCCTTTGACTAACATGAATATCCTACAGGGCTACCATCGTGTTTAGCTACATGGTTCCATTCTTTTCTTTTAATGCTAAAATATAATGTCAGAGAAGAAAAAATAAATCTTTGCTTCAGCCTCTTCTCCTCTTCTAGTGTGAATTTTATGATTTTTTTTTTGCTTTGTCACAGTGAAGTTCCAGACGTAGAGCAGACCTACACAGCCAGTTTCTTTGTAGGCTCTCTTATGACACAAAAGTGATGCATGCACTCCACCCCCATCCCCTCCCCTCCCCACCCCCCCAAAAAAAAAGCAATTATTGAAAATCAATACCATAATAATGGTGAACAGAGCTGTGTTTTTTCCTTGATAGCCAATTATGAGCAATTTACTAAAGTTGTCAACTCATGGCAAAACAAATAGTGTTAATAGTGTAGATTTCATAAAGACCTATCTGTCTTGTTATTGCTTCAGTCTGAATGGAGTTCCGGGTACAGGCCTGTAATGGAGCAATAACTCACCTGGTGATGGAGGGTACCAGCACCAACACTGGTTGCACTTGGAGCAGGGGGACTGAGCACTGCCACCATGCAATATGTCTAAATGTGATTCCCTCCCCATAAAAAAACACTGGCTTTTTACAGAAAAGGTGGGGAACTGTAACACTGAGCAATTTTCTTGCATGCTTTTGGGGTGTTTCTGGACAGTGCAATAACATACTGCAGTATTTTGGGAGGTATTCTGAGACTGGAAAATTAATGTAGTATTTTCGATCGCTGACTTCAGGCCTGAAGGCAAGCAGGGTAAGTGTGCCATGTGTTTGCATAGCATCTAGCACAACGGGAACTTCGCAGCTTCTCAGTGCTACTGGCGTGCCAAATTATAAGACGGAGGAGCATAAAAGTGTTGTTAATATAGTAGATGAAAAGTTTGGTATCAAATCAAACAGATTTTTTTTGTGTTGATGACAGTGTTACTAGGCAGAGTCCTGCCAAATTGTTTTAACTGTGGGAAGCTATGTCTCATCCATTACAGCAAATATGAAAGTCTCCGCCCTTGTGAGAGGAACACAGTGCTGATCTTGGCATTGTACACTTGCAAATTACTGCTTATAAAGCAGGGTTACATCCTGCTTTCTTGTGATGGAAAGCAGCAATGGGGATAAAGTAAGTAACAAGCTCCATGGATTTGAGGTGTTCCCACCAAGGGATAAGTACAGAGGGGCAGGCTGCTTTCCATAGGCCTTGGGGAATTCTCAGAAGTGCAGGATGCTCACCTGGGGTCAGACATGCTCAGTACATCTGCATAGTTGAGCTCAACTGTGGGATTTTCTTTAAACCCTCCAAAGTGTGCAAAAGGGTATTGTGTTGTGAGTCCACAGCTTTCTGATCAGGAAAGGCCCCTCATGGTTGACCTGTCCAGGTGGCCTGTGCTATTGCTGAAAGCCCTGGGAGTGTGGCCAGGGACATGCCAAGCACACAGTTCTGAGCTCAGCGCTCTCCTTGAGTCCAGACTTTGAATCTGAACTATGTCCAGGCTCCAGACTGGAAAATGGGTTTGAAAAGCTCTTTGGGACCTGGCACATTAGCTTATAATCAGGTGTCTCTGCATTTTCCAGATCAGCTGTCCATCTCTCTGGGAAGCCACTGTTCCTTAGTGGTACAGTCCCAGGCTCTGTCTCTGTGTGTGTAAAGGCAAGGTGTGGGAACACAGACCAGAGGCAGAAAGTGTTCATCTCTGGACTTATGAAAGAATGCTGTTGTGCAAAAAGAGATTCCAAGCCTTGTTCATTCTCGGGCCTTTCAGAAGCAAATAGACTCACAACAGCAAGGCATTACTCCAGGGGAGAAAGGGAAAGGAGACACGAGGCTTCTTGTAAGCTCCTGCCCTGACTCCATGCCAAAAGATAAGTGTCTGTGAGTGTGTATTTGGCATTCAAATGGAGTTTCCTCTCTTTTTATCCCTTCCCAGCTAAGCACTGGAGTACCGACACTGGCCTTCCACTTGCAAGGGGTTGCCAACAGCTGTGTCTGGTGCGATGTCTGCCACACACATGTGGTGCTCCCTAATGACAGTCTGGAGAGGGTCTGAAGACAGTAACAGCACTTGCTGGCAAGTCTGAGAAGCTGTTCAGCTTCTCTTTTGTGCGTCCTGGGCTTTGGAGCAAGTGCATGCTCCACTGTCCTTCCGTAGGCACAGCTGTTGGTGGAGAAGGGGTGTCTACACTTGGAGCTCAGTCCAAATGCTCCCTTAAGCTGCCTTGTCTGTTTTAATCTGCAGTCCCCTTTCCCACATACTGAAACAGCTGCCTTGGATGCAATCTCCAGCTGCTGCTCATAGGGTGCCTTAAATGCCTTTAAATGTTTCTCTGCTGGAGACTCTGCCATAGTCCCAGCTGTGTGTGGCAGGGCTGGGAGCTTGCACCCCACCTTTCCTGGACAGCTTTAGCAAGAAAGTCTTTCTGGAAAATAAAGGGTTGATTTTTCTCCTTTGTGCCTAATCTGTTTCTAGCTAAGCTGAGCCTGGTGAGCAAATTTTAGGTGCCTCTTTAAGCGTTTGCAGATCCAACTAGCAAAGAAGAGGAAACTGGTTTGTGGAAAATAAAAACCAGGCTGCATATGAAGGAGAAATTGGAAGCAATTTCCATGTCAGGTTTAAGGTTTGTTTTAAAGTCCAGTTTTGAAGCTGAGGTGTAGAACCAAGTTGGGTAGTTCTGAAACAGGGCAGCGGTTTTGTGAGATTTCTTGTCTGAAAGACATTAATTCAAAATGTCTGTTATCCTCAAGGGATTTATACCATCTTGGGTTGTATAGGAGAGAGAGCTGGTGTTCTTGGACCATTGTCATGATGGATTTGTCCTAAAACTGTAAGTGAAAAGAAAGTATCTCACAACTTAAGAGTCTAGGGCAAAATGTGGGGATTTGCTTAACACTTCTGAGCAACCTCCTATGCCATTTTAAGGCAGGAACTGGGTAAGAACAATCCCTTCAAGCAATCTGCAGAAAGTGTTTGTTGTTGCAACATTAATGAAATTTGGCCAAGATGCTGTTGTGACAACTCTTCTGGGGCAAAGAACTGTATGACCTTTAACTGACCAAACTTGTCAAGGACAAATAGTTTTGCCAACAATAGGTGCATAAACTGGAGGAGTAAGTATCACCAGTGAATTCTGCATAATTACTCACTTCATGTTTCCAGTCATGGCTAGAGCAGCAAAGCAGGTCTGTGTGAAAAGGAACACAAGACAGAAGGTAAGATCTGGTAGTCTACTCAGTCTTCCTTTCCACAAAAATCACATCACAGCAAGCCTGTGTTGGCACTGTAGAAGGAACATCAGATGGAAAATGGAAGGCCAGGAGTTCTGGCCTAGGAAAGAAATGTCTCCATCTCAATCACATAAACATCTAATGGTTTGGAGAATGCTGCTCTTCCTAGTCACTCCATCTCTGCCTATGAGTAGATGAGGGATTTTGCTCCTGCTGTTGTGTATCTCTGTGCCCTGCTGCTTGTTTTACCTAGACAGTAACTTTTCAGAAATGTGGTCCTCCCCAGAAGAGGACCAAGAGACTTTTCTTTGAGATCACTTGCTTGAAAGTGAGGTAGCACTATGTGCATGGTGCTAGTCCTTTGCAGACTGGTTCTTTGTGCTCTCATGTGCATATGGGAATTGCCCCTGTTGGCCACTATCCAGTGTTTGCTGCAGGATGATATAAGTATTCACTGTATTTCACTTTATGCCCTTAATGTGTCTAAATTAGAGGCTTAGACTCATGTTTCTACAGTCTCTTCCAGATGGCAAACCAGAATTCAAGTCCAAACTAGATGTTGCAAATAGTCCTCAGAAGCAGTGTCTCTCCCTTTCTGCTGTCTACAAATTAGAGTGAATGTCTTCTGTATATCATGCCTTACTGAAAACATTGCATCAGTGACCTGGTCCACAGAAAAGGTGCTCCTGGTAAAACACTGTTTGAAGTAAAACTGGGCAATAGAATTCTTTGTCTTGAATAATTTATTTTATATACTGCCTCTCTTCTGGCATGTGAATAGTGTGTTAATAGCTTGCAGTTTTCTCACATTTGTTGGTTATTTGAAACTATTGTCTAAATAATTTCTATGAATAATTCTTGATCTGTAGGTCCTTCACACTCATTTCACTGGGATTATTTGAAAACTGAAATTCATCTTTCAAGCTGAGTTGGTTTTTATTGGTCTCATAGATCATAAAGTGTATTTCTTTTCATGGAACTGACTGTTGAAAAATAACATGTATTGTCCTATGAAGAAATACATTCGGGTTCCTGATGGGCAAATCTCATCTGTTTGTAGGTTCTACTTGGTTTGTTTGAACGATCATTTATAGAAACAACCATAATATTAAACAAGCTCACAAGGTCACCTAGCTCAGTCCCCTGCAATCCCAGGCAGTCATACAGTAATTCAAAGATTTGAGTATTGATTCAAATACTTAAAGATTGTAGCCTAGCTGGGGAGTGGCTTTATTTATGCTTTCAATCAAATAGCAAGTCCTGTAAACATTAACCCTTTTCTTGAGGACATTTTATTTCTCCTACATCTGGTTAATGTTACATGTAGAAAAGTCAGGGAGAAAAAGAAACATGGAATATAAGAAAGGTAAGTTGTAAGACTGGAAAGAATCTCAGGTGTCAGCCTTCACCAAGGCTAGGCAATATTTTAAAGATGAAAAGTTAAATATTTATAAGCCTTAGAGAACAGTTTATTTTGGATTAGTTTTGCATATGGAAGTTTGGATTTGTTTCTTTTTATCTCAGGAGGTTCTCTTATGCCTGTTAGTCACTTCTCTGCAGAAGTATCTCAAGAAACTTCCTATTGTGTGAGTAAACTGCAAAAATTCATATTGGCTGGCTGCTTCTTGTCCAGAAGTGAGACCATGTGTGGAAGTCCTAACAGCGCTACCATGCTGTACAGCGTATTCTCCTCATTCATAACAGAAAATTGGTTTGTTTTTATGCACATCCCACAGTGTAAAAGCAGACAGATAAAAACTAGGGAATTAGGTCTTGAGACACCTTGTTGTTAAATTATCTTCTCAGTATCAGCCCAGAATAACTGTAGTAGCAACAGGGAGCAGAAGAAATGATAATGCTAGTGAACACAGCATGACAGAAAGCCTTTTATTACTAGCTCTCCAAATGCTTACTTTCTATTTACAAGAAATAATTCAATATCATTTACACCCTGGTTGACTTAGAACCCATAAATAATTTTTATTAATCATTAATTACTTAACCAACTCTGTTATTTCTCTGACAAAAGTAGACAGATCTTAAAATTTTGGTGCATCTCCTGCAAATCTTTTGAAACCTCCACCATACCGATATGAATATTTCCCCTGTGTACCAAGGATACTACACTTCCGTGTTCACTATCTATCTAGACTACGTCCTTTAAATGTTGTTTTCCCTATGTGTAATATTGTAGAACTGCAGGGAGGCTTTGGGATGTGAATGTTGGTTGCCTCTACATTCACAGATGTCTGGCTAACCAACATGGTCAGAAAGAGGAGGTTATGGCAGCACTGTTCCAGAAATGTATTTGAGTAGTGTCATGGTGTGCACCAACCCACAGATTTGCTGAATTAGGTGAGTAATACTGGAAGCATACATTACTTGCTCTGAGATGCCAGGAGATCATACTGCTGGAAGGGATCTCAGGAAGCTGTCTGGTCCAGCCTCCTGCTCTGGGCTGGGCCACTGGGATCTGTCTCATTCTGGAGGATTTTTGTCTAAGCTGCAGTGACGCAAACTTCATGGCCTTGCCAGGCTGTCTGTGTTGGTGCTCAAAGGTCTTCAATGTTAGAAAGCTTCTAGATCAAACCTGAACCATCCCACTTTTAATTTTAATCCAAAATTTGATGAGTTATCAAACATAGGCATGAGGAAAAGATCATTCTATTTTTGCAGATCAATTACATACTTGAAGACTATCAGTGAGTTTCCTCTCAAATTTATTCCTTAAATAATTCCAAACCCTTCAATCTTTCCTTCATTGAAGGCTGAGTCCTCTAGACTTTTACTTATTTTTGTTCCCCCGTAAATCATACATTCCTGCAGTACTTGACTTGAATACAAGGACTCCTGTGGTGGTCTGCCTGCTGATAGAAAGGGAACTGGATAACAACATACATCTTATGAGTAGTGTTTCTTTTTATATACAGCCTGGTACACTGCTTGCTTCTTTCACAGTAGCATGATGTTGTTCATCTTGTCTTAACTCAAAGCTGACAATTACTGATAATATTACTCATACACTCCTGAATTAAGCCATCTGCCAGTTTCTAGCTGAGTGTACTTGTGCAGCTTAGCTGATCCATTGCCAGTTCACTCTATCAGGCTGTGCCTATCAGGCTGTACCTATCTTCTATAATATTTTACTATATGACTTTGCAATTTCCTTCACTGTGTGTGAGCACAGATAGGCAAAACTTCTGGTACAATGCTATTGCTATGAACTCTAATTAAGTGATAGCAACAGGCATTCATTACTTGAAGAGAACCTAAACCAAACAGCTTTCCTCTGTCCAGAGTAAGGGAAAAGACAAATTTCAATTTCTAAATGGTCAACTTCCTTTCAGCATTAGTTTTCGGAAAGCTCTGCCCTGGTCATGGTTATACATAAATAAGTAAATCCCACCTGCACATATCAGTGTCATAATATTTCAGGATAAGTGAGGTCAAGTTCAAGATTTTGATATACAGTGTTATTAGCCCTTTGAATACCTGGCCAGTTGGTACCCACCTTGGGCTGGAACCATCCAGGAAATCCTGCTGCAGCAGAAAATATTGGACTAATTTGTGCACCTGGCCCTCAGGGCTCCAGAAAATGAGAAGCTGCTGAGAGAGTCTTCAGCACCTGAAAGTTTCAATCAGGTGAAAAATTAGATCCCTTTTCATGCTTCAGCCTTACCCTACTCTGCATTCACTCTTTCATTCCTTCACCTCTTTCTCAAAACAGGCTAACTAGGTAGCTGTGGGCTTGGGATATGTTGGCAAGCATCCACCACAAGTGAGATCCACATTTTTCCCCCGAAATTTGAGCAAAATTTCACCACCACCTGTAGTGGTGAGTGGATAGATGCTTTAACTCATGTCTACTATTTTAAACCATACACAAGTCAACTTTATCAAAGAGTCAGCAGTCAAATGTGATAAATCCACCATTCAGCTACTTCAGATGTTTGTTGTGCTCACCTTTGTGATAAATAAAGTAGAAAACAATGGATAAAAAAGAATACACAACTGTCTGTTTGAATTAGAGACGAGAAAGTTTTGCTGCAGTTTTCTAACTTGGCAGTTGTCGACTAACAGGCATGTCATTGTTTCCAGTGATGTTTCTTGCTTTCTAATTAAGCAAGTATGTGCTCAAACACTCACATGTGCATGCGAGCACCAAGGATTTCATGTCTCACAAGGTATAAAATTGCAAAGGTAAACTCACGCACTTGTATTTAACTGTAGGTGACTACAGAAATTAGATAGGGAAACACTTTTCATGCTCAGGTAATAAACATCACATAGAACCTCCTACCAGTGGATTTTCAAAGTTTGTTCAAGCTTAAGAAATGTGAAAATGACTGATTCCTAGTCCTTCAAAACCCACCCAAAGATAAACACAGATGCCTCCAGAAAGATAATCGGCACAAAGTAACTTTCAGGCAGTAGGAGACAAAAGAGAGAGGAAACAATGCTGCATGCACACAGCATTGGCAAGGGAAGGTTATGAGCTGGAGGTATATGGAGTGTTGGTTTGCTATCTGTGGCCATAGCTCCATTGGCATTGGAGCCACACATGGTGGTGGAATAGGCAACTCAGCTGTCTATACCGCAAGTATTTGAACACCTGCAGGAAAAAGAGAAAGGGAGTTTCTCTATCAAAACTATCTACTCACTCCCCTTTTTGCAGATTTTCTATAAATCTAGAAGTACAGTCTAGAAGTGTGGAGTCTAGTTGGAGGCCTGTAGATAGCAGTGTCCCCCAGGGTCAGCACTGGTTCCAGTGTTGTTGAACTTACTCATCAATGACCTGGACGATGGAACAGAGTGCACCAGCAAGTTTGCTGATGACACAAAGCTGGGAGGAGTGGCTGATACCCCAGAGGGCTGTGCTGCCATTCAGAGGGACCTTGACAGGCTGGAGGGTTGGGCTGAGAGGAACTTCATGAAGTTCAACAAAGGCAAGTGCAGGGTCCTGCATCTATGGAAGAATAAGCACCAGTACGGGCCGGGGGATTGACCTGCTGGAGTGCAGCTCTGCAGAGAGAGTCCTGGGAGTCCTGGTGGACAGCAGGCTGGCTATGAATCAGCAATGTGCCCTTGTGGCCAAAAAGGCCAATGGTATCCCGGGCTGCATTTGGAAGAGTGCTGCCAGCAGGTCAGGGGAGGTGATCCTCCCCCTCTACTCAGCCCTGGTGAGGCCACTCACTGGAGTGCTGTGTCCAGCTCTGGGCTCCCCACTACAAGAGGGACATAGAACTACTGAAACAAGTTTAGAGGAGGGTTACAAGGGTGATTAGAGGACTGAAGAACCTGTTTTACAAGGACAGGCTGAGAGAACCGGGCCTGTTTAGCCTGGAAAAGAGAAGACTGAGGGGAGGCCTCATCAACACGTATAAATATCTGAGGGGAGGGTGTCGAGAAGATGGAGCTGGTCTCTTTTCAGTGGTGCCTAGCAACAGGAGGAGAGGCAATGGGCACAAACTGAAGCACAGGAAATTCTGACTGAATATGAGAGGGCACTTCTTTACTGTGAGGGTGACAGAACACTGGAACACGTTGCCCAGAGAGGTTGTGGAGTCTCCTTCTCTGGAGATGTTCAAAACCCATCTGGATGCCATCCTGAGCAATGTGCTCTAGGAGATCCTACTTGGTAGGGGGGTACGACTACATGATTTTCAGATGTCCCTTCCCACCTCGGCCATTCTGTGATTCTGTGACTTGTACTTCCTACAGACTAACACAATACAAGCAGGACAAGAGGTTTCAGGAAGAGGAAGACAGTGGCATGGATGAGCTTCAGGAGTGAGGAGGTATCAGAAGCCTTTTGGCCTTTCCTTGCTTCTGCCACTGTCCAGTGCACTAAACCAGGGCTACTTATTGTGCTTCTCTAAGCTTCTGGCATGTGAATTGTAAGAACTGGGACTTTCTTTTGCTCCATGTTTGAACAATGCTTAATGAAACTCTGTATAGACTACTGTAATACAAAGGACAGTAATAAACCTCCCCCAGACACCTGTTGGAGTTGTTTGTTCAGCAAACAAATAGGAAACAGGATGATATAAGGTGAAATATGCAATAGCCCCAAAATAATTCTGTAGTGAAGATGTAGTGACCATGGACAAGTGACCAAACAATGGTGTATATCAGCCACAGAAGAAAAAAACTGTGAAAAAAACTGTGAAAACTGAGAACTGTGATCAGGAAGTCCACTTCAGTCTAAACCAGTCTCTAATTAGGTAGCCCCTGAGCTGTCTAGAAGTGATTTGGCAAACAACTAGACACTTTTGAAGCTGTGACTTTCAACAAGAATGGGACCCAGCTGCTCATGCCAGTAGTTGCTGTTGGGATTGCTTTTGTGCTATTAACTGCCTCTTGGGTAATTTTGTGTAACCCTGGGCTCATCTAGTCACCAAAAACAGGGAACAATTTTAATTTCTGTTTTCAGAAGGGGAGGTGCTTACTAGCTCCTTCCAGATACCAGATTTGGTTAATAACATTACCCATCTGCTTTGCCACAGTACATATGTTTCAGCTTTTGGTGGTTTCCGTAAGTCTGAAGTGTTTGATCATCTGTGCAGGTGTACAAACAACTGTGGAAGAATGAAGAAATGGAAATTTCTCCAGGCAATGGGCAAGAAAGATATTTTTGTCTTTTTACTTTCTCTGAGACCCAAAATGTGGTAGAACTTACATGATCAGTTGTGGGCACAGGAAGGATATTTTTGAGGTTACGGGAAACTCTGTGAGGTGACTGTTTACCTGAAATGAGATCAGATATAAAGCTCTGACTCATGATCGAGTTCTCCTGAGGCCTGAAGAGCACAGGGCTTGGATTTCCTTTCAGTACCTCAAGAGCATAAAGCCCCATCTCTGCCACTACAGGTGTAGTTCAGACCACAGAGCTGACTGCAGCTCCTATAAGCAGATCCATGTTGTTTTTTATCTACTCATCTCACACACCAATAACTTCAGAGCTAGAGCAGCAGGTAACTCAGGGCTGACTGTAATAACAACCACAACAAGTAACGGGGTATATACTTCATGGATTAGCAGATTTTGAACTCTGTTCTGTCATGGATTGATGGCTGTTTTGCTATCTCTTCTACCCTCTTTGAAGATATGCCTACAGTCTCTGCGAATAATGCTTGAACTGTAAGACATCCCCACATGCAGGTGGAGGTGAGTCTGCTCTCATCAGAGTCTGGGCTGTGTAGGGAGGAGAGAAGTACAGTGAAAACCCCAACAAATTGCATTTGTCATGCCTTACTGGGATTCTGCTAGTGCTGTTCAGTGTAGGATGACTTGGGGTTGGGCTGTTGATGCAGCTCAGGATGTTTCATCCCTTACTTTGTGCTGCTGAGGGCAAGCATCCTAATTACGGCTTTCTGTGATAGTGGATTTCTTGGTAGCTGAATAGGTACTTTGGCCCTTCATCCCTTTCTCTGTCCCTCAGCAAGGCAGACAGACCTGAAGCAGTGATTATTTCCTAAGTGAGAAGCAGGTGCTGAGTAAAGAGCATAAATCCTACAGAGCTACTGGGAAAACAAACAAACAAACAAACAAACAAAACACCAAACACACACACACAAAAACCAGCACTCGATAAAATAGATACTAGGGAAAAAATAAATACAAATCAGTAATTCTGCCACCAGGCACCTGCTGGCATTGTCAGTGAAATTTAGTAAGAGAGGTGCAGTGAGCCATAGGGTTTGCAAATGCTTTTTTCGAAGCCTGTTATAGCTTTCTCTGCATGTTTATTTATTACTGTTTTCACAGCACTTTATTCAAGCGTTTTAAATGATTCTGAAAGGCATGAGATTTAGCATCCATGGGTCTGATGTCACGTTTCAACCTCCAGAATGGAACCAGCAAGGGCAGCAGCTGGGTGGCATTTCCAACACTGTTCCAGCAGTGTGTGTCTGACTCCGAGAAAACAGGCTGCTAGGGATGAAAGGAAGGAGTCATCTGCACACTCACACCATCATTCTTTGACCTTTCAGTTGACAATATCCACAAGGTGTTCTTTCTGACAGCTGTAGCGACAGAGCAGATTTTTGTAATAGGGATGCATGTCCAGGGAGATCTAGGCTGAAATCATCAACTCATTTCATCTAAGCCACTGGGCAGCTCTCTGAAAGTTAGCGCCTTTTGGTTGCTTGAACAACTGCTCTGGTTTTGAACTAGTGGCCTTTTGGTGACAGGCTCTGATATCCTATTACCAATTCCCAAGCCATCCGGCTCCTCTGAACACATGCACACTCAAAAAACAATTACACATAAATGTAAATGACTCCAAAGTGGCAAGTGACAGAGACATGACCTTCAACTGGGTCGGGCTGATTGTGTGAGACAGCATGAACCAGAGGTAAGCTGACACATACAGCCTCGTTGTCCTGGCAGTTTCAGAAACAGACTGTAGACCCAGACCCTTTGCTGCCCTTTGCTTCCTTTCACCTGCACCCTCCTCCCAGAGAATAAAAGTGAGACATAATACATCACTTCTGTGATGGCTATATTTTCAGTCGAAATGGGAGATCAGCATCTTGCAGTGACTCGTGAGATTTACATTCATCTGCTGTACAGGGTTGTTAGGAGGCTGTAGTTTGGGTCACTTCAAAGTGCTTTTATTTTGAAAAATTGTCCAGAACTTCAGCTGGTGTACATCAACACAGATCTGTTGCTTCAGCAGAGCTGATTTACTCCAGCTGAGGATATGGCCTGATATCATATGGCTAGTTTTTAACTTAAAATTATATAATGCTGCCAAGTGCAAGACAGGCAGATGCAGGGTTCAGCATGGGAGTAAAAAAGAATCCTTGGTACGAAGGTCTTGATCCTGCATAAAGACATTTACAGCAAATGATTAAGAAATTATATGTCCCTACATTTTCTAAGCAAGCCATGTTTGGATATAATTGTGTTACTTAGAATATTATTACCTGCATTTAGAAAGTGAAATTCCAGCCCTGCTCTTTTAAAATTTGTCCCTTCATACTTAGTATATCATAATTATACTGTCACAGCGGTTTCCAGTGGACCCTGAGGGTCAGAGGACTACTTCTAAGGGAATGACAAAAGGTAACTGAGAAAATCAAACCTATTGTTAATAGTCGTGAATTCATTATGCAAGGATGAACAGCACCACTGCAAAAATGTTTTGGGGATTGTAACTTGTAAAAGGTTGGGAAGTACTTTCAAGGAGGTTATTTTCCCTTCAAATTTCTTCATTATTTTTCCCCTTGTTCTGTTCCGATTTCATTTTCTGATTTTTTTTTTTTTTTTAATGTTTTTTTTTCACAAATCAGGATCTTGACAGTGAGAGTATGGTCTTTGAAACGTATCTAACCTACAAGGCATCAGTGAACATTAAAATGTTATTCCCATCGTCAGTGCTTTAGAAATAGCCATCAGTGGCAGTGTCTGAAGAAGGGCTTTAGGACAGAGCCATCTTCTCACTGACCCAGAGTTTATGTGGTATTCCTGACAAACTAAGCGCTTTGTGAGTAAACTGTGTTGTGCCTATGTTTATTAGAGCTTTGACTTTCTTTGGTTCCTGACATTTAAAGATCATATTTCTGAGTCTTTCAGTTGAATATGTGCCTTATGTGAGAGTGGTGATCCCGGTGAAATCCCTGTCACAAACCCACAGCAAAGTGCTGAACAGATATTTATAGCCAAAAGAGAATTTCTTCATCAAAGAACATACAGTCTAGACAAAGTGGCTTTAACAGCTCCCTGACACACCGCTGACCTGTGTAAGTGGAAACTCTCTGTCCCTGTGCCCCTTCTTTGTGCTGTGTCCAAATCCTACCATCAGCAAAATATGCATCTCTCTGAAGGAGCTTGCTCTCTTGTTTTTTCATCCTTTGCTTCTCCCTGGATGCTGAGAGCTTAGCTGGGACAGAGGGAATGCATTTCCTTCAAACACCTCATCAAACAAGGACTTCAAAAAAAGTTCACTTCTCACTGGCTATTTTGAAATTGGAGTCGATTTAGAATTTCCAGGACAGATTCTCACATTGGCTGATGTATGCACTGTTGAATCTAAAATCCACATAATGAACACCAGGATGGGTAGCAATGAGGATTAAATACACTTGCTATTAACAGAATTATAGCCTACCCTTACAATGATTGTAAGGGAGAAACTTTGTTGCTAGGAACTTTTCAGTCTGGAACGTGAATTTGTGTGAGGATTGGGTAGAAGTCAAAGACAAGAAAATACATCTGAGATTTCACCTGCAGCTTCTGTGAGTGAAATGTATTTATTAGTGTGTACAGTCACCCTCAATGGGATAGGAAAGTACCTCACAACTAAGGTGTTAGGATTAGTTGATCAAATAGCACGATTTTTAATTGCTTGTTTACTGAGACATAGTAGCTGAAAAATGTCCATTTTCAGCAGGAAAATGGCAACATATTTGTGATAAATACTATCTCATGCAGACTTTTTTTTTTTTTTTCCACAAAAAGGAGAATCCTTTGCCTTTCCCATACTGTCTCCCCCACTGACAAATCAGAAAAAAGGACATAAAGGAAGAAGAGGGGAAGAATGTGAAAATGAAAAAACCAAACCAAACCAAACCAACAAACCCACAACATATGGAAAAGCAAAAACATTGATATCCATAAATAAATGTGCAGGACAAAATCATTTTGAAAGAAATGAAAATATTCTTAATTTTCTAACCAGAAATATTTTCAACAGAAAATTGTCCTCGCTTAGAAGACATGTCTATGATGTTTCTTGACAAGGGGTTCATCAACATCACATAATGAAAAATGCTTTTGTAAAAGGTGGAGACTTACTATTTAACTGTGAAATAGCAACAGAAAAAAAGACTCATTTAACTGCACACCTAGAATGCTGTTTAAGGTTGCAGGAGAGCAAGTTCTTATAAGTCCATAGAAGCCCATCTCCACTTACCTTTCTAATGAGTGTTCTTATCTCTTCTGTTTGGGGCTGGCCAGAGCAGTCATGCAGTTGAATAGTTAGCTGCATCAAGGAACTTACCTATCGGAAAATTAAACCAGGAAAATAAAAAGAGGTTTGCACATTTCTTACCAAATTGTAGTGTGGCCGTTGATGTGAGTCCTGGTACAAAAGGCCAGCCAGTTAATCTAGTTGGGAAAATCTTGGCCTTGTCAGTGTGCCTTATATGATGTTTCATTCAAGGTTTTGGGGATGCTGACTTACCCAGGGGAAATTAGCGGAATGGGGGTTTTCTATATTGTACATGATGCGACCTGACACAGAAGTGACACAGGACCTTTTCATATGAAACTGGAACTATAGTTAAACCTGAGCTCTGCCTTGACTGTTTGAATAAGTTGGTTTTACTGGAGCTACTTCTCACTCACATCACAGAAAACAAGAAGATATTCAGGTTTGAGCCTTGTAAAATTTTAACAAAGGGAAACTGGAAAAAATTGCACCAAATTTTCAAATTCAAATTGCTTCAAATTTTCTAACTTCTGAATATTTGCTTGCAGATATCAAAACACATCACAAGGACTTCTAAAATAGCAACACAACTTCCTTTCAGATATATGTATAAACAGATTTCTCTGTATTGGCTGAGAAACAGAAACACAGAAAAGTTAAACCTAAAACCACACAGTGAATTTGTGTCACAGCTTGGACTGTATCTCAGATTTCATTCAGGAATATTTAACAATATAAGCTATGCAAATATATGTGTTTTTACAGCCGATGTAACAGCATCCATATGAGAACTGTGTGGATAATAATGTTCAAAAGATATCCCTTTTAATCTGTCAATGGAAAAGCAAAGCATGCATTGCAACCCTGGATCTGATATTTAGCCATGGTTACATAGTCCTCTCACACTGCTGCCTTCTAAGTGCCCAAGCTGGGGTGAATGCCCAGCATGAATGACTTGCATCCAGTGCATACAGAAGAGTTTTTTGAGTACTAGAATTTGCTTTCAGATAATTTTTCACCATGTCTGCCTGGATTTTTTTTTTTTTTTTAATGTATTCCTTCAGTACCATTAGTGAAGCAATGCACTGCCATTTTTCTAAGGTCCTGAATGTTTACTTCTCCAGGTAGGGTGATTATGGGCATGATGGAATGATGTCTTTAGTCAAGTGTAGATCTTATCTTCCCATGTAACAAGGTAGCCTAATGAAATGAGTTTTATTCAAAGACCTTGTCTCATAACGCTTCAGGAAAACATGATAAATTGAATGATTCTTTTAGCAAATGCATCACACAAAGCACTGGCATATTGCTTATGAAGTTTAATTTTGTAATAGTTCATGGGGTATAATATACCTGTAGCTATTTCAGTGGAATGAATCTTACAGGCTCATTACAAAAGCAGAACTGTTGTCCCAAAATATTGCTTTTCTTGTTGAACTGTAGCTTGGATTCAGTGCAATTTACATATATAACCTCTAAGGAATCACTGTATCTCACTTTTTAATTTTTTTTTTCTTTTTTTTTTTTTTTTGGTACTATTATTATGAAGTATGGTGAAACTCATTTATATAAGTAGCAAGAGCCTAGTTGGTATCAGCAGTGATTCTACTGACCAAATGTGGCAGACCAAATCTAAATCCAAAAATAAATTAGATTTTGTTTTTAAACTAAGAGAAGTTTAGTTGTTTGCCAACTGTTAGCCTGTAAAACTAGGAAAAAAAAGTAAAAATATTATGAATTGGACATACTTTTGTTCTCTGGAACTCAGATGTGGTGTTTTTAACACTGTTGCAGTAGTATGGTGCATAATGTAGTGATATCTAGGGTAAACCTGTCCTTGCTTGTCCTTCACTATCTATTTGGGCACTCCTCCTGGTCTTGTCTCTAGCTATGGTGGACCAGGAGAAAATATTTTTCACCTCCCTGTCTGCAAGTCCTTCAGTCCATCCAGGGTTTCCAAGTGTATTCCCAGAAGCAGTGGGGTGAACAAGGATCTAAACACAATGTCCCCCTTGTTACTTACCTGTTCAGCAGAATGGCCACATTTGAGCTCTATGGATGCTGGGTAAAATTTAAAGGTTGAAAATATAATTTGTTTTAGTAGGAATGGGTATGGGGATGACCTATCTACCTAAATAAGTATAATATATATGACTTACTAAGTTTTTGGCAAAGCATGTATTCAGTGTCTCCTGGTGTCTCAAGACTGGTACCATAACTGTTTCACCATATGTCCTTTCTTAAATATCCTTTCTTAAATAGACAGAGTTACACTGACCCTCTAGCACGTGCTGTACTTATTTCCAGACTGTATACCCACTGACTCTTCAACCGGAAACCAGTGTGAGAACAAGAGTTGATAGAGATCAAGGTCTTGCCCCCGTATGAGGTTGGGATGCAAGAGGCATAGGCTTGTAGACCAGGGATCACTAAATCACTCCCAGGTAGACCTGCTTGGACATAGTTTGTTGTCATGGTTTTGGCTGGGATAGAGTCAATTTTCTTTGTAGAGGCTTGTATGATGTTGTGTTTTGTATTTTAAATGAAAATAGCGGTGATGATATGCCAATGTTTTTAGTTGTTGCAGAGCAGTGGTTACACAGTGCCAAGGGCTTTTCTATTTCTTGTGCTGCCCTGCCAGCCAGGAGGCTGGGGGTGCACAAGGAACAGGAAGGGAATGCACCTGACCCACACTGATCAAAGGGATATCCCATACCATGTGCAATCATACTCAGCAATAAAAACTGGGGTAGAGAAGGAGGAAGAGGGGATGTTTGGAGTGATGGTGTTTGCCTTCCCAAAAATACGTTACATGTGATGAGATCTGCTTTCCTGGAAGTGGCTGAACACACCACCTTTTTCCTTCCTGCAATATCCATAGAATTAGAAAGACTGAAAACTACCAAGGACGACTTTGTGGAAGCAGGGTCAAAGAGCTGAGATGAAGTCCATTAAAACCAATGTTTTTGCTTGATTGTTTGTTTTCCAAAAGAAGTAGAATGCTGTGGACTTCTTTCATGGTCTAATTCTATGTTGTTTGTGTTATGGTAATCTGTAGAGGCATCTAATGAAACCGGAGCCTTACTCTGTTAGCCATTATCTATGCAGCATTGGCTAGATCTTCGGATTCATTGGACTCATTGGAGTCATGCCAAGGCAGAGAAGAGAGGCTCTGAACCTATCTCTATTGCAAACATCTTACTGGATAGGAAACACCTGGCCCCAGGAAGTTCAGGTCTGGAGTCTTTACATTTTAGCATAGCAGAAATACTCATTATTGCTAACATTAATGCTATGACAGGGGAGTTGAATGATTTGCCTTAAGTCATGCACTAGGCTGCAGCAGGACTGGGTCTCCTGGGACCCAGACTAGGACTCTGTCATTTTCTGTCTGGCAAAATATTCCGTCTGAGCATTGTACCACTCAGGGAGCAGTTTCCATATTTTGAGGGTGGATGGGAGAAGTCCAATGACACATTTCCTAGGAAGAGCAAGTGTGTACCTTTTTTAGAGTCTGAACCCCCACTTAAAATATTCTTGGTTCTGAGATGTAAAAGATTGGAAAGTAATGCTTTAGTATTATTTCACTTCATATTATTTGATCTAGTTATAATGAGATATACTACTTATTGATTACTATAAACTTTTGGCATTTGAGTGAATAAAACAGACCTTCAATAACTTCACTTTGAACCATGAAAATTGTCAAACATATATATATATATATACATTAATTATTGCTTTTATTAAAATCTACAAACTAAATTCAATTTGAAAATTTAGACTCTTAAGTTTGTTGAATCTCTTTATCCATCATTTAGCCTATTTCAGAGCTCTAAAAAATGCTTTAGGGTCTGCATCTGGTACAGTATGGAGTCTACTTCTTCAAGTCTTTCCAAAGATTATTGGTTAGGATGTCATTGTCATTTAGCTTGAAACTCCGTTAATGAAACTTTTAGTATCACTGAGCATGGTAGAATTCATCATGAGATAAAGGAGTTAAAAATCTCTATGGAATTAAGTTTGAAATCTATACAATGCATGTACTGTATTGCACATATATACCACAGTCAGTATCTTTAATCACATTTGGTGTTTCTGTCTGTCTGCATATACTTCACAATTTTTTCTTCTGTAGCTTCAATTAGTGTTTAATGAACTTAGAGAGAGTTAATTATTAAAAAGTGACTTCAGGGGTCAAGCCTGTTTTACTTAGATCCACAAAGACACAGCATGAATGTGGCTTTGCCACTATGAAAATTGTAGTGAAAAGCTCATTATTATTTTTTTAATCAAGGAATAAAAAGCTGACCAGTCTAAGTACTCTCTCCACTACACATTTCCAGCATTATTACTATACATATTTATAAGGCAGCAATCTGCCTTGTATTCAGGTGTACCACTCTTACAAATCTAACAGCAAGCATCCATTTAAGTCTGACAGCATCATTCAGTTCTTTTTATGTTCCTCCTCCTTGCTGATTTAAAAATGTTATGAAATTGAAGTAGACTGCAGTAAGTACAGTGACAATATGTTATTTTCCCATTAAGCAGTATGGGATGTGGTCTATGTGCCCTGCTTCAACGCTTGTGATAATTAAACATTAGAGAGGGGTGCTGAATTTTTTAATGACATCAGAGTGACAATGTTAGTGCAAAGTCAACATGCCTGTAACATTTTAAATTCAAATCCATTATTTTTTACAGCCAACATTTGTGTTTTGATAAATATGTTGCACTGTCCTTTTAACATTGAGCTGAAGCTCAGGCTGGCATGGGATACACCTACCCTTCTTTGGTCTTGCTTTACGTGGGACCTGGGCAATGTTTTAGCTGTTGGACTGTGTGTTGGCCTCTCCTGACCAAACCATGAGCACTGGGTTCTCCCTTACCTTGCCTGCTATAAGGACAGAGAGCCAGCATAAAGCTCCCGTACACCTCTGTTCCTTCCATGTCTGTGGCCAGGTCACAAGTAGCCAGTACCGCAGCTGTGCCTTTGTGTCACCCTCTGGTGGGCAGCTATGGGGCATGGATGGACACAGCTTAGGCATGGCTCATCCATGCAGCATTGTGCCTCAAGCTTTCACTAACTAATACTGTTGGGCTGATTAGTGTTTCATGGCTGGTAATAATTTTGAAGTCATTCAGATTTAGCCTTCTGGTCACTAATACTCTGCTTTAAATAATAACAAATGCATGTTGTACGTTTATATTGACTAGCGAGTCCTGTGACAATGAACTCCTTGTCCCTGACATTCAGGGAGGTCAAGCTCTCATTAATCTTGCACTGTCTTCAAGGATCACTGTTGATCTCTGCTTGGAAGACTCAGAACTGTCACTGCAGTGGCTGATAAAGACTGAAGCTGACACCCTTTGCACATAGGTATTTGGTGGTGTTCACAACCAAGACTCAAGCATCTGACCTGTAGGTTTTCAACCTATCCTGACATTACAGACACACAGGATGCCTTTCACCTGAAGTGCCATGGCAATTTAGACAAAAATCATGTAGTAAATGTGGTGGTTATTATTGGGTTGTTTGAGTCTGCACAACCAATCTGCAGAGGGATGGTGCATGTTTTGCAATGACGAAGCCTTGGTAAATTGAGATGAATTATTAAGTACTGACAATAAATGAGAATCAAAATGCAAACAAATAAGCAATGACAAGGAAAGGTGGGAGAGAGGGAAAGAAAAATGGCAAGGTTTCCTGAGGATTGGACATAGATGTTTCTCTGGGATTATTTTGACTGGTGTCAACTTTTCTTTTTATTTAGGAGCAATTTCTTTCAAAGCAATAAATATTTGAAAGCTTCATATTTATTAACAGTTAATTTTACCCCTAGGCCTTCTGAGCTAAAAGTTCAAAACACAACACTGGAAATAGACACAGGCTCCATCTGTTCATCTCTTGCTGCATGCTTTGAAAAATGTCACCTAAAGCCTTCATTATTATTATTATGTTTTTTTTTTTTTTTTTTTTTTTTTTTTTTAATTATTTTTCAGGTTTCAAATCCTTTTGTTTTAACTTCAGTATCTGTATCTAGAGCTCTCTCTGTAAGTGACCTTTTCAGTAGCCTGTACAACTATGCCTGGTCACTCACTGAAGCTCAGGGAAACCAGCCATTACAGGAGGGCCAATTTCCATTTTTAATTATGGCCTGTGGGCAGGGATCTATATTTAGGATTTTGGCCTGCTTCAGTCCACAGAGGATTTCCCTCTGGTGTCACTGGAAAATTGTACATAGAGCAAATATAGATAGCAAATAGCTTTCTTTTTTTTTTTTTTTTTAAATAACCAAAAAAATAGACATTATCATTTAGGTGCCCTCTTTTGGCATTTACCATGGGCTCACAATTTAGATTCATGGATCACTATTTATACTCTGAGTTTCCCTTCCACCCCCATCCTCTGTTTCATTTCTTTCTGTCCTTTTGGTCCACCTCCTAACACTTTTCTTTAGCATTTACCTTTCTCCAGCAGCTCCCTAAACCTTCCCTGTCTCATAGGCTGAAATGATCAGAATTTGAATAATCACTGTTGACACTTTTGAGTGCCATCATTAGGGGTTAGGCTTAATCCCTTGGGAAGAACAGAGCCCTGGGAGCTCACAACTTGCAGAGTATTGTCTTTACTTGTCTGCATGTTCAGCACCATAGGGCTTACAATTTGCTCAGTTTTTGAAGATTTTTTTGTAATTTTGTGGCTTATTTAAAGAGAACGACAGTTCAGGTTCTGCAGAACATCTATCATGAAAACACCAAGCCAGTCAAATCCCATGAATAGGATACAAGCAGGATCTGCTTTGAAAGCTTTTTCATTTTTTTTCCCCCCTTGAGAATTAGGTTCCCGATTGTAATAAATGGAAGCACTGTGCATTTAGTATTTCAATTCTTCTGTAAAGTAGGCTATTTATTTATGTGAAATATGGATTTAGATGCAACACTTACAGTTTCAAGTATCACATATCCCCCTTTTTTTTTTAAAAAAAAAAAAACACACAACCACTGTTTCTGAGAATTGGCAAGAATTCCTCCTAATTTGAAATATTAAAATGTGCAAGTTCTTGTTTTTGCGGTAATATCTACTTCCCAACTTTAAAGAAGGTATCACTAAAATTAAATTTCACTGCTATCCCTGAAATTCCTAAACCTTATCAAAATGACTCCGGAAATCCTATTCCAGTGAGAGGTCTGACTTGTTAGCAATGTACTCTGATAGATAAAGGAGGTGCTTCTTTTAGGGAACAAAGAGATATACTAGTACTCAGTGCGAAGTCAGGATATGAATTAAATGATGTATAAAGGCAACTTCTCAGTGAAAAGGCTTGAACAGGAAAAGTTTCATCTTAGGAGATGAACTTCTGTAAAGACTTTTCTTTGGAAGAAAGCTGATGATTTCTTGTTTTAGAGCTACACTGAACAACGTTTGCAAATTGTGTCCAGTATATCCATTATCACAAACAGCTATCATATGATAACACTGATCTTCCTTGTAAAGATCTTGTGAACTGCATTCCTAGGACTTCTGAGTATAAATTTCTGCAGTCAGACCACTGAGCTGGTTATTTCCCAAGTGTAGACTTGTTTTCCTCAGTCCTCAGGTGAGCTACATTGATTCAGGCAGACAACATCTCTGACACAAAGGCATTCAGCCTTTCTTACTGGGAGTGTGCTGGTTCAGGAAACTGCTATTAGAGTGGTTTCAAAGTGTGATTATCAACATGGTGATAGGTGCTTTATATGTATAAATATATAGCCAGATTGATCTGGCGCAGGAATCTCCTTGTCCACCTTGTTGGGGCATTGTTGATTCAGTTCATCTACAGTATGTCCAGCTGTCTTCTGGGAAGCTTGGACCTTTCCTGAAGAGCAGAACAGAATCTTCACCCAAAGCCAGAAATCCTTCCCTTGCAACATGTCCCACAAGATGACAGAAAGTTATAACATGGGGCAAGAGGGAGAGAGAGAAGTCTTGCCAAAGACTGTCATAAAGCTATAGAGATCATGGACCCTCAAAGAGAGTGGCTTTGAATTTTTGCCTAAGCAGTAGCCATTCCTGATGACCACAGCCTCTGTCCCAACATCTTGGTTCTGTCCTAGGTGCTAATTTCCTGGGCTACAAGAGCCTTACAAGGTTACCTTGGTAAACCATGAAGAGTGGGTTGCCTCTCAGACACCCCTCTCCTTTTTAAGGAAATGGGCATCTTATTACAGTTGTTACTGACTATTTATAATGGATTTACACTTGGAAATCTAAGTTTCTCTAACAGCTTTTTAAAATTCCAGACATAGTGGGTTTGGATGGAAAAGGTTGGGAGAAGAACAAGAAGTCTTTTAATTAAGTGTGCACATTCCCTTCTATACCCTGAATCGGTCATAAAACTGGTAACAGGACCCAAATGTTCAGATTCTAAGTCCAATTATTCAACTGCACAGAGTGTTCTTTTTAGTATTATAAAAAATAACAGCAATAATTTATCATAATTTCATCTTCAAAAAGAACAATGAAAAAAGACAGGTGAAAACAGATTAATACAAGGGAAAAGAGCTGATTCCCAGTTTCACTTAAAGGTTAGTAAAAGCAAACTATATATTTTGTGTGTGCGTGTTTAAGAAAATATATCATTTTAACAACATAATTTTAGTGCCATATACTTTTTCTAAATGTTAGCCTTTACTTTTGTCTCATCTGCTCTTATGACGACCAGACTGCTCTCATTATGCAGGACCCAATGCTGGGCATCTTATACTCAAGATGTCCTGTTTCTTCACTTCCAATTTATCCCACTGTGGGATGTGGTAACATATTGAGTTATCAGTCAAGTTATTAGGCTGGCTGTAACTATTTTTAATAAAATACCACAAAATGATAGAAAATAATATTTAAAAGATGAAGATTTGACCACTTTACATGTGTTATAGATTCTGAACATGATGTACAAATGGTAAATTCTGAAAAGTTATCTTCCATATAATGTCATTTTTGCAGAACTCACTTGCCTCAGGGTTGTGAATTATTGTGCTGTGAACATTATAGGAGAGATTATTTACAATAAATCGTGTAAAACCCCAAATGTTTTGCAATCAGAATATGTCAAATGCTGAGGAATGAGGAACCCACTTTGGTTTATAACTTCCTTCAAGTATGAGCCAAAAACTGTACAGTACTGTACCTAATGGAAAATCATCCAGACCAATCTCTATAAATACTTACCACAGTCCCATAAACTAACCTATTAGAAGCACTTGACATTTTCATTTATATCTGTAAAGCTGCTGAAAAAAGTTACATAGGCTGAACTCTAATGCTTTTTCAACATTTCTCATATGCAAAATAGCTTATAATATACTCTAAAGAACGGTTCAAATAATTCTTTGTCTGATTATCTGTTATCTAAAATATGTTTTATCTGAAAAATACGAATTATGTCTCCACCAGTTCCCAATTTATGGTGTTAGAGGCATTCTTGTTTATTTCTCCAGTGCAGCTGGTATGCTGTAAAAATCTACTAGAATATTCCCAGGTTATAATGTAATGTGAGTCTTCATGATAGTTGTGAAATTCATATAAGATCTTACATCTGTGAAATGTTATTATTATTATTAGTAGTAGTATTAGTATTACCAAAAGCTCAGGAAATTAATTCTGCAACATTACTCTTCTGCAATATTTGATTTGCATTTAAGGTCACTTTTTATGTTGTATATCAGCATGTGACTTAAAAAAGAAACAGAAACTATGCAAAGGATGTGGGTAAGTAGGTCAACCCACAGATTTTCTTGGACTGTTCTGATTCAAGTATTTTGGTTGCAGATAGAGAAAACTTAAAGAAAAAATTTGGGAGAGTTTTTGAAAGAGTGTCAGTATGCTAGGGACTGGTAATAGCACTCTTAAATCTACTGAATAGAAAACAGAAATGGCAAGTCAGAATGTTATCATACCATAGGAATTATATAACACATAATGCAAATAAAATATAAGATGTATGAGATGCGGAACAAATCAGAGGGCAAATTATTTCATGCCTAATACCATTTAGACAAACATTGGACCTGAATCCAGTCAGCAAGTAAGAAGCCCAAAAGACACTCACAACCTCATGCTAAAACTACGTGACACTGTCATGTGTTGATGGTGCCATGTCCTGCAGTAGCACAAACTTAGGTCTCTTCTGTGTACAGACAATTTACAAACTGTTTCACTCAATGTGGGTGTGGAGATTCCTAAGGCATGATCGTAAGAGCAGTAATGGGAAATTTTCTGCACCTGAATAACATCTCTTTGCCCGTCACTTCAAAGCAGTCTTTTTGGAAGGAAAGAAAGAATGCAAGGTACCCTGGGGAATCTATTTTATCATCTATGTCTATCAGTCATGGAGATGTAGCATTTCAGTGGAAAGAACAAAGTCTTGCAAACTAGTATTGACTAGAGTGCTGCACGCCTGCAGCACCACTTAATGTCCAGACAGGCTACAGCCTGGTGAGCTCACTGCAAGTGCCCACCTAAAAGCCCAGAAAGACGAAAATTTGATGAATGCTCTCATCTTCTGTTCTGTTCTTCCGCTCATCAGCACTTACATAGACCATTGTACGATAAAGACACTGATACAC
Organism: Anas acuta; assembly: GCF_963932015.1. Taxonomy (NCBI): domain Eukaryota; kingdom Metazoa; phylum Chordata; class Aves; order Anseriformes; family Anatidae; genus Anas; species Anas acuta. The sequence goes on from NC_088979.1 coordinate 70,121,478, forward strand.
TGCACACAGTGGATATTGTTGCATGTACTGTAGTGTCTGAAGGACATTTTGTTTAGAAAAAGAGCAGTGAACTTCTGGGAAGGCTTTTAGGATTAAGAAGCCATGACTTTCCATATAATCTTTCTTTAGTCACAGCATCATGTTTTTCAGTAAAAGCTATAAGCTCAAACTCAGCAAATCTTCTTATGTACTACCAAGGCAACTGTGGAATTGTCTTGGAAACACGACATATACATTGTTATCCTACAGCATAATGAAGAGTGTATATTTTTAGAGAAATTATATGGACAAGAATTTTCAAATGTTATTATAATTCCACGTTTCCAACCTGACATTTGGTGGTTAAGATTAGCTGTTAAATACACCACCTTCTGACAATATCAACATGTAGAAGTAAGACCTGTGATATCAATGTTGGGAGATGAGTGCTAAGGTTTAGTTTTTACTAGTTTTGCAAGGATTTTGGTGAAGAATGTAACTTGTAAAATTTTCAGTACTATTTCAATTTATGTGAGTAGAACAAAAGTACATTTCTGGTCAGCCCATAGACTATACTGATGCTAATAGCATTTTACTATCTGAGTTTTTTTATGTTATTTGATAGCTCTTATGCCAATGCTTTTGACAAAACTGTTGAAACATGTAGGTCAGACAGCAGATAAATTTTACCTCACACAAAAATAGTAATCAATAGCAAGAAAATCAGCAGATATGCACAGTTTTCTATGATATTTCAAGCAGAAAAACTGTCTAGAAAGAAAGCCTTAGTTATAACACAGAAAAAAAATCTCAGTGCATAGGAAACCAGCACAAAGTGTGGAGAGTTATAGAATACCAGGAACACAGCAGTGCTTGATAAAATCCATAGCACTTTACAGTTCAGGCAGCTGCGCAGAAGATATATCCTGTCTTTTGTAGCTGTCCCCCCTAGATATCTTCCTCTCGATCTACTGATGATTGACCCTTGAGTTCAGAAAATGCTGACTTTGGTTGCTCTATGGCTTGCAGGAAGCAGCAACTAACGTTCTTTGTCAAGAATCTAAAAAGGCTATGTCATTGACTCTGTTATTTTTCCTGACTTGGCGGGAATGGTAGGCCAGCTTCATTGCTGAAAGTACAGGGACGTACAGATTCCACTCATCAGCACTTACATAGACCAAGCAGCAGTTTTCTGTGCTTTCTCATGACGGCTTTGATGTCTTGGTTCTAGGGCTGGTATTCATCCCTTATAGACACCTAGTTTTAGTGACTGCTGGGAATGTCCTCACTGCAAACAACCTCGAACATGAGTTGAAAGAGCTACAGGCTTTCAGAGAGTCACGTTGCCCATCTTAGATCTCACTTATTCCCTGGAGATGAACATTTTGACAGAAGAGAAGTCCATGCAAGTAGGTGCTTAAGTTAAATTCCTTAAATTAAGTGGGTAAATCTAGGTCCTTTTTCCCCCTAGGGCTACTCTGTAAAATGTCTGCAGCCCTTAAAATCTTTTCTGCACAGCTAAGAAAAGGCAGAGTTGTGGTGTCAGATACCCTCCCCCCATATTCTATGTTCTCTTATTAAAGGAAACAAAATGGTTTGGAAATTTATTCCAGACACAAGATTTTTTTCCTTAATGTATATTTCTGATCCAGCCACATGCTGGGTTCTTTACATTAAACACATTTGGCAATTCAAGTTTACTTTTAGAAACAGCCTGCTTTGTTTTCTGTTCTTAGTTGTTTTCTTTTTTAAAACCATGAGTTTACTTTTCGTACATCTTGTCCTTTTAAGGAATGCAGGCCTCTTCTTCCATCTCCTATTGTTTATTTAGTGCTTCATGGAAACACACTGATCTTCGTAGCCAGCAGCCCATTGTCAGCCTTCTTGGGTTGCCTCTGGCATCGTAACTTTAAAAATTATGATTTCCATCCATTAAGAGGTAACTTAATTTTGGTTTGGAATCATCTCATTCAGCTTTAACTGAAGTATCTATGCCAAGTTAGTTATATGGGCTCCTTCTGAATTTAATGGGGAAAAGGGATCTCCAGTATCAACACTGTCGTCCTGTATGACTCCATCAACCAAGTGCTTGGGCAACGAGCTTAGGTTCGAAGTAGGTGTTCCCTGCTAACGTGTGTTTCATGTTTCCAGGATGACCTTCACAAGGAGAAGGATGAGCAGTACATTTGATGATAATGCCCCCAACTTAGACATAATGCACTGTACAGAGAGCGCTTTGGCCTAAGGTCTGTTTCAGTCTAGCTTATACATGTATCTCGTTTTAGCTGTCATTCCTAAACATAGATTTCAATGGAGATAAAATTGTTCACACACATTTTTGGACCTGGTTAATTAACAGAATGATGGAAAATGGCTTGAGTTAAACTGCTGCAGCTTCAAATACATATAGCTCTGATCACTTATCTGAATCTTCTTTATATATCTGATTTTTCTGTAAAAGGCTGTTCATGGTCATAGGTTTTGTATTGGCCAAAGGCTAAACACTCTAATGCTGCTTTTCCTTCTCAAGACCACAAATACAGTATATTTCTTTTACAGTTTCACTTTTCCAGATTCTCTTTGTATTATTATAGATTCCCTCTCGGGATCAGCAAAATAATATGTGAAGAGTATTAGTGATATGGAAACTTGCTTCAGGGTTATCTTTAGATATCTGAGCTGAACTCTGCAAGCAAGGTACTAAATCTGCCTTGAGATTATCAATACAAGAACAAGTGAAAATGTAAGCTTTAAAAATAGCATGTATTCCTTTTATTCTAGGACAGGATAAGAATGAACCAAAACCTGCAGTCATTGTTGCCACACAGCTGGCTTCACTGAACATGGACTGCTGTAACTGAGAGCAGAGTAAGTCTATGCATATCCTATTTAAAACAATCAAGTATCACAAGGTGTACATGTAGTATAGCATGGCTAAGGCATAACAGGAGGTGAAAATGACTGTACATTTTGTATATAATCATCTTGAGTAATGATGATAATAGTAATAGTGTTAAATTCTTTCACCATGGCATATATAATAATGATTTTACAGCAGCTTAGAGAAATGAAAATACAATAACGTTGTATAAGCAAGACAAAAAAAAATCAATTTTCTGATATTCATTATGTATTCTATAATATCTTTTGCATGGTTGTCATTTCATCAGTGGGCTGATAAAACTTCATTTTTATAATTACTTGTTACTGCTGAAGTCCACAATAAGACTAGTTATTTTCAAGGAGTAAGGCCAGTTTTCACTAATGCTTTTTGCAAGCAGTCAGGTATTGCCCTACATTTAAGGCTGACTGAATCAGACAAAAAAAAATTACTAAAGCTGGGTGAAATTTATACCAATAAAAATCTATGTATTCTCTCTCTCTCTCTCTCCCCCTTAACTGTAAAAATCCATAAGTAAAATGAAGTGTAACCTTTAAGTGTGTAAAGTTTAGGTTATTGGGCCATTTGTAATATATATACATTTTTGTTTTATTCAAAGTTCAAGTATTATATGTTTTTTCAAGGAAATTTTATACTTTATTTCAGGAGGATTTGAATATATGGAAACCTCTAATAATTCCTTTTGTCTACTAAGCTCTTCTACCACAAAAGTTTCTAAAATTTCATTCTGTTTTCAAAATTAAAATGCAAATAATCTTTTTGTATAGTTTGTGCATAAAAGAAATGTCCTGCTTTTATTTCATATTTTTTTTCCCTTCAATTAGCCAGTCTTGCCCAATAAATTTTAGTGTTTTGTTGCTAATAACTAATGAAGAACAGGTAACAAAAGCCACAACAGCATCTTGTACTTATTAAGAATTGGATCAAGCTAGCTTGCACATCACATGAAGCACGCCATCACATATAGAAAGCAAGAAGTGTCTGGGGCAGCATGCATTATTAATTAGAGCTGAAGCTGGACTTCTGTTGTGGCAATCATGACTTTCATGTTCTATTACTTTCATGTTCTAAAAATACTATGCCTGACAATGTTTTATGATTTCTGTGTGTGAGCGGGTGGACATTAGACACATTTCAAGAGGGGCTGAAGGCTTAAATCTGGGCCTCACAAAAGGAGATAAGTTCACCAAGTGTAGGCTAACAACGTAAAGCCCTTCTGCTTGAGACTGAACATCCATGGAGAACAGCAGTTGATTCCTGGCACCTTGAACTCTGTAGGATGAAAATGGAACATCTTTCACCTTCTGCGATGCCTGAAATTCTCTGGGTATTTTGTAGCCCCTTCGTTGTTTTGTGTTACTCAAGACTTCTGGTGCTTCTGGCACAGGAGGGGCAACATCTCCATTTTTCATATGAGAATTTTGGCCTTTATGGCAGTGTCTATCCATGTCTGTCCCTTTTAAAATTTTGTGCCAGCTCCTGGAGTTGACTACAGAAATACTCTTCAGCCATTTCCTGCTTGCACAGTTTGAGTAGTCTGAGTGCAGAAACAAAGGCTGACTTGTTTTTTTTTTTTTTTTTAATTAAAAAAACAAACAAACTAATTAACTCTGTATTGGAGATGTAGTGAATTTAAATATGATCAAGTTGATCTTTTCTTTCTGGGTAGTGATAGCTAGCTAGGCAACAAATCTGTCAGCATGACACTTTTCAAAGATTGAATCTTCCTTCAACCAGTCAAGTATGCCTTCAATCAGGCATATATTTGCAAAAAGCAAGTATATGAGTTTGCTATTTGCTCTTTTAGCATGAACAGGTGCACAAACCTGGCAGTGCACATAAGGAGGAAGGTGGCCTTTTGGCAGGAGCTCCCTCAGATATCAACAGATTTCTAGGGCACAGTCAAATGTCTCCTCTGGGTCACACTTCAACAGCTAAAACATTTCTGTGGATCCTTCAAGCTGAATACTTGTATTTGTGCTGAAGCAGTTGGGGAGTGCAAGCATAGCTAAATACTGCATTTTAGATGGAGGCCAGCAGCTGAAGGGCGGTAACTTCCCAAACCACCTGAGCATGGTCCTTATGATTTTCATTCAGTTTTGGGGCAGTTTCAAGTAACAGTGGTCACAAGCAAATCTCACTGGGCAGACCTCTTCCTTCTCTTTTGATGCCACAAAACTGACACTGTAAAATTAATCTCTGATTTTGTTATTAACCCACACTTGTGGCCTAAAGAAGATGGAGATTCTTATTCTTATAATTGTTACAATAATTTTATGGAATTAAATCCTCTTGATCAGACTTTTTTTTCCATGTACCTGGTTCTTTTCTTAGGCAGGTATGAACTCTTCTATCCCAGTGCAGTGAGGTCATCTACAAGTCAACTGCTCTGCAAATCCATCAAGAGAGACATGATTCAATGACATCATCCTCATTTCATTAGAGGATTCTTAATGTCTTATGGAATGGTAATGCTAGTGTTAGACATTTTTTTCATTTGCGAAATCAAGCAATTGAGCAATCAGACTAATTAACTATAACTTCTAAGATCTTTTCCTTTCAAGTAAAACTGTATGTGTTGTGAATGCACCTCTAGCTACCACATGGCTTTAATGGAAATGTTTTCTGTTTAAAAACATGAAAAACAACAGTAATAAGCTTACAATGCTTTGTGAGATCTATCTTTTGGCCACTGTGTAAAGTCTTTTTAAATACTTTTTTTTTTTTTTCTTGGTTGCTTCAAGGGCTCTGTTTTCATTCCTGAAAGATGTTTGTTCAGTCAGTTTCTGAAATTACCAGCATTTTCCAGGGCCATAATCTACTTTGACTAAAGAAAGTCTGAGGATGGCTGATGTTCCAAGGAACATGTGTTTTGAATTGAAGAACAATGATACAGATTTGTTTGCACTCATAAATAATGAATCTTCTTCTGACCACAAGTAAAGATTGTCTAAATTAGTCTCCCAATTCAGTAATTGATCTGAAGTGTATGCTGTGTCAGAGCTATCAATATACTGATGAATGCATGCATCTAAGAGAGCTACAACAGTGTTTATGAAGGACATCATAAAAAATATAAAGGGGGTTAGAAATGAGCTTTGTAGATTATCTTCAGTTAATGGCATGGCAAATGTCATTTTATGGACCTAATTTACTGAACATTAATAATGTTACTGTTGAGGTAAATCATTTTAACGGCAAGATTTATATGAATAACACTAACACTAATTTACCAAAGGAATTTACAAAATCCATTTAGCTCTTCTAAAGAGGCGTTAAGTGGATGTTATGGGTTGGTTTTAGACTGACACTATCATGGGAGTAAGGCAGGCCTGCTCCTTTTTCCCTTGTGCTTGCACATATTGAATGCCAGAAGATGAGTTCAGCAATAGCACTTTGGTGAGTCAGATAATAGTGCTGAGTGATCAGCCCACTTTTTCTATGCCTTCAGCCAAGAGCAGCTGACTAAAGTTATGCCAAAGCAATACCGGGAAGACGTGCTTAGGACTGCACCTCCTGCACAGTGTCCTCCCTGTGTTAAATGCCTTTACTTTCAGATAGCTAAGCTGACGTGAAATCTTTGGATCATTTAGGTGTAAAGAATGCTATTGGGAGACCAAGATGCTGGGGGTGAAGAAAACTCATTGCCCATGTTCATTTTGCCTATGTGATTATTATCTGCTGTATTAAATGCAGAGTAAATTATAACATCTATGGTGGGAAGGATGACTGCAGGGTGTTTCTCTTCCCAAGTGATGGCTGTGTCTCCTTAAGCGGGATCTCTCATGGCAGGTATGGTCTACTACGCCAAGAAGACCTTAGTTAACATGGGAAGCTCCCAGGCAGAGAGAACCTTCTCAAGAGATGGAGCAGAAGCTCTGCAGAACCCTCTGACCCCATTGAGATGATAGCGGTGATTCCTGGCTTTTCAGAAACAAATGCATAATTCAGGTATTTTTAGCCTTAGCTTTCAAATTCCACAGGCACTTACTTTAAAGAACCCGTTTATACACAAGATAATGAGTATAATGCAAGTAATTGACCAACCTATAAATTAACCAAGCTGGGAAAAAAGGAGGGGAAGGGGAAGGGGAAGAGGAAGGGGAAGGGGAAGGGGAAGGGGAAGGAAAAGGGGAAGGGGAAGAGGAAGGGGAAGGGGAAGGGGAAGGGGAAGGAAAAGGGGAAGGGGAAGGGGAAGGGGAAGGGGAAGGGGAAGGGGAAGGGGAAGGGGAAGGGGAAGGGGAAGGGGAAGGGGAAGGGGGCAGGAAAGGAAAGGAAAGGAAAGGAAAGGAAAGGAAAGGAAAGGAAAGGAAAGGAAAGGAAAGGAAAGGAAAGGAAAGGAAAGGAAAGGAAAGGAAAGGAAAGGAAAGGAAAGGAAAGGAAAGGATAATATTATTTCTGTTTTTAAATATACGAAAATTGCTTAGACACTGTAGTAATGGGGAGTAATATTAGCAGAAGATAGATAGATGGCCCCTGGAAGAAAAAAATGAGTAAATACTGTAGTGTTTGCTAATCAGGCGTCCAGTATAAGTATACAAGCTGATCAAATAGTGCATAATTATCAGTTTAAAAATTATTGCATGAAGCACTTGATTATTCAAGAAAAGCTGAGTGTGAGATTTTATGCATGCCAGTTGGAACTCTTTGTTTATGATGTGACATTTTTTAATGGTAAAATGAAAAACAGCACAGTTCTGTGCCAGGACACAAAAGGGTCATAGGGGGAATGCATATTTATGAAGCAAAATAAATATGAAGATGTAACTTCCCTCTCCCTTTTCCATCTCCCCACACTTTTTTATATTTTTATTTAATTTTATTTTTTACTGTACAAAGTCCATGACATGTAATTTACGCTGGTTCATATAAACTGTGGGACAGCTCATGTCTTTGCGTTTAGCTCAGATTATGGTGTAGTGTTGCAGGTACCTGTTTTGAGATGTGGGTGCTGCTGGAGACATAATTTGCCCTTTATTGCTTTTAGAAGATTCATGTGCTCCTGAAATGATGCAATAAGCCAGTTTTGCAGAGCTATAGTTCTATATTATACATCTACTTTAAGGAAATGTAGATCCCTCTTCTATACAAGCCTCTTACCATAGGATTTCTATGAATTCCATATTGTGATCAGTAATGTACTTGGGGTAAGGAATTGAAGAGAGATAGCTTACATCCTTAGTCTGCTCATTAAGTACCAACATGACTTTCATCTTAACATTATCTGATATCCACTCTTCAGTGCTCCTCATCTACTTGAGAGAAAGAGGTACCTCTGGAAAATGATTTAACCCTCCTAAATTCTGATTTACCTATAGAAACGACAACCTCCCCTAAAGAGGGGTCCAGGATTTCCATGCTGGGGCTTCCATTTGGTGATTAAAGTTGGATGGGATGTATGTAAGTAAATGCCTTGACAGTGAGACAAAGCCTTGGTATCCTGCAGAGTCTAATGGATTCATGATGCATTCTAGCAGTAATTAACAAAAAGAACTGCTTTAAGGAATATGGGTAAATTGAATGCAGGGAGGCTGCTAGTACTTATCTTTACTCATTCATTGAGCAATTTTGCCAGAAACACCTCTTTCCCCTAAAAAGTCTGTTTTTCAGTCCTGGGCACAGACAGTTGCCAACTGTATCAAATAACGAGGTGTTTTTTGTAGTGTGCACAAATGAAGATGAGAAAAGTGCATTCCTTGTAAATGTGTCCTCAGAGGGGAAAGGAAACTAGAGTTCTGGATGAGACATGACACATGAAAGCATTCAGTCTGACTCATATTACCACTAACTCATCAACACCTTTCCCAATAAAACCAAGCTGCTTAAAAATTGTGTTGAATATTTTTTCCTAGTGAGGAACACTGTTTCAGGTGACAGAGAGAGAACACAGTAGACAGCAAAGAATTCAATATGGATAAAATACTATGTTTTTGCTCTAGTTTTTTTTTTCTTCACTTAGATTTGGTTTCTTCTGAATTCTTTATAGGCTATGTTCTACAGGGCAAAAATGACCCAAACAAAACAAGCCTTAAGAAGCAAAGTGAATTTCAAAGACAATCTGAAACGAAGAGTGAACATTCAAACAACCAAGAGGAAGCATATCCCTTCTTTGAACTCAGAGTTCAGTATGAACTGGCAATACTTTCTTTCAGACCGTTCCTCACAATTAAGTACAGCACTGATGAAAACTCAGAGAGGAGATCAATGACGTGTCCTGGAAAGAGTTTGAACCCATAATGGAACAATCAAGAGCAAAGGCTTTCTAAACATGGGACTCAGAGGGATCAAAAGAATTACTTCAACAGCTGTTTATTTACCAGTGAAGGTACTTGTTTTATTATGCTACTGAGAGCAAAGAACTAGGACTGCTACCTGGTTGGTTATTTTCATAACTGTACTATCACCATCAGTAGCTGAGACAAGTTTCTCAACAGAAACAAACAAACAAAAAAAGGCCAGACTCTCACTTGCCTACAGCTATCTGGGTCGAGGCAACAGAATCATGGTTATTTTTTCTCTTCTTGTCTGCAGCTCTCTCCTACGGAACGGAGGAACCTGCCTCTCTGCTGTGGAGCTTGGCTGCACTGTCCATTGCATGGGGTGTCTCAGCTCCCAGACAGGATCCTCTGCTTTACCTTACTCAGAAAGAGTTCCAGTAATCTTGTTTTGATATGTCCCAGGACAGGACCTCAGTCTGTGTGATCTCAGTGGGGTAAATTATAGCTGAGAGCTTTTGAAAGGCAAGTTAGTTTAGTTATGCCACACAGCTGAGTTTTATTGACAGGAGACAGGCTGAAAATGGAAAGTTTTGTTTACATTTCATATATTCTGTGCTATTTCACTTATTGGGAATGAGCAGAATAATACATGCTTGGCTTTGTTTCCTTGTGTAATTTACTGAAAATTGATTACTTTCTGATCAAAAACTGAGAGGACACAACTGTCCATCTAATTCCGTGCTTAGATGCTTATAAGTAATGGGCTTGAGAAGCCCAGACACTGGAATTTGTATCTCTAGTCCAAGAGATCACATAAGGATTTATAATAATTAATAATAATAATTAATTATATAATTATAATAGGATTTATAATCCTATTTATAAGGATTTATAATAATAATAATAATAATAATAATAATAATAATAATAATAATAATAATAATAATAATAATAATTTATCATGGGTGTAATCCATGAAAATTAAGAGCTTTGTTAGATGAGGGTCAGAGAGATCATCATCTTCTGGTTGTCAGCCAACATGGGGGGCTTAGGGATGCATCCACTCACAGTAGCAGCAGGCATCAGGAGCCTCCTGGTGAATCTTGCCCATTGTTTTACATTCTATTTATGTATTTAAAAGTGTAACAAATGGAAAGATTGTTATACATCATAAAATCATGCCGAGTGCTCATAGAATCTAGGGCAAACAAACTAAGCAGTCACAGACCCTCAGCTAAAAGAATTAAAAAGGAAAGAAAATTCACATTTTTTCTTCAAACAGAGATGTATTCCCATGATGTACATTCTTAGTATAATTCATATCATGCAAAAAGGGTTAACACATGGAAAAGTCACAATGTGAACAAACACAGAAAAGGAAGATGCAGAATGGCTCACTTAAAAAAAAAAAATCTTAACAAAAAATGCTATCTTCAGAACCTGTTCACAGAGCTTTTTCTACTGCTCAGATACAATAAACAGGGATCCTAACTTTTAAAATGAAGTATTGCTTTTATTTATTTAATTAATAATGAAAAGTATCTTCAGATACCACCCATGACTTATTAAGGTTTTATCTAGATAGCACAATTAATACTGGAGGTGTGCATCAAGGTGAAAATGAGGGTTTCCTTTGTAGCTTGCACTTATCCTGTATACTGACTGTTTTCATCTTTCCCATTTTAATGACCTACTGACCTTACCCTTTGCAACTTCCTCAGCTCTGTAAGCTTTTAGTATTTGGAATGAGCTTCAGGGCATCATCCAACATAGAAGCCAGTCTCAGACAGCAGCTGAATTTGCTCTTTAACGAGATACAGCGGGACCAAAAGTCCAGATCTCTGCTGATACTGTTGTGACCAATGAAAGAAAAACCCTGCCCAGTCATGGGTGCAGGCTGTTGAGCCATGCCACTGGCTGCGTGGGCTGAGGTCAGTCAGGCAAAAGTCCTCTTTCTCAAGCTGCTGTGCTTTTTCCATTTAAATTAATAATTCATTCAAAAAGACTTAGAGTTCTGTGTCCCTTTTGTCCTATCTGGACCTGATTCCTGCTGCAGGCTGGCTACCCACTGGGCCTCAACATCCTCAGGGCTCTGCCCAACCATCCTGGGGCTTTGTGCAGGCCCTGGTCACCATCCCTATCTCTCCCCTGATTCCTTTCTGGGTGCTGATGGATTGGCCCTGGCTGGGAAAGTCTCCCTCCTGTGGAGCAGCTGGCCATTGTGGCACACAGGCAGTGACAGACATAGGCTTTTCTGCCCTGGTTGTTGTTTTATTTATAGTGTGAATTCTTTCAAGGGCAGGAAATGAATTAAGAACATTGAAGATCTATGGGGTTTGCTTCTTATTAGATATTATTGTGTTCAGAGTAAATGCTCCCAAGTGTTATGTGCTACATGGGCCTCACAAAGCCAGATTGTGCTAATGGGCCAGCTGGACTAGCCCAAAAGCAGCTTGACTCAGTGGATCTGTGTTCAGGATTACGTTTGCCATTTTATTTCTCAGCTAAGTGTGCTGGAAATGCTGTGTTTCCATCCCAGAGAGGAGAACGACTGTCATGCTACTTCTAAGTGTGAAGCAGTGTTTCTGGCTCCAGAAGGAGCTGGGCTCTCCTGGGTCCTCCTCAGACTGAGAGTCACCATATGGTGAGGTCCATAGCTGTAGAGGAAAGAGGAAGTCCTGAATCGCCTTTCCCAGGACCCAGAGCCTCCCATATTAAAACCTATATGAATGCTGTGCCTTTCTTGGAGGCTGCTCGTAACCTCTTTTCACCTGTTATAAAAAGCATTTGCAATACATCCAGCTCCCCAGATGAAATCTTCAGTCTTCAAAACTCCTTCAGTACATCTGAGCTCATGGTTCGTGGGGTGTGTGTGAGGAGGAGCAGAAATCTGCATCATTGCTTTGGTCTGTAAAGGCTCATAATAGTCCTGAAACACTTGCTTATATATTTTTGTGAGAAAGAATGACTGAGGGGAGGTACGGATCTGAAACTGTACAGGGACGGATCCTCTGGTCAATTTGCCTTTTATGGTAGAGTGATTTTAACTTATTTTTTAATATGTGGTCAGGTAGCACATAACCAGTTTTTGAGTAAAGTAAAATTAGTTAAGTAGTAGTGGGCACAAAAAAGGAACTTCCTAGAATAAACAAGAGTGACCTACTGAAGCAAAGAAATTGTATACAGGTAAAGGGAGTTCTGACCACTAAAAGCATAGCATTTTTTAAATATTCAGCTATTGTGTTCTTTTATGTTATGCTGTCTACAATCTCCATGAGTCTATGTGAGGAGAAGAATCACCTAGCAAGGAAATTCCAGAGCAAATATGGGAACGGACTCTTTCTTAAATGCTTCAAATGTCCAAGAACATCTCTAATACATAATGTGGAAGTTATTATTTTGGATATTTGCAGAGAGAGAACATTTGTAGTGTATCATACACACCTTTGGTCTCTGAGAAATCTAATAATGTGAAGGATAAGAACACATGACATAATCACAGTTCCAGTGCTGTTCTGTTTCCATATTTTTGTGTCTCCATGGGATACTTATGTTGCAGTCTTGAATGCATTAACTGTTATGCATGAAGTCACATGATTTGAACTCTGTAGCAGATGAAGATTAATTGATTTCTAATGGAAAAATGCATGCCTGATGCTGTTTTCATTGCAACACATCCTTTCCTGGGTAGTGAATAATAGTAATCTTTTATCTATCTGAAAGTTAAATCTAGAGTGATTTTTTACTCTCACTGGTATAAACAATGCAAATACAGTTCTGCCTTTTCACCTTAATCACATGGTAATATTTCCAGTTCCCTTGGTTTGGTCTGTGGTGAATTCCTTCTGTGCACAACTTCTCTGAAATACTTTTTAGAATCAGTGTACCTTTTTAAGTAGACCATGTGTCTTTGTGTTGGGGGTTGGTAGTGAATGTACCACATAGTCTGCTGTCAGCTTATTCCACTGAAACTGTGCACCTCCTTCCTCCCTCAAATACCATTTAGAAGTATGCTGAGCCCACCTCTGGATTTTTCTCAAGCCTTCCCCAGAACAGTTAAGATGTGGATGCTTGGTATATTGTTGTTCTTACTCTTCAAAGTACAAGTGGCCAGACTGAACTGAGCTGCAGCAAGATAATGTTTTGATTCAGTATGACAACATTTCATTGAAATGCTTTCATCATTATGCAGATTTGATGGATGAATGTCTTGAGTTTGCCCTGCTGGACCACTTCTCACAGCTGTAACAAGTTGTATAACATATAGCTCTATCTTCAGTTTGTTTTGTTTTATTTTTGTCCTTTGCTGCTTTTTGGTCTAGTTAGACAATGTTTGTCAGGGCAGTAGCCTGTTGTTCTTACATATCTGCAGAATATAGTTCCTGTCAATGTTATCTACATCAAAATAATAAATGAAATGTGCCTTAATTCTGATTGTACTCATAGAGCATGCCTTATTCTAGGGATAGATACAATGTGTCTTACTCACTTGCAATGACACACAGAATACTCCTTGAAGGGTAAAGTCATTCTGGTGTGCACTTGAACAAAATATTGTTTCTTTTCCGGTCAGTGTAATAAGCTGAAAGAATGGGTGGTTTTGGCTTTTCTTCTTCTGTTCTCACAGTTCAAACTCATGCTTGTTGGCAAATAATCATCTCCCCTCCATCTGTGGTGGTAAAGAGTCTAATAGTCAGACTTCACTTTCCAAGAGACTCTTGTGATTTTAGATAAACTAAACTTGAACTTGGATTCTGAGAAAATTGTGACTCTGTTTCTTGAAAAGATGTAGTCATGATTTGTAGCTGTAGAGTGGGGGATTTACTTAGGGGAAGGAATGTGTTTTCCAAAAAATGTCTGTGATGGAAGATGAAAAGAAACAGCCATGCCTTTAAATGTATTTCTTCCAACCTTGATGAGTTTTGCCTGCACCTATGTGTAAGGGGACAAATTCTAAAATGGTGTATGCTTCTTCCCCCACTTTTGTTACACTCGGTACCATCCCAGACCCAAAGCTATCCCTTGTTTTGTGAGAGATGATCCAACTTTTTTAATGCATAGAGTTCAAAAGATGCCTCTGCCCCTCCAGCTTATCAGTAATTGCCCTACCCCATTTGCAGAGGTGTCAAGCCCAGTCCTGTAGCAGATTCTAAAGATGTATTCTGCCATCATCATTCCTAGTAAATTCATAGATGTGATTTAAGCTATCTTTAGAACACACATTTTGTTTCCCAATAAAGTATTCTTTTTGTGACCTCCTAATTAATAAGATTAAGGGAATTTAGCCTGGGAATCTGACAAAAGGCAGCATTCTAGGACCCTCACTGAATATTAATATCTGTCTTGTAGCAAAAGCAGAACACTTGTTTGTGTATATTGGAGCCCCACTGGTTTAGGTCTTTACTAGGAAAACAACAAAGAAGAGAAAAAAAAATAACAAATTACAGCTGAAACAAATCATCAGCATTGCTGTTTTCAAATTACTATATTTCTGGGGAATTTCAGTCAGTTACATGAAAAAGAAGACATGAGTTTCAATGGAGCTTTGATAGTCAGGTTATGTTAATAATGGGGACTCATGTAAAATGCATAAGGTATACCTTACAGATGAAGAAGATTGCTAATAATTATTCTGTATGCTAAGAGTGTAGCTCTTTCTGAACTGATACATAAAGACTCCTTTACATCCCAGTCTAATTACTTATAGACAGTTGAGCACAAAATTACTTTCATCTGCTTGAACATGTGGAAGGAAAGAGATTAGAGATGTACCTTTCAAAACAGCTGGTTGGCATGTTAAAGAAGAAAACCTACCGGTTCTTTGGTTCTGATTGAAAAGTGCATTTCTTTATAATTAGACCTATTAAAGTAAATGTCGTGCAGGGGGATTCTCAGAGGGGGTGACTGGGGTGCACAGCATGAAAGTCAGTTGCTTTCTTATGGCTGCTCTGGAAACTGGAAGAGTTTTCAAAGCTGAGGAAAGGTAGAACTAGGTGTTTTGACACCTTGCCTTTTCCCCTAGCTATTCTGGGGTTCCTTTTAGTGTGCTGGCTCCCAGTGAATAGGATTGAGTGTCCCTGGGGTTAGCAAATGGTTGTGAATGACCCTTCTTGATGTATCTATCTTACTGTCCTTCAGAAAAAAGTCAATGTGAGTTGTGTAGGAAGCACTGACTTAGCACGGGAAGAACCATACAGAATATCTCAAAGGGATTGTAGGAATATGAGTGATCAATGTCTTGAATTTCTAGTTGTCTGCTTTGTTTGATTTCAGGGGTAGTGCTCTAAGAAAAGAATGTATATAGAAGGGGTCTAGTCCTATGTTGACTTTATTGCATTTAAATGGAAAAGTGTGCACCTGTAGCAACAACTACAAGGAAAATCTCCCTCCTCCTTCAGGTTTCTAATTCTGTCCTAAGTCTTTTAGTGTGTCCTGAGCTAATAGCAGTAGCAGTACATTCTAAGAAGTACTTCAGACTTCACTCAGCGTTTCATGAAACAGATATCTTGCTATCCTCATTGTGCCAAGAGAGGAGTTAAGACTATTAAAGTTAAAGGTGCTACCTCAGAGTTGCACACAAGAGCTGTAGGCTGACTATGAGCAGACTAGTTGCCTCTCCTAATTTTTCAGGTATAGAGCAAAATAAATAGTTTCTGAGGCTCCACTGGAAGGGAAATACATAATGATCTCTAGATCAGTTCTCTAGATGTAGAACTGTGCACCTGGTGCAACTTTTTAGTGTCTGAACAATCTTGCCATCTCTCGTTTGTTTTCAACTCATGCAAAGGAGCTGGAATTGCATCATGATAATGTGGTTAATATGGAAACCAAGAATCCAATCTTTGAAACACGTTGGAAGTTGTTCTTCACTCAGCATTCATTAAACTACATCCACACACTGCCTCTAGTTTTGGTCTCCTAATACAGGAAAATCAGGGACAAACTGATTGGAGCACTCTGTGAGAAGAGGTGGGAGGAGCTGGGCTGTAGAAGGGATGTCTTCAGGGACACCTATCAGGACCCCTGCCTCTCCCCTCCCTCCAGTGCCTACAGGGGTCATTGAGGACACAGAGCTGGGCTATTTAGAGCAGCTCAGTGGAAGGATAAGAGACAGCGACTGCAAGTTGAAAGAAGAGAAATTGAAACTGGCCATGAGGAGAATTTTTTTCCCATGCAGACAGGAAGTAGACCACTTCAGTGTGGTTCTATGCCTGTGTAGACAACACGGTCTGATAGCAGGTATTCTGTCTTTTCTCTCTCCAATTAAATTATTATTTTGCTTTCTATTATGTCTTCTAAGAGAACATTTGTTGTTCGTACAGCTACTAATGAGTGGTCACTGTTTGACTATGAGCCTGATCGTCAAGTTTCATCATGAATGACTATTTTAGGAGCTTGTCTGAATATGCATCTGTTTTAGAGAAAAGCTGAAAATCCATATTGAATGGTAAGCCCTAAGCACAACATCTTCTTGCAGCACCTACCTTGATGATGCTCTAGAACTGTGCTAAGCTGCTTGTTTCAAAAGTCTAAACAATAACTAACTGGTCACAGTCTGCAGTATATAAATCTCTCGTGTCCATGTAGAATGTGGAAAAATTCTGCATTTAATTCCATTTTCCAGCCCTGAAAATGACATTATACCATATTTAATAATTGATATTTATACAAAAATGCTCCAGACATCAAAATCATTGAATATTTTTTGATGAAACCTCTGGAATTCTTCTGGTCTAGCTCTCTTGTCTGTAAAGGTCGTTCAGGGCCTTGTTCTGAACAAGGACAAGTGTTGGACATCTCTGAGGAGATCTTAAGATCATGTCTCAAGGATACCAGAACAGTTAAAGTAAGTACCAATGTAATCTTCTATCCTATGTCTGAAAGTAAAAAATAGTTTGTATTTATGGGAAGATTAGTGAATAAGCCTACAATAGTCCTTCCCATTGCACAAATCTATGAGATAGCCTTCCTTTGCATGGAGTCTTGGGCTTATTTCGTGCCTTTCTGGGATCAGTGGGATGTGTTTTTGAGATAACTGGGATTAACAGTTCAAGGTAGATATGACAGAGAGGATGCACAGGCAGATTTTGGATTCAGTCCAGGTTCTCTCAGTAATTTGATTTCCTTCTATGGAAAGGAAATCACCTGTTTGGTGGATGAAGAGAAAATTGGTGGATGTAGTCTTTCTATATTTTAGTAAGGCCTTTGTTACTGCCCCTCCCAACATCCTTTTTTACATGCAGAACAGAGGGCCAGACTGTCCACAAGAGACAAGGGGCTGGACCCTTGCCTAGGCTTGGAGCAGAAAGAGACATCTGCCCCCGACATCCACGATGCCACCTACCCCCACGGTGTCCCTGGGAAATAGACTTGAGACTCTCAGGGAGGTTGTGGAAGAGGCTGAGGGTCTGGAAAGTAGTCTGAAGCTGGGAAGCAATCCCGAGAAGAGAGTCAAGATTGGGGGAAGTGTAAAACATGAGGATCAGGGCCGGATGGAGCACTGCATTGTAACCTGTCCCACAAAAAAAGAGCGGACAGTCCTGGTGATTGGGGACTCCTTGATGAGAGGCACTGAGGCTCCTATCTTCCACCCAAATAACCTAGCCAGAGAAGTGTGCTGTCTTCCTGGGGCATGTGTCAGAGATGTTAGGAAGGCTCTGCCATGACTCATTAAACTGGAGGACTACTATCCTCTCATAGTCATTCAGGTTGGATCCTGGGAAGCTGCTATTAGAAAAATGAAGAATATTAAAAAGGACTTTGCATCCCTGAGGAGGCTGTTGAGTGGATTGGGGGTACAGGTAGTGTTCTCCTCTGTCCTCACGCTGGGTGACTGGGATGCAGATAGAAGGAGAAGAACAGGACAGGTAAATGACTGGCTGAGGGGGTGGTGTCTGGACCAGGGATTTGGGTATTTTGATCTTGGGCCGTCCTTTGAGAGGCCAGGCATGTGGGCTACGGACAGACACCAAGTGAGCAAGTGGGGTACAAGTGTGTTGGGGAACAAGCTCTCTGGGCTGATTACCAGGGCTTTAAACTAGGTTTGATGGGGGAAGGGAGGGGAGCTAAAGGCGACAGAGAAGGGCTGGGGGAAGTCAACACTACTGTCACTGTTGAAGACAGGGAAAAACTTCTGAGCTCTCCCATAGGATTGTCGGAGGGCTCCTCAGAGAAGGTAGCCTTCCTGATCCCCTGGCCAGTATCTTCTTCTTGCAGGGCCACGATCTCGTTGTGATCACTGAGATGTGGTGGGACAGCTCGCATGACTGGAACTCTGTCATTGAGGGCTCTGTCCTCTTTAGGAAAGACAGGCTGGGGAAGCGAGGGGGTGAGGTTGCCCTTTATGTGAGGGAGCAATTAGAGTGTACCCAGCTCCAGCTGGGGGAGGGTGAAGGACAAGCGGAGAGCTTGTGGGTAAGAATTAAGGGGTGGGCTGGTATGGGAGACACGGTGGTGGGGGTCTACTGCAGGTCTCCAGATCAGGAGGAGGAAGTCGATGAGGCCTTCTAGGAGCAGCTGCTAGTAGCCTCACGATCACGAGCGCTGGTCCTCATGGGGGACTTCAATTACCCAGACATCTGCTGGGTAAGCAACTTGGCCAGGCACGAGCAGTCCAAATGGTTCCTACAATGCGTTGAGGACAATTTTCTGACACAGGTGGTGGAGGAGCTGATGAGGTGGGGGGTGCTCCTGGACCTCGTTCTTACCAACAGGGATGGCCTTGTTAGGGATGTGAAGGTTGGGGGCAGCTTGGGATGCAGTGACCATGAGATGGTGGAGTTCCAGATGGAAATAGGCAAAGAAAGTAAGGCTAAAAGCAGGATTGCTACCCTGGACTTTCAAAGAGCCAACTTCGACCTCTTCTGGGACCTGCTTGGAAGTATCTCATGGGATAGGCTGCTAGAAGGCAAGGGTGCTTGTGAGAGCTGGGCTACATTTAAGCAGCACTTCTTCCATGCTCAGTATTGGTGCATCCCAAAAAATAGGAAATCGGGGAAGCGGGGCACGAAACCTGCATGGATGAGCAAGTAGCTCATCAATAAGATCAAAAGAAAGAGGATGGTCTATGAAATGTGGAAAAAGGGCCTGTCCTCTTGGGAGGAGTATAGATGTGTTGTCAGGGCCTACAAGGACACGGCAAGGAAGGCTAAAGCCCACCTAGAGATGAGTCTTGCGAAAGAGATAAAGGATAATAAGAATGGTTTTTTCAAGTATGTAAACAGCAAGAGGAAGACTAGGGACAATGTGGGTCCCTTGCTGAATGAGGGGGCTGTCCTGATCACGGGAGATGCTGAGAAGGCAGAGATACTGAATGCTTTCTTTGCTTTAGTCTTTGCTTCAAAGACACTCCCCTGGGACTCCTCACCCCTGCCAATAGGACAAAGGGTCTCGGAAATGGAGGGCTCCCCCCATGGTGGACGTGGGAGTGGTTTGGGAGCATCTGAGTGGGCTCAGTGCACACAAATCCATGGGTCACGATGGAATGCATCCACGTGTGCTAAGGGAGCTGGCAGATGTGATCGCCGAACCACTCTCTATCATCTTTGAAAGGTCCTGGAGAATGGGTGAGGTGCCTGAAGACTGGAGGATAGCCAATGTCACTCCCGTCTTCAAGAAGGGCAGGAAGGAGGATCCAGGAAACTATAGGCCAGTCAGTCTCACCTCTGTCCCTGGAAAGGTATTGGAGCAGCTTGTTCTGGAAGCCATCCGAAGCATTTGGAAGAGAAGAATGTTATGAGGAGTAGTCAGCATGGATTCACCAAGGGGAAGTCATGCTCGACCAACCTCATTGCCTTCTCTGATGGCATCACCAGCTGGGTAGATGAGGGGAGAGCGGTGGATGTCATCTACCTTGACTTTAGCAAGGCTTTCAATACTGTCTTCCATGAGATCCTGATAGCAAAGCTGAGAAAGTGTGGGATAGAGGAGGTGGGTTGAGAACTGGCTGACTGGCTGAGCTCAGAGGGTGGTGATTGGTGGAGCAGAGTCTAGCTGGAGGCCTGTGACTAGCGGTGTTCCCCAGGGATCGGTGCTGGGTCCGGTCTTGTTCAACATCTTCATTGATGACCTTGATGAGGGAATAGTGTCTGCCCTCAGCAAGTATGCCAATGACACAAAGCTGGGAGGAATGGCTGACATGCCAGAAGGCTGTGCTGCCATTCAGCGAGACCTGGATCGGCTGGAGAGATGGGCAGGGAGAAACCAAATGAGATTTAATAAGAGCAAGTGTAGAGTCCTGCACCTAGGAAGGAACAACCTGAAGTATCAGTACAGGCTGGGGGACGACCTGCTGGTGAGGAGCTCTGAGGAGAAGTACCTGGGAGTCCTGGTGGATGTCAGGTTGACCATGAGCCAGCAGTGTGCCCTTGTGGCCAAGAGGGCTAATGGGATCCTGGCATGCATTAAAAGGAGCGTGGCCAGCAGGTCAAGGGAGGTGATCCTCCCCCTCTACTCTGGCCGTCATCAGGCTTCACCTGGAGTACTGTGTCCAGTTCTGGGCTCCCTGGTACAAGAAAGACAGGGATCTCCTGGAAAGAGTCCAGCGGAGGGACACAAAGATGATACGGGGCCTGGAGCATCTTCCCTATGAAGAAAGGCTGAGAGACCTGGGTCTGTTCAGCCTGGAGAAGAGAAGACTGAGAGGGGATCTCCTCAGTGTTTATAAATATCTGAGGGGTGGAGAACAGAAGGATGTAGCCAACCTCTTCTCAGTGGTTTGTGGGGATAGGACAAGGGGCAATGGCTGAAAGTCAGAGCACAAGAAGTTGTGCACTGACATGCGAAAGAACTTTATGGTGAGGGTGACGGAGCATTGGAACAGGCTGCCCAGGGAGGTTGTGGAGTCTCCTTCTCTGACGATATTTGAGGCCCGTCTGGACGCCTACCTGGGCAGCCTGCTCTAAGGAACCTGCTTTGGCAGGGGGGTTGGACCTAAGGGACTGAAGGGACCTGTTTAAGGTCCCTTCGAACCCCTACAGTTCTGTGATTCTGTGATCCTTTTGAAGAAATTGTCCAGCTTTGAGATAAACATGTTCACACTATACTGGGTGATGAACTGGCTTACTGGCAGAGCTCAAAGGATCATACTGAATGGAGCTACATCTGGCTGGTGGACAATCACTAGCAATATTCTCCAGGGGTCAATTCTAAGAACAGTTCTGTTCAACACTTTTATCTATGATCTGGATGCAGGAGTGGAATGCAACCTTAGCAAATTTGCTGATGACACTAAACTGGGAGGTGCTGTTGACTCCCTGGAGGGATGAGAGGCCTCACAGTAGGATGTAGATAGATTAGAGCTTTGAGTGATGATCAGTTCAACAAAGGTAAATGTTGGGTGCTGCAGCTGGGATGGAGTAATGCCGGACACAGACACAGACTGGGTGCCGAATGGCTGAGGAGCAGCTCAGCAGAAAGGGCCTGGGGGTGCTGGTGACAGCAGGCTCAGCATGAGCCAACAGTGTGCCCTGGCAGCCAGAAGGCAAATGCCATTTTAGGGTGCAATAAACACAGCACTGTCAGGTGGCCAAAAGAGGTGGTTCTCCTACTGGATTTAGTGTTGGTGCAGCCTCAACTTGAATATTGTGTGCAGTTCTGGGCTCCACAGTGTAAAAAGGATGTTAAGGTATTTGAAAGCATCCAGAGGAGGACAACAAAGCTGGTAAAAGTGCTGGAAGGCACGTCCTGTGAGGTGAGGCTGAGGACACTTGGGTTGCTCAGTCTAGAGAAAAGAGGCTGAAAGGTGACTTCTCAGGACCTGCAGCATCCTGAGGAGAGGAAGCACAGAAGGAGGTGCTTTCCTCTGCTCCCTAGGCACTGGTTATGGGATACATGGGAACAGTGCACAGCTGTGCTGAGGGTGGGTCAGACTGGGCATTATCACAGAATCATAGAATATCCCAAGTTTGAAGGGACTCACAAGGATCATAGAGTCCAATTCCCAAGACCACAAAGAACCACCCCAAAAACTCAGATCATGTGTCTGAGAATGTTATCCAAATGTTTCTTGAACTCTGTTAGGGAAATTTCTTTACCTTGAGGGTCGTCAAACACTGGAACAGGCTTCCTAGAGAAGTGTTTGATGCCTCATGCCTGTCAGTGTTGAAGTGGAATTTGTTCAATGCCCTTAATAATATTCTTCAACTTTTGGATAGGCATGTGATGTGGTTTAACTCAGCAGACAGTTAAACACCACACATCTGTTTTGCTCAGTCCTCCACAGTAGGATGGGAAGAGAATCAGAAAAAGGTAAAACATGTGGGTTGAGATAAAGAAGACTTCATAAGACAGAAAGTGAGGGGAAGATGATGATAATTTGCTGCTTCTGATAATAATAATAATATAGAAAACAAGAGATGCACAATGCAATTTCTCAGCATCTGCCTCCTGATGCCCAGCCAGTCCCCCAAGCAGTGGCACCTACCCTGGACAATTCCCCACAGTTTTATTTATTAGTATGATGCCATATGATATAGGACATTCCTTTGGTCAGTCTGGGTCATCTGTCCTCCTGGCTGTGTCCCCTCCCAGCTCCTTATGCACCCCCAGCCTCCTCACTGGCAGGGCAGTATGAGAAGTTGAAAAGTCCTTGGCTTTGTGTAAGCACTGCTCTGCAACAACTAAAACATCAGTGTGTTATCAGCATCATTTTTCTCCTAAATTTGAAACATGGAAACATACCAGCCACTGTGATGAAAATTAACCCCATCTCAGCCAAAACCAGGACACACTGAAGTGTTCAGGCAGTTGGACTAGATGATCTTTGAAGGTCCCTTCCAACTGAATTACTCTACTCCGTGCTGTGCTATGCTATGCTATGCTATTCTGTTCTTGAAATAAATTTTCCCACGTGTAAAGACAGGAAATTATAGATAGCATTTTATTAAAGATTGCATCAAATAAACATGAAGTCCATGGTCTTAATATGTACTATTGCCCTTTTTCATTAGACCATCTCCTGTTTATGTCAAAGAAGAAGCCTGACATTTGTGTTCATCTGGGTGTCCTGGTAATCTGATATTGCATGCCTTTTCAAGTCAGAGTCTTTTAGCTGGAAGTACTTGTGCTAGTCCTGATGAAGATGAACCATACGGCAGCTCACAGGTTTCAGCTCCTGCTGAATTCACCCTGATCCCCACAATGGTCTTTGGTGAACTATTTTGCTGCTGTGTGAGGAAGGTGTTTTGGCTCCTCCTGAGTTTGTATCAAGTGGCTTACGGTCTTCTTTGTGAAATAACAAGGCAGGATGGCACATCACTCTGAAAGATGATAGGCCACTGTACTGTGTCAATAGCAAAATTAGTGAAGAGGACAACATGGCGCATAGAGCTTGCTGGATATTTCCTGCTAAACCTCTGAGGGAGCACAGGAGAATGACTGCATTACTGAGCACAGAGCCTACCTGGGCTCCTGCCCCACACCTTGGCTGATGTTTTTCCAGCACAAATAAAAGTAAAAATAAAATTGCAACAGCACCAGTTATACCAATTGGTGAATGAGTTGTCCTTTGCCTTTATTCCTAATTTGGTTTGGACTAGCACCAACTTTGAATTCTTTATGGATAGAAGATACTTCTGATTAAAAGATACATCTTGATTTAAAGGACAGCTAGTGTGTTGGACACATAATACATGGCTACCAGGAGCGCTACTGATTGCTGATAATTTAATTCCTATAACAGACTAGAGAAAGCTTATTACCTGGCAGCCAGTATTCAATCACTATTTTCTGAAATAAATAGCCTATCATACAGCTAACAATAAAAAAAAGCAAACATGATGTCCTTAATTTTGTGTATTTTAAAATGTAATATACTGTGCTAACACAGACGTTCTAAAAGCTGTATCCTTGCTAATTCTTCTCAATTGCTTTTTCCTGTATTTGTGGCATGGCTTATTTAAATAAATGCTATTGTTACATTAACTTTAAAATCTGATGTATGGGCTAAATAAGATAGCATAACAGAGGATGAAATGCACTAAAATGCTGTCTTCTATGTTATACTCATGAAGTTCATGGTTGTTTTTTAATGTACTATAGAAAAAGAAGCATTTTAAAATCAGTGAGTACAATTGATTGTGTATTTCCTTTCAGTATATTGCCCTTGGAACCATAGAAATGACTAGAGGAATCATGGCTGAAGAAACACTCACGCATCTGGGCCACAGAGAACAAAGTATTGTAAAATAAAATACTTCCCTCTCCTCCCAGCCAACCCAAAACCTTGTTTGCTTCCACAGAAAACTTGGTGTTGTATTATGACAAAATGTAATAAATGGCTAAACAGTGAGATGGATAATAGAGATAAGGTGGGAGAATCTCATTCATTTTAATTAATTAATAAACCAGATGATAGTAAATCTACAGAAAAGACAACAGTCCATTCAGTTATCTGTCTTTTACTGATGTAGAACCAAGTCTGAACTGACATTGGTTATGGATCAAATATAGAACTGGCTGTGAATTGCCAATGTTTTTTTGAATGAAAAAATATATATTTTAACAATCAAAACATAATAAAAAAACAAAACAAAACAACAACAACAAAAACAACAACTGGAATTGCTTTGTATGCTTTAAGTAAAAAATGACATAAAGTATTTACTTGGGTCACAAAGCAAAACATTTTATTTGCTTAAGAGATGTAAGGCATTGTTTTTCAGATTAGCTGAACATTAACCTGTGTCTAAGATACCCAGTGGAACCAGAGAAGCTGCACTTTGGGTTATCTCTCACTCCTATACTCTTCTAGTTGGCCTTTTTGGCTGGATGAGTTTTCCATACTATAGTGCTGTTTTCTCTCACTGAATAAGCAATATGTTCAGTTGAAACATAAGATAAATTAGTCCATGACTTTTTTATGATTTAGAGAAAGCATACTTTCCAGTGTAAAGAAGAATTAACTTTAATTCTGAATGCCCAAAATTCAGTTCCAGGCATTTTGACTCTGATAATGTATGGCATAAATTTCTCCCACTGCAATATATATACAATAGAAAATGAAAATGTTTCTCTATTGTTCTTGAAATTATTGAAGAAGAAAACCATCAATGAAATAAACTTCTAGCATATTTATATCCTGTTTAAAATGGCAATGAGAGAAAAGAGAAGAAAAGAAAGTGAAAATTGTCTAAGAGATAGAAATATATGGTCGGAAAACATACAGGTTTAATATGAGCAACATAGTGGGATGTTCGCTCTAGATACACCGAGGTTGTGGAGATTAAGGAATCTGTCCCCTTTTAGCTCTGCTTCCCTGTGCATAACCTATTTTGGCTATATTCTACATGTACTAATAAATGCTAAAGGTGATTGAAAAGAAATCAAGTCATAACTTCTATTTCCTTTTGAGTGTCCCTCTGAAATGATCAGCTGCAGAAAAGTATATAATATATATATATATACATACATATATATATAAAATTTTGGAAGAAATGGCACAGATGTTGCCAGCTATGCCCTCTGGCTCTCTGAGAGGCAGAAGCTCCTCTTGGGTTTTACGGTATGCTCTGAAGTGGAGTTGTGTTTTAATTGCTCCATCCATCCCTATTAAGGGAAAAATATTCTAATGAGAAAACAGATATTGTATATACATTACACTAAATACCTGTGGTTAAAAAAAACATTAAGGCTGCTAAATGGAGCACTGAAAATCCAGGAAATATGGCATGTATGGCTTCAGTGTAACATTAATTTAGCTTCTGCAGCCAACAGCATTATGATACAGTTCCAGAGACTCCTGCTTTCCTCAATGAATGGCTGTCTGGTCTTTCATGACTGTTTGACTCTTCACATTCAGTATGTAGTCCCAAGCCTTATTTATCATACAAAGTAGAAACAACCCTGTTCTAAGTACAGGGTTATTAATTTCCTCACAATTTTTCATTTACAACCTCCTCCCCCCTGCTTCTTTTAATGGTACTCGTGGTACTCATTGTTACAATATTCAATGTCCTCATAGATATTCAATAATGCATTTCTGCAAAATCCTGGGAGTTTATTTGTTATTTGTTATATCTGTTGTTATACTCACAATATTGTTTATAGGCAAAGAGGAAACACTTTATATATAAAAATTATTGTCATAACTGAAATTTTTGCAGTCTACTACAAGAATCACTATTTGTCCAAATTTAATTACTTCAGAAAAGACTACTTCTACACAGAAAGTCTCATTAAAGTTAATATGGTTAAAATTGTTATACACACATTTAAGTTTCTCTCCCTTTTCCTGGTGTTATGCTCAACCTTCCCCTGCTCCCCTGGGTCCTAAGGTCAGTAGTTTCATTATGGTGTTGGGGGTGCAATACAGAGTTGTCAGCATTTGGAGTCTTTCATGGGGAGGAACATGATGTTCCTTTTCATTGTTTCATCTTCATTACTCTAAAATATACTTGAGGTCTTTTTTATATGCCTGTTAACATACATTTACATCTTTGTTCTTTCCTCATGGGTCTGTGGCTTCACATTGCATGCAAATTGACTATATATGGTACCCTTTACAATACTAAGTCTTTATTCTCTGTTACATCTAAACCTAGTTTTGTCCAGCCATAGGTCTGTATTTTTTTTAACTGACCATTGGCGAGTCGCTTATAGCTGTTAGTCGAGTGACATTCCTTTGTCACATTTCTTATCATTCCATGCAGGTATTCCTCTACACTTTGTCCTATCTTCTCACTTCTCTGCTCCTGTATCAGGCCTGTATTTCTCTGCTCCACAACATTACATGTTAGAGTTGTAAAATTATGAAGGTATCATAAAAAGATAAACAAAAGTAAAACTGGTTAGCCATAGATACCTAGTAAAAAAATAAACAAAACAAATAAAATACAATAAAAGCTTTACAGATAAACCAAGGAAACTGAAGTTGCAGGCCTGTCAAGAAAAGTTCAGAGAGAGAAAGCTGAGCAAGCTTCAGGCCTAAGGCCTTACAAAACTCAGTATAGAACCATCTGTTACTAGCAGTGACAATACTAAATTACAGGTCTCTCAATTACAGCACACACAGTGAGAAATAGATTAATGAGAAAGAAAATGCTGCATTTCTTTACAGAACACTTACCTGAACCTGTTAAAGGCTTTATTTTTATTTTTTTCCTAAACCTTAGGCTTCAGGTAGTGTTAATTGACTGAAAGTACTTTTAGTTCCCAATTAGATCATCACAATAGCACTGTAAACAGAGGTGACAATGAACAGACATGCTGAGCTATGATGTTATGCCTGGTAATAAAGGACAGATTCAGAAATTTTGGAGTTAGATTGCCATTCAACTCACAGCCTGGAAATTCAGGGTGAGTTCCAATGGTGTATATTGACTGCTTTGACCTGTTCTGGGGATGCAAAGCAACCATTAACTTGACTTAACTGGCCAGTAAAGTGGGTTTTACTGCTGCTTTGTGTCACTCGATTGCTCCAAAGCAGCTGGAATATCCCATGCATCTGGCCCCAGATGTTTATGTGGAGCTTATTCAAACTATTTTAACCTCTTTGACTATGAAATCTGTTAGAAACGTCATGAGAATAAGCTCTCCCCGTCTCCCGCTCTCAACCAGAAATACCAGGAGACAGTCAGCCTGTCAGTTGCATCACACTTTTGATTTGGTAGACTGTAAATGGAAAATAAAATCACCAAAACTTACCTGGGTGTTTCAAAATCCCTCCTCACTTGTTATTAAATTTTAATTCCAAGAAGGCTCATTGTGTTTTGGTGGTGGTGACATCACCTCATTTCCATCTAAATTGATTACTGCTTTAGTGTTGTTGATATACAATGCAGGTTTCACCCTATAGCAAATAGTCTTATGCCTAATTGTTCTGATATTGAGTTGCAAATAACTTCTGTGTTACAAATTCATTTATCTATTCTGTTTTGTTTCATTCTAGTTACCATGTTATCTATTGCTGTATTCCAACAGGTGGTTTTGTGTAGGATTCATTTCACAGGAGTTCGGGTGTCTGTCTGTAGCACAGTTAGTAACCTTACATTCTCTTTACAGGTGATGCTGAGAAAGATGTTACTAAATTTCACTCATCTGACTTCTTTTGGACACATAATGTATGATTTCCAATGAATGTTAGAATTATTTTATAACATTTTTGATGAGAAATGTCATAAAAATTGATTTTGCTTTTAGTGAAAGTTTATAATGCCTTCATTCATATCAAATACAGACTCATAATACATTGTCCCACCCAAGTCAAGGGTGGAGTAAGGTACTTGTTGTGAGTAAGATTCTTGCAGTTTGTCCCATGCTGGTGCCAGCTCTGGTCTGGATCTGAATGGCTCCTGTGATGAAATTCAGGTAACAAGAAAGTACTAGCTGATCCATATTCTGCATACAATCATAGATCTCTGTGATATTTAGGATAATCTTTATTGTGACACCTATGTCAACTCTGAGATATTTCTCCCCATCAGATGCAAATCCAACTTTTCATAAGAAAAAAAGAAAAGTAAAATTATATAAAAATATTTCTGGCTTGAGTCACTTGAAGCACAGCCAAACAAAACACTGGGGACTGCTCTGTGAGGAATGTCTTTTACTTTTGGCAGCATAGATGAGCTAGCTGACCTAATAGAAAAAAAAATATCTCTAATATCTTTGATTAAAATTCCTTAACTTTTGGCATCTGTTTATAAAAATATTGAGCTTTCAGCTTACACTTTACAACATTCTTAAAGAAAAGTCCTGCAAACATGACTTTTCTCTAAATTATCTCTCAGGCTTCACTTCATTACTATTCCACCGATTTGTTGTTTATTGAGTAGCTGGACATAACTACAAGGACTTCTGTCCTATCTTATTACTTGAAGATTAACTTGTGACCTAAAATAAGTCACTCATGCTGCAAACAGAAAAGATCATTTTATCTAGCTGAAATACCTGTCACATACTTTTTAGTTTTTATTTTAAAACGGGCATCAGGAGAAATTGTTTGACATGTGGTGTCAAAGGCTTCCAGTGCTCCCTGTTAATTTCCCCAAAGTGTCACTAACAGCTGAATTCAGATAAAAGTGTCTAGGGTTACAGACTCCATTGCTGCATTGTGTTTTTGTCTACCAAATAATCCTTCAGCCACTAGCCTGCTGTGCTCCTTGCTTATGTCCACTCACTTTCCTGTCATCACCCAGTTCAACTGCCCACCCGCAACATCACATGGCCTCAGACTCCTGCACCAGCCCACTTATCCCTCTGTTACATCTGCATAAGGCAAAGCAGAGGTACTTTTAAAATCTCTTTTGACTACCAAATTAGGCCTTGAATCTCACGGAAGCTCCAATTCCAAGATTACATGGTTAATATAAGGTCCCACCTGTAGGATTAAACTCTAGAAAACAGAAGTCAAACCAACATGTGGGAGACTTCCCTAACCCATATGCTGTATGGACCATATGCCAGGACCATGATCCATGTGTGTAGGGAATACTTTTATTTATATGTTTTCCCTGTACAAGTGGTCAGGTATAGCTAGAAACAACTGCATCTACATATAGCAACTGCTGTCTGAATAGCAACAGGAACATCCTACTATTTGTACATAGTACATACAGGATCTTTCCATCTCTTCTGCACCTCTGTTAGGAATTACCATTTGGTATATACAAGCAAGAAAATGCCAGTTTTCATTGTAATCACAGAGATTACAATGAAATTATAAATTTATTGCAAGCTGTGCAATAAATGCAAGTTATAGATGTGCTGAAGTTCTTGGAACTTATTTGGCTACCCATGAAAGTGTAGATTTTATCCTATTTCCTTTGACGTTTCACCAAAATATTTCTCTCTGGGGGCATTATGGCATTAGTGTTTCAACTGATATGAAGTGTGTGCTTTGCTTTTTAATTTCTAATTGATCACAGTCTTACTACATTAGGTACTTTATATTGGGCTATGTTAGCTGGTGCAGTATTAACAGTCCAGTTAGAGAGAAGACAGAGTTACAAATGAATCCAATCCATCTAGTCTTATAGAAATAAGATACTACCTATTTTGGACAAATCTATAGCTTTAGATCTGCTTGCCATTAACTTCAGCTAATGCATTGATGTTTCTTGCTTATTCATGCCCCGAGACCCTCCATTGCTTTTGCATAACTACACTATGCACATGTTTTTCCTGGTATATTGCCTTTATGTATTTGAAAGATATCTCTTCCCTTGAAGTTGGCAGCCTTTACTGTCTGACAGGGGTAGCATTTATAAACATTACCCTTTAGAACTTGCACATCTGGCTGAAACCTATAGTTCACTCGTCTAGTTTTTATAGAAGAGTTTCCAAGGCTAAAACACTTTCATGACAGTTCCAGTTTACTGTTTCCTAGAAAAAATGTTGAATTCCTGAATATGACTGAAACAACTCATATTGTACTTCTCTTTCATTGACATTTATTAATTTATCATTGTCTTCACAGAAACAGGTCAACATATTTGCATATTGGACACAATTTTAAAGTAACACCGAACTTTAAAATGAGAGGTATTATAAAACAAACCACATCTGAAACTATGCCCTTATGGTTTCTGGGTTTAAAAAGAAAAAGAGAGGAAAAATAAAGGTGGTCGAAATAGCTTTGGAAATAGACTGAAGATTCTGGATTACTAGATAGTCTAGATAAAACAGACATTTTTATTCAGTTTATGCTTTTTCTCCAATCAAGCCACATCATGTGTTTAAATTGGGCATGATTTGTATTTTTTAAAATGGGTGCAGATACAATTGAATGTTAATAGAGAGACGTTTCCAGAAAGCATATTTAAATATATGCGTAACTTTACTTATGTTGTTAAGTAGTCAGATTTTGTCTAGAACTATGATGTGGTCAAAGTTACACAAATGTCTAGTCTTACCAGACTGGGAATCTCTCTCTTCCTGACTTCACACCACAGTCAAAGTCTGGTGCCTGCCAGCTCTTCCCTATACATCCCATAAACCCCTTTTTTGAAGGAAGAGGAAGTGGGCTGTTCAACGAAGAGAGTGCCAATTTAAAAAGCAGAAATATATATAATGGTGTATTGTCTGCATAGCAAGACTCGGCAGTTACTAGCACTTAATCATTTGATATTAGCCAGTGTATTCCCAGCAGAGCAATACAAGTGTAGTATCATAGAGTCAGTAGAACATAGATGTGTTTTAGCCCTGAGCTAATGTCTTGAGCAACAAACAGAACTCAAGGGGTCTTGAGTTTTTCTTGGTTGTTATCACTGCTTTTTGTTCAGGGGGTTATGGAAAACTAAGCTGTGCTATCTTACAGTATCCACATACAGTACAGTTGTACTTTGTACACTTGTTTAAAGGATTCTGTTTGAATTCCAGTAAACCTCAAAAGTTGTCACAGATAACGGACTGATCATCCCTCAGGCACTCTGAAAATATTATTAGGGAACTGTCCAGCAAAAAAAAAAAATCTCCCTTGAAGAGCATGTTTCAGTATTATGCCCCTTTCATTGGTGTTACCTGCTGCAGAGAAAAAGCTGGGCAAGCTGGGAACTGGTAAAAGGTGTGCTGTAACTGTCTGTTCTGGCTTATGCATTCTCCTCTCTCCCTGATCCTTAATGAAACATTTGTTCTTTATGTCAAGCAATAGGAGTAGACTTGGTTTTTAAAGATAACTAAAGTGGTAGAGGATACGTGAAGAGAAAGAAGGCTCTTTTCCATTTAACTGTCTAATGCCACCCACTGTCAGCCTACAAAGTGCAAAAATTGGGTATTGTTGTGTGCTAGTCTGGATGCAGGAAAGACAGGAAGGACATAAACTTGGCAGTCAGCTCAAATATTCAAAGGCTCCCTTTCTCCATGTGTTTTTCTGGTCTTCCTTGGTCAGAGATTTCCCTCTTCTCATTTAGTATCCTTTCATAATTTGCTGGCGAATGTTTTTGCAAAAGTGACCTACCCATCTGTATATCTAACCATGAGAACTTTGAAGAGACTTCAATATTATTCAGTCTTAAATGTGGAGTTCTTTGCAAGCAGTTGGACATTTATCTACAAAACAATTTTATTTTGCTTTCTTAGAGATCAGCAATATGTATGTAGTAGAAACGATGCTTTTATCCAAGCCTTCCTCTAGGTTCAGTTTTACTCTTCCACGTTATTGCCATTTTCTTCTGCCATTAATAACCCTGTCTGTGTTCCCCTGCTTAATAATGTGTTAACTGTTTCTGTCTACCCCATCACCTGCAATAAGACACAGCATTTATGTCCGGTTAGACACCTTGCATGGATACCTCAAGATGTCAGCAGACATGGCTTAAAGCATACAACGGTGATTCTCCACTTGGCTTATATAATTGTCTGTATCTTGATTTAAGATTTGCCTGCTGTCAGAAATGAGTTATACTACAGAATTTGTGTTTTTCCCGTTTGAACTCTGGAATGCCATTAGTGGTGATTTGTGCCAGATATCATTAAAATTATGCATGAAAAATATAAATGCTCTGCAAAGCAATTACAGATTTACAGTCCCAGACCATTTTTTTGGTTATCCCAAGCTCTCCCTGTTTGAATGAGGGGAAAATAAAAATGCTGTCATGGGTCCTTAAGGCTGCTTTCAGGATTTTAATTAATGAATTAATTATTTAATTTATTTATTTTTCAAAAATGGACTCAAGTCTCATTTAGAAGTAAAGCAAATTTGGTGTCCCAGCTCCTTAGCAAATCTGGGCTTGAAAGCATCTGAAAATTCCACCCAGAAGCAGAGAGTACTTGAAACGTGACTCTTGCCAAAGTGGGACTAGCGAGAACTTCAGAGCACCACAAACCTGAACTGCTCGTTGGTATACTTTATTTCTGTGATGTAATTAAATTTCTAGATATATAACTGCTAGCCATGATTTGAACTAGGTACAGTGTAGGCAGATATTATACAAATTTCCCTACACAAGATCTGCTAATGTAGATTTGTAAATTTGTAGATTTGCCAGGTTTCACTCATTTGGCGAGAGGCTTCCTCATTTGGGATTAATTTTAAGACTCTTTTAAAAAGTGTCTCCACTTGTGATGAAACATTTTGCTGTGTGTGAATAAGATGTATAAAATCTCATTTTAAAGGCCAAATTCATCTCTGGTGTAACTTCTGGGGAATTCCCAAGATGCTTTGAAATCTTCCTCATTCACATGATCACAGCTCAAGGAGCCTGAATACTCCTTCAATTTGATCTCTGTGCATTTTGCACAGAGTGCCAGTCATACATTGGTTTTCTGATGTGTTCATATAGAGAGATGAGGTAGTCATATATCATTTTCATTTTAGCCTAAGCCAGAAAGAAAACACTACTGATGAAGTGAATGTGACATATAGCTTAACTATTCATATGTAAGAATAATATACACTTTACAACATATATAAATACATATAAAATAGTAAAACTTTTTTTTTTTTTTCTCTAAAATAAACATATTAAGAAAGTAACTGGTGAAAGAAGCTTCCTGCAGTGTAAAGCTGTTATATTTATTATAACTAAGTCATCTATCTGCCTTTTTGAACACAATAAATACCCAGCAACAAAACAAAACAGAAAACAAAAATCCAAAACCAAGCCCTGAACTGCTCATGTGAGCTGATAAT
Organism: Anas acuta; assembly: GCF_963932015.1. Classification (NCBI taxonomy): domain Eukaryota; kingdom Metazoa; phylum Chordata; class Aves; order Anseriformes; family Anatidae; genus Anas; species Anas acuta. The sequence continues at coordinate 70,155,145 of NC_088979.1, forward strand.
ATAATTCAGGACTAAAGGTTCCTTTTGTCTTCCATGTGATACTAAAAAACCCTCAGACTGATAAAATCAGCAAGGACAGGGCAATTGTCATTGCTCATTTTATGACCTCGGGCATTGCTCCAGTGCCTCAGACTGCCTTGGCACCATTAGTCCCTAGACTGCTTCTGCTGATCTTAAAGAGGCTTTTGTTGGTAATCAGTACAGACTCTGGAATCCCAGGACACCACTGCTAGTTATGCTGAGCTAAAATCATAAGGAGTGCGAGCAATAACAAGCACCAAGGCCCATGCTGACCCTTAGCAGCTGTTTATATGCAATCATAAGTGAGCAAATGACTTTCCAAATGAAAAGGCATGTTTTTGGAACTGATAATAAATCAATCTTTAAAGAACGAGAAATACTTATTAGTTTTATTCTCTGCTAGGTTGTAAAAAAAACAAATAAGAACGTCCGCCTTAGAGCCAGACGGCTTTCACATATATAGGGAGATTTAAAGGGGTTGTACATCAAAAGGGAACATTTTTAATAGTGCTCACATGACAGAAGAACACTACCGCACTTCTGAAAGTGATACACTCCAGCTTAATGAAAGGTAACTTTCAGAAAGCCAGCTACATTCCCATCAGATCTCTGGTAATTAGTAAAAATAAAACATATATATGCTTAACAGGAAAAAGGAATAATAAGCAACACAATTCTGGTAGTGTGAATTTCAGTATCATGGATAATGTGTTGAGCCGGTTCTTACTTCAAAAAGTTTGAAGGTAATTAATAACAGAGGAGACTTTTACAGATGCAGGCGAGAAAAGGCAGCAGCATCCTGTGTGAAGGGGGGAAGTGCTGCCCCAGCAGCTTTGCTCCATGCTCCTCAGGGCAGCCTTGGTGGGAAGACCATGCCCATGCCTGGCCCCAGCGGCATGGGTGCTGGTAGGGCCACCACCTCTTTCCCCAGCTGATGTGCTGAGGACACTCTGGTGGTAGAGGAGCTGGGGGACACTCACCTGTGCCAGCCTGATGGATGTCCTACTGAGACCCTATATCTCCACAGATGTAAAGAAGTAACTTTTCTCTATCTCTTCATACTGGCAGTGTATGTTGACAGAGTTTATGTGAAACAGACTGGAGGTAGGATTCATCTGGATGAATTAGGGGGTTACATCTGAGCTGGCCAGATTTTCTAAGAACAGTGTGTCTCATCCTCAAGAAGACCTGTAAAACAGTTTAAATGATCCACACCACAGCAATACAGTCTTTCTGCAGACCTTGAACAGAGTTGACAATGACTGCTCCAGGTATAGATGTCTGTATGGCAGACATCTTAAGCTAAGGTAAAACAAAACCTCTAAGAACCATCCTCATGTATTCCTTTTGTTGGTTATGAATCCCAGGTCAAGAAAAGGTTGGGAATATTGAAGCAGGATGAGCAATATCATGTTTGTAGCTGTGGTGTTGTTTTGAACTTTTGCAGAGGACTACCACGCCCCTCTGATGTTTTCTTCATAGCATAGTGACTGCTGCAAGATTGGCACAATGTAATATTAATAGAAGAAATCTGGTTTGAATTCCCTTAAAGTCAACTTCCTTGTAAATCTAATAAATACTTGGATATTGACTTGCTAGTCACCATCTGCAGAATTTAAAAATCTGAAGCTCATTTTAGTCTTATAATTAATAAACAAAAGCCCTCAGACTTAAAAATCTCAAAGACATCATTAGCTACACTATATTTTTATGGTGCTATCCCTAAAAGGATATTAAAATGCTTTGAAAGTGGGCTGATCCCTCAGTATAATGTTGCAAGAGGAAAGTTTTTTTATTGCCATTCAACTCAGAAATGGAAGAAATTACTGAGATATATAGGCCAAACTTTGAACAACAAGCATTGAAATGCTTAGCTGTGTGCTAAGGAGCATTTTCATGTTGATTGTAAGACACAAGGGAGAAGGTGAGAGATGCATTACAGTAGTAGCAGTGCATAAACAGTAGCCTAGTTTGTAGGTCCTTCCTCAGGGAAAAGCGCATGTGGCCCATGCTGCAGCTGAATTCAGTCTGGACATGTACAAACTACTTTAGGGTCAGATTAGCAAGTGTTCTCTGAAGTTCATTTAGAATTTAGACTAGACTAGACTAGACTAGACTAGACTAGAATAGGAGTAGAATAATTCAGTTTGAAGGGATCTTTGGAGAGCATCTGGTCCAATTGCCTGACCACTTCAGGCTAACCAAAAGTTAAAGCATATTAATGAAGGCATTGTCCAAATATCTCTTTGAAGACTGACAGGCATGGTGCATCAACCACTTTGCTGGGAAGCCTGTTCCAGTGTTTGACCACTATCATGGTAAAGAAAAGTTCCTTGTATTTAGTTTGAACAGCTGACACAGCGTTGCGCTGTTCCTTCACATCCTGTCCTCAGTTACCAGGGAGAAGAGACCAACACCTCCCTCTCCACTTCCTATTCTTTTTAGGAAAGCAGCCATGAAAGCACAAATTGTGCTTGGCTGAGGTGGCTGATGAGGGGGAGGTAAGATGGAGGCAGGGAGCACCACTGGAGACTCCGGTGGAGTCAGCCAGGTGGTTGGACACATTTGCTTTTTTCCTGGCACTGTTTGCTGTGGGCACTGTCAGGTGCCCAGTAACAATTAGGATATGCTAATTGCTGAATGAAGTATGCTAATGATCAGATGAAGCAGATGCTAATAAGATTGGCAGGGGTACAGTTACCCTGACAGCTGAGTAGCAAAATAATGTTTTGAGCAAAAAAACACTAAGAAGGTGATGGTATGGGGAGGTGCCCAACTGACCTCTCTGAAGGCCTTTGTTCCCAAGAGCAATATTGTAATTTAGTAGTATGCGCATGGGCGGTGCTTATGCTGCTCTCTGTGGTAACCTAAATCTGATCTGGAGTCTGCCAGCAGAATAATGTATTGTCTCTGACAGGGATAAGCTGCCCTTATCTGCCCAGCGTGACTGGTAAAAAAAGGAAAGTCAGACATGTGGTAGCTGTAGGAATATTCGGTTTTACCATGAAACCATTCAGTAAACACAATACCATGTGGCTCATTCCAACTGTTGGTGCTATTGTACTTGTCTGACTGAGGCATGCCAGCATCTGGAGGGACTCTCCAGCATAAAAAATATGACCTTTCCAGATATTTATGGACAGTGAGAATGAAGGCTCCTGCTGGTGGCCAAGGACAGATTTGCTAAGAAGAAGCAGGTAAGGCAAATGAGAGGTAGCGTCGTCTAACTTTGATGTTACCAATTGGTATTTTCTTCATTAAAAATAAATGTATAAACAAATAAAAATTCCAGCTAACCAAAAGAGTCTGTGAGCCTTGACAGCTTATCTTTGCATGTATTTAAAAAAAGAAATGAACATTTTTTACTTTTGCTATTTTTCTACCTTTTGTGGAATTAACTGCAAAATTAAAGGTTTGCTGGGGGACCTCTGAAATAAGACTGTTTCTTAGGATCACTGAGGATTCAGACGACTGCCATTGGGGTTCATGTTCTGAGTTTCTCTTACCCCTTAAAAAGGCATCTGCATCTCATGCTCTACTGAATTTCTGATCACAGTTTCTAATTCCATCTCCAGAAATTTCTAAGGTCTTAACAAAGCATGTAATGCTTGGTTAGATCATTCAAGCAGAACATAAAGATTTTTCAGAAGTGCATGCACTTACTTCTACCTAGTCCCAGAACCACCCAGGTCCTCTGCAAACTTCTCTTTCTGACTGGAGAGGTCCCCAGAACACAGAATTTTGTCTTTCTACGTGTTTGGACCTGTCTTACCCTTGTCAGGCTTATCAGCTAATATCATGCTTCTATTTCACCCCAATCAGCAGCCAGAAACTGGCATTTCCACCCCTCAGTTCCCTTGAGCACCTGACCTGTCAGCTACCTTACAGCTCTCTTGGAGTGAGCTCTTAACACAAGGCAGTGGGAGCTCCAGCTTTTTTTTCAAAACCAGCTGGAAAAGGAAATGGTACAGGTCTGATTCTGAAATAGTGTTTAAGTGAGAACCAACAAAATTGGATTAACCTTGTCCTCTGCCTCTGGGAACATCTACTTCTCAGAAAAATACCCCAATCACCACATTATGCAGCTGGAGAAAGCAATCACCTTCCCATGGCTTGAACTAAATTTTCACTCCACAAGTGAGAGGGTATATGTTTGTGCTGAAGTATTAGAGAGCTTCTCTGGAGAGAAAGAAACACCAGCATGTGCTGCAATACCCATGTGTGACCTTTACGGCAGGCTCCCCATAGGATCTGTAGATTGCTCATTCATTCTGCATCCCACCCCTGGAGTCAGGGCCTAAAAATTAAACACTGTGATGCCAAAAAAGCCATTACTGGTTTTGGCCTCAAATATTTTAACAGTACAAGATCTGTTGCAAGTGGATATGGCTTTCACCCTGAAATTTCCTTAGCTGTTTCTAAATCTCACCTTTTGAGATGGAGTAGCATTTATATTCCTTGCATGTTTCCCTCTGGGTTTCATACTCAGTTTTAAGCTGTTCCTAGTGAGGACTATGAATTGATAAATGTTTGTGAAGTGCTTAGGGTGTTGATCATCCAAGGACCAGCACTATCAGGTACTGAATCTGAAAGGACTAGCGGATGACTTGCAGACTCCTCTCAGCTGAGGGGTTAAGAGACTTTTGCAAGATATGTAAGATTGCTTATGGTCCAGGAGCAGTGACAAATTCAGTGGTGTAAGAAGTGGGATTGCAGAATATGTATCTTATTTATATTTTTCAAGGTGATTTTTGTTCAGCTACTAATGTTTTTCTCTGTTTTACCTCTATTTTTCTTGTAGAAATCAAGCAGCAGTTAAACTGCTCTCTGACTACTGCCAGAAGATGACACGAAATTAAAAAGCTGAAGTAAATATAAGAATTCAGTAGCTGAGTGCTAATAAAAATATTAACAATTAAAAAATATGCATCCCTGTCACTAGGACCTTGCCCTTGAACAGTATGTTTCCTTCTGGGAAGTTGTGTAAGGGTAGTTAGTTTAAGTGGTAATGGATAATGAATGACCTGTGAATTGTAATAAAGCATTTAGCTGGCACATGTTGGGTACAGGCTCTCTATCCATGAGTGAGAGGTGTTGTGGGGTGGCTTTGGAGTGGAGGAGAAGGAGCTGAGCATTCAGCTTTAATGCACTTGTACTGGGACTGAGACCAGACTGCCCACATAGTTTGCCACTGTCTTTTGTGACAAAACAGGTACTAGAAATGGTGCCAGGAGATGCATCTTACCTTTTTCAGACATTGAGCTTCCTTGCCATCTTTGCCAGTTGTGCTTATGAGCACGGACACTGACGGAGACCAAAGAAAGGCTAAACAACTTTCAGGAAGTTCAGAGCAAAGTGAAAAAGAACATAATCTATGTAAGTTATTTTATATTATGTTAAGTTTCTTTATTCCAATTCTTCATTTTATGTAGGTGTTGATCACTGTTCTCTACTGCTTTCAGCTATGATCTTTTCCTTGTAAAGAAATGAACTAAGTGAATGAGCTCGAAGAAGAATTTTAAAATATTAAAAGCTGTCCTTCACCTCAAATCTAACTCTTATGTTAGTTGTTTACATAAATAATTTAATAACTTGCAGTTTTCTATATATATTATTCTGACAGTTGTAAATGAAACTGGATTCAGGAAAAATATGCTGGTACATGGAATCTGAAAACACACATTTACATTGGTAAGGCACTAGTGTATATTTTGGAGGGTTTATATTACCCCTCATTGTGGTTAGTGGTTAGTATGACTATCATGTTTTTGCAGTATTACGTATCCGAGAAAATGTAATTTTTTTCTATTCCTTTTAAAATCAAATTACAATGTGACATTCAATAAAATATCTTTTGTGCAGCTAATAAAAATGAGATCCCATCTCACTGCTTTGACAAATAAACCACACAAGTCAAAATACTGCCTCTGATACAGTTTATAGCTTAAGCTTTCATGTCAGCCTTTCCTATAAAAAAGCCCCATTATTTATTAATAGCCTTCTATGTCTTAAAAGTTTCTTTTTCTTGTGTGGAGAAAAAATCATTTGCCTTTTAATGGGGTGTCAGATTTGTTTTCCAAACCTTCTAAAAGGTTATCGTTGTTACATATGGACAAGTGCTTTTTTCAGAATCAATGTAAACTCTGTTACCAGGGTAATTTACTGCAGTCCCCTGGTAGCTGTACGGAAAACTTAATTTCACCATTTTGCAAAGTGGAGGGGTGGGACTCTTTCCTTGTGGTTAACTATTTTCACATGGAGTGAAAAGAAAATGCATGCTTCTAGCACATACTAAATAACTGATGGGCTCTTACCCTCTGTTTGAGTTCAGGGCACACTGGCAGTCTGGCAGGGTTCATGGCACAGAAGGATGACTGAGCCAATTAGATATACCATAAAACCTTTTGGCAATTAACTCCCAACTAGCCAAAAGATTCAGGCTAATGCTAACAGTGGATAATAAAAGCTTGTTAAATTTCCATCCATTACAACCCTCCTGCCCCCGCCAACATATGAGCCACATTTTTGATGACAGAGAAGCCTGTACTGAGGGAAGAATATTATATGAAAAATCCAGAGGTGTCAGATTTGAGCCTGTCTTGCAGTTTGAGTTAAGAAATGACATGAGACACCAGCAAATATCAAATTCAGACTTGTGCATTTAATTAGAGTTTGCATTAGCAGCTGCAGTACTTTATTTAAAAAAGGCAATATTAGTGTTTTTCCTCTAATAAATGCTACTTAAAACCAAAATAATAAAAAATAAGCCAGAAATGACTGAGAAATACTTGTGACCTGAATCATGTTCTAATATAAAATTAATTTATTTTTATTAGTAATTTCTAATCCCTTTTCTAATTTCCTAGTATATTTGGGGGATGTTGGCTACATCTATACTGCCCAGTGAAGAGTGTGTTGTACAACAGTCATTGGATCTTCAGATGCAGTGATTTGTGATCTCTATGTCCACATGGGTGGCTGTTCACTTGACTGAAGACTTTTCTCCATAACCATGCTATGCTTAAGAGGAAGCAAGCTAGTGATCACTGTTACTGAACCAGCCTGAGTCATGGAGGACTCTAGACTTTCTGAATTCCATAGCTTGCATTCATTTTGCACTGGGGAGGGACACAAAGTGCAGGGAAACTTGTGCTCATGCAGCATCAGTGGATCCTGGATGAACTTTCCCATGGCATGCTGTGCAGACCCCATCCGAAGAGAGGTTCCTCCTTCCTCCTATACTGTGGTGTTTATGTAACAAACAAAACCATATCTACAAAATCTACCTTTCTCCTGAGAGTTAGGAATGTCATAACACCCACTAGGACACAACACAGGCCAGACCAGGGCACTGCAGAAGACTCCCACTTTACCGTGGGTGCTCCCGCTAACATACAGCTCTCCATCCCTAAGTATGAATGAGGTCCAGCAGAGCAGACATAGCTGCACACACTAGCTCCTCAAATACATCTTCATCATGGCTGCCAATACAGCTCTAAATTACTAAATCTGCTCAGTGAGTCTCCAGAAATCCCAACAATGGAGGCTGAGTCACTCTATTAACATTAGCTTGGAAAAGTATAAAATTCAAACCCTAAATTCACTGACTCTTATGAAAAGATCGACTATTCACAATACACCAGTTTCTAGTCATCAAAGTGCAAAGTCATATCCATGAGACAAGAATCATCGATATTATTTTGAAAGACCAGTACTTTTAAAACCATTTCTGATTTTGAAAGCCCATCTCATTATTTTTGAAAACTTTGGGCTGGTAATATTCTTCCAGTGTTGCTATGTATAAATATGAATGGAGAACCACAAAATAGTCTGCTCAAAGTTTTGGAATATCAAATTTTCAGTCTTCATGTGGAAAAGAGCCAGTAGGACTCTGGAAAGCTAAGCCACATTCTGATAAAAGATCCTCAGACTCTCCTGGACAAAGGTTTAGTGGTCAGATCAGCTCCTCTGAGATGAAGGAAACTCTGACATAATGCTTTTCCTTGTTCAGATCAAGAATGTGCTTCCTTCATCAAGATCAGAGACCAAGAGCCTTCACCTCACGCATCTGAATTTACTCATCAGTAAACTGTTTTACATCCTGGCAGAAGTCTGATGAGAAATTCTAGCCTGAATCTGTGAAGCTTTTCCCGATGAAAATTTCATTGTAACTAGCATGTTAACTCAGAGACTTCTATCCAGCAGCCGTCTAATAGGATAAGTAGAGAAAAAAAAAAATTCAAATCTGAACACCTTAATTAATTGCATGATGGATGCCAGTTTATGAGTGAGGTTATGTAGCATCAGTTGCCTGTGATAACAAGGGGCTGAATTCAGTGACCTGCTGTGTCATATGGCACGAGTTATATGAAGAGATCTCCCATAAAAACCTTTCAGAAAGTTGTAATTTTCATATTAAAGGTTTTGTCAGAGTGTCCTGGACTATCTCCAGATGGTTTGTGCTGGGAGTGGGATACAACATCTTTGGAACCTGCCTAGCTGTGCTCTCAGGAGAATTACCATCCACTTACATGCTGAGAGCGTCTGAAAAAAAACGGCTCATATTAATTTCTCAGCATGCTCATTCTGCATCTCTTTTCCTTCAGAAAATCCTAAACATAAGGTGAATGTCTGTGTTTAGTGACTTTGGAGCTCTGATTTCCAAGTTTCAGGGCTTTACAGGAACATATTTTGGAACAGGATAGACCTCTTTGTGGCCTACAGCTTCCTCATCAGAGGGGCAGGTGTTGAACTCTTCTCTTTGGTGACAGCAACAGGACCCGAGGGAACAGCATGGAGCTGCCACAGTGGAGGTTCAGGTTGGTTACGAGGAAAAGGTTCTTCACTGGGAGGATGGTCAGGCACTGGGACAGGTTCCCCAGGGCAGTGGTCACAGTACCCACCTTGCCAGAGTTCAAGAAGTGTTTGGATAACACTCTCAGACACATGGTCTGATTTTTGGGTGGTCCTGTGTGGAACCAGGAGTTGGACTTGTTGGTCCTTGTGGGTCCCTTCCAACTTGGGATATTCTGTGATTCTGTGATTTACAAGAATATATTTCAGAAACATTTTTTTTCTCTTCCATCTGCATACCCATGTATTTGGGAGACATGACTACAGCTTATTTCGTAGTGCTACTGACTGAAGAAGGAAAAGCTATTCTGCATCTTATTCATTTGGCTCATCTGTAGTAATTTGATTTTGGGGGACTTTTTCTCCCAGAATAAATCTACATAAGACATAGAGAACAGAGGTATTCAATGGAGTTAAAACTAATCAAGGTAATCTACTTGAATTAGCATAGACACAGCAGAGCAGAACTTGAGCTAGGTTCATTCACAGATTGACTTCCATTTGGTCTAGCTCTAGATTGGGATGTCTAGAGCCATCCCAATCATAGAACATCCCAAGTTGGAAGGGACCCACAAGGATCATTGAGTCCAGCTCCTTACACCATACAGGTCTACCCCAAAATTCAGACCATATGACTAAGAGCACAGTTCAAATGTTTCTTAAACTCCAACAGTCTTGGTGCCATGACTACATCCCTGGGGAGCCACCGATCGACCACCCTCTCAGTGAAGAACCTCTTCCTGATACCCAGCCTGACTCTCCCCTGCTTGACACCATTCCCCTGGGTCCTATTACTGCTCACCAAAGAGATTAGATTAGTGCCTGCCCCTCCACTCCCACTCATGAGGAAGCTATAGATCGCAATGAGGTCTCCCCTCAGCCTCCTCTTTTCCAGGCTGAACAGGCCAACTGACCTCAGCTGCTCCTCATATGTCTTCCCCTCTAGGCCCTTCACCATCTTCATCGCCCTAACTGATGTTTCCACCTAACATTTTATACTGAGCATGCTGTGTGCTGTCAAACAAACTTGTTGCTGTGCAGACAAAGCATTAGGCCTCAGAGGATGAGGATGTACAGCAATCAAGAAACAGAATTTTGGCATGTGGAGGTTGTCCTACCCTGCTTTGATGTAAATTGTTGGAGTAACAAGGTTATGATGCAGAGCAGGATGAACAAAGCAACTGGGCAGAATTGGCACAGCCCATAAATACCCTGAGTATCTACCCTGTGGTAGGTATCAAAGGAGTATAATACATTGGTATAAAATAAAAATAGATCAAATATTGTTTTCACATGCTATTGTTGCACTGTTCAGCTATATGTACTTATTCATAATTTTATCCCTAGAATAGCTTTATATTTTAATAACTTCACACGAGATCTCTGTTTTTGCATACTGCAAGTATGAGTTTGTCATTGGAGTCTGGACTTACCTCTCCTCTTCACTGCAATGTGAGCTAATATTTGACTGTAGGGAAAAAAAAAATTGAAAGCCCTTGAAATTTCACCAGTTTCTCCTCCTCATGGCCCAGGTACCACTGAAATAAAACAAACAAACAAAAAACAAACAACAACAGCAACATTGGTCAGAGATACAGAAGTATTAAGTCTTTCTCTACCCCAGAGCTAGCAGAGAGGAACTCCTGTCATACACGGGAACTGTGGGGGGATGAATTGTGCTTGTCTCTGGCCTTTGTGAGCCCTGGATGTTGTTTCAGCATGTTCAGGCTAATGAGGCAACAGGACATTCTGTATGCTGAGGAAAAATTTAAAAATACCTTAGCCTCTAACTTGAAATGAATATCCAATGAACATTAGCATTCATTTATTTATTTTTTTACGAAACTGAAAAATTTGGCAAAAAATGTGTAGATCTTACGAGGGTGGGAAAAGACAAGTTCCCAACTTAAATGGCACTCCCATATTGTTCATTCAGAGCAGATAATTTTTCTGTAATATAGTTTTAAGAATTATTCTAACACAGTGAACCCCCATTTTTCTTTAGAAACTGTTCATCTTTTGAAACTATTCCTGAATTTTTAAATATTACTACTACTACTTTTGTCACACTGTGGCAGTCACACAACATGAAAAATTTTTGCTCAGACTATTAGCATTTGGCAAAGTTACAACATCTGAAAATGAGGTCTCATAATGGGAAGTATTAAATAACTATAACTCATTAACCAGCTCTATCTACTTAAGCTCAAAAATATAGCTGTAAAGGCAGAAAAACTGTCCTCAAACACAGGACCAGATTTCAGTGATTCTATTTTTTTTTTTTTTTTATCAGAGGTCACACTGGGGTAATGAAGTCCTATGAAGGTCAAGTGATCTGCCCAAGGTCAAGGACTGGCAGTCAGTGATCAAGTTGCTATCACAGCCCATGGAAGTTCCTGGCTTTGAGAGAAGTACAAGGTAGGTGACACTAAGGTACATCTTCTCTCAGTTTCCATTATGTTTTTAATCTCTCTTCAGTACAGTAATGAATGATAATGAGTTGCAATCTTTTCTCTGGGTTTTTCTTGCCACTGCATCAGTGACACTTATTGTTACAATAATGATTTAAGTGGAGAAAAAAATAGTGCTAAGTGTTATTATGAATAAGTAAGCCTAAGTAACTTACAAAAAAGAACAACAGTTGCAATAAGTTTAAAAAAAGGTCAGTCTTACTCAATGTGTCCATATCATGCAGGTCGCTCTCTCCTTCATTTGGAATTGAAAATACTGGGGAAAAAAATGAACATGATTCAGCAATGTACTTATATGAGCAAGAGGAAGGATGGGCAAGGGATGGTACATAATTGACCTGACAATATTTTACTATGCAAAATAAGAAATTCAGTACTCCCATTATGCATTTGCACTTTGGGACTACTGAGTATTAATCATTTCAGACTCACAGAGAACTAGTTTTCAAAAATGTTCAGTGGTCATAATCCAGGTCAGATTTTTCAAACGAGTTCAGCAATCAGAAAAACATCTTAAAATGAAAATAGGCTCGTAAACATGACAAGTCCTGAAGGGGATGATGGTTCTAAGTGTTTGGTTAGAAGACCTGGGTTTAAATGCAAGGAGTAGCTGAGAATTCCAGTGTTGAGGAGCCTCCGTTCTCGTTGGATCCCCCACTGCTGTATTGTAAGGGACACCTGTTGCTTGTCCAGTCCTCCCATATGTGCTGTGGCTAAATGTCTCCTCTTCATAAAACTCCAAGTAATTAATTAATTATTATTATTATTTTTTGCAGATCTAGCAAACATTTTGCCATGAATCAGGTACAGCTGTTGTGTTGGTTCTCCATGTGAACTGCCATTTCTGCTAGAAATGGAAAGGAAAAAAAAGATATACTAAAATCATATTTTTTGTATTTAGCTACTCTGGTTTCCCAGGTCTCACTTGACATCAGTCAGAAAGCTTATTATCTGTTTAAAAGAACCATTTATAACATTCTGTGTTTTTCTGTTACAATCTGGGTTAAGAAAAAGATTAAAAATGTTGTGAGATATTTAACCTCTAATTTGGGTTACAAAGCAGGATATTTCAGAGGCCCACTGAGGTAAATAAAGTTAAAATTTTTAGTTTAAAGCATGCTGAAAACTTTGAAATACCTATGATCTGTCTTTATTCATCCATGTGTTATAAAGCTTTAGTCATCAAGTGTTATTGCTATCTGGCTGCTTGTGGTTATGAAATCCATTAAAAAAGCTCAGATGATGGTTTTGGTGGTTCCTGTCATGTTGAAGAGAGCCCCACCAAAGAAACCATGCTGGAGAATTGTGATCACCATGAAGAAAACCATGGTGAGAGTGAAATTTCTGCTCTCCGTAGTTGAAATACTCACATCTGTACTTCTGTGTGATACCAATCTGTCACGCTGTGTATTTCAAACCTACTAGAAAGGGATCATGATAGCTACTTCTTTCATGAAGGACACTTGCTACTGTTACCATAATAAGCAGCAATCATAGCTGACTAAATAATCCATTCACTGAACTTGTATTGGTTTTTGTGTATAATCTGCAAGCAGCTTTTGATTTTCTTGAACATATTTGTTATTCTAAGCAGTGTAATGCTACCAAGAAATACTTCTGGTTCTACAGATCTGTTTTGAGCATTTGATGCATGAAATTGGACCTTTGCTGGTTAATTTATCAGCTACATCACACAATATTGTCTCTGTTTCTATTTGGAATGAGCATAATTCTTCAAATTGCATATCTACTGGGAATAGAGTGTTTCTGAATTCACAATTTGTATTCTATGAGTATACTGTAGTATTCGCTTAACATTCATTTTCCATGAATGTTTCATGTACCTTGTACTGGCTAATAACATGAAGAGACTTTATGTTTCCCAAACTCTTCTTGCGGTGCGTTAAGGGAATTTCACAAAGCTGTTTTGACTACAGCCCACTAGCCTGTATGCAAACAGACAGAATTTTTTGGGTCTCCTCCAAATTCTTCTATCTTGAAAGCTCTTCTACTTCCACCACAGTCCTCCATAGCACTGCTGTCAAAATCTGAATTTAAACCAGAATGTCTTCTGAAGGTTAATGCAAAAAGAACCTCCCCAAACCCCAGAGCAGTGTTTTGTTTGAGTCCAGATTCTTTTCTATTTTGGGAGGCATTGCCCCAGCTAGGGTCAGCAATTAGGAGATTACGTGTTCATTCTAGAGAAACATAATGAGAAAAATAAGCCATCAGTTTTTATGAGAAAACTACTTCTAGCCCCTTTCCAGACAGCTGGAGGACTCCTACTGCTTTTCTTCCAACACACTGGGCCTGTTCATTTTGCTTCTACATGCAAATAGTGGGAGCTATAAAATGAGCAAATTCCTCTGTCTGCATTTAAGATCCATTCCCACGTTTTTTCCTGTCTTCCCTCCTCCCCCTCGCAGGAGCTCTTCTTTTCCTGTGGTCACTCTGGTACATCTGGCTTGAGGAGGGCAGTTTCCCTCTCCGATCAAATTTAGGCAGCAACAGCTGATGGATGTCGAGCCAGCAATGCTGGAAGTGGCCGTCCCTCACCCTCCCTCCTTATCAGCCCTTGGTACCTGGCCGGTGCCTGGAGGTGCTGCACACCTGTGGGGAAAGGGCAGGCTGAACCACCACCCTATGCACACCCCTGGGACCCCCAGCTGTGGCTTTCAACTATATTCTGGGGGAAAGGGGTGGGATGTTCAGGACTATGAATTTTCAGAAACATGGCTTTGATGGGGCTGTCATCAGCCATCTGAGACCGCCCTTCTGGGAATGTCATCAGAGCCTGGCAGTTTGGCAGATGCACAGAGTCACTGAGGTACCTGTGGAAGAACAGCGTGGGGAGCTGGATAATCATAATGCTCACAATGCTTCCACATTTTAATCATGATATACTTGCCCGTAAAGAGAATTTTAATAGTGCTGCACATTACTCATTTTTAGGGAAGTCTGGCCGCTGCAGAAATCTTAAATCACAGCATTTTCTTCCTGCTTGATGCTAATTTGGGCTGGTTCCAGCCAACGGAGTTCCTTTTCCATTGTGTCATTTAATTATACATTTACCCATGCTTCTCAGCTAGTAAGAGCCTTAATATACAGCCTCTTAATCTAATACTGATCTATTAAAAACTACACTCAGTATTTTAAAGTGTTAGACAACAGATGGAATTGACAGTTTTAATAGGTAGCAACTAACATCATCTCCCAATCTACACCTCTGTATTGGATTTCAAGCAACTGATATCACTGTGGACATGTGCAGATATGGGGCTTGCATTTAAAGTCAGAAATTCAATCAATAGCTTGTCTCTCAACAGAGTTTACTAGATTATATCAGTTAGAAGTGACCATCTGGCCTAATCTTGGGAGTTCTGAGATATCATGTAGATCTTTTTCACTAATGTCATTTTTATTTGGTTAACATTAATAAACTGTAGCAAACATTGCAAATCTTGCACTCTGCGGCTGTAACTCAATTTTTGCCTTTTACATGAGACAAGTCAAACATCTGCTTCTCTAGAGGGAATGTGTGAGGGAGTAAGCAAGAAAAAGCTGCAGTTGCTCTGAAGATTTTACTGTCTTTCTGGGTTTTGTGAAATGATGGAAAGTATCAGTCTTTCATTTTGTAAAAGAGTATTACTAAAAAAGGTATCCAACAACTAATGTGATTATTTGTGTGAATGCAAAATATGGAGAGAAATATGTACATAGCATTCTGGGGGTTAAAGTTTCAGATTATTCTATGACCGCGATAAAAGAAGAATGTACATCACATATTCATCTACCAGATTTATGCTACAAATAAAGTCTAACTTTTAATCTGGTACAGTCAATATATATCACAAATCTATGATCAGCAATGTAACTCTGTCATAGCCAGAATGTATAAACTCTGAAAGGACCTTTTTAATCCCACAGTCAAGAACATTCTCTCTACTTGAGCTTTTTCAGTGTTTAAAATTTCATTTCAAATTTTGTTTTGTGCATGGCTGACAACAAGCTCTGTTAGAATGTTCTGCTCACAAAATGGAAAATTAAAGTCACTGTCCTGGGTCTGACTATAACTTTGTACAAAGAAGTGGTACAACTGTGATTCAGTTATGCAAATTATTGTATTTACATTTTGATATTGCAAAGTAAAAATAAGGAGTAATTTAGAAATTGATTGGAAGTGATTGGATCTCCTAAAATTCTGGACATAACTCTTTCTGGATTTTACCAATTTCTGGTTAATTGAAATTTTTAAAAATTTAAGCAGCAGAGGAGTCCATCATGAAAACACACAATGGGGAGAGGGAGAAGCAAGACAGATGATATTTCTAAACAGGAACAATGCAGAAAGAAACTGTAAAAAAATTTTTTGGGAACCTCATTAAAGTAGTGCCTGTTGTGGAGGTTCTGTTTCAGGGGGCAGCGGGCAGGAACTGAACAAGAAATATATTCCCTTGACCTTGGTACCCAGAGCTGTGAAAAGGTCGTCAAACTATTTCAGATCCACTCTATGTGCTCTCATTTCTCTGCCATAAAATGGTGAGACCAATGGTTGCCTGCCTTTATTTTAAGGCATTAAGTTCTAGTACTGTGTGTTCTCAAAAGCCAAGCTGTGTTACAGATGCCAAGCGTTTCACTTACAAAATGGAACTAGATATATTTGACATTAAAAATAAATAAATAATTGTGCCTCCCACAAAACAAAATCTGGAATAGAGACAATCCCCTTATGGCCTCTAAATAATAAGAAAGGATTGAATTTTAGTGGTGTTATTTAAAAAATAATTAAATAAATTCAAACCTGGACAGAAAATAGAACCTGGAAAAACTCTTGCAAAATCAAGAAATAGTATGCCTGACAACTTAAGTACTTTTTTTTGGAAGAAAGAAATTTTGGTAAAGACTGGCCTTGAAACCTTGAAATATCTTTTTTTTTTTTTTTTTTTTTCCCAAATAGTATTCTATTTCTATAGTCTATTTTCCTGTTTTATGGTGAAAGATGAAATGGATTTCAGTTCCTAATTTATTTTTTTGTCAGCCCTCCCCCATAGAATTCTTATTCAAAGTATGTAAAAAAGATTGTTTCTTTCAAAATACATCACAGCCAATCCTACCATTTTTCAGCTAGATCCAGCAAGGGAATGGTATTTTGCATAGCAAAGAGAGTCTGCAAACATGCCTTTTTTTTTTTTTTTTGTGTGTGTGTGTGTGTATGTGTGTGTGCTACCTGTGAATACAGCAGAATCCTGAAATTGTTACTGGGGCCAGCTCTGCTCTTGCACAAAGATGAAAATTTAGCAATATTTGTTTACAAGAAAAAAATAAATGCCTTTGCCAGAAGAAACCCCCTGCATTTATCCATTGCTAGTATTTTATTGACTAGTAGCAGAACACAGCTAATGGATTCTTCCATACTAGCAGGCTATGAACATACAGTACATTTTTAACTTTCTGTTTCTCACTGTAGTTAATAAATCAGAATGCAGATGAGAGATTCATAGTTAATTTTCAGTAGCTAGCACAGCATGTCTCAGCCTATAAAGTCCTGGAAGTCTTGGGCTGTGAATTCCTTGATACTGACAAGCCAAACAGCTTAGAAATTATAATTATAAGTTACAAGTGTCTTAAGGGTTGTTCTTCTGACATAAAACTAATTTCATGTTTTTATTCATAATGTGAAAGAGACGAGAGGATAGGGCCTTATTTAGATTGAGCTCCCAGAGATATCACAGGCTCTGTGTCCTGATTATAATGGGAAGAGATCACTTCATTCCTTGTAGCTAGTTGATTCTATGTGCTTTTTGTGCCTTTTTTTTTTTTTTTTTTTTTGACAATCAGGCCAATGAAAAGTGGGATGTCTTGAAAAGTGGGATGTCTTACACTTTTCATCCCAGCTTCTTTCATAGGCAGACATCTACTGGCACCTGTTTTTTTTTTTTTTTTTTTTCCCCTACTGGTAGACTCCTAGCAAAGTGACTCCAGTTTGAAACTTCCTTTTGCATGATGGGGTCCTGACATACATCAGTGAATGCACTCTCACTTCTACCATCTATTTCGGGGAGGCAATTTTCTGAGTAGAGTATTTTGGTGAGACCTGGGAAAGACCTAAGGAGAAAGCAACTTTGGAGGGTGAAGATGGTCCTCATCACCTTTCCTCTCCCTGAAAAGAAAGTAAATTCTGGAGGTGATGATTGACTACCCAGAACTCCACCCAGAGCTTCAAAGCCTGGGGTGTTGAGGGTGTGCTGGCACCCTGAAGCCCACAAGAGTTCTGACACTGAAGCCAATACCAGACATATCTTGGTGCACCTGCTGGGATTGGCAGTAGCTAGGAGGTCCAGGGAGAACCATAGAACAAACACAGGGCCATAGGTGATTTGATTCCATGAACCTACAACTATGTACACATGAACACAGCAAGGAAGATGGAGGGAATCAGCTCAAAGGGTCAAAGAAAATAACGAGTGAGAGAGTAGGTTTTCATTTGCTGGCTGAGGTCTATCAAAGCTTTATCTTCCTGTTTCAGAAATAGGATTTGACTCATTTTCTGATAGGAATTAGAAGTCACTCTGCTGTGGTGGTTGAGTTGTGCTGGCCTCCAATGAACTGCTATAATTTCATTGTCAAATTTTCACATATATCTGAAGATTTGCATTACTTACAGTGTAAGAAATTCTCATGTGGAAGTACAAAGTTGGCACCAGCAAATTCAAACATTGGACATAATTTTAGCCAGGAAATGTGAAGCTCCTGATATCCCACTTGGAAAGCTCCATATAAGCTTTTATAACTGTTAGACACAGCCAGATGTTATTTCAGAGGCATTTGAATTGGGAGATATCTTACCAAGTTTTAATCATCTAAAATTAGGGTGCTGAGACTAAACAAGTTGTCTAGGCTCCCTTTATAGCCCACAGAAGTTGAAAGACTTTCTGAGAGATGATTAGTTTCTCCTGTCTTTGTTATCCATATTTAAATGTGGGTGATTCACCTTTTCGTGGTTTCTTTTCTCTGGTTACATGCTGAGTCGAGACTAAATGCTGGACACACAGATTCCAGATGTGTAAATAGACGTCGCTACAATCTATGGCTGGGATATTTGCCTTTACTGGTAATTGTAATAGCTTAGTCTTTGTCTATGGCCTTGTTGCACTTATCCTCCAACCTATTATTTTGTAATGCCTGAGATGTGGCTTATTGCTTTCCAGTCAAAATATGGGCACAGAAACAGTATTAGTAATCCTGGAAGGCATTATCACCTTCATCAACATTTGTGGTTGCAAATGTTGCACTCTCTCTGGCTTTTCTTTTTTTCCTGCTTGCTAAATGTATATGTTCTTGCCACTATATCCAAAAGAAAATCATTGTAAATGGAAATAATTTTGTTGTGACACGGCCTTTCTGTAGAAAAGGCATTAAATCTCATATTCTATGATCAGAGATTGGTAAATTAAGTGAAAGTGATATGTTTTGACTGATTTGTGTGTGTGTGGGGGGTGGGGTTGGAAGTGGTTTATTACTAAATGGCTTAAACAAATATCTACTTTCTGAGTACAAGGAAGGAGACTAACACAAATGCCAACATGTTAGCAAAGGGCTGAGAAACAAAGGGTCACAGAGAAAATATTTTCTTTTTCTCCACTCCTCCTCATATGTAGTTTCACAGGGGTTCACAATGTATGAAAAGCAAAGAATAGGCTTCATATGCATATTACCTTTCTTCTTCTGTGGGAGATTAGTGGGAAATTTCATTTTTCATAGTCAGTTGTCACCTTCCTATGGCCCTAATGTGCCTGAAAATTGGCATCTTTTCTCTGTTTTTCCTACAACTTGGAATAAGAATTAAGAGAATCTCATCTGAGTTTCTTCATTCATCCAGATTAATTAAAGGGGACTTCTGGACAGGGATTTTTATGATATAAGGTCTACATCCCAGAGAAACAGAGTATTGTATAAAGTTATTTACAATATTTACTGCATGTGGTACTGAACCAAGGTATGGGACTGGATGCTATTTTCCATTTCTGTCAGTGGCTTCCTATGCAGGTTTGAGATATTTTTTTCACTTCTTTGGCTTCAAGTGTCTGTGGATTAGACCACATGCCTCCATCCCAAACTCATCTTGCACCTTGTTTCTGAATGCAGATATTTGCACAGGTCCATGTTGGAGCTCAATCCAAATCCACTCAGTGGACATAACAGAGAAAATGAAACTTGAGCTGCATCATCTCAGGTAATACATGAGACACTGAGTGGCTTGAGCTCTGCTAGGCCTCATCCTGCATGTGTCCCGGAGCTAGCAGAGGACAAGCACAGTGCTGGGCCACAGGCCAGAATGGATTTTGGCTTCAGCTGAGCAGTGCAAACATGAAGTTTCACCTCCTGCTAGCATGTCTATATTCATCTGTTTGGACAGAAATACTTTGGGGAGCAGGTGCCACTTCTTAGTATCCCTCTTTATAGTGCCAGATTCATAATATAAATAATTATTATTAATAATAATATTTTACTTTTTTCACAGCATTCAAAACTGTCCCTTATCTTTGTTTGTCTTTTTCTGTGTTGCGTTTCACTTTCTATTTTGTTTTTGCCAGGGCTCTATTGTACTTGTGAATGTTGCTTGTATTAGATTGTGATACACATCTTTCTGGGCTGAGGCAGATTGTGGATGATAAATATCAAAGAAAAACAACCTGCAGCTGCTGGAAAATGCACTACAATCTTTGTGCTTGTATAGAGAAAGCCCTAAAAGTTTATGCAAAATAAAGTATTTCAAGATATTCAGGAGGTAGGCTGGAGCAAGTGAGATGCAATTCTAGGGTAGGGTAGGTTTGCAGGATGAAAGTTGGTTAGTTCATTACATAGCCCATTTGGAGGATAGTTCTTAATGTTATTCTTAATTGATTTTTTTTTTTTCTTTTCTCACAGAATCTTGCTTTGATATTTTGAGCTGTTGGTCTTTTCTAGTCTTATTTTGTTTAATACATCTGGAACTTCTTAACAATAACAGGTGAAAAGTCTTTGGGAATGTTACACTGATTCCAATCTTGAAGAATATCTTTTCTAGATGTGAAATATTTACCCTTACTCTTTGCATTCCAAGTGAGAGAAAATTTAAATTTCTTCCAAAAAAAAGTGTACCAAACTGATGGCAATATTAATTCCATGTAATTATATTCATGGTTTACATTATTCTGAAGCAGTAAGGCTTTGAAAAAAAAAAAGGATGAGGAAAGAAGAGCAGGGCAGGGCAGGGCAAGGAAGGGCAGGGCAGGGAAGGGCAGGACAGGGCAAGATAAGGGAAGGGAAGGGTAGGGAAGGGAATACATCTAAGCTCCCCCTTACAAGCAAAAACCTGCAAAAGCAGAAATAATGTTATGATAGTTCCTGAGTGTGGAGACTTCAGTCTAAAATAATGAGGCTGGAAAAAAATGGGTGAAGGCTGAGAACACAGGTTACTGTAGTGGGTGTGGGGTGCAGTTGGGAAGGAAAAACAGAGGGCAGGAAGGAGCTGCAAGAAGATGAGGAAGAGAGGGAAACAGAGGACAGGAAGGGAGGGGCTTGATGAGAAACTGTTTCTGAAAAACTGATAATTAAGAAACTTACCAACTAGTTCAGACACCACATAAAAGGCCTTTCTTCACCTTTGGGTGGATCACCCTCCCATTTCTCTGGCATGTCCTAAAATAGATCCAGAGGTGTGCTTAGTCCTTAGATTACACCCAGCCCAACCTGACTATAACTAAAGTGGAGTTTAACATTTTCCACAATAATATGCCTAACAGCCGAATTTGATATATATGAAGGAAACAATATCACTGTCATCACTACTAATAAATATTCAAAGTGTGGGATTTTTTTGGTGGGGGTTAAGAAGAAATATCCACTGTATAGGATTAATTTATGTCTCTCAAACACAGAATGCTGATATATTATGACTTTTTAAAAATATATGACAATAATATATTGCATACGTTGCAGAAGAAAATTATGTCTTTACCTTGAAAATCTAGTTTCTTTGACATGCTGATGTAATCATTATAGTGAAGGAAGAGGGCTGCAGAGAGGAAACCTGCAAATATTACAATGTTAGAAATGCTGAACAAAAGGCTGAGGATTTACTTTGCATGCAAATAAGTAATTCATCACAAATCCATAAACCAATTAGTAATGAACTAATGATATTGCTTAACAACTGTATTTTTGATTAACATATAAATAATTTAAATGGGTATTTCTTTAGTCATGCCAGTTTCTGCTATTATTTACTAGCCTTGTCATGGCTTCTCTTAGATCACATGCCCCTTATAAAACATTTCTCAATCTATTGCAAGGACCAGTTTGTTTTAATGCACTCAGTTAACACCACTAGAGCTATTAACAAGCTTATTAGCATAATCCATTGTGATATATCATTGTATAAAAGTTCAGCTTCACAACTGAATGGGACTGGGAAATGGCTTTGAAGATTTTATGATACAATAACTATCCATTTGATAAGCAATTAAAAAGATACTCTGAGACACTAAGAGTGAAGACAATGATAACACAGGGAAAAGAGGAGAGGTTTGAGAGCAGAAGCTGCTGGCTGGTGTGGGAGCCATGCAAGTGAGTTGTGTTTTTTCTGCTCTCTAGTCACAAATTGCACACTGCTGCAGGGCTCTGAGGTGCCAGTAACAAGTTGGGTCTTACTTCGTCTTTTTAAGCAAAAAAAAAAAAAAAAAAAAAAAAGTAGGTTAAGTCTCAATACCTGCTGCTAGCTCACTCATGATCAATTTCTTGACCTCGCAAAAGAACATTTTAATACACAGCTGAACTTCTGATTTTATGCTGCCTTTTTACTTCTCTTAAATTTCAAATTTCTTTTCTTAGCTGTATGCATTATCCTTAGTGAACTTCTGTAGAGAGAAACAGAATAAAGGTTACTGGACACATTATCACATATTATTGTTCAGAACTCACTCTGTATAATATAGTTGCATTGTGCTTTTAAAAATGAACCTGCAAAGAAAAAAGTAGCATCTTTATTGTGCAAAAAGTAGCTTTTCAAGAAGCTGTTGCTTTTTCTGATATGCATTAGCTCTGATATGCTAATAATTCTGTTCAGCTCAGTCCTGATTCTCCAGAGACTATCTGACCAAAATGTCCATTGTCCATATAATAGAAAATATTCATGATATCGTGCACTCACACAGAATATCTCTACTGGCATACTCCAATACTTCATACACATCAATTAATTCTTCCTTGTGATGAGGAATGGAATGGAAGGCTGATTTCTGAAGGAAGTATGATCTAGTGGTTTCCACTGAAAATGGAAATTTTGCTTCTAATCTTACCCTCGTTACCAGGTTGTGTGATCATGGTTGAAACTCACCACTTGTCTAAGACAGTTTCGCTGCCTTAACAACTGGTATAAAAATCAGTTTTTCAAAATCATTTGACATTTTTGCATGAAAAACATTTACAATTTAAATGGAAGGTATTACACTGAATGTGCTGTCTAAGGCACGATAAGTTTTAAATAAGTTATCTTAATCTCAAATCCCAGTTGCATCAAGAGGGGGGCTTTATAATTTTAACTGTTTCAAATTTCAAGTAATATAATGTATTAGATTCTAGTAAGCTAAGCAGTTAACCCCTAAAACAGAATACGTTAGAGCACTAAACCTTGTATAATTAATAGTAACGTAGAAATCATACTGTACTAGCTATAGGTGCGGGATAGTATATTTTAAGAAATTTTTCATTTGAGAAGAAATCATGGACCAAGGTCAGCACAGCCACTCTGATCAGTGGATACATCCATTTGGAGTTTCCCAAGTATTAGGAGAAATTTGGGATAGCTTTGACCTGGTAGGGTGGCTCCATGTCCCTGCCTCTCCAAATTGGCATGGTCAGGGATGCTGAAGGAAAGGGGAATTAGCTGAATCTTCTCCATGCTCTGGTTCTTGACAGCTTCTGGGATTGCTCCTTAAAGTGTCTCAGAGGTTGGTGAGGAAGTGTTGGCCTGACACTGCCCCACTTGCATCACTTGCTGCACAAATTCTGCACCACCTGGGAATTAGGAAACCACAATGGTGGAGTAAAACCACCTTTGTCTTGCCATCTGAAGGCCTGCCTCCTCTGAGGCTCAGTGAAGCCTGAGGTCTCAGGCTTATATATCTATTTCTTTGCCAAGAGATTGGGTGATGTATAGGGTGTCACAATTTTAAAGTGGGTTCAAACTCAAAGCTGTGGGTTTCATTTGAGTGCAGTGTGAAGCATCATATACCTCTGGCTAAGGAACTGCAACTCATTTAATAGATAAATTGAGATGACAAAAATGGCACAATTTAAATATTAGTGATCAACAGGAACAGGAGGAGAGAGAGAGAGAGAAGTAACCCAGCTTCTTTTATTACAGCCATCTTAACACTTCAACAACAGGTAGCACTATTACATATTCCCTTTCCACTTTAAAGCTCTTGTAATTTCCTTCCTCGTGTCGGGGCGATTTTATTCATTGTTTCCTTGCAGCAGTGATTGATGTTCTGAGCTGCTAATCTCTCTGAGTGATAACTATTTTCATGTAAGTCCATGAGTCTATGACACAGACTGCTCGGCCAGGGCTACTGCTGACTACTTATTTTGTGCCTCATTTACATTTCAATCTTGGCCTCATGAATGTAAAACCTAGGCTGCAAATTAATAACAGGAAGAATATTAGACCGCTCAAGAGTGGGGGAACAATGCAAATCCACCAGAGCACAAGGCTTTACCATTGTGTTCCAGGAGGGACTCATTTATTGGCCGGCGGTGAATGACATTACAGAGAATGGCATATCCAGAGTGACACAAATTTATTTCTGTCCCCAGCGCTCCAGTATATTTTCATAGAATCAGGGGGCTATTTGTCTAGGGACAATTTAGTTTCCATGAAAAATTTAAATGGTTTCTGTGGAGATAGTGGAGTGAAATTTAATTTGTTTCTCATTTACTACAGCAGGTATGAAAAGGAGAAAAATTGGATGTCTGATGGGCTGAAATTGGTGCTGTCCCTCCCCACTATCCCCAAAAGGCCTGTGGGCCTATATCATAGAGATTGAGCAAGACTACCTCATCCCTCCCCTTAGAGAATGGTAACCTTAAACCAACTTACAGAAAACCTTTGGGGAGGCTGCCAATCACCCTGAAAACAACATTTCCATCGATCCCCTGTCTGTGTGATTTATGGCTTCATTTTACGGTAATTGAGAATTAGTGAGAAGATTAGCAAGGCTCAACACTTCACCTTGATATGCACACTAAGCACCGTAATTTGTCACTAAGGGATGTCGGACACTTTTTTAGTTACATGGGGTTCCCATCTAATTGAATTTGGGGATAACATGGAAATTAATTTGACACAGGAAAATTTTGAATACAGCCGTTTCCTCTATTGTAATGCACAATACCGGGCTGCATTCAGGGGCAGCTATATTGATCCTGATCACTTTCAATTGTGGCCAGCTGAAGGATGGAATACACTAAATCTTATTTAAGCTCATATGAAAGCAGTTCATCTGCAGCAATCTGTGGCAGATAAAGAATATTACCTTTCATTTTGTCTGACTGCATCAAGATGAAGTTTTGAAAATTTACTTCTTGCAGCAAATATACCAAATGTCTAAAGTCAACAGTTACAATTCAATTACAGATCAGCTCTTGTGGGCTGTTTACAGGGTAATTTGCTACTTAGACAGCAAATGAAAATACTAACTATACTCTCCATGCATAGAGAAGTTACAGCACATGGAGAAGCCCCAAGGAAAGACAAAGAAAAAAGATTCGAAAGTTCTCAGTGATTTCAAGCACTGCCCATTGGATTAGTCTCGTTATAGCTTGAGTGGTTTCATACACAGTCATTTTTTGTTTGTTGCCAAGCCATCTTGTGGAAAGTTTATTTTATCTTGGTTGCTTAGCATCACAATCACAAAGATGGGACACTCTGTACAGATCTTTTCATATCCAAGAGACACTCTACCACAGGATTTACATTTACATTTCTATCTTATTCCAGCTTTATTTCTTATAAACCCCATTTACACTGTACTTTACCTGTCAAATAAGAACTTTGGTTTCAGCAAACTGCTTAGAGAGATTGTTTCCTGAGAAAGGTGCTCCCAGCTGTGAACAGGGGAAACAGATCTTGGCACTGTGTGCCAGAGGGTGTGTGGCTGGGATATTTATGGACATCCTTTACTAGACCATCTGGCTTGCTTTGTTCATATCTGTTTTAGTGATAATTGGCCTGAGATGAGCTGTAATCAAGATATATTATTCATTACCTATTATTATTACATGATGGATTTTAGTCTAATCGTCATTGCATTACTGTTTGGAAAGACTTTCCAAAGGTTTAATGGTAATAGTTTAAGTTGTTATGTTTGCATCCTTGTTTAATGGACACAAATACATATCAGTTCCACTGAACAGTAAGGACGTTTCTTGGTGCACAGGCATGAAGAGGTAGTACTTAATGGTCAGAAAGACAGAGATATGGTCAAGATGTGACCATGCAACTTGGAAGAAACACTATGCTGAAAGCTGTCTTCATCCAAATTCCCTATTCCCCGGGATTACTGATGGCAAATGACAATACTTGTCAGCACTTTTACATCCCAGAGTACTTCAGCCTCCTGTAGGCATATTATTTGGTCTCAGGAGTTTACCTGTGAATTTTCTTCCACAGGAGATGATATGTGGCAATACTGCTAGAGGTCAAACAGTTAGAAATGACATGGCAACATTTATTCATTTTTTTTTTTTTTTTTGCTAGAAAAGTTTTCTTCAAACTAGTAATCTGATGACTTATTAACAATGTTCATACTGCCTATGCAATTCTCTTATCACATTTTCATGGTTTGTTTTCACTAATGTGATACAAAAGGGTGCTAACATGACAGGAATGTCACTAATATAATAAGCTTAAAGGAATTTAGGTCATGTTAGCCAGGGTTTGCTTTCATATTAGAATGCCTTCTGGACCATATTAGAGAAACAGAGCTCTCCAATACAATGAGAAACATATTAACATAATAAAAAACTTGCTAATACAATAAGATATCCATATTTGATTTATAGGCCAAGTTATGGCATCTAGGAAAAAATAATAAACTTTCCTTCCTTTCTGAATGACAAGCAATAAATTCTGGTGTCATACTTTTCTTTTTTTTTTTTTTCCTTTTCCTTTTTTTTTTTTTTTTTAGAAAAAAAAAAGAAAAAGAAAAGAAAAAGAAAAGGATTGCTTGTACTCCAGAGAATAAATGGTTTCTTTTAATTTCCTGCAAGTGCACTCACTTTTAAAGATCTCTCCATTCCAAGGCAAAATAAAGGATTTGTTTTACAAGGTTACAGTAACATATTGTGTTAGGGATCTGTAGCCTCTATCTTCTCTCCCCCCAAAAAAAAGAGGAGAGGAGAGGAGAGGAGAGGAGAGGAGAGGAGAGGAGAGGAGAGGAGAGGAGAGGAGAGGAGAGGAGAGGAGAGGAGAGGAGAGGAGAGGAGAGGAGAGGAGAGGAGAGGAGAGGAGAGGAGAGGAGAGGAGAGGAGAGGAGAGGAGAGGAGAGGAGAGGAGAGGAGAGGAGAGGAGAGGAGAGGAGAGGAGAGGAGAGGAGAGGAGAGGAGAGGAGAGGAGAGGAGAGGAGAGGAGAGGAGAGGAGAGAAACCTTTGCAGGAAGTGCAAAAAAGAAATTAAATCCCAAATATTCACTTTATCAGAAGAATACTGACTGTTTTCTGCATGCTGACCATATTCAATGCATTTTCCAGCCAAGAGAAAGAAAACTTCAACGTTTCTAACAAATAAAATAGAAATGGGACCATAGGTCAGGAGAAAAGGGTTTTTGTCCCTATAAAGTATTTATGTTTTCTATACTAGTCCAATTAGTCTGGTCTTCAATTTTCACAGCAATGAAATAGTAGTTACTGTGTGTTTGTCCAGCTCTTCTATATAACTTCTTACATTGTACTGTAACATTAATTAATGAGGCAGATGTCTTTCTATCTTATTTGAATACCTACTTTGCTGCTTCTCCTTTCTTTCTAGTTTTGATCACTCAAATTAAAATGGAGGACTAGGACTGTCCAGGGTATTCAAAGGGCCCAAGGACAACTTCCAGATATTTTCATTCCTTTTCCAGTATTTCTAGTCATGTTTCCTTTTTCTGTCATGTTTTCTTTCTTTACTACTCCTCAGCTGATCTTTTCCTTCCATGATAGCATGTTTTGTGCTCAAGGCTAACAGAGTGAAACAAGTGTGAGACAACCTAGATGATTATTTGGATTGCGGGTTTCCTGGATTTTCTTGAATCACTAATAAAACTGTTGTCTCCACCTTCCCTTTTCCGTAGTGCTTCATAAGATGTGTGTTCTTGAGAACAGCTTCAGATTGCCAGCTGCTCTTCTGCATACTGAGTACCCTGAGTCTTTACCAGCCTGGTATGTCTCTGTGTGCTGGTTGGTATTTTGCACAATCCAAGAGAAAATAGGAGATCAGGATTACCTGATCCTTGGAATTGCAAATCTTTGAGAATACATGGACAGCAACTGAATCATGGAATCATAGAATATTCTGAGCTGGAACAAACCCACAAGGATCATGGAGTTTATCTTCTGACTCCACACAGAACAGCCAAAGAGTTAAGCAATGTGTCTGAGGGCATTGTCCAAGTTTCTTGAACACAGACAGTCTTGTGGCTATGGCCAATCCCTGGGGAGCCTGTTCCAGAGCCTAACAATTTCCTCTGTGAAGAACTTTTTCCTGCTAGCCAATATGAACTTCTCCTGATGCAGCTATAAGCCATTTAGTTATATCCTACCACTGATCACCAGAAAGAACAGATAGGCATCTGTCTCCTCTCTGCCTCATGAGGAAATTGTAAACACCAACAAGGCCACCCCTCAGTCTCCTCTCCTCTAAGCCGAACAAACTAAGTATCCTCAGGTGCTCCTTGTAAGTCATGCCTTCTAGTCCTTTCTTCATCTTTGTTGCCCTAATTTAGTTGTGCACACCTTTGCTTGTGAAGAAATCTGCTGTCATTTAAAGCAATTCTGCACTGCTAGACCAAAGAGATTTGTGGGTCAGAATGAAAAAACAAACGGTGTAGCAGCAGCAGGAAGTAATGAAGCAAGAACAAAACTAACTTAAAATATCTCAGAGCTACAGTGGAGATGACGCAAAACAGAATAGAGCAACAACAACAACAAGAAAACCGACCAAATCAAATGCTTTATACAGAAGAAATTTACATAAGATGCTCCTTAAATGTGATTGTTGAAGGGGATGTATTTTATCATCATGACAAGGGGCTTACTTTATCCATGCTAAAATGTGTAAAGGGCTGTACTGTACTTCTGTGAATACTGCTGCACCTGTCCCAGACCAAACACTACTAGGAGGGACACTGATTTGAAAGTGGAAATGACCTATGATACTTGAGAGGATTTAGTCCCCATCTGTTTCACTCCATTTTGCTTGACTGGGCTTCTATGCCTCTCTCAAGCTCCAGTCCCACAGCACTGCAAAGACATGTCACACCTGGCTTCCCACCACAACTTGCTTCCCAAGGGGCACAAAAGGGAGAGTCTCAGCCTCTGTGAGCTGCAGGCAAGCTGTGATGTTCTGAGAAACCTACTCAAAAGTGGCTGCTGCCCTTCCCTCCTACAGCTGTAATGTCAGTTGTCTGAGAAGCTGGACATTACTTTGCTTTGAAGGGGAGGGAGCAGTAGAAGGGAACATCCTGGATTGTCTCACTTTTCCTTTTTCTGCTGTGGATAGTCTGGGTGAGTTATCTCTCAGCTTTACTTAAGAGACACTAAAAAGATACACTGACCTCTTTCAAAGACTTTCTCAGATGTGCAAGATACTTCAAGCAAGAGCTCAAGAAATCAGTGCTTCCAATATTTTGCGTAAAGATGACTTAGGTTGAGAACCTATTATTAAATATTAGTTTGCTGTATGCCTGGGTAAAGAACTATATGAATTTGAAGAATGATTCAAGTTTATAAAACACCATAAGCTTACACATCTTCAGGTGTCTTCCAATGCCTCTCCAGATGTTGCTGCTTTTTACCCTGTGCTTTGCACCCTAAGGTTCTCGGGGACAATAAAGCAACCGTGTGCTCGATGGGAGCAGGCAGAGGGGGATGGGGCAGAGCAGCAGGAGAAAACGTAACTGAGAGACTGATAGAGACATCCTGACAGCTGCAATGGGTCATCAATAGATCCATCATGCCAGTAATTTGCAACAAATTTAACATACATCACTTTAGTCAGGCCACGCTGTATCCGTCTTGTCATGGCATCAGAGTGAATAACACTTAAATCGGGTGTCACTGCTGACCTTTCTGACCCTTGAATTGACACTGCTGTTTGAGCTTGGCCTAGCTGGCAGCAGATGTAGGGAAGATTAGTATGAAGGGGGGGGGGGGGGAGGCAACGGAAGACACAGCATAACAATACAGCTTAACCAGGCAAACAAATGGTATCTCTGAATTTTCTCCCAATCCTGATTTACTTACTGAAAAGTATAGGTATTTATTTAGAACTAGTTCCAGCATTCTTTAGTCACAATTTTAATTATGTGTCCATTTGCCATTCTGATTGATTTTTTATGTATGTAAGCATCCATGTATATAATAAAATTTGTAGACTTCAAGGTGACCACAACAGGGACTAAAGTTCCTTTGTATCCATAGAAGATGTAGAACACAAACAATTGTAAAACTAAATTGCCAACTTCTGTGTTTGAAATATAAGACTCAGTCCGAGACATTGGTTTTGTGGCCACTCTCAGCGTGCCAGTGCAAACCTAGCCCTGTAGGAAAAGACCAAGACTCACAAAATGCTGTGTCTCACTCAGGAAGAGAGGAGAGATCAAGAGCCTCATCAAACCCTGAGGTACTGTAATGACTTGGGTTATATTGAAAAACCCTCCTTGACCTAAATATTTCCATCACTTAAAATGTGAAGACTGATTTAACTTACAGCCTGTGAACAGGACTCACCAACCAGCCAGATGACATGCTTCTGTTCAGCCAAGGGAAGCCATTCTCTCCATTTCCAATCTAAACGAAGACTTTCTATAGATTTCTACAGTTCTTTCTACAAAGTAGTATGGAAATGACTACAAATCTGTTATGTTGCTCTGTCAGAAATGAGACACCCTCCACAGCCATGCAGAGCCAACTGAGTTTGCTCAGAACTTATGTGTAAATCAGCACCCAATAGAATAACATGATTTGTTTGTTTACCAGAAAGGTGCTTCGGGACCATTGTATGATCCCATTGTATGTGTGCAACTGGGTGTTGGGTCGGATCTTCTGCTTCAATCATTCATTCTTTTAAACAAGTATGTGATTGTGTCCTGAATTTGGATTTTTTTTTTTCTTGAAATGCTGTTCTTAAATGTGTGATTTTGTGTGGTAATAAAGGAAGAAGTTGTCTTTGAGCAGATAATTGGGAGTTACAAAATTAATATGTATATGACTTGTATAATAGCTTGTCTTTTTTATTTTTTTTCTCTGACAGTCTGCTTGATGTTTGATATCTTCATTAACCTGATTTATCCCATCACTAAATATCCATCAACTAGAAGTGTAAGAAGCAGTTTGGTTACTCTTT
Organism: Anas acuta; assembly: GCF_963932015.1. Lineage (NCBI taxonomy): Eukaryota > Metazoa > Chordata > Aves > Anseriformes > Anatidae > Anas > Anas acuta. The sequence goes on from NC_088979.1 coordinate 70,186,135, forward strand.
ATGCCTTATAATGTTCATATTTAATGAATATTAGGTGACATAGATATCAGAAAAACTAGAAAAGGTTAGAAAAAATACTGCCTTATGTAAGAGAAGACTTTTTTATGTAAGAGAAGACTTTTTTTTTTTTTTTTTTTTTATTGTTGCTTTTTAGGAGAGTCTGGTAGAAAAGCTTTTTTTTTTTTTTTTTTTTTTTTTTTTTTCCCATCAAATTCTACTTGTCTTTATTGTTTTCTGAGCATAGAGCCGGCAACCCAGATATCTGGTAAACTCCCATTTATGCCATTGCAATTTTTCCCATTGTCCTTCCTGTGAGATTGAAGAGGTTTCAAAGGATTTGATTTAGGTGATGCTATTCACAGCAAGTGATACTGAAGGCTAATTACAGGATGAGTAGTGTCTTTAGAAGTAAAAATATGCCAACGTTACTCACGTTTGTAGCATTTTTATAATTACCAACTAAATTTGTGTACATTGTGTATGAATTTCTGCACTGCTTAGAGAGGGAGACAAGAAATTGGAGGCAAATCAGCATCATATCATATTTCAGTCAAGATTCCCAGGACTGGCTGGATGGAAGCACAATTACATTGGAAAGGTGAAGGCCTCTGCTCTGTTGCCTAGCTGTCGTGTGGCACACAGTGGAGTTGTGTCTCAGAGAAACTGGGGGTCATGCAAAGGTGGGCTAAGGGGAACAAGTGACTCCACATTCAGCTCATGTGACTCCATGTTCAGCATCCACATTCAGCTCATGACCGTGTATGAACTGGGGTTAGCCCTGATAGGGAGTCCTGGTTCTTGGGTTAAAGTAACTCTTTCCATTTTGCATATGTATGTTCTCTTCCTTCAATTTGCCCTTTAAAAAAAGTTTGTTTCATAGTGATCTGTTTGCATTCTGCTTAAAACTATTTCTTCCCTCATTAATTTTGATGTGAAAGGAGAAATAAAAGAATGTGTTTGACAAAGTACCTTTGATGTGTGTCTGTAATGGTTTTGGGGACTTCTGGCAGATTCAGCAAGGAGTCATGCTATGGATCTGGAGGCAAGTCTGAGACTTTCTCTGGACTCTTACTATAGGCTGCCCTTGGGATTATATGACAGCTGTTTGGAATAGGAGGTCAGAGATAGCCAGAAAGGGTGCTAACCAGATGATTCCCTTGGGTGCTATTAGCTACAGGAACTGGCCTAACTTAGCTGTGTGAGCCCACTGGCTCTTTGATGAATACCTTTTTACTGTGCTATCACAATAGTTCTGTTACGGGGTATTCATTAGCTGTGAATACCCCTATGTTTGGAATATATCAACACCTGTATGTGTGTATATATATATATATATATTTATTATTATTATTATTTTTTTTTTTCTCAAAGGAAAACCAAACTTTGGTCTGAAATTTTAAAATTCCTGTATGGGAATACTGACAGTGTTTCAAAAAAATTGTGAGTTGCTTGCATGATGGCTCTCCTTTTTTTTTTTTTTTTGGGGTTGGGTTCCATCACTGAAGAAAATTACCTCTACCAGACCATGAATTTCTCAAAAAGAACTACTTCATCACAAGGTTCTCTGGTTATTGTGGTACATATTTAATCAGGGAGGCTCTCCTGGTGATGGTGGTATGAAGCATTTGCCCTCTTACCCCTGTAAGGCACTATCAAAAAGAAGCTGTTCAGTTTGGGGGGAAGGTATGTATAACTATATTTTTGTTTTTCACATGTATTATTAAATAAAAAGTTACTAACTAAATAAGCTAGTACTTCTTGTAGCTGTAATTCTAGTGCTAAGATAGGTAGGATAGAGTGATGAGGGATTGCTGTATTGCCTAACTATAATACCAACATCCATTGCTGTTTTCACAGGAAATTAAGCTGCAAATTTAAAAAGAGAATGATGAATACTGAAACTTTGCATGGGGAACAATCTGACTGTAGTGTCTTAGAGACTGTATTCAGATTGTTATTTACAGATCCTTCCTCCTCCTTTTATTTTTATTTTTATTTTTTTTTTCTCCAAATTCTCTCCCACAAGGTAATTTCATTTTTAATTTATATGAATGGAATTTGTGGTAATGGTCTTGGTAAAGTTGTTGTCCATACCTGTAAGAAAGACAGACCACATGGGAAAGAAATTTCTGGCACCTCACCATCCGTCTTCCCCATCAGGAGAAAAAACAAGGTAGTTCTGGCAGTGACCCTTTACCCAGGGATTGCCCTTGAGCCCCTTGTTGTTGTCAGAAGGTGAGGAGCTCATGACTCAACAGGTTGCACATGCTGGCTCTGGGGACACAGCAGAGCTGGTATGCTGGGGGCTGAGCAGGGCTGTTGCTATCCCCATGGGTGGCAATGATCACACCATGTGTGCCCACTTTACTCCTGCTCCTGGGATATGCTGCTGTAGGGGAAGGCTGCCAATATGGGTGTCAAGGTGCCAGCACTGGTGATAGCCTCACTGCTGGCCACCAAAGCCATTGACATGTCCTACTGAGCCCTCAGGAGGGGAAGACCTCCATAATCTTCACACATTTCTTAGGGGTTCATTGGTGCTAACTCTCCTCCCACTGTCTCGATCTTGATTAAATATCCCTTTCCCTTATCCTGTTTCTGTACCTGGTCTTTGACCTTTCATCTGCTGCCTTTCAAATATTTTTCTTCAAAAGTTTAGCTATATATTGTTTAAAAGCAGAGGCATGGTAAGAGCTTCCAAGTAAGTCTCATAGTGGGTTGGTCTCTGCAGCCTCTCCACTGCTGTGGGGACAAATAAGGGGAAGAGAACATAATTATTTGGACCAGATTTATGTGGATATTTAAGAGTAAAATTCAAAGATGCATAGATAACTTTCAGAGATTGAAGTAGTTAAAACGTCATGTTTTAGTTTTCAAGCATTTTATATTTGTAGTTGTTAAGTCTCACTGAACTATACCAAATACATCCATATTAAAAAATAATAAAGGTGTGCTAAGACACTTCCCCGATAATAAGTTTTATTAGGTACATCAGGTGTTACTGTAACACAGATATACAGTAGTATAGGTACATTGCAAACAACATCTTATAGTATCAGACAAAGAGAACCTTTTACAAACCCCATGTCTCTAATTTCATTTTAGAAAATTAGATACTCAGAATTTTGCATAAGATAACTATATTACTGGGATGCAATTTGGCCCAGGTTTCTAGCTTTAGTGCATGTGGCTCCTTAATAAAAAGTGTCAGTTAAAATGAAAATACAGCTTGGGTAATTAAATTTAATTGGATCTTGTCACTTTAAATCCTCTTCGTTTTTGAGTGTTTCTACAGAATTGCAGCTTCTGGTTTGCTAATTTCTTTATTGCAAGCTGTGCGCTGAACCTGACTGTCCTATAATAAAGTGGGACCTTGTTTTTGTAGAGGGCTTTGAACCATGACTGTAATAACAAACAAAAGGAGGGTGGGAGCTAATTTATCACCAAAAGAAAACCTTTCCTTTATTTTCTACATGTTCTGTTAGGGAAAAATAATGGGTCTGAATTTATTAACTCTTTAATTTTCTTGTCAGTTAAGCACCATTTTGCACATGCTCTCATGAATGCTATAGTATGATGGTATGCCTGTGACAGGTAGCAGCAGCAATTATCATACTTTTTTTATATCTGAGTTGTTTGGGCAAGCAATAGGGATTAGGCGAACTGTAGTATTCATACATAGGTCAATCAGGGTGCAGGCAGACACAATGCAAATGATGAATACTGCCTACCGATAGCCACCATGCTGATTCAGGGGTATCACCTTCTCCAGGGGTGAGAGGTAATTCAGTTTCTTTATTACGCATTGTACATGCACAGCATCCAAAGGCAAGGAAGATTTACGTGCAGGTGATGAAGAGAGAAAATATTGGCTGTACCAACAGACACATCATAAAAATGATCAGTCTGTCACAAATTGTACAGCTGCTAATGCTCATATTTCAAATTAAAGCCAGTTGAATGAATTTGTACACTCAGGTTTTATGTGTGAAATGCAATATCATTGCATCCTTGATTAGAAGACAGGTCACTTAGCGCCGACATCACAGAACGATTAAAGATGCACGACTGCCCTTCATAGCACAGTTAGTGGTCCCCTTGCCCTGTGCAAAAGCAGATGGATATGATGTAATTACATTTTGCAAAGTGCTGGCAATACAAGTATCTCAAACAGGAGAGTTATGCCAGTGTAGTCACTGCTGTTTATAACCTTTTCAGTTACAGAGATGTGTCAGGACAATCTGACGTGCCTCAGGTTATATGATATATATATATATATATATATATATATATATATATATATATATATATCATATATCCCAGGCTTGTGGACCTGGGACCCTTTGGATGAGATTCAGTGTATACATGAAAATGTGACTTCACACATTGGTACCTGCATTGAGGATATATGCCTAAGTACCTATTTTAACTAATGAAGCTCTAGAATTTGGTTCAGCTGCCTAGAAACAATCACCCAGTGCCAGCTGGGATGCCCTTGGTTACATCACCTGGCCTCTACCTGTTGGTCTGGAGGGCATACCTATCACATGTCTTATGTCTATCAGTATTTTTCCTAAGGGGCTGTAAATCATGGTGTCTGAGGAGGAAATTCTCTCCTTACCCTTATGTAGGTCTGTGTTAAGACCTGAGATCTGAGGGAGGCACCTGGAGGCAAGAATAGCACGTTTTCTGAAATAGGTGGCATGCACTGTCTCTGGAAAATCTGATACTTCCATTCATGATAGATGGGACCTGGAAGAATAGTTTGTAGTATCTGTCTGAATTTTAGGTGCCTAACTTAATGGATCTAAGATGAGATGAATCCTGTATCTCTGTGTTTCTGCATTTTACTAATGTAGCCACATTGTTTCTATCTGGTTTGAATAGTACTGCACTATACTAAGAAAATGCCCTGGCTTGCACTCACTGAAAACAGTGACCAAGCATCCCATCAGTTTCAAAGAACTCAGAACAAATTGTTGCTTTGTGGATTTTTACAGTGTTTTATAATTTTGTTAGGGGAACACATAAGCAAAGGTAATTTTATTTTCATACTTATCTTCTTTTGATTGATTTTTTTAGAGCCTTGGGAAAGCAATAGACTACAAAGATCTAGTTAAAGACATTACATGCTTTATTTATATACAGAACAGATGAATAGATGGAAAATAGTAACATATGATATCTTAGAATATTTAGCCAACATAATTTATCAGGCTATAGCTAAGTCTGCTAATATATTTTTGACAATGTTTCTTTTTATTTTTTATTTTTGTTTATTTTTGTTGATATTTTGACATTGGAATCTGGACTGAAATTCCAATTCATTTTGCAGATGAACTATCAATTCTTAATTTGTGAGAATGATAGATGGAAATAATGGTTCTCATGTTCAGTGCAGGACATGAGACTCAGAGGAAGGACTGCATGAACATTTTTTGAATTATTCAGTGTTTTAGCATTATTCTGAAATTCAAGACAAGTAATCTCATTTACAAATTTATTTTATTTTTTTTTTCCTTGGAAAATGTTATCTTGCATTTTCAAGCTTTAGAAGACAATTAGTTCTACTTCATTTTTCTTGGTGTAAGAAAAAGGACATGTTGTACCAATGTGGGGACTTAATTCACTTTGTTAATGATTTAACAGGTATACTAAACTGAATCCAGTATTACCAAATTGGTTTCCAACAAAGGAAAAAATACTATGTGCCCTGTAACAAGAAGTATGGCTATACAGATTAAACTGCATTAACACATACAATACTAGAATTAATGCTGTCAGACTAATTTGCCTATGTTAGTGAGCAATGTCTTTTGTTTGTTTGTTTTTGTTTTTTAACGTAATGATATCCTGTTTAAAGATACATGACTACAAATTCACAAATTGTTTTTTGTGGTCTTATCTCTACCTCTGATCTTTGAGGGATTACAGCAATCTGGTGCTAAATTTTTATATTGCAGTGAGAGTAAATTTTTTAAATTTATGGATGATCCATTTGATCACTTCTGTCTTAAATTAGAAACTACCTGAACTACAGTTAAAAAATCACAGTAACATATTTTACTTGACTTCTTCATCATCATCATTCAATACAGACTCTTAAATGAACATTTTTAGTATCTTTTTGTTCTGCACTTACACACATTATCATGAAACACTCAGTTTCAGGAACAGCCTGCTGTTGGGAGTAGGTAAGGCTCAATACATTTTTGCAAGAGATTATACAATGCACTGCCTGGGATCTCAGGGAAGAATCTTGGTGACCCAGGTTTTCTTCCTTTTTTTTTTTTTTTTTTTTTCTCTTCCTTTCTGGTTTTATATTCTTATTAGGCCAAGCATCCTCTTTTGAGTCCATCATTGCTGCATATTTCTGTTGATTAGCCCTTATAACAGCTTTTCTGTGGAACCACTCCTGAATTCTGCCAAGAAGCAATTCATGTGAACATCCCCATTTTGCTGCAGGTAGGTCTCACTTGTGCAAACATTCATGCCATTCAAACTAGTCAGTCTGACCTTGTCTATAGTGATCAAGAGATAGAAGGCAGATTACTGGAAGAGCTAGCCATCTTCAGGACAGCAGAAATAAATGGCCACCAAACACAGATCATGAAAAGGACTTTTGAAACTTTTGAATTAAATTGGTGAGCTCTTATTCATGCAGGTAGTGCTACTGACTTCCATGGTACTATTTCTACGCATGAGAGCACCACTTACATGATCCTACAATTTTTCTTCCAAAACCTGCATGTGTTTGAGAGACGAGACCAGTTACCATTTGCTTCTGATCTCCCTGATCAGTGCTCAGGCAGAGAAGGAAAGCATCTCCAGAGAGGTCATCATTGTTCTATTGCAGAACAAAGGAAAATTTGCTGTACAGCTCCCACTGTCTTACTTATTCTCACAGCTAGAGTGTCAGCATACCTAACAGTCTCCATGCCAGCACATCCCTGTTGCTGGCTGTGTAAAATTACCCAGACTAAGAATTGCACTTGAATTGCTCATGAGTTGCATGTTAGCAAGGCACTACACATTGTCTCCCCCTTTGTGAGCCAACAACAAACTAAATTGTAGACCTGCTTTGATAAGGTCTCCTAAAGGCAAAAGACATTATATCCCATCAGCAATTCCCCTTGTCAAGTTGTCTGTTATTCTCTATATAGGATGAATTCAGTGACAGTTGCCAAATGCAGCTGGCAGCCTGCACTTGCTCCATTGTTGGCAAAAGGACTAACAGCCCTGCAATATTATATTAGTGTTGTTGGTGGACATGTTGAAACCAGCTGGTTCTGTGCTGGATGAAAGTACATCTGAAAAGGATTATTTTACATGAAAAATGTATATCTTGAATGTTATCCTTCATCCACTGGGAAAGGAAGCTCTCTATCCATTCTGGGCCATTATGATATTTGGTTTCCTTCACATAAAAGGTTATGCAACTTCTATGTTCGTGCCTCTCTCTCTTTCCACGTTTGTTCCCTTGATGACTTTGGAACCCACTCCCAACAATTTCAGACATGGCTGGCAGGAGAGAAAAGATCTCGGAGATACTATTTTTCTATGTTTAATTGAAATAACCATATACATAAGAGAAACCTTCCTAATGAGTTCACTGAAAGAAAAGCTCAGTCTCTCTCTTAGACACCAGAGACTCTGAACAAGAGAGAAATGTTGTGGCTATCCCAGCTGTAGGAAAGCTTCAATCAGCTTTTGCCTTTTATGGTCAACTAATAAATCAGTTTTGTTGCAGAGCCACAGGAACCCAGACTTTGTTAGCTGTTCTTTTCACCAAATGCCTCTCTATGCTTCACTCTCACCAACCACAAGAAACTTATGTGGCAGTCACAGGTGATGGAAATATATATATTTGTGAGTGGCAACCCATTTTCTTTAAAAAACAAAATTTATTGGGTTTATTTTTGCACTCTGGATGCCTCTCCTGTGGCCTTTTTGTCCTCCTAGACACATAAATGACTTTGGTTGGCTTAATAGTCCATTGATCAGCTATTTTGAGTCATTTCACAGGTCTTCTTTAGTGCTTCCTTAGCCTAACAGTGTCAGGTAGTATTAAAGAGGATGTGCATATGGAGAGAGAGGTCCATGTTACTCTCATGTGACCAAATGAACCCAACAATGAAGAGCGACATTCACTCCTTCACTAAAGGGATGCAGGAATGGTAACAAAGAAAAAGGATTCCAATATGGCATGTGTGGAGTAAGGAGGGAATCCTTAAAGGAAAAGGAATTTTGGTGCTACATAGAATTAACTGTATTTTCAAAACTAAGGTGCTGAATGTGACACACAGCATCACTAGCCTTAGGAGAATCTACCTGGGTGGACCCGCACAAACCAGCAAGTAGCTACACAGGGGATGACATGAACTTGCACCTCTTTTGGTGTGCAGGTCAGAGTAAAGGGCCATGCACCCTTTTGGGGAGAGCTCCAGAGAGACAATTCAGTGGACTGTCCCACAGGAGCAGTTCCTGTGCAGTTTTCTCCTGCCCTGGCCAAGGTCACCTGCATCATCTCCGTGCTCCTTGCTGAGGTATATCAGCGTGGGACTGTTCTCATGTGGCTTTACCAAATGGTTGGTTTTTCTCAGGGAGGGATTCATCACCCCTCTTTAAAATAAGATCAGAATACAGCAGGACTAAAAGTTTTGTACTCTGTATGACTTGCACCCCTTGATAAGCTAATGTACTGGAAATGTATGTCACTGTGATATTTCGGAATGGATAAATAATGCATGACTCTGACAAATGAAAGTTTTGAACTCAAGAAGAATCATTGGCATTTTTAAAATAATTTAGGAAATGTTCATAAAATAGAAAAAAATGAGAGAAAGGCCTTTAATAAATGTCACTTATTTGGCATCATAACCTCTTTAGAATGGCTGGTATTTTTCATTAACTTCTTACGGATATAAGTGTATTTAAAGGCAGAAGTACCTGCTTTCTTTGCAAAACTTGAAACCAATTATTACAAGAGAAAAAAATCATGCTGAAGGTTAGTTCTGCTTATTAAACCATAACAGTATTTTTGTTCGCTATTAAATCATCTACAAAATCAGATAACAGTTCTCTAGGCTGTCCTATTCATATTAGCCTAAATTATTTTTACCTGACTGGAAACTCATTCCCTTTTCTCCAGCTTATTGATTACATTGTAGTTAGAAATCAGTGCTTTTGGTTCATGAGTCTTCTGCAAATGCAGGAGGGGAAAAAGGGGATGGGAAAAAACACAGGATGGGAAAAATCTTTTTTTCTTCAGTAATTTTAGTCCTCTGATTCTTGTTGTACTAGAAGTATAGGGACAATTTTTTTTCCAGAACAACTTCTCTGGAGTAACAACGATATAGTTTATGAAGTATGAAGGGGAACTCATTTTGTTGCCAATGGCATTAGATGATGCCTCTCTTTGATCAAGAAATAGTTTCCTGATGCTGATGCTGTGTGTTCTACAGTCCTCTGTTAAGATGTGGTTGTCATGTGACCCTCTCATCTCTTTGACCATGGTCAGGAAAGGTTACAAACCTGGCAAAAGTTGGGAATTAAGGTGCTGGTCTTTGAAAACATTCTCCTACTGATGTCTGAAGACCTGCTGTGTCTGCCTGGGGTGAAAGTGATCATGACAGATTAGTGATTTATCTGATATCTGCTGGGATTGTATTTGAGTCATCTCAGATGAAGATACTGTGCTGTATTCCCCAGAAATACTATTGTAGACTCACATTCAGTCTTGTCTTCTTGTCTTCCTGTTCAATACATGTGCACATTGAAGTAGAAGGTGGATGCCTTGTTTTACAGTATGCTAAAGATGTCTCTCTACAAATCAGTGTTTGAATTGAAGATGCCAGTTCTGTCAAACATTTTAAGCAGTGCCTGGATGAGTCTGGAGCTTGGGACAAGAGTTACCTGGCATAATTTCATCATAACATATCCCTTGTTTCAAGAACTCCCGCAAATATTATGAATGTAATTAATGGCTTGACATTTGTATTGATGTTTTTTGTAATGTAAATTTAGATATATTGATTAAAGAATTCAACTTTGATCCAACATCTTTTGAATTCAATAGAAATATTCCCAATGGTTTAAAAGACTTCCAATGGGTTTAAATAACTACCAAATCCTTTTTTAAAATCCGATCCTATTGATTTCAGTCACTGTTGTATAGTATCTTCTATGCTGTTCAAAACTATGTTTTAGTGAAAAGATTCTTTATTAGAATCTTTCCTCAATGTAATAATTTACTGACTTGTTCAAGAAAGGAGGCAAGGGATTTTGGAAATTCTGCCACCATACAAATAATCACTTAAGAAAGGGAAATACTTTAATTTTGTGCTTTGCAGACCTAATTAGCAAGAGCTAAATCTTTAGTTTTAATAAACCTGATGTCTGAAAAAAATTACATACACATTATTTATAAATATATTTAGGTATGCACATATGTGTGTATATGTATGTGTGCATACAAATTAAGCTTTTAACAATATCAGTCATTTAAATTCGTTTCCTCATAAAGCAAACTTGAATGTAAACAGTGTTTTGGTCTATGACAGCACGATATCCATTTTATTCAAAGCCATTTTTGTCTATTGGTGCAAACACTGTGGAAGTCATCAGTATTCTTTCAAATGTATATCAGAACCCATATTGTCAGAATGTGGCCCACTCACATTTATCTTGTTTCCTTTAACATAGCCTACCCAGCACTAGATATTCCTTGTCTTCCACTGTGCTAAATAGAAAAGTTGTTTTCAAAAACAAATAATAAGCACTGCATAAACACTTTGACTTTAAAATCTCATTAAATACCCCAGAGCCAAATAATAGAAAAAATGATGTTGCTACTCTAATCTAAATCCATAAATCATCTGTGAAAAAATTATTTTGCATGAAACATATTTGTCTTTTTTTTTCTTTCCTTTTTTTTTTTTAAAAAAAAAAAACAAAAAAAAAAACAACCACAACACAACACTATGTACATATACACACATCTATTACTGATGCAGGTAAGCTACAACTCTTTTTGAATGTGAAATTGAACTAGCAGCCTTTGATCTGAACTACAGGCTGATCTGAATTCAAGAAAAGCCTGCTGCTAAGCCACATTCCCATTCAATCCATTAAACCATTCACTTCCGTGCTCCTCATCACACTGACTCCTAATTTGACAATGACAAAGAGCTCCACGGTGATTTTAAATTTCATAATTTTAATCTGTCAAGTCTGACATTTAATTAGTGCCCTTCTAACCTGTGCCCGCTCATTTGAAGGTTACTGTTGGTTTTCCTTTAGAAATTTTTCCTCTGGAAGAGTGGATTAATAAATATGTACATAACTGGCAGGGATAAAGACAATACACACACAATGGTCTATTAGTTCCAAATCTAGACAGATGAGGTTAATAATATTTTAAAGTGCTGCTTTATTGTATTAAGAGTGATTAAGCCCTTGGCTCAACCCTGTATGAGTTGTTCATTGAAAACATAAAATATAAGGTCTATTAAGCAAAGTCTAGTGAGAATGCTTACCCAAACTACAGTAATACTGTGTTCATAAGGAATACTACAGGAGTGTATAATTTCTGAGATATAATTTCTTGACTTAGCAAACACAATGGAACAAGCTAGGCTCACTAAACAGACTAATTAGATTTTGATCACTAGTCAGTCTGTGAGAACCTGCCTTATACTGCAACTGTTGAACACTGTTATTTTATTTTTTGGAGCAATGAATTCAAATAAAACCTAAGCTACTTGCTAAAAATGAGTTTGTTGGTCTCAGATCAGCCCCACAAGGACATGAATCCAAATCAGAAAAATAATCCACGGTTTGTTAATACTAGGAGAGTGGCCAAAGTCCTCAGGGAATGAACCTTGGCCAAGCTTTCTGGCACCATATATGGCTACAGTCACCAATGTATGATCATTATATTGTCATTAAATACTGAACATCTAAAAGTGAAGATGGGAATACAAAAAATCATTTTCTTAAAACAAGCATTGCAGGAAGAACACCTGTGAGAATATAAGGATATCATAAGCCTCTAGGTCTCAGCTTTTTCTTCATCCTGTCCCACAGTGCATGTATTTCAGAAAATAATGATTTTAAATGAATACAGTTAATTTCTTTACTAAAGAAGATACCACCATGATATAGCAGCATGGCAACTTAGACTCCTGCTAGTGCAATTTAACATTATTGAAGCTTCTCCATTTTTATTTATTTATTTATTTATTTATTTATTTATTTATTTATTTATTTTACCCAGAAGGTTTAGACGAAGAAACAAGTAAGAGAATATTATATTTAAACACTGGAAATCTCAAAAATATTTTGTATACAGGTTTATATTGTACTACTTTTTCTCAGATTCTTTTGTCTTGGTAGCTTTGCTATAGTTAACTGTTGCTGAAGTTAAGCAAGAGTTGCCAAACAGCTCTGAGTAACCTTTTAAAAATAAAAATGACAAGAAAAATGATTCACCTTTGGCTTTATTTAACGTATTGTTCTTCATGTACAGGCTGATATACACCAGTATCTCAGGATTAACCTCTCCCTCTGGATAACGTTCATCCACTGTAGCAATTACAGGAAACATAACATTTCTGTAAAGTTTCTGTACATTTCCTGAATTTATCATTATTTAGTTAAATAGAAACAGGAATGTATAATAAAAACCAGTATATTCTGCCTAAACATTTTCAGAGAAAATCTGGGGGAGATCAACTTTGGATTTGAAATACAAGGATAACTGGTGTGCACTGTGGCACAAATATATGTGACAAAAGTCTGGAATTTGCTGTGATCCATTTTTCATTTTCTTCATCTTGGCTCAATGATTCCTTTGAGAACATTCCTGGCATCTTTTAGTTACTAGAATATCTACTGTTTCACTCCAAGGTAAATCTGCAATTTTCTCTGGGTCTATTGATGCTGCTGTAGAATAGAAGAGTTAAATTTACATATATATATATATATATATCATATATATATATATTTACTATATGTATATTTACTATAGTCCTACTGCCCTGCAAGCTAAACACTGGAAGTAAGTTAAAAAATGTTTGCGACAATGGACCACAACCTTCTTACAGACTCTCTTATTCTACTAGTCTTAGCAAATTTTTAATGTCTTTATGGGACTTAAAGAATAGGAGGACAGTGGTGTATAACATAGAGTGTCCTCCTTGGTTAATGCTGCCATCTTCGTGATGGCCTATACATGAGACCTATACATGTTTTTTGCATCTCAGCAGTAACCATTACATTTCTACTTTGCTCATGGATTCCAGACTCAGCATTGTCATCTGGACATACTATGAATTTGAAATTAATTTATTTTTTGTTTAGGAAGTGAAGACCAGTACAGTCAATTTTTTGAATTGATGTATACCTATTTAAGCTGAACTTTTATTAGGAAATATTTCTCAGTTTCAGAAACTCTAGAGAGGTAGATGCTTTCTCATAATAACTTTTTAGAGACCCTAGCCCCCATTTGCAAGGAGCAAGTTCAAATCTCTCTGAATCAGCATCTTTCATCTTTTACTGACAATTCTTCATTTCATTTCTTCATTTGTTGAGGTACAGATTAAAAAAAAAAATAAATCTGCTTTCTGTCCTGGCATGGAAAATGGTCATTTTTCATATCTTTAATATTTTTTCCTGGATAGGTACACTATTTTACATCTCTTTCTCAAATTTTTCCCCATATCAGGTTTTCAAAATTAGGGCAGTTCCTTTGTGCTTAGCATTTCCAGATATGACAGCTTATAAGAACAAATCTATGCTTCTGGTGTCCAAGTCAGGAGTTATCCATTTTGTCTGCAACCAAAATATGTCTTAAGTTTGGTAAGACTCTTTTCAATCTCCATTTCTGCTCTAACAATTGTAGTAAGTTATTATGTGAGCTGGTATGACCAATTATATAACGATATTAATGGAACACTCTAATATAATATGACATAGGGATGGATTTGTTCCCCAAAATTGTGGCACATAGGCTATTACAAAGATCTTAATGTGTCCTTTACAGTTAGGGCTGAGAGAACACATGCACATCTACTAAATTATTTGTGACAAATGACTGTCATGAAATGGTGATAGCAATGACTAAAAATGGAGACCAAGGCACTCAAATAAAATCATTTGTTATATGTGCGTTTTTTTGTATATAAGACAGCACACTGAAGACTACAGTAATTTCCACACCATTGGTCAACACCAGTTTAACTCAATGCATGCAAACGCTAGAACAGCAGCAGCTATTTACTTGAATGACTTTCATGTGAACAGAGATATTCCTGCTCAGCACACAAGTCCTGACTTCCATGCAGCATTACATCAAATGCAGAGATGCCTACCTTGGGTGCTCACCAGATTTTATGGGGAGACAGTCCTCAGCAGACTCAAGTTTTAAAAGGAGCAGAAACATTTAGGTATGAATTCAATGCGGTTTAGATTCTGAGAACAAAAAAAATCTTTCATAGGTTTCAAGATCATGTGAATATTATTAAACACATGGAGGCATGGTCCACAGCTCAGGACTTTCCACTTACCTTCTGCCCCATGATTTTGATCCAACTGCTAGCCACCTGTTTCCAAGAGCAGATAAGGATGAGAGCTTTGAGTGGGATATCCCAAAGTCTTTTGTCTAGGGGTTTTTTTAGGAGGAGGAACTTGAATGAATGAAAGACATGAATGCATGAATCTGCTTAGCTGAGAAGGCAATTAAAACTGAGCCACCCACATCTTGATCAAGGATTGCAGCTTCTAGCTTACTTCAGAACAGATAAAAAATATTAATCTTTTCTCTCTGCTGTTATAGATTAATGGCAAGTGCTTCCGCTTGCAAAAGGTGTTAGGGTTGGGATTTTAGTGGAGAAAACTTTTGTTTCATTCCTGCTTCAGAATAGGAGCTCTGAAAATGGGCAGAAATTCAGTTACATTTCATCTCCCACATGCTCATCAAGTTACCTGCCACTCCGTGCTTAGTATTTGCTATTGATTGGTTCTTGCTCATTCCCTACTTTAGTGCTCGGAGCTTTCTAAAAATCAAGCTATGTCTTCTGCTTACAGCTGAACTTTGGAAATTCTTCCTTTTGTCACAGCAGCAGATGTAGGTAGATAGGCAGTAATAGCAAGCAACATCCCAGACCATTTCAGTTGTACAGGATACATTGATTTAGTTAAGCAAACATAAATTAAATTAGTTTAGCTAGTTAAATGAAATAGAGTAGCAAAACAATACACATGGGAAGAGTGACGTCTTGCTCATGATCTCTCTGTCCCAGCTTCCAGTTGCAAGACGAGGGATATTTCTGTGACTTGCTGAGAGGTTCCTGATGCCTTGCTTGTACTCAGCCTCTCATTCTGCTCAGTATTTGTTTCCTAATTGCAGTAGTCTTAATTTATTTTCCTTGTCATGGAAATATACAAGAAACAGTAGTTTCTGTTTTCTTCCTTTTTTTTTTTTTTTTCCTGAGAAGTTCTGAATCTGTCTTTTATCTGTTATAGTATCACCTAGACTTTAGCTTTATCTTTTCTCACATCTGTTTTAGCATCTGATCCAAAATAATTAGGGATCTGAATGAATTTACATCTCTTTATATCTATATGAGAGGGATAAGAAAGAAAAGGAAGGGCACAATATGTAATTTGCTCACTTACATAAAATAAAACCTACACATTAAAAATAGTGTTTCTCTGAAGTAGAAGAAAATAACCATGGTCATAAGGCAATCTGTTAGTATCTCTATAGAGAACTTTCACTTTATTAAAGATAGCTAAAACAATTATAGCTTGGCAAAACAATGTAATTGATGACTGGCTACAGTCTGTTTAGAATAGTAAGGGTAACTCATTGGTCCTTGCAAAATTATTTATTTATTTGTTTGTTTATTTATTTGTTTATTTATCCCCCCCCCCCCAATAATTTGCAGTTTTGTGTAGAGATAATATTTATAAAAGCTACCTTGGGAATCTGGGTGTTGCTTAGTTTGATGTTTCTAAATCCATGGTGCAATATATCTGTGAGATGTCAGCACATATTTCACAAATTTAAGAAAACTCATTCAATAATAGATGTAATACAGGCTACAAACAAAAGGAAAGATTATTAAAGTAATAGGTGACTTTCAAAATTTAGCATATTTTTTATTTTTGTTTAGAAGAGGAGGACTGTGGTAACATTGCACAAGACAGCTGGTGGATTTCCTCCAACTTGATCACATTGGCCTTTGTTCTTGTAATTGCTCAGAAGTCCACCTATATTTGTTTTTTTCTGTGAGAGAAATATAAGAGAGAATTTTAAATCAGGCACTCAGATTATATCAGTACAGACTTTTCCTATGGTTGATATTCAGGTGTATGTAAGGAACTAAAATCAAAATGAAATCCTACTGTATCCCTGTTACCAACCTTTTCTTTGTGCTGTGTTCTAATAAACACATTATATATAAACAGCTCATAGGAATTTTAAATTTCAATATCACTGAAATTAACCCATTAAAAAAATCAACTCATTGAAAGTTGTCAAAATTAAATTTCCTACCAAAATTCACAACTTCATTTTCCTTATGGTGAAAATTTTTCAGTGCCACCATCATGCTGCTGAAGCATCTCTGAAATGCAGATATTTGAATCTCCTCCTGTTCATCTCTTTCCCTAGAAATTGTCCAGCAGTTGCTTGCCTGAAAAATGAATAGTTGGAACTGTGCTGAATCCAATGATTCAGCTGAAGTTCAGAAAGCACTGCTTGCTCAGTTAAGAGATTTTCCTACAGTCATATTATATGATTTCATAGAAAGAGGAACACATATTTCACTTAGTCTTGTTTGGATGTGATAGGGATACTTTCGCTGTTATATTTTGTATGGTTTATCACTTTACTGGGTTTGTCTTGAATACCCTGAAAATATAGATATCTATTGCATACTCAGTACGCATTACCCAAATGCCTTTTTTCATGCAGATGGAAAACCTCAGAAATATTTTTAAAGTTAGGTTTCCTTTTTTTTTTTTTTTTAATTGTCTTGTGATGTATTATTTTAGTTTCAGAGTTTATTCAAAATCAGAATTTTGGTTTAAATGTCTAAATAGGTTTGTTCTATATGAGTCAGCCAGATCTCAAAACATTATTTTCAGCTTAATTAACCTCAAAGAGTTACTGTAGGAACTGAAGAGTCATTGAAGATATATATATTTTTTCTTATTAGTCTTTTTAAAAGTGACTTTTATATTTCAGAACTTGATAAGCTTAAAAATTGTTGGATAAATATTTCTACAATTATTCTGGATCTTTTTTTTCCTCAAAAGACTTGTGTTAAGAACCAGCTGAAGCACCATGCAAGACCTTCCTGTACTGCACCTAAAACACACCTCTGCTGAAATTATAAAGGTATTAGGTAAACATGCAGATCCAAACAAAGGATGTTGGATTTACAGCTAGAAATTTCAAAGAGAATCTGATAATATCATACCGTTAAGATAAAGCCCAAATTCATATTGTTTTATGGAAACATCAGCTAGATGAAAGTAACCAACACCTTCTATATAATATTTTCTAATATATATATATATATATATATATATATATATATTTCTTGAAGTCTTTAGTGTGAGAATGGAAAAATATTTGCAATAATAATTTTTTAAATCAAAGAATCATAGAATATCCAAGTTGGAAGTGATACACTGAGATCACTGAGTTCAACTCCTGGGTCCCCAGAGGACCACACCTCAAAAAAAAAACAACAACAATAAACAAACAAACAAACAAACAAACAATAAAAACTCTACGTGTCTGAGAGTTGTCCAAATGCTTCTTGAACTCCAGCATGCTTGGTGATGTGACTACTTGACTACTTCCCTTTTTTCCCTGTTTGAACCACCCTCTTGGTGAAGAACCTTTTCCTGATATCTAGCCTGAATCGCCCCCATCACAGCTTTAAGCCATACCTTTGGGACCTATCACCGGTCACCAGAGAGAAGAGCTCAGCGCCTGACCCTCCACTCCCCTCCTGAGAAAGCTGCAGACCACCATGAGGCCTCCCCTCAGTCTCCTCTTTTCCAGGCTGAACAAGCCAAGCGACTTCAGCCACTCTTCATATGTCTCCAGACCCTTTACTATCTTTGTTGATCTTTGGATGCTCTCTAACAGTTTCATATCTTTCATATACTGTGGCACTCAAAATTGCAAACAGTACTCGAGGTGAGGCCCATTTACAAGAACACTCTTGACCTGACCTGTCAGCCAGTTTTTCACCCATCTTATGGTTTTATTTAACTGTATTCTGTATATTCTGTTTTTCTTCTGAGGAACAAAAAGTAATAAGCTGTTTTTTTCTTCCTGGTTTATAGCTCTGATAACATATCTATGCTTATCTGTTTACTTCTAACATATATCCTTTCAGTCTTGCAAAATCAAACCTCACTAAAACAGGAATATCTTAAGAAGTTTCTTTCTTGAAATAAAGATCTAAATTACACCACCCTGACTTCTTGTACATGGGTCCTTATTCTTTGAGAAGAAAGTCTTGTTGGCTCTCTTTTTCTCAAGTGGATGGCTCCCAGCTCTCCAACACACCTTTTAAAGGATATTTACAACTGGCAATTGAAGGTTCCTATCTAATGTTATATAAAATAGCAGAAACAATAATCAGTGCCTACATGAGTTTTCTAAATTAAAATACAAAACCAAAGTATAATGCAAATAATAAAAGTAGCTTTCCAGACTCTGTAAAAATCTAAGTGGTTGTTCTGCGGTCAAGGGTGCCATGTCCCATAGCATAGTCCATTTTTTTTTTTTTTAATTAACCAAAACATTTAATTTATTAGAACAGGCAACCAAATTATTTCCTGTCTCAGAATACAAACTTGCTATAAGAATATGTTATCAAATGGTATATGCTTAGGGACAAGAGTTTGCCTTTTAGGATTGTGCAAAGATATGGCCTAGTTTAGAAAGATTTGCGAGTACAAGTTGTAATAACTCCAGTAAAACTATTTTGAAGTTTTCTCTGCATACACTTTTCTTGCCTGCAAAAGCATTAATGATTTCAAAGAAATTTTAAATTCAAATTGGGACAAAAATGTTAAAATCTTGAATAGTTTTTGAAGTATTAATTTGGTTTAAATCAACTGTATATATATATATTAAAAAAACAAACAAACAGTTTATGTCTTGATCTTAAATATTTCACTAAAAATAACTTTTCATTTAAGAAAAATTCCAAAATGGAATTTTTTTTTTTTCAAAAATATAAAACTTTTAAAAGTTATTGTCTTTAAAACAGTATATTAAGTATTTTCTGAATAGGTGTTTTAGGGAGTGTTATTGGTAGGATAAAAAATATAGGCAACATATTCTCACTCTCTAGCCAGATTTCAGACAATTAAATCAAATGCTGAAGATGCCAATATCCTTTGGAACTCTGTACCTATACAGTACACTGACTGATATTTGCAATGATTATAATTAGACTATGAATGGTAAAAATGTACCAAGTGGTTTAAAATAAATTATACAGCTCTTACATCTTTCATGAAATAGAAAATTTTAACAGATTTTATAATTTTTAAATGATTTTTATAATTATATACATATACATATTTCTTTTTAGAATGCACAGAAATGTGAAAACCCAGCAAGTCTACAGTTCTACTTTACTGTGGTGTGTCCCCCCCCACCTTGTTCCTTACAAGAATGATGAGCATCAGCAATCTGCTGAGGCACTGCTTCTGTATATTCATGTTAGGTCATCCAATAGGGGAAAAGAGACAACAATATTTTTCTAATTATCATTTTGGCTTCTGAGTGCATAAGTAGGTGAATGATTACAAACATCAAAACAGTATTTGAGAATAAAGAATTCCCTAAATGAGTAATTGCAGCAAATTGTTTGTAAAAAAATAAGCTGAAATTTGTTTGCACAAGTGTGTCAATTCTGAATTGCAAACATTCATAAGAATCTTTCTACTTTTGGACAAGTTTTAAGCAACTAAGCAAGAGTTGCTCTGAGAGACAAAATAATTAGTTATGAAATACTTGTCCTTTATGTTTTGTATGCTTGGTCCTACTCATAGAAATGTATGTGTCTGTTAAAGTTTGCTTTCAGAGTTTGCCCTGGTTTTAATTCTCTGGAGGATAAAGTGTTTTTAGGACTCCTATTGGACTTTGAGATAGAATACTGACATATGATAGGACTGTAAATGCCTCTGAAACAGACTATTCTAAGTTACTCAATTTTGCTCCCAAAGAATGTGGCTCCCTTCACCTCTGTAACTGTGAGAAAAATCAAGTAATTTTTTTCAGACAGGGTCTTCTTTGAAGCTATTTTATTTGTGACTGCAATGGCAGGTGTCCTGCAAATAGGAGCGCACAGTAAAAGTATAACCTTATATTCCCTATTACCTTACACATGATTTTTCCTGTTTCCTCATTGGCTGAGTACTACAGGTTCACAAGCTACTCAACACCTTTCTATACCATATATGCACAATTTTATTTGACTAACCATTAATTTATCCTTTTCCTTTTTTTTTTTTTTTTTTTTTTCTTCTTTTTTCCTTCTTCTTTCATGACTAGAGGGCTCATGATTTTTGTTTTTACTGATTTCACACTACTCATCCTGTTTCCCTATTTATCCTCCTTATTATGTGACAGTGGGGCCTTCCCTTTATCTGCTTAACATACTGCTATGCTACTGTCATGCCTGCACAATCACCTTTGAATATGCAAGGTTAGTGGGATTCTCCACTGCAAAAACACCTTCTATTACAAAGACACAACTTTGTTTCTCACAGTAATCAATGAGGAACATAGGACCCATAGTGATGTCCCGAATCACTACGTTAAGCTCTGTGTTATTTTATGTCCAGCAAACAGGTAGTTCCTCTTCCCAAGCCAAGATGGTCCACCAGGACAGCTTCAGTTCAACCTCCTCTTTCCTTCTTTTCCTTATTTTGTTCACTCTTATACTTGGCTGAGACTTTTTCCTTGCAGGACAACTTTTCCTTGCAGATCCCACCAAAAGCACTGCACAAAGCCCAAGGTTTGTTTCATACAACATTTGCAACCTGACACTTAAGGGACTAGGATAGTGTCCAGTTTGTGTATGAGTAACAGAAAAGGAGAGGTTGGTCCAGAGGATAATTCACTGCAGTATAGGAGATGTTATTTCTGCCTATTCTTGTTTTAAGAAATCTTGTTTAAATCATAACAATTTAGATAGATAGAGTTATGAATAAGAACCAGGAAAAGAACTACAAGTTATGTTTTTTTTTTTTTTTTTTTTTTTTTTTTAGTTCCTCTTGCAAAAAACATGAGATGCTCAAAAGAGGCCATCTACACATGATTAAGTTATATGGTTATTTTCAAGTTTGTTTAATGAAAACTTGTAATCATAACTTCTATTTGTTTGAGGAATCAGCTAACAGAATACTTTTTTTTGTAAGTTTTTACTAACAGCTGGCAAACATGTTAAAAATGTAACAGATGGATTAGCTAAAGTTTGCACTAAAGACCACATCAAATAAAGTCAGATTTGAATCTACAAAAATGAAATTGGAACTCTTGAAAAACAGACAGATACTTTGTCCCTTTTGTGCCAGATGCAATATCCTGCATAATGTGTCTTTTCATGTAGCTCTTTGTGCTATACATCTCACAGCAGATGCAGGAGGAATACAGACATCACCAAAATAATAACTATGTGAAATAGGAAAACATCTTCAGTGTTCCTGTGCCAGAGTTCAGATTAGTGGCAGCTTATGTGGTTGACCTCTAATCAGTATTTTTATATTAATTAATCAGCATAACAAATTTTGCATCTTCAGCATTACTATATTTTGTTGAAATGCATAGCTAAACTAATCTGTAGTCCAAAATATACTGCTGAATTACAGCCCAGATCTTCAGTGTGCTTATTACTATTTCAAAGCAACAGGACACTCAGCATCCTGAGGTATGGTGTATAGGTTCAGGCCTATGTCTATTGTCCACATTATTGCACATTTGATGAATTCACACTGTAATATACATGCATATTAGAGACTTGGGCTCCTGTACCTACTTTTTTAAGTTGGGTTGCTCTGGTACTTCAGACTTGGGCATGGTGGCACAGTAGGAAGCAATGGTTGGCTATGTTTAATAAGTGAAGCAATGTATGCAGTAGAGCAAAAAAAGGATTTTATTCACTACTTCCAATTGACAGGCAGATGTTTAGCCACTTCCTGGAAAGAAGGGCTTCATCAATTAATGGTTACTTGAGTAGACAAATGCCACATCCATGAACATTCCTGCTTCCTTCTCATTTCACTGAGCTTTTTATTGCTGAACATGATGTCATATGATATGGCATATACCTCTCAACCCCTAGCCTAGTTGCTGAAAGGACAGCATAGGAAAAAAGAGAAATCTTCCACAGTATGCAAACACTGCTGAGGAATAGTATGTTATACTGAATGCTTTCTTTGCTTCAGTCTTTGCTTCAAGGACTCTTCGGCCCTGGAGGGAGGAGAAAAAGTCTGGGAAGTGGAGATCTCCCCCCTTGTTGACAAGGGAGTTGTTCGGGAGCATATGAGTGGGCTCAATGCACACAAATCCTTAGGTCCCAATGGGATGCATCCACGTGTGCTAAGGGAGCTGGCAGAGGTGATTGCCAAACCACTCTTTATCATCTTTCAAAGGTCCTGGAAAACAGGAGAGGTGCCTGAAGATTGGAGGATAGCCAGTGTCACTCCGGTCTTCAAGAAGGACAAGAAGGAGGATCCGGGAAACTACCGGCCAGTCAGTCTCACCTCTGTCCCTGGAAAGGTGTTGGAACAGCTTGTTCTGGATACCATCTCCAAGCAATTGGAAGAGAAGAAGGTTATGAGGAGTAGTCAGCATGGATTCACCAAGGGGAAGTCGTGCTCAACCAACCTTGTTGCCTTCTATGATGGCATCACCACCTGGGTAGATGAAGGGAGAGTAGTGGATGTCATCTACCTTGACTTTAGCAAGGCTTTCAATACTGTCTTCCATGAGATCCTGATAGCAAAGCTGAGAAAGTGTGGGATAGAGGAGGTGGGTTGAGAACTGGTTGACTGGCCAAGTTCAGAGGGTAGTGATCAGCGGAGCAGAGTCTGGCTGGAGACCTGTGACTAGCAGTGTTCCCCAGGGGTCGGTGCTGGGTTCGGTCTTGTTCAACATCTTCATCGACGACCTTGATGAGGGAATAGTGTCTGCCCTCAGCAAGTATGCCAATGACACAAAGCTGGGAGGAATGGCTGACACGCCAGAAGGATGTGCTGCCATTCATCGAGACCTGGATCGGCTGGAGAGATGGGCAGGGAGAAACCAAATGAGATTTAATAAGAGCAAGTGTAGAGTCCTGCACCTAGGAAGGAACAACTGCATGTACAGGCTGGGGGACGACCTCACTAGAATCACAGAATTTCTAGGTTGGAAGAGACCTCAAGATCATCGAGTCCAGCCTCTAACCTAACACTAACAGTCCTCACTAAACCATATCCCTAAGCTCTACATCTAAATGTCTTTTAAAGACCTCCAGGGATGGTGACTCCATCACTTCCCTGGGCAGCCTGTTCCTGCTGGAGAGGAGCTCTGAGAAGGACCTGGGAGTCCTGGTGGACGTCAGGTTGACCATGAGCCAGCACTGTGCCCTCGTGGCCAAGAGGGCTAATGGGATCCTGGCATGCATTAAAAGGAGCGTGGCCAGCAGGTCAAGGGAGGTGATCCTCCCCCTCTACTCTGCCCTGGTCAGGCGTCACCTGGAGTACTGTGTCCAGTTCTGGGCTCCCCGGTACAAGAAAGACAGGGATCTCCTGGAAAGAGTCCAGCGGAGGGACACAAAGATGTATGGGGCCTGGAGCATCTTCCCTATGAGGAAAGGCTGAGAGACCTGGGTCTGTTCAGCCTGGAGAAGAGAAGACTGAGAGGGGATCTGATCAATGTGTATAAATACCTGAGGTGTGGGAGACAGTGGGATTTGGCCAACCTCTTTTTGGTGGTTTGCGGGGACAAGACAAGGAGCAATGGTCACAAGATAGAGCACAGGAAGTTCCGCACGAACATGCCAATATGTGAAAGAATTTCTTCACGGTGAGGGTGACGGAGCATTGGAACAGGCTGCCCAGAGAGGTTGTGGAGTCTCCTTCTCTGGAGATATTTGAGGCCCGTCTGGACGCCTACCTGGGCAGCCTGCTCCAAGGAACCTGCTTTGGCAGGGGGGTTGGACCTAATGATCTTTCAAGGTCCCTTCCAACCCCTTCAGTTCTGTGATTCTGTGATTCTTTTAGTCACAAATCCAAAACATAGCACCATACAGGCTGCTACGAAGAAAATTAACTCCATCTCAACCAAAACCTGTAGACCTATCTAGCAGCATTGTATTAAAAGTCTTTTTTTTCTTTGTCTTTTTTTTTTTTTTTTTTTTCTTCAAGATGTTATTTGATGGATGATAAACAAAGTTCTGTATCTTCTCCTCTTATGAAGAAAATTGCATATAGGCTTTAAGTCAGTTTTATTTCCTAATAAGGGTGTTCAATGTTCGATACTGTGGTGAAATGAATTACATTTGGAGTTGAAAGGTATATGTATTTGGCAATTCTCTTATATACTGGCAGTGATAGCTACAGTACTGGTTTGGCAGCACCCATGAAATTTCAATGAAAGTACTAGGTATCTGTACTAAGGGTAGGGGTAGTTTGACAATAAGAAATAGGAGCACAGGACTTCCTTTTTGGTGTCCTCTCTACAACCTTCCTCAAAATGCTTTCCAAAGAAAGCCTGAAAATGAGATGGTTGCCTGACAGAATGTCAGCATAAAGGGAAAGACAACCTAAGCAAGGGTATAATGCTCCTCCCTCTTCTTTCTCCCTACAGAGAGTCTGGCATCTTTGCCCTCCCTTAGGGAGGCATTGGCAATCAGCTCCAATAATGAAGGAAACATTGGCAATCAGTTCCAATAATGGGTCCATTATTAATGGGTATGTTTTCTTCCTACGATATGTTTCTTCCTTGATTCTGTCTGTAGGAGTCTTATTCTCCTCACCCCTTTGGCTAGCATTAATTTGTTCAGCTTTTCTTTTCTTTTCTTTTTTTTTTTTTTTTTTTTTTCTTTTGCCCTTTCTTTTCCCTGCAAACCTTAATTAATTCTGTATATTCTTGTTTAATAATACTTACCTACCTCAGAGGGACATTTTGAAGCTTAATTAATTATTGTGCAGGTATTTTTTTTTTTCCACTTGCATTTTGAGCAATCCCTCTTCACAGCTATTCCGGTAACTTCTCGTTCTTTCCATTCTACAACTGTAGCCTGTGTAAACTCTTGCATTTTCGTGAAGATAATTAAAATTTCTCTGCTCTTTCCCGACATTCAGGGACCCTTCCTTGCATTAATCTTTGTACACTCTGAGTTGGACTGGAAGGGAACCTTGGGCCCAGAAAATCATCCCACATATTTATTATCCTGCATATTCTCATGGATGTGAGAGCTGAGAGTTATGCTGCTGTCTGTGTACACAGACCCTCACAGCCATCACTGCATGCACTTAGATCTGCCCTCCCTCCGGTCCACATGGGGAAAGAAACCTGCAACACCAGCAACATCAACCCTTCCCATTGAAGGCCCTTAGCCATTTCCTCCACAGCCTTCCCTACCCAAAACTGCTTGATAAGGTTTCTCCCAGTGGATTCTGATGTATTCTCAGTTTTGTTTTGTGTATGCCTCATCTGTGTGTTCATAGACCTCCTTCACAGAGATTATTTTGTTACATCTGCATAATGCCCCCTACCCTTAAGATGAACCTGTAAGTAGTTTTTAGCTAAACAAAGTTTCTTTTATCACTGAGAGGAGAGGATGGATGGAGCATTTCTTAGTATTCCCAAACTGCTCCCTCCAATTCTCCAATTACCTTAGCAGGAGCTTAAAGAAAAGACTGTTGAAGCCTTCTGATAATTAGGGATGGGGAGAATGTGACAGAGAAGGAAAAACACCACTAATCTAAGACTCAATGATACTCTAAGTGAAACAACCTCTTACAACGATTAAAAAGTTCTACTGACATTCATTTTTAAAATAGTAGCTAATTCTACACTTCCAGTTTCCTTTGATCTGAGACATCAGACTTCCACAGAACCACCCCTAGCAGAAGGAGACAACAAATCTAACTGATTATATTTAAGGAAGAGAGAAAGGAAGATGAAATCTTGCCTAAAAGTTCTGAGTGAGTTCACTAAAAACAGATCTGAATATGTTTTGTAGACATCGAGTCTTAATATTTTTTGTAGGCAGCATTGTTTTACCATTTTTTCCAGATTGAATTGGATTTTAAAACCTGATGCTCTGTGCTTGCTCACCACTGCAATAGCTATGCTGCTTTGGTTTTATCTCTTGATACATCTTGATGTCAGGTGGTCATAGACAGAGACTCAGACAAGACTTGGAAGCAAACTGCATTACAACTTAATAAAAACCTTGGTACTTGCACTAGCCCGATGATGAAAAAGTTGCAATACATAGGAAAAGACACATTTCTGAAATCAAGACAGCTTGTAGTACAAGCAGTACATTTTAAATAATGTTTGAGGCAAAAAACATTGTCTTTGGCCTGCAGTGTGTTCTAAATATTCTATGCATTTTCCATAGGCAGTATTCCCTTTGAAATCAATAGGACAACTATAATGTGAATTAGAAGGCAGAATTTTTGTTGTTTTGGTACTAAAACAGCAAGTTTTCCCAAAGAAAGCATGGGTTTTGGATTGGCAAGAGAGCCTTTACAACCCAGAGGTGAGACACCATGAAGCCTGTTTTGTTTCCTGTGGGTGTTCACTCCCCTTTCCCAAGCCCAAGGGCTGGGGAGGAGGGAAAGGAGTGGAAGCACATTTATGGTGTCATTGAAATCAATGGCCAAACGCCCTCTGATTTGAGCTCCCACATCAGCTGATAGGTATATTCTCTCTTTGCACCAGATCCCATGTCACAACAGCATCAATTTTCTTTGGAATATCTCTTCTGTGAGGTGACAAGGTGTTCATAGCTACAAACTGAGTTTGCAAAAAGGAATGGACAAATATGTTAGTGTATGTTAAAATTATTCATCTCCCCTTTCCCAGTGCTCTGAGAAGCATGTGCTTTGCCAGGTCTACTGCTACTTGAAAGACATCTACTAAAACAGCAATAAAATAATACAACTAGTTGACATGCTTTAAATTCCGCAAGAGCTGTTACAAAGTGCTCCCAACTCTGAATGAGCCATTAAGGAAATTCTTTTATTGTAGTCATCATCCATGCAGCATGAGTTTCAAAAGAGCATTTTGTTTCTTCAGTGTTATCCTGAAATGTTCCAGATATCTCCTTCAACTCTTGCCCAGAGCTGGATTAAAGCTCTGCCATCAATCCAGCACTCACCACTATGGTTCAATAAATGCAATACTTGGATACTTGGAATGGCTTGAAGAAAAAAAAAAAAAAGAAAAAGAAAAAGAAAAAGAAAAAGAAAAAAAGAACACATATCAATAGAAAAGAATTTGCTATATACAGACAGTATATTTCAATTGCAGATTTACTGTTAATCAACCTTTCTTCTTTCTCCTCTGCTGGACACTTGTATCATGTTTTCATTACACTTTTGCTTTAACTTTCAATATACCCTATTTTTATTAAGAAAAAAAAAAAAAAGATCAATGATCTTAATGCAATGCTACATACAATATATTCACTGTGTTACCATTCAGCTTCTTCCACATGTAAAACAATTTTAAAAATTGCTAAAAGTAGTGACTTTTCACTGCTTCATTTCGAATGCAGCAAAATTACATTAAAAGATGAAACCATGTGGATGACTTATTAAACTCCCCCATATTTGTGTAATTTAGACATTACATAATGTATGAAGAAGCACATCTCATATATACATATTTCAACAATAAACATTAATAATGTGTTAATATCTTTATTTCTATGCTCTTCCCTTAATCTAGCAAAGGAAGCTGGAAGCAAAGTTCATATCACAGTTATTTTCATTAAATCTACCTTATTTTAAGAAAGGTCTAAGCTTTCCTCAGTGGGTTATGAATATTTTACCTTTCAGCATACACATAAATATACTAATATATGTATTTCATATACCTGCAACTTAACAAATGTTCTCCATCTGGACAAGAAGATACTTCCAGGACATTTGGACTCATTATGATGAATGAAACCATTATCAGAAGATCAGGTAAAGGGTCATGGAAAACAATGGACAAAGTTGGTAGGAGACTGATTTGAATTCTGCAGAGATGGATATAATAGCTGCTTTCTCAGTTATTGTCATATTTATTGCTTATACATTATATACTTCTACAGTTATTATTACAGTTATAGTCTCTATTTTATAACAGAAAACCATGCTGCTACTGCTGATAGAATTTGATGTTTAGATTGCAATGAAACCTAGAGACTATTCCACTTTGCCCTTGTAATATGCACTGGGCAAGTGCAAAAATGTCTATGGACTAGAATTTGGAGGTAACTGGCATGTAGCTGGCTTTGTTATCTGAACCTCCCTGAAATCTCATCTTATTTTCCCAAATCCAAAATTTAATTTAAAAAGAAAATAAATCTGTTTATTATTGCAGATGGAAAAAAAAAAAAAAAAAGGTCCCAAACCCAAGAGTCTGGGGTAATGAAGGCAGAGAGTTTGGATCTCTGCTGTCTGAGTGGGGCTGTTCAGTTCATTCATTGCATAAGAATCCCACTGCTGCTGACTGAAACAGTACTACCAACAAAGTATTATTCCAGACTGAAACACAAAACAAACAAACAAACTAAAGCAATAATGAGAAGGGGACAGAGCAATGCCTGTTCTGATATACTTAGAGACTGGATATATTTAGAGACTACATATTCGGCAAAATGACACTGTGAAAGCACAAGCTCTGTCCCAAGACCCCCAAGCAGATGGAGAATGGAGCTGGTCAAAGTTACTGATGCACCAGGACACAGGCTAAGGTGACTTACAAAATTTTTGTCACTTCATATTTCTGAGAACAGGCTAAACACATAACCATTTTACATATTGTTGATCTTCTCTTGGAGCAGTGGAATGGAATATGTTCTACATGTATTCCTATTCTGTCACTATTTGCTTGACAGTGTATTGTCCCATGCTTGACAGCATGGGACAGAGCCCTTGGGCCAAGCCATGCAAGCATGAGAAGAACATGGTGATCAAGAGTCAGTTTAAATGGCAAAAAACACATTCTTGGCACTCACGACGCATGAAAAATGAGGCCCAGTGGTTATTCCAGAATTTGTGGGCTAGTGTTGAGTGAGTGTTTAGGTTCTTGGCTGGGCAATACGGTACAGCTTGATTTAATTAACCATTTAGTCTTTCTCCAGTGGCCCTGGGGTAGGTAATAACACTGAGGGGCATTGATAATATGTACAAAAGGCAAGGTGTCAAATATCAATAATGGGCTGAAAGATGCATGTGAAGAGCCTTTCATTGCTGCAGATGCCCTGGCCACAGATGATGAAAGGCAATAGAGAAGGAACTAATCTTAACAGGTAGTATTAGGGCTCCCACAGTTTATTGTGCACATCCCAGAATAATGTTCAGCCAGTTCAGTGGCTGCTGTAAATTGCCAGGAGCTTTGAAGTTCTGGATACTGCAAAAAGCCTCAGATTTTGTTTGCAGAATTGTAGAATCTGGCTAAGCAAATCAATCTGATCAGTTCTCATACTCTCTTGGACATGTGTCTAGAAAACTCCCACTACTGGAAACAATAGTAACAAGCAAATAATGACATGACATACATTTAAATCAGTGTCCATCCTGTCAAACAACCAGCTTGGTTTGGAAACAGATTATAACAGCTGGAAGACAGCAGTAGTTGTTACTTTCATGGAAGAGTCAGAAACAAATACTATATCAGCATTACTATATAGTAATAATAATACTATATATATACAATATTTAGTATCTTTATTTATAATCTGGATGAGGGGATCGAGTGCGCCCTCAGTAAGTTTGCAGATGACACCAAGTTAGGGGTGTGTGTTGATCTGCTCAAGGGTAGGAAGGCTCTGCAGGAGGATCTGGATAGGCTGCACCGATGGGCTGAGGTCGACTGCATGAAGTTCAACAAGGCCAAGTGGCAGGTCCTGCACATGGGGCGCAATAACCCCAAGCAGCGCTACAGGCTGAGAGGTGAGTGGTTGGAGAGCTGCCTGGCGGAGAAGGACCTGGGAGTATTGGTTGATAGTCGGCTGAATATGAACCAGCAGTGTGCTCAGGTGGCCAAGAAGGCCAACAGCGTCCTGACTTGCATAAGAAGCAGTGTGGCCAGCAGGTCTAGGGAAGTGATTGTGCCCCTGTACTCGGCTCTGGTGAGTACCTAGAGTACTGTGTTCAGTTTTGGGCCCCTCACTACAAAAAGGATATCGAGGTGCTCAAGCGAGTCCAGAGAAGGGCGAAAAAGCTGGTGAGGGGTCTGGAGAACCAGTCTTATGAGGAGTGGCTGAGGGAGCTGGGATTGTTCAACCTGGAGGAAAGGAGGCTCAGGGGCGACCTTATTGCTCTTTATAAGTATGTTAAAGGAGGCTGTAGTGAGGTGGGGGTTGGTCTATTCTCCCAAGTGCCTGGTGACAGGAGGAGGGGGAACGGGCTAAAGTTGCACCAGGGGTGTTTTAGGTTGGATATTAGAAAGAACTTCTTTACTGAGAGGGTTGTGAGGCATTGGAATGGGCTGCCCAGGGAAGTGGTGGAGTCACCATCCCTGGAGGTCTTTAAAAGACATTTAGATGTAGAGCTTAGGGATATGGTTTAGTGGAGGACTTGTTAGTGTTAGGTTAGAGGTTGGACTCGGTGATCTTGAGGTCTCTTCCAACCTAGACAATTCTATGATTCTGTGATTCTGTGACAGTAAGTAGACAGTAAGTATTTAATAGAAATCTTCAATGTTTATTTGAGTTACTGAAAGTATTCCACATCTACATAGAAAGGAAAGAATGTACAAAAATTTATATACCTTAAGGAATGAACTATTGAACATGAGAATCTCTATGAAGTCCAATCAGAGACTACAGAAATCATTTTTCTAACCAGTCAAGGGTTGAATCATTATAAATAATACCAAACTATGTCTAATTGCTATGGTGTGATTTTTTTAAAGCAATTTTATGATAAGAAAATAATCAAAGTAATTATGAAATACCCCAAACTGAGTGCAATATAAGTATCAATCATACAAAACTTTCCTACAAGTCAAAAATTGGAAATGGAGAATGACATTTGCAAATTAAAGATCACATTCAAATTTTCTGAGAAGGTTGTTTCTGTCAGAGAAACCTGTGTTAACATGGCAACAAAGTAAGAATAGAACTTATAGATAATTATGGATAGATCTACAATTTGGTCACCTAGTGCTAAAAAGAATTTACTTTTATTTTAGCAGAGAGAGTCTCACTAAATGCCTGACTGCAGCTTTTTGCATTTGGAACCTTAACCTTAGGTGCTTTGATTATACTCTCTGAACAATACACTTTTAAAAATGTTTGTATAAAAATTATGCTTACATGAAAATTGTTGATTTGAACCAAATATTTGGAAATTGTTTGAAAAGCATCAAACATTACAATAGAAATTTTTATGTAGAATACACCCATCAGCTTGAATCAACATAACCACAAAAATTAAGGCCTAAGTCTAAACACTCATAAAACACAGAAAAGAAATAAATCAGAAAAGTGAGAACCTGGGATGTAATCACACTTTCCAGGTTTTATTGAAATGTATTCACAGGTCTTGTCTTAAGCACACAAGTTTTTAGGGTAGTCATGTTCATTCCTGTACAGCAGGCACTGAGAGACAGTACCCCAATCCAGACACAGTAGGACTGAGTATACCCTCAGCAGGTTTGCCAATGACACCAAGCTGTGTGGTGCAGTTGACATGTGTGAGGGAAGGGATGTCATCCAGAGGGACCTTGACAGGCTTGAGAATTAGGCCTGTGCAAACTTCATAAAATTCAATATGTCCAAGTCCAAGGTCATGCATCTGGGCCAGGGCAATCCCAAGTACAAATTCAGGCTGGGCAGAGAATGGATTGAGAGCAGACCTGAGGAGAAAGACCTAGAATTACTGGCTGACAAGAAGGTTGACATGAGCTGGCAATGTGCACTTGCAGCCCAGAAAGCCAACTGTATCCTGGGCTACATCAAAAGAAGCATGGCCAGCAGGTCAAGGGAGGTGATTTTCCCCCTCTTCTCTGCTCCCGTGAGACCCCCACATGGAGCACTGCATTCAGCTCTGGGGACCACAGCACAAGAAGGACATAGATATACTAGAATGAGTCCAGAGGAGAGCCACAAAGATGATCAAAGGACTGGAGCACCTTTCCTATGAAGACAGGCTGAGAGACCTGGGGTTGTTCAGCTCAAAGAAGAGAAGGCTCCATGGAGACTTTTTAGTGGCCTTCCAGTACCTAGAGGGGACCTACAGGAAAGCTGGAGAGAGACTCTTTATCAGGGAGTGTAGTGATAGGACAAGGAGCAATGGCTTCAAACTAGAAGAGGGCAGATTTGGATTAGATATTAAGAAGAAATTCTTTACTCAGAGGATAGTGAGGCACTGGAACAGGTTGGCCAGAGAAGTTGTGGGTACCCTGTTCCTGGAAATGTTCAAGGCCAGGCTGGATGGGGCTTTGGGCAAGTTGCTCTAGTGGGAGGTGTCCCTGTACATGGCAAGGGGATTAGAATTAGATGATCTTTAGGGTCCCTTCCAACCCAAACCATTCTGTGAATCTATGATTCCTTGAGAGAGCCTTATTTGTCTCCAATGAGCCTTCAGCTGTTCCGCTAATTATGACATACTCAAAAGTAGATGAAAATGGTTAGATATGCTAATAGTATTATTTTTAATTATTATTATTATTATTTTAGAACAGAAAGTGAAGAGAAGGAGGCTTTTCAATGTTGGAACCTTATTTCAGTGAAATTTTGAAGTATATCAAAATTTCAAAGTATTTCAAACATTTTTCTCAAAGTATTTGCCCTCTGTAATCTTGGACCAAATTGAACTTAACCATAGATTCTGCAATAAAATATTTTCAAACTATTGGGAAAATCTTTCAGTATTCAGAGGGACATAGAACTACTGGAGCAAGTCCAGAGAAGGGCTACAAAGATGATGAGAGGACTGGAGCACCTGTTTTACAAGGACAGGCTGAAAGAACTGGGCCTGTTTAGCCTGGAAATGGGAAGACTGAAGGGAGACATCATCAATGTGTATAAATATCTGAGGGGAGAGTGTCAAGAGGATGGAACCAGTCTCTCTTCAGCTGAGCCCAGTAACAGGATGAGACGCAATGAGAGGACATTAATATGAGAGGACATTTCTTTACTGTGAGGGTGATGGAGCACTGGAACAGGTTGCCTAGAGAGGTTGTGGAGTCTCCTTCTCCGGAGATATTCAAATCCCACCTGGATGCCATCCTGAGAAATGTGTTCTAGGTGACCTTCCTTGTCAGGGGTGTTGGACTAGATGATTTTCAGAGGTCTCTTCCAACCTTGGCCATTCTGTGATTCTGTGATTCCACAACAAATATTAAGACTGCTTTTAGACAGGTCCATTATTGGCCTGTGGCCCCTAAGTTACACTGTTTCTTTAGCTCAGATTTCTCCATTTTGTATATCTTCCTGGAAGAGTTGATGTGGAGACTTTAATAGAATCATAGAATAATAGAATCATTTAGTTTGAACCTTTAAGATCATCTGGTTCACCCTTTATCCTAGCACTGCCAAGTCCACCATTAAAACATGTTAAACTAAGCACTACAGCTACATGTTTTCTGAAGACCCACGAAGATGCAGACTCAACTAATTTTCTGAGCAGCCTGTTCCATTACTTCTCAACCCTTTCAGTGAAGAAATTTTCCCTATTACCCAACTTCAACCTCATAGCCAATGCTAAGTCTATGTTAGAAATTGTGAGACTAAGATTAGAAAAATTATTTATTTTTCATCTGAATTAACATAAGAAGAGTAAGATAAAGTATTTCATCTGATTTATTTTCCATATTTAATAAAGCTCTCATTACATTTATGTCATGAATATTTGAGCTGTAGCTCTGAGCTCGTCCTTCTGAATATCCAAAAAAAGGGATGATTATACCAAAAATTTGGATGTCAATCTGAAAATTTGTTTCTAATTATTTCATAAAATCACAGAATCACAGAATCACAGAATTTCTAGGTTGGAAGAGACCTCAAGATCATCTAGTCCAACCTCTGACCTAACACTAACAGTCCCCACTAAACCATATCCCTAAGCTCTACATCTAAACGTCTTTTGAAGACTTCCAGGGATGGTGACTCCACCACCTCCCTGGGCAGCCCGTTCCAGTGCCTAACAACCCTTTCAGTAAAGAAATTCTTCCTAACATCTAACCTAAAACTCCCCTGGCGTAACTTTAGCCCATTCCCCC
The DNA here is from genome assembly GCF_963932015.1 of Anas acuta. Classification (NCBI taxonomy): domain Eukaryota; kingdom Metazoa; phylum Chordata; class Aves; order Anseriformes; family Anatidae; genus Anas; species Anas acuta. The sequence continues at coordinate 70,220,624 of NC_088979.1, forward strand.
TCGTCCTGTCACCAGGCACATGGGAGAACAGGCCAACCCCCACCTCGCTACAGCCTCCTTTAATGTACTTATACAGAGCAATAAGGTCACCCCTGAGCCTCCTCTTCTCTAGGCTGAACAAGCCCAGCTCCTTCAGCCGCTCCTCATAGGACTTGCTCTCCAGGCCCCTCACCAGCTTCGTCGCCCTTCTTTGGACCCGCTCAAGCACCTCGATGTCCTTCTTGTAGCGAGGGGCCCAAAACTGAACACAGTACTCTAGGTGCGGCCTCACCAGAGCCGAGTACAGGGGGACGATCACCTCCCTAGCCCTGCTGGTCACAGTGTTTCTGATACAAGCCAGGATGCCGTTGGCCTTCTTGGCCACCTGAGCACACTGCTGGCTCATATTCAGCCGACTGTCCACCATCACTCCCAGGTCCTTCTCTGCCTGGCAGCTCTCCAACCATTCCTCTCCCAGCCTGTAGTTCTGCTTGGGGTTATTGCGCCCCATGTGCAGGACCTGCCACTTGGCCTTGTTGAACTTCATACAGTTGACCTCAGCCCATCGGTGCAGCCTATCCAGATCCTCCTGCAGAGCCTTCCTACCCTCGAGCAGATCGACACACGCACCTAGCTTGGTGTCATCTGCAAACTTACTCAGGGTGCACTCAATGCCGTCATCCAGATCATTGATGAAGATGTTAAAGAGGACCGGCCCCAGCACCGAGCCCTGGGGGACGCCACTAGTGACTGGCCTCCAACTGGACTTGGCTCCATTTACCACAACTCTTTGGGCCCGGCTATCCAGCCAGTTTCTAACCCAACGAAGCGTGCGCCAGTCCAAGCCAAGAGCAGCCAGTTTCTTGAGGAGAATGCTGTGGGAGACGGTGTCAAAAGCCTTGCTGAAGTCAAGGTAGACCACATCCACAGCCTTTCCCTCATCCACCCAGCGCGTCACTTTGTCGTAGAAGGAGATCAGGTTCGTCAAGCAGGACCTGCCTTCCATAAACCCATGCTGGCTGGGCCTGATTGCCTGCTTGCCCTTCAAGTGCCGCATGATGACTCCCAAGAGGATCTGCTCCATGAGCTTCCCTGGTACTGAGGTCAAACTGACCGGCCTGTAGTTCCCCGGGTCTGCCCTCCGGCCCTTCTTGTAGATGGGCGTCACATTTGCTAGTCGCCAGTCAGCTGGGATGTAAATGTAATGGAAGCCTTAGATTTCAGAGGGTGATCTTTGAAAGGCAAAAATTAAATGTTTTGAAGTCATCATATTACCACAAACCTGTGGTCCAAAATGCTGAAGATGCAGGCGTGTAAGTCTAAAGGTTCTAATAATGAGTATGAAGGCAGACATACATAACATCTAATCCACTCTTGATTTTGGGTGGTAAAAAACTTACTTTAAAACTTACTTACTTTTGGCTGTGAAAAAAACTTAGAGAACTACCTACTGAAACTTGCAATATGGGGATTTCTTGTACTCGGGAACCTTGATTAACACATCCCTCTGCCAGCTGACATTGCCATTTAATTTTGCTATATGGAAAAGATAGCAAGTTTGATTTTGATCAAATGCATGGCATATGTTAGAACCTGCCTTCTGCTCAGAGCTGGATAGGGGAGTAATTACCAGCCTTCCACTCTGACATCCTCATAACTGCATAATCAGTTCCTGCCTTGCTGCTGATCCTACTTCTTGATCCTTTGACTCCCACAGCTTTCATGCTTTGTTCTCATCCCGAGTCATCAAATTAAAATAATACAAGATGAAGGAGTAAATGTGTTAATATATGAAATATTAGGTTGTTTATTTATCACTGTCTCAAACCACCCACCTTCCATATCAGTGAAAGGAAGAAGGGTACACAGAAGATAGTTGAACATAAACAGCACAGTACAGAGGCAGTTTTGCCCTAGCAGTGGTGTGTGCAACACTTCTAGGGCCCTGCTCTTCAGCAAAGCCTTCACTCCAGGCTGGTGGAAGCTGATGTGTACCATCCCTGTACGGTCCAGCCTCCTGGGTTATGTCACAGGTGGGACAAATGGTCTCTTTAGCATTTTCAGGAGACTTCTGGAAGGACAGCAAGGTCTTGGCTGCTGGTATTATCCCAGCAATACTCAGTTATGTATCCTAACTGATATGGCAACTCCATTGTTGTCATGTCATCATGCCATGAATGGCAGAGTAGATGAAGAACAGCTGTCAGGCAGAACATGGCCAGGCTACATTGATGCAGCTCAGAAACTGCTTGAGATGATGCTTACAATTTCCATTAACTTGTCAGTAACATCCACAATCTCAAAGTCCTACTGGTCTTTGCATAATTGAGAATACCCGTTTCCAGGAACATCTCTCCCCACCTGCCTTCATGGGCTTTGTCCTGTCCTTTCAGATAGTCATTTGGCTGCAGCATGTGTGCATTTGTCACCTCTTGGCTGTACAAACACATTTTACTGAATCGAATGTAAAACCAAAACAAAAGCCTACAGCTGATGCAACATGTCTGATTTCCTCAGAGCCTCCTGTTCTGTTGAGTTATGCTCAAGTACTTCCAATGGCCAGTCATCTTCCGATGCCAGAATTTGGTTCAGAATTCAGTTTTAATTTTCAGAAGAATTTATGGAACAAGTTGAAGCTGAAGTAAAGTCTAATTCATGGGCTAAATCACAAAACTGAGGATGGAGCAGTTGAAGAAAAAGGATTTGTTCCCTGTTTTCAAGATCTAGTAAGAGAGAAGATCAGATTGAACCAGAACTTTCCTGCCTTAAGAAATGTTGTGAAGCCTCCCTATTTAAGAGAGACTTTTCCACAAAAGGCATTCAGAGAACTCCAGTATTCTTGATGATTCCCCACCTGCATCAGGCAACAAACACTCTAAGCTGAATTTTGTTTCAAGAGAAAAGTCCACAAGGAATGAGTCTTGAGGCTACAGTGCTTGATTTTATGTTAAACACAGATACTCCAGGGATAACTGACAAGGCAAATCACAAGATGGTAAGATTAGACAAAAATAAATAAATAAATGAATTAAAAATATGACATTTGAAATAATATTTGACTGTTATTTGTTTGAAATGCACCATAGAAAGTGAGTCACAAGCCAAGGTAGCTCAAAGTTAGGGTATTGTTATCAATGAAGGTCTTTATATTTCGATGAAGCACTCTCATAGTATTTGAAGGTCTGGAGAAAGCTAGAAAATTTTCTGCTATAGTGGAAAGCAGTTTAATCTTACCCACCCCTCAGGTCCAAAACCATTATGTTATGTAAGCTAATACTGATAGCATAAACATTACTAGGGCATTAGAATCAAAGCTGCAGGAAATTCAGGCCTGCATAGTTGATGTTGAAATTTGATATATGGATTCCATATTTGCCCGGTGTCAACAACCGCTACTCACATGTTTTTAATGCTTTTGGTCTATGCATGGGTCGAGTATATGAAAGATAGGAACCATGTGGCAAACCATATACTAGCAATTTGTGTTGCAGAATGCAGAGAAAAACAAATGTCATACACCCGTGATTATTTCTATGATTACACTTAAAAAGCTTACATATATGATAACCATCAAATCTATAACAAACAGAAGATACATATTTAACTATGACCTAGCTCTTTTGAGATATATAGCTTTTGGTACAAAGAATACTCAGTTTTCTATTGCATAAAAGTAGTGAAATATTATTGTTTTAAACCAAACAGACCTCTTTCACTACTACCCTTTTCTGAAACATTTAAGAGAAGATAGTCTTATAGAGGTGTCCTGTATGATCACTGTATGACAACACATCAAACAGGGATAGGACCAAAATTAATGATGAAGTAATTAATAACCTGAGCATTAGAGGTGTAAGTAGACTAGAAGTAATACTTTATACACACTCTTCCCTTACTACAATGTAAAGGGTACCTAAAGGTCAAATTTTATAAGAATGAAGACTTCACAGAACCTGATATCTGTTTAGGCAACCAAGGACACTGAATAATTTTCAGAGTTCTCAAGTAATGATGAAACATACTTCAAATTTTAGAGAAATGTGGTTTCTAACATTGTTAGGAGGTGAAGACCTGGTCCTGTGTTTTTTTTTTAAATCCTTGGCCATATTCTTCCATCACAGTTTACAACACAGCATGATCATTATGGGTGAGTGATTGTAGGAAAACTGTACTTTCCCGTTGTACTTCTCCCATTTGGCCACAGGAGATTTTCCTGTATCTTAGAGCCACATTTGTATAGACAGAAGTAGTTGAACTGTGAAAATAATGATTCACAGATGTTTGTGAATTTGTTTCAGACACTGGAAAGATATATAAAATGTGCATTTTGTGAGCTGTACCATCATTTTCCCTAATGGTATGAGTTAAACTTCTGAGTAGGTTGAGTTTTTTTCCTAGTGATGTTCTTAGTATAGATTATACAGTACCATATTCTGCTTTTTTTTTTTTTTTTTTTTTTTTTTTTTTCTACCATGGGCTTGGTAAGAACACAAAGACTTTGCTGTTTCTAAACTTAAACTTTTTCTGCATTACAAAAGCACACACAAGTTTGGGGAAATGGCAGATAACATTCAAGTCATTTATTTACAGGTAGATTTTGTGCTGCCTCCTTCTTCTTATAATCCCTCTTTTATTCCAGTAGTGATTAGGATGACTTTATTTCTTTAATAGTTGGTGTTTTCATCTTTGGTCCAATTCTTTTCTCAAACCAGAATATGAGTGGAAAACTCACCCCAAAAGTATGCTTTTTTTTTTGTTTGTTTCTATTGTCCCAGGTCCATCATGCTGGTCATCAGGCTGATTATCTTACTTATATTTCTTGTATGTGATAAAGCAAGCAATGGAGAAGTTATTACTTCTCCTGCACTGAACTTTGTCCATGTGGCTCCCCAGGCTACATTTCCAACTCTTTTGGCTTAACTGACCTGCTTTATTTCCTCTAATTTTCACTCTAGTCTTGTGGTTGAGATCACACTACTGTTGCCTTGACAGTCCAGCTAAAACTGAATAGGCTGTTAACCTAACAGTGTGTTAGCCATTGTTTGAAGCAGTGAAATGTAAATATATACCTTTCCTCTTCTTGGTTTCATGTCAGAAAACAATGGTAGGTAGTCTCCTCTTCTGCCCAAATCCCCAGATTGTTATCTCTCTATCACCTCAATTTTTCTGGAGTCTCAAAGTTCATAAAACACCTTTGTGAGCTGTTCCAATGTCTGGGGCATTCTCCTCTCAGTACTCTCTTCTTGACCTTTTTCACCCACTGAGATAATTAAAAATCGTTAATTTTTTTCTCTATTACCCCACCATGGTCAGTTCTTCATGCGTGTTCTGTCCTTTACTGTGTTGCTTCCATTTTTTATTTTTTTTTTAATTTTTTTTCCTTCCCTGCAAAATACTAACCTCCCTGGTAGACAAAGTCTCTGGAAGCCTCTACTCTTTCACTATGTGTCTAGCTGCTGTTTTGTTTTCCTGTTAATCACATTCTTCCCTAGCTGTGGGTCTCACTGGACTGACCATAGCCACTATAATTTATATAGTGTCTGTTGGGAAATAACAGGAAAACTCTGTGGCTCTGAAACTAAATTGTCACTTTAGTATTTAGAGAGGCACTGTGAGTGCAGTTACCATTTCCTCTAGGTGCTTCCTGCTGCCTGTACCAACATCTTTCCTTCTGGAAGATACAGACTGATGTGTGTGTGTGTGTGTGTCCAGGTTGCAGTTTATTGTATACAAATGCAAACACCAAAAATAGATTAGGTAACTGGCAAACTCTATGAAGCTCTTTCTCTCCACTGACTGAAAAAGGGGCACAGAAAATTAGATCATATAAAGATGTCTACTCTGTCTAAAGTGAGGCGAGATAAATCCCATCAGTATGGCTTATGATGTATAGTCTTTACGTCACATCTGCCATTAAGTAACATTTAAAGATATTTAAAAGGACCTTAATAAAAGGTGTTGTGAAGCAAAGTACATCTACTCTTAACATGTTGTAATTGCACACTTCAGCATGTCTGGAAGATAAGGCATCTATTGTTCCTTTAATGCACATGAGACGAATAGCACATTTAATTACCCTGTATGTCAAAATTAATACAGATCCCAAAGCAGGCAGTGTCAATACATTTAGTTATATAGCAATTATAGAACAGCCAGAGCCACTTAATGTACAGGATTGAAAACAGAAACTAAACAAACATGAAAAAAGGGGAAAAAAGCGTGGATCAGTGCTTCAAAGAATAACCTTGTAACCTTAGGAAAGCAATACTTGTTCATTAGTACTATGCTGCAAGTCCAAATAAATATGTAACCTCTCGAAAGTGTTCAGACCAACCCCAGAGCCTGTTAGGCCCTGTTGTTTTAGAGACCTCAAAAAGGTGAAGGTGAGCTCTTGACACAATGCTTTTCATTTGAATTCACTTCCTGCTCTCTCGTTTACTGGAGGTAACTTCCCTTGGTACCTCAGCTGGCTTTCTTCACACAGAATGATTCTCTATTTGCATTTTGGTTCTAATACTGAATTCGCCTAACATGATTCAATCTTATTTTCCCAGTGGTACCATTAATATTTTAATTTAATCAGAATTTCAGGAACTTGTTTGCCATCCAGAGCAACTTGGTTACCTGTCAGCCTCCATCAGCTTGTCATATTAGAGGTGATTGTTCCTTGAATCTAATCTACTTTAAATGATTTCATTGGGTAGAGGTCTATAAATCATTTCAGAATGGGTCTGACAGATGAAGGCTTAGGTAAGTAAACAAATCAGGCTTGCTTTACTTTAGGCAGCAATGAACTTGGCTTTATCAACTTCTCATTGATTTCTGCACTCCAAAAGGTCAAAAAAATCTCTTTAACATAAGAACATTATTAATATAAGTACAGTATTACAACCAACCATAATTAAGATAAGTCCCAACATTCAGTGATGAGGCTGACTTAAGAACATTGCAGACTGCATTTCAATAAAGCCTGTTATGCAGTTTGAATTGATGAATTCATTTCCAAAAGGTTTACTTTCGTCTTTCCAATCAAAACAGAAATTAACTGAATATTAAGCAGTCTAGAGTCCCTCTGGATTCTGAGCCAAGTTTATAGAGGATAATATGATAAGGCTGCAGCTGGGAGTCTAATGTACAGTATATTATTTGAACCTTATAGTATGTTCACATTTAGTTACCTAAATTGTAGTTAAAAGTGAAAATCTGGTCCCTTTGAAATGTTGCTGAGGAATCAAACATCACATTGTGATTCATTTCAGAGGTGCACGGGCTGAGTTAATCAGTGATTGTCAGCATTGAGCTAGCAGCAACGAGGTGATACAGTGAACAAGGTATTTTATGTAAGAGCACATTTTCTTGTAGTGTCTGGATTTCAAACTGTAATGGTATACGTGGCATGGAAGAACCATATATTCTTCAGTTTGGCAAAGTGGAAAGCTCTGCTTTCCTGCAGAGAATCTCAGTCTGTGGTAGGTAAGGGCATGAAATAAAAAATAGAGGTAAACAATAAAATTAAAACAAACAAAACAACAACAAAGCAAAACAAAATAAAATAATAATAATAAAACAAAAAGAAAAACTAGATGGTATGTAGTTTGCAGTTGGATAATTATATATATAGTTTACACAAATACTAATAAGAAATAGGTGAGGAGAGATCCTGCAGTATTTCTAGATGCCCTTCCAACGAAAAGTATATCAATGTCTACAGAACATGTCATGCATAACCCCCTTCTCCCACAGATCTGCTCTACAAAAGAGAATGAATGCTTATTTCTGTTTCTAATCATTTTACAAATCATGAATTCAGATAAAATATGTGTATAATAATAAATTTAAGGAATGTTTTTGTGGGAAAAGCTGTTGTGGCTGCACTGACATCTCTTGTCACATCATGAATTAGACAGTTACTCAGGAAAACATGTCAAAGTTTGAACCCAACAAAAAGGACCCAACTCTTCCCAAATCTGCATGTCCCAAAGAGATGTGAGGGAGATAGATATATAAAACACTGCAGAGAATTTAGCTTCGCTTTGGGTTGCCCTCCCCCCCCCCCCCCCCCCCATTTCCCTCTCCCTTTTTTGGTAGATTAATATCCATATTCAAAGTGGTTTGAAGATTGTTGCTAATATTACAAAGTACATGGGCCATGCCATTCTACATAGTTTTTGAGATTAATGAAAGTTGATGTCTATTACCAAAGAATTGATAAGTCCGGTGTCACACCCATTTGCTTTGGTACCCCAGTAAAAATAAAGAAGCTATTTGCAGATGAGATTGCTGGGCACCTTTGCAGTAATTCATGGCCTACCATAAACACACAGCCCCAGTATGCAGAATGTATCTCACACAATCTGCTCGAACACCCCAACACACTTAAAACCACTTTGTGGTTTCCTGGAAAAGCTTCATTCTGTCTCAGGCAGAAGTATTGTATTGCAGTTCATAGTTATGTGATTATGAATTGCTACAGGTCACTTTTCTTCACAGTAGCCAGCTACTGTGTAGAGAGTGAATTGGGTTGCTGCTGGTGGGAATACTTCCTCCTGCACTGGAAGCTATTGGTGAGTAAGGCTGATAAATGTGGAAGGAGAACATTATATTTGCCTGAAAAGACATAATTCCAGTTTCCAAAATGTCTTGTGTCTGGTGTAAAAGGCACCTCTAGTTGCTGGCTTATCCCACTTCTCATTTATGGGTATCTTGAGACATCCATTTAAGATGGATGTACCCTAGAAATGCCTGCTTTCCCCTATCTGATATAGACAGAGCCTAGACCTCACTTAGTCACATAAAACTTAACCCTTAGTCTGGATGACTAAAATTGTTGAGAAAAAGTCCATCCTGAAGACGTTGACTATCTCAAGCCCACAAACTCCTTCCTCTGCTTAGAATAAGGAAACGTTATACATATATTTTGGGAGATGGTCATTATGTCTAGGGTCTAAACCTAGTCCATGCTCTGCTCTCCACAGTGTTTCATGAGCATACATGAGATGATATTATGGGTTAATATCTATCTATCTATCTATCTATCTATCTATCTATCTATCTATCTATTTTGATAATAGTGGTGAACACTAAGTGATTTCCTCTGCAAAACTGGAAGACTAATGAAATTATTGGGTTGCTCTCCAGCAACACAAGAAAAAAACAAAACAAAACAAAAACAAAACAAAACAAAAAACCAACCAAAAAAAAAAAAAAAAAAAAACAAGAACAAAAACAAAAAAGCCTTGCACATGTTGCAACATGTTGCAACCTGAATGTTGCAACATTCAGGCTACACTACACAACATAAGTAAGAGACTAATTTTACTATGGAGCAGCTTTTCAATTGCCTCCAAATGTTCTTCAGGACCAACACTGGCAATTTCTAATATGGATTTATTTATTTATAGCTTAGATTATATTCATGTTTAGGAAAGTCATATCTCAGACACTTAAATGCTTCCATCCCAGTTAGGTCTGCTTTATGTTTTCAGATATAATTTTAGGAGCAATTACTTGTAAAACACTATTTAACTTAAAGTTGCAGCTGCATCAACTTCAGAAACAGTAGTTTATTTAAATGAGATGTATGCATAGTAGGGAATTCCAGTACTTCTACTCAGTTTTAGCTCTTCTAGCTCATTAAAAAATGTCCATGACTTGAGATCAAGTTTTGCATAATAATGTTAAACACTTATAACTACAGTAATATATACTTGGGAAGGAAGAAAATACAAGTCTTTAAGATATACAAACATAAACACGTACTTCTCTGTTGGTTTTTATACTGGTTCATTTGGGTCAGAAGAAAGTATGGCCTACATCCATGACCAAGAACCATATGGAACTGTTTTTTATGATATAATTATATTTTCTAGAGCTGTGCAGACCTCACTGATTAAAGTTCAGGCACTGAGAGAAGACTTTCTCTGTCAGATCCCTCAGTACTGAGTGTTTGCTGGACAAAATGTGGTAATAAGTAAGATGTGAAGTAAGAAGGTAGTCTGAGTGAAAAAAAGGAAACCATCAAGATCCCAGTTGGAGCCAAAGCCTGCTGGCTTTATCATAGAATCATTATAGAATCACAGATGCTGGCTTTAATGTGGGATATATCACCTGATCTAGCTTGTTCTGAAGCATTTGACATTTTTATTAATTTTCAGTTTATTTACTTCATTATGTCCCCCAGAACAGCTCTGATAAGAAAGAGTAACACTTCTGTAATTTGTCTAATCTCTTGGGTCTGGCCATGACAAATATGCTGTCTGGATGATAGGAAGCTAAAAGCAATGCTTTATCCTTTGGCTGAAAAGCAATGCCTTATCAGCAAAGCATTGCTGAAAGCAGTGACTTATCCTTTCAGAGCTCTTCCTTCCATGGTAATATGGGAAACACTTGTTACACTGGCATTTTGAGAGTTTTATAGGCTGTAGTATTCCCCTCCCCCCCACCCCCAGCCTGCCAAATGCATCAAGGACAGACATTTTATCACAGCTATGCACGGACTGAAATCAACTGCTGCTAACAGAACATATTTAATCAGAAAAGTTAAAAGTTATGCATAGAATCTCCATTAGTAAAGTTTTAGAGGAAGAAGGTAATTGCTTTGCTCAAACAGGTGAATGTCACATCTTGCCAAGAGCACCTACCTGGCCAATTGACTTTACACAAGTAATTGATCTCTGCTCTTTAGCAAAGACATGAACGACTGACTCACAGCTGACTTAGACCTTGAAGATGGATGGGGGAGCAAAGTGACTCCAACTGTAAGCAAAGAGCAGGTTCGAGACCACCTGTTGAAACGGATCATGTACAAGTCTATGGGACCCAATGACATGCATCCCAGGGTCCTGAGGGAATTGACTGATGTTGTTGTCAAACTTCTCTCCATCATAGTTGAAAAGTTCTGGCAATCACGTGAAGTCCCTGGTGATTGAAAAGGGAAACATCACTCCCATTTTAAAGAAGGGTAGAAAGGAGGACCTGGGGAACTACAGACTGGTAAGCCTCACTTCTGTGTTTGGGAAGATCATGGATAAGATCTTCCTGGAAGCAACGTCAAGGCACATACAAGACAAGGAGGTGATCCAAGAAAGCCAGCACAGCTTCACCAAGGGCAAATCATGCCTGACCAATCTGGTGGTCTATGATGGAGTGACTCCATCAGTTGACAAGGGAAGAATGATCAGTGTCATCTGCCTGGACTTCTGTAAGGCCTTTGACACAGTCCCACATGACATCCTGATCTCCAAATTGTAGAGATATGGATATGATGTGTGGACCATTCAGTGGATAAGGAATTGGTTTGAAGGTCGCACCCAGAGAGTGGTGGTGTCCCTCCAGAGTCTGTCCTGTGACTAGTACTGTTTGATACCTTTATCAATGACATAGACAGTGGGATCGAATACATCCTCAGCAAGTTTGCAGATGACACCAACCTGAGTGGTACAACTGATACAAAAGAAGGAAGGGATGCCATCTAAGGGGACCTGAAAAAGCTTGACAAGTAGGCCCACATGAGTTTCACTGAGTCAAAGTGCAACATGCTGCACCTGGATGAGGGCAATCCCAGACATGAGCACAGGCTGGGAGAAGAACACATTGAGAGCTGCCCTGCAGAGAAGGACTTGGGAGTTCTAGTGGACAAAAATCTTGACATGAGCCAGCAGTGCATGCTTGCAGCCCAGCAGGCCAACTGCATCCTGGGCTACATCAACAGAGGAGTGGCCAGCAGGACAAGGGAGGGGGTTGTCCCACTATGCTCTGCCCACATGAGGTCCCACTTGGAGTCCTGCATCCTCGTGTTGGGTCCCCAGCACAGGAAGGATATGGACCTGTTAGAGCAAGTCCAGAGGAGGGTCACAAAGATGGTTAGAGGGCTGAAGCACCTCTCCTGTGAAGAAAGTCTGAGAGAGCTAGGGGTGTTCAGCCTGAAGAAGAGAAGGCTCAGGTGTGACCTTATTGCAGCTTTTCAGTACTTAATGGGGGCTTATAAAAAATACGAAGAGCAACTTTTTGCTTGGACAGATAGTAATAGGACAAGGGGTAATAGCTTTAAAATAAAATAAGAGAGATTTAGATTACAGGTTAGGAGAAAACTTTTCACTCAGAGGGTGGTGAGGCACTGGAACAGGTTGCCCAGAGAAATTGTGGATACCCCATCCCTGGAGGCGTTCAAGACCAGGGTAGATGGGCCCCTGAGCCCTGAGTCCTGACTAGTGGGTAGCATCCATTCCCATGGCAGGGGGTTTGTAATTAGATGATCTTCATGGTCCCCTCCAATCCAAGGCATTCTACGGATCCATGGTTCTACGGTTCAATGTTATGAACTTGAAGTGACTTAGTAGAGTGGATACTAAAAATGAAGTTAGCAGACCTGGGTAAACTAGGCTGTAAATCTGGACCAGGGTGCACTCATTGGAGGAGACTAAGAGCCAGGGACTGCACTGTCATTGATACCAAACCCTCCTGTTAAGGATCTAAGGCATTCCATCGGGTAATCAATAAAGGAATAAAATTACCAATGTAATAATATGTTAAGCAATATTGTCATTATTACCATATGTACTGAGTGGACATAAAAATAATTTCATTTAATTCCTTAGGGTTTACAGTGAGTAGTGTAAATACAGATGGATCTTCAGATGTGTATCTAGAGTAATAAGGTATGAATGCAGCCAGATGTGATTTTGTCTGATTTCAAGAACCACAGTTGTCATATGTTTTCTTCATAGTATTTAGTTATGAGAGTGTATAGAAATGCACATACATTTCACTATGTGAAATTCCCAGGATTAGAAAATCCTTACATGTACTCTTAAAGAGTATTTTAGATGTTCTGTGGGTCATAATGCTGAGGATTCTATGGCAAAGGTTTCAATTTACATGGCTGAAGAGAACGATGGTGTTTATAAAAATGTTTCAAAGTTTAAAAAGTAAGTATGTTTGGATGAAATAGTCCAAAAATTCATCATTCTATGCTCTTAAAATATAATTGTTTATGTATTGTGTATTATCAGAAACCCTATTAGCACCAAACCAGCATTAATATGGACAATGTAATTTTCAGACGAATGTGTTTAATGTATTCAGGGAATCCAATTTACTTCATCACATAATTTTCTTGTTTATATGAACAGGGTTGTGTTCCTTTTGCTCAGTTTTCTATTTATTTTATTTTATTTTATTTTATTTTATTTTATTTTATTTATTTTATTTTATTTTATTTTATTTATTTTATTTTATTTATTTTTGTCTAGCAGAAGTAGCATTTACCAACATTAGTTCAAGCATTTATAATAAATATCTTTGGTAGCAATTTCAGCAGTTCTTAACCAGACACATCTCATCTGAAAACAGAAAACATTTTAATTTGCTTTCATTTAATTAGCTATTGTCATTAAGAAATATTTGGTGGGAAAGAAATCTATGTGAATTGAAGTTCCAACATCTGGCTGTCTTAAGCAAAAGTTAAATTGAAGGTGTAAATTTGTATTTTGTTGTTTTGTAATTTTTTTTGGTATGATATCACTGAAGGGAAACTAGTAAGTGATTTATCATTGTTTTCTATTACTGCTTGTCTAGAAACCTCAGGAAAGTATTAACAGTGAATACTCATGCATATATCAGAATAAATGAGTACATGCTTTATATTATAAAATTGTTTTTGCTTTTATACATTTCCAATAACTTAATCAAAGATATGCCTAGACATTATATTAAACATATCTTATACACATATAATATATACTTTCAATTCCATCACTCCTAGGCTTAAAATACAAATCAGAAGACATTAAATTGTTCAGGTCTGGATCCTCCTCAGCCTCTTCACTCCATTGGAAATTTTTCAATTAAATTCACAAGGCTTTGGATTTAGGTCCTTATGGCCTTTAGCTATTGCCAGTGAGAAATGAGTTTCTCATTGTGGATGAAATGCAAAGTGCTCCTTAGGTTGAAAACCTGCCTCTTGGTGGTCTGAAAGCCACTCACTTCTTTTTTACAGGCTGAGGAAAGACCAAAATCATTTTCAGATTTCATATTGAATTTTCATTACAGCGCTGGTCCATGTAGTTTTTCAGAGTTTATCAATGGGGAAGATTGTAATTGATGATTTTTTATTTTTTTTTTATATATTTTTCCCAGCAGAAGTGTCTGCATGTGTGTTGCACAGAATCATAGAATGGTTTGTATTGGAAGGTACCTTAAAGATCATCTAATTCCAAATCCTTGCCATGGACAGGGACAACTCACACTAGATCAGGTTGCTCAAAGTCCCATCCAACCTGGCCTTGAACACTTCCAGGGATGGGGCATCCACAGCTTCTCTGCGCAACCCATTCCAATGCCTCACCACCCTCTGAGTAAAGAATTTTCCCCCAACCTCCCTTTATTTTAAAGCCATTCCCCCTTGTCCTATCACTAAACTCACTGGTAAAGAGTCCCTCCACAGCTTTCCTATAGGAACTTTCCATTTAGGATCTGAAAGGCTGCTGTAAATTTTCCCTGGAGCCTTCTCTTCTCCAGGCTGAACAACCCCAACTCCTTCTGCCTGTGTTCATAGGAGAGGTGCTCCAGCCCTTTGATCATCCTTGTGTATACACTACATGATTATATACAATAATAGTGATACAGTTAGCTACAGATGGATTTTTTTTTTGTATGATCCAGACATTTCTTAACCAAACTTATATTTGAAAATTAATGAATGCAGCTATACAAGGACTTTATTTTATTTTTGACAATCACATTTTTGTTATTGTAAAGACCTATACACTTTTTATTTTGTGATACAAAGCATTTTGATGAGACTGAACCACAACTACTGTTCTCTGGAGCTACAATGAAACAGTGCTAAGAGCTCTTAAAAACTTGAGACAGGCATTAAAATAAATATTCCATATGGAAAATCGAAATATTCAAGTTTTTTTTTTTTTTTTAATATAAAGATGTGTGTTTTTTTTTCCTTTTTCTTTTTCCTTTTTTTTTTTTTTTCATTAAAGTTGATATTACATGATTGAAATGTATGTGGAAATAAATTGTTTTCAGCAGTCCCAGCCTCTATTTGAATAACAAAGAGGAAATACTAGTGTACTAGATTTGATGCAATTTTCTCTTCTGAATTTTCCAGGGAAGGGGAACGACTGGGACAGAAGCAATTCACAAGGCTATATTCTTGTTACTACTTTCCTCATGGCACAGATATGAATTAAACCAAACCTAGGGAAACATTAGAATATTTTGATCTTTATGTTCTCTAAACCTAATGTTGCTGTTTTATTATATGAAAGTTTAATGCTTCTTCCCTCTTGGTGCCCAAAATAGGACTCTACTTTGCTGACTGACATCATTGTAAATTCACTAAGATCAGTTTTTGTATTAAAAATGGATAGTGAAAGGGTGGAAAACTCAGTTGATAGTTTCTGCAGATCTTTTTTTGGGCAACCCAGTTGTAGTTCTCTTTTGTTTTAGTTTCATCTCAGAGGGTTTTCTTGTTTGATCATTTTGGTGATGTGTAATAAGAAAACAAAAACATATTGGGGCTTTTTTTGCCAATATGATATGTAGAGAACACCCAGAAGCTGTCTACAGTATTTTCCCAAGATGAGATGATAGGTACAGGGATTGGCAGGATGAAATAGATGATCTTATGAGTTTCTCTCTCTCTCTTTCTCTCTCTCCTTCCCTCTCTTCTGTCCAACTTCTATTACATACATTTAAAGAGGAAAGAGAAAGGACACATTTGTCCCTTTGGCCAAAGTTTTGCAAATGCTATTGTGATTACAAATAGCTTCTGTTTAACAGATATATTTCTAATTCAGATTTCTTTCTTTTTTTTTTTTTTTTTTTTTTCTGCAATGAAAATGGAAATCATAGGCACTGAAAAGTATAGATTTCATTGCATAATATAAAATATTTAATTTAAATCTTCCCTACCTATGAATGTTGGGAAAATGTATGTAAGACATCAGAAAAATGTGTCCATTGCAATATAGTTGATAATGGTAAGACCAGGTTGTGAATACATGTTGCTTCATGTTAACTAATAACATTCCAATATTTATGGTAGAAAAGGCTGTGAAAGGAAAACACATAAAGCACTAAAATAATAGAAATGTCAATAATAAGAATAGAAAATTTGCTAAGAAGTGTACTTCCATGCTTGCATTTAATAGGGATTACTAGTGTAGGCAAATTCTTTCTTACAAGATTTTGAATGCTCATTTAACTGCTAAGAGGAATTAAATAAGTGACAATCAAAGCAGGGGTTCCTTACTGTTTTATGTAGTCAGTATTTACATTTGAAAAAAGTGACTTGGCAATACATGATATAATACTTTTGGAAAAAAAAATAATTTTCTTCAATGTATGAGCCTATAGTTTTTGTGTGGTAGATTAGTCCCGGACATTTCAAATACTCTCAAATAACACATTCTTCTTTTCCAGTGACTGTGTCAAGAACATGATTGCTACAACATACATCCATGGGTAGGTGGTCAGCACAGCAGGCAAATGCTAGGACTATAAGACAAATGATAGGTATAAATTATTTGCAAGCTCAAGTAACAGCAATTTGACTTTTTATGAGCCTGTAACAATGCCCCCAGAGACGAAAGTGTGAATTTCTGTAGATCATTGCATTTTCATGGCCTTGGCATTAAGTAAAGGTTGCAGCTCTAGGTTTTGAATTTCCCTACTCATAAATAAGAGCCATTTTGTTTTTTTATGTCTGATTTTTTGCATGAAATATGTATATTCTAATCCTTGCTGAGAAGTCTTCAAGGAATAATAGTGGAGGCTTTTTGGTATAAAATTTCATCTCACATGCTTGCAGAAACCATACATCTTTGGTGTTGAAGTTGCAGCACCTATATCAAGGGCTTGTGTATCAAAGCCATGCTCTTCTGTATTCTAATGTTTAACAATTTGCTGATCATGACTGACAGGTTTACAGAGCTAACATGTTCTGGAGTTGTGAGTGATTTATTCCAGAATAACTCAGGCAACTCAGAGAATTTAGCTGCCACAGTCTTCCTTCTCATCACAGAAAAATGCTTATTAGGATTGATTGCATTCCCTTTAAGATTCTTCACTAGAGAAGAGACTTCACCCTGCAGTGTCCTCAAGCAGCAGGAATGTGGGCATCCAAATTCTCACTGAAGAAACACAGAAAAAGGTCTGTTAGTTAATTTTCATCAGCCTTTGCAGTTGTAGTTATGGCTATTTGCATTAGTTGAGCTTTTTTTTTTTTTTTTAATTTTATTTTATTTTTTCCATCTCAGTTGAAATGACAGTTGATTTTTAATGTTCCCATAGAGAGAAAAAAATCTGTATGCAGAGCTCCTGAGACAAATAAGTGTCTGGCATAATTAAAGTGGAAACAATCCTTACATGAAGACAAGGTATTTAAATTGGATGCCACAACCCCAGGAAAGGTGAAACCACAGGAAGGCCTTAAAAACTGACATGAACTGGACATACGTCCAGTTTGTTTCACATATTTTTCTTTGTACTGGCACTGAACTTGGTCTCCTTATTTCTACCACAGAATACTGTGATGTACATGTATTTTTATAAGTGCAAAAATATCCAGAATAAATAACTACAAATATTCTGTTGAAGTCTTCTAATCTGATCACCTTTTTATTTGGATTATTCTGTGGAAATTAACTTCTCTTGTTCTTTGTATTACTGCTGACCTAGAGGTCCTAGGAAATCTTAAACTCCAGAGTGCTAGATCCTATACAGAATGTAGTAGCAGGACAACAGCTGAAGACATGATGAGGCAGGTGGGTAAAAATAGGAGCAGATGTGGCACAGAAGTGGGTGTTAGTCTTAAAACTAGAAATTTGCACGCCCTTACTATTTAATTTGATAGAATAAACCAGTCTCACTGAGAAGCCTCCAGCTGGAAGATTTGAATATGTACAGTCTTTATTCATGATTTTGTTGAGGCCTTTGATAAACAAATGCATTTATATAAAATTGTCCCATGAGAGATTTGCCTGATCTTGAATTCACATACAAAACAGGGAAGAAATCTACAGCTTCATCATAAAAACTGATTATCCCTTTCCTCAGTAAAGCCAAGTGTTAGAAGTTGCTTGCAAGGAATATGGAATTTTGAAGCAGTTCTTTCTCTTGGAAACCATACAAAAATGTAAGGATGTTACAGATACAGCTGTTATCTATGGGTTCTTTTACATATGCATCCTTCTCATTTATATCATGAAGAAAGAAGCAACATGGGTCTATGACCTAGGAACTTCTGCAAGCATCTGCTTTTAATTGGTTTTATTAAAAAATAAAAAACAAATTCTTACACAGGTGAACACTTTTGCTTAACAGGGAAGGAAAAATAGTGTGTTAGTGAATTTCTGGTTTCAATTCTAAGCTAAATGAAGAAAAGTGATATTTCTTCTCTCATGTTCAAAGGTAGATTTGCTTTGAGGAAATGAGAACCAAATTTGAAACACAATTCCAAACAGAATTGGTTGAATACATCTAAAGGCCATTGGGACTAAATGGAGAGATTAACAAGGCCTCCAAGTTATTATTCACTGCCATGTTTGAAAGGCCAGGATGTATAGGGTGGGTAACTTCCAGTCAAATATAGGTGTTTACAATTTATGTTTATACCTGGCTTAGCTGCATCAGACTCTTTTTGAGGAAAGAGAGAAACAAACATTTTCCAACCATGCACCTCCTTCACTTTTGGAAAAAGAAAAAAAAGTCTGAAAATGGTCAGAAAAATCACATCACAAAAGCACCAGATTATCTCTATCAAGTATAAAGGGGTCCTAGGGTAAGGAGTTCAGGGAGGGTAAATGACTCTGTAGACATCCCAATTTGACTGAAATGAATTGTGGTGAAAGAGAGTAAATAAAAATTACTAGAAATCATGTTACATATAGTTAGAAAAAGAAAGTTAGAAAGGTTTGTTTCAGCCAAAGAAAGAGGAAGAAACTAAACAAAATTGGCAAAGCAAAATTAATGGGAAATAGGATAGCTGTCCTAAAGTACTTCCTAACAGTAAAGACATGAGAGGGAAGAGGTATGCTTAAGAAAAAAAAAGAAAATAGAAAATTTGACTAGAAAGAGCCTACAGAGAAATCAGAGAAAAAATTCTAACTACAAGAATTAAGCTGTAGAAAAATCTCTGGAAATGCATACCTATCAAGTTTAAACGTAAGACCTGAAGTATTTATTATAAAACTTACATGATGTGTTTTTGCCTATTATACTAAAGGATTGAAGCTGATCCAGGTTTATGCCTTATTTTGCTTTAAGTTTTGTTTTTATTTTAAGAGTTTTCTGGCAGAAAGATGTTGTAAGGACATTATGATAACTGTCAAATTCTCCTTAAACTCCATTATTTTTATAGCACTTCTGCAGTTTTGGTTTTGTTTTGTTAATTTTTTGAGAGTAGGTTACACAAGAGAAGGAAATGGTTTCTCCCTTGCCTCTTCCACTTATCACTATGCTGTAAAGCAAAGGCCAACTATAACACAGAATTATAACACAGATTTATGACCACTTTGACCACAATAGTTGAAGAGCTTTTTGACAATGCATAGCTTAATTTCTGATTACTTGTTCTGCTACATGTTTTCTCTCTTTTGAGGATTTTTTTTTCTTTTTCCAAAGGGTCTTAGATAAATTTATTTATATTATAAAATCCACTTTAATAAGGATTTGGATTAGCATATGAGCATTTCCTATTGAGTTCTTAAGGCTTTGCACAATAACTGACCACAGAATTCAGAATTAGAAGGCAGATATGTAAACACATAAATGAGGACTATAGCAATACAGAATAACTATTCTATGTTCAACATTTGTAGTTTGGTATTGGTATTCTAATATTTGAGATTGCAGGTAGGTCTTTGATTTTTCCACTAATTACTTATAAAGAATATATGAGCTTTTTCAGATTTTAAAACATATCTGGCTAGTCCAGAGAGGCATTCAGGTGGGAAGAGCCTGCCAATTGTTTGAGTATGGTATCATCCCATTCTCATAATTTATCATCAATTCCATTGCCAGGGCATGATTTAAAGTTTTCTCAGGAGTTGCACTTTGAGGAGAGTTCAGGTCTCTTTTCTTCTCTGCATGAGCAGTGATATCTCTTGATCCAAACCAAAGCTGTCTGAACATCAATTAAAATATATTGACAAATATTTTAAGGTTTTTATACATAAATATGTATACAAATATATAGCTTATTAGTGTTTCATGAGCATTTTGAACATGCAAAAAAAAAAAAAAATTAACTAGCTTTGACTTACGTTGTTTATCTTAAGCATCTTAATCACTAGGGCAGCTTTGCTGCAAGCATGAGGACACTCAGATGTACTGAGAGTTGTTGTCCTCCACAGCACCTATTTATCACAGTCTCTCAGTGCTCTTTTGTCCCATAGTGGCACCCCAGGACAGCTAAACCAGAGGGAAGGATTTTTTTTTTCTTTCTGTGATTAGTGTCTTTTGTCATGTTGGCGTTCTTATAAATGTCAGTGAAAAATTGGTAAACTTGCCCACTCTATAAAAATAATGTTGGCTTAACCTTCCATTCTGTTATCCCCTCAGCTCTTCAAATGTTCCTTCTGACAGGAAGAGCAGGGATTTCCTGATGGGGAAAGGAGCACAGGTATTCAATGCCATGTTTCTGTGGACATCAGCAGTTGAAAAGATACCTGTTCTTTTGGAATGATTTCCTCCCTCTCGATGCAGGTGAAAATGTCATCCCACATACAGATTTCACAGTGAGTTTTGATGAGGATCAGCTGACCATCCTGGATTTTCAATCAGCACCATGATTTTTTAAAGCTGGTAAGGGCATTAGGAGTAACAGATCTGCCAATTCTTCCTCAGGCACCTCCATCTGAGTCTTTGGTCCTAATCCAGCAAACTGTATGAGCATACGGTTATATGCAAGTGGAAAAGTAGCATTTCTGGAACTATGTAGATATCCAACACTGAGAAGTTTATATTCTTTCCTGAACTGGAAGTTTCTGATTAAGCACCTCCTTAGTTCATTCATATTATCATCATAGCCTGATTTAGGGGGGTAGAGCAGCTGTACTGTATATGTCTGTAGTGTACAGACTCAAGACTCAAAGCATAGAGATCATGTAGCACAGCTGGAGGGAAACAATGATTCTTCCTCATTTTTCCCCAGATTTTTGGAAAAAGAACATTAGAAAAGAAAGAGATAATGTTCTTTTTGTCACAATGTATTTAAAATAGACAGGTTTACGATGTTAACATGAAATAACAATAAATATCTGCAAGCTCATATAGCAAGTACACTTGCATCTTCTTAAATTCCTTGAAGTTAGGATTATTCTTTTCCTTTAATCTGTTATTACAGCATTACAGCCTTTGCAGAAATGTCAGTCTGATCTCTGTTCTCTACCTTTAAGTGTTTAACATTCTGCACAGCTTCCTTGCTGTTATTAGCTGAAGCATAAAAGGTTAATAACTCTAATTGTACCTCACATGTGTATATATACATATATTTATATCTATATATGCCATGTCTCAGCTTTGCTGCTGGTGCCAAGGAAAATGTTGGATTCTATTCAGTTTTCTTCATATTCATTTTCCTGCCCACTTAACAAAATTACATTCAATGAGCTGTGGGAGAAATTCACATCAACAGGCCATGTAATGCAATTTCTGGTATATATGCAGGAAGAAAAAATCCTACATTTTCTTTCATTTCTGTCAAAATCAATCAAATTGTACTGAACTGAACATAATCTCTTTAAAAAAAAAAATCAGCAGGCATTTCCAGTGAAATAAGCCTCTCTTACATGGTATCATGCACATATTTAAGAGGTCTCTGTTTTATTTTTTTTTAATCATGCCTAATTAGTTTTTTTTTAATCACCCACACAACTAAGGCTCTTTCCTGCATAATTTATGACATAGAGGGGCCGGTGTCAGAAATCAAATGTTGTAAATTAAAAATAACAAGTTTGAGACTAGTGATTCAATTAAAACCCTAGAAAACATTGGATTATGCATAATTGAGAGCTTGTATGCAGAGATGCATGTCATCCTTGTCAGCTTGGATGGGAGGATTGGATTGGAGCTGTCAAGAGCATTTAAATCAACTCAGTAAAAAAATTAGAAAACAAAGATGATATTTATTATTAACTTCCAGTGTTCAAAAATAAACTGAGAGGTATTTAAATTGAATGCTTAGATGACAAGGCTTTATTTATAGCAGAAGTTATAAAACTCAGTAATAACCCTAGCTGGCACAGATGTAAAGATACTACTGTGCAGCTTGAGCTGCAGCCTACAGTGTAAGGATTCAGCAGTTGGCCCTGAATCAGGTTCAGCTAATAGAAAGCTGTGTTGGAAAAGAAGAAATCCAGATTATTGAAGGGAGCCATGAATGACCAAACCTTTATTTTTCTTCTCCCTTTTTTGCTTTTCTTTTCTTCCTCTTACAGAATGATGATGCTCTATGAAATAGTTTATGACCTCTGAGAATATATGAGTTTATCCAGGGGATTGGCTGACTTGTCCTGGTGACCCAGCTTTGCAGGACTATGTTTTACTGGTTAGTAACACTACTTGGTAGGAATAGCTGAAGTCTGAAGATTAACTATATCTTCTCTCTTCAGACACACATCCCAGAGTCAGTTCCAAAATTCATTTGAAATTATTGAATCAACAATAAATATGGTTGTTGAGACTGAATATAAAAGCTAGACAGGACTCTTTCCACATTTGAAATTAAAATCATTTTCATTTCTAGCTTGAGGAGAGACATTACAGCGAAGCAAGACTGTGACATAGGACTAGAATATATCTGTAGAACACCTACAGACTCACCAGGACTTCCCTTAGCCCTCAGAAATATACCAAAGAACTAAATGCTCAGGAAGATCACTCAGTTCCTTGACTATCTATCAGTCCGTTAAAATAAGCTTTTATTTTTATAAACTAACATAGTCCCTAATGGTATGTCCCTTTGGATTGCTTGAGCACTTGAGACCTTAATGCAAGTTACACAGAAATATTTGTATTCTCTGAATATTTGTAACTCTTTTTCTTTCAAATGTAACTCTTTTCCTAGTTCTCTTTTAGCAATTCCGAAGCCATGAAAACCCAACTATTTTTATTTTATTTTATTTTATTTTATTTTATTTTATTTTATTTTATTTTATTTTATTTTATTTTATTTTATTTTATTTTATTTTATTTTATTTTATTTTATTTTCTGTGAGGCTTCTGTAAACCTAAGTCTGCTAGTTCAGCCTGTGATTACCAGGTTATCTCATACCAAAGAACACATGAACACAAAGGAATTGCCATCAGTTTTAGAAAGTGTGAAGAAGGCAGGCAGCTCAGTGAGGAGATACCTGGGAGATATAACGCCAGCTTTTTTAATGTTTTAAGATGTTTAAACCTAAAGATAATGTTAGGGATTATTTTTATTTTATTTTATTTTATTTTATTTTATTTTATTTTATTTTATTTTATTTTATTTTATTTTATTTTATTTTATTTTATTTTATTTTTTATAGAAGAAAAGGCAAAAAGAACCTTCAGAGACTGGAGTAAGCTATATAAAGAGTTAAATTCTTCTCCTTTGGTACACCACTAACCGCTGACGTCAACGGGATTTGTGAATGCACATCTGAGAGTGGAATTTGGCCATAAGTGAGGTGGAAAAATGATTGATGACCGCCTAACAGCAGAGGAGTTGGATCAGTGCAATCACGCAGAGGAGCTGAAAGTTGCTCAGTTTACCCTCAGCAGATTTCTATCAATTTCCCCTGTGAGCACAGGGGCAGGTGGAGGATCTCAAGAAATACAGATGACTCTTGGTACCCAGATATCCCATCAGAACATGAGCTCTGAACAGAGCCACCAGGAAAGGGCTTTTAGGGGCCTGGCTCTGGAGAAACATACCACAGAGGAGAGCCTGGGCCACCTCTTGCATAGTGTATGCAGGAGATGCACTGCTGCCCTGAATTTAGGCATTGAGACAGAGAGAGATATATATATATAGGCAACCTCCAAGGATTCTAAAATGAAATACATAGTTAAATCTCCTTAGTGAATCTAGAGGTAAGATTTTAGCAAATCATTTTTTTAAACCTCAATTGGCAATTCCAAATCTTTGCTATACTAAATTCCTCTTACAACCTACGATCACTTGGTAACATTTACATATACTATCTTTGTATCTCTTTCATCATCTTTCTTTGATGTTTTATTAGTTACAAGGTTTAGCCTAGAAAAGACTGTGCATTCCTCTTTACTTAAAAAAAAAAAAAAAGCGTGAAATATTTTAATTTAAGCCATTTCGAGAATTCTCCAAATTATAACAAGACTATAAATATGAGCAGGAGAGTTATGCGAGCAGGAGAATTATGCAAGTAGAAGAGTTGAAGAAATGGTGGATGATTTTTGCTGTATTGGAAATTGGAGCTTTATTCCTAAAAGCTCAAAATATCAAAAGAATTTTCCATTTCTATAGGCAAAATCAACTAAATGAGAAAGTTGTGTAAGTAATAAGAGATCTCCAAGTGCCTTCAACACTGGTCTAGATTTGCTCCTATTAACCTCTCTAACAGTTTTCTTATAAGCTTCAATGGGAATAGGGTTCAGCCAGAGTCCCTCCATTTATTAACTCTGGTGTCTGGGAAAAGGATCAAATTTGCTGTTTTTTGGAGGAACTGCTGGTGTCAGTAAGTTAATGGGTAATACTAAAAAAAAGTTAAATTCCATTTCTGTTAGAGCACAACCAGCTATCAGAGTTCCCCACTAAAAGATAAGCAAGCAATTTTCTTCTACACCAGAAGGAAAATGTAAGAATTTCATTTGAATAGCCTTTCTAGACTGAAAGGAGTGGAAATTAAGGACAAGTTATTGCATGCAAAAACATTAATCATTAGTGTTGTTCATTATCCTGGGACTTTTGTCTTTACTACATTCTACACTTCTACTTCCCACAGAAGTTTTTGTGTTCCCTTTGTGGACTAAGTCAAATGGAAGGATACTGTAAAAACAAAAAAAAAAAGAAAAGAAAAAAGTTTTGTGGAGTAGATGCACACCACAAACATATCTAGCTACAAAAAAATTGATGTAAATTTTTAAAACAAGACAGTGAGCAAAATAACATGCTGAAGGCTGGGTGTGGATGAGTAAGGTCTGTAAGAATGGAAATGAAATTCTGGGTCTTTGAATTAGATGCAAGTTTTTACATTAATTTCTCTGAGCTTAAGACTTCACCTTTGCCCTTGATCTCTACTTTCTACCACTTCCACTGCTTCTGCAGATCATCTGCAGATCTGTGAAAAACCAAATGGCTTTCCACTGTTAGAAACTCACTGCACTTTTTTTTCTCTCTCTCTGACTCTTTTTTTTTTTTTTTTTCAAATTGTCCATGACTTGGTTTTTAATTTTGGTAGAAGTGTTGTGGGGTTTCAAGGATGAGAAGTGTGAGAAAATAAGGGTATTTTCTTTGGCCACATGACAAATCAAGTGTATGTATAGCTGTACAGAACTCTGTTTAATACTGTGTGATGCTTCTGTTTAATAGGATCACAAGGTCTGAGCTAGATGCCCTAACACTCTCTGCGTTGTGAGGAGAGGACTCAGAAATGTTTTCTATGAAATCCAGCATGCTGCATGGGCAGACCGATAGATAAACACTTAGAGAAACTGTGTGCAAGCACTTACCTCACCTTTCAACCCTCTCCTTGAATTAGAGATCTACACCAGCCCTTAAACACAAACTCCTCTGGAAGAAGACATGATGAAGCCACAGTGAGACTCACCGAGAACAAGAAAGGACAAATATGTGCCCAGTCTTGGGAGATGTGTGTTTGAATTTTGCTTGGATGCAGAGTGTCTGTTGTGGTCTCCATCCACTTTTGACAATAGCCTAAGCTGCTATATAAAGCAGGAGTGGGTGGGCTCCATTTTCCATTTTAAAGCTGAAACCACACCAAGGTCACTATGTGGAGTTGCATCTTTCCAACATGCTAGTAGTGCCTTTGGGTTGGACTTCACATATTCTACCTGTGTATACCTCTGTGGCTCCAAAGGAGTCAAGTCCTTGACTTCCATTCTGTCTCCTATCAGAGTGATGATTTATGGCAGAAATCTGAGGGCACATGTTGCATAGCCTGAACAGAGTTATGAAGAGGATGTGGACATGCTTAAGGGTGCGAATCCTGCAGAGGCAGTTCTGAGGGAGACAGTGCTTTGTCTTGTGTGGTTTGGAGGTCTTGCTTATAATGCTGTTTGAGTGTGCAGACTGACATGGAAATGTATGCAGGCTTTGCCTGGTAGAGTGGTCCAAAGCAGAGCCAGGCAGCAAGCTACCAACAAAGCTGTGAGGGCTACACACAACCATTTCTTCATTCACTTAGCCAGAAGTGCAGATGTACCTCAGAAGATTTAACTGGCAAACACCAAGTTTCTAGATGCCAGTTAGGCATAAGCAGGAGCCAAGACTAAGTTCAAAATGGAGGTATATCACAGCCACAGAAACAGAAGCTGTGTGTTTCCTGCAGAAACTTTCAAGGAAAGAATGTTGCTTGGGTGTGATTAGTGCCTGCCAGGTCAGGTGGCAGCTTAATGGAGATTTCCAGCATTACATTTTGGCATAGAGACAAATACCTTTTTTTTTTTTTCTTAATTCCTACCAGAGATTTTTCTAATTCCTACGTGTCTTTCTGGATGTGGTCTTACATATCTAGAGAACATTATTAGCAGAAATTTAGGTGCCATGGGAAGAAAATTATCTTCCTCTGGGGTGAAACAGCAGCTCAGCTGGGGTTTTGAAGATCTACATTTTGGACTTAGATGTTTACAGTAGCTGTTAGACTTCTAATTCTTTTAGTGGATTTAGGCCATAACATGTAGGCAAATCTTGGTAGAGTCAGCTGAATTTTTTCTTAGAAGTTTTGAGTTTCTTTGAAGCTGAAACTCACAATGGAACTAATTATAACTTAGCTGTAGTTGTCTGCCTAATGCCTTATAATATTCTTGTGTGAGAGATACAGTACAATTATTTTTATACTTTTAAAAATGTGGTCTCATGTTCTATATATAAATTAAGAGTGTTTGTGATGAATATGAGTTCTAAATGTTGAATGACAGGTGTATTGTAAAACTAGATCTTTTTTTTCCTGATGAAAAACTTAAATTTATGCTGTCTATTAAATAAATTAAAAAGCAAGAAACCAGCAACAGTGTTTCAATTAGTCCGTATTGGTCATAATGAATCTGTGAAACGCATAAGTTAGTGAGTGTAAATAGTGATGCAAAGTTCTGTACAGTAACCATATTATCTTAGGAATCAGCTAAAGTCATAGGTTTCTGATCTAATCATTCAAAAACTGGGACTGAATTATATGTACATTTTAAGATCAGTTAGGAACTGGTACAATCATGCAGTCTGACCTTAGGTACTCAAATAGCCATCTGGCAGAAACTAAGGGAGATATTCCCATTTTATGGCTGTACTTACTATAAAAAGTGTGCATCCAAGAGATTGCATGAGAACCACTTCATCAGAGAAAACAACTTAAACATTAGCAGACTTCCAAGTCTAATTGGAAGACTAATGATTATCCTAAAACCTCTTTATTGCAATAAATGGGAAACTTGCCAACAAGACAGAATATGGTGCTAATGTGATATATGTAACACAGTATTAACCTTTATAGTAATCCTCTTTTTCAAAAGACAATAAAAAAGTGAATCTACTAGTATAATATTAAGGAATTAATTGGGGCTGCTCCATTTCATAAGACTTGATTTACAAAAAAAAAAAAAAAAAAGAATAGTGTGATGAGAAGCAAAGATAGAAAACAGGAGACCTCAGTAATAAGAAAATGAAACAAGGGCTTGAAAATACAAGTTCCAAAATCCCAAATCATCCAAAAAAAGTAGTAAGCGAAATCCCCAAAATACAGGATCAAAAAAACATCAAAGCAAGCACGTATACACTGCTAACAATTAGAACAGTATTAATTAGCAACAATGTTCTTTAATCTATAAATAATAAAGTGATCAAACGGTCCCACAGAGAGGTGTATAACAATACATATAATTTTACAGTCATAGGTCAAAAAGTCTATTTAAAATCCCCGTGGTTAATTCATATGTTCAGATTTAAAGCCCTGTTTATTGTTCAGTTGAGAGATCACTCTGAGGTGGAAGAGATATGTCAAAATCAGACCCAGATTCTCAGATAAGCTACAAAGTATACAATGAAGAAAATGCATTCAATCCCTGCTTCTTTCTAATGAAGGAAAAAAGGTAAAACAATACAGTAAGAATGAACCGATATTTTAGAAGAAACTTAGACACTAAGTCAAGGAATTTACACTGCGTATCAGCAGTGAGCTATGCCATCAAACAGAGTTATGACAAGTGATCACAGAACAATAAAAATACATGTATATATACATACATGTATATATACTACACTGTATAGTAAGGCAAAATACTTAGCAAACTTCATGATCAAATTACGTCAAAAGCTTTATGTAATTAAACCACATGATGTTCTGAAGGCTTAAGCTAATGCTATCCCCATTTCATTAATGAGTGAACTGAAGTAGATAGATTAAAAGAATAAGTTTAATTTTTGTCTTGTTACATCTGTAAAACCATTTTAGAACCTGATTACACAAGTAGTTAGGATTCTTTTTAAGACTCACCCAAATTTGCTATGGTTTCTTATGTTTAAACATCACATGATCATTAGTCTCTGTCCTTAGTTTTATATCACTTTTGACCATTTCAGGGTCATTCCTGGCAATATTATTAGCACCCACATGAATGAGCAGCATGTAACAGTATCAAGAAGGCTGTCTGGATGTCAGTGGCTTTTCCATAATGTCAGGCATCAGACAGGGAGTACTGTAGGTTCCTAGTATCTTGCTAAAATGTCTCTTTATCCTCTTCTTGAAAGAGATATCAGTCCATTGTTTTCTTTCTGGAGTAATCTTGAAATTCAGATCCCTTACAGCAAGGGGTTTCTCCTTCTCTGCTACTAGAGTTTAGGTCTGTACTCATGGCCTGCCAACAGCCTTGCTGTGGAGTCTGTGGTGTGGAGCAGTGACAGCACTATTTTAGAAGGCAATTGGAAGTGCTCCATGACTAACTACACACTCCACAGCACTTTTGGGCCAGGCATGCAAAGCTATTCAGCATCTTCATTTTTATGCCTGAGCTGGCTATTTGCTCATTTGGACAGGTCCAGGTCTGCCCTGCAGTAATGACCTTGGGTAAATCCTTTCTGTCCTTGCCTGAGATTTCCATCTCAGTGTCTGAAGCAGGACACTGATTCTACTCCACTCTACTAAAACTGTGTGAGTCCTTGTATTGGGCTTACATGGCAAGCTTTTGGTAGTGTGTAAGCTGAAGGAGAGCTGCAAGAAGAGCCTAGCAACTGCCCCATGTCAAATCAGCCAGCTTCAAAAGGGACCTGCTGCTGGCCAGCGCCAAGCCAATAAAAAATGTTATTTGCACCTCTGTGAGAGCAGATTTAAGAAAGGGAAAAAAACTGCTGCACAGGAGCAGCTGGGAGAGAGGAGTTAGAAGCAGCCCTGCAGATGCCAAGGTCAGCACATCTGGAGGGCAGGAGGTGCTCCAGGCACGCAGCAGCAGTTCCCCTGAGGCCTGTGGAGAGGCCCCTGGTGGAGCAGGCTGTCCCCCTGCAGCCCATGGGTCCCATATGGAGCAGATCTCCACGTGTCAGCCTGTGGAGGAGCCCCTGGTGGAGCAGGCCCTGGGCCAGAGCTGCAGCCCGTGGAGAGAAGCCCATGCAGGAGCAGTGGGTCTGGGGGGAGCTGCCGCCCACCCGTGGGGGACCCGTGCTGGAGCAGCTTGCTCCTGGGGGATGGACCCCGTGGTATGGAGCCATGTGGGAGCAGTTCTTGGAGAGCTGCTGCCTGTGGGCAGCCCCCGCAGGCTCAGTTCAGGAAGGACGACATCCCGTGGGAGGCACCCCACATGAAGCAGAGGCAGAGAGTGACCATGAAGGAGTGGAGGAGACAAAGTGTTAGGCACTGACCGCAGCCCCCATTTCCCATTCCCCTATGCCTCTCAGGGGGAGGATGTAGAAGAGGGTAGATAATGGGGGGAAGGTGTTTTTCTCTCACTGCACTGTAGGCTAAGCCCACGATTCTTCAATCCTTTCTCTCTCCCTGACACTGAAATTCGACTGAATTTCCTCTACATTGACATCACTTCTCGGCATTCATTCCCTCATGTGAGACCACTTTTTTACCATTTGTCTTCTGGGATATAAGCACAGGAGTAATGATCCCATGAGGTAAGGTTGATCTGAGTTACATTGCACTATCCTTGTTGTGGTTGTGACTGAGGAATTTTGTCCAATGGAACTTCTACAGGGAAGTCAGTGAGCACACAGATAAAAAGAAGCCAGGCCAGGTGATGTATTTAATCTTCAAAAAGACTACAATGAGGTTCCATATCAAGATCATTAGAAAAACTGATTTCCCTTGGGACTGCAAGAAAAGTTATTTTAAACTGAAATCTCATCAAATGCCTAGACTTAATGGTCCTTTTTCAGAACTCAGAAATCGTACAGGTAGGCTCCAACAGGGATCAGTGTTGGTGCTGGTTTTATCCAACAAGGACCAAGGAGACTGCTCAAAGGTGAACAGTGGCTAACAAGGGGACAGAGAAACTTCAGTATGTAAGGTATGCTGTAGTAGTGAATTTGGAAACACTAATTTACTCTGTGCCTGCAGGTGCCGAACTCAGAGCTGATAGTTATAGCTCAGGAAAGAGACCTTGGAGTCATAACTGGCTTGTTTCTAAAGGATGGTTACTCTGTGCAGTAACCATCTTTAACCATGATCATGAAATTTAACATTCAATGACTTCATGCTAAGATAATGTTTGTGACAGAGCTTTATCATCAATATCTTGTGGAAATTTTACCATTGTTTTACTACTGGTTGCATGAATCCTTCAGCATCTGCCTCCAAAACTCAAAATCACTTTAGCAACCCATTTTTTCTCTTCACATATTGCAGAGTAACTCATTCTGTATTCTGATTTTATTGGTCATCAGGAGGCTCACAGAGCCTTCTGCTCCTGAGCTTTCTTTGTCTGCTGAGCCCATACACATTCAAAAGTTTGTAATTCTCTGTTGGGAATAAGTTAAAGCAAAGAGAATGTATTTTTATCTATCTATCTATCTATCTATCTATCTATCTATCTATCTATCTATTTATTTTGAGATAGGCCTCTACCCTTACCCCCCTGTGTACACCCATTTGCAGTGCATGTCTCCTCAGCAAAGAGAACTTCAGACTCCTCTGGCTTGTGAACAAATGTTGCAATGTAGCAACTAAAAACTTTCTCCTCTTTACCCTTGTTTTTCTAGTATCTTTCCTTTTGTGTGATGTGCAGCATTGGAATATATATTGCATTTGTCATAATAGCTTCTTTCATTGTTTTGTTTGAACACCCAACAACAACAACAAAAACAACAAAAGGGTGATTTGATTGTTAGTGTTAGGTCAGAGGTTGGACTAGGTGATCTTGGAGGTCTCTTCCAACCTAGATGATTCTGTGTGATTGTGTGTGTGGTTTTTTTTTGGTTGATTTATGCTCTGGGAATTCTCTTGGCTGTCTGTAACTAGAGAGAAGGGGCATTCTTCCTATCCATTTACTAAAAGCTTGTTTACCACTGGAGTAGAGCGCAACAAATGAATCTCCTTGTACACAAAGATTTAATTTGCTTTTTTGTTAGGTATTTTGGGGATTTCTGGTTCTATGTTCTCAACTTTCTCAGCAGTAAATCGTATGCAAGCTGTAAGTCTTGCTGCTTAGCACCACTCACTTGTACTCAAAACTGCTAGATGTTGCATCTGAACAGGGATTTCAGAATTAGGCAGGCACATAAGAAAATATAATTTAGCTATGCTTTAAGCTACAAATGTTTTAAGTTTGCCAATAGCACGCACTGGAAAGAGTACTAAGCATCTTTTAGCTATAGCCTTTTCTTTTTACATTGCTTACAACTCATCCTTGAAGGTGAGGATAATTCCATCTTACTGCATCCTAGGCTCTTCTAGGCTAACAACACATTGAAAAGGTACTCATATCTTTACCTCTAGAAAAGCAGGATTTGAGGACAAATATATCTGGACCATATGGTACATGTGCTTCCTTATGATTAGCGTTTAATTTCTTTAGAAATGTTGGTGGTTCAATGCTTGCAAAGAACATAACCTTATGTGCTGATAGCTGTAAGTCCACAGGGTCTGCCAGCTTTTAATGAGACTGCAGAGTTCTCTGTCACTGTTTGGTCTACAAATTTTAGCTCATGCAACTGATACTTTTTGCATTTCTGAATTTTCCACATGGGGACTAACTAGTGATTATTTGGATCCTTTCCTGCTCTTTTTGTCTCACTGTCTGCCCTTTTCCTGAACTGTACAACTCTCTTTAACAAATCTAATATGATTCATGGTACATGAGCCAAAGAGAAAAATTACCCATCTTCTTAAAGTGAGCAAAAAGTAGATTGTATACTATACAGATAACACCAGAAAGATGATCAACATAGAAGTGTGTGTTTTCTTTTTCTAATGACATTTAATATGAGTATATTTTCATGTTTTCATTTCAGTAAAATTTCCCATGGCAATATCGTACTTGCACCAGGAGTGTCTCATAGTTAATTCCAATTTCAGAAAAGCTCATTGGCATGTTCCTCAATATTAATAGGTAAATAATCTAGGATTCTTTAAAAGTTTAAAATTAAGCATAGTTTAATCATAGTTTAAAGATTGCTGTACTATGGAAACCATAGATCTACATTTTCAGATTCCTATTCAGAAACTTGGATTTTGGATGCTTATATGGACATTGTAGAATGTCTTTGTTGGAAAATGATTCCTCCCATACTTTTCTAAGAAAGCAGGGCCAACATTTTAAAGTTATATATCAAATTGTACAAGGGTGAAATGGGATTATAATTCATTTTTGCCACAGCTGGAAGTAAATCTTGAGAAGAGCACAAAAAATGCAGATGAAAAAAAAAAAAAAAAAAAAAAAAAAAAAAGCTTCCTGCCTGTTTTTCCTTTCTGTGGTGAAATTCTCTGTGGTGTCTTGGATCGCTGTTCACCCTCTGACTTATATAGGCTAGGCACTATCCACTTTTGAAAGGCTTTGTTTTACAATCCATAGTCTGCAGTAATCAAAAAAGCACAGCCTTCTGGAATGAGGAAGGTTCAATCAAGTCCATGCCTTTTTGTAGTTGTTCTTGGTGGTCATTTAGCAAATATATATACAGACAGGCTACAGAATATTTACAGAAGGAGAAACTGGTAATTGCAAGTATTTGCTTAAGTAAGCATGATTCTCATCTAGCCAGGACACAGGAATGTATATCACGCAACCCCAATTTCACACCTTAGAAATATATGAACACTGCATATTCTACATGCTGATTAAGACCTTGCAGAATAATGAATGCTGTTTTTTTTTTTTTTTTTTTTTTTTTAATAATAAATACATTTGACAAAGTCAGTTTGTTCAGAAACAATCTGTGAACAGATAGGTATGTTCAGTGGATATGATTTTTGTTATAAATTATTAACCTATGACTAGTAATTAGCTTCCAAACATGGAATTCTGATGTGAGCCTTTTGCAAAGAGTTCTGAGTGAATAGCTTCTACCTCCCAGATACTGGAAATGTCCACTAGCAGATCAGTCATTGCTGGTCAGGACTCGATTTAGTATGGAAAAATCATGATTTAATTGCAAAGGGAGCTTTGTGAAGTATTTTACATAAAGCACTTTTTACTCAGGCTACTTTCCTTTCACCCACTGTGAAATCAAGAATAACAGAGGAAGTTGGACAAGCTGATGATCAAAGTTTAAATGTCGCTCGCAGCATCTCATAGACCTCAATTTGAATTCTACCCAGTGTGATCTGTGACATTCCTATTGTCTTAAGGAAGCTTTGAAAGAAAAGGGAAAAAGAGTTTTTTTTTTTTTTTTTTTTAGGAAAAAAAGGAATTAAAATATAAATTTAAAAAAGAAAAGAACTGAAGATTTTCTTCTTCTGCTCTGCTGCTGATTGCAATGACGTTACTTGAAGATAAGCACTTGTATAGTTGTCCTCCTGAATTTAAGGTGCTCATGCAGTTGTTGATACTGCAGTTCCTCTGCGTGTCAACATTTTTCTCATAGGTATCCAGACAATTCCCGTTTGAGGTGAAAAAGTGTTATTCTCTACTTTTTAGATACGAGGAACAAACAGGGAGAGAGGCAGAATTTTATGTGTCCAGTAAGGTCTGAATTTATTTCACCTATTTTAGGTACTTAACTGAAGAACTGAAACTAATAATGCAATTACCTTTCTGTAGAAATGTAAAGTTTTGGGTAGCCACTCCTCTCATGTCCCTGTGTACTTTAATTGCCTACGCTTAGGCAAAGTCACACGGACAAACTGATGGAGCAAGGACCTTCTGAGTGTTTCTCCAGCTCTCATCTCTGAGCTTCCTTCCTCACTGGTCAAGTGTTTTCTTATTATTATTTCAAAAAGGGGACTATGTGGTGGTGTTAGATGATTATTTGAGTGCATACAGACTGATATTCATTTGGACTGTGGGGTTACAGCTAAAATTGCCATAACATTTCCTGTTATTGTAGGCAGTGTGACTGAAAGGCTGTCAACCAAAGGGACAGGAAATACATTTATTCCTCTACAGCTACTGTGTCGCACTTGTGGGCAACGTGGTGGAACGCGCATTGCTGCATCTGTGGTGCATTGCTGCACCACCTCTGTGGACAGGAGGAACACTCCAAGCACTCCCACTGCCAGACATCTCAATGCACATTTTTCTGGAGTACTCGGTTAGCCCAAACATTCCTGAAGGCACACAGTTTCCACAGGAGCTGTTTTACCTAGTTACAGCCCTCTGAGTTTTGATAATCTGTAAGATTTCATGTCTGAGAAACAAACCTTGCTCCCTGGGCTGAAATGAATAGCTCTGCTGACTTCAGGAAGAGTATTGGTTGCCATGAAGCAAGCAGAATTTGGCTCTTTCTGCTATCAGTGATAAAATATCAGTGAAATTACTTAAATGAGAAATTACTTAAATTTGCAGTTATATTGATGATATGTAGGTTCAATTATCCTTGAAATATTTTGACACTAGCCCTCAGAGCACAATACAGGTATGTGTTGTTTTCCTTATTAAAAAAAAAAAAAAAAAAAAAAAAAAAAGCTCAAGCTCTCATGTTGTAAATATTGAATTATCATTAATATATTAGCACAGAGAACTTAAGCCCTAAGACCTTCAGTGTCTTTGCTGAAGTCAGCAGCTTCATCCAGAGCCTATCATTGGTGTCTCTTGTGTAAATCCTTTGAAGTTAGTACTGCTCTGAAGTGAGAAAAGGATTTTAAAGGGGAAAACAGTATATATTCAACTGGCAGATGAGTTCTTCTGCTGGGAAGAGGTGGGACCAGAATAGGTGCCTATATGGTAGACAACACAGGACTACAGACTGTTGTCAAGGGCTGATCACCAGCTTGTAGCACTGCATGCAGCTTCATTGGTGTTGGTGGATCTACACA
The DNA here is from genome assembly GCF_963932015.1 of Anas acuta. NCBI lineage: Eukaryota > Metazoa > Chordata > Aves > Anseriformes > Anatidae > Anas > Anas acuta. The sequence goes on from NC_088979.1 coordinate 70,256,209, forward strand.
GGTTTCCACTGGCTGGGAGACTGCACCTTTCTAGCTCCGGTCTCATTTGAGCCACTCCCAGTACAACTTCACCAAAGATGCCCCAGCAATAGAGATAAATATCTTAATTCTCCTAACCAGTACAGAGGTGTCTGGAACCTGGTCGTGGTCCTGGCTGGTCAAAGCCCAGCCTGAGAGAGGGCAGGAGAGGGGATGGTCCTGGCTGGTCAAAGCCCAGTCTGAGAGAGGGCAGGAGAGGGGATGCATGCAAGGAGTTTTTATGTATGGCCCAAGTACCAAAAACATCACTGCAGCTTCCAACACCAACTGCAAAAGTTCCTCTGCACTGACAGTGCTGAAGTAATAGTTTGAGCTGCAAGCATTGCCTTCATTGTTCATCTTCATAAAATTCTCAATATTTTGCAAAGTAACATTGACCCAGGCTGAAAAAAAAAGAAAAAAAAACCCTTCCCAAATAAAAATACCAATCCAACCCAGCCAACCCCAACCCAAACAACAACAAACAAAACAAACAAACAAACAAAACAACAACAACAAAAAACACAAGACAATACAACTAATCTTACTTAATCAAGTAAGAATCCAGTGAAAAACATTCTCCTCATGAAAAAATAAACAACTCTTCACTTTTGTGTACTAGTCTGGCAGTTGAAATTAGATGGTGTTTCTAGTGCTTGATGCAGATGAACATGGGAGTACAGGTAACCAGATTTCTTTCATGGATAGATTTTGCTTCTTAATCCTTCAGATCCACTGTGGTTACGAAGCACAGAACAAATCTGGCATTTGAAGAGGATACCAGGGGAAATATTGTTCAGTATATTATATAAACAGACAGGATACACTAACATATTAAAGACTCTGGACAACTTAGTGGAGAAAAACTCTACTCCTAATATCCTTTTCAATTTCTGTAAAAGAGGCAGCAGTTTCAACTTATTTTTCTTAAAAATCGGAGTAATTGGAATTAATATATATTTTTGCTGGCCAAAGAGTTAAAAACATCATCATTTTGCCTTTTTGTTAGTACGAATTAGGCAAATAGAGCTACAGATTTTTCTTTAAGAAATGTAGGTAGTTTGTTCCATCATCAGACTTCCTGACCTATAGTCACCTCAACTTTATATAGGTTGTTTTGTCTAAATATCCCAAGAGTAACCAGTAGTTCACTAATGAGAGGGCTGCAGATAAAAACTAAGGTATCTGTGCATTTTTAATCCTTCTGCTTTTCAAATACGATGGCTGTAAGATCTGGCACTGTAGCAATGGTAACACATGATCCTGCCAGTTTTACTCAGGTAAAACTGTAAATTGAGTTCAATCCCATGAAGAAACATGAATGAATCTCTTGCAGCCAGGAGTTCTCTTGAACCAGACTGGAAAAAAAAGAGTAGGGCAGACTAGACAAAACTTTTTGATGCCATTTCAGAAAGTATTATGATCAGCCAGGGATTCATTTTCATTGCTGGTTCAATTCTTTAAGCCTTGTCTAAACTATGGAAATGTACCACTCTAAGAAGTGGTTGGCCCTCCTAACATGGTTGTAAAATACCTCATGTCCATGCCTATAGGCCTGGTTTGATTTGTGGAAGTGTGCAAAAAAACAAAAAATATCCCACTGGCGGGAGCCACAGGGTAGACAAGACGTCTATGAATGTAGCTATTTTTACCACCATTTTGCTTTGCTTTGCTTTTCCAATAGATTTAATGAAAACTGTGGTTGTGGCTCCCACTAGTTTTAACACATTCAGCAGCACTGGAGTCAAAGCTGTGGAATTTTAACCAGTTGTAAATTTCCTCACTATTAACCAGAAATTCCTCAGTCTGTTCCCTGCCCCTCCCTTCCCCCCCCCCCCCTCACACACACACGCACACACACATTTCTGTCTCCATCTCTCTGTCTCTCCTCTCTCTCTTTCCTTTTCTGGGTCTTCTGCCCCTCTTTCATTCTCCCTTACCCATCACTCTTTCCTTTCCCTTTCTCAGCTTCTATCTTTCTCTATGTATCTATCTGTCTCTCTGTCAATACAGCTTATACTACATTTGATTTGTGCTAATCAAACCATTACTGAAGGCTTTAAAGCTGTGTGGTTTTAATGCCTGTGCAGACAGAAGTCAATCTTCACTTCATCCAGTGACTTTCCTGAAGTTTACTTCTGGCCTTTCACATACTTCAGAACTCACTGCAATGACTCAGAATTGTGAAGTGTATACAGAGAGTTACTGCCCTTGATGTACACAGGCAGTATGTGAGTGCCATCAGTGAGATGGGTGGCAGCTCCGCTTTCCCTCTGAGGGACATGTCAAATGCCTGTACAGACAGACCTGGGGGTCAGCCGAAGGGTTCTGGAAGATGTAGTTGGAGGAGCTGGGAGGTACATGGCAGTTGGTCAGAGATCTTAGCAGCAGGGCAAAAGTAGAGGGTAAGACAGCTCCAGAGGTGTATCACCACCACAACAACAGTCCACGCAGCCACATGTGTGTGGCTCTGCTTATGCCACTCATATGCCTTGTTCAGCTAGCAATGGTCCCTTTTACTACTGTTTGCACATAGTCAAGGTGTTGAAAAGCTTTGTGTGGCTAAGTATTGGAGAATCAGTTTCTGGTGTAGCTTTGCACTTTCCTCACATTACACAAATATTAGACGCAATACCAAAGGGGATACAGTTTTTAACCTTAACACTTCAGTGATGGATAGTAGGACTGATAGCTACACTTTCTTTCTAAGAGTATTTCATTTACATTTGGGGCTCTCAGATGACAGGTTACTATTCCACCCTACTTCAGCCTGCTTTCAATGAATGTGCACAATTGCAGCTTAGCTCCAAAAACAATTTTAAAGCTGAAAATAAATGTTTTCTTTTCTCTAGGAGGGAGAGAGAAATCCGTATGTCTAAGAACCACAGGCTGTGGCTGTCTCTTTAAATTTTCAAATCTTTACAACCAATTTACAAATGAGTACATTTCTATAACCCCTGTGAATAGCTATGGTTTTTTAATGCAAGAATCTGTTTTATTTGGACTATCTCTTTCTCTCTCTCTCTCTTTTCCCCCAAGAAAGTGCACCACATGAAGAAGGATGTGTGGGTGTTGTAAGAATGAATGATTTTCAAGCTGTAAGGATATTATGGCCTCGTGTACCCTAGGAAATGTACTTGGTGCTGACGATTGGTGTCAACAGTGACTGCAGCTGAACAGTGCTGAAAATGTTTTAAGCCCTTCTGTCCCCCAGCTCACACAGCATTCAGCAATGTTTCAGGTAGTTTGATTAAAATCCGAAGAGGCACTGATTCCACTAGCCTGGTATTAACAGCAGAGTGAGCCCTAGTGTAGACAGCTGCCTGGCTCTAGAAGCCATCAGCAGTGCTCTGTGCACTTGATGTGTCCTGAAAATGGCTTCTGAGCCAGAAAGCTGTCTACACTAAAGCGCTCACTAAATGTGCTACCCCTTTGTTCATGTCAGCATCAGAAAGGGGCAAAAATTAAAGTGAACTAGAAAAATATAAATATCCTTTTTGTTTGATTTTTTTTTTCACCAAACAGTGATGCTCACATTCTTTGGCAAAGTTGTTTGGTGGTTTACTTTTTTCTTCATATTGTTTTCCTGATAGTTAAAGGAAAGAAAGAAAGTGACTCAAAAGATAATAAAATAAATAATTTCCTTTTTTAAGATTTTCAAATAAAATAGATTTTCAACTAAAAATTGTTCTTAACAGGAATCTTTTTAATTCTTCCCAAAAGAAAAAAAAATTTTTTCTCTTGAACTTGGCATGTATCTACGAAAGGATAATGTGCATTGCAGTTTAATGTTATTTTCACAGGAAACAGCATGAATAATACTCTGCTACCCAACATATATACTTCTAAATGAAGCTGAAATGCAAAGCTAGCAGCTTGTGTCGCCAATAAAAAGTATAGCAGTAGGTGTCAGCACCTTGGTAAGAGAAGGACTTTTTAAGGGTCCTGCCCACCTACTGTATCTCAGCCCATAGACTGAGAAGGAGTGAAAAATCCCATGTTAGGAAACACACAGCAAGCTAAAACTTATTTATTCTGAACAAAAAAAAATGTGAAATTCTTTTGAAAAATATTGAAAAAAGACTTAAAACTGAACATTTGGCCTGATGCATGGATTCAAATGCATTGTGAACAGAATCTAATTAATTTATATCTGCATAATTTAACAGATTTAATTTTACTCACTGCAGAACAGATGCAGAAAAGGGGCCTGAAACATCCTAACTCCTAAAGCAGGCTACATTAGTTTATGTCATTTGGCAGAACACTGGTAAGGTTGAGAGTAGCCTATTATACACATGGAACAAGGGAGAAACTGATACTCACAGGGAGCCTCTTTGCTCATGGGAAAGCATTTTTGCTGTGAGGTGTTATACCAGCCCCAAATGGATTCCAGTGCCAAATCAAGTCCATTCAGAGCAGCATGTTTAAGCTCGCACAGTGACAATTTCTGATTCCTTACTATGCATGGAGATGAGAGAGACCACTCATTTAAATTCATTCACCAAAGTGAGAGCAAATTTCTTCAAATTCCTTTACATAACTTTGTCCCTCTGGTGAAAACAAAAACAAATAAATACAGCAACAGGGGGGATTATATCTACTCAGCTTAAATCAATTGATGTAGCTGTTCATTACGGTTTTGCATTCAGGTTTTGGGAAATCAGAAAACAATCACTCCCTTTTCGAGCATCCTGTCAGATAAAGAGTATCAAGCTTGATTCTTTGTGCAAAAGTTTTTTTTTATTTATTATTATTGTTATTATTATTATTATTATTATTATTATTATTATTATTATTATTATTATTTGTTTTGTTTGTTTGTTAGGAAGCTCTTGGAGGTCTAACTGTTCAGAGAATAGACTCCATACAGCATGTTAAGCACTACACCTCTCTGTTTCACTGAAATTGTGTGTGAACCAGGTACATTTGAAAAGTATGTGGTTTATATTCTAAAATGATGCTTACCTCATTCTGTTGGTTTACTGATAATCCCCCTTCACATGCTCAAATATACTTGGTGCCCAACACTTCTCCTTTCACATGTAATAGACTGAAAGGTCATTAGTGCTGTCAGTCAGCAGTACATCTTGTTCTCTAGACCTGTGAAGCACATTGGGCTTGCTGTCTATTTCCCAGGCTTGGGAGATTCAGGAAGGATAGGTTATGGAACACAATGGAAAATTTCCTTGCATTAGCTACTAGAAAAAAGAGACACCCTGAAGGCCTTGTCTTTTTTCATTAAATTCATAAAAAGCTGTATAATTACAAAGCTTGTGCAATGCTAATTTTCTACATAACTTTCACACTTTATCAGCCCTAAAATATATCTGAAGTGGCAGCACTGATGCACAGATCAGGTGCCAGCCAGCATATCCTGCCACAGATAATGTGACCAACAGAAGCACAGTCTAGTCTGTAAAGAATTAGGAAGAAATACCTCTACTAAGAAGCAATGCTCTGGCCAGATTACTCAATGAGTGCTGACAGGAGAGGCATTAAACCTGGGCATTAACAGACTGCAAGCACTGCAGATTTGCCCCTGCTAGGCAGAAATGTGCCTTAATCATTAAATTAATGGTAAACAGAACCACCAAAAATCACATGCAACTATTAATAAACTATCTCACAAAATTACCTTTCATTAATAACCATAAACAAATCTATAAATGGTGCCCATTGGAAGGATAATGTTTTTCCCTCTCTCTGAGAACATGTGTTTGTAAACCATGTAACTGGGCCCCGAGTAATTTTGGAGTGAGTAATTTCCGAATGTGCAATTACAAATGGCTAAAGTGCAATAGCTCCCCGAAGCATCATCACAATTTCTGCAGTGAGTGTTTAATTGTAGCCAGACTTTGTAACCTTACCATGGCCTGTGTCCTTGCCATAACCCTAGGCCTAAGCTCCACTCTTCAACATATGGGAAAATTTTTCAAGCTGATTGCTCCAATCTGATTAGGGGAAGTTATGTAGCTGCCATTTATTCAGAGTCTTGTTACCACACTCTAACAGCTGCTTTGTAAAAGATTCCCATTAAGGCCATTTTCTGCCTACTCCAATTCCAGCATGCCTGTCAAAGTAATTGTGATTGTACTGATTGCTCTGATGGTGCCAGCAATGAAAAAAATTAAAAACCTCTTTGATATCAGGTTGGCAAAAAGTAACTTCAAGATAACAGTAAATTGGTTAGGAGAAAGTACTTCCTGCCTTACCCAACTTTCCTGCTCTGAATCCCTTGGTGTGTCACAGTGAATTCCTCCATGGGTGCAGGCACAGGTGTTTCTGAGACCATCTGAGAGGCGGAACTTGCAGGTGACTGCTAAAAAAAACAACAACACAAAAACAAAAAACTGTACAATTCCATCATATGGCAAATCTTTTTCTCAAGTTGTGACTGTGGCAACCTAAAAATCTTTGTTGGGTTTTTCATTCCCAACCATGTTAATGTTGAGATTGATGAGCTATGCACAGCTGAAATGTCATGCCAGTACTGCAAAGCTAGCAGAGAACAGAGGGCTTTCCTTCATGGTGATCTTTTCCAAATTGAAAGAAAAATGAAGGGAAGGGAAGGGAAGGGAAGGGAAGGGAAGGGAAGGGAAGGGAAGGGAAGGGAAGGGAAGGGAAGGGAAGGGAAGGGAAGGGAAGGGAAGGGAAGGGAAGGGAATATTATCTGTTCTGACATGAGGGTGTCTAAAAGATGAGAAAGGACTCCAGAATTGTTGCCAGTTATTTAAACCTGTCTAGAAAGACGTCATCTATGCTGGATAAAGGAATAAATTTTCTCTTATTTATTCAGATACTTTATTAAGTTCAGATGTTTCAAATAAACACACGGAGGGACTTGATCTCAGTTTCTGATGTGAATATGAAAATTATTTGGTGAATAAGACTTTAAAAAGTTCAGGCTTTTGGTTTGAAAGAGAACCTATGTAAGTGTTTGTTGAACTCCTTGGAGTTGGTTACACTCAGTTCAACGCAAATCCCTTCATCCTTTTACATTTCAATAGTGTTTCTACACTTACTGAAGCCAATGAAGATTTTATCATAGCTTGGTACTAAGAGATGCAAGATTATCAAATTTTCTACATTCTTTCTTCTAGATAAATGGGAACCAACATTAACATGATTAATGTTTGTCATATGTTTCAGTGCTTGCTACTCCATGCAGAAACTATAAGATCCAAAAGCAAGTGAAATAAAAAAACACTTTTCTTTAGAGCCATACCAGCCTTAAGAAGCTTTTGGCTGATAATGGGCAATCATTAAAATTACTTTGTATTACATATAATCCATGGATTATAGATTTTGGAATTTTGGTTTATATTACACCACTGGTTATAATGATTTGGATGAGATGGTTTTAACAGGTTTCTCCTAAAGTGAGAAAGTATTTTGGTCTTACTTTGTTTTGGACCAAAACTAAATGAATATAATGAGTGAAAATTCTCAAATCTGAATTTTACGGTCAACAAAGTGTGTTTAAGATGGGAATAGGCTTATTGAGCACCTCTGCCCGGACTGTGCTAAACATTTACAACGTAATCCCTTAATTCAATTTTAGCTTAACCACAGTCTAAGCAGGTTAACTCTGCCCACTACATTAACTATATTGTTTTAAACCTAAGGTCCTCAGATTTTACAAGAGTTAAAACGAACGTCACGTAACATTTCTCCCACAGGTGAGGAAGACAGATTTGACTGCTGAGTTATTCTAGGAATTGATAACTTTTGAGAAGTTGACCATTGGAAAAGTTCCACTCTAAGTTATGAAAACAGTGAAGGTAGGTGATTTTTTTCTCTTTAGGTGGTGAATCCAAATTCTGGGTATAGATCAGATGAAAAGATAAGAGCTAAGACATCTGAATGTTTGGTCCTGTGTTAACTAAAAAATTCTAGGTGGGGTTTCTAAATCTTTACCTAGGACTTAAGTCTACTGTAAAAGGCATCCTTGAACAAGAGAATTTTGCTTTTTGGTTAGTTATGAAAATTGTCTTCAGTACCATGAGAAGGGATCACATATGTTCTCTATTACTTCTGGCTTTCCATGGGTCAGCAGCACTGAAGTTTATTTGGTGAGTTGTCCATGTTCCACGTTCCATGACAACTTGTCTGAAGGGGTCATGTTCTTGGACAAAGAGTATTATACTTTCAGACTATATTTGATTTGTTCCTGGTGGCTAATAAGACTTCTCAGATGTGGCTGAGCCTCACTGTGTAACATAAAATGCTTAGTTATTCCAGCAATAGATGCTGGCAGGGTGAACATAGGATCTTTCTGCCATCAGTGCAAATGAGTCGTGCTCTCCAGAATCCCATGTGTCTCATCAGCTTATCACAGCAGGTCTCTCACAGATTTACTTCTAGCTTCTTTTTGATGATGTATAGTATAGAAAAGGACAGTTTGGCATTGCAGAGGCAAGAGAAGACAGGCAAAAAATTTAATGGCATTAATATTACCTCATGATTTCTTGGCAGAAAACACTTATATGAAGTAATTTTTGGAGTTGAGGCAGTCTAAATATTTTTAGCTTGAAAATGGTAGTGGATAGATTTTTATTTCCATCCAGAGGCAGAAATGGTTTAACCAAGGCAACATGTTCGACATCTATGCCCACCAATAACCTAACGGCTCAGTTCAAAGGACAGCTAGCTGTATACATTCAGACATTAACTGTAAGAAATTTAAAGTTAGCAATTTAACTACTAAGCTTTAGATTGCTGTATTGAAAGCTTTCTTTCTAAAGACATTGACATATCCCACTACTGTAACTCTTTTGAATTTTATAAGAATGTCTCCCTCAGTTTCTATGAAAATGTTAATTTTATGATGGCTTCTTGTAGGTCTCAGTGTTTATTTTGAGTCCATTTGAGTTAACTGTTGGTTAGTCTTCCCTGGGTACCTTTGTTTTTCCTAGAATTCTGTTGATGGGATTTTTTCAAATACTTGCTTTTTCTGGGACAAGAGAGTGGGTGGCCAGGCTTCTCAATGGTGGTGAAGTAGTGGTGTAACACCTTCTGAGAGAGTGGCAAAATTGTTCAAATCCCCACTGCTTTATAAGGATTAATTTAATGGGAGCTGTCAGTGAACATCGGAGGTGTGAGAGAAGACTAGGGTGTTACAAGTGCTCTCGAAACCATGCTCTGGCTGCATACCTGCCAACATTTCAAATGTTCAAAGTGATAGACTTGGCAGATAGGCTGAGTCTGGTTCCTATGGCTGCCTGCTCCTGCAGAGCCTCCTGCCCCCTTACTCCATGCTTCGATGTGGACAGAAGTTTCTTACTCTTACTGGCTGTTTTTTCTCCCTCTCTTCTCTCCTGGATCCAAAATGGGAGTCAGCCACTCTCCATTTGGATCCTCCTGCTGCTGTTCAAAGAAACAAGTCACCACTGATCCCCTGAGCCAGGGACCTTGCTTCAGTGACTGTGTGCCTGTCATTTTAGCAACAGCAGAAATTTTGCAATTACCAAAGAAGGTATTTGTAATGTATTTGTCCAAAGATCTGGAGTTGGCAGGCATATTTCTAGGTCACCAAGAGATGCAATTTAGAGAAACACACCACAGCAGTGGTAAAATGGATTACAGAGGGAATTAACTAACAAATCCGTTATTAAGTTATTTAGCAAAGAGAAGCAGTGGGTATGCTAGACATTGCAAGAAAAGCTCTTCTAGGTATGCAACAGAGTAGGATAAAAGTCAGAATTGATTTCAGAGCTGAGCTCTCAGATGGAGGAAGGTCTCACAAAAAAAGTCCTGCTTTTTTTTTTTTTTTTAAGTAGGTAGTTTTATCTTTGATGGAGAGATTCTTGTGAATCTATAGATGCTGTATGAAATACAAAACTAGTAGGCTTGTTCACTATGTCCAATTATCTAGTCAGGATTTATACATAAGTATATATATATATACTTATATGTGTATAATACATAAATAGTACATAGTACATAATATGTACAATAGTACATAAATATATACAGAAATTCCAAGAACATCCTGGATGCACCTGATTTCCTATGTTTTCATGTTAAATGTATCTCTGCATACTCAGTAAATTCAGATCATCCAGCATGAATGTGAAATGTTAAGCACGTTTACACAGGCACATGAACACTCGTCTGGGATTTGCAAATACCCAGGAACTCAGTAGATTCAGAAAACCTGAGCAAATGGCCAAGTTCCTTCTTAGCCCCTAGAAGTTAACAGCAACATGGAAAAGCAGAGGGGTGGTATATGACTCACAGAAATGAAAATCTATGGCCAAGAGTGTTAAAGTTGGTGGGCATATACATGTATTCTACTCAAAAATAAAAAAGTCATGGAGGTTACACCTGGTCTCTGTCTATTGTGGCTGTGGCAGAAAGAAGGAAATAAGAAAGCAGAGCTCCCAAACCTCTAACCTCCAAGTATCTGAATTTCCCTCAGCATTACTCCTATTTTGACCTCATTTTAATCTAACGTCCTACCACACAAACAAACATTGGCCGGACTAGTCAGTTAATACTCTCATCAGAGGCAGTAACATTGAGGACTGCTTCTCTGGTTACTAAAAGCTAAGCTTCTCTTATTTCTGGCAGGTCATATTTTTTCCTCCCTGCACCATTGATCCAGTTAGCCCTTGGTGCACTATGTACCCTGCCCACATGCAGTGCATTTACTTCTAGTGAAGGGTGGGTGTATGAGGGGAAAGTAGTGGAACCTTCTGAGAACCAAGTACAGAATTATCCAACCTTTTTTTTTTTTTTTTTTTCTTTTCTGTCCTAAGAGGCTAGAGATGTAGACAGCAGAAAGAAAAAGAAGAGACATGGCATTGGAGCACAAAACAATTAAAAAAAAAAATCATTCTGGGCTTAAAAATCATAGTTGTTGCCCCTTAATGGAAGACTCCCACAAAGAGAACCCAAAGGAGCCTGCAACTGCAAGAGCAGGGGTAATTGAATTTAAACAGAAGCGTGCCTAGAGAGGGCATCATAAGAAGATGGGGAAAATTAGGTGGAGCTATGAAGGCTGAGAGCAGGAGAAAAACAAAGAATAGCAGTGCTCTCCAAATCAAGTCTTCAACAAAGTGGGTAGAGTACACCTTGCTATTTGAATGAATTTGAATGCCTTTGATTGAGATTTCAGCATGGGTCACCCATTACCTCATGAATGCTCTAATAGGAACAACATGAAAGGATCCTAAAACCTCACATTTTAAAGGAAGAAGGGGGAGCTGTGTTGAAAAAAAAAAAAAAAAGCCTAGACATCAAGCTTTAAGAAGAGCTTCCAGGGTCTTAAATTCAGACCTAGATCCCCAGCATTGAGAAATTATGACAGTTAGCCGAGTATCTGTTTATGTTGCTTCCCCGATGGTTAATTTGCAGTCCTGACTTGATGAATTTTGGTGGCTCCACTCCTAACACATGGTGTCTTGTAGCCCTTTCTGTGACAAACTCTCTCCCCTCCTGTGTAAAAGAAGGCCATAACCCTACAGAGAAAACTGCCCTCTGCTCTGACAGAAGCATGCCCATGTGCTATGTGTTTCTAATGTTAATTATTATGGTTATATTTCTCATGGCATCTTTGGTGGTTCTGCATTTAGTGCTGGAAACATCACACAGGCAGGAGGAGGCTATGCTTTACCCCCCTCCATCCCAGCCAGTCAGACTTAGCATTTGGTCAGAACAGCTGCTGATCTACATCTTGATGCTTCCTCTAATTCTGTGGGTGAACGAGCATGCTTCTGTCCTCACCCAGATTTGGGGGTGCAGTGGAAACATGCACTTGGTTCCCAAAGCCAGGCAGCACTGCTGGGCTCAGCAGCATAGACATGGCCTTTGTGTCAGGCAGGGCTGTGGTGAGCAAGGCGACTCCTGCAGCCAACCACACTCCTTCCTTAATAGCAAGCATTTGGCTTTGAAGCTCTAGTCTCCCCTGATCAGTTTACTCCATAAATTAACGTGTTAATTGTACACACAGTGCTGTCTATTAGGGAGGTGTGTGTTTGACAGCCTCCAGCTGCGTGTTTGCGGGGATCCTGTTGTAGAAATCATTACAACGAGCAGTTTTCACAACCTTTTTAATGCACTCTTAAAAGTAACAATTACAGGGGCTTTACCATTTGCAGATGAAACATGTTTGGAGAATGGCTCATTCAGCTGCCTTAGTGTTAACTTGATGTTAGATCGGATTGCTTGATGCCAAATTAACCATACACCACATATCATCCCACTAACATTGTAAGAGCTTTTCTTTTCCTTAAAAACAAATCAAAAAATGCCACCATTTTTAAAGCTCATACTTCAGAAATTCTTTTGTAACAGGTTCCATCTGTTCTTAATTTCTTGCCTAAACAGGCAGGCTAGAAAGCAAACCCTTTACTCACATTGACTCCTTGTGTGAGTCACAGCTCACAAAAGTGTGCAGGCAGTCTGGCCTTGAGACAGAGGCAAGTGCGTGGTATATATTTGCAACAAATCTCTTTGACCTCTTAAATTCAGTGGGCATTGCCGTTAATATATTGAACCAGGTGAATCACACAGAGTAAGAACAGACTTATATTTTATTTTATTTTATTTTTTTTGATTTTGTCAACCTTTTCTCTTTGTCCACTGATTCATACACCTGTAAAAACAAGTAAACATCATTTTGCTTCTTTCAATGATAGGAACTGAAGTCTAGCTGATGTTGGGTATAGAGGTCTACTGTCAGAAATGACCATTTCACAATCCATCAAGTTAATATTGCTGAGGTTCTCCAAAGGGTTCAGACATCAGCAGGTTTAAGAGTATCCAGAAAGGCATTCACAGCCACCCTTGTGGCATACAACCTAAACAACAGCTGATTAATTGCTTGTCATCTCTACAAGTAAATGTGTATGTACAAGGACAATGAACAGCTCATTGCATTGGTAAAAAACACCTGCACATTCAGCTGGACCTGTATTCCAGTAGCTGTGACTGGAAGAAGTTTATCAGGAAAGCAGAAATTATACCTTACTCTTTCCCATCTTATGCTAATTTGCTGTGTCCAAACCTGGAAGTGCTGGGGCAAGGGGTGACAGTGGGGAAGAAGCAAAGCATTGAAAGGTGAGAAAAAGATGCAGTGGAAGTGAAAGCAGCTTGACCCAAGGAGACACCGATCTGTGTAATGTAAATGGGAAAACTTGAAGAGAGAAATGGTTTGCAGACGAATAATTGGAGAAGGTTGACCCTGGTACTGAAAGGGGAGGGGAGGGAGAGAGGGAGAGAAAGAAGAGAGGAATGAAGACCTGTGTAATGTAAATTAAAAAGACTTCAGTATAAGCATTTACAGACCAGTTGGAGCCCAGAGAATGAAAACCTGTGCACTAGCCAGAAAATGTTTCAATATGCAATTTTCTAAAGTAATATAAAGTGCAGCTTATTTGAAGAAAAATCAAAAACAAACAAAAAACCCACACACTTTACAAGGCTCTGCAATTTGCTATTTAAATTGCATTGAGGATTTTCATGTCGTAGGTCACAGGTATGCTGCCCTACTTCACCAATACTTTCCAACAGGCAACATGCTTAATGCATACTGTTACCTATCAGAGTTTTCCTGAATTTACTGGAGACCTTCACTGATGTAATAATACAGTAGGTTCTAAAATGCCTGAAAAATAAAATGAAGATTAAGATTAAACAAAACATTTTTCTTGGTGATAAATTTAAGCAAATTGAATGTAATTGATCAATTTTATTCAAAGCAAGAGTCTGTGCTGACCTTAGACTCAAATATTCTTCCTGAATTTTGCAAGCCTGGATACATGACATCATTTGGACAATTTGCACATATTTATACAATTTGTCATCATTCTGTCTTTACAGTCTGGAGAGTTACAGGATTTGCCTCTAGGCTTACTTTTTCCCCTGCACAAGATGCTTTATGAGAATCATATGCTTGCAATACTATTTTTAAAAACTGAAAAACTAAAGTAAACACTGGGAACCTACTTCATATTTAAAGCTGATATGAAGAAAATAACTTGTGAACAGAAAAACAGGGGCTGGAAATTTTTAAACCCAAGCACATATTGGAGGCACAAGTGTTTTTTTCCTTAGGCTACCTTTAACATGGGTATGAACAGCCTGGGCCAGGATAGTATTTCAGTGATGGGGGAGGCATTAAATGAATTTTTTGTGCTTCTACCAGATGTAATTGACTCCTGTACCTCATTATCATATCAGTCAGTTGTGTGGATTATAGGAAAGATTAGGAAAGTGGCTATTTGGCATGCACTCCAAAGTTAGATTCTTGTAAGATGAAGGAAGGGGAAAAGATTGGTACAGTAAAGAGGAGGAGCAAGAGTTTACAATCTAAATGTTTATAAGTTAAGTTCCTATTAGTACATGTGTATGAGTAAGTTGCCTGTTTTTTTTTTTTTTTTTTTCCCAAGAGGATAAGTAAATCCATAGATGTTTCAAATTAAATTTGGCATTAATTTTTTGAAAATATAAGCACTTATATATTGAGAGTTTTCTTAGATCTGTTTTGTTTGTTTGTTTGTTTGTTTGTTTTCAAATAGGTGCTTTTATATGTCTAAACTGAGGTTGCCTGCAAAGTTGTTTTAAGTGTATGGCTGTGGTTTGATTCTTATCAGGGCAAGACCTGACCTGAGTAACACCTTTATTCCCTCCTACTTGCTCATTTCCTCCTGCATCCTAAAGTACAGATCAGAAATGATATCAGCAAATTGGCTCAACCACCACTTGAGAATGGTAGTAAATATGAAGTTGAGAAAATTCATTAGCTTTTTTTCTATGTTCAGTACTTTTCTTAGTCCTACTAAAATGCTCTAGTACAATTTGTTTTGTTTTTCAAAAGGAAAGAAAAAAAAAAGTGAATTTAAATGAAGACCAAGTTCTTAGTACATAAAGATCAAAAAAGTCATTTTCTTCCTAAGAAAGGAAAAAAATCCTGAGACTTCTTTTTTTTTTTTTTTTTCCTTTTATATTTTGAACCAACATTTTGTTCAAATTTCACCTTCTTATAATTATTTAGGATTATAATTATCCCAAAACTAAACAAGGGTTTTCACCTCAGTTTGAATTAAGTATTCTGTTCAAATGACATTTTTTTTTTTTTTCACAATTAAGGCTTGATCATAGCATTAAGAAGAGCTGCTGTGTGTGTAGCTAGTAAGACCTTTCTCCCACAGAAAAAAAACAAGCTTGGTCATTGATTTCAGCTAGCATAAAACGAAGTCCAAATTGATTCACACCAACAGCTTTTAACTTTCAGTGGGGGCTTACATTTGAACGATAGACTGAAAGTGAGTGATCCATAAACCTGGTAAATAACACTTTATTGCTCCTGTAACTCAGTAGATGTGCATTGAGCTTTATAGACAAAAGCAAATCTTCTCTCTAAGTTATTATGAACAAATAGAGAGGAGACAAACAGCAGACTTCGAAAGGTGAGGATGGATGAAGATGGTAACCATCAATTGAACTATATTTCCAGTGAGTAATTGGAAGCAGGGGTCAGATATTCTGGCTCCTTGAAACAATCACTTTTTTAGGAGAGTTAGGGGGAGAAAGATGGAGAGTCTTAGTGAAAGCAGAAATGGATGAAAGCAGAAAGATAAACACAGAACCTAGCTTTGGGGGTATGCATTTTGGGCTCAGTGACAGATGCAAGGAAGGAGGTATGGTATGTGTGTAAAAGAGCAGGACATCATAGATAAGGCTGAAGAGCTCTGTTCTGACCCTGTAAACGACAACAAACTTCAAGAGAGACTTTAAAAGATCCTTGTGGCTGAAGTCACACCGTGATTTTACAGAAAGGCTTAGTTAATTCAAATCTGCAAAAAACAACAGCATTACTAACTCATTAATGGCCCTGCAGGTTAACAGGCTCTTAACATAGCATGTGCAGACCCTGTGCCACTTGTCTGCCATTTGTGACAGGAGATATTGCAGGCAGTGATGAGGCAAGTTTTTGCCCATGCTTACCTTTTTTCACCACCACTATATCTTTTCACAATCAGGGCCTAAACATCTGTCAATAAGTCCTGACCACACAGGCACATTGACTTACAATCTGACTTCTATTCAGTATGCGCACAGGTTATCGATGCACATATTTGGTACCCTTCATTAGTTTAGTGTGCTATCTTTAGAGGAAAGTCAATGGCCTGCCCATCTCAATGGATACCCTAGAATAAATTTGTGAACTAAGTACAAAAGAGTACATAAAACCAGATGAGGCATGACAGAATTAAAGTCTTTGAGTCAGAGGCTCAGCTGTGGCAAGCAGCCAGCTGTGCCACTGCCAGTTAGGCCATGCGTATTACCATTACAATTATATCGAAGGGAAATGACTTCATGTGCAGGGTATGGCTTGAATATTAAAAATTCCTTGAGCGAAATGAAAGGAGCATTACAGTATGATAGAAAAAGAGTGCAAACATGTTTCATTTTATTTCAACACTATGCTCCAGCAGATGCACTGGTAAGCAAAGGAAATTGCTAGGTCTCAGTTTCATGTTCCAGGGCTTTACTGATTGGAGGACAGATTTACAGCACATGTAAGAAACAATTAGAATAGGGACTCCACCAACAACAAAGCGAGGGAATAAATTCCGATAATGAGACGGGAAAAGTACAAGGTAGAAATGATCTATGTGCTTGCATTCAGGGTATAAAATGTCAAAAAGCCCTGTGTCAGCATGAATTGCACTAGGCAACAGATGGTGTACAGATTACGCTCTCTCTCCTTCTCTCTCTCTCTCTGCATCTCTTTCTTTTATAGGTTTCTTTCCAAAAAACCTACAGATTTCCCCCAAACACTTTGCTATTTATTGGCTGTCAACTGAATAACCATAAATGTTTGGTTGGGAAACTGTCGGGGAAAGAAAGAAGGGAGGCAACAGACAAGAAAAACTTCAAAAAGTTTTCCCAGTCACATTGCATAGACAAGAGATCAACTCTTTGCATTCTGAATTGTTGCTTTTGGTTAATTTTTCTAGGCCATATATATATATATATATATATATATTTTTTTTTTTCCCCCAGCCTGGAGACAATAACCAAGTGTCACGTGGAAAAGAAAGTGCAAGGATGCCTGTGGAGTAAGGACTAAGTAGTGTGAAATAGTGTATTACATCACAGCACTGAAATACAGCTCAAAGAAACTTGTTGCTCCTCTTAGCATCTATTTACATTATACAGGCAGAGTGCCTGAGTCATGTAAAATGTAAACATATCATTTTGTGAGAAAAACTCATGAGTCATGGAGAGATCTGATATTTGTGACCTACTTTTGCCTTGGTGAAACATCAAATATTACACTGTGCCCCTGCAAAACAACCAACATTGCAGGAGCCATACACGTAGGAATTGATGCGTCTGTCTTCCCAGTGAAGCCACTTTGTGTGTGAAACTATGATATTTAATACTTGTGATATTATACACAACAATTTAGGACAAGAGGTGAAGGAAGTACTAGTTTTAAAACAAAGGTTTTTGAAACATAAACAAGACAATCACCAAATAAGTATTCACTTGCAAACCTGAATTTATGCCATCCCAATGAAAAACAGAACATACGAATGTCAATCATATTAGGCATTTTAAAATCAGAAGCAGAAGAAACTTGAGATTTTATGTTAGTCGTTGCATTTCTAGAATGGTACCACATTTTCTGTTATTTGTAACTGTATTGTGTTATTTTCACAGAGGTTAAATGCTCTGCATGAATAAGATAAAAACAGTCCTCTGTATGACATTTGTCTGGTTTTCAACTTCTAAATTTGAAAACTCTTAGATTCCATTTGTTTAGAATGCAACTAATATTTTTCTAATATTTTATTTTATTTTATTTTATTTACTTGTGTCTAATTCATTTTCTCAAAATGAATTTTTCAAACAAAAACAAAAACAAAAACAAAAACACAGATGGATCTCAGACAAACAAACCAAAATTATTTTAAAGTTCAAAAGTCAGTTGTATAATTACTATGCTGTGCCTTGCACTTTCCACCCAGACCAAAAAAGCCCACCTAAAGCCAGACCACTTTCTACCTTGCTTGATCACAAAGATGCTAGAGGTGCAGATTTACCAAAGCAGCAAGGGAGGGTTTTAACCAGAAGTTATGACCTCTACATGGCCCATTGACACCTTCTGGGGTGACACACATTTTCATGCTTTATGGTATGGCTGCAGCTATTTGCTAGCTTTGCCCATCATACCCTTGTCACTGCCCCAGTTGGGAGCAGAGTTGCCCCTGCTCCTGCTGCTATGTCCTACTAGCTTCATCTGGCAGTAACAGGCCATGCTCAGATGTATTACATGGAGGGGGGATGAGGGATGATATAAGGGGATATTGTTCCTGAGACACTGTGACTGGTACTTCACTAACACCATGGCAAGGAAACAAAAGAACACCCACAGCATCACTTCATTGTTAGGCTAGTTACAGGAATAATTTCACTATGAAATGTGAGTTTCAGTGGCACGTTTAGGGTGGAGGCAGTGAAATGAATGTATGATTTGTCTAACTGTGGATATTGTAAATAGCACCCCAGGCTGAAGCTTTCCAAACCCAGCTGTTTGTGGATGGTCATGTTGGTATTTCCCTGAATGCATAATGTAGACATGTACTTTTTGTTTTCAGGTACAAGCCACCTGATTTACCTCACCTGTTGAGAAGTGTGAGAACTGCCATGCTGGCTGTGGCTGAAAACCTCCTGGATGAGTCCCATGTCTAAGGACTGTCATTTACCCTTACCACACTTAGTGGTTCAGAAAGGCCTTCCCTTTGGGTTTTCCTGAATGCCCTGCTTCTGAGGGAACTTGTCCTCTCAGAAGGAAGATGAAGCAGATTTGATCTACCTATACCTCATGAAAAACACAGGGAATTGATGTTTTCACTTCCAAAACTTCACCACTTATAAAACAAGAGGATGTTTGCTGTTCATTGTGTGTCTCATAGAAAGATCAGAAAAGGAGGAATAGCAACTATTTTCCCACCCTCTCCAATCTCTCATGGCCTTTTGGATTTGTACTTAGAGGATTCTCAGGAGTCTGACAGTATTAAAACTTGAGGGCCTTCTCATTTTAATCCTTTTCTCTGTAGGATGAGTGTCCCAGGATGCATATGCATGCCCCAAATATGTACTTATGTAAGTCTTGACCATGCTTGAAGTGGAACAAAATTTCTAAAAACATCAGTGGAAATTATAAAATACACATATATATGTGTGTTAACAACAAAACAATAAGGTTACCAAGATGGAAAGATGGTGAGCAGTTAGAGGAAGATGTACAAGGGGCTGACAGAAACAATTCTGGTAAGGGATAACATTGAAAACTGAGACTACTGGACATCACATTATAGAATATGAGCAAAGCAATATTCATATACACAACAAAATTTTCACATTTCACCAATGCAAAAGAGACACATATGGCTCCAGATCATGTCGTTGGGAGTGAAAAGTTCTAGATTTTCAAATGGTAGAAATGGCTACAGTTTCACGGTCTGCAGCCAGAGGCTCCAGCACACAGGAGGATGATTTTTCTTTCCATTCCACCCAACTTGGAATGACAAATTAATTTCTAGAACTTAATTAAAACTTCAGAACACCTCTGTAGTATAGATATTCTAATCACTTTCCCCATTATACGGATTGTGAACAGAAAGTGAATGAGTTTTTAAAAAATACTTAGCATTAGGCTAATTGATTCATTTGAAGTCAGTAGGAATATTACAAGCATGAAAGCCAACAGAGTTAAGCCAGCTATAACTGCCAGCTTTTCAGAGATCTTATTAAAACTGATTAAAAAAGGAAATATTTCCCTTTGCTTAGGAAACGCTGAAGTTTATATTTCATACCAAAATGGATTGAAAATTTCCCCTCAAACAAAAACTTATTTTGGAACACCAGAATATTCAATTTTCAGTCAATTTTCAGTTAATTTTTGTAATATTGTGACATAAATATGCTTTCCATCTAGTTTTTTATGTTAGTGAATATGTAACAAATTGTCAAAATAAAGCATAAGAAAAAAGTTGCAATTTTACTTTATTTCAGTGAAATATAGGCTACTATAGAGGGATAAGAGCAAGACAATCTGGTTTGTCTTTTAATTTTAGAAAATATCATAACACTCTGGCACATCTCTGTGAAATGCTTTAAATCTGAGAAAACAAACAAACAAACAAACAAACAACAACAAAAAAAAAACCTTTTCAGAAGGTAAACTGTTCTACCTAACATCTTAATGTCTTTAACCATTTCTAACACTTAGATTCTCTAAGATGAACATTAGTTTGTTCTAGGAAGATTTTGATAAGTACCTGAACTGAAGGTATGTGTATTTTATTGAATTCTATGTCTCTTTACGTCTTCAGGTTTCTAAATAACTTTATAAAATATAGCTCTAATATGCTTGAAAATCCTGCTGAGGCTGTTTGGCTACCTTGCTCCAGGTCATTGAGTGAGCTGGTGTTGCAGCTAAGGAAACATGATTCAAAAGCCTACAGTCTTAACTATAAAAACGAGTTTTTCTGTGTTTCCTTTTACAGTAATAAAAAGGAAATAATAAGAGATTTGTGTAGGAGAGAGGTACAAACTAGACTGAAAAGAGAGCCAGACATACTACTTACATCTTGATTGCACAACCTTTCAGCTGGCACTGGTCAAGGTAATATGTCCTTCCTATGATAGGAAGCATCATTTCTCTTACCACTTTTGTGCTACAGCAGTACTGTTTCATTTCATTTGCACTGACCTAGATAATATGTTATTGTGCCAGGAACTCCTGAACTAAAATTTCTACTTAAGCATTGCTTTCCTCTTTTTTTTTTTTTTTTTTCTATTTTTCTGAGTTAAATCTTGTAAGCTTCTCTCCTTATGCTGCCTCACTTTGTCTAATAATAAGGTACACACCCTGTAGAGAAATTGTGAATACAAATTAATGAATACCAATTAACACACAGTGCAGAGGAAATGCTTATTAATTAGTATTTTATTGTTCAGGTTTTCTTTTTGGATTCCTATCCATTTTTAATCTCAGTTTGTTTTAGAATCCCTACGAGAGTCACTTTGTTTTTCAGTTCTCAAAATACTTATACATATACATATTAATTATCAATTAGTATGGCATTGTGTATTTGCAACTTACTTCCTATAGTAAGTTCAAATTTTCTTTGAAGAAAAATAGAATGTTGTGCTTTTGGTCTTTTTTTTTAGGCTGAATCCATGAATTTTAAATTCCAAAGGAATTTAAAGGCCAATTATGGACAAAAAAAACATGTATATGTATATGTGTATGTGTATGTGTATGTGTATGTGTATGTGTATGTGTATGTGTATGTGTATGTATATGTATATGTATATGTATATGTATATGTATGCATTTCTTGTGAAGCTTATGCTTGAATTGATGTTTAAATACATATAGTCACATGTTTAAACTAAAATTTCTGGCATTGAAGTGAATATGAATGCTCTAAGAAGGAGACATCTTAGAAGGCTTTTTGTCACTAGGGACAGGATGATCATCAACTTGTGGGATTATTCATCAGAAAAGGAGCTCAATAGAGAATAGCCCTATTCTAAGAAATAGGCAAAATTAAAAGCAAATTTTCAGATATCACAGAATCACAGAATCACAGAATTTCTAGGTTGGAAGAGACCTCAAGATCATCGAGTCCAACCTCTGACCTAACACTAACAGTCCTCCACTAAACCATATCCCTAAGCTCTACATCTAAACGTCTTTTAAAGACCTCCAGGGATGGTGACTCCACCACTTCCCTGGGCAGCCTGTTCCAATGTATAACAACCCTTTCGGTAAAGAAGTTCTTCCTAAAACTCCCCTGGTGCAACTTTAGCCCATTCCCCCTTGTCCTGTTACCAGGCACGTGGGAGAACAGGCCAACCCCCACCTCACTACAGACTCCTTTAAGGTACCTGTAGAGAGCAATAAGGTCGCCCCTGAGCCTCCTTTTCTCCAGGCTGAACAACCCCAACTCCCTCAGCCGCTCCTCATAGGACTTGTTCTCCAGGCCCCTCACCAGTTTTGTCACCCTTATCTGGACTCTTTCGAGCAACTCCACGTCCTTCTTGTAGCGAGGGGCCCAAAACTGGTCAAAGGGAAAAAAAAAGCTAAAACTGTCAGTCTCAAGCTGTGAAGAAGTTAATGCCAAAACTATCGTCTGCATCACCAGTTTTTGCAAGGATTTTTTTCTATGCTTTCTACATGTAAAACTGATCAAATTTAAAGAGTAGTAGCAGGAAGTTGGGAGTTAATTGGAGAAGACTGCAAAACGTACTGAGACTTTTAATTCTACAATGTAGTTTCCATGCTCCATTTTGCTACATGGTTACCAACCAAACCAAACCAAACCAAAAAACAAATCCACCACAACCACCAAAAAAATCAAAAACAAAACCAAACAAACAAGCAAAAAAAAACCAGTAAGCAGGAAAGATTTTTAGAAAAACTTTTTCACTGATTCCACCAAGAAAATGTATATATTTACCTAGACCAATTTATATAAAATATAAAATAATTTAAAAATATTAATTTAATATAACATCAATGGTTAAATCAATTACAATATTAGCAAAGCAATATTAATTCCAGAATGCAAAAGAAAGAATGCTATTGAAGGTTTTCTATCCTTTAACTCCTTTAACTAGCTTTTTTTTTTTTTTTTTCTCTCAACAGTGCATTGGGAACCATACTTTAATTCTCTGTAGTTTGTTTCTTCACTGAAACATCTGAAACAGATCAAATAGTTATTTATTTTTCCTGATGTAGTAAATAATACCTCTATTATTTATGGATCATGACAGCTGATGTGTGATGTTCAGGCTGCAGTCTATCCTGATCAATCAATGGTAATTCTGATGGTGTTGCAGCTTCTCCTTTCACTTAAGAAGCCTGTCTTTTCAAAATGTTTTACTAAGAGCAGAAATGTTGGGTCTTGTTGGGTCTAGTTGTACAATGTCTGAAGTAAGCCTGAATTTAAATCATTAGCAATCTACCTTTTTTAGTGGTGAACATTGTCTAGTTTTGATGTCAGAAAAGCTCCTTTTGAATTTCTGACATGAAATTCACTCAGCCTGATACAGTCAAATATGGGAAACCTGTGTGATAACCTCCCTGCCAGAGCTGTCCCTAGCACCTCTGATGCTGAGTTCACTGTGTACCAGGTCTGCATAAGCCAGAAACAGGGCCCATGAGGAGGTGAAATAGGTGAAATCCCAACCATTGATCAGGAGATGAGGATGTAGCACAGAATGCTTGCTCCCCTCTGCTGCCTCCCCATGATTATTCCTCTGGGCTGGAAGAGTTATTAAAAATTCTTTGTAATGCTCCATGGGAAACAGTATGCTTATATAAATATGAATATGTATATGCTTTTCTCTTTTGGCATCACCTTTCACCCGCTCCTAGCTATAAGTGTTAACATACTCAGTAACATAGCTCTTATAACTATAAGAGCTTCTATAAGAGCTATGTTACTGAGTATTAAGAGCTATGTTACTGAGTATGTTAAGTCAACTAGAGACCCTGCAGCTGATGGCTACAGTGCCATTATTTCCATGAAGGTATACATTAGAGGTAAACCTCCTCAACACAGTTATACAATAATGATTACATGTAGCCTTGAACATGTTCTGAATCAGTGGCTTTTTTGGGATTCACTGAAAAGTTCCACAAAAATGTTGAAATTTCTTTTAAGGTTACCTTCCATTTTAAGTGTCTGAGACTGTTAAAACAGAAGAAAGCACATATTTCAACACTGTAATGAGAAAAAAAAATTGAGATATACAATCTAATCTCACTCTACCGATACTACAGATACTAATGCCAGATTCACATTCTGACTTAAGTTTTGCACTGAGTTTGTTCAAAGCAGTAGACAATAACAGACATTAGAAGGCAGGTGATCTTCTACTAAGGGAAATATTTCTGGGGAAAAAAACAAAACAAAACAACTCCTACATTTGTTTGCACACACACATACAGATGGGGTATAGCATTATGCCATATGGAAGGTAACCTAAAATATTAAAATACATTAATTCTCTTGCCCTGAAGGCCTGCTGGTTGATTACAGGCAACTCACTGGGGGTTTATGCTCCAGTAAATTCACTTAGTTTCATATCGTAGGTATTTGCTGGTGCTGTGATACACTGTAGGGCAATGAGACTATTGATCCACTGTTATTAGATGTGTTAAGGCTCTGAACCATATTTAAGAAATAAAATAACTGAATTCTGAAATTTTTCAAAAAGTTGCAAAAGAGCAGCAGAAAGTTTTGCACAATGCTGTCTCATTTCTGTAGCAATTGGTTCTGAATTTCCTTGCAGACCGGAGAGCTTTATGTTTTATCCTTTGTTTTCTATTGCACCTATATGTTTGTGTACAACATGATTACAGAATCATGACTTCAAAAGGCAATGTGAGGTCTTTTCCAAGCAGCTTCCAGCCCTTCTAACTGCCTTCCACTTGTGACTGAAACTTAGATTTGTTGGACTGGTACTTAATAGTGGTCAGAGGAAGCTGTAAATTCTGTCACGATGATGACGTTCCTTTACTCATTGCTGGTCTAATGCAGTTGTATGAGTTTTGGTTCCCTTGAGGTGTACCAGCCTTCAAACAGGATAAGATAGCTGAGTCCTTTCCATTGGAGGGAGAGACCTTTCGAAAAGGACAATAAATCAGTAAATCAACATTTTTAAGCAGAAAATATGAAACAAATTATATACAGCATGCTAACATGAAAAGAAACACTCAGGTGGGTGAAGCTACCAATGTTGGAATGTCTAACTATAGTTAGAACACAAACACGCTAGGGAATGAAATATCAGTTGATATGTATATGTTGATAAAACAGGCAGCAGAGGTACTGCAGTCACCACTGCCCTACAGATACTGTGGGCCAACACTTTAACTTCTGTAACTTGCTTTAATTTGACTAACTATTCTGTAACTATAATGCTTCATCCTAGAAAACCTCTGGCCTTTTGAAGTCTCACTTTAGGTCTTTTTTTTTATATTCTCATATAATAAGGGTATCTGTAAATTGTGATGGAACCTGTTCTTCATTTGCCATTTTTCAAAGGAAAGCCAAACAGCTTTTTCTTGCTGTTAGTCTTTGGTTCTATAGTGGACATTCATGACACTTGTTATCACAAAAAATTGATTTTTTCCATGCACTACCTCATTTCTCAACTGCTTGGGCCTGATCCAATTTCTAAGGAAGTCAGTGGAAAGGCCTAGATTCAGTGGGAGCTCTGTGAGGCAGTTATAGTTAATTTTCCTGTTTTGGGGAAAAAAGCACACCAAAAAGAAATACTGTTTTGAATGACTCTATGTTAGGGTCTCTTCCCTGCCTGGTGGGGGAGCACTGGATGGGCAGAGAACCCCATCTGGGGTCCCTGTACTGGGGCCTGTCTCCTGCCTGGTGGCTCTGACAGTTGCCTACCTCTTCACAGCAGCTAGGTGTATTTCTCTGTTCTCATTAATAACAACACTGCAATGAATTGTGGGATAAACGTATACTTGGAGACACAAGGATACAACCATTACAACCATCCTTGGAGAAGGGTTATCTAGGCCTTCCAAAAAATTTCAGCAGAAGATATCAAGGGGATGGTTCTACTTACCTACCTACCTATTTTCGACCATGTGATTCTTTCAATTTGACCTTTTTTTTTTTTTTTTTTTCTTGATGAGTGTCTGTTAACTGGTTGCATTAACTAATACACAGAAGACCACAGTCAAGATACATCATTGCATTTGTCACTCCTGCATTTATGTGAGTTATTTATTTCTTACTCTCAATTTCTTTATTTACAAAAGTAAAATAAAACAAAAAACAAACAAACAAACTTTTGACATAAAATTTCCTAACCAGCCATATATAATCATTACCTGTTACTTTACTATTTTCCACATCTAACACATGACCTTGCCTTGGTAATCGTCTCATTTCTAATGACTGAATTTCCTTTCTACATCTGATACTATTAAAAAGTGCCATTAGCTGATTATAGTGTTAATTACTGCAGCATTTTTATACACAGACAGTGATAGTAATATGCAAGTCCACATTACACAAGTCAGATATCCACTGGCATAAATGTAAGGTAGGATCTACTGGCAAGTTTTGAAAGACTGAGGTTACTTATATAAAGGCTACAGTCCATCCACACACTGTAAATAAAACTACTCTTTTTTAGATGGCAAAGCACACAGCCAGCTAAATTCCAATTAGAACAGGTTATTAAAATATCCTCAAACTTCTACAACAGCCTAATAAGTAAGGACAGGTGATTTTCAATGTTTGGTAATAAAATTTTCCCAGACTCTCATGTACAGCATTTCTGGTTTCATCATAAACCTTATCCTAAGTACAGTGTCATTTGCAATATGGTTCGAGATCCACACCTATGAATGCTGAGATCCAACTGGTGAGCTGTTTTTCCCACAGCTGATTTGACATGGTATGATTTATACAAGCCGTGATTTTTTTTTTTTTTTATTTTACCCATAAAAGAGTTGATCTTCCCCAGAACACCCAAATTTATCCAGTAAATCAAATATTTTGATTTTTTTTTTCAAGGAAAAAACAAAACAAAACAACACGCTAAAATTTTACTGGAAGTAAACCTTTTTCATTAAAAAAAAAAAGAAAAAAAGAAAAAAAAGAGATTTAGATCCACTAAAATATGTGGGAAAATATTTTAGCCACTGTTTTTCAATTTCTAACCTCAAGGCCACATCAGACCACAATGAGGTTCTGCTGTACAGCCTAAATGTGTTTGAGGAAAATTTGTTGAAGATCAGGGTGCCTTTGACTTAAATTTTTAAAAATCCATTGAATGAAAAAGACTTCAAAATACTAACATGCCAACATTAAATGCCAACATTTTAACTAAACATTTAACTAAATATTTCCATTGTCTTCTGCACTTCAGATAATTTAAGACTTTTAAAATTAAATGTTACTCCTTTGTGAGGGCTATTATTTTTTCACTTAGAAAGATAACTGCAGAGTCCCTGGACTGAGTTCTTTCAGCCCTTCATAGTACCAATTAGAGTGTTATCCCACAGCCCTTTCTAGGGATAGATATAACATATGTTAGAAAGCAGCATCCTACATGATGAATATTGATCTTGAGGCAAAAAGCCATTTAAAGTTGTCCTCAGTTTTCTTATTTCATTTCATCCTTGGGACAGGATATGGCTATTGCATCCTGTAGTTTGACCTTCTACCCTTTCTTTGTCCCACATTCCTAGCTTTTTTATTTTTTTTTATTTTTTTTAACCACAATTTAAACGTATTATTTATCATCCTCCTAGCAAAAAGGACTGGGCAAAAATCCTTTTGAAGGCTTCTACCTCCTTCCTTAATCATGTGAGGCGTGGTTGGTAAGTGATGTAAGGCATGCCTGCCCCCCAGGGACTGAGCACTCAAAGCTCCTGATTGCTTGGGGAAAAAGAGAGCCAGAAGGGATCCTAAATCAAACCCCATCTCTCACTCATGGATACACCGACTCTTAAAATCGCTTGCTTTCATTAGGTACATTTTCTTCAATTAAGGCAGTCATTGTCAAGTGTTCTACCTTTAGAGCATTTAATTTGTTGTTTCATAGTGGCAGAATTTGTAATGCCATCTCAAAGTCCATGGCATCTTCTTGGACAATATATTGTCTACTTCTGTGCTATGACATATCACCATAAAACACAGGGCAGTAAGAACCTACAATAATTTATGAGAGTACATTAGGTACCCATGTATAATTTATCAAATGGGCATTATGGAGGCTGACTATGCCTGACTGACAAAGGTTACCTCTGTACAAGTGTCTAGTATAACCACAACAGGGAAGAATCCAATAGCCAACATTCACTGAATTATAACAAAGAATATTTTACTCCACAACATTGTCATTCCAAAAAGTGAAGTCAAAGAGCATGAAAATAATACTTTAATGTTTGGGCTCCAAGTGGGTATTCTCCAAAAGATTAATATATGGGTTTCAACACAAAAAAAATGAAGAAAACTGAGTTTTTAAGGAGAAAGTGGTATAAAGCTAGGGTCTGGACTAGATTTAGAAGAAAAAAATATAAGCACATTCAAAATTTATTCAAAGTGAAAGTAAGAAAAGATGAAAAGCTAAGATTTTCCCCTTATCTCAGGATGTCATTGAGTAGACCAATTTTTCAATACATTTCTCTCTCTGTACCCATAAACTTTGAGAAAATGAAACAGATATTAAGATTAACAGATGATAATAAACAGATGATAATAAACAGATATTAGATTAACGTTGCCCTTTGGTAAACCCCAGGACTCAAAACACACAATAACTCACACCTACTCTGCATAAAATTGATTATTCTTTCTTATTAGTAATACATTTTAGATACCCTTGAATTCTCTTTTACCCATTGAAACTTTGAGATTCCCATTTTCTAAGACCTGCTAGGCTTATTGCAGCAGCGGAAGCATGACTTTGCCTAGCTTTAGGGACTGATTACTCTTCAACTCAATTCTTCTTCCATTGAACTGAATGTGAATTGACTGTGGAAACCTCAGACATCCCAGGGGTTGATTCAAAATAAAGGTCTGAATCTTATTCATTCCCAATTTTTGTTTGTTAGACTGGAAAGTGTGAATATAGCCCTAAACAAAACCTCTACCATACAGCACTGCACACTTGACTATGGGACAATGAAATATTCTTCAGAATGAACTGGCTAGACTCTAGGTCAAGACTCTATCTCAGTTATGCTCTGGCCACCCTGACATAGTCTTTCTTCTTCTCAACCAGGTTGGTAGCTGTGCTGGTGGTATAATCAATTGATAACAGCAATGTATGTTGAACTTTTTATTAGGTTCTCAGGGACAAGGAATTGGTTACAGCCTCTAGCTGTTAAATGTGGCTTCCAGCTCAAAGTTCAGTGGTACATGGTTTCAGGTTTTTCCACTAAAATCTCTAATTCTATCAAAGATCGTACTTGTCATAACAGATAATGGCAACCAGACTAAAGCCAATAAATTCATTTCTACTTGTTTTTTGAGCAGCCATCATATAGTAAAAAAAAAAAAAAAAAAAAAAAAAAAAGGTTGCTGCTATTCTGAACTAAATTTGATCATTAATTCAAGAGTGAAACAACTCTAACAACTCTAATATCCTTAGGAATCTGAATTTCATGCAGTAATATTATTTTCACGACATCAAATGATCTGTTTCCACTGGGGAGGCATGACTTGGTGGGTGGGCTCTGGTCTGGGAGTTAGGGCATTTGAGTTTTATGTCTTGTGGAACCAGCTGAGAAATCCTTTTAATGAGTGACAATTCTCAGAGTACAGTTTTGTTTCTTTTATTTTTTTTTTTCTATGAAAAAATATAATTTCACTGTAAGAAAAAGGAAAAAAATAATAAAAATATTTCCTTTTTGAAATCTGGTATTTCACTTATCAGTTTCCTTTTATTACTTTTGGAGGAATAATCTTCCTTTCCCTGTTCCTCTTGCCCTCCAAGTTTTGAACGATATCACTTTATTGTCACCAAATATACTTCTATTTACATAGCAATGTATAGACATGTTATTATCTGACTCCTTCATGATAACATCATGCTTATCTTCCAGATCTCTTTGACGCAAGCAAGTCCTCTTATCTTCATTTTCTTGGAGGGAAAATGAGACAGAAGTCTGGGATCTCAAATTCATTCAGATACCCTAACTCAGGGTAAGAATGACTGAATCACCAAACCATATTTTAAAGTGTGCTTACGTGTGTGGAAAGGAAAGAAAATCCTAAAACACTGATTTTTTTATTTTTTTTTGGGGGGGGGGGGTAGGTTGGGGGGGAGTTGGCATTGTGCCCATGTTGAATGAAACAGCAAAATGGTCTGGCAACACATATATCTCTCCAGAACTGAAATCCCACTTCTTCCTCATTCAACCAATTACATATCTGTTGCAATACAAACCACAGAGAGTCTAGCCTCAGATGAATAAAAATAATTAATATGAACAATACATGGAAATTTTCCTATTTATTTAGTACTAGCTGTGCTGTGTGGCCTATAAATGCAAAAAGTGATCCTGACCTTGTTCCAGCCAGTTTGGATGGTAACACCAAGTCACGAGTTCAAACATCTAATGTTGATCGGTGGTACATTCTCCAGGAATAGCGGTATGCTTTTGAAAAGAGTTTTGAGGTTTTTGCTGAAATGCTTTAGGGAAGAAGTGGTTTTTTAAAGATAATGTAAATCAGTAAACTGAAGATAAATAACCTGGTATGGGAAGATGCAAGTTGCATGGGGTATATATGTGACACACTTCCATGCTCTAAGTAAGATGTATCTTAAGACACTGCAGAAAAACAACTGGCTTTTTTTATTATTTAGAAGAAAAAAAAAAAAAGAAAAAGAAAAAAAAAAAAGAAAAGAGGCCTGCATGATATTATCTAGAAGTATGTACACTTGTTTGTTTTCAAAAGTTGGTTGAAGGCTTGCAGGGAATAGCAGGGTAATGGAATATTCATGAAGCAAATGCCCTTCGCTTAGTGGAGGGCAAAGGAAAGCAGATTGCTAAACCCCCTCAAACTTCCTGTGCAAGAAGCTTGAGCTACAGAATAATGAAACCTGTGTTTGCCCCTCTGTAGTCCAGTCAGAACCTGGCACTGCTTGCCTCTTTCACCTCTGTCTTCCCTTTTGACTCCTCCTCCTATTTTCAAGTGTGGATCTCCATTGCTGTCACACACTGCCCCTTTGACCACATACTTGTTTTCCCCAGGAGCCAGCTTGAGAGGATGAAAACCACCAAGTCACTGCTGTGAGTGTGGTCCCCACCTGCCCACAGCTGAGCACACCAAAAGGCGGTGAGTACCCAACACCAGCAACTGGGTAGAATCCATTTTGTATCCTTTGATGAACATGGGGACAACCTAAAGAAAATTGTACTTCCATGACCACAGGATACTGACAGACTTCAGGGCTCAAGCACAATAAGGCACTGACCACTTTCAACCCCATCACTGAATGGCACCTTGAACCATGAAAAAAAACACAAAAACAACAACATAAAAACAGCTACCCCAGCAGTCCAGATCCCCACAGGGACTGTGCCCCCTGCAGCCAGGCCTCCCAGTCCTGCCACTTGTCCCCAGCCTGCCAGATCATCCTCAGCTGCCCATGGCCACAGGACTCGCTCCCCCGGGGTGCTGCTGAGGGAGCAGGGCTGGGGCGCAAAGGCAGGCGGCACTGAGCAGCAGGTGGCCCCTGCGGAGGCAATCAGGGTCGCATTCAGCCGGGGAGCCGGCTCAATTTTCAGTCCTGTGTCTGCCAAGGGGCCTGGAGCTGCCTTGTTAATGCTGCAGGGAACACGTGGGACGCATTGACTGCATTAATTGTCCCCACTCATTCAGCGGTGGATGAATTATAATGTTACCACTCCAGGGTAAAGCAAACACCTATCATAACAATCATGTCATTAGTGTGCAGATGCCGACTGCTCTGCTTAACCTTTTGTATCTTTTTTTTTTTTTCCCCTCTCTCTCTCTCTTATTTTATTTTATTTTATTTTATTTTATTTTATTTTATTTTATTTTATTTTATTTTATTTTATTTTATTTTATTTTATTTTATTTTATTTTATTATTTTATATTATTTTATTTTATTATTTTATTTTATTTTATTTTATTTTATTTTATTTTATTTATTTTTTATTTTATTTTATTTTATTATGGCATGCAATAAGTTTTTTTTTTTTTTTATTGTTTTCATATAATTGATTTTTAGTTTGCAAGTGTAGTCTAAACCCTTGAAACAAGCACAGCCACATTACTCAACAGCTAGGAATAGGCACACGGAGTGGCAAAACACAGATTAAAGTTCCTTTAGAGAGAAATAACAAGGCTTTAAATGTTTACACTTACAGTTTGGTTTACCCTTTGTGGTGTGACTGACACGTTTGCTATTCACACAGAGTGAGCTCCAAAAAGACATGGTCCTTAAACAATGTAACAGTCTTAGAAATGCTTTTAATTTACTTACAGCTACCAGTGACCAGAGATTATACATGCACACCCAGATAAGTGCCACATTCTAGTTTGAAAATGTTTTTAAATATTTTTTTCTGCTATGTACATATACAAACATATATGGAGACACAAATACAATTTCCCTTTAAAAAAAATATGTATACATGCAGATGTGCATACACATGCATGTATGTATGTCTTTTTTATCTTTGAAGCGTAACATTAAAAACTAATATTACTAGGTATATTAATAATTTACATGTAAAAATGCATAAGCTTGAAGTTGTAAGGCACCACAAATCTTCTCTGAGTGTTGCAACATTATTATGCTGCAATTAAAAATGCTGAGTTTGTGCCATGCTCTTATTTCTCTTTAGTTGAGCTCTATTCTATGTTCCACAGTTATTCTTAAATGGCACATATGATGGGCTTGGAACTTCTCACTATGTGTTCCTCATGCATTTAAGTGCTCTTAAAGATGTTACCCATAATCCCGTTCCTTGTGAGTTTTGAAAGCAGAGAGCCCACTCACCAGCACTTGTACATCCCATTAACATTTGCTTATCTAAACATTCTGGCAAGCATCTTCTCAGGGTGTGAAAGCACTGATATCTGTTAAAAAATGTAGACATCATATTTGCATGTTTGCAAGACTCTTATGCAGATGTAGACCACTGCTGTAGCCAGTGGTCTTGTTCACTTTTAGTTAAAGCTATGGTATTGCAATCACATGTAGACCTTAACTGTGAGTTTTCACAGGTGAGCTCTAGCATTCACTTGTGGAGTTGGCAAAAAGATGCTCTCCTGTCTCCACTCTGCTCCCAATCTCCACCTCTCTTTGTTAGGAAACAAACTGAAGTCCCAGTCTTGCAGAGATTATCTGCCACATCCTTAATGTTTCCTGCTGCAGATAAGCTCAGGTGTTCAATTGAAACAGCCATATTGAGTAAGGTCAAACTAGTAGACAAATCTTTGAGTAATCCATGCCTAAAAAATTAGTGCAAGAGGTGGGAGATGTACTTAAGGAATCTTGGTTCACAGTTTGTAGACATACAGATAAAGAATTGTGTCATTCACTGTTTGACAATATTATTGTTAGTAGGGTTTGGAACAAGATCTAATAGTAGAAACAGAGTAATAAAACAAGAACAGGTTGATACAGTACTATCAGTGCAATTATTTATACTAAATACACGTAAATCCATAGCAAGAGTAAGTGCCTGGCAGGGTGAGGTTAAGGATGAAGTTAAAGTTTTATGGTTATTGTTTTGATGTTATTAAAATCATTAGATGCCTTAGCTGACTAATTTTGTGTAGGTGCTTGCGGTTTGTGAAATGGAGAAGCCATTTAAAATGGTTTAGTCACATTTTAGCCTTTAAACAAGTATTTAATTTTTACATATGCATGTAAAACCATGTTGTTTATTGGTATTTCCAGTGAAAATTACTGTGATTCAGCTCTTTTGGATGCATTTCAAAAGTGTAAAGTAAATTTATGTTCCATAATCAGTAGAAGGTGTACTTCCCTGAAATCAAAAAAGTCCTTTTTTATTATGATGTTGGATTCATCTGAGAAAATAATATTATTTTCTGGTATGTTATATTTCTGTAAAAGCCAAATGCATTCTTGCATAGCCCTTATAATGCTATATACAAATATATTAAACAGCATAATCTTTTTTCCATATTTTCCCTTTAGATTGTTTGTGAATAGGAGAATTCATCTTTTGAACTTTCATTTGCTTTATGTGTGCAAGTACATACTGTCAAACTAAAAACTCTGCAGTTTCTGAAAACTGTTTTTATGAGCAAAATAAAACCCTGCAATTGTATCCTGTCTGATTTTTTTTTTCCCTCCAAATAATATTTATGGTATGTTTTCTTAAACACACTTATTTGGTTGATCAAAAGCAAACAATGTTATTCAGTGGCAGTTGGGTGTCTGTGTATGTGTTTTTCTCCACAAGTAACCTAGGCTAAAATCAACTTTATCCAGACGTTTTTCCCCTAGTCTCCAAAAAAAATTACCGTAAAAATGAACCCATATGAAAATGAGCTCTTGTATGTAAAATATTTTCCCACACATTGCTGCTGCTGAATGTTTTTACTTAGCTTGCTGAAAATGGTACGTCTACACAAATAATGAATGTGTGCTGCTGTCACATCCATTCTCACATTTTTCCACTTGAAAAATATGTGTACAGTATGGACAAACCATAGATTGTGAAATGTCCTCTCTTTTTGATTACCAAACATTCTACTGAAAATTAATAAAATGTTTGCCGATAATTTGATACACTGCAACATACTGGAATTTGATTATCAACTTTTAAACCTGTAAATATATGTTATTTGTTAGCATATGTGCAAAAATCTATGAACGTTAAAAAACTTGATATTTAGATTTTTTACTTGTACATAGTAGTAATTAATAGATATCTAGACATATTTATCACTTACAATATATTTTTACTGATCTCTTGATGACAACAAAACATTAAAAATCTAACCAGTGATGACTTGTGTTACAGTTTGCTATAATAGTTGCCACAGGAATATTATTCAGACATGTAAACCACTTTTTTGTTTTGTTTTGTTTTGTTTTGTTTTGTTTTCTGAGTAGTTATGGATTATTTCATACACAAGCAACTGGATAGCTAAAATAGTTCCCCATATTCATTTCTATATTAACAATATTGCTGTAATGATTTAAGAAATATAACATTAAATTCAGGGCTGTTTTCTTAAGCCATTCATAAATATTTTAGAAGTTAATTAAGGGACTACAGGTATGAATAGACCAAGATTTATTCATAATTAAGAATCAGATATCACATGTCACCTCTTCTGATAGAGAAAAACCTTTAATTGCTTTTAATTAGGCAATTGTCCCTGTAGTTTGCTGAAGCAGATTGAATTGGAATGCACTTGGTAGAAAGACATGCTCGTGGTAATAAGCTAAGTTTCTTGTTTCTTCTTTGTTCAGTTGCGTTTTTTTACATGTTGGTACAGAATACAGTAGAAATAGTGAAATATGCATATCTTACTTAGTGATACATTAAATCACAGGAAATACCTTTCTGTATAATTTGATATAATTTGGCATCTGACCTTTATCTAATGCCTCATAACTTTTCATGCCAATTATTTTGTCTTGCTTTACCAAAACATGAAGAAAAAACTGAATTCATGAATGACAATATATTCATTCAGTTAACCTAAGATATATTTTTCCAATGTTGAAATTAGCATTCCACTTTTTACAATGTAGAAATGAAGCAAAGAAAAATAGATTTTCCAGAGCCCAAATTCTTGGGGAAAATTACTGATCAAAACAAACACCAGAAACATTGTTGTTTAGGTATCTGACCCTGAAATATGGTGTATTATATGTATGCATGATCTTGATCAGTTTCCAGAAGGTATAAAGCTGGCTAAAATTTTAAAATTTAACATAGGTCAGATATTTGCATATAAGCATCTAAACATAAATGGCTTAATTTCCTGTAGTATGAACATCTGTGTGTTTTGACAAACTCAGTAAGGACTACATATGCTGTTTGATTGTTAAGACAGTTTTAGCTAAGTTTCTAAGTCCTGTAAAATTTTGCAAGCATGCTTTACCTGGCGTATTGACTGTGCCTTTGAAGACACAGGAGCTTATCACAGAATACAAAATAAAGTCAGCAGAAGTTATTGCTGTGTCTAAGCCAAGGGGCTGGAATATTCTTGCCTGTATGTTTACTAAGTGTCTTTGTAATCAATTTGATGATATTTCATTTTGACTATAAATTTCCACTTATGAACATAACTGGACTTGACTCACTGAGTATCATTAGGCATCCAGCTCTCAGCTCACAGTCCCACTGAGCTACATCCTCCTTTAACTTGGCAATGGTTTACTAAATTGTGGCCCAATAAGTCCATGTGTCCTCAAAATGCAGTGATAACACAAAGTATTAGTTAATTAGAACAAAAATATTTCAAGGTATTTCAAATCATTCAGTTAACCGGAATTTTCTATTCAAGTTCGTCAGACATTAGACTTCCTCTGGACTCCCTACTCCTTCTCACATATAGATATATGCATGTATATAAGTACATTGTTGCCTATACAGCTTCTGGATAACAATCCTTTCTTCTGTCCTTCCTAATTACTCTTTAGCTGTGTACTTTCTTTTGGCATCTAGAGTTCATCATCAAGACTATTGACAATACCCTTGATTTGTCTTCTGTATTTTTTTTCCCTCTGTGGCCCTTATGACTTTGGGTCTTTTGTACTACAGATCTTTAACATTTGTTAGTTAGCATTGGTAAGTACCTGAAATTAGGACAGACGGGTGCATATAGTTGTTAACATTGACAAAGGACTGTATCAAATACCATCAGTCATTTCTAGTCCTGCATTTTTAAGTCTCTGTTTTCTTCACTCTGGAGACAGGAATCTTGAAGCCTACAGCTCACCTGTCTGTATTAGCAGTGTGTGCCACAATGTCCTTGCCTTTATTTGTCATGTTGTCTGAAACCGGCATTTCAGCCTTTGGCAATACAGGAATACTAAAAATCCTGTTAAGGGGCAGTTGCTACATGGCATTGCTGCCTTCCAGCTGTGGCTTTCTTAAGTTGTTCAGAAAATCAATTATTACATATCAATATTTCAATTATTTAGTTTATCTGTATCTTTTATTGGTATGTCTGAGAGAGAGAGAAAGAGAGAAACACATTAACAGGTTAATTTTTAATGTGTTTCCAGCCACCTTCCCTACTTCCTACTGCCCTGTCTTGGAGTTTCTTAAGACCAGTCTCAGCAGAATTAGAGGTACTTAGGCAGAGATTTCAGGATAGTGTATGTTAACTGTAAAGATACATGTCATGATATTAATGAATTATTTTGCCTTGGCAACAAAACAGGCAGGATATGTCTCAGCCTAATTTTAGACATCTAACAGAGGGGCATCCAAATTCAAATAGTTATGTAGGCTCCATTTGTAGTCACTGCAGAGAGAGATACA
This sequence comes from Anas acuta, assembly GCF_963932015.1. NCBI lineage: Eukaryota > Metazoa > Chordata > Aves > Anseriformes > Anatidae > Anas > Anas acuta. The sequence continues at coordinate 70,293,267 of NC_088979.1, forward strand.
TACATGTTGAAGGTAATTCATTCCAACCATTTTAAATACTTATTATTAGGATCAGTTGCCCTCTACAGGTTTGTTGCTCCTTGCAGTGACATCAGATACAATCTAGTTTTCGGTTTAGAGTGGATGCTTAACTTTTATATGTCTAAAGGTAGGTAAAGTTAATCCAACTTTAGCTTTGTTGTCTTTGTAGAAGTGAAATAATTTTATTGACAGTCTATTAGTGATGTGAACTAAAGTACAGGGTTAGATTCTGCATTTCTCGTTACAGTTAAGCAACTGTGGGCAAAATTTAGGTACAAATTTAAAACTAAGATTTTAATTAGTCCTTCCAATAAATATTTGAAGTACAGAGAGAGCAAGTTACCATAACTAGATAAGAGAAAGAGACATTGTACAAAACAAACAAAAGAAATTTGAGACAAGGCTCAAATGTATGTACTCATGTACATATACTATATATATACATGAACACATATTTTTATACAAAGATGTGATGTGCAGACAGAAACTCACACACACACATACACACAAATTCACACACAGAGTGTCCAGTTCTGCAGACAGTGTCATAAGTTAAATGTGTGTGTGCATGGCAAAGTAAAAGCATATATCTGGAGAGCTTAGTGAAAAGAAATAAGAGCCATGAAGCCATTAAACTTTACAGATCAAGACCTAATTTGCTTTAAATCTGAGAATACCATCAAGGGGTGTCCAACAGAGCCTAATATTCTGTACTTCACAACATAATACAGTCATAGAACACCTGTAAAGAGTTAGTCTGGTCATGAATAATTTGCCAGTGTTTTACGAACGTCAAGACTGATCAATGGTTAGACATTAAACCTTGAAAAAACATTTAAGGGCAGACTGACAAAAATCTGAGGATTAATTCACAATTTACACATCTGATATAGGACACCTTCATTCTACTGCATCTGAAGTAGCATGGAGGTGAGGAAATAATGAAAATTGGAATCACAGAATCAGAGAACGGTTGAGGTTGGAAGGGACCTCTGGAGATCATCTGGTCCCTGCTCAAGCAGGGTCCCCTAGAGCACATTACCCAGGATTGTGTCCAGAAGGCTTCTGAATATCTCCAGAGAAGGAGACTCCACAACCTATCTGGGCAACCTGTTCCAGTGCTCAGTCACCCTCACAGTAAAGACCTTTTTTCTCATATTCAGGTGGAACTTCATGTGTTGTGTTGCTCTCATCCTGTCACTGGGCACCACTGAGAAGAGTCTGGTCCCATCTTCTTGACACCCTCCCTTCAGATGGTTATATACATTGATCAGATCCCCCTAAGCCTTCTCTTGTTCAGGCTGAACATGCCCAGCTCCCTCAGCCTTTCCTCATACGAGAAATGCTCCAGTCCCTTAATCATTTTAGTTGCCCTTCACTGGACTTGCTCCAGGAGCCCTGTGTCGCTCTTGTACCAGGGAGCCCAGAACTGGACACAGTATGCCAGGTGAGGCCTCATCAGAACTTAGTAGAAGGGGAAGATTACCTCCTTTGACCTGCTGCCAATGTTCTTCCTAATGCAGCCCAGCACACCATTGGCCTTTTTGGCCACAGGGGCACATTGCTGGATCATGGTCAACTTGTTGCTCATCAGAAACCTTAAGTCCTTCTCCACAGAGCTAATTTCCAGCAGGTTAGTCCACGGCCTATACAGGGTTGTTCTTCTCCAAATGCAGGACCCTGTACTTACCTTTGCTGAATTTCAAGAGGTTCATCTCTGCCCATCTCTAAAGCATTAAAGATCCTTCTCAATAGCAGCACAGCCTTCTGGTATATCAGCCACTCTTCCCAGTCTTCTATCATCAGCAAACTTTCTGAGGAGGTACTCTATCCCTTCATCCAAGTCACTGATGAATAAGTTAAACAAAACTGGAGCCAGTATTGACCAGGGTCCATGGACTTGTGGATGTCAGGTTTGACTATATGTTCTCTAACCCAATCCTCCTTAACCAAGGGAAAGTCTTCCTTTCTCCAGACTCTCTCCTCAGTTTCTTTGGTCAGGGATTCCTGAGGGTTGACCTTGGCAGTGAAGACTGAAGCAAAGAAGGCGTTCAATATCTCTGCCTTCTCTACATTCTCTGTTGCCAGGGTCCCCACTTCTAGTGGGCCCACTTCTTCCCTAGTTTCCTTTTGTTACTGATGCATTTGAAGAAGCCCTTCTTGTCCTTAACATCTCTAGCCAGATTTAATTACAAATGGGCCTTGACCTTCCTCATGAGAATTCTGCCTACTCTCTGTCTTTTTATTAATTTCACGTTGCCTGTCCTTGCTTCCTCCTCCTGTACACCTCCTGCTTATGTTTCATTTTTTTCAGGTATTCATGGCTCATCCATGCAGATCTCCTGCTCTCTTTATTCAATTTATTGCCTAAAGGGATGCACTGTTTTTGAGGCCGGAGGAAGTGATCTTTGAATAGAAAACAGTTCTCTTGGACCCCTCTTCCTTCTTGGGCCTGTTCCTATGGAATTCTTCCAAGAAGATCCCTGAAGAAGCCAAGGTTAGCTCTCCTGAAGTCCAGGGTTATTAGTTATTAGTAACCAGGGTACTGGTATTAGTTATTAGAGTCCAGGGTAATTAGTTATTGCCCTGCTTCCTACTCACAGGACACTGAACTCCATGATCTCATTCATGGTCATGGTAGCCACGGCTACATTTCCAAACAGTTCTTCTTTGTTTATTAGTACAAGGTCCAGCAGAACATCAGCTCATCATCTGTGTCAGAAAATTACCATCAGTGTTTTCCAGGAACCTACTGGATTGTTTGTGCCTAGCTGTGTTTTCCTCCAGCAGATGTCAGGGTGGTTGAAAACCCCAAGAGAACCGAAGCCTGTGACTGTGAGGCTACATCAAGATTTCTCTAAAAGGCTTCATCTACCTCCTCCTCCTGATCAGGTGTCCTGTAGCAAGCACTCACAGTAGTGTCATCCTTGCTAGTCTGTCCTTTAATCCTTTCCCACTAGCTCTTGACTTGCTTATCATCCACCCTGAGGCAGAGGTCCATACTTTCCAGGTGTTCCCTCACATAAAGTGCAACTCCACCACTTCACCTTCCTGGCCTGTCTTTCCTAAAACACATGTAGCCATTCATGACAACATTCCAGTCATGCAAGCTATTCCACAATGTCTCTGTAACTGCAATGAGATCAAAGCCCTACAACTGCACACAGATCTCTAATTCTTCCTATTTGTTCCCTGTGCTATGTGCATTGGTGTAGATGTGTTTCAGAGAAGTATTTGAGTGTGCCAATTTCCCAGGAATAGAAATTTATTTAGGAAAAAGGAAAGACTATAAGGCAGTTTTGAATGGAAAGATCTTCTTTTGAAACTCAGACCACCGTCTCTTGTCAGATAGGAGTTACAACTGTTTATGTTACTGTTAAGCTTAGGTAGTATTTTAAGGGACTTAGAAGCAGAAATTACCAAGCAAGCATACAAGCACCATATTAAATGTTACTATAACCTACCAGCTGGAGTGTGTCAGGTTGTGTTTGCTCAGTCCTATCCAAATGTACCACTGAAGTGTGCTTTGTCTCTTAAACATGCCCAGAGACAATGCTGACTTGTACTTGCAGGCTGTGGGCTGTTGGCAGGTTTGCCTTTTGTGAACAGGTGAACAGAAACACACCTTTGAATGTGCTAGAGAGAAAGCCTCATGGTCTGTATTTGTCAGCCTTCTGCATAATGCAACCGTCAATATGGCGGCATCAACAGGAAAAACAGTAGCACAGAGGTGAACTCCAAATCTCAGCCAAAAGATGAGGTCCTGAAAGGTTTTCTGGGCACATGACCTTGTTCTTCAGGTCCTCCCTGCACAGCCTCACCTCATCTGAGCTGCTCCTTTTATGCATTGTAAATCATCTGCTGTTCACAAGCATAAATGTGAAGTCTGTGTCCACCCAAACCAAATTGTGAAAAGGAGTTTCTGGGGCTGTATCGACACAAAACTTCCTCCCAAATTGTACCTCAGCAGTGTTAAACTGTTTGAGGTTTAGCATTATTAAGGCTAATGATGATGCTGAATTTCCAGAGAAGGCAGATATATTTTAGGTACTCTTTTTGCTTTATGAAAACCTGACTCACATAATTTGGACCCTATTTAGAATCATAGAATCATAGAATCATAGAATATCCTGAGTTGGAAGGGACCCTTAAGGATCATCAAGTCCAACTCTTGACATCGCACAGGTCTACCCAAAAGTTCAGACCATGTGACTAAGTGCACAGTCCAATCTCTTCTTAAATTCAGACAAGCTCGGTGCAGTGACCACTTCCCTGGGGAGCCTGTTCCAGTGTGCAACCACCCTCTCTGTGAAGAACCCCCTCCTGATGTCAAGCCTAAATTTCCCCTGCCTCAGCTTAACCCCGTTCCCGTGGGTCCTGTCGCTGGTGTTAATGGAGAAAAGGTCTCCTGCCTCTCGACACCCCCTTACAAGGAATTTGTAGACTGTGATGAGGTCTCCCCTCAGCCTCCTCTTCTCCAGGCTGAACAGGCCCAGTGCCCTCAGCCGTTCCTCGTACGTCTTCCCCTCCAGGCCTTTCACCATCTTCGTAGCCCTCCTCTGGACACTCTCCAACAGTTTCATGTCCTTTTTATACTGTGCTGCCCAGAACTGCACACAGTACTCGAGGTGAGGCCTCACCAGTGCAGAGTAGAGCGGGACAATCACCTCCATTGACCTACTAGTGATGCCGTGCTTGATGCACCCCAGGACACGGTTGGCCCTCCTGGCTGCCAGGGCACCCTGCTGGCTCATATTCAACTTGCTGTCTACCACGACCCCCAGATCCCTCTCTTCTAGGCTGCTCTCCAGCGTCTCATCGCCCAGTCTGTACGTGCAGCCAGGGTTTCCCCGTCCCAGGTGCAGGACCCGGCACTTGCTCTTATTGAACTTCATGTGGTTGGTGATCGCCCAGCTCTGCAACCTATCCAGATCCCTCTGGATTTATGGAGATATTTCATAGAATAATAGAATCATAAAAAGGTTTGGATTGGAAGGGACCTTAAAAATCTAGTTCCAACCCCCTGCCATGAGCAAGGACACCTCCCACTAGATCAGGTTGCTCAAAGCTCCATCTTAAAGCTCCTGGTCTTAAACATTTCCACGGATTGGAATCATCTCTGATATTCACAGCTTCTCTGGGCAACATGTTCCAGGGTCTCATCACCCTTCCTAATGTCTAATCTAAATCTAATCTCTTTCAATTTAAAATCATTATCCCTTGTATCATTATGTGCCCCTGTACAAAGTCCCTCCCAGCTTTCCCATAGGCTCCCTTTAGGTACTGGAAGACCACAATAAGATCTCACTGGAGCCTCCTTTTGTCCAGGGGTAACAACCCCAACTTCCTCAGCCTGTCTTCATAGGAGAGGTGCACCATGCATACACAAATTCATGTTGCTTTTGCACACAGTATTCATAGATTTAAATGAAGTAAATATCCCCATATAAAGATGAAGGCATCGTATTTTTGTTCTTCCAATAATTTCAATTATATTCTGAAATTAATAGGATTTTAATAGATTTAAGTGCAAAAGAATAATGACTTTTTCAATGCCCATCTGTTATGCTGTGTTTCTTCATATGTGCCATATTCTCAATGAGAAGATTTCTAGGCTATGATCACTCATAATATCTCTTTCATTAATATGATCTTTATAGGAGTATATCATATAACACATACTGGTACAGCATTTGCTCTCCAACAAAAACATACAGTCACTTTGCACAGTGTTTTTAAATGAGGACAGAAATATGGTAAAAGTCTTTAAGTCATGATTTTGTGTTTTATCCAAAGATAAGGTATGAAAGGGTAATCCAGCTTTCAAGGAGTCTGTGTAATCTGTAAGGTGGTATAAAAAAGACAGTGATAGTAATTAGCCTTTTTAAATAATTCCTCACATCACTAAGCACATTATGGAAATTTATGGTACACATCAGATGTTTGTGTGTGTGAAAGGGAGGATGCGCATGTACATGCATGTATGAGCATGTGAGGGAGTGAAAGGGAAGTTTCCAGCCATCTTTGCATGGATGCATTTGTAGCTGAACTGAAATGATGAAGCAATTTGTAGTAATGTCAGCAGCTCCTCAGGGAATGCTCACTAAATGCATGTCATTAGGTGCCACACAATTTGCCTGTCTTTTTGCTCCCTCTGTGACACCAGTTCATGGTATATTCTTAAAGATTATAACATTCTGCTCTTTAATTTTAGATGTATTAATGTTTGGTTAATCTCAACTAATCCAAAATATTTCACCACTCTCACACTACCACTGGCTGCACATCAATCAAAAATCCCTTTTAGCTGCTTGCCAGACTGTTCTTACTGCTCTATTGACATGATTATATTAAGCGGTAACAAGTACCACAGGGGAATAAGGTGGTGGGTAAGGTTCATTGCCCACTTTAGTACTGTGAAAATTTTACCACAAAAAAGTAAAAATAGCATGAGGAGACCAGGGGACTGTGTTGCCGAACTTTCTATGCATATAGTCATTGCTTGTCTAGGACTTTTGGACACCTCGACACCTGATCCAGAAAGTCAGCTGTGCAAAATGGGATATCGGGAGTCCTGGTGTATAAGAGGAACATAAGTCATCAATATGAACATGTCAATAAATGAAGATCACTGGCATCCAGCTGTATTAGCTATGTTCTTACCTAGCTGGCAGGTGGAAAGGATGATCTTTTGCCTCTATCTGGCACTTGAGAGACCACATCTGAAATACTGAGCCCAGTTTTGGGCTCACCAGTACTCATAGCCATTCCCATGAGTGGCCACTAAGCTGATTAGGAGCTGAAGAACATGCTGGCTGAGGAGAGGCTGAGAGAGCTGAGTCTGTTGTTCAGCCTGCGGAAGAGAAGGATTTGGTGGAATCTAATTGCTGTCTACAGTTACATAACAAGAGAAAACCAAGCCAAACTCATCCCAGAATTGTGGAAGACTAGAACAAGAGGCAACAGACCACATTTGATACACAGGTAAATCGGTTGAGTGGAATGTGAGTCAAGAGAGGTCTTGAGGTCCTTTCCAACTTACATGGTTGTGTGGTGGCCTGATTCAATAACCAAGTCCCTTTTTCCCCATGTCCCTCATGGACTTGCATCACTGTATGGAGATGCAGTTCCATGCAGCATGCTTCAGTTGAGAAAATGAGACTAACATATGGCCGAAGTAGCTATGGACTGAGAGTTAGGCTATACATTACATTCTCACAAACAGTGTGGAATGCAGGTCTCCTGTGCCCTATATGGTACTTTAACTACTGGTCTCTTGGATAAAAGGAGGGAAACATCTCCTCCTTCTGGGATCTGGTTCTTTGCTTCATTTGCTTTTATATGCAGTGCCTCTAAATGAAGTGTTCTGTTCTCGATTGACCCAAACACTTTTTATTTTTTTTATTTTTATTTTTTTTTTATTTTTTCTTAATTTCTTCAAGAAGAAACAAAACCTGTTTAAGTTAGTTCAGGCTGAGCCAACTTTTCTAAAAAAATGCTTTGGTTTGGCAGCTGCATGTGAATGATTCTCACTGCCCTAAGAAAGAATACAAACTTTGGTGGCTTCCTTCCCAATTTATGGGCCAAGACAGTGGCCAGGAAGGATTGTTTTACAGCTTTAGACTCTGGCCTAGAGGCTGAATTTCTTTCCAGTTTATCCTCTGTTTCATGCTCACGTTACGTTCAATCTTTACAATCTTTTTTATAGGACAAAAACATCCAGAAATATTTTAAAAGATTAAAGTACAAATCACTATTGGCAGCTTGCTTAGCACTTAAATGGCAATCTCCCTGCTTTGATTGTTTTATTCACTAAAAAAGCAAATACAGAATAAATAAGGCACCATTTCTAAGTGAATTCCAGCCTTCCAGTTGTCATTATTTAGAAGTTTTCCAAGAACCATCTAGAAAATTCTAATTTATTTATTTATTTTCTGTGTAGAATTATAGAAATGTCATTTCCAACATGAATATACCCCAGTACTCAGAAGAGCAGCAGCCAACACTAGTCTTTCCTCCAACTTGCTTCTATTCAAAAAATAACTTTTTGTTATAGGTTATATATATGAGAATGAGCTCTAATATGGCCCATTATAGTAATAATAAATAATGATATATCTTTTTAATATATCATTATTTGATATTATTGATATGATTATTGAATATATCAATGATATATCTTTAAAAAAAAGAAAAAAAAAAAAAAAAAGTTGAATTAAAGCAGCAGAAAAAGAGTATCTGTTTCCTGTGATCTCAGCTGCCAAGCAACTCCGTGCTCAACTTCCAGCATTTAAAGACCATTAACTTTACTTTTAAAATGCAGCAAGGATGCAGTGAGCAGATGTCCTTTGGGGGAAGATACCAAATAGAATTGTATGACAGTATATGGCTTTTGTCTTTTCATATGAGTAGTGAGCCTGAAGTGTCTCTTCACAGCTTCCAAAGTGACCTTTAGACCTGGTAGAGTGGCACCTAATCTAGCAGTAATGGGGAAAATAAAGGCTCCAAGCCTGACACTATGAGAGTCCAGTTCAGTGTAGAGCAAACTGCATGATAGCTGAGGAAGGAACAAGCAGGGAGAATGCTAAAATATCTTGACACAGCTGTGTATCAAGGTATCTTGAGGTATTTGCATACATAACTACTTTGAATTTCTTGGTTAGTCCTTGACACAAGTGAATCAGGGAGCATGATTCAATAATTTGGGGGCAGGATCCAGTAATGCAAACTGAAGCAAACCTTCTGATTAAGCTGTTTGGAATAGCAATGAAAGTGCATTCTGCCAATATCTCTTTGGACAGGTAAGTAATTTTTCATAAGTTTCTACAGCTATAAAGCACAAATAATGATACTTATCTCCCTTGCAAGAGTTTTTGTGGTCAGCGTGTGACAAGAATTTCATATATATGGGTGTTGCATTCCATAATATTGTCTTATAATATCTTTATGGCTGCAGAAGTATGTTTGACTACTCTGGTAGATTTCAGTATTATGTTTAATACTAAAAACATAAGATATGTGTTTGATAAACAGGACCTAGCATTAAAGATAAACAAATAAATAAATAAATAAATGGAAAATTGAAAAAAAAAATCTCTTCCTTCTATTTATTCATTTTTATTTTAAACATTTATGTTATAATAACAAATTACCCCCATTTTTTTACAAGAGAAACCCACCTGAATCTTCTGACTTCATGAAGTGCCAGAGACATTTTAACTGGACTATTTTTAGTAGAAATTTTCCAGTTGTGTCATAAGCTTTCTTTTATTCTATTTCTTCTAAATATGCTATAGGTATACAGGCCTTTCATGGGAAACTACTGGGTTCTTTCCCATTCCTGACACATAACAAACTTAAGAATATAAAGCAAAATGCATTTTTGTCTCTTTGCATCTGTTCATGCCACCACAAAAGAGGCCCTCAATGATATGAAACTAAACTAATATGAAGTATTTCATTTATAATTATCAGTATTAAAAATATTTTCTCTAAATGTTGTGTTTATAGTGATTAATTATTGCAAGAGGTCTGAACATTTGTTTAAAATGTGTTTAACCCTTTAAAGTACTGAGCGTTGTGCTAAGAATATAATCAGAGTTTGAGAACTGGGAAAGGTCTAGCTGAAGAGCACTTTTGTATATGACTAACTTTAAGTATGTAAGTTGAACTTCTGTGCTTGGCCAGGTCATGCCAGTGCTCAGCACTTTGCTAGATTGCACTCCAAGCAGCAGAGATTATCACACAATTCCTTCCGACCTGAGGACACCATGTCCCAGAGGTAGCTGTACAACACACTCTGCCTGGCCAAGCCTGGCCTGATAAACAACTTCAGGCCATGAAGATACTTGGCTGAACAACAGAAAGTTCACACCTGCTTTTCCTCATGGCCGTAATGTGCTTTTGCACTGCCACTCTGGCGCCAGGGCTTCCTGCAGCCTATCTATCTGTCTTCGCATTTTCTCACTTTGGGAAAGGTGTGAACCAGACCCTGCAAGAGCGGCAGTGGGCTGCAAACCCTGGTGCAGGCAAAGCTGGGCTAGAGGAGGCTGGGCTGCCAATCAGCCCTGTCTTTAAGCTGCACTGCCCTTGTTCAATCGAGGTAATGGGTCCAGTGGGCAAGTAATAGGTCCAGTGGGTCTATTACACATTTTTATTGAAAAGCAAAATAAATAGCCCTGTAAAACTCACACACTGCCCCAGGGCTGCAATAATTTATTCACCTTCTTACACCTTCTTTTTCTTTCTTTTTCTCTTTGCCTTTTCAGAGTTGCTCAAGTGAACTTTTCCAGCATGTCAGGTAAGAGCTTTTGTAAGTGTATCACTAATGGTTTGAGTAAGGCAATATTTGAAAATACTGCAAGTTGGTATATGGAGAACTGTGGCAAGCCTTTACTACTTGATTATATACATGTGTAGTACCAAAGGAGATCAGATTTTACTCAGCCAAACTTGTTTAATAGAAACGGCATAAAAATCAAAGTATGTATACTATCAGTTTTGCTTTCCAGAGAGAATGTTTTTCCACAAAACTAAGGAAAAGGTAATTTACCACTCAAACAAGCTGGGAAAAGGGAGAACATTCTTTCCTAAACAGCAACAATTATGCATTTGGCAGGCAGTAGTAAAAGAAATTCTGCTTCCCTTTTTAACTCATAGCAAATCTGTACCTGGGACTGATTAGAGAACAACTGGAGAGGTGCTGTTTTTCTTTTCAAAGTCTACCAATGAGGTGTTTTTTTGTTTGTTTGGCTGGCTTTTTGTTGTTGTTGTTCTGAACATGTTTTACCCATACAGTTTAGACTGTTGCATTTCCTTTGTGGTAGGCTCACACTCATTCTTTATTTGTACAAATACAGTTTTCTTGTGAGCGGGGCAGATAAGAAACCCCAATGTTGTTGAAAAATCAGGATGATGAATTAAGGGGAAAATATACAAAAATTAGTTAAAGGGAAAATAAAGGAAAACACCCTGATGAGAATCCCTTGAGACCTGCAGGAATTCATGAGTTTCTTTGATTATCATAAGAGCAGTATTTTGTATTGTGCTTTGCGTTTTCCTAGCAAGATCAAGAAAGTGCAGCAGGGTAAGAAAATGCCTCTCATTAAACATCTTTAAACCTAAACCTAGATTTGGACAAAATCTTAGTAAGTGTAGCCTTACCACACCAGACAAAATGTCTCGGTGCTCTGCTACTCTGTCACTGGAACCTGTTGCTTCCCAAGAAATATGGCTGTTTTAAGCATCTTTGGAATGATATGTCTTTGTAGGGAGGAAAAAAAATCTTAACCTCTATTAGTTAGTGGGTAGCATATACCCAAGAACAAGAGAACTGATATATTTTCTAAAACACTTAGTTGCTTTTAAACCTTGTTGTTAACAGTTTGGATAGTCTCATATAGACTCATTACCAGGTGGCTGTTGTGGAGGATGTTTTTATCTAAAACAGCATTTATTTTTTTTTTAAGTCATGAGACCAAAACAAGAAGGGAAAAAAATATGAAATAAATAAATAAATAAATAATAATAATAATAATAATAATAATAATAATAATAATAATAAACTTCCTAAATTTAGCAGAATACTTATGGCAGAGCACTTGAAGCAGATGATGAAGAAAGAAGAAAATGCAATCTCTTTATTTCTCCTTCACCTCCCTCATAATTCTCATTAACACCTAAAAACTGTGAAACAATAACAATTATTTCAGACCATGAAATGGTGAATAAAACTTTATAGAAAAGATCCTGATAGGATTAGTGCTCAGCTGGAAGCTGAGACTGCCACATGGAGAATACCATGGAATAGCAAGGATGAGTAAGGCACCAGTGGTGAAACTAAACAGGAATCCAGCATGCAGGAAATTACAGAGAGCCCTGGGACTGCATCAGGTTAAGTTGTCTTGTTTGCTGTATTTGGCTACTGCTTAAGCAGAAATAGTTTGGAAGAGAGCTAACAGTGCAGAGCAGAATAGTAGGCTATTAAAACAGGCAGTGTTGAAAGCTGATTACTTGATGTTAAACCAGAAGACAAAGATTAATAAAGCATGAAGGAAATCTTTTTTTACAGTGTTATTTTTTTTTCTGAAGTGTTTCTTCTTCATATTTCATGTTGTGCCAGTGAAAGCTGCCAAGTCAAGAGTTCTGAAAGTCAAAGTGCCTTTTATCTGCAGAGCAGTGAGGAGGTGACTTGTAGTGAGCTGGCTTCCTTACCAGGCTCTGCCCAAAAGAATGGCCCCAAGGGATGAGAAAGGGTACACATTGCTTTCAGCAGTCTTAAATTCTGTCCCTGTCCCTTTTCCTAATATTTCCTTCCTCTAGCCAACCACCTTTTTCAGGGCCTTTCTCTGACTAAATGACCAGGAACCTCAGAGGCACCTTGCTTCTAACATGGTGGACCTTGCTCAGATCCAGGTGCTTTAAAGCCAGCCCTGTGTGTCTACACTCGCTCCGCTCAGGGAGTCTTGGTGGAGACAGTGGTGAGACTTGGGACTGATCTGCTAGGGCCCAGCTTTGGACTGCCAGTACATGTAACTGCATGGTCACAGAGTAAGCAACCTGATTACCTATAGTGATTTTTACAGGTCAGGTTTCCTTCTGTATGGAGTAATGACTGTGCACCACTATTTGAGGAACGGTAATGAAATTTAAGCAATAGTGGTGCCATAGGCAGGTAGAAGGAAGTCCCCTAAGAACAGAAGACTTACAGATGGACTGGAAATTTTCAGGTCTAATGTCTGGATTTAATTTAATTTTTATGCTGTTGTTAGAAACAGCCTGGAGATTCTCTAAAGAATAAGTAAAGATGTTGTCCTTTTACACTCCCAAGAGCGTAATCTTAAAAAATGTCTTCACTGTTTTTCCAGTGGCTACAGCCTCCCATCACATTGTGTTACCCTGTATAGTGAGGACATCTGGGGGGTTTCAACCCTCTGGCTCCAAGTGAAATTGGTACTGGTTGTCTCTCGCCTTCCAGTCTTAAAAACACTTGACAATTTGACATTCTCACTGCTAAGTGGAACTGACAGAGGCTCATCAACAATAGGACATTGTTATCAGCCCTGGCAGAAATCATACCAACAGCCTTATGCGAAGTGATGACTTGCATTTACTTCCAGCAGGATGAATGCAATTGGGTGTCAAGTGTTCCCAGTGTAGGACTAGGGAACAGTGAGGAAGTTACTTAAAGAACTTGTGTTCTTCCTGCTTCCATCTCAGTCATCTTGGAAGTAGATTGCAAATTGTTTAAACCTTAAAATACCACAGAATAAATGTCTTGTTATTACACTGTAGTTTGATATGGCTTGGAAAAAAAAAAAAAAAACAACAAAAAAAAACTAATATGCTCCAATGATTGTTTTCAGATGTTGGTCTTTGTCAGGCCCAACATACTGGGCAAAAGATGAAGGCAAATTGTTAGTATCAGTGTGCTTGCCAATAATCTTTCTTTCTTCCTTTCTTTCTTCCTTCCTTCCCTTTCTCTCTTCCCCCCCTGTTTATTTATTTTTGAATTCTGTTATATTAGTGAGGCTGGTTGTTCAATGAACACTGCACTGGCCTTCCACATTTAGGACAGGCATACAAATCCAGCCTTTGCCAGAGTGATGGAAAGCAATTTGGATCTGAAGGCTATAAAAGGCAAAGCTGAAATGAACTCTGACAAGTCGTAGCTGAATTCTTCTTGCACAGAAACAGCCATTCCTTTCCCCGTACCTCTGCCGCCTTTCTCTTTTTAAATGGTCCAGAATTGGCTGTTTAATATCTGAGAGCTCCAGAGCCAGAGACTGTCGGAAATGGAAGGATTTTATTGATGCCAGCTGAAGGCGCTCTCATCAGGTGAATAGAGGTGTGCTGACAGCCTGTGAGTGTGCAAGTGAGTGACATTCAAGCCCTGCATCCAACGGTGACCTTGGAAAGAAGTCTATGAAGAAATTAACGAAAGAATTTCAAAAGGGTTAGGTTTCCATCCCTGTCATCTTATTTCATGATACTCACTTAATAAATAAAGAGATAGATTAAATATTTTCCTCTCATTGCCCTGTCGTTGTGCAGATCTGTTGACAAAAATGAGTAACGTGACGTGACTGAAAACGCTGAATGAAAGTGGCACTCACTGTACTTAAAAAGGATCATAATTATGCTGCATAAAATAAAATGCTGCAAAAACCTTCACTTTGCTAGGGGAGGATTTACTTCCTCTTTCCTAGCAGGAGGTTTTGTTGTTGCTGCATTTAACTCCTCATTTATGATGCATTTCTTCAATAAGGGTATATTAGAGGACATCTCACTAAGAGGAAAATAAGAGCCAAAAAGACTCTCCTGAGAAAGAAGGAGGAAGAAGACATCCACTCATAGCATTTTTTTTTTTTTTTTTTTTTCCTCCTTCTGAATATACACACAGCAGCAAAAGCCATGGGTAGGAGAGAAGGGAAGAGGCCTCCACATTTGTTTTCTTGCCATAGCTATATCTCCCATTATAGTCCAGAGGGTTGTGGATCTGCTCATGCTTACTCTGCTCCAGTCCTGGCAGACTTAGAAATGCAGAACCAGTAGGTTCTTCTTCATTTCCTCAGCTTCTACTGGGAGAAGCTCAGGCTACGCAAACCCAGATAAACAGCTGAGAGAACACCTAACTGTTACCCATATTATCCTCTATTTTCTCTTTTATTTTTATTTTTTTTTTGGCTGTATGGTGCTGTAGGAAACACCTGCACGGGGCTCTGGTCTCTTTCTACCCAGCTGACTTTTTTTCAGCCGTGCACTGGCTTGGGGTCAGCCCTTGCAAGCAGGTGTTTTCCCTCAGAATAGCTTTCTTGTCTGCATCCGAGTGGATCACAAGGGCCGAACTTCACTGCAGGAGGTCACAGGTCAAACACGGCAGCACAGGGTCCCCTGGGTACTGTGCTTACCAGGTGTTTAATATTATCAGAGGTTATTTGCTGAAACCGTGATAGAGTGTTCTCAGCGATTCAAAATAAATTTAACGAGAACAGTTTTAAAAGCCCCCACATTAGAGGATGTCTGTTCAATGGACAGAGAGGTTAAAGTTAATTCGATCAGGCATGTGTACTTTCTCCAAAAAGGAACATATGCACTCAGCGGCTTGGCCCCATTTGTTGCAATTTTGGGTCTCATTTCCATTTGCAAGAAAGATAACTACTTGCATATGGAAGCAATAAATAAGAGAAGTCATTAAAATTTCTCTAATTTAGGAAAAAAAAAGTCTTAACGAAGTAATATCTTTGCCAGGGCAGACAGAAATGTAAATTAGAGATTGGAAGGAAACCTATTAAAGGAATTGCTATGTTACTAGTCTTTTTTAATCTAATGAATTTATGAATTGCCACTTGTTAGGTCACAGACTTTGTTAATTTCCTATGGAGAAAGTGTGGGGCAGGAGGAGCCTGGAGTGAAAGTAAAATACTTGTGAACAATGAACCTGAACAAATATTTTTGCACAATGTGTTAAGGCTATTAGGTTCAAAATTTTTGAATAAAACCAGCTATGTTTAGAAATTTTGAGAAAGATTGTGTACCTACTAAACAGGTTAATATACATTTCTAAAACTTCTGTATTTGTCTTTTTCACTTCCAAGAACATTCTTTAAAGATGTAAAGAGGTGAAAGTTTATAAAATTTACTGAACAATTTTATTAAAAACAAGACAAATATTAAGAAAACAGTACCAGTTTACAGTGCCAGTTTACTAGGCATTGGTGATACTGTCTTATAGCTAATCTGATACATTTTGGGCTTTCTTTGGCCTAAAGCCTAAAGAAGAAATTTCATTCTCTTTTCCTATAAATCACAGAAATGATGCTGCATCTTGGTTCCTCTTTTCTTGCTGGTTAGGATCCAAGTTGCTGCTGAAGTGGACCAGCAAACGTTCATCTGCAATTACACTGATGAATGACAAACTGTGATTCTCAATTGTCTCAGTACCCAAAATTGGAATTTATTTTCTGAAGCTAGCCATTACACACAAACAGCAAAGGAATGATACCAATTCAGTCTTTGACTGAAAGATAGCAATCAGAAGTGCATCAGCAATTGTTCACTAAAAGTTTATCAGTATCGCCTCCCAGACATGCATACAAGTGAGTGGCATATTGAACCTGCCTATGTCAGCCCTAGATAGCTGTTATTTCCTTTGTTTATAGAGGCAACCAGATTTTGAAAGTAATTTCTGAATGTGTTAGATTCTTTTTGATCAATGAAAAATGTTCAAAGAGTCACAAATTTATCTGTGTTTGCTGTGGGGGAATTAACTGCAACAGAGTACCCCTCTGAATGGTCAAGTGGGTATAGATTGAAAAATTAGTTATGTGCATATGTGGGCATTCACACACACACAGAAACACAGACTCACAAGTTGAAACCAAACCTTTATGAGTTCTGATAAGACCCCCACTGCACTTTGCTTCAGTGTAAATCTGTGCTCCTGTGCAATTCTTCTGGCTCTAAGAACTCTCTCTCCCTATCAAAGAAACAAACAAAAATCTACAAAATCACCATCAAAAACAAACAAACAAACAAAAAGACAAACACACACACACACACACACACACACGCACACACACACAAAAAAAAGGCCAGTCTCATTTCTAGCATAAAAGGAAACAGAAATGAATTGAAATTTAACTAAAATGTCTGTTCTCAGGAGGCCTATGTCTGCATTCTTGAGGGTTCAGATCGTTTGGATAAACTCTGTATAAGCATCTGAACTTTTTGGTAGGTCTCCAAATTGAACCTCCAAACCTTCAGAGGCTCACAGGCGGCTAGCCACTTTTGTGTTGCTGTGAGGTTGGACTCTATTTGCTTGCTCAGGCCCCTGATACTGAAAATATTTACCAGGTAGTAAGTAGAATACAGTTAGAGAAGTCACAAGCCTGTCTTTTGGGTTTCACTGGCCGATGTAAGGGGAGAAGTGTTTGCTAATGAATTAGTCATCGAAGGATGAAATAAGAGTCGTTTTGTGGTTCAGATACAAGTATAGGCCTAAGAAGGTCTAGACTCTGTTCCAAGTCCTGCTACTGACTTCCTATGTGATTTAAACAAGCCACTCAGCGCTGGGGCTGCTGAAGGGAGATGTCTGCGTTACAAGAATAAACTTGTTATTTGTCAGATAGCATGGAAATGAAGCACATCAGAGAGCCTAGAAACATACTAAGTAATTCCATACTAAGTAATTCCAGAAGGATGAGTAGACTAGTGTGGTTTTAGTTGGCTAGTTCCAGGTAAAATCTAAGAAGGAAATTCTTAGGAAGCCTAATGGACTTCAGTTACTAATTTGTTTGGTGCTCAGTAATATTTAAAACAGCCTGGATTTTAAACCACATGAAAATATGCCACCCTGCTGTTCCCACAGGCGTGAGCCAACAACTCAAGAAACTACATCTACCTCCTGTGCCAGTAATACATTTATTATTTATGTTTTCAATTACATTTCCATACCAACCACCATGTGTAAAACTGAAAAATTTAAGCATACACCCCCAAAGAATTATACGTGTTTTTCTTACAGCAGGCACTGAATTTTTGAAAAGGACATCATTCCTCTTCACCTAAGTGGCATAATTCCCACTGAAATTTTTTGAGCCAGAGTTAGATCTGGGAGTCCTTTTTCCCTCCTCATAATGAACATGCTGCAGAAAAAGCTTCTGAAGCTGTATGAAGTCAGATGCTCAGCTGGTGCTGCAATGGTTATTGAGCAGCTTGGGGCAGATGACTATTAACACTAGCACAGGAGTGAGGGCAATGCCCTGGAAATTAACTAAATCTTACTGTGTTTAAACAAGAAAGGAAATGGGTCTTAGCTTAGGGACATTTATGAAAAATGTCCTGCACTTTGATAACACTAACAGATTGCAATGACCAAATACTGAAAATTTAGTGTCCAGCTCATTCACACAAGTTAGAAGACATCACACAAAACATCTAAACCGAAAGCCTTACCTTCACTGTACTACATGATCTTACATCAGATGACTTCTAAGAAAGATGGGCCAAAGGCACAACTGACAAAACTTTATGGTCTTCTATATCATGTCCTAAAATATTTGTGGAGCATTATGATAGCTATCAGAATCTTCAGATTTTTCTTTTCTTTTTTCTCATTTGGACCTCGAGATCTGTGAGCCTCCAGTATTTTAATTTTAAAGGTCAAATCTGCCTATTGTAAGTAAGCAGCATTTTGATATATTAGTAAGATTTCAGGCACTGAACTTAGCAAAACCCACTCTTCATCACCTATTCTCCTACTCTGACTGTAACTTATTTTCTAATATTCAATATAAAAAAAAAACATCTGTTGCACATATGCTAAAATATGTGATATTATGCAGATGCATTTAAAATATTGCAAGATTACTTTGTTTTTCTGTTATGTTTTAAAATATTCCATTGTACAGTGCAGATTATAAAACATAAGAACATATTACAATCCTAGTGTCATGGTGCATGTTTTAAGTAACAGGAACACTGATGACTTTTGTAGGAAGTTATATGTGCATTCTAACTGATCATGTGTTTTTTTTTTTTTTTTTCCATTTGTTGCCTCTCAAGTGCCAGACAAAAGATATGAGCAATATAACATTTTTTTTTTCTCCATATTGATGAGTCATAGTCTAATACCAATTTTCTGTGACGTTATGCATTAACACTGAAAAATAGTCTCAGTATAGGAAGGAAAAAAAAAACAACAACAACAACAACAACAACAACAACAACAAAATATATAGGGGAAAGCAGAAATTCCTTCTCATGTTTTTCTGGAATAGGAGTAAATGATAAATGATAATTTCTTTAGAGGATTGTTTGAATCTGTACTGTTTACAGAGCTCTAGGCATTTGCTATCTATTTGATTTCTTACAAATAGAGGCATTGTACAGTCACAGGATTCCAAGAACCAGTTAAGATAATTAAAAAAGCTGTTAAAATAATTTAGAAATCCCTACTTGCTGAGATGAATTACAGTATTTTGGCAAATGAGTTTAGTGAAAAGGAATTTGAACTCATTGCAGATTTGAGACAGACACTTTCAACAGCAGACAGCTACTGTAAATGAAATTGGTCCTAACTTCTTTTAAGACATCCTCTTGAAATTACTCTTTCTGAAACAAAATTCAACACAAGCCAAACTACACCCACTAATTATTTGAGGTGAACTGAGCTGCCCAATTGTGGACTAATGTGAGCAATTTAATCTCTGATCCAAATCCAATTCTCCAAAAGAGAACATTTGTGCTTATTGCTGCTTACAGCTCCATGTATTATGCCTTTTGTTTCCTATCATTGGTCTTCAGTGGTTCAATTGACTAAATATAAGTGCTCGGCGCTATTTGCAGTGTTCCAGTATATGCAAAAAAAAATCCACACGGTTGGCAGATGTATCACGGGAACTTTGGGAGACCTGTGCACCATGGAGCTGCAGATGGAGGCCAGGTGTGGTAAGCTAGGAAATTTCAAGGGACAATGGAAAGAAATCTGTGTTTGACAACTGAAACAAACCCACTCTGAAAGGACGGAGGCCTTCCAAAACCCCTGTGTTATATCTGCAAATTCCAAGCAGACGTCTTGGATACCCCAGGGTGCCTCATATGGTGGCCAGCAACAACATTTGGGCACCCATATCTTGTCATCTCAAAATATTCCAAGGATTAGTGGTGTTAAATTTATTAAAAGTAAAAGTAAAGTTTGGCCTTCCAGAAGGGAACTTCTTTTGAAACTCACTCATGCAGTACTGGGATTCACTCTAAAGAAGACTCCTATTTTTCATCAGTTGAAAAGCCCTCTAGATTTATTTGACCTAAAATTAGGTGTTTTGTGCCACCTAAGATACCTTATAGTATTTGAAATGTCTACATCAGTCTGGCATAGGTGACACAGGACCACTAGGAGATCCATGTGCTACTGGGGTGGCAACTACTGTGTGTATCAGGAGGGATACCCTATATGGGTTGACAACAACCCTGTCAAAGGGGATTGAGAGATCAATATATCGAGAATTGCTGATTGTACTGATAATCCCCTTTGACTGCAATGTGAGCACCAACATTGCTTAGGGAAGCCTGCATTTAAATACCTATTGTTTCAAATGGACTCCTGCACCCATTCCCCTCTGCTGTCAGTGGGTTCTTCCCAGGCACAAGAATTTGCTGGTCTTCACTACCGGTTGTTCTCTGGATACCCAGTACCCTGAGCTGGTGGAAGGGGATGGGGAGCAGGATGTGGCCCTCACCATCCACGAAGAACTGGTTGGTGACCTGCTACGGCACTTGGATGTGCACAAATCGATGGGGCCGGATGGGATCCACCCAAGGGTACTGAGAGAACTGGCAGAGGAGCTGGCCAAGCCCCTATCCATGATTTATCAGCAGTCCTGGCTATCGGGGGAGGTCCCAGCTGACTGGCGGCTAGAAAATGTGACGCCCATCTACAAGAAGGGCCGGAGGGCAGACCCGGGGAACTACAGGCCTGTCACTTTGACCTCAATACCAGGGAAGCTCATGGAGCAGATCCTCTTGAGAGTCATCATGCGGCACTTGAAGGGCAAGCAGGCGATCAGGCCCAGTCAGCATGGGTTTATGGAAGGCAGATCCTGCTTGACGAACCTGATCTCCTTCTATGACAAAGTGACGCGCTGGGTGGATGAGGGAAAGGCTGTGGATGTGGTCTACCTTGACTTCAGCAAGGCTTTTGACACCGTCTCCCACAGCATTCTCCTCAAGAAACTGGCTGCTCTTGGCTTGGACTGGCGTACGCTTCGTTGGGTTAGAAACTGGCTGGATAGCCGGGCCCAAAGAGTTGTGGTGAATGGAGTCAAATCCAGTTGGAGGCCAGTCACTAGTGGCATCCCCCAGGGCTCGGTGCTGGGGCCGGTCCTCTTTAATATCTTCATCAATGATCTGGACGAGGGCATTGAGTGCACCCTCAGTAAGTTTGCAGATGACACCAAGCTATGCGCATGTGTCGATCTGCTCGAGGGTAGGAAAGCTCTGCAGGAGGATCTAGATAAGCTGCACCGATGGGCTGAGGTCAACTGCATGAGGTTCAACAAGGCCAAGTGCCGGGTCCTGCACCTGGGGCGCAATAACCCCAAGCAGAGCTACAGGCTGGGAGACGAGTGGTTGGAGAGGTGCCAGGCAGAGAAGGACCTGGGAGTGATGGGGGACAGTCGGCTGAATATGAGCCAGCAGTGTGCTCAGGTGGCCAAGAAGGCCAACGGCACCCTGGCTTGTATCAGAAACAGTGTGACCAGCAGGGCTAGGGAGGTGATCGTCCCCCTGTACTCGGCTCTGGTGAGGCCGCACCTCGAGTACTGTGTTCAGTTTTGGGCCCCTCGCTACAAGAAGGACATCGAGGTGCTTGAGCGTGTCCAGAGAAGGGCGACGAAGCTGGTGAGGGGCCTGGAGAACAAGTCCTACGAGGAGCGGCTGAAGGAACTGGGCTTGTTCAGCCTGGAGAAGAGGAGGCTCAGGGGCAACCTTATCGCTCTCTACAGATACCTTAAAGGAGGCTGTAGTGAGGTGGGGGTTGGCCTGTTCTCCCATGTGCCTGGTGACAGGACGAGGGGGAACGGGCTTAAGTTGCGCCAGGGGAGTTTTAGGTTAGATGTTAGGAAGAACTTCTTTACTGAAAGGGTTGTTAGGCACTGGAACAGGCTGCCCAGGGAGGTGGTGGAGTCACCATCCCTGGAAGTCTTTAAAAGACGTTTAGATGTAGAGCTTAGGGATATGGTTTAGTGGGGACTGTTAGTGTTAGGTTAAAGGTTGGACTCAATGATCTTGAGGTCTCTTCCAACCTAGAAATTCTGTGATTCTGTGATTCACAGTGCTGTAGAAGTTTGTCTATGAAGTTTAATTCAGAAAAATATTGGTACTCTGGCCATGATTACAAGGATAATTTAATTATGGAGTTATCTTTAAGTGTCACTAGGATTGTTCATCACCTTGGCTGAATTAGACTATAAAACCATTTTCACTTCCATTTACAAAGTACTAGTCCTGTTTCTGATATCATGTAGGTTTGACAGAAGAAAAGTAATCTTTTTGCATAGGCTGAGCTGGTTCAGTGACTAAGAAGAGTTGGGGCTTGATTTGAGAAATCTTATTTTCCGAGTGTAGTAACCAAAGGAGGAGTTTACTAAATTTCACGTAACACACTAAAAAGCATGACTCAGTTGTTTGTTTCTTTATACATAGAACTTCTAGTGTTATTTCATGCTTCAGTGGTACATACCAACATTAATAGCCTCGTCTGTGGGCTTTTGTTCTCCTCTCTGGTCACTCATTAGTGACTGTCCTCCATACAGATTGTTCTATAGCATTTATGTATCTTTTCCTGGACCCATTTACTGTCAATTGATTTCACATTGAGACTACGTGTAATGACTCACTTATTAGCTCTAAAGTCTCCTTGTTTGCATGGGCTACTTGCATCAATATCATTAGCCTTGAACAGCCCCAAGAATCCTGTTCATGGCCATGAGCTTTTAAGTTATAAGATCAGTTCTTCTCAACATTCAACTGTCAAGTTTTCAGTCAGTTCTAATTAGAGACTCAGGTCAAAAATAAATAAATAATTAAATAAATGTAATAACAATAACAAAAAAAAACAAAAACAAACAAACAAAAAAAAACACAATAGTGACACATTCTTAGTGGTCACAGTTTCTTTGTCACACGCTCAGAGGAACATTTTGATGTCATTGGTAGTTGAGCATTTTATAATGCCTGAAATGCTTCTAAATATGAATTACATATCTGAAAATTATTAATGACATTCTTGGCATTCCATTAATGTTATTTATTATTTATCATGTGTGAGACGGAACTGCCTAGAGGCCTTTGCAAAGGATCAAGGGCCCATAGTGCTAATCTCTTGCTAGGCATATCAATCCAGATGGATGAGCAAATGCAGGAGCACATGGCAAACAGCAAAACCTGTTTGTCAGCTTAGAATTCCAGTCTGTAAAATACAGCCCTAGAACAGAGTCAGTGGCATAGTCAATACTAACTGGCACCTTGGGCACTTTGGGCAGCTGTCACAGATGAAATGACATGGACTGAACAAAATCAGTCTGTTTTTAGGCTTGTTTACTATGAACTGCTTCATCTGTTCTTTGACCTAAATGATCATGTTTTCTAAAGCAGGCTTCAAAGGTAGGAGGGTGTGTTTGGTTCATTTCTGAACCCATGATATGGTATCAGTGTGGTTGAGGAGCACATCCAGACTGTGAAAAAGGAAAAGTAATCCTTTGTAGCATATTATTGTGGTAGTTTTATACTAGTGGACAGCTGAACTCTGCCACAACTGCTCTCTCACTCCTCCTAAAAGGGGGAAAAAGGGGGGGAGGAGGAGGGAAGGGAATGATGGGAAAGGAAAAGGTTCATGGGTTGAGATAAGGATAATTTAATTAAAGGGAAAATCAAGAGGGGAAAAACAAAACAAAACAAACAAACAAAACAAAACAAAAACAAACAAACAAACAAACAAAAACAAACAAAAAACAAGCAAAGGCCACATGGAAGCAAAAAGAGAGAGAAAGCAATTTTTTCCAACGAGTGATGTTTGGCCACATCCTGGGAAGCAGGGCCTCAATCCACATAGCAGTTGTTCAGGAGGACAGATGTTTTCACAATAAACCTCCTTCCCCTTCCCCTTTCCCACCTTTTATTGCTGATTGTGACATTATAGGGTATGGAATATCT
This sequence comes from Anas acuta, assembly GCF_963932015.1. Classification (NCBI taxonomy): domain Eukaryota; kingdom Metazoa; phylum Chordata; class Aves; order Anseriformes; family Anatidae; genus Anas; species Anas acuta. The sequence continues at coordinate 70,317,000 of NC_088979.1, forward strand.
CTTTGGTCAGTTTAGGTCGGCTGCCCTGAAGATGTTCCTTCCTCACCACTTGCCCACCCTCAGCTGACTGGCTTTTTGGAGTTTGAAGAGAGTCTTGATGACGTGCCAGCACTACTCAAACAAGGAGCAAGGGACAGCAAGAGACAAAGCATCAGTGAGATACCAATGCTCTTCTAGCTACAAGTGTAGAGCATAACCCTATATGGGCTGCTGTGAGGAAAGTTTGGTCCATTCCAGCCAGACGCAGTGAAATGATTAAGCATCATCTCTTTAACTCTGGTAAATGAGAAAGCTAATCCCTCTACTGTTGTGCTCATTTTGTAATGATAATGATACTGATACACATAGCCCATTATTGAGGGGAAGAATCTGTTCAAGGATCTGTAGTTAATGTTTTAGGGACTGTGGTGTAAATGCCTGAAGTAACTAGGAAAATAAAACTAACATTCACACTTTTAAGGAAAAGGTACAGCATTGAAGAGGCTTTCAGGGTAGGGCATAACTGCATTCCCTAGGCTCCCAACCTTAGATGCTATCGCGCTGGGGAAACTTAGTGTGCTAGCTCTAAGGAACACCACGGAGCATGGAGTGGAGTGGAGACACCACGGCTAGGCTCTGTAATCAGGTGGGGCCTCGATTGTTCTTGTGCACAAAGCTGCACTTTTTGCCACCCTAAGCCAAAGACCTGTCATGTTTTGACAAATGCTGTACCCTAGTGTACTTTTTGCTACCAAAACATACCTCCATCCCAAAAGCTACCCGCCTCCAAGGTGCGACCACCCCTCACTAAGCATGCGCTCTGAATTTCTCGGAGCCTATTACTTTAAACGGAGACGGGAAAACTTTACACCAATCATAACTAAGACATGCTTGACTAGAGCCACTCAAGCTCCACCTAAAAGACAGAAAATAATATAAATTGGCCCAAGAGAGAGGGGATGTTAGGGAAGATACCATCGTCAGGGGAGATACCATCCCGAGGACATACAGCATCCTTAGGACCTCCTGACTCCTGGGATCAGTCGACGGGCTGAGCCTCTCTTCCCCCCCCATTGGGACGCCTTTGGGTGAGATCTGAATATTTGCTTATAAATCTCTATAGAGTCTTTAATCCTTTTAACGCGTTTATTTCTAGGCTGCGCACCTGTAACACCTGTAACACCTATAACACCTATAACACCTGTAACACTTATAACATCTATAACATCTGTAACACCTACAACACCTATAACACCTGTATAACATCTGTAACACCTGTGTCACCTGTGTATTTCATGCATACTAGTTTGCTTTTGCAGATAGTCACTATCACCGGCAATCCAAAAGAACCTGATTATCTGTTGCTGTAATAAACCATACTTGATTGCATTGTGATAGCTCTCATTAATGCAACTAGGGTGAGGGTGGTTATCCGTGATAGTTCAGTGTTCTGAATCTAACCAGACCCCCAGACGGTTAATGCATTGTTGGTGAATGTCTGAGCGGACCCCCAGGCGGTTAATGCGTTTTTGGTGAATGTCCGAACAGACCCCCAGTTTTGGTGAATGTCCAACTGGTTCAGTACTCTGAATCCAACCGGGCCCGTAACGGTTAATCAGCTACACCCCTTTAACGCGACAGGGACCTAAATGTTTGCTCTGTAAAATGACCCTTTCAAAAAGACCATACACTCCCACTACAAAACCCGGTATATTTTGAGTATGTTAATGTTCATTCTTTCTTTTTTTTTTTTTTTTTTTTTTTAAGCTTTAGGGTGACTTCCCTTAAAAATAAAAGAAATTATATTTTGAAAAGACAAAACTGATCTCCCACAGATGTTACACCTCTGCATGTGCATGACATTAACACTGTGAGAAGGTCTGGCATTTATGGGAGAGAAGTTTGTCTGCTGCCCTTTGCTTTCCTCCTTCTCCTTAGTGGTGGTTCTGAAGTGTGCCATCACTTCTGTCTCTTCAAGGCTCATCTCTACAACCCATTTGTAAGAGCCCTGTGTCTCTTTAGCACTTCATACTAGGAAATGGGATTGCCATCATCAACCTAAAACAAGAACTTACTTTTTTTTTTTTTTTAACAGGAATTACTATATTATAATTATATTGTTATTATATCGAATAACAAAGTCTCTATGAAATAAGCGACATTAAAATAACACTTAAGATCTCTACCATTACAAACTCCTTGCACCTCCAACAGTAATGTATTCACTAATATTTCTACTTCCTAATCCTCCTCCTCTACCTCCCTGTCTCTGCACTATCATGAAGAAAAGGACCTAATGGTTAGGGCCTACTCAGTGACAGGGAAGAGCAGAGGTTGATTTTTTCTGTTGCAGGTTTCTACTGTGAGCCTGCATGGGCTTTCTCAGATTTTTTTCTCCTGTGTATTTTACGGAGGATGATGTGGCCTTCCTATGGGGCTGTGAGATTTCATGAACTCGTTATTGATAATGGTCTCTGCCTTTCATCTCCCGATCTCCCACATCACTTTTTTAGCTACCTTTGCTCTGTAATGCTGGGAGGAAGAAGGGTGGGGAGGCTGGCGATGAAAGACACTAGAAGCTCCAGGGTGCAAGCAGGGCTGCTGTATGAGGCTCATGTTAACTGCCACAGTGCTCGATTAACCGTAACTGCTTCTCTCTTTAGATTACTCATGCTTAAAGGACTCTGAAACCAGCCCAGAAAATACAACTGAAATCAGGAAATTTCCAAACGGCAACAAGGCCCAATAGCCAAATAAAATAAATGAGCTGGCCTAGGAAATCCTTGTAACTTGCCACCCAACAACAATAAACCAACCATACAGCACACAAACTAGAAAGGAAACAAAGAAGCCTTTTAATTATTTACAGTAGGCTTATTGTGGATAAGTAAACATTGGCCAAGGACTTATAAAAGTTAGCTTCAGTGAAGTGGCCTTATGCAGTAGTATATTGCCTGCACATTTCACACACAGGTTTTTTAACTAGTTCCAGCCTAGTGTAAATAAAATGATTCTCCCAGCAGCCAGGCTGTTAACTTGGGACATGGTTTTCCACTTACCAGTTTCAGGGACTGCAGTCATTTTATAATTAGCTAAACTCCTTATCAGTTGTTGTCTTAAAGTGGGTAAGCTTTACAACCATGGAATACTGTGCTGACAGAAAAGCTACTAGGAAAGGGACGAGGAAGTTGCACTGCACTATGTAGTTAGAAGAAAACTCTGGTTCTCCCTGGTCTATGGCCAGAAATGGCTACTTGTACCTCTTGGGTACACTTTTGGGTCTCCACCTCCACCTGAGAATGTCTCAGGTAACATGTCCCAACTCTGTCATGAGAGTGTGGGTCCTCATGGCTCTGGCATACTGCGAAGGCAACCAAGGGAGCCTGGTGGGGCTGGGCAGGAGGGAGGTGGGGTTGGGGCCTGGCCCTCAGGGCAGAAGGGCAGAGCCACCCACTTGGGCTGCTTCTCCTATGTGGTTTCTGAGTGAGACAAGCCCAAGTTGATCCCACAGTCTTGCCCACAGCCTGTATCAAGCACACCAGCTGCTCTAAGCAAGTAAATATAGAAAATAGGAATAGCTCCTTCCTGGTGCCAGCTCAGTCCAAGGGTGCTACAGATCCTTACACCTGCCAATTGTCCCATGGCAAGAGACACCACATAACATATAAAAGTTAGTTCCCATTACTGTCTTTCCTTCAGTGATGCAGAATTTAGCTTTCTCTCCTTTACCCAGTCCCCATACCTCATGAGATTTTGCCATATTTGAGACTTTGATTGCTTCTTGAATTTGGCTGAATTTGACTAAAAATATGAAAGGCATTAAAAGGAGACTAGCAGACAGCGAGGCATAAACTTTTAGGAAATCAGGTTACAACTGAAAGGAAGGTCACAAATAAAATGTATGCACTCTACTGGTGACTGAGATTATAATCAAGTAAATAATTTTCAGTCAACTAAATACTTTTGAAATTAGCACAGTAGCTGACAAAACAAGCAGCAAAACCCATTTCACCTTTAAACAAAGTCCTTCCTATCCAAGATAACGGATGATTTTTGGAACAGTGGTTACATTCCAGACTCCTTGAAAATAAGTCAAGGAATTTCAGAATACATACTAAACAAGTGCCAGAAAATGGTTGGACACAGCCTGATCCTTCCAGTTCTTCTTCAGCAAGATGAAGCTGTGACTTTGATGTTTCTGAATATTTCTTGTTGGGCTTTAATCAGGATTTTATCAAGGAGAAAAAAGTGTAATCTCCTGACAACATTCCCATTATTTCAGTGCATAAAGCAAGAGTTTCACAAGATTGCTTACAAAATATTTCTATAAAACTTTCCATAAATAGGTATATATATATATATATTTATTTTTTCAATTGTATAGAACATTGTTCTGGCTATGCTGATCTGCCACAGGTAACTTTTAACGCACTCTGCCTTCTTTTGCTTCAAAATCTTTTGCCTTAGCTTTAAGGCTCTTCTCCAGCTTCCTGACCTTAGATACTCACTGCTCTCCAATTTAGTTGTATACTTGTCCAAGTCTCATACTGGTTGCATCTTTTGTGTCTCTAAATAACTGCAGGCCGCACCCAGTGACCCTCAGTGTGATGTATAAACAAATGTTTACCCAGTGTTAGATTCAGCTATCTTTCTCCTGAAGAACATGAGCTTCTGCAGACCTGCTCCTGATTTTCCATCTCTTAGGTTTAAAGTTATAGTCTGCAATATAACAGGGTGACAACAGCAATGTGTGTTTCCTCTCTCCTGAGCCTAACAGTTAAAAAACTATGAAAAATAAAAGCAAAATTAAGAAGTGTTGCTCCACCTTGGCTGCTTATGGCTTTCATAGACATCATCTGTCCCATTAAGCAGACAGAGTTATCACAGGAGACAGGGCATAATGCATTGCAAATCAGGAACTCGGCATTATGTAACAATCTAAAAACTATGCAAGTATGGTTTGAATGAAATACAACTGCTGGGTTACCAAACAGATAGGAAGCCAAGAAAGTAATTACAAATACAGATAGAAAAGAAAGAAGAGACACAAGGGAAATGTCTTACAATATTTTCTGGTAATCAGTCAGTAGTTTGTTGTCCTTAACATGGGTCAAAATAAAATAAAATAAAATAAAATAAAATAAAATAAAATAAAATAAAATAAAATAAAATAAAATAAAATAATCCTACAGGTAAAATTCTGTTGGACTTTATGTTATTTTTTAATAAAAAATATAATTTATACAAAACCCCACAGGAAAAAAGCCAACAATGTAGCTACCTTTCAATATATTTAACTGATAATTGCTATTTGGAGCATAGGATATGACAGATGGTATCACTTCAATAGTTTATCTATTTTCCAGTAACAGTCTGTATAAGATGCTGATTAAAGAGAGTTTTCTGAACACCCAGCAGAGGTGTATCATAAACACTTTTAGCTCTCTTAATAACCTTCCTCTTAACTGAAGTGTCATTTTCATTGGTTTTATTTAGCACAACTATTGCTTTGGTAAGGATAGGAGCAGTAATAAAAAACAAACAAACAAACAAAAAAAACCCACACAACACACATACAGAGACGAAGTTCAAGTAAATCTTTGCAAAAAAAATTGATTTTATTGCAAGGAAATCTGGAGTAGAAAGGTACTTTTAATTAAATGAATCCCATTTTTGCCCATGCTTTGACAGACTTAATGAGATACAGAAAAGGCCCAAGATTATTTCAAGGAGCAAACGGCTAAAGTTCTTTATTTTTATTTTTTATTTTTTTAAATATCATTTTAATTACAATGTAATTTATTAGTTTTCTTATGAAACATTGTGGTTTTAGTCTCCTAAACGGATGTCCAGGCAGCAAAAAAGATAATTCTCCATCCCAGTGTGCTGGGTCTGGCTGGAATGTTAACTTTCCCGGCAGCAGCCCATACAGTGCCGTACTCTGTACTTGTAGCTGGAACAGCAGTGTTATCACACAGTGTTGTGTCTACTGCTGAGCAGCAGTGGCACAGCATTGGGCCTTTCTCTAACCTTCTTAGGGGGTGGGCAAAAAGTGAGGAGAGAAACATCACTAGGGCAGCTGACCTAAACCAATCAAAGGGATATTCCATACCATGTGATGTCACACTCAGCAATAAAAGGTGGAAACAGGAAGAAGAGGGGAGGGGTGGGCTCTCGTTGGGAAAATGTTGGTCCTCCTCTCGAACACCGGCTACATGCGTTGAGGCCCTGCTTCAAGGACGTGGTCAATCAAGGACGTGGTGTGGGGTTTAGCTGCCCAGCACGGTAAAACCACCACACCCAGTCAATCAGCTTTGTTCAGTGATTTCTCCACCTGGTTGCAAAAGTTGATTACATGGAAAGGAACTTTAAATGAATAAACAAGCAAACAAACATTTCATTCTTCCATAATTCTTTCTATTCCATGTGGGTTATTTTTGATGTTAATTATTTTGGTGTGTGTTTTGTTTGAGTCAGGAGAAAAAGCACTGATAATTTGGGAAAAAAAACACAAAACAAAACAAAAAAACACAACACAACCATTTTATTAAAAACAAACAAAAAAACCTCTTGCATTTTGCAGTGTGTATTTAAATAAATGAATGATTATTCTATTAAATAAGTAACTGTTTGGAAACTAGATAAGAAATGCCTAAGCATCTGAGACAATATTTAGGCAGAATGTAAGTGTCTGCATTCAGGATTGTGATCTACCCACCTAACTGGGAAAGTACTTCAGTCTCTAACCATTAAAGTTTTCACTTGAAAATGTATGCAGTTAGCTCACATTCTTCTTAAGAGCCTAGATGAATATTTAACTCATTATGTTATAGCTTAACAGCTTCAAATTTATAAATTGATTTTGCTTTACAGTGCAAGATATTGATCAGGATTTGGATCCCATAAAATATGGGAGTCTAGTGTTATTGTGGGATCTGGTGGTCTCACCTGACCTTCGACTGTTAAGATGGGTCTCCATCAGCACTGATTTCCTTCCTGGTCCAGATAAAGGCTGGTAACTCTAATCCCCATTTCACAGAAGCATCAAATTTAGATGATATGTTTAAAACTGAAGCTGTTCCTCTCTCTTTGATATTTGTTAATCATGTAATTAGTTACTCCATCTCATTCCTGTTACCTGTGAATACCACTCAGAAGTATTGAGTATCCAGACAGAAGTAGCTAGACAGCCTGGATAGTGGGAGAACAATGGGATTTTATGAAATCTGCTCTCAGGGAAAGACCCTAAAAGGATGTGCTAATGCTCAGCATTACTGGTTTATGCTGTGTTGTAAATACACGGTATGGAGGTATGCTATAGTCACTGTTCAAACACAGAATGAATCTTGGAAAAACAGTTCTTTTTGTCTGAAGAGATAAGCTCACTATCTCTCCATTTCTCTTCCCTCTTCATCTTCTTTTTTTTTTTTTTTTTTTGTATGGACTACTTGGAAGATTCTGTAACTGAAGAGAAACTAAGGAAAAAGAAAAAATGTAATTTCACACTGGCCTTTTTATTTTTATTATTTAATTTGTTATTTATTTATTTATTTTTATATTTTTAACTAAGCACAGCCATTGTAAATGGTAAATTATCTTAAGTTGCCACACAGTAGTTCTTATACTCGCTCATGGATGTTTTCATTCTTGTATGACTTTCATCTAGTTCCATCATTTCAGAACAACTAACACAGACTGAAGTATACAGTGAGTTTGTAAAGACTTCCAGTTGGCTCCAAGTGCATTTCCTGGCTGGTGTTATTTTTCTATAGCTTCTGGATCTCAGGCAAACATTTAAGCTTGGCTTTAAGTGCATGCCAGGAAAAGTATTGGCTCAGATATCAAGTTTAAAGACACATCATTTTTCCTCTTCCTAATACCAAAACAATAAACTCCTAATAAAACGGGGTGTTATTTTAGTTCTTCAGAAATAATATTTTTCTTGGAGGAAAAACAGTTTGCAGCTGGGCATTAAATTTGGCTGTAAAGAAGAGCTCTCACTCTTAAAGCTGCTACCAGTATCTGGCTGTCTGAAGAGAGGGCAGGTAACACAGAGAAAATGATGGCAATAAAACCTCATATTCCTGTGTAATGTAAGAGTTATTTCTTCTTTTGGCTGAATCTTCACAGTTTGGTGAGATTTTCTGAGGCCAATATTGCTATGAATATTACAGTGTCTGGAAACCAACAACTATAGTCCTCCTGAGCACTCAGTGCTGCTAAATCCCACCTACCTTAACCAAAACAGCCTTTCACTGGACTCAGACATTGATTTCTTGGACTGCATTGTTTTAACAGATTTTTTTGTTGTTGTTTTGGTTTGTTTATCACTCATTGAAATTTTAAATCTATGAGAAAATGTATCTTTTTGAGTTAATGTAATGAACATCAAAGCTCTGCACAGTGATCAGTACTAAAAAGAAAGTCAGCCCATGCTATTTCTTCTTCCATATTAAGGTGTTGGTCTACAATTGAATGAGAATTAAACCTAGAAGTTGTCTGGCCAAATTCTAAACATGAGTAGTTCTTAGTTTTATTTACACAGGATTAATTAGATTTTTAGATTGTTAATTAACATGTTGAATACCAAACAGTGCAAGATATTGTCCTATGCAAATCTATCTGTGTTCTGACCTTGCCCAACTGGACCCTTGCAGATTGTTTTGTTAGAGATGAGGAAACTAATTTTGGAATGCTTCTCCATCATCTAAAGGAAACTGAAAGATGCACAAGTAGAGTCTTTGTCAAAGGATTTCCATCTTGTCCTGGTTTTGGTTTGGTTTGTCAAAGCTGGAGTGTCATTTTAGTTTAGCACTTCTGTTTCCTACATTGGCTGCAGACACGGAAAGGAAAAGCAGCACAATTAGGATATTCATTTTGTAAAAGAGGGAATCAAAAATGTAAGGTTTGGAATAGTCTCTTTGTTTATTTTCAGTTAAGTTTGTCTGAATAAGTTCTCCCTTTCCAACTCTGTCTTGAAACAGAAGTGCCCTCAACTGCATAGCTGGCAATGATTATTTAGTGTGTGTTTTATTTACCTCTCAGTATGTTGGACCAAATTCCATCCCCAGAGATAACTATAATGTAGGTGTTTTAATGCACTTTATTTATGACTATATTCATGACTGGCAGCAAAACCAGGTAGCTGGTATAGAAAGTTCTTCTTAGGAGGTATTCTTCTTGCAATTTTTGCACTATTGCATCGATTTCCTAAAAGAGATGTAAATCTGATGTTGCTTTGTCAATGATTCTGGATGCCATTCATTAAAATCTCCAACAGCCATTTTGAAGATGTCTAGAAGGGTCATAACACTGTTTTGTTATTGCTATGGCAGTGATTTCAAGCTCAATTCCATATGTGCTGTGAGTAGCTTTGGGAATTAGATTAAATAATTATTGTACACAGCTACTGCCAGAAATATATATATATATTTTTTTTCCCCTTCTTCTTGTATGTTGGGCCATTTGAATCCTTCCTCCTGAAATTAAAACACAAAGAAAGTCCAATCTAAGTTCAGCTTGTTTCCTAGATCCAGGGAACATTTTCAAAGTCATTTGTGGAATGGGGAAAAAAGTCTTATCAATCATATGTAAAATAAAGAAATGTGATATGAAAGATGCTGGGATGCAAAAAACGTGTGATCTTCTGTTAGAGCTGACAAAAAATTTCCAGTACTGGTAGCAAGACATTGATGCTCTTGTATGAGGCTTCACAATGTATTGCCAATAATGCCAAACTACTGCCATCGTTCAAAAGTGCTAAGTTCAGCTTAAAATGGCTCAAATAAGATGGTCAAAGGATGAAAGCTTTGATTAGGAGCAAAAAACTGTAACTTGCAGAGCTTAGCAGAGAGGAGGCATAAGGAGGATTTGATTACTCCAGATAATAGAAATGAAGCATAGAAATAGAAATCTGCATGTGGAAACATGGAGTAGAAAGGGAGAAGCATTTAAGCTAATGAATAACATTGAGTAAAAGAAAGTCCTGATACATAAGTGGTGTTCTGGAATAGCTTTGAATGGTTATTCCAGTAGAAAAACAGAAAGCCCTAATTAGACAGCTGGGAGCAGACTTGATGATCCATTAAATCCTGTCTGCTGCACCATTCTGTCTAAAGCTTTCTGTCTAAAATACGTGCAGTTTAGGAGATTTTTTTTTTCTTGGTTTTACCTAGTAGTGACCTCATAGGGACAGAATAAGAAAATGGCTTGACAAATGATATTTGACCTTTGTTTCATCTCTGTGTAGTAAAGCCATGTTTTAGTCCAGATTAATAGCATTGTCTTCATCACATCAACTCACAACACATCACATCACATGAACTGAATCACACCAATGGGAAGGTCTATTTTGCTCCCTCTTCCCCCCCCTCTTTTTTTTTTTCTTCATAGAAATTGATGGCTGCCAACACGTATACTAGTTGTTTCTTGCAAAATATTTACGTACTCCGCAGAGTCAGATGTTGTTCACAGTTCCTTGAAATATCCTCCTAATGAGTAGGAGGTAATTTCCAGCAAGAATTTTAAGTTACACTGGTACAGTCCTGCTGTTTTAAAACAGTGAACCATGAGAGTACTCAGCTAAATCTATGGTAATCATGACAGCTTAGTGTTGATGAGCTCTGTCTTTCCTTCCTTTCTTTTAATTAAGCAAACTAAACATTATTCCTTGCTGTTTTAAAGAGAAGGATGGACTGTGGTTCTCATTTATTATTATTATAAATATATATTTTTTTTCAATCATGTCTGGTATTCTGAGAGCCTTTACCTGTGTTTAAGTGGTGGCTTAAAGTTTACTTTTTTATTTTGTCCATCTAGATGTCAAGATTTCTTAGGATAGAGGTGAACACTTTTTATGTACAACATTAAGTACAGAAAATCCTCATAGTTCATTTGAAGCCCATAATAGTATATATTGTAACCCTGACTGAGATTTCTTTCAGAACATTATTAAATCTATTATATATTAAATATAATCTTTCACATTATTAAAGCCTTTTCATTAAAACCATAGATGAGTTTTTTCTTAAATCTTCAGTACAAGTAAGCACCATGCTCTCAAACTTTATAGCTTAATGCCATCAGTATAAATAAATTTAAACTAAAAATAAATTTTACCTCAATATTTATTTTATTACCAGTTGATGGGTCCATGAGCAGAAGTGCCATTCACAGCACAGGGGTGCTTCATAATAGACTAATTTGCATAAGTAATAAATAATTTACCTATATAAATTATATATCAAAATGCTCTCTAGAATCTATTCAATTCAATGATATTGTTGTTTTGTAGCCTTTAATACTGTTGAGTCTTTAATATTTAAATCCAACACCTCTTCCACAGCAAGCCCACAGGAATTCTTTAATATATATATATTTTTTTTTTTTCAGAACTATACTGACTTGGTTATTAAGACAACAACTTGAACTTGATTTTGCTGCACTGAGAGATACAGATGACTCCGTTAGAAAGTTTGGGCTCACCAAAAAGCTTCACAAGAAGATAATCTAAATATTCAAAAACAAAACAAAACAAAACATTAATTTTCTAGAGGTTTGTAGTTCTTCAGAAGGGTGCGTGAGCATGGAGGTACTGCGTCAGTGATTCTAAGAATGCTTTCTATTCAATGAACTATGAAAGCTTTACATCCAAAAATGTAAGCAAGAGAAGAAAAGCAGGCAGACAGAAGATGGACCGCAGTAATATCTCATCTACATTTATAAAACTTATAAAATGCCAGGAGAAAATGTATCACATTTAAGTGTAGTAGAGAAGATCTTTCAAGGATTTCCCAGTGGCTTTTGGAGTTAAGGATGAGCGGGTCTCCATAGTGCAGAGTATTAAGTTTTCTTTTGCCAATATACTATACCAAAAAGAACTATTTGTATCAGGTGATTAGGTAAACCACATACTAATGATACATTGAACCTATAATGCAAATCCTTCTTTTAAAAGACTATTTAAAATAGTTCTATAAATATAAGCACAACTATTTCTACCCTTCATGGTTAAAATGTTAAGAAACATTTAGCCAGACCTGTCACAAAATTATGAGCAAATCTACTTATTAGTGTGTAAGTCAAGATTACACCAGAAGATAAAATCCCCTAGATATTTATTTATTTATTTATTTTTAATATGAAATTAGAGGAGTTCATTTAATCAAAGGCAGCCGGCACTGTGAATATCTGCATCTTTGTTAGTCACCTTAGTCTTGTCTTGCAGTCAGTGATGGAAAGTGTGCGTTGTAATGGCATGATTTACATTGTTGTACTGTGCACAGATCTTTTACCTCTTATGAACAGAATCCTGGAAGTACTTACTTTTGTCCACTGGTTATAAAGAATCACAGAATCACAGAATCACAGAATTTCTAGGTTGGAAGAGACCTCAAGATCATCGAGTCCAACCTCTGACCTAACGCTAACAGTCCCCACTAAACCATATCCCTAAGCAGCTCTACATCTAAACGTCTTTTGAAGACTTCCAGGGATGGTGACTCCACCACCTCCCTGGGCAGCCCGTTCCAGTGCCTAACAACCCTTTCAGTAAAGAAATTCTTCCTAACATCTAACCTAAAACTCCCCTGGCGTAACTTTAGCCCATTCCCCCTCGTCCTGTCACCAGGCACATGGGAGAACAGGCCAACCCCCACCTTGCTACAGCCTCCTTTAATGTACTTATACAGAGCAATAAGGTCACCCCTGAGCCTCCTCTTCTCTAGGCTGAACAAGCCCAGCTCCTTCAGCCGCTCCTCATAGGACTTGCTCTCCAGGCCCCTCACCAGCTTCGTCGCCCTTCTTTGGACCCGCTCAAGCACCTCGATGTCCTTCTTGTAGCGAGGGGCCCAAAACTGAACACAGTACTCGAGGTGCGGCCTCACCAGAGCCGAGTACAGGGGGACGATCACCTCCCTAGCCCTGCTGGTCACAGTGTTTCTGATACAAGCCAGGATGCCGTTGGCCTTCTTGGCCACCTGAGCACACTGCTGGCTCATATTCAGCCGACTGTCCACCATCACTCCCAGGTCCTTCTCTGCCTGGCAGCTCTCCAACCATTCCTCTCCCAGCCTGTAGTTCTGCTTGGGGTTATTGCGCCCCATGTGCAGGACCTGCCACTTGGCCTTGTTGAACTTCATACAGTTGACCTCAGCCCATCGGTGCAGCCTATCCAGATCCTCCTGCAGAGCCTTCCTACCCTCGAGCAGATCGACACGCGCACCTAGCTTGGTGTCATCTGCAAACTTACTGAGGGTGCACTCAATGCCGTCATCCAGATCATTGATGAATATGTTAAAGAGGACCGGCCCCAGCACCGAGCCCTGGGGGACGCCACTAGTGACTGGCCTCCAACTGGACTTGGCTCCATTTACCACAACTCTTTGGGCCCAGGGTGACATGTGTAGTCATTTGTTGGCTAAACATGATGTCTAATCATTTTTAAGTTGACCAAAGTTATCCAAACTGACCCCAGCTATGGAATAATCTGAAGGTCCTGTGTCATATCTTCTAGCCCTTGTGGATATCTGAGAAACAACAAGACAAATGAAATATTACTGACTTCCTGTGAGCGAATCCAGCCTTAGGTATCTACTGAGGATGAGGTCATAGTTCTCTAGACTTAATACTCATCTGCCTGGGCTTGTTACAATTATCTAAACACAAATATCTTCTACCACAAGGGATGCCTTGAAGTACAAGAGATACACTCATTGTCTATCAGATATAAAACGGGTCTGCGGAAGACCTGCACCACTTGGCAAGAAGTGGAGTATGCTACTTCATACTCAGTGAACCCATCTACTACTGTGAGAGCTTTCACACGTGTCTCAGATGTGGACACCTACCCACATTTGGTTCTTAGATATTTGCTGTCTGGTGCTGAATCATTTTCCCAAAGATAGAGGGAATTAATTCCACTGTTAGTACATTTGTAAATAAAATCTGTCATCAGCTTTTGCTTTTACAAATGATAGTCTGAAACAGGGTTAGGAAACTGAGATACCTGTTTGCTTTATTTTTGACCTACTGAGCTGCGTAATATTTGATACATGTATTTTGCATAGCCCCCAGCACAGGTAAAGCATTGTTAAAAAAATGAAAATAATAATGATAAAAAAAATAATCACCCTAAAATAAGTCCTCAAAACAAGGGCAGCAACAAAGGTTTTGCTTTATAAATATACCTGACTAAATTTGCTATCAAATTCAAGTCTGGTAGCAAAGGTGCTTTAGAATAGTAAAAGGAGCAGAGAACAAATCAAGAGGAGCTCTGCAATACATATTATTTTGGCTATTGTTGTAGACCTTGGGAGGGATTCAGTAGCTTGAACATAAATGTCTAGTGCTGTTTGATATGCCCCAGAACACCCAAGGCATCCGCATGGGACTGACAGGTATGTCACAGGACTTACAAGAGACCTGTGTCCTCCTAGACAGGCAGCTGGATACCAGGTGGAGTAGTCTGAGATGTCTCAAGTGGCAACAGATGCCAATGTTTAAGCAATTGAATCCTGTTCTTTGTGTACAATAGAGGCTGGACCACCGTATGTGTTGCCTTGTCAGACACAATGCAGCTAGCATGAAAGCTTTTTCTCTGACAGGAATCACCATCAATGATTTGTCTTTTAAACCATGCTTAATAAATTATTAAGAAATAAAACCACATGCATTAAAGAAGCTTAGGGCTGGGTTCTGAGCTAATATAAATTATTGCAGCTGCACAGACTTCAGTGAAATGTCTCCTTTCTTTTAATCAGCTGAGGATCTAACTCTTAATAGAGCTTATACATGTCTTTTACATTTCAGATGTACTGAAATGGGAATTCCTGGAGTCAAGAACATGTTCTGCTTGGCACACTGTAGCAGGATGCACTTGCTTTCATTTGGGTGGCTTCAAATAATGTCTTTTCTTTAGACACCATTAATGTGATTTATAATCGCCCTTTCCAGTCCAGTCACAAACAACAATATTAAACAATTAAAAACTAAACCAAACCAAGCACAAAGCAAATAAACATACGTACATACAAACAAAACAAACAAACAAACAAACAAAAAACAACCAACCATCCAGCCCAAACCCCTATATGTTTCTTTGCGTGTCAGAGCATGTGTCTTGAACCATAGCATCATTTTGGTATCAAGTAGGTCAGATTCCTGCAGTAACTGATCTTTTGGGAGGAAGTGGGTGGTGTCCATATTCATTTCTGTAAATGACTCCTGCACACCCGGGGAAAAGGTGGCACCCATGATACAGCCATATTCGTCCCAGGATATATGTGGCCCTATAAGCAACTAACACAAAAATATTGATTCTCCCATTCCTAATTGCAAGCTGATCAGGACATTTGTATGTAGTCCTTGGCTTTATAGCTCCCAAATAATTTCTCAAACATGGCCTAGATTGCTTCCAAGATCAGAGCAGGGCAGATGTGTTATTGTGATAATACTATGAAGCACCTGGGGATGAAATCCAGTCCATCTTATTTAGGCTGAAAAGATAGCCTTTAGAGGCATCTGCCTCTTCCCAGTGCAGACCTTGAGCATGAGGACTATTTATTATGAAGAACAACTTGGTTATATTTTAGATGTTAAAAGTAGTTGGAGTATATTTCACTCCAACGGTCTAAAACTTTTAAGCATATGTTTTAATTCCTGCAATAAAGAGTGGTGACTGATAAATCTTTTTATTTTTCTGTAAAAATTGTTAGAACCTTTTGTGAAAAAACAACCAAACAAAAAAATCTGTAATAAAAAATGTTCTGTTTCTTTTATCTTGGCATTGGTCATGCAGATATTAGTGTTTTAAATTCATTTTCTCTCTTCCCCTTTTTAAATATGTGTAGTATTTCTTCAAGAGGTATCTGTATTATTTTTATAAATAGAAGAAGAAATGTCTACACTGTAAGTGTAAAACATTATTGTTACCCTTAGGAGAAAAAAAAATAATAATCATGTTTACTGAAATGACTGTCAGGCAATGGCAGCTGTCAGACCAAGCATGACAGTATAGCAGAGATATCACATGAATTTACCAAAAGCTCATTCACATCAGCATTTAGAATTACTTTTTTTTTTTTTTTTTTTTTCTGCAACATTTCTCTGCTTATAATCTAGTTCATACTGAATAGCAATTTCTATTTTGACCTATTACACAGTTGCATAGTTCTCTGCTCTCCTTGAAGGGCAAATTGGATTGGCATAATATTTAGTTCCTTTTTCTGAAGAGAGCTTTTGTCTCTGTAATTGGTTCTTAACTGGTGAGGGCTTAGACATGAACTCCCTGAAATTTGTGTGTGAGCTACAACTCGAGTTAAATGACACTTGTCCATGCATGATACATGGAAGATTTGGGGCAACTGCTGTCATCAGGTCTCTAACACAAGCTTTAGTGACATTTATTGATGGAGGATTCCCACTCTGTTTCCAGTTCTTGGGTGAAGTGAAGCCTGCTACATCACAATGAGGCTTTATGATGTGTTCGGTATGCCTCACATATTATGATTTTCAGCCAGCAAGGGGAAACAGTGGGCCAGATATGCTATGGTCTGCTAATCCAGAGAAGATAAAATGAGTCTGCATGCTCAGTCTAGACTTATGCCAAAACCTCTGGATGCACACTGTTTCCCTCCTCTGCTGCATTACACAAGAGTGGCATCCATCAGAACTCCAGGAGAGCTTTTACAGGTAGAAGATACTTTCCTCACTGCACAGCATACATATATCTTAGACTACAATGTAAGGAAGGAAACAGAGTCAGTCTAGCCAGTGTTTCCATTGCTGTGCAGGTGAGTAAACCTTAGCTTGCCATCACTGTGGTCAGTACAACAGAGCAGAGCAGGGAAAGAAATTGTGCCAGGAAACCTGATTAACTTTCCCCTGCAGAGAAATGAGGAAGTAGCAACTGAACCATGACTGTGAGGTGTATTTTCTGGTAGTAAAATAGTGACACAGCCACAGCTGAAGTACAGCATTCAGTCCAGATTAATTTTTTTAATGTAATCTTTTTTTTTTTTTTCCTTTTCCCTGAGATTCAGAACATGAAAAAAAGAAAAATTGTGTGTGTGTGGGGGGGGGGGGGGGAGAGGAGAGGGGGGGAGAGAGAGAGAGAGGGAAGAAGGAAATAATAGGAAATTAATACTGTTTATGTATTAGTAAAATAGGACACTTTCCGTGTAAGCAAAATAGTGCCTCATCCTAGATATACTTCTATATGTGCCAATAATTTTTGAGAGAACGACTACTATCATGAGTCTTCTTACCACACAAAAAGATGTTTGGACTTGATTCACCAAAAACTTTACTCAAGGTTTATGGAGTGAATTACTTATTTTTGTTGGCGTTGCATTGCTGTGAGAAATTGCAGTCCTGTGAGGGTGAAGCCAGATGAGGTTCCCCTGCAATACTTGCCTGATTCTAACAGCTTACCCTTCTTCATTACTCTTCCCACATTGAATTATTTACCATCAAAAAGGGAAGTTATATTGTACTGGATATGATTAGATTATGATTTACTCAGCCATGCATGATTCTACATTAAGTAAGATTTTCCTGATTACATCATAAACTACTCAGTGTGATGTATACATTTCTTTTTCTTGCATGTCAAATATTCTTCATTTCATAGCAAAAAAATATATAATAAAGGATAAGTTTACTAAGTGGTAAGTGAAAACTAAAACTTGATGTGAGATGTTTTTGCATGAATCAGAGCAATTATTTTAACTTGTTTGCATCTTTCTTCAAGACATACTCTAGATTTCAGTCTTTTTTCTACTTAAGAAGTTCTGTTCCTAATTTGAAGAACAGTGGTTTATGTTTACATGACTTTAGTCTGGGTAAGAGAAACAGCTTCTTTAAATTCAACTGCAAACTGTGTTTAAGTATCTATCTTTCATATCAACTGAAAATTGAAAAAATATGAACTGAAAAGAGATTAAAAATACACCAGAGACTTTTTCAATGAAAAGCTGATAAATACATAAGAATTGTAAAGAACACGAACCAAATGTCCATAGATATGATACTAATCTGATTTTAAATTTATCTGATGAATTCTGGAAAAATGAGAAGTTCAAGCTTAATTCATTGTTTACATTCTTAGCTCTGTTTTCTAGATTCTTTGCAATAGGATGGCAATAATGAAACCTAGAAACACATGAACTTTTATATTAGAATGACTGGCTAAGAAAAAGTAAAATATTTTATGTACTCGCAGCTATGACATTTTAAAAATGTGTTTGAAGTTATATATACACAACAATAATACTAGGAAATCATTATTGTAGATGCTTAGTGTATTTTTATCTTTTACAAGGCAAACATTTCCTTTTAGTGTGCAGTCTGCCTGTGAAGCTGGGAGTCAGTAATCTACATGATGTAATTTTATAAAATGCATCTAATTCTGTTGATTTGTGGTGGAATTAGGCTTCTTATGTTAGGGCTGAACTTGGTCTTTTAACACCCCACTGGGATAACTGATCACCTCCAACTTTTAGGATACCAATAATTCTTCTAGCCTGTTAGAAAAATTAAGAAAAACATATCCTTTTCAACATTTCAAATTTATTCTGACCTATCAGAAATAAAAAACAAAACAAAACAAAACAAAACATTTAAATTGCTTTCTTTCTATTAATTTGTGTATGTCCTCAATTCCTTTTTATATACATCTTAGTTAAATGTTTTCTTCTATCATTTAATCAACATATCAGTATTCTTTTATACTAACTACAGCACTAAAATATAGGAAAACACTTAGAAAACAATAGGTATTATTATCATTATGGATCCAAACCATTCCTCTCACACAGAAATTAAATCCATCAAATTCATCCCTACTGGTTTCAACAGAACTTTACAAAGTTTCAATTTATCATCAGATACATAAGCAGAGTTATTAGTAGGCACTTAAATTTTGTTTATCAATTTCAAAGTCAATAAGCACTTCAGTCAAACTCACACTGAGTGTAATTTAACTAAAAGTGATTGGAATTTGCTAAGCACAAATGTGGTCTCCTACTGTCAAAAATGTTTTCTGATTTACTTTGTGAGCTGAATTTCAGTCATTGATTAAACCTTCATACAGACAGAAGTTAATGGGCTAAAACCAGTGAGGAAATAAAGAGTTATATAAGCAGTTCATTTAATTTACATAATAACAATAATAATAATAATAATAATAAGCCTACAGAGATCTTAATTGCACAAACCGTGCATTTAATTGAATTGAAAGAACTGAACCTTAAAAAGATGAAGAAGGTGTATGGGAAGAAAAGATTACAATGAAATAAATGTTTCCTAAAATTACATCCTCTCTGTAGCAACATTTCCACTGATCTGCTTGGTTCTTTAATAGAAGTTTATAAAAGGATGGCTTTTCTGGATAGTCTAATATTTTGCCAACAGCAGTTGCCAGATTTGTATCAAAGAGTTTCAAGCAGTCCACTTGTACAGTAATCTCTCCTTGATACATTTTTTTTTCCCCCAGCAAACAATGGTGTAGAGATTTCCTGAGACAGAGACCATACCATCTCCATGATGTTAATAGCCACCAATGAACATATCCTCCATGTATCTATATAATATTTGGCACCTGCAGTGTCTTGTGTCAGTTCCTTCCCTGACAGTCATTCTTTATGAAGACAAATTATGAGCTTCATAACTTTTCAAACCTGTAATGTGATCATTACATGACCCTCTTATTAGTCCATTGTGTTTGAAAGTGCAATGTAAAGACAGTGGATTCAGAAAAACTCTTGTAGATACCTTCTGCAAAGTGGGCTGTTGCATTGCACCTCAGATTCTTTTTTAGTAAAATGTTGCTGAGTAGTATTTAATCAGCTTACCAAAACATTTTAAGAAATATTGAGTAGTAAGGAAGGTGGCTAAGTACACATTTATTCTGCATTGTAACATTTTATAACTAACTGAAGGATGAAAATATTTGTGAAATTTAGTGAAGTCCTTGTGGAAGTGGAAGATGACACAGTATACATAATAATTAGCAGTTGGTATCATGGCATTGTACAAAGCATTGTCAATGAACTTGAACAAGTCTCATCAGGGAAAACTAATTTAAAATTTGTAAAACAACATTTATGGAGTCAGCATAACACTGAAAATTTTTTGTTTGCCACAATTTTATTATTTATTTATTTACTTATGAGGTGAAGTGCTTATAAGTGTAGTTAGCTGGCTAAGAGACTGGTTGCTGAGTTCAGGCTAGGCATAGATTAAACATGCAATATGTGGATGTGAGCTCATAAGTGAATTTCATTTACTAAACTGACACACAGTCTTCAGAGTTTGGAGTATTCTCTGAAATCCTGGGTAAGATGGATGACTTGCTTTCAGATTCACTTAAGCAAAGATGTTTGGCCACGTTTAATTTGCTAAAGTAATTTCCAGATGAGTAGTTTCCTCCAATTGTCCATTAACATTAAGTGAGATTAAGGGAGCTATTAAATACTGATTCCTTTACTCAGGAGATCTCTATGCCTAGACAGCTTTCCTGCTGATATTTATGAGAACTCTTCTGGTTTACTTATACCTCATATGCTAAATATTTTAAATTCCTCCGAAGAGACAAAGCAGGTGGCTTTGTACTCATTACAAGGAAATCTCATTTTGCTGTCCAAATTAGCTGTGGAACCAAAACAACATAAAAAGTATGCCCATCTCCCTGATAAATGTTGACAGAACCCTCTTGCCAAAAATACATCCATTTAAATCTGGAGTATTATAACTAGTTGTGTTCATACAGCTTTTATATACTGTGGGGAATTCTTTGCAATGATCTCTGACAAGCTATCAGACTATGATTAGTGATGGGTGAACTTCGAAAATATAGTTTAGTAAGGCATCTAAAACACGGCTTGTTTATCCAGACTTCACTAAACCTTTTTAGTCAGAACATCTGATAAGATCTGGCATTCTCCTGAGATGTTCACTACTTGTAAATTCTGGCTGAGCTGTATATTAAAGAGGTTCCTCTAGCGTAGGTGAAATAGGTTTGGGAGAAGGAAATTCAGGCTGTTGTCCAATTTATGAGGACATGATCTTCCACACTTGTGTGATATGTGACATGGCTAGATATTTACAAAGGCCACAGGAAAACAAATAATCATTTCTAATGATTAGTTTGAACACAAAATGTTAAGGATCCTATGGAAATTATTAAAAATATTTGAAGCCTGAAGGCATTTGGATTTTTGTTAATTACCTTGCAATATTTACTTCTGCCTACAGTTCAACACATTCCTACAAGTATGTGATTAAAGCCATATTTCCCTTCTCAACTCTTTCTGTAGCTGCTGTTAGAGTAAATGTGCCTGCTGTGTAAAGCACTTGTCTTTTCAACACTGTGATACTGATATCTTGAGTGAGGGGTCTGTAAGGAGGGAGGATCAGGGCCATAATGGACAACAAGTAGACCCACAGCCCAACCAGAAGCTGGAGAGGCTACACATGTAGACATACATCATGGCGTGTCAGAAGGATGCAGCCTGCCTTTCGAGAGGTGCCTGGAGCAGACAGTGCTTCCAGAGTGCTGTGGAGAAGACGGAAAGCAGAAGAAAGTCCCTGCTTCTGCCCCAAGTGGTGGCAGATGTCTGTCTGTTAGGTAGGCAAAATGGGTCATTCTGGTTTCTGCTGTTATGCTGTGTCCTAAACTGGGGCGTGAGGAAGGGAGCTCCTCTTGCTGAGATGTCAGTCCAACAGATGCTGCTGCTCAGGAGCAGAGTTGCAAGCAGGAGTTGCTTCCAAATCTGTCCTGACAAGCAGCTTCTTGGCTGCCCAGAAGAATTGTCTTCTGCTTGTGGTTTTCTTCAGTGATTGGCAGCTGTGCCTCATTTTGAAAAAATGGCTTGAGGTGTGTTATCTTCCCACAGTTTTCTGCCTGGCAGACAGTGTACTGGACAGGCAGGCAGTGGGGGATTACTGGGAGCCCTATTCTTCTCAGCTTCCATCAAATAACCTCTGATGATATGTGTCTGAAGAAGCTCTCTAAAGGAACAGGGTCTCCTACATCTGAATCCTGGGACTTCCTCAGGCCATTTGGGCTAAGTATGCAGCTTTCCAAGGAGGAAAAAGTGGAGCTGGGATTTCTGCAAGAAATCTGGCAACTTAAAATTGCTCTGATAGGTAGGTGATTCTGATATCAAAAGGGAGATATGATGCTGCCTGACAACATTTGCATAAGATTTGAGCCGTGTTACAGCACAGCAGTCAAAGACAAACAGGTACAGAACAGCCAACCCTCACTACAGTAGTGCAACACACTATGCAGAAGGACTGCCTAGCACAGGTCAGATGAAAATGAATCTACATGAACTTCAGAATGAACAAACACAAGTAACGTTGGTTTATTTAGTGTGAAAGAGGATGATTGCAACCTGGAAGGGCAGTAGCTTTGAATGAGAATGTAAAGTTTTAGAGGTGGAAAAAATAAATTTTCTTGGATGCAAAACTTACATGCATGGTGCATTCATTTTTGGATGAAAACCTATTTGCAGACAGGTATAAATTAAGTACAGCACTAAAGTAGCTTTTACAGTAGATGTTTCAATAGTATTTCTGTATATAACAAGTTTCAAACTCTCACCAAATGAAAATCAAAAGCTACTTGGAGCTGCATTTTTGAAATAAAGTTGTTCCTAGTCTTAAGAAATAGACAGCCCTCACCCCCGCCTTCATGTGTTGAAATTTTATGAGAGCTGCAGACCTTATTCTTTTTTCCTGGGTATTAAATCCCAATGTTTGGATTAATTTTATTCTAGAGAGGATTTCCTGAATAACTAAATCAGTTTGGAGTGCAAACATGCTGGTGAAGGTTTTGAACCTGTTGCCAGCAGATCACCAATACTATATTCTTCTGTACATTGGTTCTAGTGTTGGCTATATAAACATAAATACATTCATCCTCACTTTTTGATATTTCAGATTCATTTTGATGAATCTCAGAATGAAAGCAAGTTTTACTTACTAGTCTTTTACTTCTTCCTGTAACAGTGAATTTTGCTTTCATAGTTGATGCTGGTAACTCATCAAGTATACAGTTTATTTTATTATACTTGCTTGTATCAATTATAAATCTGTAATTAAAAAAGTAAATGCAGCTATTCATAAAACCAAAGAGGAAATGTTCCCATTCCATAAAAATTCCAAGACTTTAAGAAAGTTCCTGTTTCCATTCCAAAACTTTTAAAAATGTTTTATGTTTTTTCATGAAAAAAAAAAAAAGAGAGAGAGAGAAGAAAGCATACTAAGCTTACTAAGCTACTTTTTAAATAGTTCAGGTTAGTTTAGGTAATTCCTAGGGAGACCTTATGGCTGAGTTCCTACTCCTGCCTAGGAAGAGTTGTTCTTTGTGTTGGATCCACTGCAGTCAGCATAAGGCAGTACATCTGAAACTGGCCTTGGACCTGACTCATCTATCTATATCCTGGATGATTGCTTCTATATTTTGCCTTTGTTGTTCTCCTTAGCGCTGTCAATAGTCCATTATTTAAGAGTGAAAAATCTTCAAATCCTAAATAGTTCTTGCTGTTCTTATATGAAGTGGAAAATCTTCTAAATGACAAGTATTTAATCATATATTTAATTAGATATATGGATGTATCAGAAAGTGTCAGAAATCATGGCACAGGCAGCACAATCATTATTATCTTCTCTTTTCTGCCAGTACAAATATATTGGCTCCAAAGCAATACATGTGCATGTTTCAAATGTTTCAGGATTTTTGTCTTTAGTTCCATCTCTCTGAAATATGGACTATACATTCAATTCAATTTTCAATAAATTCAATTCAATAAATTCAAATTCAATTTAATTTTTTACAAATTTTATAAAAGTTATGAGTCATTAGCTCTCATATACTTCAGACAAGATGTTTATTATTCCAAAGGAAAAATAGAAGTGAAAAGCAAGATGTCCTGCAGGATGGTCTATTTGAAAAGAAAAAAAAAAAAAAAGTGTTAGAGGAAGATATATTTGGTAGTAGTAATTTAAGTTTTTGAATTACAGAATGGGTTGAGTTGGAAGGGACCTT
The DNA here is from genome assembly GCF_963932015.1 of Anas acuta. Classification (NCBI taxonomy): domain Eukaryota; kingdom Metazoa; phylum Chordata; class Aves; order Anseriformes; family Anatidae; genus Anas; species Anas acuta. The sequence continues at coordinate 70,341,031 of NC_088979.1, forward strand.
AATGATATTCTAGTTGCAACTCTCCTGCCATGGAGATACCTTCTGCTAGATCAGGAATGAATGACAATGTCTAAGACAGGAGGCCAGCTTACTTTTATTATTTAGATAAACAGATCAAAACATGGATGAAAATTTTGCTCTAGAGAATGCAATAAGAACAGTGAAAGTCAGAGGCATTTTTATGCTACATAGCACAACGGAGAGGAATAGACACTGAAATTACTGTTCGTGTGATCTATTTTAGACATTGTTCAGAAAAGAACAATGTCTGCTTCTTTCTGTTGACTATAACAGGAGCCTGGAGTAAGTAACTGAGCTGTAGACATCTGCATTGTTTGTTCCCTTGGTCAGATGAGCATTCACTATTAGAAGTGCTTTAGCTAAGTGTTAATCGTTCAAGTTAAAAAGTGTTGTCTTACACTTCAGAAGTGTTGAAAATACAGCAGGGATATAACTTCATTTCAAACATGCTGACTTCTGTAATGTGATGTTCTGATCAGCGTGAAATTTAGATTATCTTTAAATGTCTTTCATGCTCAACTTGAATCTATTAGGATTACTTCTGCTGTGTGTTATGTTTGTAACTGGTGTGTATGAAGGGAGCTGTGGAAAGATTGGATCTGAAAAAACAGCTCTTCTTCAGATGTTGTGTTGACCAACTTCCATTGGCAGCTGGGAAGTTCCAGGAACTTCCATTTCTTTCAGCTCAGCCAACAAATGAGTATCCTCAATTACTATGGAAATTAACTAATACATTTTAGTATTGCTGGTTATTTATTTTCTGGAGAATGTAATGGTTAAAATTAAATAATTGAATTATTATAGTAATTTTACCACTCCCCTCTCCAAAAAAAAGAAGAAAAAAAAAAAAAGAGGGGGAGAGAGAGAATAATGATTCTTGTACTTACTATTCTATGAGATTAACTACTTTCCCATGAAAAATAATGACACCAATATTGAAGGAACGAACTTTCAGAGTATCTAAACACAATCCTGTGAACACTTATGCACATCAAACTTGATTGTTCTTGCTGACAGAATTATATAATGAGTAGATGAAAGGAATGCAACAGAGGTCATATGTTTGGAATTCAGCACAGCATATGTTCTTGTGCCTCGTGACATATTACAACGAGAATTTATTTACAGTTTGGCTATAAAAAGAAATTGTACTATATATGAATTAGGTACCGTTCCTTTAAATAGTCTGTACTCTGCCTCATGGGATTCCCTCTTCTCTATTGTTTGCATTTGTACATTTGCACAAATTACTAAGCACGCTTTCTGGAGTATAGATGTCATACTTTGATACCTCCTTAATATTATGCTGGGTGGAGAGCAAGGGAACAAAACTAATGTTATCCTATTGTCTAAGAAGATTTATGAGACTCATAAGACTCCCAGAGATCCAGTCACTTTACAGATTGAAAGTGCCTATATTGCCAGCTGTTGTGCAAATACCAAAGTCGTGTGGGAAAATGGATATTTCAGATTCTGCTTAGAATCATCAGTGCTTCTTTCACTCTTGAAAATGGCTAGTTCTTCAGAATTTGGAGTATCTTTTCAAAATATTCAGTGTGAAATTATGCTATTTTTCTATGCCTTTGAAAACAAACAAAATGCTAAAATTGTGTTAGTGTTTCCAACTGCATTGTTTCCTTCTTTTCTTTTCTTTCATTTCTCTGGATTTCTTTGAAAAATTCATTGAAAAATCAAAGACTTTGAAATGAAATTCTATGAAGTTCGGCTAATGCTAACAGAAAAGTTTATAGAAATACTCTTATGTAAAAAATAAATAAATTGATTTTAAATCTAATTTCAATATTTTTATATTGGTTTGTTTTCAGCCTATGAAGTCACATGTTGTCCTGTTGAGTGCAGCTGAGCAGAACAATGCAGGAATAACTGCTGTATCAGGCAAAGGTCCACTGAGCTCACTGTCCTTATCGACCCCAAACCTGTAACAGATGTTTAGGGAAGAATCTGAGAATAAGACTGTTATTTGTTGTTCTTCAGAATGTCCTCTTGTCCTTCTTTAGTGATTTATGACTCTGGAACTTCTTTTGCCAGAAGTGTCTTCATATTTGAATTGATAACTCAACCTTTCATCACAGTGTTAACATAGATAGAAGTCTATAGAGAAGACTAACTATGTAGTAAAAGTTTAAAGAATCAGGATATTATTTTTCATTGCTTCCTAAATTGCATCAGGAAATATGGATAATAATGTCTCAAAAATGTGTTTTGTTTGCTTGTTTGTTGAAAGAGCTAACATATATTTTCATCTGGGTAAATAGTTCTATTGTATAAATACGTGTCTATCTCCATATCGTGAAAATTCTTCTACTGAGCAGGGAGTGAATATGTAATCACTCTTTATACTAAGATGTTAATGCTTTTAGATGTATGTTGGCTGACAGTTTGATTTGGCTGTTGGTTGCAGCTCTTTTTTTGTTTGTTTGCTTTTAACTATCAATGAATATCTTACTGAGGAATTGTAAAGCTTTGCCACACTTTTTGAATCCAGAATCCCAATAAATACTAACAAAAAAAAAAAAAATCTTTTATGCCAAAATCAAACAAGCAAATGTAGAATTTGATTAAAACCTCTGTAAGTGTCAGGTAAAATCTAAGGTCCTTTCTGATTTTTATTAGATACTGGACTCTTTTGTCAGCTGGTATAAATCAGTCAACTTCAATTTATGTTAATAGAACTAGGCTGACTTATACCAGTTGAAGAACTGTCTCTTTCAGCTCCAGCATATGAAAGTATCTATGTTAAGTCAATCAAAAATTTTTCTGTGACAAATGATGAAGGCATGATAGGAAGTAGATGGCAGGGAGTTGTGTAATATAGAGATTTTAAAATTCAAGGTCAAAAGTATATATGCTCTTCAAATCATGGTGATGAAGTTTTGAACATCCAGACATTTCCTTGGAATAGGTGCTAAAAATAAATGTTATTATTATTGTTTTTTTTTTTTTTTTTTGTAAAAATATTAAAATGATCTGAAACTGTCTGGCCATCTATACACTGTTTGATTGCCTACATGAACTGTCACAAGACAGTGACTGTTCACTGCATTTTAAATGAAAAAGTTGTCACGTAAAAATGTCATTCCAATGTCTAGTCCTGTCATCACTCCCTGTAAAGAGCTGAAGGTCTAAATGGATCACAGAGGTTAAACTGCTTGTCTTTAGAGGTTGTTCTTCCAAGTCAGAGTTAAAATGCATTGGAGACATAAATAGAGATAGTCTGAAAAGATGTTTATTTAGCTATTTAACTATTTAGCATGGGATTCGGTTATTGTCCTGTGCATACAATGGAGTGAACAGGCAACCCTCTTTACGGTGATTTATCACACTTGCCTGGGGTGTAATCAGTTTTTAGGATGGGCTGAATCTCCCTCTAGTGGATTTTGTGTTTCTCCTTGAGTACAGAAGGAGCACAGTGCTGTAGCCTGCTCACCCACTTTTTGTGGAATATGCAATTAAAACATGGAGTTTTGTGATTTAAGAGACAAGGAGATGAGTTTTAAGAGACCAGGAGATGAGTTTTCTAAGCAAGACTCATTACGGTGCAGACAGAACATACCTTGCCACAAGGAAGCTGTAACCACACAACCATCCTGGGTGAGACTAATCACTGCCAACATTTTGAAGAATGGTCACGGCCCAGATGCAAAAGTCAGTAAGAAAAGAGAATCTCACATATGCTTCATGGGTACTGTATCCTTGTATCCTTATATCCCTGTATACCAGGATAAGGACAACAGTAGGATCCAAGTGTGTCTGTCTCTAACCAGAGAGCATATTCTGTATCAGACCATGAAGAACAAACCCTTGTCGGGAAAGGCAAACAACCAAAACCAAAACCAAACCAAACCAAACCAAAACCAACCAACCAAACAAAAACAATCCTGGTCTCCAGCATCAGTAATCCCATGCTGGCATATTCCAGGATGTGGAGCTAGATAACCTCTGCGGCCCAAATGATTATCTGGTGCCATTATTTTCTTCAATGAATGGGACTGATATATTTGTATTTTGCTGCCATAAAAAAAAATAAATCTTTTTGAAAAGATATCTTTAGTTTGAAATAAAGATATAGTGCTTGAACTGCAGGGAGATGGAGAGCAGTTCATTAGCAGCAGTTGTTATGAGGAGCATGTGAAAATTTTTCAATGCTGTTTTCTTCTCCTGGGCAAAAGGATCTACTAGCACCTCCCCCCTTCTCCGTTAGCAGCATTCCAAATGGGTTTAATGTTTATATGGATGGTAATAGTTTATTGCTAGATTCTAAATATGTTACATAAAACATGTGTTCTGATTTTCAGTTGATCATGCTGTACCAGAGGGGAGGAAATGCAATTAAAATAAAAACGACACACTAACTGGTATTTCTGAAGGCAGTTTTTAGAATTTAAATTGTGACCTCAGAGTAGACCATAAATATAAAATTCATATGTGCTCTGCTTCCTGCATATAATTACCTATCACAAGGTTCATAGTTTAAATGAAATTCTTTATGAAGCAAGAAATAGTATAATAGTGTTTTCTGGCTTAGTGCCCTACAGGATACATCAACCGAAGATACTTTTTCTAATTTTAAAGAGAAATAAAAACATGTGGAACATATGCACTTTTGATGCTGTAATCCTATCAGAATATGTTTGTTTTTATTAAATTTTCTTCATTGAATGCTTCCTTTCTGCAGTACATTCAGGGGGTGACACTATGTTCCACATGAGTTTAATAGTTATGTGAGAAGTCTGAAGGATCTTTCATATTCTTTTCTTACTCTGTGTTTATAAATACATGAAGCCTGAAGTCTGCCTATCGGTAGTGCTTCCTCTCATCTTGGCACAAAGCCTGAACAAACAGAATTTGGGTAGGTGAATTGTGTGAGGGTTGAGGATGGAAGGGGAAAAAGGATTAATCTTGCCAACCTGTATCTAGGCAATATAACTTCTAATAATGTAACCTTTGGGTTCATTTAATTGTCTTGTCTCACTGTGCAGCAGGTTCCAACCATGGTATGTGCACAAGCATGTACTTGTGTCTCCATTCCAAGTCACTGTCTTTCTTTGCATGACTATGTCAATGCATCTTTAAAGCCATCTTTAGGGACACTTTGCTGCTTTGCTCCAGGTACAGAATCTCAATGAGGCCCATGTATACCTTAAAACTTCCCACACGGCAATCACCAATGAATGGGCATGTGACATAAATGCCCCTGTTGATCTTGGTCAGTAAGGAAGTCCATTTTTTGTTACATCATTTGCTCTTTTTAGGTTGGTACTTGCTTTTAAGCTTCCAAAACTTCACTAACTTGAGGGAGGAGCTTTGGTGGCTTCTTCAGTCTTCATTCTGAAAGTAGATTTTTAAGCTATTTATAAGTCATAAGGGTTTTCATTCAAATACTTTTTGCGTTCTGTTGCAGCTCACTGTTTAAATTGTGTTCTCACTATGCATATGAACATACTGGAAAAATGCATATTGAAAAAAATATTTTCTCTACATCTTTGTCATGAAATCTGGTCTTCCAAAAATCTTTAAAGGGGGTTGATGAAAATTTCAGTTATGTTTTTATAAGAATATTGATATGAGTAGATGCATATAACAATATTAAAGAATGAGCAAAGTAATAATGTATGGTAAGAATCAAAATCCTAGATATTAATTACTATTTGTGGTATGATAATGATTATGAAGTTTCACATGTATTTTTAACAACCCCTCTGGCTGCAATAACACCTTATTAAATGTAATCTTATTCACATGTATTCTAAAACTCCAATGATCTGTTTTGTTGTACATGCTCAAGGATGACTGTGACTATGGCTATTGTGTGCACATGACCATGCAAGAAAATGAGGCAGGTAAAGAAAAAAAATAAAAATAAAAATAAAATGAGGAGTGACAGTCTACAAAGATGGCATTTAAAGATGTTCTTGTTGCAGTGATTATCTGATTATGGCAGAATTATGATAGCAAAAAATAAAATAAAATTAATGGACCACAGAAATGCTAGCTGTTTCAGTGGAACTAATAAACTTTAACATAGGTTTCAGGGCTCAATTTGCTTAAATATATCTAATGCCACTGAAGACCACTCCCGTTATTGTCTGTGAAGATCTAGTCAATAAAGCCAAAGGAGCATGAAGATGTTTTCAGCTTAGTCTAAATGAGACTACTGAAGATCAGCTGCATAGCTATCCAGACTATGGAAAGAATAAACTAGATCTTCATTGACTATTAAAGGAGCTTAGAAACCTTCTTCTCTATATAGATGTATACTCCTGAAAAGAAGTCTTGGACTCATTTTCTTTGAGTTCAAGAAGCATTTGGACAATGTTCTCAGATGTATGGTCTGATTTTTGGGTGGTCCTTTAGGGACCCAAGAGTTGGACTCAATTATCCTAGTGGGTCCCTTCCAACTTGGAATAGTCTGTGATTCTATAGACTCATCAGTTTGAAGTTGTCTTTCTTTTCCTTCCTTCCTTCCTTCCTTCCTTCCTTCCTTCCTTCCTTCCTTCCTTCCTTCCTTCCTTCCTTCCTTCCTTCCTTCCTTCCTTCCTTCCTTCCTTCCTTCCTTCCTTCCTTCCTTCCTTCCTTCCTTCCTTCCTTCCTTCCTTCCTTCCTTCCCTCCCTCCCTCCCTCCCTCCTTCCTTCCTTCCTTCCTTCCCTCCTTCCTTCCTTCCTTCCTTCCTTCCTTCCTTCCTTCCTTCCTTCCTTCCTTCCTTCCTTCCTTCCTTCCTTCCTTCCTTCCTTCCTTCCTTCCTTCCTTCCTTCCTTCCTTCCTTCCTTCCTTCCTTCCTTCCTTCCTTTTTTTCACACTATTTAGTGTCCTGCAGTTGTGGTCTCTAGTATCTAATAAGGTACATAGCCTTGGTCAAAATATAAGCTCTTCTTCCATGGTTTTTACATTATATCTTTCTGCTGTGTGTCCTAATTTCTGTGACTCATCCTATAATTGTATTTTATTTTTTCCAGAACAAGGACACTATTAAAGTATTTCTGTTATGTGAACACTCATTTTAAGAATGTGTACTCATGCATAATATACCTAAAATATTGCTCCATGGCAAGGGCGTTGAGACTGGCCAATAGGTTTAAGAGATACTAGTAGAGCTGGTGGCAAACAGAGAAAGATTATTATAACAAAAAGGAAAAAAAAAGAAGGCAACAACAACAAAACAGAAAATTAATTTCATTTGTTTTTATTCTTTTCAGCCTGAGAGCTATGACGCCGCTGACATAGATATTTATTCATATTCATATTTAGACATAGAACCAGTTTTGTGAATTAACCTGTCCTTCCTTTTCCCATTCACATTTTGGTAGCACTGGGTGTGGAGGAAGATCACATCTCATGGATGGTGTTGCCTTTTTACACTGTCCCACATTTTGTAATTCTAGAAGGAAAGCATTTTTCGTTTTTAATGCTTGTACCTTTCAGATGTACTGAATGTTGTAAGAGCTGCACAATGATTTTATCTATTCAGTTCTTCTAATCTGTCCTTGTCAGAACACCTCTGTGGCCATCTGTAGTTTAGTAGATTTTTAAAAATTTCTTCCAGTTTGTTACTAGTGTGCTCACTCTAGTAGTGTGCACACCATTATTCATTTGAGAAGCATGTGGCATAAGAGAGTTACATTAATGTATGCATGTGTCCACTTGTAGATATTGTGTCTTTTTGAAACATCAATGAGATTATGTCAGGTTTCACTTTCAAAAAGCAGTTGGCACTTGAAACAAGCACTGTCTTATTCTTTTTTGCCAGTATAATGCATAACAAAAATCACCAGTCATAGTTGCAGAATCATGATTAGATAAATAGTCCAGATCGGAGACTGCTGGTCAGTAGAACAGCATCAGAACATGCATTCTTTTCTTTTAATGCATTTTTGGTAGCCTTTATCATATTTTAATGGAAATAGTTGTGTTAATCTCCTCCAATGCTGAATGAAATCATGTTGGTTACGACTTATTGAGGAAGTAAATCTTTCTCTTACCTTTGCCCCTCTGCTTCATGTAATGTTTAGAGATATACAGCTGTTCTCTTCCCTAAAATTAGCTTTCTTGAGTCTCAGCTTATTCTTTTGTATATTAGATATGTGTCTTTTTCTCTTTAGATGCAAGAACTAAAGGAAGATGCTGCTTCTGTTATTCTTCTGCTCTAGGCTTCTTTTAAAGTTTTTATTTGGATTAGGCACATTTGAGATTAATCAGTCCACAGAAGACAGGCCAGGCAACTATCACGTCAGACTGTTGCCATCAGTTTTCATTTCAGTCCTTCAGATATCTGTATAAACCACTCTAGCAAGAATCAAGCTGAACTATATAGCACTATTTTTGCTGGCTGACTCACATTTTTGTCTTGAATCTTTGCATTATTTTCAAGTTTAGTTGCTTACATTTGGGTAACTTCTGTCCAGAGGGGATGTTAATAAAGACAAACATTCTTCATTCAATGAATGTAATAATGTCTGGAAGTCTCCACGTGTTGTGGAGTGATCCCAGGCTTTCCAGCCATGGAGGTATCAGTTGAAAAACCTCTTATCTCCCCCAGGGAGGAAACCTGGGATCCATTTATGTGTTCTTTGTAGTTGATAAAAAGATTACAAATGGCCAGTTAATATTTCAAGATTATTCTAAATTACTGATTAGCATGGTAAATTTCAAAACATTAAAACAAATGAAGACATGCTTTTTAAATATATTTCCTTTAATACTTAGAGCTTCTAGGGCAGTTAGTTATAAAAGGCCAAAGGTCAACCGATTGGTTCCAGTCTGGAAATTTAGACAAGGGAAGTTCTTTAGGGCTTCTGCTTTGGATCAAGAACAAATTGAAAGAGCAACAAGCTTTTTTTTTTTTTTTTTTTTTTTTTCTTCATATTCTTTCCCTACCTTTTTTTTTATTTTTTATTATTATTATTATTCTATTTATTTATTTATTTGTTTTATCCTCTTGAAATGGATTAGTTTCTTGCTTGAAGAAATGGCAATAATAATACAAGAGGTCCTCACTCCCTGCCATGAGGTAATTTGCATCTATAATGTTTTGATTTGCTTCTTTCTATTTCTCAGTAAAGATATAGTAGCAGGGTGTCACACTGAGATTCAGAATCATTAAGACTTCATTAAAAATATACTAAAGCACATTTACTAGTATGTGATGTAATTTCATCATAAATAATGAAAAACTAAATGACAGCTGCCAAAAATATTTCTTATTATGATTATTTTTTTTTAATTATAGTTCTACAACCTCCAATAACTACAAAGGGATTTCTGTGTAATTCCATAACATAGATATGAAATAAATAATCCTTGTTAACCCTGCAGGTGAAAAATATGGGGATTCTTCTGAAATAGCTTCACATGTAAGCACAACTTACATTCACATATGGAAAATAAATTTGTTGCAAAACTTATTGTGTTTTTTCAATTATTTTATTTTATTGTAATTTTGCTAAGCAGTTTAGTATCTGTTTAGTTCATTAAAAGAAGAACTTTTGATGTGAAATGTGATCAGGAAGAAATACCTTGGTAATCCTACTTAGATGTTCGTTCAGTAGAGAATTAACCAACTGCTCTCCAACAGCAGTTGCTGACCCTTTCACTCCCTTCATTCTGTTGCCTCTCTGGTCTTCCAGGACAGTATTCCAGCTGATAGAGAAATGAAGATCCTATTTAATCTCTACCTGTTGACCTGGCTGGCAAGTCATATCGTCTGTCTGCACTCTAAATCTAAATTATTTCTAATTGCTCCCTTTATATCCCCTCTTCACCTAACCACCTCACTGGCACAGCTCTGCTTGAACATATTGATCACCTTTTCTTGGCCACAGGGTTGAGACCATGCCACAGACACTAACTTAACCCCAGCACCAAAAATACTTAACACTGTATGGAGGTAGGGTCTCTCTCCCCTCTCCTCTGCCCATCCAAACTGAAACCAAAACACAGCAATACAGCTTCTTTGTCCTGATTTTCTACCCATCTCCTGTGTGGCTTTCAAAGGAGTTTATTATTATTACAGTGCTTGTTGTCAGAGCCCCTTCTTCTGTCTCTTGAAGTGCCTCCCACGGTCATTGCTGACTCCAGGGCCCCTTCTTGTCAGTTTTTACATTAATGACATTCCCAGTGTACCTGAAATCTGAAATATTTATGTTTGCAGATGACAATGTTCCTCTGTTTGCTGCTAATGTCTCCTTCTCTCCTTTGAAAAGACATATGTGATCAAGTAGCTTAATAATATACAGTACCTCTCTCCTTTCTGCCCCTCTCTTGACAGAATGTGGTTATTTTCTTTTCCTGCTCACAAATTAGTTACTATTTCATGCACAAACTTCACTGTTCTAGAAAAGTAGCGTATCTGCTTTTTTTAATAAGATACAAATGTTTCATGTCTATGGAGGTGATCTCTTTAGGTCAGGGCTGAGGCCTGCTGGCTCCACAGTACAGTAGGAGATCTGTGCTGATTTGACTCCCTGAACCATTTGGCTTTTCAGAACTGCTATATATGTGTGCACACAAGCATATACAAATCTGTTAGTGTATCTATGCATATGTACAGATGTCTTCCTACAGATGTCTTCCTTCATCCCTCGAACACAGTTGAGAACCCAGCACTTTCCAAAAGCATTGCATCCATTTGGGAAGTCAGGGTGGGGAGAGAAGAGAAAGCTTCTTGACAAATATTATGACTAGTTCAAAGAATTGGAGTCCTAATCTATTTAGAATATAAGTATAGAAGTATATTTAGAAGTATATTTGGATAACCCATATAAATTAATGTTAACTTGGGGAATATTCTGAATAAACAGATAAAAGGGGTGGGGATTGTTAAGGAAAATAAATTAGTGAGGGAAAAGGAAATCAAGAATATTTATTAGCTAGCAAGAAAGAAGGGATCTTTAAGTTCAAAGTGTATTTTTTGTGTGAAAATAAAAACCAGCTAAATGAGTGGACGAGGCTGTATCCATTAAAAATGAAACAGAGCATAGGATAGCTCAGCAGAATGATAATTCATCTATAAGTCACCAGTTCAAAAGCAAATCATTGAATAAGAACAAGGTATCCTTCCCAGCAGTTACTGTATGGTTGAATGGAGATCTGAATGGCAGTTATCGCAGTGCTAGGATTTCCAAAGTTCATTTCATAGCTGCTTCTGGGTAGCTGCAGGGCTACATACAAAATAGTCATAAGGTAAACACAAGATTCATCTGTGATGCTGAGAAAAGGCTTCTTTTGCTGGTGTGAAAATGAAATAGCCCTCAAGACCATGAGATGACACCTTCTACTCTGTCATTTCCCCAGCTCCCTGGAATTTTTGGAGAAGTTGGAAAAAACACAGTGAGGTGTTAAGCCTATCTGCATGCTGGGTACTTGTTTTCTGTGATGCTGTTTCCGTAAAATGTCTCAAGACATAAAGGCTGTTTGGCAGTGCAGGCTGAGTAGAGCTCAAGCATCATGTATGTCTACTTGGAAGAGTGCACAGATATACAGTGTTGTGCACAGATACCCGTTATCTCAAACACCAGCAGCTGTCTCACCACATGAGTGCAGCAGACTCTCAGTGAATGCATCCTTCTCTCCTCCTTAGCCTGGATGGAGCACTCTGCTAGCATGAAGACTGCTCCCACTTCTCTACAGATGTACATAGAGTAGAAGCTAAGGATGCAATATTAACTCCAGACTCAGAATTTCAGTTCCCAAGCTGACAAGAAATGAAACATCACTGGAGCAAGGAAGAGGGGGCAGCCTCATTCATCCTTAGTTCAGGTTGAAAATGGAGATGATGTGGCTAATCCTTCAGCCTGTAGTGAGGGGCTTCACCTAGAAAGTTATTTGTGCTCTTTAAATAAGTAATTTTCTTGCTGCTCCAGGCACACATGTCCCAGTTCAGGAAACAGCAGGCTCAAACAGAAGCACCGAGAAAGAGTTGTGGTTCTTCTGAGACTGACTTGTGGAGTTTATTGAATCAATTGCTCCTGTGCCTCAGAGGTCCTCTGCCCATGCCAACTGCTATGTACAGGAAATCACTAAGCAGGCAGTTAGAAAACAGAGGCATAAGTGCCCAGTCTTGGCAACTAATGTCCATCTCTGCATCTTCTTTATGGAAGCACCTGTTTTCATATGATAGGCAATTATCAGGGACATACCTACTCTGCAATATGTCATGCAATTAGGTCATGTATATCTCAGACTTACACAAGTGCTTACCTCTTCTTTTTAGCTCTTCCATGCCTTTGGATTCTCGAATGACCACAAAAGCAAAATTAAAATAAAATAAAATAAAATAAAATAAAATAAAATAAAATAAAATAAAATAAAATAAAATAAAATAAAATAAAATAAAATAAAATAAAATAAAATAAAATAAAATAAAATAAAATAAATAATAAAAATAAAATAATAAACCACACATTTACCTGCAAGATTGTGCTCCATCCACTTCATCACAGATCTGATCTTAGAAGCCAATGAATGTACTTGTGATGTTAAGGCAGGATTCTTGAACTCATTTTAACTTGGAACAGAATTTTCTCTCCTGAAAGAAGCATAAAACAAGGCTGCCCTCCTATTCAGAAAGAGAACTTCTGTGAACACATTTCTCTGGGTCAGCCATTCAGTACTGCCAGAACACTGGGTGGGCAGGAGATCAGAGTAATTGCTCATACTCTTTAGAGCCCTTGCCCTGTGCTACATTGAGAATCTTGCAGTGATTCTGTGATATGGATAGAGAATCAGTACTTTTCTGTTGTCCTGGATCTTTTCTGTTGAAACACCAACTTTATCTGTCCTTTACCAAATAGACTTCATGGCTACATCTATAAGGCAATAATTTACAGAGTAAATGGTAAAGCATGCTACTTAGGGCTGGCTTTTCCTACCATAGATAACCTAGAATGTCCACACTAGGGGTTGTTCACACCCTAGAGAACTTGACCTTGGGTTTCTTTTCAATCAAATCCAATGACCTTGTGACTGTAAAACACATTATTTTGTATATTTTTTTCAGTTCAGGGTATCTGTGATAGTGCAAACGATATGACACAATTCACCAAAGTGTTATTTCTCTAGCATTAAACTGATGCATTATATGTTCTTGGTGTGGCATGGAGAAATTGGGTGTCTTACAAATACAATACCTCCTGAAATATTGTCAATGAGCCAAAGAGAATGAAGGATCCAAACTGCTGCAGTTTATTTCATATTTATTTTTGGGTGTTGCTGCTGATGAGAACTGTCTTTCCAACCATCCACAGCTTTTGTCTTGGGGAAACTGGTGTTACTCTTTAGCAGTCAGAGAGTCACCTAGCAACTAAGTGATGCAAAAGGTGAAGAGCAGACTGCTCTCTGAGACTATTGTGATCCTTGGTCCTTTTGTAGGATCGATGTCCCTCATGTAATTTTTATCTTTTACCTAAATTTTGACTAAGTTATAGTAATTCTGATGCATATGGAAGATTGCAGGTATAAAGTTTCCACCAAGCTGAAAGAATTCAAATATCCATCTGTGTCTTATAGAGATTGTACATATCTAAATGTAGAAGTCTAACGCAACTGCGAACATGCATTATTTTGACATTTAAGGCACATTTACCAAAAATGACAATATATTTGCAAATGTCATGATTTGGGCTTTTTATAATGTTTAAAGAGGAGGAAAGGATTAAGAAAGAAAGAACAGGGAGAAATATTCAATCATTCCCAGACTTTTGAAATACTTGTAATCAAAAATATGAAAAAGTGCACTTCAGCAATAAAGATTCAAAATGTTGGCTGAAAAACAAAATTTTATCTAAAAATGTTTCAGTTTTATACACAATGTGTACTGTAAGACCTCATCCCTGTATACAGCCTTTGAAATTATATCATTCTGTACTGCACCTGTCAAAAATATCACCCTACATCTCATTAATCACAACTCTGTATTAGAAAAGGTGACTTGGCCAAATTTGTGTAAAAGCACATAAAGAGAACATACTTGGAAGATACCTAGCTAGACATAGGTCTGATGAATGATATAACAGAAGTGTCCGTTTCCACTGAAACTCTAAAAGACCTACAGATGGATAGCTCATATATATATATATATATATGCTACCATGTAAAATTAGATGAGATGCATTATATGTTCTGTGTTGAACTCCTACTGATAATTCATCCATGTTTCCACAAAACAGGCATTGTAGTGTTAGAGTTTGGGTTAACATGTAAAAAAATATATACTACACATTTGTGGTTATGAAGATTTCCAGCACAGTGTAAGTTGGATAATTTTGAACTTTGCCTGTCCTGTTGGTATTTTGTCCAAAATCTATTGCTATAATTTTCAACAGTCTCTGAAATACCACCTAGAAATTATATAATTCTTTCTCTCTTTTCTTTACTTCTTCTTCTTCTTTTTTTTTTTTTTTTTTTTTTTAAATTTAATTTAATTTAATTTTTAACTGTTATTTTCAACTGTTAAGAAAATTCATTGAATTTCAGAAAACCCTTCAGTGGCTGGTGTAGGGTATAGAGTTTTTTTAATCACTTCAGGACATGCAACATTACTGTGCATTCTTTGTGGAGGAAACTATTAAATAATTGTTAGGCTATCTGCCTTATCATAATTGCAATTACTTCTCCCTAAATGTTTGCTTTCAACTAGTTTCTGCCTCTGTTACATATAAGGTTTTTAATCTTGGTTCTTCTCAACCATACATATTTACCTGAGGCTGTCAAAGAGTAAGTACATTGGTTTATTAGCTGCTCTACTAACCCAATCACGCTGATAAATGTAGTCTTCAAACACTAACAATAAATCAGAAAGCATTTTGGATAGTATATGACTTTGTCCCATTCAATCAGGTATGTTTGAAATCACTACATTTGAATATACACATTGTTGTTGTTACAAGAAGCACTGTTTAAAATGAAGGTCACTGAAGATTTTGAAAGCTGACAGGCAATGGGAGATGAGAGCAGCATAAGTTTGGGTCCAATATTGCTGGGGCTACAATATGCTATAATAAATTGAAAGAGAATTTCCCCAGGGAAGAAGGAGCAAGAGAAAGCAGGATCATAAAATGTTCTATATTGGAAGTCCTGCAAGAAAGAATTCAGAAATCTTGAAAATTCCTTTCCCCATTGAATCAGAGAGAATTCACATAAAAAGAAGAGTGTTCTGCTTTGATCACAGCTTAAATTTGTGTTGCAGAGTTTAGTGGCAAAGAGGCATGTGTAACACATTTATCTCTGGATTGGATAGGTATTTGTTGTATGGGAAATACTGTGAAGACATACTCTAGTAGTGGTGAGTTAGCATTACATTCCTAGGATGCTAAAATTCCATCCCAGTTTGTGTTACCTTTGTTCAAATAAAGGCAATACTGAAATAATTGCTATGACTTTCAGTTTGACTCACAACTACAGAATTTGTGTATATCCATATAAAGTCTGAACCTATTGTCTTTTGATAATAAGAAAAGGAGAAATATGGAAGAGGAATGCAAAAGATGCTTGGAGAACCTGACTGTACCCAGCACATATAGCTGGCAGGTGACTGTAATGGGTTCAGATACTGGCAGGTGACTGTAACAGGGTCAGATGTTCTTTTAACCTCTGGGTTGGAAAAAAAAAATCTGAGGAATACAATGGAACCCTTTTAGTAAATAAAGTATTCAATTTAAGTCTGTAGACATGGAATCATTTAAGATCGCAAGACATGGGATTTTTATTTTATTTTTTTAAAGTAGTGTTTGTTTCCACTTTGTAGAACATAATGCTAATAGGCTTGAACACAGTATGAGTTTATACTTTTCTTATTATTTTCCCACAGAAAAGTATGCAACTCCAATTGCAAAATGCAGTCAGATTTTTCAGAAGTGTGAGATTTTAGGCATCTTATCTTTGCAAATTGAAGTGGTGTTAGCCTAATGTAAAGCATGCTGTTTTCAAGTTAAAAAATGTAGAGACCTGGCCATGAAAAAATGAAGATCTCAGTGGCATCTAATTAGCTTAGCAAAAGAGAAAACATCCAGTCCTATGGCAAGAGCCAGGCAATAAATATCCCTAATACTGCTGTTTAGTCTAAAATGGGTTAATGCTTGTACCTTTATAATCTTGTAAAACACATTCAGAGATCTATTCTCATGTTGTTTCAAATTATTTCCTCATAGCTTCTTTGTGAGAAATGCACACACATAAATTGTTTATGAAAGCTCATCTCCGACACCATTTATCCACTTTTCTTGAGATATCTGATTTGCCAAAACTGAAACCTTCCTTTATGGTATATGAGACGCTTCCTGACAAAATCCCCATTTAAGGGCTAGAGACGGGGTGTCTCCTGGGGACTGGTAATGAGATACAGAGCAGAGTTCTGCAAAAGTTCAAAACAAAAGTATAAGCCATGTGAATCACGCCTGGTTTCATGCCTTGCTGGAAAGAAACATTTCATGTTTCTGTGCAGAAATCAGACACAGCTTGTCATGTGGTCTGTTTTGGATATGAAATCACATGGAATCTTGGGTAGCAGCTTTTGCCCTTTAGAACTTAATTGTACAAAACTCAGACTAACAGAAGAGATATCCTATCAATGTATAAGGAGTATGTAGGTGAGCTGTTGCTGCAGAGCAGAACAAAGCATAACAAATGTTTAAGCTGTTCTAATACACTTGAAGCATTTCTTGGGTGTAAACACTTACCTAGTGTATAATCTGGAACAGTGGGTGGAGCAGTATTACATGCCCTTGTGCAAAGATTGTTCACTACCCAATGTGTTCAACAAAATACATTTCAGCAGCAGGTGACTTGTGAACCTTGAATGGGGCACAGGGGAAGGAGAGGAATGGCTAAATACATCATCTTGAGTACTGTGTTCAGTTTTGGGCCCCTCGCTACAAGAAGGACATGGAGGTGCTCGAACGAAAAAAATAAATAAAGTCCAGAGAAGGGCGACAAAGCTGGTGAGGGGCCTGGAGAACAAGTCCTACAAGGAGCGGCTGAGGGAGCTGGGCTTGTTCAGCCTGGAGAAAAGGAGGCTCAGGGGCAACCTTATTGCTCTCTACAGGTACCTTAAAGGAGGCTGTAGCGAGGTGGGGGTTGGCCTGTTCTCCCATGTGCCTGGTGACAGGACGAGGGGGAATGGGCTTAAGTTGTGCCAGGGGAGTTTTAGGTTGGATGTTAGGAAGAACTTCTTTACTGAAAGGGTTGTTAGACATTGGAACAGGCTGCCCAGGGAGGTGGTGGAGTCACCATCCCTGGAAGTCTTTAAAAGACGTTTAGATGTAGAGCTTAGGGATATGGTTTAGTGGGGACTGTTAGTGTTAGGTTAGAGGTTGGACTTGATGATCTTGAGGTCTCTTCCAACCTAGAAATTCTGTGATCTGAGAACATATTAATACATACATGTTGTGGTATTCAAGATGTATGGGATAGAAGAGTGGGCTGCTCTGGAGCAGCTCTGTAGTCACTCTTTCGTATCTCTCTGTATGTCTAGTAATGTCATCTGCTGTGTTTTGGGGTTCACACCTGTGCTTCACATCTGGCCCAGGCACACCAGTACAGACTGCTGGAAGTCCATGTAGACGCTTGATGTGGTTTCACTTCGGTGGTTTAACTGAAGTGGGCAGCCAATCTCCACCACAACCACTCTCACTCTCCCTCCTCAAACAGAAACGGGGAGAAAATATGATGAAAAGCATTCAAGGTTTGAGCTAAGGACAGGAAGATCACTCAACAACTATCATCATTGGTAAAACAGATGCATAGTAAGGAGATTAGAGAAATTTATTACCTATTACCAACAATATAGAGAACTGAGAAACAAAGAAAAACTAAAAACACCTTCCCTCCATCCACCTCCCGAGCAGCACAGGGGAACAGGGAATGGGGGTTGTGGTCAGTCCCTAATGCTTCATCTCCCTGCTCCTTCACAGTCACTCCCTGCCCCTGCTCCACGTGGGGTCCCTTCCACAGGATGCCGTCCTTCCCAAACTGAGCCTGTGGGGGCTGCCCACAGGCAGCAGCTCTTCAAGAACTGCTCCCACATGGCTCCGTACCACGGGGTCCATGCCCCAGGAGCAAACTGCTCCAGCATGAGTCCCCCATGGGTGGGTGGCAGCTCCCCCCAGACCCCCTGCTCCTATGTGGGCTCCTCTCCACGGGCTGCAGCTCCAGCACAGGGCCTGCTCCTGCGGGGGCTCTCCATGGGCCGCAGCCTCCAGGCCACATCCACCTGCTCCACCAGGGGCTCCTCCACAGGCTGCAGCGTGGAGATCTGTTCCATGTGGGACCCATGGGCTGCAGGGGGACAAGCCACAGGGGAACTGCTACTGTGTGCCTGGAGCACCTCCTGCCCTCCTGCTGCACTGACCTTGGGGTCTTCAGGGCTGGTTCCCTCACTTGTTTTCTCTCCTCTCTCCTAGCTCTTGTTGTGCAGCAGGTTTTCCCCTTCCTTAAATCTGCTCTCTCAGAGGTGCAAACAACATTGATTATTGTCTCAGTTCTGGCCAGCGGTGGGTCCTTTTGGAGCTGGCTGAAGCTGGCCTTTGTCTAACAAGGAACAGCGTCTGGATTCTTCTCCCAGAGGCTATCTCATGCAGCCACCCGCTACCAAAACTTTGCCACTTAAACCCAATACAGGGATTCATCTTGTGAAATCTTGTTCACAGTCCTGTTCCACAGACTAATAATTACTTCATTGCTTGGGTTGATTTTGGCAGACAATATGGGTGTTCTTACCAAAAATGGCTGAGATGCTTGTTTTGTGCATCTGAAAGGCCCTGAGAAACATGTTCTTTCTTAGGAAAAACATTAATGAATAAGCCCCAGATGTGCTACTTCATTGCCACTCCTTTCCAACATAGCATCGAATACATAATACTCTGTTCTGTTGCTTCCAATGATGGGATATCCCTAACAGAAATCAAATTTACTTTCTCAGTTTTATGTCTTCAGTTTAGGAGATCCTACTTACATGCAAATCACGCCCTTTTCTTCAGTCTAGTTATATAACTAGTTAACTTATTTTCAAAAGAAGAGAAACAGATTTATTTATTTATTTATTTATTGGGGGGTGGGAATGGGGAGGAGGCAGTACAAAAAGTCAAATTGAGAATACAGGTCTTGGATGGAAGCAACAGAGCAGAGAACAACCGGGAAAAAAAAAATAAAAAAAAAATCTGCTTCCAAAAGAGACACAGATAACGCAACATACCTAGACACATGACTAGAAAAAACAGTCCTCACAGTCGGCTTGCAGTCAGACACCTGTTCTGAAATCCATGACTCAATGGATCATAGTTCATTAAGCCACTCAAACTACTTTCTAATTGTTATCACATTTTGTTATTCAAAAACTTGGACATCTCCCAAGAAAAAGGATCATCCTCCAAAAATGTCCTTGAATTCTGTTGAGAGAAAAAAAGAACTTGGGGTAAAACCAAATTATGTTGCAGTAAAATTGACTGTAAAATACGCAAACCTGAATATGTCTACATTAATTTTGACATTCATCCTGAATTTGTAGTTCAATGGGGAATGCTATCTGTGACCAGAGAAAATGGAAAATGTTCTGACTTTTTTTTTGTTCCATGTTCTTCAAGTATCTTGAAATAATTGAGAGGATTTTTGGTAACCACAACAAATAGTCCAGACTTTTCCTTCCTTCCTTCCTACCTTTCCTTTTTTTCCTTTTTTTTTTTTTTTTTTTTTTTTCCTGGGAACTGATGTAGATCCTATAGTCAACTTCATCCTCTGTATTTTTATTGTGAGGTATGATATATTTAACTCTTAGTTTTATAACACAATTTCTTGAGAATTCCCTCTACTTTTTCCCTAGTAGGATACACCTATCAAATTCTATGCAAACTCTAAGATGTAAACACAAAGTCCACAGAAAGAAAAGGTCTTATATTAGAAAATTTGTGCAAGTCTTATGAGTAGTCTGGTAAATCAATGGTACCCAAGACACCCCTTAGCTATTCTGCCAGCACTAAACCCAGTAAAAGAAGAACAGAAGGATTTTTTTCTTTTAAAAACACAAGGGGAAGGGTTTCCTGTCTTGACTCAACATTTTAAACACTCAACAACAATTTGGGAGACATGGGTTTCTTTCCTCCAGGTGACACTAGATAGCTGTTTGTATGAAGGAAGGAATCACAAAACCTGGAGTGTGAGTAAGAGCAAGGGTGGCTGTGTAATAGATAGGATATGAAAATGGAATGGGTAGAACTGGCCTCTACTTAATGGTATAGTTATGAATTTTACCTTGCTTTACCCATTTTACCCCCAGGTCAGATAAAATATGTTTAAAGTTTAAAATAAACAAAGAGCACTCTTCTCAGAGAGTGTACCAGCCACTAGGAGGCAAATCTTTCCTCTTTGATCTGCTCCTGATTACGTGCTATATACTGGTGCAGTTTGGGCAAGAAGACTGGAAAGTAGTCTGGGTGCTTTATAAGTCTGTAATTAAGGTACTCTCCATGGAAGAGAGAAATGAGAGTTCAGACTCCCACACTATCTGAGGTAGAAACAGAATTCAGGTTTCCTGATTTTTGCACTGTGGCTGTAAATGTCAGGTGCCTGATCTCTGGACAGATCCTGTCCTTCACTCTGAGCTGACAGGAGCATTTGCACTCTGGAGTGAGGTAGGAGTTGAGACACAGCTGTGTGAAGCTGCTGGCCCGTTGTAAGCAGCAGTGACTGACTGTGACACTGATACTCTGAAGGTAACCTCCTTGCTTGATTTAGATACTCCACATTCTTTGGTGGTGCTAGGCACTTACTTTCTAGGCAGCATGGTGTCTGTATTATATCCTCAGAGTAGGTGACTGAGCTGTGAATCTGACCATTGCCCTCTTAGGAGAAAAGATTTTCCTCCAGATCACCACCAAGTTTATTGTAATTTATAACACTGATTTTGTCCTCTTTGATAAACTAGAGAGATATAAAAACCTTAGATATAGTAATATCATAACCTTTCTTTCTATAAGGTCATGAAAAACCTTTAAAAATGATTTGGTAATGAACAGGGCATAGCTCAATTTTTATACTGACAAAGTAAATCTAGGCTCAGGTAGCAGAAAGCACATTGTACTGGTGATGTGAGTCCTCTAGAATTTCTAATCTACAGAGTGAGGAAACTCCTTCCTTTAATTTTTAATTTTAAATAACATAAATATGCATAGTTTTTGTTATTGTTTCTGCTTTGTTTGTGTGTTTGATTAACTAATTGTGTCAGCATTCTGCAACCACTGTGTTAATTTTATACTTCCAAGCAGCTTGAGGTTTTATCAGTACACCGAAAGATGACTGTTAAGAATCTCTCAGGATAAATATGCAAACTAACCAGAAACTTATTTTATTTTTAACTACTATGCTTGCTCTAAAACAAGGTTAAAACAGAAATAATCATCACTAATAGCAAATTAATTAATTTGGTCTTTTTTTCCTAGTAGACATTTTCAAAACTTTGTTGTTTTTTTTTTTTAAAGACTATTGGAAAAAAATCTAGATTGAGATTTTTTACTAAAAAGGAAAGACATAAAATATCTAGTAGTGTACATAAGAGGAAAAATAAAGGACAGACTCCATAAGACTTGTACCCATGGATCCTAGAGACAGAACACGTGATAGAGGAAAAATTCCATTTATGATCTGCTCACGTTTTATTTCACAATAGCTTTTATTTTTATTTCATGATAGCTTTTGGGGTACTGGCAGACTAACTTTCTTTCATTATGTCCCAGAGAAAAGACCTTATTCTCCTACTGGGGTAAACTCCTGTCTGGATTTTCCATCTTTGGTAACGGAGAATTTTTACAATTACCTTTGTTCAGCCTCAAAACATTTGCAGAAGACTATGTATGTCTTCTATGTAAAGCTGAGCTTCACCTTATATAGTATTGATCTTTATCCTGCAAGGGTGTTTGTTTACTTGTTTGTTTCATTCAGATAATCTCTCTCTCTCTAAAACAGCAAAAACCTGACCTAGCAGATTTTGCACAGTAATTTCAGAGATAATAAAGATTTGGCCTGGTTGGAAGGGAAGATTTTTGAATCTAACTACTAAGCATGTCATTGTTTGTGGACTGTGGTTTACTTTGAGGTGAGACAAATGGAGGTGATTAAAGTAATATTTTCTTGACTTTTAATAGAGGGCTGATATGAGAGAAGATAGTATGGAGATGATTAAATGATTAAAAAAAAAAAAATCAGTTATCATTTGGTCATCAGAAATGACCAGAATAATATATATGTGTATATATATATATGTATATGTATATATATGTATATGTATGTATATGTATGTATATATGTAGATTTTTTATATATATATATAAAATCTACAAAGCCTCCTTTACAACATACCTAGAAAGAGAAAAAAAGGTCTTAGAAAGAGAAAAAAAGGTCTAACACCAAAGAGAGTTAAGCATTACCTTTTTGGCAAAAGAGGATTGTCCTACCAGGAATTACAGACTCTGGAAAATCACACATGCATGTGCACACACGTGCACACACACACCCATGTGTGCTAATATGTTCTGAGCCATCATTTAAAATAACCCAGGAGGCACAAGTTCCCTGGTGAGGCACTAGAAATCTACTCCGATTTTAAAAACAGTGTACAGATTTTCACCCCTACAACAGTTCTAACATTTTTCATGTCCCTTCTCCGTCCTTCCCCAGCATAGCGAGGTGGGCTCTTTCATGAGGGAAGAGAAATCTGCAAAGTCTCATAGGGGAGCAGAAACAAACTTTGTATTGGATAAGCTGTGTTAATTAAAACAGAAACAAAAAGTAACATCTTTGCTCTTAACAATACAGATATATTGGTAAATGAAATTAAATCTGTATATTTATTTATTTATTTATTATTTATTATATGTTTATTTATATATAAATCTGTATATATATCTTGAGACATATAGGAGATAGAAAATACGGTCACTGAAATGAGTCTGACAAACTTCATCTGATCTTCACAAAACTGTTAAATGTAAATTTTGAGTAAATCACTAGACAAAACAAGTCACTGGAGTTTCATCCTTGTGGTACCTTTCTAACTGTCATAATGATAATGTCTTGGGAAAACATATTCAAAATATGTAAGGATTCATAGCTCTGTGAAGCATATTTACCTAGAAAGGCAAACTGATGTTACAAAAAAAAAATTCGTTCATGTCATTAGGAAAGTTTTACTCTAGTACTACTGTCCCATACTGTCCTTCATGGTATTTAGCACAAAATCTGCCATTATACATAAGTGTATATTGACCTAATTGCTTTCAAAGATTCTTACGAATTCTGATTCTTTCATTTATTGTCTACTTTATTCTACATGACTTTCTTTAATAGGTGAAACAAAGAGAAGTGGTTTTAGGAACCGTCCAGAAAGTTACTAATATGCTATTTTGACATTCTGCTTTTTTCTCAACAAGCAGTTCCAATTTTATTTTATTTTATTTTATTTTATTTTATTTTATTTTATTTTATTTTATTTTATTTTATTTTATTTTATTTTATTTTATTTATTTATTTTTGGTGGGGAAAGCAGGAGATGCTTGGAGGAAATACAAGTAATAGACTTTTGTGACATCAACAGTAAATATAAATGAAGAATTTGGGAGAAGATCTCAAGTTTTCTCATTTCTTTAAAAGAATAAACACAAAGTTCTGTCTCTTGGTGAAAAAGGATAGAAGTGAGGTAGTATAACTTAGAAATATTTCCTTGAAGCGTCATATGATGGAAAGAAAGAGTAAATTTTGGCCATAGGCAAGTGTAGGCCTTCTTTGTTAGAAAATTTACAATCTAGCAAAAAATTACAATATGCTTGTCTAGCATCTGAGTATTAAGCATTACTATAATGCTACTAAATGTGTTAAAATAGAGTGGTATTTAAATAATAGGAAATGGATTTTAGGAAAAGTATGAGTTAAAATCACCATAGAACTGGAAAAATGGCTTTCAATTACACCTTCAGGGTCTTATGGAAAAGAACTTTTAAGATAAACACTTGTTATTGAGAAGTGTATTTGCCATTTTTAACTCAGATTTGCAGCTTAACGGATCATGTTACACCTGACATAGTCCTTTCTTTTTAGTAATAACAGTGGATAACGTGGATAACAACTTTTTTTTTTTTTTTTTTTTTTTTTTTTTTTTTTTTTTTACCATGACAACTTGGTAAAGAAGATGCAAACGTTTTATCTAGGTATAGAGTCTGAAACAGTTCCTCTATTTATTTATTTATTTGTTTATGTGTTTATTACTATTATTTTGTGGATTTGCCTGTGGTATTGCTTGAATGAAAGTATATGCCTTGAGATCACAAGGAATGAAATGAGGCTCATTACATTTGAGCTTTAATAGATTATCATAATTACTCTTTTTTAATTGATGCTGCTCAGGTTTACATCAAAATCTATTAGTAGAACTTCCTGGAATGTATGTGTAAAACAAAATTTTAAACAACATAAGAGTTCTGTGGTAGTCTGTGCAGATAATTTTTAGTTTCTAAATTGTTTAGAATACTTTTGGGAAAGATTTGTTCTAAGCAGAAACAATGCAAATACTCAGGCTGGGTTTCACTTCTTTAGCCCACAATAAACAAACAAACAAACTAATAAATAAATAATTAAGTAATCCTCCCTCCACCCCCCCAAAAAAAAACAAAACCCAGTTTTAACTGTCTCAGCAAATAATTTTCCTTCTTTGGTTGGTACACTAGGATGGATTTGTTAATCATGTGGGCACATTCTGGTTTTGTAGGTGGTTTGGGAGGTGGAAAATGAACATGTGTGAGAGCTGAAAAAGTCTAAGCTTTATGCTTTTTTGATGAAAGATAGATGATTTCCATTTGATTAATTTTGTTTTTATATATGTTGGATGTGAAAAGTTTTGATTTATTTTACAGATGTCCAGAGCAATGGATAGATTTTTGCTGTTGTTATAATTCAAAGATATAAAATATATAATTATGCTTGTGAGTTGTAAGAGAAGCTACAATAAAAAGGGAATTTGTTCAAATAAATTGGATCTTGAGGACAGTACATGTCATGAGATCAATAAACAGCATTTGTTAAGCAACTGTACTGCAGAAGAGACTGTCACAGAATTTCAGCTTCATCAAGCTCTTAGTGGAAGTGTAGGTGATTGGATGAGGTGGAAGAAAGGTAAATGTTAAATTATTAATGTAGCTACTGGGAAAAAATGCTACTAAATTGTGTCTACGTGAGTTATAATTTAATCAAGATGCTATTTGTCCTGTTATATAAAGATACCAATAAAAATACTTATGTCCAGTGCAAGTTTATTACTTTTTAACCTGAACCCAATTGGCAGTCATATCTAGTTAGAGGATAAAAAGACCCAAGATGGAAAGTCTTATTGAGAATATTAAGGTGTGTAGATCTGCACTTTTACATTTTTTACAATCCAAATCGCAGTGGAATGCAAGTCTTTGATGCCTCTTAGATCCACTTTTTATGAGACAGAATTTTTAATATTAGAAGTTGGATAATACTACAGAAACTTCTGAATCCCAGTTGGATGGGGGAAAAAAAAAAAAAAAAAGAGGAATTTAGTAAGGAAAATAATTGCAGTACACATCAAATTCTCATCTCAGCCAGAGCTATGTAGACTTACTTTGAAATGTTTACATGCCTTGTAAAAATTATTTTATCCTTAATGAATGTCCATGTGAAACTCATAGTTGTTGCTGGCTGATGCTTATTTCTGTGCCATTTTGGTGTTTCCCAAAAATGAAATTATGGGTGTCAGATCTTTTTTGTTCACATTACTTCCAGGTTATAATAGGTTCCATACTGGGACATCTACATTCTTTATTCAGTGCTGTATCCAAATTGCAAGGAAATGGGAACAACAGTTCTGTTATTTAAACACAGGCGTCCATGCCATTTGAGATTCCCTGCGGTATCCAGATCATTGATACCTGGCAAGTACACGCATGACCTATGAGAGACCTCTGGGACATCTCTGGGCAACAGGAAACCAAGGAAGACTTCTATGGTGTATCTACTTCTCACTTTCTAGGCAACTGAATCTCACAGAATTCAGCAACTGAAATTTATGTTTCTACAGTGTAGGTATCCGCATATGAGTTAGGTGTTGTCAGTCCCACTGGAGTTGATGAAGATTTGATCTACAAAGTCAACAAAGTCTTCAATGCTATTCAAAGAAGCTAGAAATAGACAAGTAGAAGTCAGTTTATTCAACCACGCTAAAGTCTTTGATGCTATTTGATATGTACTGTAGCATTTTGAAAGTCCTCCGGCTGCCAGTTCAGAAAGGCAAAGTCTCTCATAGGTCCCGCAATATTTTCAGATCTTCCTGGATGTCTCAGGACACTGGCATCTCAAATGTCATTAGACCACCACGTGTGGGCAATCAAGTCCTTCCATTAATAGCTGTCTGGACCCCACTTATTTTAGTGTTTGATCTCATTGACTACATGGGAGCTTAAACACATTGCTCACACTCATGCTTACATCACAAATAGTGTGGCTAGCAGGACTATTGTGACATGTCTGTGATTGTCCATGGCACTGGTGAGACTACACCTCAAATATTGTGTTCAGTTTTGGGCCACTCACTACAAGAATGATGCTGAGTTTCTCAATAGTGTGCAGAGAAGGGTGATGAAGCTGGTGAAGCTACTAGAAAACAAGACATGAAGAATAAGTGAAGGAACGGGGGCTGTTTAGTCTAGAGAAGAGGCTGAGGGAAGACCTCATCACTACCTGAACAACTACCACAACTACCATAACTACCTGAAAGGAGTTTACAGTGAGGAAGGTGTCAATCTCTTTTTTTAATCTGACAAATGAAAGGACATGAGGAAGTGGTCTCAGGTTGTACCAGAGGAGTTTTAGATTGGACATTAAGAAGAATTTCTTCCTGGTGAAGGTGGTCAAGTGTTTGAACAGTCTGCCTAGGGAAACTGTGGAGTCCCCATCCCTAGAGCTGTTTAAGAGATGAATGTATGTTGTGTTTAGGGACACAGTTTAATGATGGAACTTGGTAGGTCATGTTGATGGTTGGACTTGGTGATCTTTAAGGTCTTTAACAACTCAGATAATTCTATGGTGCTATGATTTTATGATTTCAGTGTTGACTCTAGAGCTGGATCACACCCCAGATATATATATTTTTAAAAGCCTTCACAGAACTGTGGTACCCAAGAAATACTGCAAATAATAATGATTCAAATCATATTATGAGGAAGCATGTTTAGCTTCAGATTGGATAGTGGTTTTTGTTTGTTTGTTTTTCATGGTACTATAATCCAAGTTTTTTACTTGTGAGTGAAGTCCAAAATAGTCATTAAATGGCTAACTTAACATCCCCATTTTCTCTTACTAACATGTCCTGAGAGCTCAGCTGAATGGACTTTCTACCTGGAACAAAGTACAGCATTAACTGCAGCTATATGATATCTATCTGGAATTCATTTACATCCATGTAGCCTGGAGTTTAGGCAGGGAAAGCTTGTAGTTGCCAGTAAAAGTATGTGTATCCTTGGAAGGGCTGTATCTGAGGTCCCCCCCTTTGGGATTCTGCCATCAAAGGTGAATAGTATAATCAAACAGCCTTTTTCTGTTTAAAATATTGTTTACTTTGCATAATAGCAATGAAACTTTGCAAAATGGAGGGGACTGAAAAATAGTTTGCATTTTATTTCTTTATCTCAACATTTTCCATCTGAAGAAAAGCTAAAAAGGCCCAACATTTTTACTAGTTAGACATCTGTGTTTTCCTGCCCAAGGAGTTTCTGAATAAATTCCAATTATTAATGCAAATTAGTAGTAACAGTATTATTTAATTTCTACTGATACTGGTTGCAACTTCTACTAACTGCTTGCACTTAATTTTAACAAGCTAAATTAACTAAAAATATAGTTATTAATTGCAATAAAATCAGCATGGGATTTTCAGATGTTGTAGATAAAACATTTTTAAAATTATTTTATTTTAATAAAAATAGCTGCTTTTGGAAATATGCTGTCTTTGTAAGAAAGTTTAATTTTTCTCTTTTAAAAACAGTTTAACTGATTTATTTATTTATTTTCATCTACTGCACTGTACATTTTCAATAAAAAGGAGAGGCAGAATGAATGACTGCTGCAGGACAGAAGGGTTACTGTTCTCTTTTATAGTCACCAAGTAAGCTTCTGCTTTATACTGGTAAATGTGTGTTCTTACATGGATGACGATGAGCAATATGCCTCAGCACACTGAAACTCACTATAGCTGTATGTTGTCTTGTAATTACCGAGACTAATGCTGAAATATCTAAATGAACTCACACTAAACAAAATGGCTATAAGAGGCAGACTTGCATACAAATGTTTATCTTCATTAATGCTAGGGTAAAAACCAGCAACGTGACAGCTTACTACATGGATGTTAAGGTCAGATCATAATCTTTTTCAATAATAGCTACAGGTACCTTAATTAATTGTAAAATTACAGTAGAATTCCTATGATGCTGCATATCACATTTTCATGAATACCACATTCATTCTTGTTGGTTTATCAAAATAATAGCTGCATTAATAAGGACTGGTCATTTGTTTCAAAGTGATCCTGTCAGCTAACACATGGAAAATCCTCATTCATTCCTTCCCTCTTCATTGTATTAACATTATTCATGCTGAACCCTGCTGGCATGCATATGACAGAGTATGGAATTTGAGAATATTTTGGCATTGAGCAGCACCCAATTATCGGAAATTATTAACATTAACAGAAATTGCTCTAATCCTGTCTTTTTCAGTGACGAATATGTTGCCTCTGCTCTAGCCAAATGATTGCTCTTTCAGCCTCCCCATTCTCTTTGTTGATTAAAACCAAAGCACAACTGGGTGAATATTTTTCTCCCCCCAGTATCCTGATAGCTGACTAAATTAACACTGCCCTCTGATCACCAAATGAATGGTCTTTGTGGGACCAAAATGTGGGTGATCAAACAGAGCGTCCGCCTGGTTTGACAGGTATGGAGTTGAGTTGCACATGTGCCTCTCCTGTGCCTGACATCAGCAGCAGGAGGGGTGGAGCAGTCCAGGGAGTTAGTGCATTTACAGTTGTTACCAGGGAAACAAGAAAAATTGCAGACATTCTCTATTATATATAATATGATCTGAACCTGGCTGTATCACAGCAACATTTGGCTAATATAGCAATGTACTGCGTAATAGAGCAAGTAGCAAAAAAAAAAAAAAAAAAAAAAAAAAAATCCGATATTTTTATTGCTGTATCTGTCTTATGTAAAACATTAGTCATTAGAATTTAGATTAAACTTAAAATAGAGGAGAAATGGAAATACCATGTTCAGCTACCTTCTCAGAAAAACTGGCCCTGTACTGAATTTCCATTGCAACGTAATTCTTCTTCCTAGCTTTGGATGGCCAGCAATGCAGATGGTGCTTTGTCTTCTGAGAGCTCCCATTTAGCTACCCCTTTAGTCCCACCTTCTCCTCACTCTGTGAGTGCAGTTTAAATTTCTACCTGGTATTACATGATTCTCACTGAATTATTACCAATGTAGTCCCTCTTCTCCCTTTGACAAATCACAGATATCCAAATAGCTTGAAAAAAAAAAAAACAAAAACAAAAACAAAACCTTAAAGAATACACATATTATGAAGATAAGTTTGGAATTGAATTTAAGAATTGAATGAGAGCAACTTATGCAGCCTCGGTCCTGCTTTGGGTAGTGTTGTAGTGCTACATGGTATCAATCAGGCAAAGATAGCAAAGATGAAAAGCAGCAGGTCTGTGAAGTGAAGACATTTGTGCTGAGGAATTGAGGTCTATGGTGCATGAAGTTTGGAGTTTTAACTTAGACAAAGTCTGTTAATTGATTAAGTTAGCCCTGTGAAACAAATTCCTCTTAATGATCAGACCACGTGTTCTTGGACTATGCCCTTAGTTTAGTTTCATCTGATGTTTGTGCACTCTGAAACACTTCATAATACAAGCCAAAGTATAACAAGTGGGGCAACCCAGGAGATTTTTGGTTGAAAGGCATACTCCTGATCTGAATTGAAATGCTAATGCAGATGCACCCAAAGTAACCAACAATCTTAGAAAGTCAGTGATAAATCCCAAGAAAATATTCTCCTACTTATTGCATTCATCTACCTTTTTGCTGCCCATTTTTTCTCAGTAACAGTAGTGCGGATGATGGTATATTTGTAGTGTTTCTTGTGCTCAGAATAACTAAAGCAATGTATTTCTTCCTTCTCCTAACTCCAGAGCATCTCTTCATTTCTAAGCTTTGTATTATCTTGGCTGTTTCTTTATTTTTTTTTTTTTGTTGTTTTATTTTATTTTGTTTTGTTTTATTTTATTTTATTTTAGTTTAGTTTAGTTTATTATTATTTTAATTATTTTATTTTTATTTTTTTATCAAAATTGTTTTAGGATGAAGGACAACATTGTTTCCCAACTGTCTGAATCAGAGATCTTCTTAGATCCATCACACATATCTCTATAATTTAAGCTAAAGCAATAACTGGTGAAAATGGAATGCTGCTTCTCTCTCTTGAGTTATAAGTACTTTCTCAGTGCCTTACGCTAAGCCTTTGTTACATGTCAAAAGAACATTAAAAACCATGAATCTAAGCTTTATTTTCATGGCCTCTTTGCTGTAGAGAGCAGTCAAGTATGTACACTTATTTGATACATTCATCCTGAGTGGAAGACACAGGCTGTGAAATACCCACCAGGAAAGACATCCTTAGCAACTCTATAGCTGTTTTATTTTATACGAGTGCAGGATGTTAATGGGCTCTGCGCCTCAGAGGTGTGAAGCAATGAAATGCTTAGAATTATCTCTGATCAGTAAAAAAGTAAGGTCTAAGGCAACACCTTGTTGCTTTACCATTGCACTGTGTTTGCAGTGATAAAATGGCCACTGTTGACATAACTTGCAAATCACTTTTCTTAGGTGGCTGCCATCTTAAGAGAAGGCTCAGACATAAGGATTTGCATTTGGAGCCTGAACAGAGCAGGTTTAGAGATAAGAAGTCTCTAACAAGCACTATTGGAAGTATGCAGCTGCAATATATAACACTGATATATATCAGTTTCAAAAGCCTATAATCTAACAAAATCCAGCTGATTTTCAAGGTGACACCAGAAGAAAGTGTTTTCTGCAATATTTATGCTAACTTTCATCTTCAATCTACCACTATCCAGAAAAATAAATAAAAAAATAATTTAACTTTGGCAAAACTATTGGAAATTCTGTACTTTTGTCCTTCCTTACAAAAGGTTTTCATGTGTTTGTCATGTTCTAGGGACAACCTTCAGAACAGATAATAATGAAAAACAGTAATCAGTTAAATCTGCAGAATTATTAGCAAGAGAAAATAGATTAGATCCAAAAAGCAATAGACCTACTCTGTGTCCCAGCAGTAAATGGCGTCTTTATTTCTGTCCTGTGGGATGGGGGTAGATTACTAATATTGAGGCATTAAACTTTAGCATCATTGCACCAATGGCAGTGACAGAGACACTGTGGTGACAGCCGAGTGGTGGGGCATAGACAGCTGGTGCTGTAATTCTTTGGGAGAACTCAGTCAGAGCTCACAGCTTCCATTTCCTTCCTGCCAGTCTCCCTTCCATCTCGATTGCAAGCTCATCCCACTCGCAAAGTACATTAAACATAAACACCATTCAAATCATTCCTACTCTCTCTGTCTGACATCAGCACTTCGTCAGCTTCAGCAGCTCCCTCTGCTCTATACACAGGGTGGGTGTGATAAAGAAGATGTATGGAAGAGGATTTTAATTAGAGGCATTTTTACTCAAGAAGAACAGTAAACAGATGAAAAATGTAGAAGTATGACAAATCTACATAATTAACTGAGACCCCAACTAGGAGGCCACTGGATTACTGGTAGTCTCTGGGCTTGGTAGCAATTTGAGGATGAGAAGAAGGAAAAGGAAAAGGCATTCAGAACCTCAGAATGTATGTTTTAATTGAGGGCATATTAAAAACATTGCCACCACACTTGGTCATCTCACCAAGATGCATTTTCATTTAAAAATATAAATAAAATGTAAAACTGCTAAATTATTTTCTTTCAGAATGAAAGTAATAAAGAACTTATAAATAAAGATGTTTTAATCAGCTTCCAAAAAGCCTTAGAAAAGCTACCTTTAGCATTCCCCTTTTTAAATGGAATTTGTAATCTAGCAAGGAAATTATTTATGAAGTATTTGCTCTGCACCTGAAAATACCTTCAGTGAAATTATGTTTGGCAACCTGAAGCACTTTGAAGTCGATGGAGTGGCAATAAAAATTAGGCCTTCATTAAAGAGCAATGCCTTTTCTCCAGCAAACTGGCACAGCCTCAAGAGGTCAAACTCTGGGAAGGCCCAGATCTCTGCCCAAACCTTGCCTATACAGCACACATGGAAGCAATTTTGTCCATATTCTCTGCTGCTCCTTATGAATTTCCCCTCCTCCTTCCCCCCTCCCCATCCGTTTTTTCAGGCTTCCTTCTACAGCTTTCATGTTGCATTTAGGAAATTAACAGTAACTGTCAAATTACTCTGCAAATACGAGAATATAAGTTTGGAAGGAGTAGAACTTGCCTTTTGCCCTAGGGCCAAGTCAGTGGAAGAGCAACAAAGGGATCCTTGAGAAGTGTTTGGATAGACTGTTTTAGAAAGCCAGGCTCTTATTTTATCAAGTGCACACAATTTTTCCATTGGCAATCACACCCCCCACCCACACCCCCCTTCCTGTAAGTTATTCTTTCCCCTTGAGCCCCCCTCTTGCTGCCTAGACTGGGAGAAATACTGGGAATGATTACAGCCACTGAGTGCTAGCAGGATGGGTATTAACCTCTGGAGAGAGATGGAAGGGGCTGGGAACCAGGGGTCCCTTGTGGGACTGCATACAAAAGGTGGAGCTCTGTTTGGAAAAAAAACACTTCTCACACACCTACAAAGAGGATGTAAAGGAAGGAGTAGTTACTTTAATTAAATACTGAAATCTTTTGGAAAAAAAAAGTGAGAGAGGAAAGCTCAGAGGAATTGTAATCTATGGAGATGTAAGCTAATTACTTAATCACTTGCATTTGTAAATCTTATTATTGGAAAAGAAATTACTGTAGTGATTAAATTACAGATATTTATCTGCTAATAGCCCTGATTAACTGGTGATGCTAATCTGTCATTCTGAAAGCCAATATTAACGGCATCAATCTCGCAGAACAATAAACAGTTTATATGAAAGAAAACTTTGTCCACGTAAAGTCCAGATGTGCAAAGGGAATGTGGGATGTGGGAGATTCTGGAACCAGTTGCTGGACCAAAACAGCCAACTCTCAAAATGTGTTGTTTTGGCCCATTAACCAGTTGTCAGGCACAAAGTACTACTTAGTTATGAACAAGCACTGTCTTATACTGCAAAAGCAATTTTGTTAGCAGCACTTCTAGAGTAAATAAATAAATCCCAGGCTTAATTTATTAACAGAAAGTTATTAGGGCTGGAGAGAGCAGGTAGGCCAGAGAGAGTTGTTACTAAGTCTTGCTTGCAGGTCCTGCAAAGATAGCTGACAAAAGCCAAAGAGAAGTATAATTTATTTATTTTTACCAGATACCTGACTGAGGCTATTGATTTTCACTTTGGCTAAATAAACTTTTTCTTTTTAATCAGTGTTTCTTACCGCAAGGGAAAATGATGAAGAGGAAAAGTGGAAAGACCAGTACCTTAATTTCCTCTCCATGTTACAGGGCAGGTTTTACAGGGAAATGAAACTCCAGCAAATAAACCCAAGTTAGAGCTTCAGAGGAAATTTGCTGTGAAGTGGACAACAGCACAGTACCCAAAGAAGATCAAGTTTCCTATTTGAACTCTTCAAGAAGTACTGCAGGGATAAGGAAGAAGAAAAGAAAAGAAAAGAAAAGAAAAGAAAAGAAAAGAAAAGAAAAGAAAAGAAAAGAAAAGAAAAGAAAAGAAAAGAAAAGAAAAGAAAAGAAAAGAAAAGAAAAGAAAAGAAAAGAAAAGAAAAGAAAAGAAAAGAAAAGAAAAGAAAAGAAAAGAAAAGAAAAGAAAAGAAAAGAAAAGAAAAGAAAAGAAAGAAAAGAAAAATTGCTGTTAGTGCTTGCTTTACAGAGCACCTATCACAAATATAACTGGAATCTACCAATGTAATCTTTATGATGACCAGATGTTACCATTTTGGGGAATGTCCTGATTTTCCAAAGGTTACTCCAGTTTCCTGCCTGATTATATTGAAACTGGTGTTTGCACTAGTTACAATAAAACCTGCCAGCTGGCTCATCTCACCTTATCAGTGTCTCCCACTGCAATCTCTTCTATCCCCATGATTTGAAACAACCTTTCTTTGAGCAGAAATCGCTCTAGTAGTCTTTAAAGCAAGAATGAAGGCCTTTCAATTAAACTATTTTAGAGATTATTGGTGAAGGAAAAAAGTGTAGGGAAGGCAAGAGAGGCCTAAGGAATGATGTTTCTAAAACTGTATGCAAA
The DNA here is from genome assembly GCF_963932015.1 of Anas acuta. Taxonomy (NCBI): domain Eukaryota; kingdom Metazoa; phylum Chordata; class Aves; order Anseriformes; family Anatidae; genus Anas; species Anas acuta. The sequence goes on from NC_088979.1 coordinate 70,375,570, forward strand.
TATGAGGGTGTAGTGGCAATCAGACCGGAATGGTAAGAAAATGCATTCAACTCGGCACATCTACCATGACTTTTTTTTTTTCTTCTCCTTTTTTCATTTCTTTTCCTCGCCTCACCTCGCCTCACCTTACCTCACCTCACTTCACCTCACCTCACTTCTTGCCTTTTCTTGCCTTGCTACTGATAGTTAGAATGGGAACTCAGTAAAACATTTTCTTTTCCATTTAGTTTAGCAAGCTAGAGGTGATCATAAAGAAACAAACAAAAAACCTCCCTAGTAAAGACTTTAAAATAATATTTTAATACTTCCCACTTTCTGGTGACCACCCTGAATTTTTGGAATTTAACACATGATAAATGGAGCTGGAAGCTTTAATTCATTCTCTATAAGCTGTCACATAAAAAATGAAAAGTCCTAATTGACATAACGATTCTGAAGAATGAAGTTTCTCTCTAAAAGAGAAACAAAATATTTTCTCAAGAACAAGTACACATACTAAAAAGCTAGTTTAGATAGTTCTGTTTGCTGCTAAGCTTTTGGTATCTAGTACCAGTTATCAGGGAATAAATCACTACAGTCTAAACTTGAGTTCTGGTATGAAAGCACAAGGAGCTCTAGCATTTACTTTTTCACCCACTCAAACAAACCATTTTAGACGTTGTCAGCCAAGATCTTTTTAAAAGTTACTGTTGCTTTACACTCTGATTTTATTAATGTAAAAGAATAAAAAGGCATATTCTTTACTTTTTTTTTCTCTCTCTTTTTTTTTTTTTCTTTTTTCCTCCAGAAATACTTTAAGCAAGTGTCTGTTTTTATAAAGTATTAATGGTAATTCGTTGAAATGAATATATATATATATATATATATATATACATAAAATTTACTCTAGGCCCTACATTTTCCTTTCCAAGTGTTTTGTCTGCATATTTTCTTTTCTGAGGTAATAATGATTATAGTATATTTATATCTATATAATTGCTTTTTTCATTCTGATAATAAAGTGGCAATTATGACAAAGCAAAAAAACTTTGTCTTGCTTTCATTTTGTCTTGTCTCTTTTGACTGGGAGCTCTGCAAGGCACTTTCTAATTCCTTGTTTACGAAGTAGGGACAAAACATGATCCTGCTGTCAACAGGAACTGCGGGAATGCTGTAATTACCTCTAATGCTCCCATTTTCTTGGTAAGGGAGAAGGAGCAATCCATTAAGATCAGGCGCACATCTTGAATCTCTTCTGAACACAAGAAGGCTGTGAATACTTCATCCTTCTGCAGTCCTGTTTAAAAAAAAAAAAAAAAAAAAAAAAAAAAAAGTTATGTTTTTGCAAAAAGAAATGCATTTTGCAGTTTTAGGGCAATAATGCTGCATCACCAGTAGAGATAATAGACAAGTATTGTGGGAAGGGACATAAGTCTGGTCTCCTAATTGCTGTAGTACATACAGCAGGAACTCCTATTAGAGTTGAAATATTTTGAGATAACAGATGCACATCAGCTTTTATCTGACCCTAATAACAGATCCCCAGTTTTTCTTACTTAATGAAAAAAGTATGCTGTTCAATCAATAGGGCACACATTTCAAGGAGCTTTACAAAACATTATCAATATCTGTGATGTCAAAATGCAAACAGGAAGTCAATCTGTTTGGACAATGGCTATGTTAACATCCTTCTTTCTGAATAAATAAGTCTAATAACATCTCATTAAATAAGAAATTTTCCAGATCCCAACAACCCTAACTATAGTAACTTGAATGACCTTGAATACACAAATAGTACATTCTGAGCTGTAAAACGATGGTAATTAATTTATGAGAATAAAGCCATTGCTATGCCAAATACCAGAGTAGAAAAATATATTGCTGTCCATGTAGACCTTGAATATGATCTTGCAGTGGTTAGAATTTTGATTTTTCCATCTGTTTTCAGTCAATACACATATGATGTAGCAAAATATTTTCAGGATTATAACCTAATCTGTGTAAAACCAAATCTATCTTTATCTTCTGGATTTGGATGGAGAACAACAGCAGATGTAAAAGGGAATGATGAGATAAGACTTCAGTCATAACTGTTGCCTGAAAGTTTGTGCTCAAAATCTTTCTTATTTTCAAGGCCTGTAGAACTGGTTCAGAAATGGGATTTTCATTGTCTTCACCTCTTTGTGTTGTCACCCAGTTTTAAGACTGTTATTGGCACTACTTAGTGAATTTGAACAATCTGACTTGCTTGTGTGACATGTCCAGTTGCAGAGACTATGCTTGACCACTCAGATTTGGGTGCAGTTCCCTCTGCCCGAACCAGACACTCATTCTGTCTCCAGAGAGAAATCTTTCCCTGAGCCACATTGGGGCTTTCCTCTCCAATCAGGGTGTCATGACCAAGCACAGCAGAATGAAGAAGGCAGGCCATGCAGTATACTCTGCTGTCAAAGGTTTGTGAGAAGAGTCTTTTGATGGAAACCTACTTCAGGTGAAATGTAGCCTTCCGGTGAAAGGCAACCTGGAAAGTTTATTCTGGGATTTAGATGAAAGATAAACTTCTGCCAAGCTAGAAAGAAGAGCTTTAGTTCCCACAAGCATCATGAAGGGTATTTTCCATGGATGTGACTAGAGCTGGGGCTGACGATCAGGGCCACATATAGTTGTGCAAACAGTCTCTTTTGTAAATGTTGACAGTTCTTCATGGTATTTCCTGTATCATCCTGGGGCTTGGGCAGTGATGGAGAGTAGCCAGGAGATTTGGGGATATAAGGTAAACATGAATCATCCACACTGACTGGTTATATTGTTCCATTTCAGTGGGTCAGAACATGTCTGTAAAAGGAATCTATTGTGAGGTGGGGTAGAACACATATGACTATTGGTTTGAGATGTGGGATGTTTCTCTTCCATACTTTTCTAGAATCTGTCTAAAGAACATTCCCCACTGTTCAGTATGTCTCCCATCCTCATGCCTTTAGGAACAGTACATTGAGAAATATGTAGTACTTAGTGTTTTGTTGCTGCTGCTGTTCAACAAGTAATTATTCCCTTTCAACAATGTCAAAAAGCTTTTTCTATGGATGGGGAAATTAAAAAAGTATCATGCAGTCACAAACACCAGAAATTCTCTACTTTGGTAAAGCCTTCATTTTTTTTTGCTGTCTTCATTAACGCAGGTACAACTGTGGTGGAGTGAGAAACAGAAAATATAACACCTTCTGGAAAAAAATAAAGAAAGCTATAAGGACATAATTAAAACAATATAAATAGTTTCAATATAGGCATTATATTTTTTGTTGGGGGATCTACAAATGACAAAAGGTATTCTATGTTTAAGAGAAGAATTCTTTTAACAGCCTGATCTTAGTCACCTTTCAAGGACTTGCAAAATTTCATTGACTTACAGCCTATTGGTCTAAGATCTAGTTTAGGTCACAAAGATCTAGTTTAGGTCAGGGACATGAAATTCTCATTTTTCTAAAGAATGTTGCAATCTCTAGGGGAGAATGAATTCTGATACATGGAAGTACTTTGTGTGTTTTTGTTTGTTTGTTTGTTTTGCTTTGCTTTGCTTTTATGTTTGTTTCGTATTTTTCATTTTATAAGAAAATAAATCATTACAGAACGGATAATGAAAAATGAAAATCTGAATCTAATTCAAGCTGAAATATGATTATGAAGTATGAAGATAAACCATGTAAATTCAAACACCTCTCATGTTTAATTTAGATGAGGCTTCAGCTCTCTCATGTGGGTATCTTACATGGCCATGATCAGGCCTCTGCTTCCTCTGTGTTGTGAAAAGAGCTAGTCCTGTTGTGAAGGTGACTCACAAAGTGTAAATGTTCATTTAGACAATGTTCTTTTCAGCCAGAAAGATTAATCAGTTTAATTTGCATAAAAAGAGTAGTTACAGTTACCCTGAAAAATAATTTTTAAGCAAAGTAAGCTTTTTGTCTAAATAAATAAATAAATAGATAAAAATAGATCCATCCTGTAGCCTGAGAGTAATTTCAAATATATGAAGATTTCCCATACTGATTATGTGATATTCCTGTCCTTATTAAGAAATATTTTTTTTCACCTAAAGGTTTTACCTATAAACAACTGTACCAGTTACAAAGTGTGGATTGCACAGTTTTAACTCATCAGTATATGTTTTCTGAGCAATGTAAGAACTTATAAACAATCTCTCTTCCCCTCCTCTGGCTGTTTTGTTTTCAGATTCACTGATATTAGATGAATTGGTAAAGAAAAAACATCAGGAAAATATAAATTTTTGATCTGTAAAAACAAAAAAAATGTGTAAATAGTGTCTTACAAAAGGTCTGCTTTCCTCTATTTCATTGCATGTTACCATTTTTTTAAACATTTCTAATAGTAAAATTATGTTAAAGTTGATTTTTCTCCTTTTTTTTTTTTTTCCTCATACTTTCTAACTGCTTTTCAAATGGAAAAGAATACAGGCTTTACTTCTTTTGTTTGCTCAAAAGAGAAAGTTAAAGTTAACAGATACTAATATTTAAAAATAATTTTATAAACAAAACCGAATTTTCCCATAATAAATTTTTAAAGGAGAAAATAACAAATTTTTGTTTGTTGTGAAATAATTTCTCAGTCATGAAACAGAATATCTAAAAAAAACAAACAAACAAAAAAAGCAGACTACAGAAATGTTATTGATTTAGAATACAGATTAAACTCTTAAATAAAATACATAAAAGGATATGAAAGACTGAGTAAATAAAATAACCTGTATATACATAAAAAAGTAGAAGTGCCTATATTTTTGTTCAGTTTTGCTCATTTTGCACAGTTCCTGTTGGAGCTTATAAGCAAATGTGAAGGTACGTATTCTCAATATTCTGTCAGTGTTTCTAAGGAAAGCCAGCAAAAATGCAGTGATTTTTTTTTTTTTTTCCATAAAAGCTGCATGTGGGTTTGTGTAGCTATGCGTTATATATAACCCCAGCTGGGTTATATTACAACTGAGATATCTGCCATCCCCACATAGAGGCAAAGTCTCCAAGAATGTAAATATATACATATATGTATAGTATATTGGGAAAGCAAAGCTACTACTGTTGCACAGCTAAAGAGGGCACAGTCTTCTCATGATATTACTAATTATTATTGTGAGTTCAGTTAAGTGGGAGGTCTATTTATATGGTGGTTAAGGTGTCTGTCAAAGGGACGCTTGGCACTTGCTTCTCCTTTGCACTTTGAAGTTCACTTCCTACAGTAACATTTTTCAGTCATAACACCTCCTTCTTCACAGCTAAAAGTCAAAGCTGCTAGTCATCCCCCTGTGCTTCAAAATGTAGAAACAGTAATTCAGCCCTATAGGAAATGAACCAATTACAAGAAACTTGATTTAACTTCCTGCTGTGGTAGACAAATGGAGATCTACTATGAAAGTAAGCCTGCAAGCTTAAGATATATATGTAGGTATTTAGCAATTACAGTCAACTGGAACATTCTAAGCAGCAAACCCAATCATTTTCTGTAAGGACCAGTCACTGCACATAGCATCAGAGGATAACGAAGCCATTATGATTGCTACACTCTAGACAGAGAAGTGTGTGTGAAATTTCCTGTTCTGGTTGTAGATTTCAGTGTTTTAATGGTAGTGGGATAAGGGACTAGTCTATAAACTGTAAAGAATTTAGTTAAAAAATGTTTTCATTTCTGTCCACAGAAAAACAGAGACATCCTGCATTGCTTCATACACATTAGATGGTATGGATGTTTTCACAAATAAATGTTTGGTCTAATAAGGAGTAAAGGTCTGTGGCAGAAATTTATAATGCCTTGAACTGCTGTTCATTCCTTGATGCCTGAGAAGGTAATACTCTGAAACCTGGGAAACATAGTGCTTGTTTATCAAATAATAGCACAAAAAGCTAATTACCTTAATTACGTCATGTTTTGAGAGTGCTCTTTTAACAATAGCTGTCCAAAGATACATAGCAGACAAAGCTGGTATTGCTTCTCACTATAAACTCTTTTAATTTATTAGCTGGGATTGCATTTCATTTATTTCTTCATTAAGGTATTTATCATTTTTTTAAAAACATTCAAGATTTTTTCTTTGAAATTCTGCATCATCTTTATCCCAAGAAACAAATCAGGTATACTGAGTGCCTTCAAGACAACTGAAAAATATGAACACATCACCATGTCACACTATATTACAAATCAGTTTAAAAAATGTTTTGGAGAATATTGCAATCATGTTTTGATAGGCACCAATACAAATATTCGATCTATTCAGCAAATATTCACAAAATAGCTAATAATATTAGCTAAACTGCTTTGCTGATGCTGTTCTGTTATGAAAAATAAATAAATAAATAAATGTTTTAAGCAGAATCAAATAGCACCTCATAAATATTTCTGGAAAAAAAGTATTCTTAATTTAATAGACTCTTCTACTTATTTCAATGTTACCTTCTGAGATGTCACTAATGTACTGTACCATATAATGCAGCAAATAATATAAGCTGCACTATATAAAATACAATACAACATTCTGGAAGGGACTTACTATGCTTTTATGACTCCCATTTCTTAGGATTGATTTTCATTCTAAAGCACAGAAAAATTAAATGATGGTATGTCAAAATAAGATGAAGTGGAAATTCTGAGTTTTGAGACATTTTTTGAGACATATACGTCAGAAAGCTGGTAGACGTTCAACCAAACAGGGGATATCTGGCTTCTCTTTTACCAAACAGACAAAAGGCATTCTTCCATCAGGATGTATGTAAATAATTTAAACATATGTTCAGTATGTCACATAGGGCGATTGCATAATCCTTAGTCAATTCTCAAAAGTTAAATGAGGTTGGGTCAGGCTGGGTTAAGGTTGCACAGGAAGTCTCCAAAGAAAGCTCAGGATGCAGCAGGTAGCAGTCATAATCCCAGGGCAATAGGCCAGCCTGCTGAAACAACACTTCAAGTGTTGGAGCAGCCTGCACATAGACCTGCTGGTTTGTTCTGGAGTGAAAGCTATCCTGCCCCCGTAATGACTGCATCCTCTTGCATACTTGGCAAGCATAAAAAATATTAGCACTACTGTCCTGGATAAAAACTTATTTGGAACGGTAGTGGTGCTGTCCAAACTAATTATCTGTTTTGACTAATTCAGACATTTGGTTTAGTCAAGCAGCCTGTTGCTTCACCATTTGTTTTCCAGCTAAAACATAAATACAAATTCAAAAAAATATTTTAGTGAACACATGCGGTGGACACTCTGAGCACTCATAGCAGGTACTCATAGCAGAAAAAACTTCAACAAAAATGTATATTTTAATACAAAAATATATATACATATCATGACAAAATTGAATTTCTAGTCTGCTCAGCTATAAATTTGTTTATAGCTAAATTTGTCTATGTTGTTTATCCATATCACTTTTCAGTGTCCTTACATAATTTCTCAGCATAGTGATCAATTTTTATTAAAAAAAAATAAAAATATCTCAAAGCCAGAAACTCAGTTATATCCTATAATTTTCAGACATATCAGTGTCCTGACAGAGATATATTCAGAACAGTATCCCTCACCACCAGGCATGATTTAAAGGCTCTCAATTATATATGAGAGGCAGGTGGGCAGTTGGCACATAAGAATCACTCAGCTGAATAGCACAGGGTTGTCTCCAGACTAGCCATCTCAGAGTTGCCTCTTAACCACGGAGAAACAAAAGGGAATGAAAGTTATTCTATTCATCCGGTGGCTGGTGGATCAATGTATATAAATCCATAGGAAAGAAGGCTACATTAATTCCAGTGGTCATGGAGTAACTTTATTTTTTATTTGAAGGGAAGATGCATCAAAATCCATCTTTGTTTCAGAAAATGTTGCAAAGCCATAAAAGAAGTTCAAAATTAAATTTAGACATTGATTTTTTCCCCCATTTTTATATTGTGTTTTTCATACATTTCATAACCTGCTGTGCCACTCCAGATCAAAACAGGTGTCAAAATGGTAAACATTCTTTGCTCAGTGAGAATGTTGATTTTCTATTGGGCTTTGTTTCAGAACCTGTTATGTAGAGAAGAGTAGGGCTGGGCAGGGAGTAGTTTGGTTATTGGCATTTTTATGGTCTGTTGCCTTATGCTTATCATTTCAAGATATATGTGCTCCAGATATGTATTCTTGCAAGATCCACACCCTCAGACTTCAGCAAGCTCCCTGCCCATCTAGCTGTGTCCATCTAGCCTACTGCAAGTGTCCAGAGACTTCATCCTATCAGCTTTGTGATCATGGGAAGCTGCTTCCAGCACCACATCTGGAAAAATGCTCAGGCCAGAACCTGTGACTTACCCAGTTCCTCATAAAGTTGGTCCCCTTCTTGTTTGCTTTGCACTTCCATCCTCATGAGATCTCCAAGAGACTGTGTGGAGTATCTCCCACCACAAAATGTTCTTGAAAGTGCATCTTTGGCAAATAATATTTCCATGATAGTGAAAGGACAATGGAAGCAGCAACTAGAGAAATGCTGAAAGATAAGCTGTGCAAAGAAGCCAGCACCCCATGTTTAGCATGATGTCTCATGTTGACTCTAGCAGAAAACATGTTCCCTCACTTACTGCGTTCATCTTGATGTTCTCCTCAAAGTTAAGGATTTGGTAACACAGCAGGTTAGACTTCGGTAAAAAGGACATAATCAGCCATCTCTTGGCTTCAAAAATTATCTTATGACAATGTAGTACCTCAAACTGAGAAAGCAGCTTTTATCCCATGATTGAAGTTGGGCCGACTGAGGTAATTTCCACAATGTGTCTGAGGAGTTCATGGAAATGGTGTAGCAACTATTTGCTAGGAGTAAATGGGAACATGTCCAGCTGATGATTGTAGTCTATAACACTTTCCCAACTCAGATGACTTTATCAGCATATAGTACCGCCTGGGTTCAGAAATACTCTTAAAGTGGGTTGTTGTTGTTTTTGTGTTTGTTTTGTCGTGTATGTTTTTTTTTTTTTCCTTTTTTCCCAATTTTCAGTTTTCTTCCATCCAAACTTTGCATGTCCCTCAGCTCCCATTAAGCACAATACATCTGACCGGTAGCAATATATATGTGGTTAAAAAAAAAAAAAAGGGTCAAGGAAAGGTTGGTTGAATGGGCAATTAGTAGGAAAATTCATAAACAATAAGGGAAATGTGCTTGAGAACAGCCTATTTTTTCTACATAAGTTTCTATTTCATCTCCAGGAATACTCTTTTCATGCATATTTAGTTTAAGGGAAAAACAAAACAAAACAAAACAAAACAAAAAACTTACCATACATCTTTCAGGATATTTTTTCATTCTTCATTTGTGGTACTGTGAATGTTTAGGTAATAATGCTGGTATTGGAAACCAGTCAAATGAGCACAATTCAAATTAGTGGGCAAGCTAGAGCATAGTCTTTCATTTATAGTCTGCTTGATCAGACCACATTAAAATCAGCAAGACTTAAGCCCACTCCGTTTACAGCCCACAGGTTGTTATCTTGTTTCAAACCTTTCTGTTCAGAATCGTTAAGTCACCGCTGTACTGCATGCAGCTCACCATTAATTGGGAGCTTGGATTCTAATGGCTGTTTTTTGGGGCGGGAGCTGGAAATCCTGAAACCCACACTATACCCCTAAATGTATTCATTTAATTTAAAACCTTTATAAAATATTACCAGTTATTTGAAAGTTAAACACTTAGTCACAGTGTTCTGTATCAGATCCGATGCATATATTCACACCTAGATTTTAGACTACCTCTTTTTGGTTTAAGATGCCAATTTCACTAGGTTACCTGAAACCCTGAAACATCATTTGCATTGAGTTATTTCATCAGGAAAACAAACAAACAAACAAACAAACAAAAAACCCTCCTCTGTCTTCTCTTGTGTTCAGTGCCTAGTTTCTCTAATCCCCACCGACAGTGAGGAAGACAGGCTAGCTTTACATAATCAATTTCTTTTACTGCACCCATTGGAATTTGACAATATTCTGTACCACACAAAATGTTCAAATATTCTAGGACATATAACAGCTTTAGAAGTTTCTTTCCACTTATACGTGAATGTAATGTAAATTTGTACACATTAATTAAAGAAAAAACAGGAATGTTTTGATGTTGCTAACCATCAAACAAAGCTCCACTGTTTGAGCTAATGAATCACTTCCATGAAATATGGTTACTCTTAAATCGCTATCACATTATATATATATCTATATAGATATCTATATAGCCAATATACATGTGTATATATCTATACACATGTATATAGGCTGTAGAGTACCTTCTTGTACTATTCAGGGGGAAAAAGTCACTGTACAACTAATGGAATTTTGTAAACATGCACAGTTCCTTAGGGCTTTTTTGGGAGATTGAATAAAAAATGTTTCCAGTGTACAGTCTCCTGTTATTTTTAAACACGGGTTCAAACTGAAACATACACAAGATCTGGGGCCATTCGGCACTGGACCTGTAGTTTTTCCCATAGGTCAATGTCCTAATTACATGTATACACATTCTGCAGGTTTTCAGTATTGATAGCCATTCTTATGCAGTTGTGCAAACAAATTCCCTTTCAGACAGACAGGATTCAGTCACACCTACTTGCAGTCATTCTCTTGTCACACTGAGTTAGAGTGACCACTAGCAAATAAAAAACAATTGAGAATCATGCCAGTATTTTCTTTCTTACCTGACAATTCCTCCTGAGGAGCCCCAGGTGTTAGCCTTGGCTAAACGCAATTTGAGTAACTGAGCTCTGCCTAGTCAGGTGTCCCTGCAGTGATAATTCAATGATGCATACTTCTCCACTCCTTGCTCTAGACTGAGCTGGACTTGTTTTGTATATCATTTCTCAAAATGAGCAAGACTTCAGTTCTATTCTGGGAGGTCATTGAAATGACTTTTCCCACCACAGCCTGCTCAGTGATGCAGTCAACCTTCCCTGAAACTAAGTCTAGAAGATGTATGTTGTGAGCCGTCTTGAAAACTTAGTCAAACGTCTCAGCTGGATACTAAGTTGGAGTACATCAGGGCTCCCATCTAGCTTATGCACATGATCATCCACCTTTCCAAAACAAAAACAAACAAACAAACAAACAAAACAACAACAAAGTCAGGAATATTTGAGTTTGAAAAGAAAAGCATACAGATCTCTTTACTCCCAGAATTCAACTGAAACATAGCAGGTGTGTGCATATGGATTTATGAGATAAAAAATGCTTCCATGTCCCATAATTTTAACAGTGTTAGAAATCAAGCACATGTTTTTTGCTCAATGGAGCAATACATCCTTTGAGGACATGGTGTATTTGAATTAATCTGAAAATTAAATTTTTAGTTGAATGGTGTAATAAAGTAAACAAAACTAGAGTGGTTTTATAAAAAAAGCAGAGGAAACAAAGAAAGACTTTCACAAAATGGATGAAGACAGAAATTTTCTCTAACCCATAGACTAAGAGTAAGATTTTAAACCTGGGGAGTTTTGATAATGAAACACCCACATATATTCCCTAACCACCATCCCATAATCTGTATAATGCTTGCATATTTACTTGTTAGTGAACCAATTCAGTGTGTGGCAAAAGGATAGAAAATCTATGAATAATGACATAGCCTTGCATTCAAAAATTTTACGTTTATAATTCAGGACACTCAGTTTTCAATTTCTACATCATTTAATATTTAGGCATATTATAAAGTTTAGAACAGAAGTTACTAAGGGTAATCCACCTGAAAGTTAACAGCACCTGAAAGTTAGGTCACTTGTACTAGGAAATGCAAAAGGAAATCTCATCTGTGAGAGGGATTGGAAAATGAGCTCACCAAGTAAAAGCACAATCTCCATTGTTACTTCTGCGAATCTCCCTTTAATTCCTTTGTTTTCAGGACAAGTGTCATAACTCCAAATGTCTGGAAATATCAAAGTTCCTCATTTTGGTATTTACTTCTTGTGTTATTGTCACTTTTTTACATTTTATCATACCTTTGGCTTTACATTTTGATGCATACATCAAAAATCTTTCAGTTCTAGCATGTATTTTCCATTTACCTCTTCTTAGACCTACATACCTTTTACTGCAGCATGAAACATAAACCATCAAAACACACTTTGAATCCACTGACTCCTCATTCTAAAAAGAGCAAAATAATCTGTAGTGAAACAAAATATTAAAAGCAATCTTTAACTTGGCATTTATATATTTTATTTATTTTTTAATGGGGAGAAGTTTAACTGTGCAGAAAACTATTTGCACAAACACAGTAGGGCCTCATCCCCAGGAACACTTTTGAGGGCTCTGAGAAGAGGGACCTGAGCCCTTTGTATTGACTCTGTCTGATCTAGATGTGAGGAGTCTTTTCTTCATCATATTTGTGTCATTTGGCTTTTTGCCGAGTATGATCAGTGTGGGACTGTTTCTGTGCTGTGTAATATTTATAAGTGAATAATTTGATAGGTATCTTATATATCTCCTACAACCTTTCTACATCGTACTTAAAACATTAATTATACATATACATGTATAATGGCAGCCTATTACTGTCAAATTTTCTTTTAACCTATTGTTTAAGGTAATAATAATTTTAATAAACAATAATGAAAATATATTTAAATTGAAGAAATATTAAGATTTTCTTATTTTTAAGCAGAGAAGCTATTGAGATTTTCAATATTCATTTTCTCTTAACTTGTTGAGGAGACTAATAAAAGAAGTGAAAACAGGAAAAAAGATTTTTGTTTATTTTTCCCAACATTTTATTACTTAGTGAAAGTTTGTTGTGTTAAATATGCAATATTTACACTACTGAAAAAAAATTTAATGAAATAAGAGAAGTTAGTGACTCAAAGATTATCTACTTTCTCCCAAGCTTGAGTGCTCACTGACAGTGAATTATTAGATACAAGGGATACAAGAAATGGCATTAATCTCCCCTGACTTTAGATGTCTGCATCTGACTGTAGGTGTCTACTTGTGACCTAAGAATCCCTAACTCCCTCTACAGTAATGAGAGAAACATGCTTTCAAGGGGTGACAGATTTCACTAAATGTAGAGGTTTACTTTGGGAAGAAATGAATCATATTATTCATATTCTAGAAATGTCTGCTTCTTTCTATTAACTATAAATAGACCCATAGTGATTAACAGAGACATAGACATCTATGCTATAGATTTTGACATGCAGTCAGTTGAATCCCATCCAAACACTCAAGGAATGCTTACAAATAAAATAACTATATTACATAGGTAATTTGCAGTGAATATTACCACTACTTGTCACACAAATCCTTAATCGTTTTCACTGAAATATAAAAGAACAGTATCTTTCTGGAATGATGGATTTTATGTACTGGAATTTTATGCTTAGACCAGTGGATCAATTTATGTGTGTTTAAATATGTTCTTCCTCCAAAATCTTTTAAAATGAGGGAAGAAAATAAATATAGCTGAAAAAAATATAAATAAAAATATAAAAGATTTAAAAAAATATCTGGTGCACCAGATATATATGTATGCAACACAAACTAATTATTTTTTTTCCCAGTAATTATACAAACTTTAACTATTTTATTTTCTCTACAAGAGAGTGATGTATTTGCTATAACTGTCATACACTGAATGAAAGTGTTTTGTCTCTATTACCTAACTGTAATAAAGAATTTTCATGAAAAAAAAATCTAGTGCCACCTTTCCTCTGAAAAGCTGTATTTAGGTCTTGTGTGTCTCATAAGATCTCTTTTCCACAGTCTATGATAATAAGCCTTCCCATTCTGTCTCATTTTGTACAGTTCATACTACTTTAAAACTTTCAATTTTGTATGTTTTCTTTGGAAACTAGTTTTTCATCATTGTGCTGCTGTCTGATGGTCAAAGACATGAAGTGATATATGAGTTTTTTAGTAGTGAATCAGATATGTATGATATTGCATGCAGCATGGGGGTTAAACAGGAATTAGGTATCTGTGTACAGTTGCAGTGTTATGATCTTGCTAAGATGTGGTGGGATGGCTTTTGTGACTGGCAGGTTGCAATGGAGATACACAGGGTCTGCGGGAAGGTCAATGGAGGTGGAGTTGTCCTTTCTGTGTGAGAACAGCAGGAGTGCATGTAGCTCTGCCTGGGTATGCCTGGGTATGGATGAGGAGAAATGCTAATATATGTGTACGGATTAAAGAGAAGACAAGTAAGGATAGCAGTGTTATCATGACAAGTTATCACAGAGCCTAAGCCTGGTGCCTCCACTCCACTCCACGTTTCGTACTGTTTCTCTTAGAGTCAGCACGCCAAGGTTCCCCAGTGTGATTAACATCTAGGTTGGATGCCTAGGGAACTTTCATGTAGTGCAGCTACAGTCCACCCTGGAAGCTTATTCAGTGCTGTACCTTTTCTTTAAAATATGAATATCAGATTAATTTCCAAGTCATCTCAAGCAATTATTCCACAATAGTGATGTGGGTTGAGAACTGGTTGAATGGCCAAGCTCAGAGTGTGGTAATCAGTGGCATGAATTCCAGCTGGAGGACAGTAAATTGTGGTGTACCTCAGGGTTCAAAATTGAATCCAGTCCTGTTAAACATCATCACTAATGACGAAGATGATAAGACAGAGTACCCATTAGTACTTGCTGAGGGTACCTTCAGCAAGTTTGTTGGTGACACAAATCTGGGAGGAGTGGCTAATACTCCAGAGGGTTGTGCTGTCATCCAGAGGGACACATCAGGCTGAGAAAGAACAACTCCCAGTGCCAGGACATGCTGGGCCACCCAGCTTGAAAGAAGCAGAAAAGGACCTGGAGGGAGGGGGAGGGGGGAAGGGAAAGGTAGTGTCTTGTTGGACACCAATTTGAACATGAATCAGCAATGAGCCCTTGAATTAAGGCAGCTAGTACACTGGGCAGTATTAAGAAAAGCATTGCTGGAAGTTTGAAGGAGGTTATCTTTCCCCTCTCCTCAGCACATATAAAGCCACAGCTGGAGTGACCAGTTCTGGATTCTCCAATACAAGAAAGACATGGACATGCTGGAGAGAGTCCAGGAAAGAGACACAGACGTGATTAAGGTACTGGAGCATTTCACATGTGAGAAAAAGGTGAGACATCTGGGACTCTTTAGTATAGAGGAGAGAAGTTTGATACCTGAAGAAAGAGGGTGTAAAGATGGTGGATCCAAGCTATTTCAACTGCCAGGACACAGGGCAATGGACACAAACCGGAACACAAGAGGTTGTGTCTGAACATCAGAAAATACCCCTTTACTGTGCTGGAAAATAAGCACTGGCACAGGTTGTCCAGAAATGTTGCAAGAGTGTCTCTCCTTGGAGATCACATCTGCCTGGATGTAGATTCCGGGCTGGAATCTCCCTGCTGGAGCAGATTCCGGGCCGGACCTGTAGCCCGTGGAGAGGAGACCACACAGGAGCAGGTGACCTGGCAGGAGCTGCTGCCCGTGGGGGAGCCAGGTTGGAGCAGTTTTCTCCTGAGGGATGGACCCCGTGGTACGGACCCATATCTGGAGCAGTTCTGGAAGAGCTGCTGCCTGTGGGAAGCCCACGCCAGATCAGTTCATCAAGGACTGCATCCTGTGGGTGGGACCCCACAGCACAGGGGATGAGAGTGACCGAGAAGGAGCGGCAGAGAAGAAATGCTGTAGACTGACCATAACCCCCATTCCCCCATACCCCTGTGCCGCTCGAGGGGAGGAGGTGGAAGAGGGTGGATGGGGGGGGAAGGTGCTTTTGGTTTCTTTCCTTTGTTTCTCACTTCTCTAGTTTGTTAGTAATGAGCAATAAATCTTACTATCTCCTTATGGTGAGTCTGTTTTGCCCGTTACAATAATTACTGTGTGATTTTCTCGTCCTTATCTCTTTGAGCCCTTTTCACATATTTTCTCCCCATTCCTCTTTGAGGAGGGGGAGTGAGAGAGCGGCTGTGGTGGAGCTCAGCTGCCCACTTGAGTGGAACCCCGACAGTGGTAAGGCCAGGTTAGATGAAGCCCTGAGTGACTTGATCTAGTGGGTGGCAACCCTGCCCATGGCAAGGGAGTTGGAACTAGATGATCTTTAAGGTCCCTTCCAAACCAAGCTATTCTATTATTCTATGATTTTGAGCTTTTCAGCAGGATTGCTTATATTGAATCCATATGGATTTCAACTATATTCAACTATATTATTATCATTATTTATCACTATCATAATTATCACAGTCCTTCTGCAGCATAGCAGTTCCAGAGTCCCTGTTAATTTGCTTTCACTTCCTTTTCTCTACGTCCAGTCATATACTCAAAACACATTATTTTTCTAACCTCCACTTTAAACATTGAGTTTTGTTGACACTTTAGAACAATTAGAACTCCAACACAGGAGAATATGACGGATCTTACATTTATCTTTCCCATTTCTGATTTTCTATCTTAGATCTAAAATATCAGTCAGTTTTACTCCCATGGCAGTTTTATTGAAAGACCATCTTTAGCTTCACTAGATTGTGGATGTGTTTGTTCAGATTTAAAATCTATTTGCAATCACAGTGAATGTTATTTTAACAAATCATGAATCGACTCACCAACATATTTTATTATTATTTTTTTTAATCTTGTGAGCTAGTTTTTGTCTTAAAATTGCTTTCCATTTACTAACAAAATATTGGCTGTCTACCTTAAACAACAAACCAAAGCAAGTTTATTGTGTTGTATCCAACTTACATACCTACTGTTTCAACTAACAATAGCAAATATCACGTTAGGGGAATAGCCAAACTCATCTGTGGAACACATCCTGAAATTAAAAAATGATTTAGTGTTGTCTAAATTAAATAGCAAAATTTAAACTTGCAATTTTTTTTTGTGATACAGAAGAAATACATTGAAGGGACTCATCTATAAAGCTGAATAATTAGCTTTAAGTTATCTCCTAAGTGGATTAGGTCTCTTTAATTTTGCAGGGGCAGCCTAGTGTCTTCAGAATTCCCTTAGATTTACTCTTTACAATAGGTTATGGGTTTTGATATGCATATTATTACTTTGTCTAGGAATAAGAAAACAACGAATAGGTATCTGAGATGATGTAAAGCATGTTTAGATTACTAGTGAGGCTTGGGAGCTGATGAATTTTGCCTGCATGGACTAAGCTGGGATTCTCAAGGATTATTTTTTTCCACACTGTATTCTGTAGTTCTCTTAGCACAATCCCAAGAGTGACATTAAATAATCTCCCCTTGCAACAAGAGTGAGATCAGATCCAGAAGGACAACACAATACAGCCTGAGGATCAAGTCTGCAAAGGAAATGTGGTGAATGTAGAATGTGCTTGGAGAGAAATTAACTGGCAAAATTAATCACAAATAATATAAAGGCAAAGAATCAAGGAAATGAGATAAGATTTACCTTCAAACAGGTTAATAGTTAAACCATAGAGGCACTTGTTATTATTGGTTGACTTTCAAAAATAACATTGAAATTCAGTGATGAAAGAAAGAACTACGAAGATGTTCTGATGATTGAAGAAAAGGACCTTTAAAAACTTAAAGCATGAACTTCTGGGGGGAAGGTCAGGTGTGAATCTAAAGAAAATTAATTAATGGTTCAAATACTGATGTGTATTTCTTAAATTTATTTACATTTCTAACTAACAAATGATTCTGGGTTTTGTTGTTGTTGCTGCTGTAGTTTATTATTATTTTTATTAAAAATAATAATAATTGCTATTCCATCAAAGTACACTTTACTGTACTGAATTGTTCAGAACACATAAATACCTCCTTGTGTAGAAATCATTGAGGATTGCAGTATCATTGAGTATAAAGGGAGTGTCTGGCCCTGGTGTCTCATTTTGAATCAGAAGACTGAACACTTCTGAAGCGAATTGCCCAGTTGTCCTGGCTTTCTATGCTTTGGTTGATATCACCTTGGAGAGAACAAGCTGTTTTCCTTTTTGATCAAATTAATTCAAACTGCATAATGGATGTTTGCAAACTGGGTCCAGAGTAGAGGTAGTCTGAAATGTGCATACAGAAGACATTGACTATTCAATATTTGCTCACTATTAGTTATTAGAAACGGTCAAAAACAACTGTTCATTCTTGGTTCAGTGAAGAACCGAGATGCATTTGGTTAGTGAATATTTTCTTACTGCTGCGGGACAGATATGTTGCAAATGAGACAGTTTAGAGAATTCAATCTCATTCAATCTCATTTTGATGATTCATGACGTCATTGTCCTTTTCCTTCCAATTTCTTTGCAATTGTACTGCTGCAGTCTACTGCTTCATTTTCTTTGTCATGGCTTATGGAAGAATTTTATAAGGAACCCAAGACTCTTCAAGTGTTATAATTACATCTGTCCTTTCGCTGTAAGATAACCACCACCTATCTTGTTCAATGCACTGACTAGCATTTATCATATCAAACATGGGGATGACCAACAATTGCCTTTCTGAAACATTACTAGAACCCTCAAGGAGAACTACTGGCCAGTTAAGGTCTCTGACTATTATATTACATATGTTCTGATGACCACTAAATTGTCTGCCTCAGTTCTGCCCAGTTGCTTCTCTAACCTATTTGGATGGCCTGACGGAGTGTAAAGCCATGCATAAAATGACAGTCAGTCAGGCACACCATTTGACCAAGGTTTGCACAGATTTCTACCAAAAAGAGTAGCCTTGAAAAATCGTATTCTTTCATTGTTCAAGTGCAAGATTATGTAATTTCATTGCTCTGTGGACCACTAAGGAGATCTGTAAGTTGGTCCAAATTGTGTAACTTGAATAGTTTCATACGTTTTTTCAAAATAAATAAATACATACATACATACATACATACATACATATATATTTATGCAGATATGCAGAGTGTAAACATAATGGCACATTGGCATTGCACAAATCTGTAGGATTAAGAAAAAAGTTGGTTTGGCATGAATAAGTAGGCTGCATAATATTATTTTTGTTAGTTGATTAGCTAAATATAACTACTCTGTTCAGACGTCTAATGTTAATATTTGGATTAAGTTCTAATTTTTGTCTCCAAAGTTTCCGTGGATTTATTAAAAATAACATGTCACAAATATTTCTCCTGAATAACTGTTAGTGGAATATCTGAGATTAAACTATTATAGAAAATGTATCAGTAATTTCTGAGACTAGAAACAACCTCCAGACGATAGCATGGTCTTTCAAAAACATTATCATTCCCTATATTTCTCATTGACTTTTCTTTAAATAACAGGGGAAATCTTGAAGATGTTAGATGTCCTTATTTTTTAATTGATTTCTTTAAATAACAAGAAAAATACTAAAGATACATTCCCCTTATGTTATTTTTAACAATTATTTTATCCTCTCATAACACGTATATTATCACTTAAATGTTAACTAAGATAGCTAAAAAATAATAAAACATCTTTTCATTTGTTATCATACTTATCATCATACTAGCTCTCACATGACTTTTACTTTAAGAAAAATCTTATCAGCCAGTGCTGGATCATATTTATTATGAGAATAATCATTTCCTTATACCTAAAATAACTTTTTTTTTTTTTTTCCTTCTTCTTCTTCAAAGCTTTGTACTTTAAAAGACAGAGCTGATAGAGCTCATTGATCCATCCAGGCTTCTATTACTATCTGTATATATCATCTGGCTTCTTAATATTCACATAGTGCTTACACTTGCTTTGGGGTAAAATTCCTGTTTAACTAATCCAGGATGTTTAACTTCATGACTGAAATCTTATAGTAATCTATTATTGTACATGAAAAAAAAAAGGCATACTGGTCTGCTTATATATTTAAATTATATGTATGCTTTTTCATAAATTATGTTATTTTAAAGTACCATATGACTTGACAATGTACTGTACAGATCAAAGTAGACTTTGCAGCAACATATGAAAGAAATACAGCAAATAAGATGTACAGAGGATTCATTTAATTTTTATTTAATATGTCCTTCTACACTACTTCCTTTCATATACAGTAGGTTGGAGCATCTTTCATACAACTACCATTCTTAAGTGGCTATATTTCCAAGGGAGAGATCGCTGGGCCATATTCCAGAAAAACATTTAAGGTTGTTTAACTAACTTCAAAATATAAACCACTCATGGACAACCTCCAGAGTTGTCTAAATGTCATGGTCCCATAGATATGAAGAAACCATACCTACGAAGATATGAAGACATGCTGCTCCACGTGCTGTTTGGACACTCAAAAGTCCATGGGGCCAGGTGAGATCCACTGAGGGGTGCTGAGGGGGTTGGAGGATCTGATTGCTGGGCTGCTTTCCATCATCTATCAGTGATCATCTGGAGAGGTTACGGATGACTGGAGACTTGAAAATGTGATGCCAGTCTATAAGAAGGGGTATAAGAAGGGCCAGAGAACAACAGGCCTGTCAGCCAGACCTTGGTTCCACGAAAGGTGATGAAACAGGTCATCTTGAACGCACTCACACAGCATATGTGGGACAAACAGGGTTCAGGCCCAGCCAGAATGGGATCATGAAAAGCAAGTCCTGCCTGACCAATTTCATCTCCTTCTATGACTGGAGAACCTGACTGGTGGATGAGGGAAAGGTTGTTGACGTAGTCTACCTAGACTTCAGCAAAGCCTTTGACACAGTCTACCACAACATTCTCCTGAAGAATCAGGCAGCCCATAGCTTGGACAGGTACACTCTTTGCTGGATTAAAAACTAGCTGGACAGCTGGGCCCAGAGAGTGGTGGTGAATGGAGTTACATCCAGCTGGTGACTGGTCATGAGTGGTGTTCCCCAGGGGTAGGTGTTGGGGCCCATCCTCTTTAATATCTTTATTGATGATTTGATCGAGGGAACTGAGTACACTTTCAGTAAGTTTGCAGAGGACACCAAGTTTGGGGAAGTGTTGATATGCCAGAGGGTAGGAAGGCCCTGCAGAGGGACCTGGACAGGATGGGTCAACGGGCAGAAGCCAATGAGGTTCAACATAGCTAAGTGCCGGGTCTTGCACTTTGGTCACAACACCACCATGCAATGATACAGGCTTGGGGGAGAGTGGATCAAAAACTGTGAAGAAGAAACGGATCTAGGGGTAATGATTAATGCTAGCCTGAACATGAGCTGGCCATGTGCCCAGCTGGCCAAGAAGGCCAAAGGCATCCTGGCCTGTATTAGAAATATTGTAACCGGCAAGACCAGGGAGGTGATCAACCCCTTGTATTCCACTCTGGTGGGGCTGCACCTCGAGTACTGTGTTCAGCTTTGTGGCCCTCACTACAAGAAGGACATTGAAGCCCTGGAGCCTGTCCAGAGAATAGCTACAAAGCTGATGAAGCGCCTGGAACACAAGTCTTGTGAGGAGCAGCTGAGGGAATGGGGGTTGTTTAGTCTGGAGAAGAGGAGGCTCAGGGTAGAACTTATTGCTCTCTATAACTATCTGAAAGGAAAGTGTGGGGAGCTGGGGATCAATCTCTTCTCACAGATAACCAGTGAAAGGACTAGAGGGAATGGCCTCAAGTTGCACTAGGGGAGGTTCAGTTTGAAAATTCAGAGACATTTTTTCTCAGAAAGAGTAGTCAGGCATTGGAACGGGTTGCCCAGGGAGGTGATAGAGGATTTCCCTGTTTAAGGAAAGGTTGGATATGATACCTAGGGACATGATTTAGTGTGTGATATTGGTGATAGGGGGATGGTTGGACCAGCTGATCTTGGAGGTCTTTTCCAACCTTGATGATTCCATGATTTTAAATCAACAATAATAGGCAGGAAGCCATTCAGGATAAGAGCAGATTTTGGAGTAGTAATACAGAATGGGAATAGTATGGTATCATATAAGTAAAACTTTTTAAAAAAATTAACAACTTGGCAGATTTTTATTCACTCAATAAAAACAGGTAAAGAATTGTCCTGTTACCTGTGTCACATAAACTTGAAGAAAAGAAGGCTTTTAAAAACACAATAGCTACAAATAAATTCATAGATTAGTAATAAATCTTGGTGTACATAGACAAAGAAGTTTGAAGTAGGAAAAGGTGGAAATGTTCAGAGATACTTTTTGTCTGTGTTTGGAGTAAAAGCCTCTGTCATAGAAAATGTCTGAGACTGCAGTTTGCACAAGAATTAAATCTTCTCCAGTGAACTCATCTAGAAAATATATTCCTTTGAACTTTAAGGAACTAGACAAATAGAGGCTCTTGAAACCAAAGAAGGGCTCAAATTAACAATTTGGTGAAGGGCTGAAGGGCATCGCTTGATATCTAACACCTTTTGAAATTGTGAAGTGCTAAAGACAAGCTGAATACCAGTAACAAATCTATAAACTATACTTCAAACTAAGCAGACTCTTAAATATTTTGTGAAGTCATTCCTAAAAAGAATGTATTAAGTAGGCAATATGGCTTCCAAGTTACACACAAGGCATAATTTTGCCTTGGCTGAGAACTATTCTAAGGCACATAGAAAATAGGGATTCTAAGGCACATAGAAAATAGGGAGGAGATTGGTGACAGCCAACATTGTTTCACCAAAGGCAGATCGTGCCTGACTAATCTGCTGGCCTTCTACAATAGGGTTAGAGCATAGGTGGACAAGGGAAGAGCAACTGACATAATCTACCTAAACCTGTGAAAAACCTTTAACACAGTCCCCCATGACGTTCTTGTCTCTAAATTGGAGAGACATGGATTTGACAGATGGACCATTTGGTGGGTAAGGAGTTGGCTGGATGGTTGCACTCAAAGAGTTACTCAATGTCTCAAGGTCCATATGGAAATCAGTAACAAGTGGTGTTCCTCAAAGTTCAGTTAGGACCAGCACTAATATCTTTTTTAGTGACAGGGACAGTGAGATTGAATGCACCTTCAGCAAGTTTGCTGATGACACCAAGCTGTGTGGTGCAAGTGACACACTGAAGGGAGGGGGATGCAATCCAGAGGGACTTTGACAGGCTTGACAGGTGGGCCTGTTCAAACCTCATGAAGTTCAACAAGGCCAAGTTCAACATTCTTTACTGAGCCAGGGTAATCTTGAGTACAAATACAGTCTGGGCTAAGAATAGATGGAAAGCAGCTCTGATGAGAAGGACCTGGGTGTTTTGGTTGACTAGAAGCTTGACATGAGCTGGCAATGTGCACTTGCAGCCCAGAAAGCCAACTGTATCCTGTGCTACATCAAAAGAAGCATGGTAAGCAGGTAAAGGGAGGTGATTCTCCCCCTTCCCTCTGCTCTACAGCCTACCACCAGCTGTACTGTGTTAAGATCTGGGACACCCAGCATAAGAAGGAAATGGAAGTATTAGAATGGGTCCAGAGGAAGGCCACAAAGATGATCAAAGGGCTGCAGCACCTCTCCTACAAAGACAGTCTGAGAGAGTTGGGGTTGTTCAGCTTGGAGAATAGAAGGCTCCGGGAGACCTTATAATAATGTTCCAGTACCTAAAGGAGTCCTACAGGAAAGCTATGGAGGGACTCTTTGTCAGGGAGAGATGTGATAAGACAAGGAGTAATGGTCTTAAACTAAAAGAGGGTAGGTTTAGATTAGATATAAGGCAGAAATTTGTTACTTGGAGGGTGGTGAGGCACTGGAACAGGTTGCCCAGAGAATCTGTGGATTCCCTATCCCTGGAGATGTTCAAGGCCAAGCTGGATGGGGCTTTGAGCAACCTGGGTTGCTGGGAGGTGTCTCTGTCTATGGCAGGGGGGTGGAATTAGATGATCTTTAATGTCCCTTCCAAACCAAATCATTCTATGATTCTCTGATTCGCTGATTCAGCTCCAGATTTGGGCATTGGCATTAGATGTAGTACAGAAGAATAAATATGGAAAGTTATTCAGATTATCAAGGTTACAGGTCAATCTTACACAGAGTGAAACCGACCTTTAGACTATTGATTGATTTGATGTCCTTTAACAATAACATAAGATTAGCCACTTAGTTCACACTTAGAAATATGTACTGCTGACTTCAGTATTCAAGCATCTGAATCTTGAGTTGCTACTGTTCAGAAAGCATCCTGTTGAATAAGCATAGTCATTGACATAGTGGGACACTTGAGATGCCTTAGGAGTAGCAGAGAAATCTGCACTGAATAGCAGATACAATGTAACATGGCAAGAACTGCATCTTTCTACAGATACAGATACTCCACAATGCCTAAAATAACAGTTGATACTTTCTATTGCTGACTGAATCCTACCCTTTGTGTTTAGTAAATTAGTTGTGTTTCAACAAACATCTTTTTACTCTTACAACTTTAATTTCGACCTCTGTTCTCTGACTGGCCGTGTTCTCCAAAGCTGCAGAGAGGTTCATTGCATCTAGCTTTTGATATATCCTGAATGACATCCTTTTAGCTATTCAGAAATTGACTGTATGAGGTCCTGAGAAACTTTATCTAAGCTGGCGATGCTTTGAGCTGGATGTTGGACCAGATAACCTCCCAGAGGCCCCTCAGTGATTGTGTCTACATTTGAACAGACTACCATGGTCTGATCAAGAAACCAGCGGATGCGCATTCAGGGATTGGGGAAGGTCATCTGAAAAATATGGGCATCAACTGTAGGGCTTAAATGGAGCATATGTTAACAGATGTAGATATAGACACATACACTTAAAATCTTTGGCCTGGTAAATACCACTTAATAACTGTGAGATCTCTATCTTCTCCTCAAATTATTTGCCCTTGTCAAAAAGTCAAAATATAACATTTTTATCTTTTTAATCGATTTATAAGATTAAAGTTTCTTTTTTTTTTTTTTTTTTTTTTTTTTTTCCGTGTATTATTATTACATCTCTATTAATTTACTTATATAATTTATAGTATCATTATTATAACTAACAGATAGGTAGAGAACGTGGTCACAAAAACCTTTTTTCCATCAAAAATCAAGCTTAATAATATAGTAGGATAGCATAGCCTAAGTGAATAGTGACAAGAAGCATATGTAGTGGTTAGTGAGATAGACTTTTTTCCCAGTTTATATCTTCACTTGCTGTGTGACCATAGGCAAGACATTGTGCCTCAGTTTGTTCAAATGTAAAATGGTTATAATTAATATTCAGCATAATTAATGATTAAGTGCCTTGAGAACATGTGATGAAACAAGCTCTAGAAGAGCAGAGTATTTTTGCTTCAACCTCTCTAAAACTGTATCCCCTTGCCACATATTTTCAAAAAGTCTACAACTCCTTACTAGAGCTAAATGACTAATTCAAATGAATAATTTATCTGAAGAATTTTGCTTTGTTTTCTCTTTGCAAATTGTTCTCAAATAGACTTCAGAATTCTTGGACTTATTAGTTATTGCCAAATTATGCACAGATCTCTTCAGTGACTAATTCTGTGTCTGAAGATGGCTTTTTTTTTTTTTTTTTTCTTTTGAAAATGTTGGCAATTTACTGTTTGCCATGTAGTGGTAGTCATTTCCACTGAAAATAATATGTAACTAATCAAAGCAATTGTACCAATATGTAATAATATTTTATAAATAAATACATGCATATGAAAAATTCCTGATTCATTGATTCCAAAAATCAGAGAGCATGAGGAGACCACCTACTCAGAAGAACTGTAGAGTAAGTTTCATCTGAGCTGAGCCTAATAACTTGTGCTTGACTCAAAGTGGCAGACTCTAAGAGGATTTGCAAAAGATTATTAAAAAAAAGAAGCATATTTTCAGTAGACTTAAATTCACTATATAGGGGAATGATTCTTCTCCTCCTACTGGAAAACGTTGAAGTTTATGAATCAAAGATGACTTAAAACTAGTGGATTAAATTATATATTGCATTCACTCTTGAGTAGATGACAGCAAGAGGCAGACAACAAAACACTACAATTGGCAGGTTGTTCCAATAATTACACTCTGTGTTAGAACTGTTTCTTACTAGTGATATGAATTTGTTAAGCTTTAATTTCACATTATTTGCTCTTGTTAACAATCTCCTATGCTACTACTCCCTGTGAAAGTACTTATACATCATAATCAAGTCATTGTTAGATCTTTCTGATGAACTAAACAGATTGAGTTTTTTGAGTGGTTCACTGTAGGTCTGTTTTTGTTTGTTTGTTTGTTTTGTTTTGTTTTGTAAGCCCTCAAAACACAGTTTCTTCTGAGCACTGTCTTGAATTTGTTTCCTTACTTTAATATTCTACGGCCAGTCGCAGAAGTGCCATTTGTACAGCTAAACATCATAGCATATTGATTAAGATCATCCATTTCCTGATCAGAGTTCTGGAGACATATCATTGTGACCGTTTCCAGACGAATGATGAATTCTAAAAGAAGTACAGTTACACACATAAAAACACACAAAAATTCACTTTTGACCAATGAAAATATTTCATTTGACTGAAAGTGTCATTTCTATTCCATTTATATTTGTGCTTACTAGGTCCATTTAAAATTCTGTTTTAAATTAGTATATTTTAAAAAGTATGCAAATTTGAAAGAAAAATAAAATCATATTTGTAAAATGAGTAATTACAATGGTTAATTTTATATGCTTTTAAATCAAATGTAGGATCCAAGTTTTGATCTGTTTGAGCTTCCACTTTTCAGTGATATTGAAAATTGTCTAAAGAAGTTTTATCTGGCATTCTGTGTGACTTGTATCATTAAATGCATCGGTAGTTATTGTTAGAACTCAGCATACAGTAAGATCTTTTTCCCAACATACAGAATTAAAATTAATTTTTCATAAAACATTTATTTTTATCTACAGGAAAGCAAGCAAGAGGGTGACCCACATCAAACTGAACCAAAATTTGTCTTAAAATCAGAAAATATTAAACCCCCAAATAAATCACCATATACACATCAGGAAAAAAGGTTACAGCAAACCCCTACTCTGTGGCCTGCTCTGGACCCTTGATATTCAATAGGCACACTCATACTGAATTCAGTAGAGTTTGGATCAGCCTCTGAGCACAAGAGATTTTGGCATCACAGAGGAAGTTATATGAATGGACACTTTCCTTTACTTTGCGCCTTCACCATCTGTTCTGCCCTCTAATTACAAATGCAAAATGAACATAATTAAATATTGGCATCACACAAAAATAAGCTAGAACTTATCTCAATGCATATGCATGTTCTTTATTAAATGCAACAAGCATCTGCTTTGTTTTCTTATGTTTCAAGACAGAGGTAGAGGAAAATTACTTTTTCCTGACAGAAAGGATATTTTTTATTAGTAAATTGGAAACTCAATACAACACTTTACAACAGTTGCTAAACTGCAGTTTCTGTAAACAGAAATTCAGGCCTGAATTCTTCTATGAGGAAGAACAAGAGGAACAACAGAAATAAGGAAGGAAAGTCATTACTGGAGGTTGTTCTGACTCACTACTGAAGTCCAGTTCTTCATGCATGTGCCACTGAAGATGTGAGATTCATGTAAAAGCAACAATTTTTAAGTAGGCATCAACACTTGTGCTACTTCCCCTTTACATCTCAGGTTGGCCATCAGCTGATGCTGACCCAAGCTAGTGTCTGCCTTTTAAAATGGTGGAGACCCTTTATACTTAGAGTCATAGAATCATGGAATACTGTGAGTTGGAAGGGACCCACAAGGATCATCAAGCCCAACTTTAATCTCTATACAGGACCATTCAAAAATCAAAACATGTCTGAGAGCTTTGTTCAAATGGTTCTTGAGCTCCAGATTTGGTGCTGTTACCACTTCCCAGCTGAGCCTCTTCCAGTGTCCGGCTTAACCCTTATAAATTGTTACTTATTATGTATCTTGATACTTTACAACATCTATATGGGATCCAAGGAAGTATTGTCTTCCCTATATTTCAGGTAAAGTGGGACAGATCAGAAGCATTATGATCTGTACATACCCCACATTACAAATATAACAAAAAAGCTTATTTGTACCAGTACAGGAAAGAAGGGATAGCAAGTCACCTCTAGACCTGAGGCCATGTGGCTTACAATGGCTTGTGTCCCAGCTGCTTTGAATCAACCTCCTGTAGAGTTGCACTGGTATTACAGAGTCCTTGGTCATGTGTTTGTTCAGGGTTCCAGTGTCCCATGGATCCTAAGACATGATTCTTTTTGTATGATTATTCAGTTCAGAGTGTGTGAATTAATGAGGGTCTGTGTTGTGGCCTGCAGAATTATGAAACCAAGGGCAAGTGTTACAAGCCCTAGGTGCAGTCAGAAGGCATGTGGCTAATGGTCAGCCCAGATTCCCCTGAAAAAGCATTGGAAGAATGTTTTGACTGTGAGACGGTGAACGTACTGCCAGCCTGTCTATCTTCCTCTCTTGGGGAGTGAGTTATACTCCAAACCATTCCTAAGTTTTGTCCCAGAGAACTGTGGGAGCCAGCCCAAACAGACAAGGAGAAGGTGGTGTCTCCCAGGAGCTTGGTGGCTTTCACACAGTAGAATAATTGTACCCAGAGAGACTAGACTCATTAAAGAAGTTGCTATAGCATTTGCACTGCAGTGATGCTTCCTGAGTCCTGGGTTAAGCATGTGAAGTCCCTATGGAGGTTCCAGGGAGATGGACATCCCTGAATGGGATCTGCATAATGCAGCCTACCAAGAGGGATCTAGGCTACTCAGTAGGATAGTTGAGGAGAGAAGTATGTTTTAAAATAAACCTCTCTCTGACAGTTAATTTTGAAAGTCCAGGCTTCGCCTTGGATTCACGGACATGAATCCTTTCCAATAGTGTGCTGAAACTGTTCCTTCTTCACATATTTCATAGTAGACATTTACTGGATAGTATACTAGAAGTGAAAGGGCCCCAGTTCCTAGACTGTGCTTTACCACAAAGATAAAAATCTCTCTACTCATTCCATCTGTCACTCTCCTATGTCAACTAGACATAGAAAATGTTTGATGTAACAGAAGAATCCATGAAAGTGAGATGATTAGAACATCTTGCTCTTTCTGTTAGCTTTAAGTAGACAAATACTCTTACAGTTTTGTTCAATGCTCCATCAGCAAAATAGTTGGGTAATGCTACTTCAGCCCATGTTTTCTGTAGCGCTTAGCACTTCGTTTTGGCAATACCTACTCACTCTGAACTGTCATGAAAAAACTAGGTAAAGTGAGTCTGCAGTTTCTGTCCTCATAAGACATAAGCTAAGAAAGGTTATAAGTATGCAAATTTCTCTTTAGGAGGCAGAAGGGTGCAACCTGTTGCAATTTGGTTTTGTCTTCACTGTTTTACCACATACACTAGCAATGTACTGCTGACTGAACTGGAGACTTCTCAGTGAGAATGGGGATAGATACACCAAGGTTGATAAGTGATATGCATTTCAGGACTGGTGTGTAAACAGCTACCAGCTGAACCTTGTGTTGTCAGTGAGCTCCTATTGGTTGCCCTCTTCTGAGAATGGCAATAAGTAGCTCAGCACTGTTAAGATTTCATCAATGTGGGACTTGTCCATAAACAGGTTATTAGGTACTCTGAGCTGGATTACCTCTGCCCTATCTTTACCTTTCTAAAAATCGGGTGTATAACCCAATGTCGTCATTTGGGGTCCCTCTAGAGGCAACTGAGTGAGACAGGCACTCTACCACATCATTTCTTCAGTCACAAGATATGTTTATATGACATATGGGGTGACTCACCCATCAAGAATAGAGAGAATCCTGGTTTTAGCTCAGACTAGATTATTAAAATTAAAAGAGACAGAAACTACCTATATGGGTTTTCCTAGTGAAAACTGAGGATTTATTTCAAACTATTTTAAGGTAGAAAACACCTCAGTATCTACAGCTGTTGGTGTATTTAATATGAAATCAAACAGTCCTAGATCTTTCTGTGAATTTTCTGGTGCTACAAAGGCAGTGGGAGACCAAGAGTGTAAAGCAGTGCTCCTGCTCCTGGGCAATTGAAGAGGATTCTTTTTTTTTTTTTGCTCAGCTGTTGATAATTGATAACAATTATTATGCCATTGAAACTCTCTTGCAAGTTGATCATACAGCATAAATGTCTTCAATTTAAGAGCTCCATAAAACAAATAAATGGACAGAAATAAATACATGTTCCAGGTTGAATACTTGACTATAAATGAAAGATATAGCAGTAGACAGGTATAAATTGCTCATATTTCCCAACATATTTCTCCAAGGAAAACCCTTCCACATCTGCTGACCAGAGACAATAGAAGCCCCCTAGAAGGAGGAGGTGTGTAATAGAGAGATTAAATGTTTCAGAAGAAGGTGTGAGATGCAAATTCATATCGAAGACAACCCAGACTGCAATGATGTTAAGAATTATAGTCACCATTTCAAGTACTCCAAAAGCCTTTCAGTATATGACTTTCAGTGTTGTTTTCAAACACAGAGTTTGTCTTGGAGAGGATAACATGAGTTTAGTACTGTACCTCACACAGCGTTTGGAGGAAAGAATTTGTTTCTCCTAGAGTCCCATTGAAGTGTTAATTTAAAGAAGTAATAATGTAAATCTTATTTCAAACATTCTTCTCCCCGGCAGACTTCTATATTAAGATGTTTGGGTAATTGACCAATGTTACTGTAGCTCAGCAGGCATTATTTTCTTTTGGTAAAAGGATACCATAGTAAATTTCAATGAGAAGGAGTAAAAAAAAAAAAAAAAAAAAAAGCACAGGCCTAAAAAGGACTTGACTAGAAAAGGAAAATATAAACCAGATGGGAATGATGGAGACGCATTTTCATATCTTTCTTTTCTTTTAAGATCATTTTAAAAGTTTCCCTTCACTGCACTGGCTTTCTGCCTCTGAATAAAATGAAGCAGCAGCAGCTGGTAACTCTCCACTGCCTGCGCATTGCTGGCCAGCTAAACCAGGCCTGGAGATACAGTGTCCAACAAAATCAGTGTGAAAGTTTCCACTAACTTGTGCGGGCACTGCAGCAGGTGATGGAGGAGAAGGCTTGATTCCACTGAAATTAAGGGGAAAGCTCCTGTTGCCTTCAGCAAGTGGGTCCTGGACCCTAAAGACACACCTGGTAACTCCATTGCAAATCCTTTTATGGAATAATAAGACAAGCCTTCCTGATCCTTCTGTACAGTCATATACATCTCCAGCCATTAATAGTTCGGAAGCTGCAAAACAAGTTTCTGGGAGGCTGGTTGTGCTTGTTTTGGATTCAACCCTCTTGTACTGCAACAACAGAAAGGAAATTTTGTCTCCCTTTCTGCTCTTCCTAATTAAGCCACAGTGGCCATTGCAGCTCTGGGGTTCTTTCTTCAAGTCATTGTTTCTCAGTATGGTTTTACTGACACATGAAAAAAAGCTCAGGGGCAGGAGTCGCATGGTGCTTTCTACTGAAGCTTCAGCTTTAAAGCTGGGACTCAGACTGCTTCACTCTACTGCTGACAATTTAGCAAATGGTCCATGTTATGCTGCTTTGATCTTGTGAAAGTTTTCAAAAAATTCATCCTTGAAGAAAGCTACAGGCCCAACAGATCCCCCAGTTCATTAGCAATCCTTAGCAGTTCCCAACAATTAGAGCTGTCAGCTAACCGAACTCCATTCGGAGGCCGCACATTCAAAATCCCTGACTAATGACTTCGTAAAAAGACTTGACAGTGTGTTGCAATTTGTTATAATTGAATCTAAGCTGCATCAGCTGTTTGAGGGGCTGAAATGTTTTCAAACATTACATTGATTTAAATTAATGCCACAAAAATATTCAGAAATCGTGTCTGTCAGATTCAGTGCTAATAATCATGTACTCTTCAGATATGAAGAAGACATTTCATCACCATTTGAAAGCATTGTCAAGAAGGCAGCTTAAATTTCCCCTCCTACTCCTCCGTTAAGTGAAAAATAAGTTGATAATCATTATACTCATGAGAGGAAAGTGCTTAGTAACTGGAATGGGATGGATTGGGATGGGGAGGCCCCCTGGTCTATGAGACCCTGGGGAATAAAAATTTGAAAAACTTGTTACAAATAATAATTTTTACTGACAACTCTTCAATATAAAACTTCCAAAAAAAAAAAACCAAAAAAACTAAAACAAATTCTGCAGCAATGGTTGGAGGAAGTTCAAAAAGAAGAATCATCTCTTCTGACTTGATCTCTGCCTTTATTTTAAGTGTGGGCACATAAAACTGAACAATGGGACATTTGGCAAGCAGACTCCCAGTGCAAGCTCTCTGGTTGAGACTTACATCTGCTTTCTGAATATCATTCACTCAAAAGGGGTGGGATAATATGAGGTATATCAAGGTAGCTCTACTTTCTGAATAAATAGTTTGCTATGTTGTGCATTTTCTGTTGTTGTTTTGTTTTGTTTTGTTTAACTTCTGTTAGTAAAAAAGCTTTCCATTTAAACTAAGATTGGCTCAGACTGTAAGCAGTGAACCTGAATTTTCCTACTTTTAATGCTCTAGAGACAAAAAATGGAATTTAGACTCCTTCTTTCATGTATACAAAGGCTACTTAAAAGCAAGTCCCATACAGAATTTGGGACTTTGACAACATGAAAATCAAGACAGTTTGGATTCAGTTGTTTTACTCCCACTCGAATAATAGAATATCTTGAGCTAATGAAATGGTGAGTTAAGACTTAATCAGTACAGAAATTTTGGTACTGTAAAGGTCACAGAGGGATTTCATTTCTCACTAATATATCTGGACAACTAAGGCTGAGCTGGGTCGCTATGGGTTCTAGTTATCGTAGAATCTTAGAATCATTAAGGTTTGAAAAGACCTCCTAGATCATCTAGACCAACCATCCCCCTACCACCAATGTCACCCACTAAACCATGTCCCGAAGTACCGCATCCAACCTTTCCTTAAACACCCCCAGGGATGGTGACTCTACCACCTCCCTGGGCAACCTCTTCTAATGCCTAAATACTCTTTCTGAGAAGAAATGTTTCCTAATTTCCAACCTGAACCTCACCTAGTGTAACTTGAGGCCATTCCCTCTAGTCTTATCTCTTGTTATCTGCGAGAGGAGGCTGAACCCCAGGTCCCCACAACTTCCCTTCAGGTAGTTGTAGAGAGCAATAAGGTCTCCCTTAAGACTTCTCTTCTCCGGACTAAGCAATTCAAGTTCCCTCAGCTGCTCCTCATAATACTTGTATTCCAGAAACATATTATTCTGCTACTTTTCCAAATAGATATGAAAACTGCTTATAGGCCGAAGCATAGAAAGAACTAATGAACATCTCTTACCTACAGGAACTGGTAGTATCCTACTGTAAGACCTGTTTTGTTCCTCTGAAGTTCTGAAAGTCACAGTTATCACCTGACCAAATGTGGATTTTTATTGTTTACATATCCAGATCTGAACTGTTCAATGGACAGACCTGATGGAAGCAACCCATCTCTTCCTGAGGATAATATAGTCTCTCCATTTACAATACTGGGGCTCAAACTGTAGAAACCTGAGATAATCGGTTCCTAAATAGGAACTGGATGTTCTTTGAAAGGTGTTAAATTACAGAATCACACAGAATCACAGAATTACTAGGTTGGAAGACACCTCAAGATCATCGAGTCCAACCTCTGGCCTAAGACTAACAGTCCCCGCTAAACCATATCCCTAAGCTCAAAACAAGGCAAGGACACAAGCAAACAGAACCCACTTTTAATCTCTACATATTGAGTCTTTTGTACTTTTGCTTCTTTTTTTTTTTTTTTTTTTTTTTTCCCTAAGCGCACATCTATTTTCCTGCTCTTTGTATGATGAATAGTTCTTCTTATTAGTATATTTATTATTAATATTAACTAACAATAAAGTTAGTTATATCTGTTATTAACATTGTAGACTGGATTTTTAACAGATTGCAAGGAAGGCACAATTTGGGAAAAGTAATTCCCCACTTGGGGAAAATAATAAGTAAAAAAAACAAACAAACAAACAAAAAAATGATTAAAACATTGTTGTAAGTTCATTCTGAATTAAAAATGAATAATATATTTTAAAACATGCTAATATAATTATAAAATTAATATACTTTGCCTTTAAGAGATCTGCCATAGCCAACAGGTAGAAGGACTGAATTCTCAGAAGGATCTTTAGTACAATTGCAAAGGTACTCTGACACAAGTGTATAAATATGCCTGCATTACTGTAAAGTTAATGTAATATAATTTTTATTTCTATAAAGTTTTACTACCTAGACTTCTCTATTATCCAAATAAAATGGGGATAATGAACAACATATTAGTTATTCTTTTAGTCTTGCTGAATTCAAAAATGAGTGCGGCTCATAAAACTCCTTTTGTAAAAAAATCTCTATGCAATGTCTCATTAATAAAAAATGTCAACAGTCAGCTTTGAGATCTTGAGTCAGCCTTCCCAGGTTTTACAAAGATGTGTGTTATAGGGATCATGGTTATCATTAAATAAATCACAGAAGAATATCCCCCTAACAAATTCTCTCTCTCTCTATTTTTTTTTCAGACATTCATTTTCTCTCAGTATGGACCTGATTCTATTAGGCAGTTGTAATTTCGGGAATGCTTATTTGTGGCCTTTATTGAGCACTTAAGGCTTGACTTATTTCAATAACCTGATAGAAGCTAGTCTTCTAGGTTCCCTCTGTAGTCACAGGAGTGTGAGAAGCACCTCCACATAATGATTTGCCTCACTAACTCTTTTTGACAATGATCTCCAGATGCTGCTCCTGCCACAGGCATTTTGTTCATTCAGATGTCTTGCAAGAGAACACTGCAGCATTTCAGATGTTGACACAGAGAAAATTCCAGAGACAAAATACATGAAGCTTTTTATTGTTTTAAATTGACCTTCTGTATTTTCATATCGAAGTCTTGCCAGTAGTTGATTTCTAATTCCACCAAAAGCTCATGACATCTTTCTTTGTATAACCATCTTCAGTTTTAATGAAGTCACAATATTGAGCCCTCCAAAGACAATACTGCAATGTAAAGAAATCAAGTTTTCACAAAGTGAAAACCTGTGTGGGACTCTTTAGCTCATATTTTAGCATTTTAGTTATAACCCAATTTCTATATATATTGAGTGACTACAACATCTGCTGAAGTCAGAGGAAACCAATTGATACTCACATGCTTACATGTAAAAGTTTGAATTTAGGTACTAGAATGTGGATTTGGAGACTTACACAGTTTAATAAATATATAAAAGGTAGGATTTCTCCTTTTATATTAGAGTTATGTCTTATCTACTGTCATACCAGTTTCTTACTGAAGTCTCCACAGCATTCTTGAATTCCTACCGTGCCTTGCTACTTTTAATTATTTGTAATGTACTTTCAAGTTTCTTGTTTTTCTTTATTTAGTGCGGAGCTTGTCTGCTAAAAAAATCTAGAGTTTTGCTTCTTTTTCCACTGCAAATCAAAATGTGTAAACTAAAGTAAAAGGTGATTTAGAAAGGTGGGAAATAGGGAATGTTAATTATCCAAAGGTGTGATATCTACAAAAAGAGCCAAGTCACAAAAGGGTTATCCATTTAACTTAAATCGCCAAGTTAAACAAGACACAATTGGGGTTAATTTAGCTTTCCAGGTTTTCATAAACTCAGACTTGGGAGGTCGAAGAAGGGAAGTCAATTAGCCCCAATTGTGTCATGTTTAACTTGGCCGGGTGAATTGCTAACCCTTTTGTAAGTTGGCTCTTTTTGTAGCTATCACACCTTTTGTATGACTGTACGGTTTTCTAACTCACTTTTTTTTTTTTTTTTATTGATGTCAAGTATTTTTATCAAATATTCCATTTTCTTGGTGGTAGTGGTGGGGTGATAGGAACATAATTAAATAACAAGAAAGCATTCACCCATTTCAGCACTTAGAGGAAAAACTAAGCATAGGTAAAACTTTGAATGAAATCACATACTTAATAGGCTTTGTGTTCACAGATTCTTGAAACAAAGCCAAACACATAATCCAGAGGACTGTACAGAGCAGTCAGTGAAAACTGGCTGGAAAGTCCAACACCAAAAGAAGCATCAACAGTGCCATGAATACGTCAAAAGAAACACAGACATAAACCTACTTATCATAAAAAAGCCACTTACTTGGAAAAACATGTTCTGCTACTTTTAGGACTCTCAGTGGAGCATCTTCTTGGAGAAATTACCTAAACACTAGTAGTGCCAACTGTTAGGTGGTGATGATGATGATGATGATTCAACAGACTGCTGAAATCAGTTTTTGTAATTGTTTCCATAATTATCATTAAAATGTTCCTGTTGATTTAGAACTGAGTTATGGCCTGTGTACACAAGATGCAAACCGTGAGTAGAACAATAAACTAGTATCACTACATTATCAAAAAATAATATTTTCCTTCTGAATGAGATAAAAACACAGCAGAGACACACAGGCAGCATGTCTGCAATGGGATCCCATCAACAGACACTTTAACTAGGTGTCAATGTGGTCAAATATTTGGTTTTATAGACCCCATTTGACAATGCTTTTGGAAGCTTAGTTTTTATTTCTGTTGTTAAATAGCACAAATATTGAAGGAATTGTCACTGCACAGGCATTCATTCATCTATCCACACATGAAGGCTTTCAACCTATGTGTTATATACATACAAGCTACCAACATCGCTTCAACATGTATTTGTGTCCTAGTACTGTGCTGAAGCTATTTCAGTGTTCAAACCAGAGAATAGGCAAATTATATTTGAATAATCAATAGAAACATAATACTGGATCATGTGTGAGTATTCACCAGATTTATTAGGTAACAGTATGACACCTGTTATAAGGTGTCTTTTCTTTAGTTTCATTTCAGATGTTACCTAGATATGAAAGTTTAGCGAGGACATTTCCTAAATGTTTTAGA
This sequence comes from Anas acuta, assembly GCF_963932015.1. NCBI lineage: Eukaryota > Metazoa > Chordata > Aves > Anseriformes > Anatidae > Anas > Anas acuta. Next base: position 70,412,274 of record NC_088979.1, read on the forward strand.
CCAACCACTGATTGTCCTCCTAGTGGTCTATTGTATGATGTTGCATGTCTTTGTGTGTGTGCATGTGTTATTATAAGTATTTTGCCTGATAGGCTTGGAAATTACCCAGATATTGGAATTATTCACTCTCCCTTACTATGAAGAAGAACTGTGCGTATTAATTACCTGTAATCTGAAATCTTATTGGCAATTAAAAGAGGTTAGAGGTGGACTGAGATACTGCCTGGAATTAGTATGACTAAGGTGTATATGGTTCTTAGTTTCTAGATAGCATCGGTAACAGTGTCAGCTCTGACTAGTTCTTAACATGTAGTATGATGTATCTACCCAGTGGAAACAGAAAGTAATTAATTAATTTAAAATATAAACAAGCTAAGAAGGCTCTTTTGGAAGGTTTTCCTACTAATAAACTGTGTTTGAAAACAGTTGCTGTAAGAGGTGATTAGGTGCATACATAGTTACACATATGCTCACAATCCATGTGAGCTCATAGATCTACAATATACAATAGAGTAGTTGAAGCTGTTTTGCTTACGTTGTATATACACTTTGTTAAAGGATCTTAATTTCTTCACTTGCAGACTAGCTTCCCACATCTATATAATCTGTCCTTTCTAAACAATTGTTGCTAAGTAATAGATTTCAATAATATTGAATGTAATTTTGATATGACCACAATATCAAATATTTCGTCTTTGCATTTTTTTTGTGAGGCAGAAGGGACTATGTTAAAGAAAATGTCTCTGCTTAGATAACATAAGACAGTGTAGCTGTTCCAGAACATGCTCATTTAAAGTGTTAAGAATTTTTTCCTTAATCTCGTCTTGTGATATTTGACCAGGCTCTTTGCGGGTAGTTATTATCATCCATTCTTACTACTTCAGTAGATTATTTTTTCTTTTTTTACCTCTTTGATCCTGTTCAGTATTTTGTACTGATCCAGAAGCTAGTAGTGTAAGACCACTAGTATATTTATACAGCTTAGTGAGATTCAGTGTTCTTACAATTAGTGCCAAAATGGCATTTGATCTTGTCACTACCACCCTCAGCAAAGCAGCCACAACAGAGTCAGAGAGGCTTTTTCTAATTATTGCACTCCAGAGAATTTCTGCTTGCCAACAAGAAGAAAGGTGACTATGAGTTCACATGCCTACCTTGGCTGCAGTTTTGACTATTTAGAAAACTCCAAAAGTTTTATTTTAAATTATATTTATTTAAATATAAATATAAATATAAATATAAATATAAATATAAATATAAATATAAATTTATATTATCAATTTAAATTTATAATATAAATTTATATTATAAATTTATATTATAAATTTAAATTTATTTTATCAATTTTAAAACCACCTTCTTTCATTACAGACAGGACTACTTACATGTACGTGCTGTAGAACATCATTTCACTGACAAACTATGACACAGTGTTCCTCTGGAATATAGACTCATAGTACTTGAACTGAGGTGTACAATGCTCAGTAAGGTGTGTGTGTGTGTGTTTGAGGGAAGGGAAGGGAAGGGAAGGGAAGGGAAGGGAAGGGAAGGGAAGGGAAGGGAAGGGAAGGGAAGGGAAGGGAAGGGAAGGGAAGGGAAGGGAAGGGAAGGGAAGGGAAGGGAAGGGAAGGGAAGGGAAGGGAAGGGAAGGGAAGGGAAGGGAAGGGAAGGGAAGGGAAGGGAAGGGAAGGGAAGGGATTAATAAAGGCTTGTGTACTAGGTGAATCAAAGCAGATTTGTTTCCAACTAGTGACTAAATTACAGGGTTTGTGCTTAAGTTGAAAGAGAATAGACACATCTGCTGCTACCATAAAAAAAAAAAAAAAAGTCAGCAGAAATCATTCTGAAAATGAAATCTTATCTCTTATTTTTCTGAATTTATCTTCTTCCAAATCATATTCCATCATATAACATACCAAATTAATGACAAAGACCAAGAACTCTCCTGATTTTCAGAGGTTCTGTTCTCTGACCTTCAGAACATATCTCCTGACACTCTGAAAACCTCTTCCATCTTCCTGTCTCAGAAGGCAACTTTTAAAGTCTCATAATCCTTTGCAGATATTGATTAGATCTTATTGCAGAAAGGGTTTTTATTGAAAGAACAGATGTTTTTGGAAGGATTTGAATTCGGTGAAGAATCTTTTAGAGCTCTTGAAAATGAATGAAAAAGCAACCAGAGATCTCCAAAATTACATTAATTTAGGAAGCTTAAGGACACTGAAGTGCTGTGGATGGGATAGCCATGTAGAAGGTGCAGGTTGATGTGGACAAGGTAGGCCCTTTAATAAACAAAACAGAGGAAGAGAGTGCCCACCCCAAATGTATATTCACAAATAAATAATTGCTGAGATGCCAGCATGTGGGGGAAACACACAATTTTCCTAGGAAATCAGCACAACTTTCTACCTTTCTGAAGTGCTGCACACTAATACCTTCAGAATGGGGAATAAACACGAGAAATTACAGATAAAAACACATTATAGGTCTGTGGACTCATTCAGATCATGAAGATGTGGTGGAATAGCTCATACAGCCTAGGGCTGCAGTGGATGTATACAAGAAGTACATGAACATACTGTAGTGAGTCTAGTGAAGGGTTATGAGGAACATTAAGGGCCAGTAACATTTGTCATATGAGAATTAACAAAGACAGGTGGGACTATTCAGCGTGGAAAAGAAGTGGGCTCAGGGAGACCTTATCTATGTGTATGCATACCTGACTAGGGAGGGAAGGAGTGGGGAAGTAAAGAAGATACAGCCGTACTACATGGTGTTCAGTGAGATGACAAGAGACAATGTGCACAAACTGAAACACAGAAAATGACATTTAAACAAAAGAAGAAAACAAACAAACAAAAAAACACTACTACTAAATCTATTACCTTGTAGTCTCTCCATGTCTTCTACCTCATTTAATTTTTAACCAACCTTCTTGTTCTTCAAACCCATCAGCAATTCAGGGGCTAACTCTAACAGCTACAGCATGATCTAGTGAGGCAGCTATTCTCTTCTGGCAGTGTTGCTGTTGATAGACACAGAAGATTATGAAAAGTGGCTGGTGGGATGGTGCAGTTCCCACTGAAGGGTAGATTAACTCTGTGTGTGGTACCTGTCAAGGTATTCCTTCCCTTTCAGTCAGTGATTCTTATTAGAGTAGAAAGCAATGAATAAGCAGAAAGGGAGTTACTGGAATTCCTTGTCCATATGCATCCCACTTCTGGTGAGCATGTGCCAGAGATGTGAATGCCTTAGCCACAGGAGTTTAATAGGTTTCACCTGTACCCTGCAAGTTGAATTACAAAGATGAAAAGGGAGCAAAACATACAACCTCTTTTCTATTATTGCAAGTTTGTACCTGGCAAAGCCCCCTTTGCCACGTTGCCTTACAGCAGCCCTCTGCAGCTACTCTCTACTCCAAAAGATATAAAAAAGTCTTGAGGATAGAAACTACTTCTGTATAGGACTAGAATCAAAAAATCATAGAATATCCCAAGTTGGAAGGGACCCATAAGGATCATCAAGTCCAACTCCTGGCACTGCACAAGTCAACCTAAAAGTTTAGACCATGTGACTAAGTGCACAGTCCAATCGCTTCTTAAATTCATACAGGTTTGGTGCAGTGACTACTTGACAGGGGAGCCTGTTCCAGTGTGCAACCACCCTCTCAGTGAAGAATGATGTCCAACCTAAACCTCCCCTGCCTCAGCTTAACACTGTTCCTGCAGGTCCTATCACTGGTGATTATGGAGAATTGGTCACCTGTGTCTCTGTTCCCCCTCATGAGGAAGTTGTAGACCACAATGAGGTCCCCCCTCAGCCTCCTCTTCTCCAGGCTGAACAGGCCAAGTGACCTCAGCTGCTCCTCATATGTCTTCCCCTCTAGGCCCTTCACCATCTTCGTCGCCCTCCTCCGGACACTCTGCAATAGTTTTACATCTTTTTTTTGTACTGTAGTGCCCAGAACTTCACACAGTACTCAAAGTGAGGCTGCACCAGCGCAGAGTAGAGTGGGACAATCACTTCCCTTGACCGACTAGCAATGCCATGCTTGATGCATCCCAGGATACGGTGGGCGCTCCTGGCTTCCAGGGCACACTGCTGGCTCATATTCAAATTGCTGTCAACCACAACCCCCAGATATGTCTCTGCGGGGCTGCTTTCCAGCGTCTCGTTGCCCAGTTAGTATGTATAGCCAGGGTTGCCATGCCCCAGGTGCAGGACCTGGCATTTGCTTTTGTTAAAAAGCAAATTTGGTTGGTGATCACCCAGCTCTCCAGTCTGTCCAGATCTCTCTGCAAGGCCTTTCCACCCTCATCTGAGTCCACAACTCCTCCAAGTTTGGTGTCGTTGGCAAATTTGCTCAAAACACCTTCTAGTCCTACATCCAAATCATTTATAAAAACATTGAAGAGGACTGGCCCTAAAATGGAGCCTTGAGGGACCCCACTAGTGACCATCTGCCAGCCAGATGTGGCCCAATTTACCACAACCCTTTCAGCCCTGCCCATCAGCCAATTGCTGACCCATTGGATGTTTTTGTTAAGTTGTATGCTGGACATTTTGTCCAGTAGGATCCTATGGGAAACCATGTCAAAAGCCTAGCTGAAGTCGAAAAAGATCACATCGGCTGTTTTCCCTTGATTGACTAGATGGGTGATCTTATCATAAAAGGAAATCAAACTTGTTAGGCAGGATCTACCCCTCATGAACCCATGTTGGCTGGGAGCAATGACTGCATTGTCCCCAGGATGCACTTTAGTAACTTCAAGAATCATCTTCTCCATAATTTTACCAAGCACTGACATGAGACTGACAGGCCTGTAATTTCTAGGGTCTTCTTTCTTACACTTCTTGAAAACTGGCACAACATTTGCCAGCTTCCAGTGTACTGGGACCTCTCCAGATTCCTAACATCATTGAAAAATAATTGAAAGAGGTCTCGCGATGACGTCAGCCAGCTCTTTAAGCACCCTGGGATGAATTCCATCTGGACCCATGGACTTGGATTCACGCAGAGCAGCAAATCCCACACACGTTCAGAGTCAGTTGGGAGTTTGCCATTCCCACCGTCATGATCCTCCAACTCAGGGCACCCTGGGACCTGAAGCCTATCATCAGTGTTGAAGACAGAGGTGAAGAAGGCATTAAACATCTCTGCTTTGCCTGTGTCATTGTCTGTGAGGAGACCTCCCCCATCAAGTAGTGGACCTATGTTTTCAAACATGAACATCATCCCTGTGTTCCTTCCTTATCAAGTTGAAGTCCCCCATAAGGACAAGGGGAATTGATCTTGAGGCATCTCTTAGTTCTGCAAAGAGTTCATTGGCGTTGTCGTCCTGGCCAGGTGGTCTGTGATAGACTCCCACAATGACATTCCCTTTATTTGTTTATCCCTTAATCTTTACCCAGAGGCTCCCAACTTTGCCATCACCAACTTGAAGTTCCACACAGTCCAGCCCATGCTTCACATACATTGCCACCCCACCACCTCATCTACTCTGCCTGTCCCTCCTGAAGAGCCTGTAACCATCTATTGCAACACACCAGTCACAGGACTCATCCCATCAGGTTTCGCTTATGCCGATGATGCCGTAGCTGTGGGACTGGACCAAGACTTCTAGCTCATCCATTTTATTCCTCATATTGCATGTGTTTGTGTAGAAGCACTTCAAATGCACCTCTCTACACAAAGCACCTTGTGGAGCCAACCGAAGGACCTCACTTAGGACTACCTGAGTTCTTCTTCAGCAATGTAAACATCACAGAGACTATGCACAGACTCAAGCACTGATGTGCACATATTCATATGTGTAAATTTCCTAGCACAGATCCTAACAAGGTTCTGCTCTATTGCACATAGCCATTTCCTGGGTATATGAATATCTGTAAGCTAGAGACTGTTCTCAATAGGTTGCATGTATGGAATCATCCTGTTCTGGAGGAAGATAATTTAGTCATGTGTACATGAGAAAACCTACCCTAGTAGGATATGGTGTATGTATCATTATGGCTATAAACCTGAGAGTCAAGACTGTTCTTTTCTTCTTCTTAAAATGCTCTTATGCTTTCTGTGGGGTGAATAAGGGAACAAGATGTGCATACCCACCATTGCCATGGGAGGAAAACAGAAGATTCCCTCAAATCAGAAAAACTGTAACAGAAATTTACCAAGGCAGCTTTCAGATATTAGACTAGAAGGTGCTATGGAAGATGATAAGATATAGAGGTATAACTAGTGACCCATTAATTTTTAAATATGTTTACTTTTTGAGAAGCATCTCAGGACATAAAATTCTTTCGTGTTATCTTCATAGCAGGTCACAGAAATACCAAGTAAAAGAGACATTTCCTCCACTCTTATGTTTGTGACCCTGCATAAAGCAATACATGCAATTTGTACCAAAGCTGCTGTTAATTCATGTTGCATTGTCACTGTCAAAGATTTACTATAATTGTTCTTTGGCCTACTTCTTCACATTCCAATGCAACTATGTTTTTTTTTTATTATTTTTTTTTTATTTTTGTTTTTTTTTGTTTGGTTTTGGTGGTGATTGTTTCTTCAGTACACTTAAATATTTCCATGAATTGTCTCTTTTTCTCCCCCACAACTGCAATCTGTCATGTCCTGCCCTTGCTCTCTATATCTGTGCAGTGACTACAGATGTCTTTCAAGCAGGACTATCAAGACAATGCATTTGCATTCTAGTGAGCTCAGCCGGTGCTGAATGATGTTTAGCCTACAGAGTGTCACCTCCTCTCAGCCAATCTGTGAGATTCAAAAGGCACAGCTGTTGTGCAGGGGAAAAAAAAAAATCTCTCTGTTGGGTGTTCTGGCATTCATCAAAAAAAGAAGTAAAGAAAAAAAATCAGATACTAAAATGTAATAATCAAGTGTTGTAAGTACACCCCAGAAAGGGCATTCCCTCTTCCATCAGCTGTGCTATCTCACTGTGGCAGTATGAGGAATGGGTAAGTCTTTTTGATATATGAAGTCTTAATCTTTTATTCAGAAAGTATATCCTGATCAGTGTTTAAATGTGATAGGTTACAAAATGAAGTATCTTACTGTTTAAATTGCAGCCTTCAAGGCACAATGAGCCTGTTAATCTCCCTGCATAGTTACTCTAAGGCAGCTATCATGATGGCATTTCTTCTTATCACAGTAATAATATGATCCAAGACAAAACTGTTAAAAAGTGTTTCCCCCTCCTCCCTTTGATTCCCTTTCATACCTCTATAATAGGTATGGAGCAAGAAGTGTTCTACTGGTCTTGTTCACCCACTTTGTAGTCACCCAGTTACACCTGTATTACTTCACCCTAAATGACCTTGAAATATTCATTTAGTTAGAAAGCCTGGACAAGGATTTTGTTCTAACCAGTCAAGCTAAAAACTAAATGAAATCCTCAGATGTGGTTGACAGCAATGTTCCAGAAGCAAATGTCAAGAATGCAGAGTATTCTGCAATCCATGTTTATTGCTGACCATTGCTGAAAAAAAAAACCTTTTTGTTGTTGTTGTTGTTTGTTTGCTTATTTTATTTATTTATTTTATTTTATTTTATTTTATTTTATTTTATTTTATTCTATTTTATTTTATTTTATTTTATTTTATTTTATTTTATTTTATTTTATTTTATTTTATTTTTTATTTTATTTTATTTTATTTTATTTTATTTTATTTTATTTTATTTTATTTTATTTTATTTTATTTTATTTTATTTTATTTTATTTTATTATTTTATTTTTCTCCTGTACATGGCATTGTGGTAACCTGTCCAACCAACCTTTCTAGCAGAATCATTCAGGCATAAGTTTCTTCTTACAGTTCATGACTACTGAGCTGCAAAACAAGCTTCAGTAGTGTTGGAACAAAAGTATGTTGTCATATGGAGGTATCCTGGGATGTATTATAGTCAGAGGTAAAGGCCAAGCAGTGGATTTTTAGTAATCACATAAAATATTGAGCTACTAAATATAAGTTCTCCCTAGTGATGTTAGGGACCTCCAAACTTTAGCATCTCTATTCTCATTAGACAAGCAAGTATCTTTATACTTCATTTTCCAGAAGTCAAAGGCCTCCCACATTGACTTGGTAATCTCATGATTTGATAAGAAATTGAATTATGTTACTTGTCCTGGAAAGAAGGTGTTTTCTTGGATCTGTTGCACTACTTTTCCTGTTACCCTGTAAAAGGGAAGTATTTGTAGTAACAGAAACAGAAAGTTAAACCCTGCCAGCACAGGAGAAACAAGACTCAGACCAGCACTGACAAATTGCTGAAGACATCACCAAAATTGCTTGAACAACTGATGGGGGTATTCAGTCTCCATTCTTACCTATGGTTACAGAAATTAATTTCAATAGCTCTGGGCTAGTGTAGGGAACAAATTTTTTTTTTTTTTTTTTTTTTTTCTCAGATCAATTTCACCTCGCTGTTAGCTTAATAAAAATATCAAAATAAATGCAAGAGCATCATCAAGTTTATCTGACTGGAAAATGACTGGCATCACCAGAGAACAAATACTTATGGTGAGTTCCTGAGACAGCTGGAAAGAATCATCTGCTGAAAATATTTATGTATTTCTACTGTACAGAGGAAAGAAGATGAGATCACTGGTTTCTTCTGGATGTTTACCTTGCAAATGGCTAAAATGAACATTTTTGTCAAAGCAATTCTCTTTAAGTTACAACCTTTTCAATGGATAAGATTTCCACTTACATTGGTCTAACTATATGTGCATGTACCTCATAATAAATTACAGTACATCTGTTGTAGCTTCATTATGCATTATCTAATGACATACTTTTTTATATATAGTTATAGTTAACTTTTGTTTCATGCAAACCAGGGGAAAGGTAATACAATAGTTTAAAAGTGGATATACAGAATTATATGCTTTTGATGACCTCTACATAAAAGTGCTAGTATTTCAAAACAAATAAATAAACAAACAAATATGAATTGTTTTCTTCATGTTTTTATCTATAAGAATTTGTGGAAATATTCTTCATGTTTGAGCATTGTTTTATTAAAAAAAAATAAATCTAAGAGGAATATTTGTTGCTGCATGTGAATTATTTAAGCCAAATGGCAACAACTTTTGAAAGAGAAGGTTCTGCAATTATAAGGACATTTCTGGAAAGAGCATTGTTCAGTCACAAAACCTGCAAAACCATAGGATGTTCAAATAATATTAAAAAAGATTCTCCCTCACTTTCAATGGATGTGTAAACAAGTCATAATTAATAAATAGCAAATACCTTTTGTAACTATTCTGTTCCAAAGAGTGAAACAGATAATGTAGATTTAAAATACTATTGAATTCAGATCCTACTGTCATAGGTAACAATATCACAAAGAGCACCTGATAATAAAATTATCAAGTTCCCTTGTAAAAGTAGATAGGCTAATGACTACCCACACATCTACTGGAAAGTTGGGCATTGGAAAGTCAGACATTAGAATGAGTTGCCCAGGGAGGTGGTGGAGTCACTGTTCCTGGGGTTGTTTAAGGAAAGACTGGATGTGGTGCTTAGGGACACAGTTTAGTAGGTGACATTGCTGGTAGGGAGATGGCTGGACCAGCTATCTTGGAGTTTTTTCCAACCTTAATGATTCTATGATTCTAAGATTGTTCAGGTTCTCAGTCCTTGGATGTTTATATAATTACTTCTAATTCTGAGTGTAATTCTTTCATGGACAGATTATACCTATTTGCTCTTAGACCAACATGATCTTTCAAGTTGGAAAGGTGACAACATTCTCCTCAAGAAACTGGCTTCTCATGGCTTGGACTGGCGTACACTTCATTGGGTTAGAAACTGGCTGGATAGCTGGGCCCAAAGAATTGTGGTGAATGGAGTCAAATCCAGTTGGAGGCCGGTCGCTAGTGTCGTTCCCCAGGGCTTGTCCTGGGGCCAGTGCTCTTTAATATCTTCATCAATGATCTGGATGAGGGGATCAAGTGCACCCTCATCAAGTTTGCAGATGACACCAAGTTAGGGGTGTGTGTTGATATGCTCAAGGGTAGGAAGGTTCTGCAGGAGGATCTGGATAGGCTGGACCAATGGGCTGAGGCCAACTATATGAAGTGCAACAAGGCCAAGTGCCGGGTCCTGCTCCTGGGGTGCAATAACCCCAAGCAGAGCTACAGGCTGGGAGATGAGTGGTTGGAAAGCTGCCTGGTGGAGAAAGACCTGGGAGTATTGGTTGATAGTCGGCTGAATATGAGCCAGCAGTGTGCTCAGGTGGCCAAGAAGGCCAACAGCATCCTGGCTTGTATAAGACACAGTGTGGCCAGCAGGGCTAGGGAGGTGATTGTCCCCCTGTACTCAGCTCTGGTGAGGCCGCACCTCGAGTAGTGTGTTCAGTTTTGGGCCCCTCACTACAAGAAGGACATTTAGGTGCTTGAGAGAGTCCAGAGAAGGGCAATGAAGCTGGTGAGGGGTCTGGAGAACAAGTCTTATGAGGAGTGGCTGAGGGAGCTGGGTTTGTTCAGCCTGGAGAAAAGGAGGCTCAGGGGTGACCTTATCACTCTTTATAAGTACATTAAAGGAGGCTGTAGTGAGGTGGGGGTTGGTCTATTCTCCCATGTGCCTGGTGACAGGTTGAGGGGGAATGGGCTAAAGTTGCGCCAGGCGTGTTTTAGGTTGGATATTAGAAAGAACTTCTTTACTGAGAGGGTTGTTAGGCATTGGAATGGGCTGCCCAGGGAAGTGGTGGAGTCACCATCCCTGGAGGTCTTTAAAAGATGTAGAGCTTAGTGATATGGTTTAGTGGAGGACTTGTTAGTGTTAGGTCAGAGGTTGGACTCTATGATCTTGAGGTCTCTTCCAACCTGGACAGTTCTGTGATTCTGTGATTCCATGATTTTCTTTGTATTAAAAAGTAACTGAGCACTAAGAGCTGGGATTGATCTCAGTACATTGGTTTGAAAGTTAGCTCTGCATTCACCTGGATCTTCATCTATATAGCTAATGTAGAGAAACAAGCAATTCTGGAAGTGATGAAAACTCATTCTAAGACAGACATGTTAAGATCCTTGGATAGCTCTCATTAGTACTTCATTCAGTATTGCCTTTTTTCACTGAAGATATCTTGTCAAATACATACATGTGAGTACTGCAATCTCTCTCATCTCTCTCTCTCTCTTTTTTTTTTTTTTTTTCCACAGCAATATCTATTTTGTCAGCTCCACTTCTTCCTGTGTTTGTTTAATGCATGTAATCTGGCTAATCACAAAAAACTTCGATTAACAAAAGTTCTGCTAGTCCGCACTTTCCTTGACCTCAGTACTGTTCCTACCTCCTTCTATTTTTTCTATCACCTGGTTCTTCCTGTATGTTCTTCCAATGCTCCTCTAAGATGAAAATATCTGCTGCCTCTGTCATCACCAATGTAATGAAAAATATCCTGATTTAATTGCTTGTTATTAATGAAAATACTAAATTTAAGTGTTACATGCTAAATGTTATATACTAAATACTAAATGAAGTCATTCTTGAGATTAGACCTTCATAGTTCTTAGTAGGAACCTTATCTGAAACCAGTAACTCTTTCAGCACAAGTAATTGTAATCTTTCCTTTATTTCTTTCCGCATTTCTTTAATTATTTTGTATCTATCTCGTTTTCCTCTCATAAATATTAATTTCTCATCATACCAGATACTTAATTGCAATCCTAAAAATAAATAAATATTTTTCATAACACATATTTCATAACATATTTTTCGTAACATATGCTATCCAACACTATGATATAGCATGAGATGACTTAATCATCTTTGTGTGTTGCATATGGTATTTATCTCATGGTCAAAGCATGGTAGTAGGTATCAGGAAATTTTGACTGTTAAAGGTGAGCCGTGGTGACTCTTTTAGTAAACACGGAGTTATACAATGCAGATGTCTAAATCGGGGTGAGTCACCTTAAGGGTCCCATAACACTTGATGGGGAGAAACAGACACTTTTAGAGCATGATTCCTTTCCTTATAAATAAATGTATAAAATAGATTAAGTGAGCCACATCTTAAAAATTCTCATTTCTTCCCCTGAATATGAAGGAGAGTTGCAATAACTCACTCATATACGGAAATGTAAAGCAAAGGGGAATAAATTGTAACCTTAATATGTTTGCCCCCATCTGTGACATAACCAAAAGCATAGACACAATGACTGAACATTCCTGAGTCTTTATTCATTAATATTTATAAAGTACTTTGAGGTCCTGGGATCAAAGCAGTAAAAAGAGGCAATCAGCAATACACGGCCAATCCACTCAAGTGTCAAAGTCCCATTTTATATAGCATTGTGTGTCTAGGTAGACCTTCCTTAAAAAAACTTAAGAATTAATTGAAAGCATTATCTGATCACAGACACTAGGTGTTCATGTTCTAATACATGAGAACAACGTAAGTTGTTTTCAGCGTGATGTCTTCCTTCTTTTGAGCTTGCAGAAATATCAGAAACATTACCCTTCACAAGTCCTCCATATGCTGCATGTTGCAAGATGTGACTGCAAACCAGGCCAGCCTCGCAAAGGGTGATTGTAGCACAGCCCTTTCTGTCTTCATGCACACCAGTCCCCTGGTGTTAGTGCTCCATTGCAACACAGTGCAAGTCTTCAGTACCTCTGCTGTCATGGCAGCCAATTCAGCAGCAAAGGCTGATTCCTTTTAACTATGTGAATCTTCCTGGTGATAAACTGAGGAACTGCTGAACCTGAACCACTCATCCCTTCTTAAAAAAAAACAAACAAACAAAAAACCAGCCCACCACCACCAATCCTATATATACAACACCCCAAGCAGGTCTATTATCAGCCAGACACTTCCTAGCATGTGTGGTTTTTTTTGTTTGTTTGTTTGTTTTATAATCATTGGACATACTTGGAGAGTTTAAGGGGGTTCATGGTTACAGATTTCTTGTGTCTGTAATTGGGATGGTTCCAATGACAATATAGTGACTATGGTGACTATGCAAAATGTTTATTTATTTTCTGAAAGAATTGTACACCTGGCATTTGGGTTTGTCTGATCACACTGCAGAGGAGGAAAAAGAGCTGTATAAATCCACTCATCCAGCCAACACACACAAGCATTTTATTATTATTTATTTTTTAGGTTTTCTTCTTTTAAAATCTGAGCTGGTTTTACACACACACACGTACACACACACATTTCCTAGCACATTTTTTTATAATTTAGGTTATTTTTGTGTTATATACTCTTTCTGGTGTTCCCATGGATTCGTTAGGATGAATAATTTCTGTCAATAATGAACACAGGAACCCAGTACATGAATACTTGACGAGATGAATATATGCATAGGTTATACATATCAATTTGTGGTGAATGCATGAAACAAATGCACAAGAAACTGATTTAACTAGCACGAAACACAGATGAAATAGATGGCATATAAATGTAATTATATTACTTTCAGTCAAATAAGATGGTGTAGATAGGAGGCTGATGGGTATGTGGATTCTGTAATGAACATCAGGGCAGTGGAGAGGCCCTTTGCAAAGACAATGCATCATTTTATGTCTTTAAAAAGCCACAGTCACACAAAAAGCCAATAAACAAGCCCTGTTAATAGGTAGAAAAATGAATGTATTCTGTGTGGGTTAAGAAGCTAGAATGAGTATAAAAATGAATGTTTATGCATGTAAAGAAAGATGATGAGTAGTATATGGGAATGCTAAACTTATTGAACTGGGTAAATGTGTGCTATCACTTTCAGAAGGTTTTGAATCTGACCTTAACTGATTAACTGATATACAGAATCAGCATGTTGGTGGTAGTATTTATTTGCATTTCTGATCATAATAAGAACATTTAAAGTCATCATATTTTGAAAAAGTCTAAACCATTGAAAAACTCTTTTTAATAACTCAACTATATATAATTTTTTAAGAATCTTAAAAACAGTATTTTTTGATGCTCAGACCCTTTTGATACTAGATACTAATGGCATATGATAGTGCTCTCAGTGCTGAAAAGCCTCTACGGACCTGGTCACCAGAACTGTGTGTGTATAGAACCTAGTCCTCCAGGTGATTAGTTTTAATGTCTCCTCTCTTTTATAGTTATAAAATATCTTCAGTTCCTGGTAAAAAATGTGCAACTCTTCATCTACTTGAACATGTATTTCACACCCCACCAACATTGTACTCACAACTCTTGCCAAGCACTGCCCTAAGCTTACTATTCAGACATCTCTTCCTTGGTACCAATTCAGCCTCTCACAATATTTAGGGCTTCCTAGAGAGTTCCCTTAAAATACTCTCTCTCTCTCCCTCTCTCAATAAAAAACAAACAAACAAACAAACAACAAGAACAAAAAAAAAAAAAGTGATTTTGCCCATCATGCCCCCCCTGTTCCCTGTTCTTGGATGCCAGGGCACAGACAACCAGCTTTATTTGGAACTTCCTACAGGACTTTTCATGAGCAACCCCACTCTTCTCCCAGAGACCCCCCTGACCTTTTTCTTCACCCTGCTCTTTGTTTTTCCTTATATGAAAAGTCATTCATTGTTCCATTTTTCCCCAGTGAGGACACATAAAGCATGTGATATCCTACCAGGTTACCTATAATGGGCCTGTGAACCCTTTTGTTGCCACAGTTATGGTCCATGCCATACAGCATAAAAGTAAACACTTTGAGTACTCAAGAGTTAAAATTTACCTTGGCTGTTTCAATAAAATGCAATTTAATACAGCAAGGAACACATTTCATATCTAATGTTGACATTGAAGGATCTTGTATTGCTTTTTTACCAATAGAAATGACAGTGATTCATCAGCTTTTATTCCATTTTATATTGCTCTGGTACTCTATCAGACAGTGAAATGCTCTAATTTTTGGCAAACTTTACCCACAGAGTTCTTTTCCTTGCTGCTTTTCACATCAAAAATATTTCTTGTAGAAGGCACTCACATTTCTGTTATATCCTGGTGCTCCAACCTTATAGCTTCCCTGTCCCCCTGGAATTCACACAGCTCAGTATTTCCTAACACTTCTTTTTCAAAAGAAGCATACACAAACATGTGAGTTCTTCCAGATTTCTTGACAGTTTTTCATGTCTTTCCACCCTCTGTTTTATTTTTAGAGTTTCAGCACAAATCACTAGCTTTATATGCTGTCCAATTTGTATTGCCATAGACTCAGATAGAGCATTTTCTGAGATGAAATTGTATAAATATTAATAGTTGCTCTTTTAATATAACCTTGGTTTTAGAATACTGAGACAGCATTTTAGGAATCAATGCAATGAATTTGCTTTTGCATGTGATCCATGTACTTTTAAACAAGGGGACAAGAAGTGCTTAGATCTAAGTTCTGTATTGAGGTTCAACATCAGAAGTGGTTCCAGAACTGAGATTGAACTGGATTGTGGAGTTGAGGTTTGGACTGAAATTAAATGGAAAGTAATCTCACAGAGACAGTTGGCATGAAGTTTTTCCTTTGTGTTGAGGGGAGTATTAGCTACTTCATACTGCATTCAGCTAGGATGTCAAAGAAAACATCCAGAAAGAGGAAAAAATAAATACAGTTTAATGTACTTAAACCAAAACAGGTTACTTTGTGCTAGGCTGTAGTTAGGGTGAGTTTCACTTTGCAAATTTGACTCATCATACTTTCATGTCTGCATGTATTTGGAAGAGTTTGAGATCTGGAACCCATTTAGATGGGTTCACATTTATTCAGGTTGAATAGTGAAGTAGACAATATTTATACAAAAAGCTCTAACAAAATGCTCCTTTTGCAAACTGGGATACGTATCCATGCCTTAGTAGAAACAGAGACAAGTAAAAGGATTATTCAGAAAAACAAGAAATATGAGAGGTGTACCAGTAGGAAAAGAGCCTGTCCTCCCACCTGACGTGGTCTGGATGGCCAGCACTGGCAATAAGTATGAACAAATGTTTAGCAATCACAATAGTAAAAATAACTAAGTGTAGTGGGTTTACGTGGCAAGGTTTTGGTAGCAGGGGGCCATAGGGTTGGTTTCTGTGAGAAAGATCTAGAAGCCGCCCCATGTTTGGGAAGGGCCCCACTGTTTTCCAGAGCTGAGCCAATAAGCAATGTTGTTTTGTGCCTCTGTGAGAGCATATTTAAGACAGGAAAAAAACTGCTGCGCCACACAGCAGCTGGGAGGGAGAGAACAGTGAGAAATGGCCTTGCAGGCACCAAGGTCAGTGCAGAAGGAGGGGGAGAGGTGCTCCAGGCGCCAGAGCAGAAGTCCCCTGCGGCCTGTGGTGAGGACCATGGTGAAGCAGGATGTCCCCCTGCAGCCCATGGAGTACCACGGTGGAGCAGGGTTCCATGCTGCAGCCCGTGGAGGAGACCACGGTGGAGCAGGTCGCCCTGCACTGATGGAGGCTGACGCCTGTGGAAGACCCCTGCCGGAGCAGATTCCGGGCCGGACCTGTAGCCCGTGGAGAGGAGACCACGCAGGAGCAGGTGATCTGGCAGGAGCTGCTGCCCGTAGGGGAGCCAGGTTGGAGCAGTTTTCTCCTGAGGGATGGACCCCGTGGTACGGACCCATATCTGGAGCAGTTCTGGAAGAGCTGCTGCCTGTGGGAAGCCCACGCCGGATCAGTTCATCAAGGACTGCATCCCGTGGGTGGGACCCCACAGCACAGGGGACGAGAGTGACCGAGAAGGAGCGGCAGAGAAGCGCTGTAGACTGACCATGACCCCCATTCCCCCGTTCCCCTGCGCCGCTCGGGGGGAGGAGGTGGAAGAGGGTGGATAGGGGGGAAGGTGCTTTTGGTTTCTTTCCTTTGTTTCTCACTTCTCTAGCTTGTTAGTAATGAGCAATACATCTTACTATCTTCTTATGCTGAGTCTGTTTTGACCGTTACAATAATTATTGCATGATTTTCTAGTCCTTATCTCAACCCTTAAGCCCTTTTCACATATTTTCTCCCCATTCTTCTTTGAGGAGGGGGAGTGAGAGAGCAGCTGTGGTGGAGCTCGGCTGCCCACTCAAGCGGAACCACGACACTAAGGCACTGTTGTCTACTGAAAATGACTAAGTATTTATAAAAGATGTATAAAGCAATAAAATGGAATCTTACTTTTCTAAGGAGTATTAATTTTCTCAGATGAAGATGACGCAGTATTTCTGTGAGCTAGGAGACAGCTGTACAAGATAGATAGTAAGATTTAAAATTTAAGATTTTTTCCTTTTCCTGGCCATTTCTTCTCCTCACTACAAACCTAACACTTAAAAAAAAAAAAAAAAAAGAGAGAGAGAGAGACACCAACTCTGGGAAGATACTCAATCTGGAATTTCTTCACTTCATGCACTTCATGATTTTTCTAGTAGTCAAGCTGTAATGCACTTATAAAGTAGTGTATAATTTCCTCAATATACTTTACTCTGGAAAAAAAAAAAAGAAAAAAAAAAGTATTGTGGAAAGAGAAAAAGAAAAGGGCAAAGTACAATCTTACTATGAGCCAGAAGAAGTGCTATTAAAGATGACAATGCAAGCAATTTAAAGGCACAGTGAATGGATGGAGGCTAAAAAATACCTTAGGATTATGCTGGAAAACAACATGTGCATGAAAATTTCAGAAAAGCACTCAATATGAGACAAAAATAAATAAATAAATAAATAAAAAAGAATCTAGACTCCTTTTTATGTTTGAAACACCATAGAAAAAGTCATAAGCTTAGGGTGGATTCTTTATGTTTTGCCAAAGGTTTGGCTGGAAATGATTCTGCTGTCATAAAATCCATTTATGACAGTATTAAACTAAGTATATCACTCTAAAAATGCTGTCTATTCTAGGCCAAATAAAGGCAGCAGGGAAACCTGAAACTCAGCTTAAAATTGTGGTGGGGGAGACATCTTAGTAAGAACATGGTCACAATCACATCACCATATCACCCAGGACCATGGACTGGTGTTGACAAGAGGTAGTGGGTCATTAGGAAACCAGACTCAATAGCTGCCTGGGAATGTGCAGAAAGAATTTAGGCACAACTTCTGAGCTTCATTTTGAGCAGTGGGAACAGGAATAGTTGTGGGTCAGTGTGTCTGCTGCTGTACTGTGACAACTGCAGCTCTAGGTATTGGTAGTAAATGAGCGTTCAGAGGGCTTTGCACAAAGCATTTACCCCTCAATATCCATGTGTTTTATGGGCTTGCAAGTTAAGGAGGAAATAAAAGTGCTTGTAGGGGGAAATACTTTTAATATATCATAGTAATTTTTTACTTGTGACTTTTGTGTTAACATAATTTGTAGCTCTTTCATGTTCTCCTTTCATTCTCTTTTCCTTGATTCTTGTTGTGCAAACACTGAGATTTCCTGATAGAAAGAGAATTTAAACAGCCCACTAAGATCAACTGCATTCATGCTACCAGATTTTCTTGGGCAATTAAACTCAAGAGACTGTCACGTGAGCACGGATCAAGTAGCTTTCTGACATGCACACAGATTGACGCTGGGGAAGGTGAGGACATGAGCCAGCTGCCCTAACATGAAAGGGCAGTATGATTTTCCACCATGGGGTCATCACCCCACTTGAACTATGTGACGGCACTCTCTGAAACCAACCTGGGCAAGCCAGTTCCTTTGCGTTCACATTCCTAGACTGGTTTATAATAAAACAATAATAAGAAGAATAATAAAATACAACACTGATCTCTTTCAGGAACAGTTATTTTGCTAGTGAAGGACAAAATTGCTAATTCTAATGGCCAGCCCTCTAGAGTCTTTGTTCCTTGACTATGCCTATCTATATCAGGACATATATAATACTAATATATTGCATGAAAGCAAATAGTATTGTACAGAGAAAATGGGAGAAGCTGGGAGAAGGCAGAGGGTAGCAAGGGCTGAGAATAGTCAGGTCTGTGACTACCTCTTGCAAGGATAAGGAGGGAAGGAGAAGAAACTGGCAACTTAGAGAGAATCTAACACTTCATCTGAGAAGATGTAAATGCCATAGTCTGAGCTGTGCTGGTCTGCCAGGTCACTGTGTTGCCTCTGAGTGCAGTACAGAAGTAAAGAGGATCACAAAAGGAAAAAGGTTAGATGTGGTCAATGAGAAAATGGAAGAAAGCTGAGGAAATAATCACAGAGCCTAGCAAAATGCCAGTAAAGGCATTAGGGTTGGAATATCAGCTAACTAGGAATAGCTATAAAAATAACAGGGAAAAATTCTGCTTTCTAAATGGAGGCAACTCTGAAGTTGCAAAATTCCACTGCGATCTGTTCCCATAACCAAGGACCTGAGCTCACACTCCAGGTATTTTCGGCTACTGAGCATATTTCTGCTAGTCTAAGGTTTCTGTTTGTTTGCTCAATTGTTTCTTTCCACTCCATTGATGCCACCTTTCTGTTAATTGATAGAATAAATCTAAGCAATTTACAACTAGAAACTGCCTGTATTTACCATGTGATTTCTTGTTGGCACAAGATGGTTCTTCAGGAGGAACAGTTACAATTAGTCATATAACATTTTTTTTTTTTTTCAGCAAGCTCAGCACAAACAGAATTCTAGGCAGGGTACAGAGATGAAGACAGACAACAAGTTTACTTGATTCATTGTGAAATTCCTCATTTTTCCTTCTTGAACCCCAGTATTGCACTAGAAAGGAAGAAGAGAAGAGGTACTAGACGGGGCAGGACCTATGGTCCATCCAGCCCAGTGTTCGGAAATGGACATCAGAGATGTAATGCACAACCCTAGCCATTTCAGGGCAGTCCATTTCCCTCACACTGCCACAGCCTCTGCAGTTGCTTGATTAAGGATGTCAGAAGGTAATTTCCTCTCTAGTTCTTTTGGTATCTACTTATCGACCTGCTGCCCATGAATTTGTCTCCTCCTTTTTCCAGACTGATGGCACTGCTTGCCTTCATGTCACTCCCCTATGGGAGCAAGGTACAGGGCTTCACTATGCACGTGGTAAAGGAAAGTTTCTTTTAAACAAGTCTCCCTCTTTCATCAAGTTCAAGGATGTGGCAAATAACAGCTCTGCATTCAGCTTAGCTAGCACCCTCGTTATTTTGTCACACATTCTTTTTCTGCTTCAAGATTTTCTATCTGCAAAAGGAAGAGTCCCAACATTTGTAGTCACTGCATGAAAGAAAATCACTTCATCCCCCCCGATCCTTTTAACTTCTCCTCTCCCATACCACCTCAGCTCCACTAAGTCCTGCCTTAGATTCACAGCTAGGACTGCACACAGCGCTGGAAGCATAGCACATCCCAGCTATGGTAGCTGGTAGCAAAATAATTCTGTCTTGTTCCCAGTGATGATATCTTGATAATGCTTTGTCCTCCTGATGGCCAAAACCATTCCATTTATATTTGCCACTGCACTTTGAGACACGGATTTTTAAAACCATCCAGTAATGACTCCAAGGTCCCTTTCTGGTGGTTTTAGCTGGCATTTACAGCTCATGCTACAGCAATGTACAAACATGGTTTATTTTACTGTTCTCTAGATGTATTATCTCTTCTGTATTGATATTGAGGCTCGACTACACAATTTTTGGAGATTTCATTGCCTCTCCCAGATCATTGCTGAAGGTATTGAACACTGACATGGGTGCTCAGTGGACAGAACTGGAGGCAGTCATGGGCCTGAGGTTCCGGAACTCTCCAGATGGGAGTCATCCTGGTCTGTGTTCCCCCGTTTGGTGGCCACACTGTCCTGTTAACTCCCTTGTCTTCTTCCTTCCTTAGATGCTTTTGGCTAACTCTCTGCTATATTCTTCATATTCCTTTCAGACCTTCTGTTTTTTAGTTGTTTCTGCTGTTGTTGTCTTTTTTTTTTTTTTTTTTTTTTCCAACATTCTATATATATGGACTTTCTTATTCTCTCTTTGAGGGCCAGATTTCCATTTTTTTAGAAAGCTTTGCTATGCGATAGCCTGCATAACTTACCAATTAAGCCTTGAAAGGATTTTTTGACTGCTTTGTTTTCTTTTTGTAATAGTGACACACATCATTTTACCTGACTCCTAGCACTCTATTTTTCAATGGCCTCCAGGTCGTTCCTATGTTTCTTTGATTTTGGGCAGCTGTTTTTACAGGTTTTATTCTATGTTTGTTCGTTTGTTCATTTTTTACAAATTACCTAATTTTTACAATGTTCCCTGTCTCAAGATTAGAATAGAATAGAATAGAATAGAATAGAATAGAATAGAATAGAATAGAATAGAATAGAATAGAATAGAATAGAATAGAATAGAATAGAATAGAATAGAATAGAAATTGAGTACTATGGTTACAATCAAAGAGGCTCTAACTGAAGAGGGTCCTTTGTATCACTCCAGATTATACCCAAAATAACCTCTTTTCTTGTGGTTTCTGAGAATAGCTGTTCCAGGAAGTAACTATTTTCTCTAGAAAAATTATCTCTCACATTATTTTTAGTACTGATACGTACAACTACTTATAATTTTTATTCTGTTGTTTAATAATGCCCAGGCAAAACAAATGGCTTTGTAGGTGGCTTAATATGCCTTCCTCATTTATTGCAGTTGTGATTTTATTTCCCTCTTGGCCTTTCCAGAGATGCATTGGACATTAGCCACACCCAGCTTGTATACTGCATTAGTCCAGGTACTCTTCCATACCTATGAGATTTCTCTTTCTTCTAGTTTGGACAAGAATGTACATAAGTATTAGTTTTCAGTGACATCTACATTCTGCCTTTGTTACCAGTAGGCCAGGTACAATGCATCCACAAGAATTTATCTGAGCATTTATTAGTTGAATCTCTACTGTCATTATACACTTCTTCACTTGTCTGCCACAGGAACAAGCATAGTGCAAGACAAACAGGTAGTGTGGTGGGGCTCATCTCTGCAGATAGATCCCTCCTCATGCCTGGATGGATGGCAGCCCAGCAGACTCCCTCTTGTCCCCAGCACAGGACCACCATCATATGAATGCAAGACAAACTCTTCTTGACTTTTCTGACCTTCTAGGAGTGAAATCTCATTCTCTTTTTTCTTATTCCTTCCTTTCATGTTTCTGAGAAAAACTGCTGCTGTCCTGTCTCCCGCTGGCAGCAAGGTGCCATTTCTTTAAGAGCCCCTAGCAGTTGCAGACTGTATATAGCACTGCCACCTGGTGAATCCACTCTGGAAAATATTGCTCTCATGCTAGAAATCATTGCAGATATGGGCATAGATACAGGCTCATTGACTAGAGGAAGAAAAGGATGATTAAAATACAGAGAGATGGAAAAGTGTAAGATTTTCTGCTGTGCTTTGGTGATGTCCATTGGCTTGCTTGGCTTTTCCAATGAGTTTAAACAGCAGTTCTAACCTAAGTGCTAATAACAGGTATTACTCAATCATGAATATATTTTTTTCTCATCTCATTCAAGTAGCTGGAAATGGTTCAAGCACAAGAGACTCAAGTTTTTGAAAAAGAGATAAGAAGTAGTAGATGCTCTTATATTTTCCTAGGGGAGTAGCGGGCAATGTAAGATTTTCTTAACTGTGAACATATGTGACCATATCAGGTGACGAGGACCATTCCTTTAGTGAATCCACACTATTGTTTCCACCAGCTCCATACCAAGATGATTCCACAGTAACTTCAGGAGACTTTTTTTTTTTTTTTAATGAATATAAGCAGAAATATACTTATTGTAGAGCAGACCCAGTAAGACTGTTTAATCTTGTTGCTGACTCTCCTGACTATTTCTGTCTGCAAAATCTAGGCCTAGACCAGCCCAGGATTTACATCCACTTTTTACTTGAATGTATTTGCAGTGCATTAAAACCAGTATCAGCTTTGAATGGCATTCAATAAGCCCCTTATCTAAGAGACTGTCATATTCCTTTGTACTCTTCTGTTCTTTGTACCTTCCCATCTGTTCCCAGTATGTTAGATAAAAAGTCCTAATTCAGTAATGGCTGAAAATAGGTAAGAGCATACCAGTAATTTTTATCCATTGCTTAACAGAATTCTGAGAAGGGGTATCTTTGTTCTCTGTGACCACATGATGAGTGAAAAATTAAAAAATGAGTTTTTCGAAGTGGCATTAACTATAATTTCTGCAAATTCATATGCCATTATTTTATTGTCTGTGACTGTTTCTGAAATGTGCATTTATCAGAAAAGAATACTCCATATACAAGAAAAAACACAGTATTCTAGGGAAAAAAAAATCCCCACTGTAAACATTAAGAAATGACAAATACTCTTAGGACATATTTATATATCCAAAACAATATAAATTATTAAAAGGAAAGGGAAAAAAAAAAATCTAAAAATAACACAGAGCATTTAATAGATTTGTTTAAGAGTCATAAACAAATAACCCATGAATACTTTAAAAGAGTTAGCATTGCAGGAAGCAGACACCCAGAAGATTTTATTAAAGATTCAAACATTTATGAAGTGTGTTCTGGAGGTTAAGGCAGGGGACTGGCAGTCAAGAGCATTGCCACATTTCCCCACTCTGCTGCATGCCTTCTGTCGAGTCAGCCAACCATCATGTGCCTGGCTCTACTTGTCTGTGGTGAGGACCAGGGTGGTTTTTCTCTGGCAGAGTTGTGTGTTTGGGGTGTGTTGAGGAACAGGTACTGCTCTCAGGCTGAGGAGAGGTTAACTACCATTCCTACACACACACACAGACACACACAGAATTTCTAGGTTGGAAGAGACCTCAAGATCATCGAGTCCAACCTCTAACCTAACACTAACAGTCCCCACTAAACCATATGCCTAAGCTCTACATCTAAATGTCTTTTAAAGACTTCCAGGGATGGTGACTCAACCACCTCCCTGGGCAGCCTGTTCCAGTGTCTAACAACCCTTTCAGTAAAGAAGTTCTTCCTAACATCTAACCTAAAACAACCTCACTCACTTCTTCCACAAGGGGCAAGTGCATCTTGTATTATAATTTTGTGAGCTGCTGAAGCCAGGCCATAAGTTTTGGATCCTTTTGTCCCTCCAAGACAAAGATCTGGGATATAACCATCCCTGAACTTATCAGAGAGACCCTATCATAAAGTTCTGGCAAAGTAGCAACTGAAGGAGCCTAGTAGAAGCAGGATTTGGATTCTTTTTTATAAGAACAAGGAATAAGAAATTGAAAGCATAATACCAAAAAAAAAAAAAAAAAAAAAAAAAAGCCCAGGGAAACTGTGTTTTGTGGAGAAGACTAATACTCTGAAATCTCATAATGTAAACTTTAAGCCATTTCCATAAATCCTTCTTTCAAAAACTTTACTCCTTGCCTCTCTACAAATGATCCTGTTTACACTATAGCCCTCATGAAAAGCTTGGTCTCATGAGCTGCAGCTGACATGTGAATAGGACACCAACACCAGGGAGACTGAAATAAGCCCGAAAATGGGAGAGAAAACCATCCTTGGCACCAGGGCTTCAGAGTAGCCAATCATTGCCTGCGGTAAAAGAAATACCTCTGAGAAAGCTGTCAGGCAGTCTGCATCTTCTTTCCTTCTTGCTGGGACAACTGACAATAGCACAGGCAAGCAGCTCATATTATGCTACTGACAATATTATAAGTGGGGAATGGGAGGGATATCGAGATCTTTCTGTATTGCACAAAAAAAGTACCACTAGCAAGTTCTTCAGTTCCTCTTCAAATAAAAATACATACTTCAAGTAACCTTAAACTGGGTAAAGGAAGGATTTTATTCTTTTGTTAAGACTAAATTGATGTATCGCAATAAAAATAAAGACAATCTTAAAGAACAGCAAGGACAACTAAAATGTTTCAGTATAAAATATTTAAGCCTAGGTATTGTTCACAAAACCTCTGATAACCTTTAGGCATCTGAACTTCCTTAGTGTCCAAGTTTGTGTCTACAAAATTCCAGAGGTATCAATTTCTCTGCTGTTGTATGTGTCTATCAAAATCAATGACACATAGCCTAGGTTTGAGTCTAATTAGTACCACAGGCTATCAGGAGTCACTCATCCTGTCATTTCTTGTCTTTGTTCTAAGGTGTGGTGGAAAAGACTCTAATTGTCCAAAGCAGAAGAGCCCCTCGCTACTCTGTCCCAAATGAGGGTGATGAGAATCCAGGTAAGAGTGCCCAGTCTTCAATGAGTTCAGAGGTGTTGAAGGACCCCCAGCAGGGCACTGTCTGAACAGGTGAGCATTCACTGAGCAGGTATATCTGCAAAGCTGGGTCAGATGTAGAATCTGTCTACAGCTAAATTTCTAGTGCAAACAACTGGTTTATTTTGTGGTGACATCTCTGAGTCTTGGCACCCCAGCAGTGCATTCTCTTCAAAGATGTAAATTAGTAACCTTGAAGAGTTTACAGTTCAAATGTGGGAGCAGCACTGATGGGTGAATATGGAAAGGAATCAAGAGTGGGTTAGTGACCCTGAAAGATAACAATGGCACAACAGTGAAAACCTTGGTTAGTAATTGTCACAGCACACTTACTGCTTGGCCACTAGCTCCATGTGTTATGTGAATGTATCTGTGAAATACATCTGCTTTTGTAATTGGACAAGGACTGGTGAGTGTAAGACTATCTTAATGTGGCTACTCCATAGACAACCACTACTTGGATGCATTAGGAAAGGATGCATTAGGAATATTAGGTCTCTTATGAGTTGCACAGTCATTTGTACTTAGAGGTTACAAAAAATATATATATATGTTCCAGAACTCAGACTCTCCCCTCCTGCTCCACTTTTTTCTCTCTAACCCTGAATGTAGAGAGGTGACTTTTGTAAGTTTCTTGTTTCTTTAGAAAACATCTTAAGGGAATGTAAGAGGCATGCATTTTTACTTTCAAATAAAAGGTAAAAGAGAATACAAATATCCCTGTTTCCTTGTAATCCCGATTCTAAGTGGATTTAATGGCCCTGTTAGTGCTGAGCAAAATTAAGTCCTTATGAAACATGTTACAAAGTACCTTTGTAGATCTCATTTTTTCAATAAAAAGGGGGTTTAGGTCATGTTGAACAATCTGCTACTTATTAGCACTTTGCCTTCAATAGGTCACCTTTCATAGTATAATACTCTGTTTTCATTAAGAACTAAATCCAAAAAGGCTATATTTTTAGAACTCAAACAAAATATATAACTTATATTGTAAACACAAAGATGAAGAAACACAAAATATTTAACTACAAAACTCTTATACAAATCTGTCACATCCAATACTTTGCTTTTCTCTAAATGCTGTGATCATTATGAGAACAGCTTGTATTTTTTAGATGTGAAATGTTAGGTGTAGCATTTGTTGTGCAGCCAGGAAAGGAAAAAACAATTATTATTTTTTTTTTAAGCAATAAACAAAAATAAGGATAAATTGCAGACTTTGACGTATTCAATCTGTTCTACATCTCAGAATCATGCACACCAGAGATATTAATGTAAAGGTAATGTAAAATTTAGTCTACCTATATTTTTAATAGATGAAAATATGCTAGATACGTTATATATTTATATTTTTTAATTTCTTTGTGAATCCATTTTGTTTATGTTTTGCCTGAGGAATATTTTTAAGATTAAAAAAAATCTCCCCTCATTTTTTTATATATATAAATAGTAGTTACTTTGAGACATAAAACACCAAGACTGTGCTCACACTTCTTAAGGCTGTTCCAACATATAGATATGTTATTTTTTGCTGATATTTGCATCTGAATGCCTAAATGGTCCAAATTCTTCCTGAAGATACATTATACGGAGAAGAAGGAACATGTAAGAAGAAACCACGTCCTTTTTCATCTTTTGCAAAATTGAGATAATACATGTATTTCTACCCTTCTACCTTAGAAAGTTCTCTATTCCTTTAGGAGCACTATATTATTTGCTTTGACCAAGCAATGCTCCCAACTGATGAGTAATGTGCAGGTGGTTGGATTTTCATGGGATACATTAATGTAGACTTGTTCACTGTTGACTAAAAGAAGTAACAGTAGATGGTGAGATCAATAGTATCTGCCAGAAGACAGGAAAACTGTAATTCTCTGCAGCACTCTTGTAAATCGTGCCCAGAAGCAGAAATCAGTATTACCTTCAGTCCTCTCTGCTAAACACAAAGTTATTATTATTCTTTTATTATTATTTCAATGGTGGACAGAGGGCAAATTTATTATTTTTTTTTTTAACTTTAATTTTAATGTATTTATTTATTTATTATTTTACACTGAGATAAAGTTTTGGGAGCAGATACATTGTCTCCCCTGTTAGAACCCTAACCACAAAGTAACAGTCCCCCACATCCCTTTATTTGCTTTCAGCCTCAAGTTATCTTCAACACTTTTCTGAATAGAATACATGGAAAATACTGCCATTCAAAAGGTCCTAGTGACAGGTTGGAGGTCTCTGCTATGGAAGCCCTTCAGACATACCAGAGTCTGGTTTATGGTTTTAGAGACCAGCAGCCTCCTGTGAGACCAAACACGGGGAGATGTCCTCAGTTCTCTGCATCCCAGGACAGGATCACAGGCACTGAGTGAATAGGATAATATTGCTAAACCACAGCAAGGGAGGAGATGTCAGTGAGTTCCTGCAGCAGTGCCTAGGGACCAGGGCAGGCTGAAGAAGGTGTCTATAGATAGGTCCTCCTTCAGACCGTTGCTGGATTTAACCTGGAACGTAATTGTTCCACCCTCCTCAGAACCCCTCCTGCACCTGCTTCTGTGTGAGCCTTTCTGTCTGGAACAGGGAGGTGAAGCGCACATGAAGTCAGATGAAGCTTATCCCAATGCCAAGCACATAGGCATCATTTCTTCCTTGTAGAGGGCTACTCCCTGGAAGCACATCTCTCCCCTCATCTTGGCAGTATGTTTTGTCTCTCTCATGCCTGTCTCTCTCTTGCACCCTGCTCATTCTGTGGTTAAACAGGCAATGACTAAACATCATAAATCTCATGTGGTTCAAACCTTTTAGAACCACAGAGCTCAAAAATTGTAACTGACAATGTTAGAGTTGGCAGATCACTTGGAAATCAGTCTCAGGGCTCAGACTAGAACTGAGTACCATACTTTATTTTGCCCTTTCCTCTCCCCTTTCCATTTTAACATTCTTCCCCTTAACATTCTATTTCTTACCTTGTTTTGCTAACAATTTACACATGACATATCAAAAAAGTTATGAAAGTTAAGATTAAACAGAGCTATCAACTCTCTCTTGCTTAAGGAGCTAGTACCCTTAGAAGAGGGAGATAACTGCTTGGAGTGATCTACCATTGCTCATTTTATCCTATCCTTTATTTACTTTTCCAGGTTACTTGTTCTTTTCAAATGTGCTAAAGCAACTACTCCGTTTTAGTCAGCAGTTCATTGATTAAAATCTAACTAATTTTGGGAAAAAACAAAACAAAACAAAAAACAGGTATTTAAGGTAATTTCAAATGCTGTCTTCTATTTAAATCACCATTTTTTCCTATGACAGCATTTAAAGAAAGGACAATATTTACACACAAATAGTATAAATAATGTACAAGTTTGAGCACCATATTAATGTTTGAGTGACAAACAAGTAGCTGATTTATGTGAGAGACATCTTTGTGAAGAAGCAAACTTTTAATTCTGTGTTTCCATTCTCAGCAGATTGGAAATGATTCCTCATCACACTGTGAATTTTAACTGGTGTATACATCCTTGCAAGTGATAATCATACACATTTGGGAAATTACTTCCATAAATGTTATTATTCCATTTGAGAATCCAATGTTTTAAGTATCATGTTCAGCACATATTGGAAAGAAGCTTGTGGTTAATATATGGAAAGATCATTTGTATTTAATCATGCAGTTGGGAGTAGTTATAGTAACTAAGTAGATGCAGGCAGTTTAAAATGCACAGATTGTTACTACAGCTAGCTTGCCATGGGCACTTTTTCCCTTTGATAGCTCGAGTACCGAATAAATAAAGTAAAATCAATGCTCAGAACTGGTCAAAAAAGCTGTGCCATGCAGGTTAACATGTCAGTCCTGCTAAACAAGGACATACGGCTGCACTGCCACTGCATAAAGACACAGGGCATACAAGCAGACTTCATACTGGCTTTTGTACATCATTGATGTTTTCTCAAGGATACAGCAGCAATTTCACCAGGCTTAACTAGGCTCCCCTTTGTACCTGGGTATTTTTACCTGCAGAAGAAAACTGGGCTAAGGCATTCACTGTATCTTCAGGAAAGCAAGCATCTGTATGGTGCCAGCTGCATGCGCAGAATCAGAGGTGTGCCACAGTGGCTCCTCACCAGTCAATTTCTGTTCGACATCTTTCTGCTCAAGCAGTGTGTAAGCCCGTGTTTGACAGATATTGGAAAACAAACATCTGCTTTTCTAGTAATCATTCAGGGACTAAGTTTAAAGAACAAATTAAATTAATCTATATCCTGAAACACTTTCATAAATGTATGAATCTACAGGCTTGTATGCAACAGTGGTCAAAACATGAAATTACAGATCTATTTGTTTTATTTTATTTTATTTTAGTTACAACAAAATTGCCAGCTTAAGGATGTTGGGGTTATCTTAATACTCCTTCTTATTAAATGTTATAAGAAATATATGCAGTTATGTGTATGTACTGTGTGTATATTCTAATAAGTTTGTACATGCAAGGAAGCCCAAAGAGGGAAAAGCAAGTGATTCTGTGTGTTTGTCTAAATACAGTCTGTTGCAAGGCACTTAAATACTGTGGAAATGGCCCTTAGAGAAAAAGTAAAGCTAGAGAAATAGATCTATATCTGTACTAAATCATGACTAGTTTTTCAAGATTTACTTATTCAAGTTTTCTATAAAACAATAAAACACACCCACGCCCATATAATATGGCAGAATTGTTGATACAATTTTGCTGCCTCCTACATTAGTGTTACACATGATATTTGTTTTTTCTTCACTCCTTTTCCAATGAATAAATGAACTGCTTATGTGGAGTTCAGTAGCATAACTGTACAAAATTAGTTACAAAGAGAAATGTCAGGACTGATATTCCTGACACAGCCTTTTTAACTTTTGTTATATCTTAGGTGTGCGTAGCTGAGATGGAATAATGCAGCAGTCCAAGATCCCAGGAGGCTCCTGCTACCATTGTCTTTTAGGTTTTTAGCCTGTGGCCTGGATTGAAATAAGAGCTTCAATTGGGAAATTGAGAGTATGCATACTCATTCTTTATTATTAAAAAATAGTCATTCTGGCATGCCTTTGTGAGGAAAAAAAATTAAAAAGGGGGAAAAAAAAAAGAGGGGGTGTAAAATATTTGTTCTCTGTTCCTGTATAAAAACTTCTTAGAGTTTGGCAATTGATGTTGAAGTAGAGTTAGACAGCCTTTGAAACTCTTACCTAGTTCACTAGCATTACGGAGGATCCAGTTCACTGCAGTTTAGATTCATAGACAGCATTTTGCTTCTCTGTGATCAAAATGCCTGTGCAATTTGAAGTGCTTATTATCAGAGTTGAATCTACACAAAGCCTAACCTGAGAACAGCCAAGAAAAGCATACATTTGAAGGGCTTTGATGCTCCATCACATAGCCATTTGCTGGCTATAATGAAAGAGGAGTACATGACAGACTCTGCTCGTGCCTGCCATTCATAGAACTCAGTTACATATATCAAGCAATCCAGATTTTACAGTGAAATTGTGTTGGTACCTTGCTAGGCTACAGAATCAACTCTCACTGCTTTCATCACATATATTGCTTTTCTTTACTCATACTGTTGAAGGGTGTTTGTGCTGAAATTATTTTCTTCACAAGAAGATCTCTTTAATACATTTACATATTTTAGCAGGTAGTATAACATATCAGATCACAGGAAACAGACTCACTGATGTGTTTCATACCTCTGGTTAAAGAATAAACTTGGCAGTTAAAGCTGAGAAATAAGTAGAAAATGAGAGATTTCAAATATTAATATTACACTCAGGATTGTTTTTTTACTTGTTCAGTCAGAGCAATATTCTTTTTAGAGCAATTTGGCAAAAGACTATGACTTGCAATATTTGTCTGTTTGAGACAGTAAGTAGATTAGCCAGAAGTTGGGATATTTTTGCCATTAGCTTCAACAGAGCCAACATTTCCACCCATGGTCTAATTTTACAATCTTTCATTAAACAAAATTAATGAGTATTGAATATATACAGAAGTGTTCCCACACAGACCATCAGAAAGGCTGTGAAAACACAAATAAAATGAAGCGAGAACTTTTTTACACAAAATATAGTTGTTTGAATGAGTGGCCATCCCGAAATGCTTCTCTATTTAATGACATACTCTACATGTTCAGATGAATTCCTGGTAACATGGTACTGTTTTCTGCGACTTATTATCTTTTTAATCCAAAAGTACATGTTGCTTTTGTATTGTTATATCCTTTTATCTCTCTGATATGGACATTACCAGCTGCATCAACTGTTTCCTAATTTTAATTTCTGTGGCCAGTATATACATTGTTTTGGTTTTTTTTGATTCTCACAAGAAGGTGTTTTACTTTTTTGCTTTGTTTTTTGTTGTTATTTTGTGTTTTTTTTTTTTTTTATTATTATTATTTTTTAATTCTTAATGAGAATCTTTTACCTTTAAAAAGAACACTTTAGCTCTTTTCTCTTCTTATTTCCTCCTACTGTCCTTCACTTTGGTCTACTATTTTTGTCAAAAGAATCACTGGACATACATTTATTTTTATTGTTTCTATAAAAAAAAAAAAAAAAAAAAAAAAAAAAAAAGAACACATATTCTTTAGATCCTGTTAAGTAAAGGTCTATTTGATTTTTTTAATGAAATCATTCTTTGTGAAAAGAAAAACAAAATATCCAGATGTTCGGAAGCTGTAATAATTACTAGGAATTTACAATCCATGTCTGTATGTTCTCTGAGAATAGAAATGCTCATTTTTTATGGAAGAAATACGATAGCTTTTTGTTAGTATCAGGAATATTTTTGCATATAAATATGTGCTTTGCCCATGTCTGGAAAGCTCCGCAGGTGAGAGAGTCCTGAAAACTTTCAGAGAGCTGGTGTCAGGAGCAGGTGCAACCTTCTCTTATGCTCTCCCTTCCCTCCCTCTCCACACCATCCCTCCCTAGGTACCAGCACCTGACTGCAGACCTCCTCCCCACACTCTTCTCCAATACATATACATTTCCAATGTATATACATTTGCAGGGTAACACAAGCAGAAGTGGTCATAGCAGTTAAGATTTCACTGTGCTCTGTTCTTGTACTCCAATTTATGTGACCTACAACACGGTGGCAAGGTATACATATAAAACAAGATTAACAAACAGCACTTTAGTAACCTATCATTAGACCTTGAATCTTAACACCCTTCTTGGACAATAATTTCACTTGAAGTGTTTTCCTTTCTCTCTTGGCTGAGTCTCAGTCAGTCCCACTCAGCTGGAGTGGGGAAGGTGCCTGTGTGAAACACCAGAACCCAGAAGGAGCCCGGTGATCTCAGCATCAGAGCAGCCTCCCATGCTAATGTATGGGGCTCATGGACTTCTTCATCAACAGATCTGTGGCTGAACCTCAGTTTTCCATTCAAATTGGCTAGAAGAAAAGCCTGGTTGACATATTCATCTAGACCACATCCATACATCTGAGTAAGCCTTTAGGCTCTGCCAGTGCAGTGGGTAAATAAGCTTGCTAAGTCTCTACTTTTACTGAGGTACGAGTAGTGCTAATTACGTGCTCTTTGCTAGACTGAGCAATATGTTTTCCAGATTCATCCCCAAAAAAGAATGATTTCTTGGCTCAAATTTTCTTGTCTATCTTCACCACTCTTATTATTTATTATCCTCTAATTCTCTAGTAGTATCTTGGTTTGAAATTAAGCCAGTGACTCAGTAATTGGCAAGATTACCTGTAACACTGCCATGGAAATAGTATGAGGGCTGGATTTCTTGATCACTTTTATATGACCCATACTATACAAGTCAGGTGAGGATTTTTTTTCCTTTTGCTGACTAAACTCCAGGTTCCACTCTCTCCTGAAGCCTGCTACGTATTTTCCCCTTGACCTCAGTGACTGCCAGCTGTAGATCCAAGACTGTCACATGGATTCTTTTTTGTCTTTTAAGATCTCTGGATTTATAGCTAGAAATCTGTCCATCATTGTGTTTTCAATCCAGTGATATCAAGTAATCTACCTATTTTTATCTACTTATTTTGATAGGCAATATTTTAAATCTCATTTGTAAAAGTTCTGTATTCCACTTTATCTACACCCATGTTAACTCAATTGAATGGAGTTATCAACACAACATCCTCTATGATACAGTTTTTGCATGACTCACACAGCGGACATTTGCAAATCACTTGTGGGTTTTCTGAAAGCAAAAAAATAATACAAATTCTACTATTTGTAATCTGAGTTGATCTCCAGCACCACAAAGGAGTTCATATATATGTGTGTGTAAAGTATATACATATACTTTTAACAAGAATATTTGGTTATTGTCAGTAATAAAAATTCTGGACGAGAACCCTGAAGACCCACATAATGGCCATTGGCAGAAGCAAGTACACAACAGGGTAATCTCAAGATCAATCTGTTCAGGCAATTTATGATATACCTAACCAGTCTGAAGAGCAGCTGTCATCATTTCAGAGTGCCTTAAAACTCAGTTTATAGCCAAATACCATAATCACCTGAGGGACATTAAACAGATTTGTTTCTGTCAGAACAGCTATTACCCCTTTCAAAATATTTTGGTGTGATGGATTTGCCTTAGAATTACAGAATGGCTTGGGTTGGAAGGGACCTCAAAACTCATCTAGTTTCAACCTCCCTGCCATAGGCAGGGACACCTACCATTAGACCAGCTTGCCCAAAGCCCCATCCAGCCTGGCTTTGAACATTTCCAGGCATGGAGCATCCACAGCTTCTCTGGGCAACCTGTTCCACAGCCTCACCATCCTCAGAATGAAGCTTTTGATGCTTTGTCCTGTACTATGAAGAGCTGCTTAATAATAAGTTCAAAAGTAGAAATTCTAAATGGATCAACTGAAAGATTTTGATAATTATATGGCATATTGTTAAGACACTGTCTCTACCAATGTCTAACAATAAGCTAGTTTGCTTCTTGTTTTTGTTGAAGCTTGCATAACTGTAATGTGAAATCTGTTACAGGCCCGTTTGCCTTCTACTGAAAACAGGGAGAAACTCCCATTGCCTGTGAAGCTGGTTGTACCATTTTTCCAAAGGAAAGTATTAAATTGTGTGTGTTTGTATAGCAGAAACAATCAGCAAACAGTGCTGCTTTACTTATTTTACTATTTTTAAATAAGGGAGTTATTTCCTTTGAAAATCTTATAGAGGATTTTCTGGATTCTAAATAAATATCAATAAATCTTTGGCAATTTGCTTGGAACATCTAATTACTTTCTCCATCTCACTAGATCTTCTGGCCAGCAGGCTACTTCAGGGCTTCAAATACCTCGGGATCCATCTTTCTCTCAGAATTGTTCTCAATTAACTTTGCCTGACTGCTTTAAAATCTTGTAGATGGCAGTCCTAGGTGGCATAATTAATTAATGGGCAGAATCATTCTAATATTACAGTATATACTTTTTCTATGTATTGATTTTGTTCACATCCTGACTGGCTCTTAAGATGTTGTTGGAAAGAGCTCAGAAATGTACATTACAATGTTCTCTGGTAGGGAAAAAGTTAAATAAATAAAATATTAATAATCAAGAAGAAGAAGAAGAAGAAGAAGAAGAAAATCAGTTTAAATGTACAAAATCAATAATAATAATAAAGGAAATCATGTATATATCTACAATATTTACATAGAAATCATGCAAATATTATATATATAGAAGACATATGATGGCGGAAGTACAGTAAGCAGTTGTCAGAGCTTTGTTTGGTTATGCATTCTTAGTTTCTTTTAATGGTATTTATCCTCTTGTAATCTGGGATAACCTGGTCTGCTTTCCTGTTCTATCACTTATGGCACCTACTGGATGAGCTCTGACAAAATAGTCTCCCATGGGATGCGTGGGGAAGCTTCACCCAGCAGTGGAAGGTATCTTTGTACTAGACAAAGGACTGGGAAATCCACAGGGATATGCTCTGTTGGCAAGAAAAAGAGCTTCTCTGTTGGAGAGAAAAAGAGTTTAGATAATACATGTCCAAACAATATCCAGATCTGAAAAAAAAAAAAAAAAGAACAAGTGAAGGCACCTTCATTTCAGAGATCTGCAAAAAAAATAATGAAAAGAAAGTCAGTTTGGAGCATTTGTTCACTGTCTCCTCTAATACATGAAGGGGCATCAACATGATGCTGAGAAGTTACAAAGAAACAAAAGAGTAGTTTGCAAAATGAGTATATATGAATGTTTATTTATTGATTTATTTATTTTTCACCACAAAAAAAAAAAAAAATGTGGATGCTGAAAGCATACATAAGTTCAAAATTGCTGCAGAAAGAAAAAAAAAATAGTTCATAGCTTTGTAAACAAAAATACCATTTCCTGACCAAGAAAATCTCAAGATTCAGTCACCTGATTTCTGCAAGACTATACTGGGGAAGAATCATTACATACATTATGATTTCATTATCTTCCCTAGATAGCTGATATCATTCACTGCCAGAGACAAGATATATAACTACATGGTCTGACCTAGCCCAGACATTCTTATATATTTTAAGTGAGATATTGTAACTGACTGTGAACTGAAATATGTTCTCTGAAATATGCTCTCTTTTGCTTTTCATCATTATAGGCAAGGAACTTTTTGTCTGCAGGATTTTGGGAAGCTCAGTTAGGTTTCTGTGAGCCTAAGGGAGAGCCTAGTGAATGATTCCACCAGGATTTCCTCACACACTTTGTAGTTTGGGGGTGTGGGTGGGCAGGAGAGAAGAGGAAAAACTAGGGTTTAAGGCCAGAAAGCATCACCCAAACACCTAGACTCCTTCACAGATAAGCATGAGTTAAAGACAGTAAAAAGTACACTATTCAATTTTTCTTTTTCCCCTGAATTGTTCCATGTCATCTTCAAAGTTCAGCCAGTGGTTGTTGTAAGGTCTGTGTTAGTAAGACTGACTGTTTGTTCTGATAGGATCTGCTATATTTTTCTTGTAAAGGTCATACACTGTAATCAAGCTATCTCTTAGTCTCATTTCTGTGGCTCTTACAGGAGTGTTTTTCAAACTTTTATCAATCTTTCCTAACTGTGGGCTGCAGAACAGGTAAACCATCCCACTTACATCTTCATCCTAGATGTAAAGCAGCCTCCTAACCTTTACAAAGTGGCTTGGGAATACCCTTTGTTGTTACAGCACCGAATGAAGAGATTGTATTACATTGTTTACTCATTTTAATCAGTAGGTAAAAAAGCTGATTTAGTTTTTTTTGTTTGTTTGTTTGTTTTTTTTTTTTACAGCAATGGACTGTAAAACTACAGATATATACTACAAATAGAGATTTTATTCTTTGTGAAATTTAGAGGGTACTGATACCTTTCTTGTTGCTATGTTACAGTAATTTCTTTAGACCTGCTGGGACTGTTCATTAACATATCAGTAGTTTATACACACCATCTCAAAAACTACCCATAAAGGAATTTTCAAAAGCAGAACCCATTGTGATGCTGATACGTGGAGCTAGTAAGAGCTAGCCATGGAAGAGCTGCTGTAGAGAATCAGATGCCTGAATGAATAGTTTAGACTTCTAGTTTGCACGTTCGTTTTATTGAGTATATCCACCTTAGGGAAGGGGAAAAGCTTACTGGAAAATAGTGCATGGTTCCAAAGATTTCTGGAAAATAATCCTGCTAAACTGCATATGTTAGCTGAAGTGGGAGATCTCTTTGATAACCTTTACAAGCACTTATGTCTCTCTGTTGACTTAATGGAATGCCTTTGGAGGACTTTTTCTAATAAACACTTAAAATTTATGTGCTAATTAGGTATCTAGGCTTGACGGATGGTGACAGAGGGTGACAGAGCACTGGCACAGGTTGCCCCGAGAGGTGATGGGGTTTCCTTCTTTGGAGATGTTCAAAACCTGCCTGGATGTCATCCTGTGTAATGTGCTCTAGGTGATCCTGCTCAGATGAGGGGTTGGACTAGATGATTTTCAGAGGTCCCTTTCAACCTCGGCCATTCTGCGATTTTGTGATCTCATACTTATACTTGATTTGGACACAACTCACCTATCAACCTACACACAACAAGAAAACTTTTTAATGTCCAAGGGCAGATTCATTTACTCCAGCCCATAAATATTCTGACATAGTTTAATTTTTCAATAAGTGAAAATACAGTGATACCGCTGAGACATGAAAAGGAACAACCAGCTAGGTATATTGGCATCTGTGTGGAAGGACTTTAACAGTGAACATGATTTCAAACCATGTTCATTAGAATCCAAGGAAGAATGAGAGCATCCCTGCCCATTGGAGTGGTGGAAGAAAGACAGATTATCCTTGTGCGTTGATAGTGAAGCAAGAGTTGTCTCACAATCTGGTGTGAGACATTTATTAAAGTGGCAACAGTGAAAGAAAAAAGGACTCTTGTTTCTGAGTCTGATTTACATTTCCACTTTTCTTGCAGTTATTGATAGCTGTTGACAGTAAGTCAAGCAACAAACTCAACTCCTTGGTGATATCTTTAGAATGTGTGGATTGCTTATGAAATAAATTGTTGGCAAAGCCTGTAGGAAATATGGACAATGCACAAGTATTCTTGTTTATTTTACTCAACAAAAATATTTCTGTAAAAGAAAGAGAAAGAGAGAAAGAGAGAAAGAGAGAAAGAGAGAGAGAGAGAGAGAGAGAGAGAGAGAGAGAAAGAGAGAGAGAGAGAGAGAGAGAAAGGCAGGAAGGCAGGAAAGAAAGAAAGAAAGAAAGAAAGAAAGAAAGAAAGAAAGAAAGAAAGAAAGAAAGAAAGAAAGAAAGAAAGAAAGAAAGAAAGAAAGAAAGAAAGAAAGAAAGAAAGAAAGAAAGAAAGAAAGAAAGAAAGAAAGTGTTTCCCCTACAGCAGCCTGTGAAATTTCTACCATTTTAACTGTCATTTTTTGAGGATTACAATGAATGTTACAAGAAGGCTAAGCAGTGAAAAATCTAGCTGTCTCTTCCTACAGGAGAGGGAAAAGATGATCCTGGCAAATGGGGCATGCTGGGAATATGGAAGTTGTCAATAAATTCTTATTTTGAGTTTACCAACAATTTTACCCAGAGCTTCAGTCCTTGCCAGCTGTAGCTCTCTTTCAACATACTGGTCAATTCCTAATTGCATATTGGGATACAACATGCACTTTTGACTCCAGAGTCTAATTTAATGAAAAGGTTTGCAATCTTTATGGCTAGAGAATGTCAGAGGTGCTCTTTGCATAGACACTGTTTTTCAACTGGTTTACTAACATCATTTTGCTATTCATACCTAGGGGATTTAGGAAAAACACAGTTCCTGACATAGTTACCACGAAGGCCTAATGTTCATAAATGCCAGGTTGTCAGTCTCATCAGGTCTAAGCAACCGAAATAGAAGGTGCTTTTTAATGCTACCCCAGAGTCAATTAAAATACAGTAATGCTGACATCTGCAGAATACAAAATGATCAAAGTAAAGAATGCCCATACAGCTTCTGACATAAAAACAGTGTGTTTGGCGGCAGAGTGACACAGTGTAACAGGTCAGGTAATTATGAGAAAATCTATGATGTATCTGTTGCAATTGCTTAGCTTCTTTCCATTATCAGAGCCATCAAACAGAACAGCGCTCTCACTTCTCCTGATGGATCGTAAAGCTAGTGACACCCTCGCTCTCCTGATACAGATGGCATCTCAGGAGCAGCTGAATTAATTTGACAGTAAATAGGTGGTAGCAATTGCTGTCTTCTCTTTTTTATTATTATTTTTATTATTTTTTTAATTGCACCAGGACAGCTTTTAGCACTTCTGGGAATAGCTCAGAAAGCCTATGCCATGATTAGCAGTGTACCCTCCTCTCCTGTAACCCCATTCCAAAGCTTTTGCTGCTGTTTTATTTACATGATAATTGCTCAATGGCAACAAAATTTTATTCTCCCTGATCTCCCCACCCTAACTCTCAGTCTGAACTATGTGCATTAATTATCATGATTAAGGAATTCTCTCATTTTTTGCCTTGATGTGTTTATTAAATTAATGAAGGAATCTGACACATGGGCTTGTATGCTTAGGGTACAGTTATACTAAAGTCATGGGTATATTTTAGATGGCTGCAAATTTTCTGCCTCAGTAACATTATAATTGGCTTAATGGATTTTCAGTTATGTGCATTGGATTTCTCCCCTCTCCAAAGCAGACTAATTACAGCTTTTTACATTAAATTCTAATAGATTTCAATTTATCTCCTCTAAATTATCACAATAATTACAGTAATAAATTAGGCATGTAGCTGTCATTAATCTAAACAATTTGAATTGGGTATCATAGCAGCACCACACAGCCTATGTTTCCTAAATGTGTATTCAAATATATTCCTAACTCTATAACCATTGTGTGGGAGGGTCTCATTTCCCAACAAGCTGCAAAACTCAGAATGTAAAATGGAAGGAGAGAGAGGAAGAGAAGGGGGGGAAATGGAAAAAGAGATGAGAGACTGCAGTAAAAGTCAAAACAGACCAAATTTGAGGGAGCACTGCATGCAATTAATGTCTGAAGAACTGGACAGGAACATACCTGAACTATCCTGGCAGACCTCAGACTCCATCACTAATCCATGACTACTTTTTCCCTCTTACATAAAAATGTGTTGCAAATGTTTCTTTACTCAAGAACACCTACTTGAAATTACAGATGGCTGAAACATGAAATTTTACCTTTCATAGGAAATTTTGGCAAGGACAACTTTGGTTTTGTTTCTCATTTAGAACAATCTCCAATTATTTAGAACACATCACAAGTGGAAATTCTGAAAAAAAAAATCATAGAAAAAAACTCATGATCATTGTTTTTTAAATTGTGGGTTTTTTTTTTGTTTGGTTGGTTGGTTTGGTTTGGTTTGGTTTGGTTTGGTTTGGTTTGTTTGTTTGTTTGTTTGTTTGTTTTTGTTTTGTTTTGTTTTGTTTTGCTTCTACTGTTCTCTCCGCTGAAAGGTATTGACTTGACTATACTCAGCTTCACATAGGTTCTTCAGCAGAATGCTGTGCGACACTTACCAACTCATGTCAATTTCCTTGGCAGCTGCCAAGGACTAAGGATTGTAGGATTTAGGTTTGGAACAATTTCCTTCACATCCTTATCTTTTTTCCCTTCCTCCCTAGGCAGCTGGACTTCCAAAACACCTGTCTGCATATGTGCCTGACTCCCTGGACGGCAGGACCCTTCACCCAATGAAGTCATCACACCCAAGCCTGCCTCTATAGCAGTTCAGACACGATTTCAGAAAATTAAGCCCAACAAACAAATCAGTCCTTGCTGTGATGTGCCTTTGCTTCTAGACTGTCACAGATACATCAGTGATGGTCCGCTCACTAGAGGTTAAAGCAACAGCGTAGCTATGCCTACACCACTGCCCAGCCATGCTAGAGTCAGTTCTGAATTACAGGTATGTTACAGAGCAAGGTCACTGTACAGCTGCATGTCATGGCATGGCTAGGGTGTAGAGAAGTTTCTGGGGAGATGGCCAGCCTGATTTTTTGAAAATGTGAAATTTCTGTCCAGAGATCCAGCAGTCCCCTTCACAACCAGTGATCCACAAGTGTGGCTGGAACCACAGAAGTCTGCTGTCTTGATGAACATGCTGGAAAGCTGTGGACACTCTGCAATGTTACCGAAAGGGATGTCCAGACTTTCTCAAATGCGGAGTAGTGTCATTTTCTTATGGCACTTAGACTGCCTGGATAGTTTCCAATTAGCTACACAGATGATACATTTTAGTAACATACAATATTGGGGTGCTTTTATCCTGCAAATGGGAGAAATATTTAGATCTTTATTGAAGTCAGCATGACTGTATCATTCCAATGTGTAACCGCAGGGGGCAAGAATTTCTGTAGCAAGTGGACACAAATTTGTATGTACTGAATACTTCTCTGCTTCTAATTTTCAAAACATCAGTCTATAAATATCCTTCTATGGTATATATTTGTGAAGCTTTTGACCATTATGAAAATGTGATGAAACATATATATGCAATCTTTAAAAGGATTAAAATGGTGAACTTTACAAAAAAAAAAAAAAAAAAAAAAAAACTTTCAGATTTCTGTACTTCAGTCAAATAAAGTAGCCTCAGAGCGCTGACACCATATGTACATATTACACAATGTTTAAAGCTTCCCTGAGCATCAAAAGGGAATACCTAATGTGCGGTTTCAATTAAGTTTCCATATATCCAGACAGTTACTACATTTCTGTTGTAACCACACTAGATGAAAAAAGTCACTAACATTTTTCCTAGTGACTAAATCATTTTGCAAATTCAGGCTGTTCTGTGAATTTGTAGAGGTTCAAATTGGTAACACTTAAAATAATAGCACGTTGATTTGTGCTGCTTTGCACTGGAATTCCTCTGGAAGGATGTCTGACCTCTTCATTAATATGAAATGAGCTCCTTGTGATACCTTAATGAATATGCAGCGTCCCCTTAGTGACATGAGTAACATTTGAAACCTTTATGCATTTTCAATGGGCATTCACCTCAGCTAATCTTCAGAGCAGGTTCATTCATAGTCATATTTCCTGTTATCTGCTTACAAAGTTAAGATGTTCTTACTGTTTGAAATTTGTCACTTACTCCAGAAGAAGGAAAAGAAAAAGCAAGTGATAGCTTTAATGGGCAATGTGCCAAGATAAATGGTCCCTGCTGTGCATGTTAGATTTGATGCAAGTGTTCTTTGTGTAGATACTACTTCCTGTACAGAATATTGCAGCCTTATGGCAACCTTTGTCCTTTGTCTTGATGATTGTATGAAATATTAATCTCCGAAACAGTAATGCTAAAATGAAACATTCTGCAGTGTATCTGGTGGCTACAGCTGCAGACAGGGATTCAGATGTCGGATCCTATTCCTGTCTGCACCATAGTCTCAATGGGTACTTTTTCTGTGTCTCAGCTCCCTCATTTCTCAAAGAGGAAACATTATTGTTAACTAAATCCTAGGGGGTTTTCTGCACCTTACCTAGATATGTTGGTAAAACACACCGAGATCCCATATGGGACTAGATGGTAAAGCTTTCTGATTATACTAACTAGAATTAATACCAGACAGTGTGTCATGCTATTTTGTTGGATGACAGTAATACTTAGCCTCCAACAACTTGACCTAAGAGGTACTTTCTGGTCAAATTGGTAATTCTTGCCAAGTATGCACAGTTATTGCTCAGGATACATCAGTGGATTTCCGTTTGACAGTACATCCTTAAGGATGTATTTGTGAGGCTTTGGGGGCTGCCAGTCTCACAGATCATATTCGTCTTCTGGGCAGCAACAAAGATCAAACAATGGGTACACCTCTTCTTTAGGTCCATTGATATTTAAAATTCAGGATTTCATAGAGATGGTAAAAAATATCCAACAGGTATGTTTTGTTCTTCACATCAGACACAGAGGGGATGAAAAGCCTTTGTATGCTGTTATCCTCCCTGTTTCTACATGCCTAGGAAGAAACACACCAGAACAGGCATGTTCTGTACCTAAATATCTTACATGGAGGAGTTGGTTCTTTTCTGTAACCTCTTTTCCACCCTAAATAATGTGGTCAATACAATAGCTGCTGGACAGAATAACAAAGTCATTTGATTTTTATTTTTTTTTTTTAACCTAGCTGGTGGTCTCTGCTTCCCCAGAGGCCTACCAACAGCTACAGTTACTTCTTTTTTTCTTTTATTTTTTTAACTTAATTTATTGCTCAGGTGATTGGTGTGATTTATTACTCTCAACAAAGCCTGCAAAATCTCACTTTAGAAAACAGAAAAAAAAAATGGGAGAAGGGGAAAACAGGGACATGATATGTGTTGGTTTTTTTTGTTTGTCTGTTTTGTTGTTTTTTTTTTATCAGTCCAAAGCTTACAACATCCTTTCTTGCTTATATGGCTGTATTTCCACATTGTTTATAGCCAATGGACACAGGGATGAAAAGTATAAGTAAAGAGAGAGGAAAGAATTGCATAATTAACTTTTTAAATTAATTCATGACCCAGTTAAAAGGACAAGGAGGGGGTTATTAATTAATTAAGGTGGGAAACCCTGTGGGCATGTGAGATTTAGAGAGTTTTAACTTACCAGCCAGGTTAAAAGGCTTTCTAAGAGTGTACTCAGCACTCACTGAATCTGGAATGCAGTTAATGCGAAAAGAAAAGGTGAAAATATATTGTAAAAGGTTTTCAGGGGGAATAAAAACTCTAAGAAGACAGAAAATTAATTAGGAAGAATCCTGAAAAATGTTTCATCAGAATTTGAGGAACAGCCTAGCTTGATTCTTAGCTTTTTCAAGCCTACTTAACTCTACTGAACACAAGGGTTGCTTGATGCCATAAAGGCAGGGATTTTGTCCTGAAATACAATTTTTAAATCCTCTTAGGTCCTAAGAATTTCAGTAAAACTGATGGATTAATAGCTATAGAAATAGCAACAATAACTGATATTTGAGTGAACATTTTTGACACTCTGGAGACAGAGTAGACTTTTTTTTTCCTCTTTTCCAGATATAGCACCTCTCAATAAAAACACATTTTAAACTGGCTATCAAAGGTTCTCTCTTTTCTCAGGTATCTGTGACTGCAAATGACCATTTAAAATATACATTTCTGTATTTCCTTAAAGGCTTATATCACCTGTGTTGCTTCCAGCACTTGTCCTTGTACCTCAAGGTAAAATTTAGAATTCAGATGAGTTTGAGAAGTTCTTACATCCTGTTTGTTTGTTTGTTTGTTTGTTTGTTTTCTTCCTATTATCTTTCTTTATACTTCTTTGTATGGATATTTATACGTCTAGGCTTTGCAGTCATTAAAGTTAGGGATAATACTTCCATGACCTTCTGGTACAACCAGCAATGCTAATCCAAGAATTATTTTATGAATTCATGAAAAAGAATGTTATTTCTCACTGACAGTA
The DNA here is from genome assembly GCF_963932015.1 of Anas acuta. Classification (NCBI taxonomy): domain Eukaryota; kingdom Metazoa; phylum Chordata; class Aves; order Anseriformes; family Anatidae; genus Anas; species Anas acuta. Next base: position 70,456,276 of record NC_088979.1, read on the forward strand.
TTTGAAGTGGATCACATGGATTACTATTGGTTTATTTAGTCAGTCTTCCATTTCAATCATCTAATGATAGATATCAAGACACTTTTAGCTAACTGTAAATACTACCTTCTTTTGTTAGCTAATATTGGCTACGTGTCTTTGTCTCATGAGCATTTGGAAAAATCTAAATCAAAGTACAAATGTTGTCTCAAAAGTTAATTATGTAGACAGTTTTTTCTTTTCCCCAGTTGCCTCCATTGGAATATGAAAGACTAGGAAAAAAAAAAAAAAAATAATAAACATAAAATGTCACACAAAATGACGTGGAAGTGTTACTACAAAATATTTGAAAATTAGAGGAAAAATAAAATTATCACCATTAGAGACAGGCCACTGCTGATGGAATTTGGGTCTTTTTATACACAAAAAATGTCATTCTAGCTGCACTGTATTACTGTTCCCTAGGCAAGTAGCAATCTTCATTGCTTTATGATTCTCTTTTTCTTTATCATACTGCAGCATTTTGGTGTGAGAATTTTAAAATTAAATCTCCTTATTGTGCAGGCAGGATGTCCAGTTTTATTCTATCAAATGCCACAGAAACAAAGGGAACAATCCATTTTTCCTGATAGAAGCCAACAGTTCGTAAGAGGTTTGAGATGAGTGTAAGGATACAATTTGCCTAGAGAGTGCCTGAGGATCAAGACAACCTGACTTTCCACGGAATGAGTCTGTCAGCTGGCATCTTGCAGTAATTGCTTCCCATGGCAGGACCTTACCAGCCGAGGGAGGACTGCTCTCGTCAACCCAAGAATCAATTTCTACAGTAGCTGAATGATAATTGTTTGCTAAGGCTCGGGGAACTTGTTGCCAAGCCTGAAAAAGGGGCTGAAGCTATGATTGGCACTCATTAACCCGGGATTTGGATTTGATCATTTACCTTAGTAGAAGAATGTGTTGGGGTAAAGGAGGGAGGGGACTGCAAAATGTTCTTTTGTTTGGAAGAAACAAATGAGATCAACTGCAGAATGGGTAACTGAACGTCAAGCCTGAAACCATATCTGTCTTCACTCAAAGGGACCAAATAGCATGCACTGTGAAGTGATTTGAATGCTTTCCTTCAAGTAGAAACATCTCTTTGGATTACTTGTTTTTTTCCTGATAGATACCATTGTTTGTGTATTTTGTTCATTATGTTAAATACATCCCGATGACTGATGTCCTGAAGTTAGGTTGCTGGGTTACACAATAAAAAAAGGGGGAAAAGACATGCTAGAAGTCCAGAAGACTAACTTCTGCCTTCCATAGCAAAGCCTGTGCTTTTGCAGGAGGCAATCACCACTGCCTGCTGTCTGCTGCAGACGTTTATGCCCAGCTGCAGTTGTGTCTTGTAGTGTTAGCTGGCTGGCTGTGCGTGGTATTTTCTGATCCTCACTAAAGTATGCCTTATGCTAAGACAGGTATTATGACTGCTAACATACCTGTCATGCAGCATTTTAGCATGTGGACCAGACAAGCAGAAAGTGATTTAGAGAATCAGCCTCAGATACTGCCTTCACAGTTGTGTTTCCTAGTGTCTGCTGATTATTTATGTGACCTTTCAAAGCCTACTGACAGACATGTATACACTGATTTATTGTTTGTTTTGTTTTGATTTCTGTATCACAACAAGTGTATTCATATCGGCCTGCAAGTGCTGGTTCAGGGAAAAGCACAGGGCAGTGACTAAGTCAATAGTAAAGTATATAGATGACTGATTCAGAGTCACGATCTATCAAAGAGCCTTGTATGATTTTTGGTACCTGTCAATGTTTTTGGAAATGCCTGACCAAGCTCTTCACATTAGCATTGTCTACTCTGGATGCATATGTGCCTTACCTGCAAAAAGCAAAATCTCTGTTTCATGTCTCTGTTCTCACCAGGGTCTTTCTCTTCAAATCTTGTGTGCTAGGTTCTCTGGAATGGCAAAAATGTGAGTGAAAGTGGTCTGAACCTGACTGTGGAGCCTGCGATGGCTCTAATAAACTTTAGCTCATAGGAATCTCAACAGAAAGTCTTGTGGCAGGCATTTCTGTATGTTCACATGCATATGATGTAATGGATGTCAACAAGAACAATCTTCTTCAAAATAAGAACAGTACAATTTTATTTGTTGTCAAGATGATACTAACAAGAAAAAGAAATTAGCAGCTAAGAGTCAGAAAACAAAAACAGCCACTGTAGTTTTCCTATATGAACCCTATTAGTGCTCATTCCAGGTTGTCTCATGAGCAGTGTCCCTTGAGGCTCAGCAAAGAGAGATGGTGTATGGATCCTGGAGAAACAGAAAGAATGTCCTCTCTTGCATAATTTTGAAGCACTGGAAATGCAGCAAATCTTTAACTCTCCTGCTCAGGGTTGGTTTGCAGCTCTTCACTTGCCTGGTTTGCATACACAGTGACTTTTGTTTGTCCAACCATACTTTTAAAGAAAGAACAAAACATTCTTTAGGTCTTTGGAACTGGTTCGTCATAATCTGGAAGGATCTGTACACAACCATGGTCTTACTTTCCACCTACAAACCATATGGAGCTCATTCCATTTTTTTTCTATCCACAGAGAGTTTGTATTTTTGTTTGTTTGTTTGTTTGTTTCATTGTTTCATTGTTTTGTTGTTATTGTTTTGTTTGTTTGTTTGTTTCCCAGGGAATTCCTACTCTGAAATTTATTTACTTGTTTCCAGTACATTCTGAATATAAACTTGGTTTGTCAATTTACACTGAATGATGCAGATAATGCCACATTTCTTGTAGTCCCTTAGCAGATCAGTCATGTCCTTAGTGGCAGCATATGTATGGATGTAAGTTAGGCAGTTAATTAGTTAACTAATCACTAGATGTGCTTGCTTAGAGACAAATATCATGCAGTGAACTGACCTGTAGAAACCTCCATCTTAAAAATAAATTCCTTGTTTTATGCCCTTCTGATTTGGGCAGGTTCACGCAAAATGCTGGATGACTTGATAGGAGCTGAGTAGATTTAACGGCTTAGTAGTTACAGAATCCCTCAGATACTGCAGACTGCTTCTTTAGTTCATGTGACAATTATATCTCAATTTGATCAGAGGGGAATATGTTTCCTCTTTTCTAAGAGTTTGGACATTATGTCCTGTACCTTCAGTGCAGGTCTACTAGCAAATCAATGTGAACAGATGTCAAGTTACAGAATCCCAGCCTGGAGATGGGTTTGCATTCATATTCAACTTGGGGAAAGCAGCTTTGTAAAAATGCCAACTTTTCTAAGGTTCACAGCCAAGAAAGTTATATTAAATGAATCTTGCACATGCAAAAAGGCACAGTCTCTTATTAAACCAGTCCCAAAAGAGCTGATGTCCTTTAACTAGAAGGAAGTATTATCTAAGGAACATGATTTTCAATCTAAGTCTAGAGACTTATATATGCAATATATGCACAGACAATGAAAATAGTGATTTTATGTCTGACAGTACTTTCTTCTGTGTTTTCCAACTGGTTATGAACTGCTCCTTCTCAGTGAGCAGATACGGTACTTCACAAGGGATTTGGAATACGAATGACTGCTGTTCTTTATACTGCAAGAAACAGTACACAGCTGAGTTCTTCTGATCATGCATCCAGTGGTTTGTATAAAACAACTAGGGTGACATGCCTCTTTGATGTGTCAGATAGATTTAATCTGTGGACCCGATATTTTCACAGAATAAGGCCCTTAAATGAGTATCAAACAACCTCTGTGCCTCCAGCTGTTCTGGAGGGTTTGCTGCCTAACCAGAGATGCAAAAGGCTAAAAGGAGTGACATCAGTTTGAAGTCCAGGTAATTTGTCTTAAACTGTAGGTTTAAGACACATGAAAAAGCAGAGAAGAAACCATGCTTCCTGAAGTTAAATCAGAGTGTTGTCATGGAAGTATTTTGCAATTGTTCTCCATTTTGATGGTTGGCTTCAAAAAGGCAGTGGCCTCTAACTTGCATTTATGATTTTGTTGGTGCTACCTCTGTACTTCTACCTGGTAGCCCTGAAAATATAGAAGCTGTATAACACAAACAAAACATAGAAGTTCACTTCTGTGTTTCCCATGCTCTTCCCCCTACTCTGCTACTTGAAAACAATGTGGCACTGGTTATCTCTGATGCACTTTTTTCAATCAATAAACATTTATATTCCATAACTTTACATTTTCCAAATTCCTGCAGAATTACAGGAATGATAAGCATTTGGTTTGTATCTGTATTTTCAGATAGCTAGCAGAGAACTTGAATTATTAGTAGCTCACTAATATGAGGAAATATTCCTGCATACTACCTTGAAAATATGAGGTTTAAAGTGGACATATATAAGTATGGAATAGCCAAGAGTCTTTGAAGGGTGAAATGATGAAATATGATGAAATTAACAAAGTGAAACCTTATAAACAAAGACATTTTCTTTGTTCTTGAATAGAACATCATATATGAAGGTCTATTTAAAGTCCTTACAGCATACTGAAATAATAATGTTAGGGGAAAAGACAAACAAACAAAACCCACATATCAGATTAGATATCTTGTGGTTAATGGGTTCTGCTGTGCTTCACTTCAGAAAAAGCAGCTCAAGAAATGCTTGCTAGTTAATGTTTCCTCGGGAAAAATTCTAATCCTAAACCTAAACTGGTACTAGTTTTCTTCCAGTGTCTAAATCACTCTGTATACAGAGGCCTTCATTTATATAATTGGAAATAAATGCAATTATTGTGTATCTCTTGCTCTCTCTCTTCATCCTTCCCATAATCCATGGCATTCTATATATGCATTTGTCACTACTCTCTCTGGAATGAAACATATTGGAGTATGTATGATAATCTTAATTCATATGATATTTTTTTCTCCTGAAACGAGGATACAAATTCAGCACAGATATGACTGATGGCTAAAGGGATATACATGTATCTCTATTACTTGAGGTGTTGCATGTGTCATGGAGAAGAATCTCCAAAGCTCATGGCAAAGTATGGGAAAGATCTATTCTGCTGTAAATCAGTGCAGTTTCCTGAGAACAAGGTGATTCCATGGTGCAGCTCCAGTAAGCAAATAATGATGGTGCCAGCTTCTATGTATGAGCACTTTTTTCCTGAATGACTTAGACCAGCTAAATGTACCTCAACAATAATAACATTTCTTCAGCAATCCCATTCTCTGAAGGAAAATAATATGGACCTAGAACAACATTGATTTAGAATATATCTCGATAGCCCATGAGGGCTTTTGTTTCTGTGAGAACCTACTAAGCTTTCCAAATTTCATGTGGGCACATCTGTTAGTCTCCCCTCCACTTGGTGGATTCTGAGTCAGCAGGACTCAAGTTGTCCCCTGCCAAAAGACACACAGCTGCATGAATGAGGTGCTGAACTTGACCTTATAGGCCCAGCTGGCTTGTGGTTCCTTGGAGGATATTTTTATCCTAACACTGATATTTGTCTTCTTTCAGTTTATAAATCACTCCATGTATAGTCCTCTACTTGCACTGATGGCCATTATATCATCATAATGTTTAGTGTTATTACCTTGGCCTCTTAACTGTTACCCAGTATTATTACTTTTGCATTGGAAATGGCTCCTCTCCCACAAGGAAACGAATGCATCTCCCTCTGCAGACAGCTATGCGGGCATGAGCTGTACCTAAGGACAACTAGGCCAGTGGGATTACCAGTTTTAGCTCATTTCTATTTTGACCACCTTCTTCTTTGATATCTTCTATGGCTGTGAACCACCAGGTAGAAATCCAATCCACAACAACAACAACAAAGAATGTTACTGAGCCATTTACTATGAGCAAGACATGTTTTTCTTAACTGTATGATATAGTTTCTTGCCTCTTCTACAACTCTATGGCATGGGGTCTTCTCTGCACCAGTGCTCTGGTCACACATCACTCTGACAGGGCCTAAAAACTGGCATCCATTCTCTGTCTGTGTGTTCCCCATGGCCCATGGAAGGAAAAAAATAAAAAAATAAATAAATAAACACATATATTATTGTTGTTGTTGTTAGAAATCCCAGTGAGACAAAATCTTCACACAGATAATATGTGAGGGGGAATTAAATGTTTGGGAAAGGTTGTATTCCAGTGCACATCACTGGAAGACTGCCAGAGGCAGCCTGGAGCCATTGATGAGAAAAGTGTTTATTGTGGGCAGCGTGGTAATAAAGAGGGCAGCAGGGACAGACCAGAAGGAGACTGAAACAGTAATAGCTGAATGTGCAAAGTACACAGAAAATTATAATCTAATAATGAGCCTCTGACAAGGCAGGTGTGAGGATGAGATGCATGATCACTGAAAAGGCTCAGGTAGCTTGGTGGAGGCTGAACAGCCACTATGGCCAGGGCAGTGATTCGCTGCTGACCTTCACACTAACAACAAAGGTATTGGGTGAAGGGCCCTATCCTGACACCTCTAGAGCTGCTTAAAAGCTTAAAAACTTTGACCTCAGTGTCTTCCCAGCCCTGACTGAAGCTGCAGCTGACAGCAGGCAGAAATGCTCTTATGTGCTTTCCCTGCAAAAGGATTTTACAGCTATTTTTCTGCCTCCTTGTAGTTCTTTTTTTTTTCTTTCTTTTTTTTTTTTTTTTTTTTTTCCTGTCTTATTTTCCCCTTCGTAATGGAGGGAAAAAAGGTTAGATTAGAAAACTTCAATTAAGCCTTTAAAAAGACCATCTGCTGAATGCTGACTGGGGTTTCATGTAAACAAAATGCCTGTGCTGGTTACAAACAAATGATCTTATCTATTGTATTGTGTTACAAATTAAAATTAGATTAAGCCACCTACATGGTACCACTGCTGAATCTTAAATTTCTTATGGAAACTGAATGTTTGCTGCAAGTATTCATTCGGCCTGATGAGAGCCTCATTATTTTTGTACCAGCAGTACACACTGGGTATAGCATAATCAAAGCCTGGGGGTACGTATTAATTATCCTTTTGAATAGTGATGAAATTTTAAAAAGATCTCCTTTAGGCTCACATCATCAGCAGATGAAACAAAGCTTTGCACAGCTTGTGAGCAGTGGCTCACATGTGTTTTTACATCTGTTCAGGATATTTCAATTTGAAGCGCAACAAGCCAAGTCTGGGATTAAAGACCTGGAGAAAGAGGGGGGAAAAATCTGCAACAATAACCAGACCCCACCCCTTCCTGTCTGCAGCAGAGAGGAAGAGTGCCTTCTCATTAAAAAAAAAATAAAAAAAATAAAAAAAAAAGTGCCCCCTCCATTTTGCTTTATATTTTGGTGGTAGTAATATTATTTAGAAAAGGTTTGTAATGCTCTGAGCTGGCCACACTGCCCGTGGGTACCAGGACTAATTATCTGGTCACCTGTCCTTGCCTGCTTGTAGCAGCATCTAGAGAGGTGCCAGTTTATACTGTCAATACTAGCGGCTCTCGTGCAAATTCACTGCAGTTTCCCACTCCAGGATGGATTACAGTCAGGTTAAAGAGAGGAGGTGTTTCTACTTACCCAGATCCCTGCAAATCCATGTTTGCCTGTTTGTGAAAAAAAATGGGGAAATGGGTATGCCCTTTGTCAAGAGGGTTACGTTGTCCTTTTTGAATGGTATCAAGCTTACAGCGTAATTGCTTTGCTGGAATGTAAAAGGATCATTTAGAAATATTGTTTTAAGCCATGTTGAAACTGCGAACCACAAATTGCACAGATTAAGTCCCACTGCTGTGAAGGGCAAAAGCAAAAGTGGTCAGTCAGAGTGGAGATGTATTAGCTTTCAGTGGGAAAGGATTGCTGTGGTTCGGTGCTCAATCAAAGGACCAGATTTTCAGGCAGCCACAAAGCTAGTACCCCTCTGAAGTCTGCATGAGCTCTGACTTGATAGACACTCAAAGACCAAGCTGATCATGTTTACAAGTCCATACACATATTGCTATTTGGTGGGTTTCTTTCTTTCTTTCTTTTTTTTTTTTTTTTTTTTTTTTTTTCCCACTGCATCTCTTGAGAGAGAGGCAATAGCCATTCAGCCAAATTAAAATAAGAGAGGCAAGGGCAGGAGGACATGACTAGAATCAGTGCCGTTGACCAGATATGAACTTAGATCAGGTGTTTATTTTTAAAAGTTCATTCATTTCTGCATAGCACAGGGTGAATTCTGCACTCATATATGCTGATTTCTAAATACGCATCATGGTTGTAGCCTAGTACACCATCCAGAGCTTAATTTTATGAATGGTTTTGAGTGAAAATAATATTAATCTGCTTGCAAATAATCTGTGCTTTACAGATTAGAACACATCCTTCAGTTATGATAGATCAATTTTATCTAATTGCTTTAAAAATATAGAGGCACCACCAAAGGTGAACCATACAATCTATTTAAAATTCTTACTTCCTTGGTCATGTACAGTGTTTTTGAAGCAGAATAATCTTGTTAAAGGACATGACTTATAATTCATTTAGTGAGTTGAGACTGCCAAAGTCATCTCCCTCTGTGGGCATTTTGAGATACCATAAGCATCTCTCTGTTGGCATATGTTGTAAAGCGAGCAGGTCTCGGGGTGAGGTTCTCAGATGCCCCAAACCTCTGTCATGTACATCAGGGAGATGCACAAACAGAGAGAGAACACAGTTTTGTTCACAGGTCAGAAGTGAAGGATGCAAGCCCTTTCCCACTGATAGGACACCATTGACTTAGCTCAAAACAGACTCTAAGTAAGGAGGTAGAAGACCTTACTCTCTGCTTTTCAGGCAACAAATGAATGTTGTCATTATTAAAAATTAATTATGATAATGTGTTGAAGACTACACTTCAAGTTGTGTGGCTGTTGTAAAGTAACAGCTGTTGTGGTTCTTTCTCTAGCTCAAGCCTGCATGGCCTGTCATTTACTATTCCTTACAGAGTCCAGAGTATGGATCATAACAATATAAATATGGATATATGCTTAAAAACATGATTAAAAATAGTTACTGCTCATGGACAGTAGCCAATTTGCCAACATGAATAAAACCAACACTATTTTAAAAAATGCAGCATGACATATAATGGACAAGCCTGTAAAATTCAAATAATGAAACTTTTTTTCAGGGGTAGAAATGAGTGAATGTTAAAATATGCTTTCCTATAAAATAAAAAGTGACCAAAAGTATTTTTTTCATATTTATAAAAAAGTGCTTGCAGGCTGAGACTTTGCATGCCAAGTTTCAGCCTAAAGCGAAATTTAACAGCTGAGTTATAAACCTCTAAAAATAGGGTTTTGTAATGGAAGTGCTGACACAACTTTATCTATCACAGTGAGAATGGCACAGCTATAATCAAAAGTACATAGTGTACTTTGTCTTTGAGTAACATAAATAGCTGTCAGGATGGCCTCCAATACAGTTCTCCATGTTATTTTGACTCCAGCACAACGGAAGCAATTCCTTATTCTGGCACTCCAAGACAAATTATCTAAAATTATAGGGTCCTTGGATTTCTCTACAAATAGTACCCAAACACCCTCACACGTTGCCGTCAAGTGTCACTAAGAGCTCAAGCTGTTGTAAGAGACCACATCTTGATGTTCTCCTGTGGGACTAAATTGCTTGTTTTTCTGCTTCACTTCTTCAGTGGGTTTCCACTGAAGTATGAGGGTAATATCCACCAAGACCAAGCCCTTGGCATGTAGGTGCCTTTAAATTGCTAGATACTGTTGTGGCTTCTTGTTTTTGTGGTGACTTTTGTTTTTAATTATACTTCATCAAATAGGTGCTATGTAATTAAACGTTTCTGACAATACTTATTTTTCCAACCTTTTTGTTGCATTTCTATGAAAAAAATGGACATATTTATGTATTTCATGACAGTCTTAGCTTTTGTCTGTTAAATCACCTTGTTGGGTTGATTTTACCTCCCACCTCTTTTTCCCGTTTCTCTTTTCTCCCTGTGTATGTTAATCTCCCTTTGAATCTCCTTACTCTCCTATGTCTCCCATACTTTGTGTCAGTGTGAGAATTTTTCTAGTGGAACCTTTTCTGAGGTTCTTTCACATCCAGGTCACTGAACTCAGTGACTATTTTGCATACTCAGTGACAGACTCCTAACTTCTGTCTCTCCTTTCCTAAAGCACTTTAGGAGTTTAAAGCTAATAGTTAAAAAAAAAAAAAAAAAAAAAAAAAAAAGTCTATCACCTTATTTTGCAAAGACTTCCACACATGTGTAACTTTGAGTGAGCTGCAGCTGTAATGTCTTCAATCAGAGAGACGGGTTGAGGCACAGCTTTGTGAAATACTTAAGAAAATACTTTTTGAAATACTTTCACAGACAAAGAGTCAAGAATCCCCTTGTCCTGGTATAATGATACCTTGTGTAACTTCTAGGTTGTGCCTCCATCTTCAAAAGCTACAAAAGTGGGCTTTAAAAGTGAATTCTGTCTGAAAAGACAGAATTCCTTCCACAGAATGTGCTCGCAGTGCAGGGAAATTCCCTGAACCTTCACTGATGCAAATAGAAATGACTCTGGTATCTCTTCCAGGACATTTAACTGATTTTGCTGTTGTCATAGCAATTTAACCAGGAAGAATGTTTCAGAGAAAAATATGGGATACACATTGCTAACCATCAGGTGACAAAAGATAAAAAGCAGACAATAAGAAATAAAATAAAATATCTGATAGAAGAAACATGAAACAGGAAACAACTTCCTTATTCTAAGTAAAATACTTATAGCAAGGATGAAAGTTTTATTTTTAAAGTAAGAAGTAGGAAAAAAAAAATATTTAGATGAAGTTGAAACTGAAGATTTCAACAATTTTAGTTATTTTTCTGTATGTTTAGTCTAGAAATTTAGGGTGGTTTTAGGGCTGAAATTGAAGGATATTTTTGAAATATCCCATTATTTCATAAATATTTTTGTAATTATATTTGATATAATTTCAAGTTAATTTATAATACTTTTTTTTTTTTTTTTTCCACATTGAGGCTAGTAGGGAGAAAATTAAATGAAGATTAAATAACAGATATACTCATATTGCTTGTTGTATAATGAAATGACTGATGTGTTTACCTTTATATGTTTCTGCCTTATTTCTTTTCTTTTTATCTAGGTCCACAGAATAATACTAAAAAACGCATGGTGTCCTGGGACAGCTCCAGTCTTCAGGTGGCTTCAGCTCTTGGTTTTCGGCCTCGTGCCTAACACAACTCACCCGAGGCATGGTGATATCCCAGCATAACACAAACCTTGTCATGTCTTATTGCTTAAATAACACAATAAGGAAATTAAAAGGCTTGCTGCTTATGATTTTCATTGTTAGGGTTTATGAAGTCTCGAAGAATTTCAGGAAATTGATTACCCGGGGGGTTTAGTACCTTCAGTTAAAAAAAAAAAAAAAAAAAGCGAAAAGCACACATATAAAAAGAAACCCTCTTACTAAACTTCTTTGATATTAATACAAAATATGTAGCCCTGTCCATCTTCGCAGATCCGGGATCATGCCCCGACAGGCAGGCTCCTGTACTTGACGCAGTGGGGTGTCGGAGCCCGGCCCTGGGCTGGATCGGCGTGGGCTGAATGCCCTCTACCGGGGGAATCCATTTTGCGTTCTCAACAGCGCGGGCTGGGAGGCTTTGCCTGCCTCACCTGCATCTCCTTTGCATCAAAACATAGTGGGGGACGAGAGGACGGGGAGACCAGACTAAATAAGGCCGAAGTGCCTCCAGCAAGGGGCAACGGGAAGGAAATCACTGGTGCTCCTCTCAGCTGTGCTGCTTCAGTGAGAGAAGCAGGGGAAAGCATGTCAGGCTGCACTCCCCCGCCACTGTATGGCGCAGGCATAGGCCCCAGCATTGCTCTTCGTGTTGTCCCCAGACATGTTGCCACGCTACCATGTTAGGAGTTTCACCCCCACCACATGCAGCCGGCACCAGGCCTCCTTGTGCGAGAGAGATCTGTGGCTCTGTGCTGTCTGGGACCCCCAAGTTTAATAACACCCTTGCTGGTTGCTGCTCAACCAGGCTATGAAAGGCAACAAAGATGGTGACAGGAGAGCAGTGTGGAGCTGCCCACCTTGTCCTTCCCTGCCCTGCCCTGCTCTTGCAATTCCCTTGTCCCAGCCCAAGTAAGAAGGGCTGGGTGAGCAGTACTGCTGCATCCTAAAGGGGTAGTGGTTCAGGTCCAAAAACAGGCTTGGCCTGAGGGAGGCCAGCCTCCATACCTGTGGAGAGAGCACCTCCTGCTGGAGCAGGGTTCCCCAAGGCCTGCTGTAGGGGCAGATGGGCAGCATGCAGGGAATAAGAAACAGGAATAAGTGTTTTCACTTCACCCAGCACTGCTGGACAGGGAGGTTTCCATTGAGTTAGTTCCCTCTTTGCCTCCCAGAGGCTGCCCCGATCAGGGCTGCCCATATAGTGGTGCCCCTTCCTCCACAGAGACCACAGTTGTCAGGTTTCACTGTCTGTGTGAGGGGTCTGATTTTTAGCCATGCAGGCAAGAAAATTTTGGTCTCAGTGCAGCAACTCTGCTGAAGACAGCAGCCAGTGCAGTGTGCGCTGACAGTGCACAACTGGGTGGGATGAGGCTGCTTCAGCTTTACCCCAGGACCTGATCACTTACAAAGACCTCATTTAGATCCATCATGTTATCTGAATGGTTATTTTGTGATTTAATTCCCCCTGCTTTTTCACAGTGGTAATTAAACAAGAAAGGGAAGGAAAAAAAAAAAAAAAAAAAAAAAGAGATTAATTGATTGAACTGGTTCCAGGAGAAACCATTACTCCTGTTTCTCTTCTGTTCTATATGGTGTTTAAACAACTCTGAAATGGAGCTGGATGAATCCTGCCAACATATTTTTGTGAGCGTTGCTTTGATTTTCAAATGAATTGTCTTCATCTGCTTTTATTCCCTCATAAAGCCTTGGCTTTATGTGAACATTTGTACAATCTAGTTTGCTCATGAAAAGAAAAAGAAAAAAAAAAAAGCTAACATGTTTCAACATGATGAAAAATGAATTTCTTCTCTGTGAGCTCAAGAATTATGTCATAACAGGACCAAAACAGTGTCATGCAACAGACCAATAATCACCAATGACATAGTTCAGATATGCCACAGTGCAAATGAATAATACCATGTCATGGATCAAACAAAATTTATGAAAAGTATTTAACTGAAATCATAAACAACAGAAACTCTATATTTAGAAAAAGAGGTGAAATGAACTAAATACTGCAGTTATTGCCAGTTATTCGCTCTTTCACTGAAAATATTAAGAATATTTTTCTTTTAAATTGCATTCAGTTAATGTACATTTGTAAGTGTGATGGCAACAAGTATAGACCATATTAGTCAAATCTGTGGTTAGGGAATATGAATAATATGTATTAATCATGAAAGTCCCTTGGTAGTAACAAAAATACTTACAGTTTCTTTTTTTTTTTTTTTTTAAACTGTTTTGAAAAGAAGGAAGGAAGAAAGAAAAATCGCATAGGAGTACACTTTTAAGAGAATTTTGCAAAAAAAAAAATAATTATCAACATTAAGGAAATGCAATTTTTCATCTGGTTCTAATCTATAGCTTCATAAAATCTCTTTGTTGCACAGTTATTCAGAGACTGAATAAATATAGTGCTAAAAGTTACAATGAAGGTTTCCAGAAATTTTGAAAAGTAGTCAAAAAAAAAAAAAAAAAAAGCAACAACAACAAAAAAACTCTAAATTACCTTCTCTCCATCTATAAGAAAGATTACTAATTTAGTTTGTATTAGTGTGAAACTTTTCTTTTAAAATTGATTTATGGCACCTATCCGATTATATAAGTTTACAGAAGGGCTTAAATTTTTCTAAAGTACCTTTTGAATTCTTTTAATGAGCAGACCTGATGTTTAGAACAATACATCATGAGTCCTTAGTTTAACCGTGAGTATCAAGATCCCTGTTTGAGCCTGAATGATTGTTCACCTCAGGAATGCGCTATGGATCCTCTTCCCTCCCAGAATGACCTACATGTTTGGAGAAAGCATTTTTATATGGAATCTCTCAGGAAGAACACAAAAAGCAAATTAGGATAGTGAAGAAAAAAAAATAAAAGAGGGAGGAAAGAGGAAGTTTCTTGCTCTGTTTTTTCACCCAGGATGCAGCTGGGTATATGCAGAATGTTTATAGGAGTCACAGTTTTAAGAAATAACTGTATTCCTTTAGAAATAAGGTAGAAAACAAGATAAAAAGGAAGCTTTATTTTACAGTATACAGATTTCATATACAGTTATCTGTAAAATATGATCAGAGTGTTACGCAAACTCAATATGGGGCTGTGTTGGAGGGGGGGGGGGGGGACACACGACACAACAGATTCTGGGATGTGCTAACATGAATATTATGTACAAGTCACAGGAGGTGTTACCTTACTTATGAGAAAGGCTTTTGCTGCAGTGTCAGCTGAGGCACAACTCTTTGAGAATGACATGGCCAAACAGCAGAAAGTTCAAGAGGTTAGTCTCAGAAAAACTGAGCAAAAGAAAAAGGTTGTTGTGGTTTAGCCCCAGCAGGCAGCTCAGCACCATACAGCCACTCACTCACTTTCCCCATGTGGGATGAAGGAGAGAATCATAAAGGTAAAAGTGCAAGAATGTATGGGTTGAGATAAGGACAGTTTACCAGGTAAAGCAAAAGCAATGCATGCAAACAAAGCAAAATAAGGAATTAATTCACTACTTCCCATTGGAAAGCAGGTGTTCAGCCACTTCCAGGAAAGCAGGGCCTTGGGAAAACAAATACAATCACTCCAAATGTCCCAAGCCTTCCTTCGTCTTTGCCTCAGTTTCTGTTGCTGAGCATGATGCCACATGGTTCAGGATATCTCTTTGACCATTCCGGGTCATCTGGCTGTGTCCCCTCACAACTTCACATGCACCGCCAGCAACCTCACCGACAGGGCAGCATAAGAAGCAAAAAAGTCCTCGGTTCTATGTAAGCACTGCTCTGCAACAAATAAAAACATCAGTGTGTTAGCGCTGCTATTTTAATCAAAAATCCCAAACACAGCATTGTGTGAGCCTCTACAAAGAAAATTAACTCTCTCCCAAGCAAAACCATGACAAGGGTGAAAATGTTGACAGCTGTAAAATCTAAAAGGTGTGAAGACATGACACCAGTATTTAGAGTCATTACCAAGCAAAGGATTGTTTCTGTCTTCCTTAGGGACAGAGCAAGGAAACTGTGTTTTAAATCCTGGAAGGAAGTACAAGTGAGACCAGACCAGGTGTTTTCCCACCTGACCTTGCTCCCAAGACATCATGGAGGGAACTCCAAGGGGCTCCCTGCCAGTACCACAGCCAACCCATGTGTGTTGGTTTCACTCTGATGGGCAGCTCAGCCCCACCATGCTGCTCTCCCACCCACCCTCCTAAAAGAACAAGGTAAGAAAATATGGAAAAAACTTAACAGGTTGAGATAAGTACTGGGAGATCACTCATAAATTACTGTCACAGGCAAAACAGACTAAGCATAGAAAGATTCCCCAGATCTGCCCTCTTCTACCTCCTTCCCCCTGAGTGGTGCAGGGGAACAGGGGCTGTGGTCAGTCCCTAACTCTTCATCTCTGCCACTCCTTGTTCCTTCACGGTCCCTCTCTACCCCTGCTCCACGTGGGGTCCCTCCCATGGGATGCCGTCCTTCCCAAACTGAGCCTGCGGCAGCTGCCCACAGGCAGCAGCTCTTCAAGCACTGCTCCCACATGGCTCCGTACCATTGGGTCCATCCATCCCCCAGGAGCAAACTGCTCCAGCATGGGTCCCCTGCGGGTGGGCGGCAGCCCCCCCCAGACCCCTGCTGCTGCGTGGGCTCCTTTCCACGGCCTGCAGCGTGGAGATCTGCTCCATGTGGGACCCATAGGCTGCAGGGGTACAGCCTGCTCCACCAGGGGCCTCTTCATGGGCCGCAGGGGAACTGCTGCTGCCTGCCTGGAGCACCTCCTGCCCTCCTGCTGCACTGACCTTGGGGACTGCAGGGCTGCTTCTCTCGCAGTTTCTCACTCCCCTCCCAGCTGATGTTGCACAGGGTTTTTTTTGTTATTTTTTTTTCCATTCTTAAATCTGCTCTCCCTGAAGCCCACCCAGCATCACTCAGTGGCTTGGCTCTGGCCAGCAGTGTGTCCCTTTTGGAGCTGGCTCTGATCTGACATGGGGCAGCTGCTGGGCTCTGCTCAGAGAAGCCACTCTGCAGCCCCCTTGCTACCAAAGCCTTGCCACATAAGCTGATATATCATGGCACCCACCTGGGCTCAGTGATGGAGCTGTGTGATAAAGCCATCAACTGTGAAGGTGCTGATTCACCAGCAAACTCTTGATATCTGAGGTGAGACCCACTAGATGGTTTCAGTCAGGTTTCCCTTTCCACACCCTCCTTCTCCTTTCAACACAGAAACAGTGTCCCAAATCTCAGCCTAGCAGGAGGAAGCCTGCAAAGAAATGTTGACACTGGTTTAAAGAGATGAAAACTTTTTTTCAGTGAAACATTTTGAAGTTCATTGAACCTATCCACAGCTTTCTGATTTGTAGTAAGCGTATGTTTATTAATTTTTTTCACATAAGGAGGTTGACGAGAAATGTTCTGTTTTGTTTGTTGTGTTTTGTTTTCCCCAAATAAAAATAAACCTATGAGATGTGTCTTTAATCTGACTCCCTCTCCCCAAATAAATAAATCTCCAGATTTTTCACTGATGGCTACCATTGCCTCACTGACCACCTGGCCCCATCGATGAGCCTCCAGTGGGGAAGAACAGTGGTGGCTGAAACTCTATGTGGGAGGCGAGCTTTTTTCCTTCTACACCCGTATAGGTGCCTGAATTCAGTCAGGTAAAAGTTACCTCCAAAACATATGCATAACGCAAGAAGAAGATGAGACCTAGTTTAGTTAGAGAATTAAAATGTGCAGTTTGGAAGTAGCCAGTAACTTTGTGTGCATCTGTGTATGTGAGAGCTTATAAAACCCTTATTACTCAAGAGTGCCTGATTGCAAATGGCTAGAACAGGTTTTCAGCCAAGAAGAGGAGAGGGGGAAGAGGGGAGGGAGGAATGCCTCCTGGCAGAACACAACTAAATATACGGAGAAAATAGTTGTTATTTCAGGTGCTCAGGTTCCCAGTAGAAAATAAGTTTAATTAATTAATTTATTTTTCTAATTTGTGAAAATATGCCTAGGTTGACCTCTAGGCACACGTGCAAAAGCCATAAAACCAGATTCATTCATTAACCATCTGACACAATGTCAACCAAGGATAGTCAAATAAACAAATAACACGTGAGGAAAACTCAGACTCCTCCCTTCCAACTGTCTGGAGGAAAAAGCCTTGGAGAGTGAACATGCTTGGCAACCTGCCTTGGGCTCCTTGCTCACTGCCTTTTTCAGGTGACAAAGAGAATTGAGTGTGAATTGTGGTGATGAACCCTCTCACTCTTGATTTAATATTCATGCCATACAATTAAATGCTATAAATTAATGTATTTTTTAATATTTTTTATTTATTTATATTCTTTTTTAAATATGTCACGTGAGCCAGTTACAGAAAGGAGTGTGTAAAGTGTTTGGGTCCCTGGGACTGGACAGGGAACTGGAAATCAGGATTTATGGTTTCTGCTCCAACCCCTGCCGCTCTCTGTTCTGTGATTTTGGGAAGCTACTCTTTCAGAGTGGTTAGATGTACAAAACTCATTACACCAGACTCATCAGATCCTAGAAATTCAGCATATTGTTCTTTTGCCAGCGTGTGTTCTTTGAAATTCTCTTGTTGCTACAGGATGTAGCAACAGGACAGCATTGATGAGACTTTTGTTCTTTACACTTTTTCCAGCACTTCCATACGATTTCAGTGACTTTGCACTTGAGGTCCCTGAAGAAAATACCTATCAGGACTTTAAATGCTGTCATCACTGTGATGCCACCAGCAGCTGCAGCTTTCCTCTTGCAACATCCTTGGTTTGCATTATGAAATAATCCATTATGGTTTACTTTATAAATAACCAGTTTTTGAAAACGCATATATCACCTGTTTGACAAGCATGTTTTTCCATGGTAATGAATGCAGGTTTGTGTCCAAACATCCCATGTAAACCCCTATTTATAACCACATGAAAAAAAAATCGTTTGGGGCCAAGGCTTCAAATTTAAGTTCTAACAGGCAGGGTACTGTTCAAACTGGTGCTCTGTGGCTGTGATGGACACAGAACAGAGCAATATATATCTGGTTTTCAGCCTAGGAGGAAGTCTTCCCCCTACTTTGCCCCTTCAAAAATGTTTTCAAGAAAAGATCAGACACAGTTTCTTAATGTCTGGAGAAAAACAAAACATGACCCACAATAGTTTTAGGCAGTTCCATTTTTGCTTACTATTTTTAAAAGCATATATATTATTTAAAAATAATTAGCTTGAGCTAATTTATGTGCAATGTATATATTGCACATATGTCCAGAGGAAACCAGAAACGGGGCTGTATAATCGTAACCTTACTGCACTGAAGGCCTGTCATAATTACCACTGAGAGACAGAAAGCCAAAGAGATTTTATCTGTCATATATATTTCCCTCATATAAGTATATTAAACCAAAACAAAAATAAACTTTTGATGCTCAGAATATAACCTAGTGTATATATGAAGTGTATAATTATAATAATTATTAATATTCTACATATTCATGTGCAGTAAAGCACTTGAGACAGCAATCTGGAAGGCTGTTTTTTTAGCAGCTGCAAATTTCATCTGTTGCTTGTGGGGAAAAAAAAAAAAAAGCATCTTCAAATATGCACATGCATTTTTCCTTGACTGCCTCCGCATGACAAGTGAGGCTGTATAGGGTAAAAGTAGGTTTTACTCTGCAAACGTGAGCATGTGCATCTGCAGTCTTCTGGTCCTTTAAAATGTAATTAGCCAGTATAATAAGGCTGCCATGCATGTGTAATATCATCATATTTAATGAATCATAGGGCTGAATGTAAGGAAGAATCTCTATTGAGTCGAAATCTCCCAGAGGCTTTGCTGGAGCTTGGACTGGCAAATGGCTGATGCTTTTCTATTTCCTCTTGTTCAACACCAAGGCCAACTTTATTTGGAAAAAAAAAAAAAAAAAAAAAAAAAAAAAAAGATCTAGCTAAATAAAATCCATATGAAACCTGTTAAAATAATACAATTTGAGTAAATTGATGCCTGAGGACTTTCTTAAAAGTGTCTTAAGAAAAACTCACTGAAAGGGAACAGTGTATTTCTAGTGAGTCCCAATAAGGAACTTTAACTTGCTTCTCTGTACCTTGGTGACCTTGGACAGATTTTCCCCGCTATAGAGCACACTTCTCCACTTTGCAGCACATTGTAAAAAACACTTCTCATGGCAATGTCTTGTTTTGGTTTTGTTTTGTTTTGTAGATTATGCATTAGTATTTTGTGCATCACGTGCTGGCAAGCAGTATCATGGTATATTGCACACACTGCTAATGTGAGACAGAAACTTCAGTGTATTCTAGCTCTCTCCTCATATCTTGTTAGCATCTGTTTGTGGTAGGCTGGGATGATGAGGTGCTAATATGATACAGCGAAGGAAGTGTAATCCATGAACATTTTTGTGTCACATTTGTGTAATATATTACACTAATCTGACCAGACTTTCATGTGCTCTTATCCAAGGAATGCCATTCCAGCCTCCTCCCTTCCCCCATCAATGCCTTTGAAGGTTTGTGAACGATTTCCTGTACACAGCCTGTGTAAGAATGTGCACACATTCTTTCCATGGTTGAGGAAGGAGTGCTTTTTATACCCGCTTGCTCTCAGTGTAACAGTGTTCATGAACAAATTGCACTAAAGAGGGAAGCATGTTCAATTATATTCTTCTTTCTCAGCTCAGAGGTAAATGAAGTAGAAGGTGCACTCTCTCCAATAAACGTCAGATCCATTCAGAATACTTTGTACAGTGTATGGGGGCAACTTTTTAGCATACCTTTGAGGAGGCAACAGTCTGCAGGCTGCAGAGCAAAATGGCTGGGATGTCTGAAGTGGCAGCCATTGGGTTTTGTTTATTTGTTTATTTTCTGAGAGGTACAATCAACCTGTAGCATCTTGCAGACTGGTTTTGACCTTTTTACCTGTCCTTAGACAATTTACCAGGTCTGGTTTTTTTCTTTGATGGTTAGTTTTGCCCTAAACTCTCTGTTTTCAGGTGATTGCTTTCTTTTTTGATGTATCCACACAGCTTTAACACATTGGGCTTCTACTCCTGACTAGAACTTCTTGTCGGTACTGTGATAGAAATAAATGCAATTATAATATAAAATAGGCTTCTTCTCGATGATCTGATTCAGGAAGGGAAAGCCTGTCAAAGGTGTGGTTGAAAGATATGGAATTAAAAAGTCATAATTGTTTTGGCAAGTCATTGTATATTTCTATTCTTTGTGCATCCTCAGTGTAAGTTAAAATTTATAAGAAATAGTGGGTAAAAGGTACCTAATCGTGAAATATGACCAAAACATGGAGCCCAGGCATATATGTCCTTATTTTAGGTATTCATCTGAGATAAGAAAGCCTTGATACCCGTCAAGTGATATAACTCTTTAGGTGGGTCATCCTATAACTTCCCAACAGCTGCATGAGGTGCAAGATCACAGCTTGACTATCCCTGTGGTAGACAATGCAACAGATGCTCATTCTACAATATCCAGATCTATTCTGCTGGCTGGTGTTTTGCATTTTTCCTCATTAGAGAGGAATGGGCTGCAGGAAACAACAGCTCAGCAGTCCTGGCACTCTCGGGAAGACTATTCCTCTGGGAAAAGCAAGGAAAAAAGCAGGGTTTACATGTTCTAATAAATTAACTGGTGTCAGTAACATTTCATGGCACCAAAACACTATCTTGCACACCACCAAGCCTTTGGTGTGCTTTATCTTGTGCTAAAGAACAGCTCCCAAACAGCTCTCAAAAAACAGCCACAAAATGCAGTTGGAGGATCTACCCAGTCCAAGATTGTTAGCAGACTTCCACATTAGACTACAAGTAGCTCTCTGAACTCCTTTCCTGGCAGGTCCTACCTAGAAATTTGCTTTCCTCTGAGTTTTCAGAGTTCTAGTGACTCTGTGTCCTGGTTTTGGCTGAGATAGAGATAATTTTCTTCATAGTAGCTGGTATCTTGTTGTATTTTGGATTTAGGAGAAAAACTATCACTGTTAACACACTGAAGTTTTGGTTATTGGAGAGCAGTGCTTACACAGAGCCAAGGACTTTCCAGCTTCTTGTGCTGCCCTGCCAATGAGGAGGCTAGGGTGTACAAGAAGCCAGGAGGGGACAGGACCAGGACACCTGATCCAGACTGGCCAAAGGGATGTCCCATATCATGTGATGTCATGCAGAACAATAAAACTGGGAGGGTTGGCCCTGGGGGAGCCGCCACTGTTCAGTGTCTTGCTGGGCATCAGTCAGTGGGTGGTGAGCAGCTGCATTGTACATCTGTTGTTTTGTATATGTAATAATAATAATAAATATTTCAAGTTATTATTATTATTATCATTCCTTCAATTTCTGTCCTATTAAACAGTCTTTATCTCAACTCACAAGTTTTACCATTTCTGATTGTCTCCCCCATCCCACAGGGGTGGAGTGAGAAAATGGCTGTGTGATTCTTAGCTGCCTGCTGGGGTTAAACCACAACACTGTAGATGACATTATTTTTTTGCCAAGAGAAGGTTGAATGAAGGATATTTATTGCTTAGTTATGAGCCACAATGGGATATTATCATATTTGGATCATGGGGTGAATATTTTTTTTTTTTGAATAGCACATTGTGGCAGCAAGTGGTTACACCACTAGCATCTTACAGTGTCATCCAGTATAATAACAACTCAGAAAAAATCTCAGAGGTTATGCCTAAACTGTGTGGGCCTAAGGTGGTACTTCTCAGCTACTGCTCCTTGAAACTTAGTCTGACCCACCCCTGATTTCAGGTTAGAATGATACCCAACTGCACATGATCTTCTATTACTGAACCTTGTGTTTCTGTTTTGTTCTGTTTTACTGAAAACAAACTAACAAAACAGCAAAACAACAACAAACCACCAAACAAACAAACAAAAAAATCCCAAAGCAAACAAACAAAAAGACACTGCACAAGTGTGGAAGTGAGAAGGAGGCACGATGTTTTTGCCAGCTCAATGATTAGCTATTGTGCCATGCAGGACTTCCATTCATCCCTACAGGGCAGCTGGTGGGAACTGGAGCAGGCTTACAATTCAAAGACAAGACATGCTCCTCTCTTTGCTAAGCAAGCAAGGTGTACAGTGTAGTACTTTGTTATAATGAAACATAATATTGGTGAATTAGTCTCAGCAGGAGAAGGAATAAGACCCCCAAGTGTTTGTAGATAACGTTGATGTAAAAAAAGACAAGTCAGTATGTATTAACTTGTAACTAGAACAAGGAAAAATAATGTATTCTTATTTCACATACTGATTTTCTATTGATGTGATGAGGTTTTGAGTACAGCCAGTTTACTGAATGTCCTGTTAAAGCAAAGATGAATTAAATTAAGATAAAGGATGTATAAACTGAGAAAAACAATAAAAAAAAAAAAGGAAAAAAAAAAGAAAAAAAAAGTGTTAGAGGCTTTCAGAGTCTCCTGAGTATGTGTTTTTAAAATGATTTCTTCTCTAAGAATTACTCTTTTCCTTCTGTCTTTCCCTGACAACTTCTTGCTTTTTATCTCCTTTTAATAAAGAGATAACATTTGAGGGCATCGCAAAATCCAGCATCTCAGCTTCTGCCTTTGTTGTTTAAATTACAAAAAGGAAAAAGAAAAAAGAAACAAACACACACCAAAAATAAAACAAAGCAATACAAAAGAAAAACAAAAAAGCACAAAGCCTTTCAACAGAACCTCATCAATACATTTTGGGCCACCTCTTTAGAATTCAGAGCTCCTTTAACTGCCGTTAAAATCAGGAAACTTGATCATCCCTTCCAACAAAAAGCCATTGAAACAGACTCCAGCACGATAACAGAGAACGATGTCAGATCCTACCTGTTGTGAAATGGAGGCTTAACAATAACAGGAAAAGAAGCTAGCCTTGGACTGTCCCTCAGCTAGTGTGTAGTATTTTGCATTCATCTTGCAGAAGACTTGAAAGCGGGAAGGTTCCTGAGAGGTCACCTTGGGTTAGTGAGACTGTAAGGACATCATGACTTCAAAGGGCTTCCAGGCCTTGTACGACATATGAAGGAGAGGTACGAGGGCAAGATTCAATTCAGTAAAAAGATGCTGGAGGGGTCACATCCAGTCAATAGAGAATTGCTTATGAGGATGGGGCTCTTATCATAGAATCATACAATAGGGACCCAGGAGGATCATCAACTCCAACTCCTGGGTCCCTAAAGGCCTGCCCATAAATTAATTAATTAATTAATAAGTCTGATCATCTTCGGTATAAAAGAGATATTACAGTGGCCACCCAACTGATTATTGTAGCAGGGCTCAACAGCTTGCAGGAGGTTAATGCAATATTTGTAAATGTTTTGGAAGGAGGAAGTTGTTTATTTTGCTGTTGAACATACAGTAAGTTTTCTACTGAACAAGGTGAAAGTCATTATACGAGAACCACAGAGAACTTTGTTTAGAATCTTGTAGGTCACTTCCCAGTTAATTATTTACAGGGGGGGAAAGCCATTGGAAAAAGCTAATTTGCGTATTGGTTTTGGACTAAATTTGTTTGCAAACTCAGTTTGTTTCTTTGAATCTTTTGTTAATAGTATGTATTTACAAAAGAAAGTGGTTTTAGCCCAATGTCATCTTTCTTAGTATTTAGTCCTAAAAGCAACACCTGACATGGTAGGAAGTGTCAAATGCTTTTGCTAAATCTTAGGAGAAATCAGACCCTTGTTGGTCATTTTAAAAAAGAATTAAAATATGTGTTTTTGCCATGATAAAAATGCATATGCATGCAGAATGGACAATTGTACTATTAGAAGACATTATTATATCCTTTCTTATATATAATAATAACAGTTTAGTACACCAATTAATTCCATGATTTTATTACTGGTCAGCATAGTTATTAGCTGGGGGTTACATAACCAGAACTCGGGGGACCTGTTGATTAAATTTCTGTAGTTAGACCCGGGTTTCCTAAATGTCATTGTTCTGTGACATATGGCAGGGAATAGTAGAATTAGTTTATTATACCCACAAACTCTTTCCTGTTCAGCAAGGCCTCTTTTAAAGATTAGGCATATATCAGTATAGTCACTATTTATGGTGTATAGGAAATCTCACATATGAGACTTGAAGATAAAGAGTTCAGATAAGACATCATTAGATTATTGCTGATGATGGGAAAGCATACAGGTTAAAACAAAAAGTAGGGAATGAAGATCCACACATTTTCATACGTAGATTGGAAAATGTCTTACCTAGAACCACTTTCCCACTTGGAAAAGTAAACTGAAAAATATTTTGAGATAAAATTCAAAACCCACATAGGTTTTTAAAATAATTGCCAAACTAAAAGTATCTTTTTATAGAATTGAATCAAACACAAGCTAATATTACTAGATTACCATTGGTTTCAACAGAAGCCAGATTACACCTTATTTTTTTCTGCTATCTTAGAAACAGAAAAAAATGCATACCTCTATACATAAGCAGAAAATATGTTTTATTATTATTATTATTATTATTATTAAGAACAGAATGATCAGTTTTTGCAAATGAAACAAGCATAAGAATATATGTATTAATAGATACTATAGAATACTTTTTTTTTTTTTTTTTGCTTTATTTTTTTACAGGGGTTCACTCAAACAAGAGGAAAACAAAACTATGGGAGAAAAATGTTGGATAAGTAAGCAATATAGGGAGTATACAACACTGTCATGAAAATGAAACAGTTCCTTGGTCAGATGAACTAGTGCACTGCCTTTCATGCAAAGAATCTTGGCCAAATTATGAACGGAGTTCAGTCCAGTTGAATGTTGTATTTTGCATTAGGCTACATTGATGTCCTTATTCTATACTCACACAAAATTTTCTTCTCAAAGGACAAAATAAAATTTCCAGCTCATAGCTCAAGGGACAAAAATGAAGAGTGAACTGAAAATGTTAGTTTTCTTGCTGCAATAGGTATGGTTTACATTTATTCATGTGGAATTTGTAGCTTGTCCTGCCCCACTGAATTATTTGTCAAAAATTTTTGGACCTGAATGGAAAAAGAATCCTCACAAGGAGTTGCTGACGAAGTTTCTGTGAGCAAGAACCATTATTTCTTCATTATGTTTTTGATATGTTTATGTTTATGTTTGATCTTTGCGATCTCACCATGCTTCTGCATTTTGAGTTCAATGGAACTCAGTAGCACAATTGCTTGAGCAAAATGTAGCAGGGTAAAATTTAAAGCTTCTTAAAGACTATATACAGAGCTGATATGTGAGCTACTGAAATGCTTGGTGGAAGCAGGATTATAGGCATTCAAGATCTAAGGGAGGAAGTTCTTCTTAGAGATTCTTCCTCTTATTTCTGTCCCAAGAGTTTTGCTCATTATTTGATTTGCAGAGGCAATCTAACCACTGTTATCATCACTTAGTAATTATGAGTTCAGTTCCCCAGCCTGGCACCTGTACTTAGAGGAATTTTCTCCAGTCACAATATTTATTTATTTAAAATGAAACCAGTTCGTGTATTTATTCTGTTCACTAGAATGGAGTGAGATTGATTTATTTTATATATATATATATACATAAACATTATCTATGTAATGGACCTTACATACATCATTTCAAATAAAATAACGTATGATTCTTACATCATTTATTTATAAGGTACGTAATACCTTACGTACCTTATAAATAATAAATAATAATTATATAAAAAATAAATAATAATTATAAGGTACACCTTATTTATAAGGTGTCTACCTGCAAGTGAATTGACACACACGTATTTATATAAACGTATGTATGTGTCTAGATGATTAGAAATTACATTGGCATTGGTACTTGTGAACAAGTTGTTTCACAACTTGTGAAAAAAAAAAAAAAGAAAGTTCAAATAGTTCAAATAATATCTTTATCCAGTTCAAATATCCAGTTCAAATAATATCTTTACTTCTTTCTTCTTTGATTATTCTCTTTAAAATTATTTAATTTTTCTCTGAGTCATGGCCATAAGTGAGGAAATCCCTTGGTTTTCCTCCAAATTAAAACTGACCTTCATGCTCAACACATTTGGTTAAAGGAACCAACAACTTTAAATGGGCTATTCACCTTCATTAGAGTAAAATGTATTTGTCCCACATGTGTGTATAAATGTATAGTATACATTTCTACACAGACAACCTGATCTTTTTTAAGGACATTATTTTTTAAATTGTCTCTAACCAGATGGGCTTTGTGCTCTTTCTTTCATTTCTCTGACCATCTCTAGACATATTACTTTGCCCATTTTCATAATGATTCCATTCACAGGCAACTTCAAAAGCTTTGTACCAGTCTTCTTGTTGTATAGGATGCAAGGGGATCCGTCATCTCAGATAGCATCCCTGCCATGAGCCATTTATCGCAACAAAAGGCACTGTGTTAACGACACAGCTCATCATCAGTCAGTCCCGGTGCAGAAGATGTCAGATCCACTGCTGGAGAACAAGGATAATTTGGACTTTGCTTTTTGAAATGGAAAGATGGCAGGGGCTGTGAACAAAGTCACCTGGAAATTGGTTGAGGATTTTCTACCTCTTTTCAAATAAATATTTTGAAACTTTTTTTTTTTTTTTTTTTTTTTTTTTTTTTTTTACTTTTTCCTATGTTCATTCTTTCTCTCTTCCTCTCTCTCTTTCATTTATTTTGCATTTGGACAAACTTAATCTATCTGGACACTTCACTTTACTCTGAAATTTTAAATCTGAAAGAATTTTATAAATTCATGACCGAGTATGAAATGTTGTTTCCATAATCCTGTAAGTTGAAGGGCTGAGAAATCAGTACTATAAAAATTGAAAATATTTTTACAGAAGTATCCAGGAAACAATACATCTGTCTACCACTGTCATATATTCTTTAAAATTTTGATCTCCCTTTTGAGAAATTTAACACTAAAATTGGCAAGACTAGCGCTGTATGTTCTGATGGAATAACAGTAGTTTTACCAGTAGTTGGTCTGGAATTAGTTGTACAGAACTTTCAAATGTTTTTTCTTTGCATAATTTTGCAAAATGTTTGATTACTAATATGTTAGTTTATCTCTATATGTTTTATTACTGCACTGTTTTTGATCTTTTTTTTTTCTTTTTTTTTTTTTTTTTTCCCTTAAATGTACTACTAAGCAAAATTGAAACTTACCTGTCACTGAGGATTTCAGTACAATATATGACTCTTTGCATTGAACTTTGCAGGGATAATATTTCTGGAGATAAAGAACTGATGGTACAGTAATATTCCAGATTTAAGGTAATCATTTCTGAGCCAGGTGAATAAGCCACCAGCTTGCAAGCACATGCGTAACTCATTTAACTGCAAGTAGTGTTTACTTGCATTGACTTTAAACACATGCTTAAAATTAAACATGATCATTAGTGTTGGAAGAATCAGGGCCTCTACAGATAAAAGGAAAAGTGAGACATGTAGGTTATTTGCATTCAGCTGAAGCATTCAATATGGAGTCTCATGAAAATTGGATTAAAATATTAATTCAGTTTGGTTTGAATATACATGGTCTTCTGTGGTTTGCAGAGTGTTCAAAGGAGCTTGGTAAACAGTTAAGTAGCAAGTATCAAACTAGGTTAAGGTGTCTAGTGAGGTACCACAGGGATCTCTATTAGGTTTTATTTATTTAAGTGTCATTAAGAACTAGAAGAGGGATTCAGTTAGTGAGGCATATAAAATGAATGTTAATGACCATGGTTTAATTAAATTCACAGTTAATGTTAAATTGGAAAGAAGTTGCAAACAATAGAGAAATAATAATGATGGAGATAAGCATATGGACAGGATAAAATAAACTGAAGATTGTTTTGAGAAAACTAATGCAAGTGGGGAAAAATATTGTAATGCAGAAGGCAGATGTTACATAGGAGAAAGAAACAAATAATGCGGATAGACTTAGCAGTGACAGTGAATAGTAAACTGCTCCACATAACATTTTCATCTCAGTCTGCCTGTATTCAGAAGGTATTATGTCATGGAGCAGCTTTCCCTACTCCTGTGCACTGTCCTATGACTTTTTTTTTCTCTTTCTTGAAGTATATTTATTGAGAAAATATTGATTGATTCATTTAATTGATTACAAAGTAAAACAGCACTGTCTCAGAATGCTAAATGAAACAAGAATTGAAATGCAAGTAGTTACCTGAGACTACAAACACCTGAAGGCAGAATGGGTTTTATATTCCAGATAGTAAAGAGCATTTTATTTATTGGTGTAAGGCTGAAAGTAAATAAAAGTATTTGTGTGCTCCTTTATATGGTGGGA
This sequence comes from Anas acuta, assembly GCF_963932015.1. NCBI lineage: Eukaryota > Metazoa > Chordata > Aves > Anseriformes > Anatidae > Anas > Anas acuta. The sequence goes on from NC_088979.1 coordinate 70,484,707, forward strand.
ACATGGTGGGGTGTGGTGGGAGGCTATGAGTCACAGCATGGACATCTGAAGAACATAATCTTTAGAACTGGGTGTGACTCTACCTAACTGAGAGCTATTACCCTTAAAAAACAAACAAACAAACAAACAAACAAACAAAAAAACAACAAAAAACCTCTCTATATGTACATATCCCTAACTCTGACTCCTAAGTGTCTATGACATAAAATTTTCCTACCTATAAAATGCCACTGAGGAGTCTGTAGTGTCTGTTTTATGTGTTTTTATACTCTGCTAGGAGACAAAATTTTGTATATTTAATTAGTTTTGCTTTGTTAGTCAACCATGTGTTCAACAGCACTTGTACCTGTCTCACTCGCTTGGGATATGCAGAGGTGCTCCTCACAGACTTTGAAAGCTCTGGCAGAGGTGTGATTGTTATCATTCTGTGGCTCTGGACAGTGCAGCTTTCAACATTAAAGTTAAATGAAGAATACATTTGTTATTTTCTGCATCTTATTGGTGTCCATTCCTTCCATAGGCCTCTCTGATTTATCATCCTACAGCTACAGAATGGCTGTGGTTGATGTTCTGTGAAAGCTGCAAGGAGAATAGCTAACAGCTGTGCATGGATTGTACTGTATATGTATATATATATTAAAAAAAAAAAAAAAAAAAACTACAATATTACTCGTTCCTTTCTACTTGAAGTTGGAAATGGTACTAACAGAGGCAGTTTAGTGGTCTGTGTAGTTTAAGAGTTTTTTGCCTCAAACAGAGTATGTACAGAGAAACGTTTAGCATATCACTTCTTCTCATAGAATGGTTTGTGTTGGAAGGGACCTTAAAGATCACCCAGTTCCAACCCCCCTGCGACACCTCCCACCAGACCAGGTTGCTCAAAGCCCCATCCAGCCTGGCCTTGAACACTTCCAGGGATGGGGCATCCACAGCTTCTCTGGGCAACCTGTTCCAGTGCCTTACTACCCTCACAGTAAATAATTTCCTCCTTATATCTAATCTTATTTTAGTTTACTACTTTAAGTATATCTACTTTTTATTTACTACCTTTAGTATATCTACCTTATTTTAGTTTAAAGCCAATACTCCCTGTCGTATCATTATAGTCCATGACAAAGAGTCCCTCCTCATCTTTCCTTTAGACCCCCTATATGTATTGGAAGGGTGCTATAATGCCTCCCCAGAGCCTTTTCTTCTCCAGACTGAAAAACTCCAACTCTCTCAGTCTGTCTGTAGAAGTGCTCCAGTCATCTGATCATCTTTGTGGCCTTCTTCTGGACTCATTCTAATACTTGCATATCCTTCTTGTGCTAGGAGCAATACAGATGAATGTAGTACTCCAGAGTGACAAGAGTGGAGTAGAGGGAGAGAATCACCTCCCTCGACCTGTTGTCCATTCTTCTTTTGATGCAGACAAGTCAGCTTTCTGGGCTGCAAGCACACATTGCCAGCTCATGTCAAGGTTTTAGTCAACCAACACCCTCAGATCTTTCTCCTCAGAGTTGCTCTCAATCCATTCTCTGCCCAGCCTATATTTCTACTTGGGATTGCCCCAGCCCAGGTGCAGGACCTTGCACTTGGCCTTGTTGAACCTCATGAGGTTCGCACAGACCCATCTCGCAAGCCTATCAAGGTCCTTCTGGATGGCATCCTCTCCCTCCAGCATATTGATCACACCACACAGCTTGGTGTCATCAGTAAAATTGCTGAGGGTGCCCTCAATCTCACAGTCCATGTCACCAACAAAGATGTTAAAAATGGTCCCAATACTGACCTCTGTGGACCACCACTTGTTACTGATATCCACCTGGACACTGAGCTGTTGACCACAACTCTGAGTGCAACCATCCAGCCAATTCCTTACCCACCAAGTGGTACATCCATCAAATACATGTCTCTCCAATTTAGAGACAAGGATATCATGGGGGACAGTGTCAAATGCTTTGCAAAAGTTCAGGTAGATGATTTCAGTTGCTCTTCCCCTACCTGCCAAAGCTATAACCGCGTTGTAGAAGGCCAGCAGATTTGTCAGACATGATCTGCCTTTAGTGAACCCATGTTGGCTGTCACCAATCACCTCCTTATTTTCCATGTGCAATTTCCATTGAAGGTTCCTAGGAAACATACTTCTCTGCATGCCAGGAAGCACCTTGGTTCTGACAGCACAGTTTAACTAGGCATCATCTCACACCAAAGTCTGAGTAGAATTCAGACAGTAATTTGCCTGTGCCAAAGACCCTTGAGGCAGCCAAGGAAGCCTGTGTTTTCAGAACACACTGAAAGCTCTTGGATGGAAGAAAAACTCACATCACAGTGTGGCCATAGCAGAAGAAGGCTTGGTACAACGAAGGTGCCAGGGAGCATTTTACTAGGACATGGAAGACCCACGTTCAGTTTTGGTCCAATTCTCTATGTGGTTTGTATGAAAAGGATCTTTGATCCAAAAAGAGTATTTTTATCCAATAACAGTTTCAGATAAAACACATAGGTAGCCTTTTATATCAAGCAATCACTGAACCGAATACGAAGAAATAGCTTTGGGTGCTCAGACTGAAATCTAAGACTTTCTAGTCCTCTGTTTCTCTCTCTCCCTTTCCCTTCACCCCATCTCATCACATCTACCGGTGTAAGACACCTGATTCTGAATATATTGGATTGAGTGCTTTTTGTCCAATTTGTCTTCAAGACTGAATTGTTGGAGTGGAATACACTTGCAAAACTTGGTGATTGTGTTCGTAGGTCCTAGGTTTTGAATGTATCTGTTCCTACAGGAAAGCAAATAGCATCCCTTGGAGAAAAAGAGGTAAAGATATGTTGCGAGCAGGGCGATGTGAAATGCAAAAATGTAGCAAAACATAAAAAATCTTCTGATTACGTATGATTCTGATTACACCAAACTCAGGCACTGTCTGGGAAATACCCCTATAAAAAAGGCAATAGCCAGTTGTAGTCACACACCTTATTGAGTCATTAAAACTGAAATGACTAGTAAATAATCTGAATTAGCAAAAACATGCCTAGAGCTATTGCTTTACAATTTTATTTTTTTTTAACTTCTTTCTCTATGATAAGTAACAGACAAACAAACAAACAAAAAATATTCCTGCATTTCCCTTATTATCCTTCTTTCCTTTCCCTGGCTTAAAGCCTTCCCCTGAGGTGCAGTCTGCAGCTTACAGGTGTTCGTTGCTTCTTTTATGAACATTGGCCTTGACATTAGCAGGCAAATGGTATTTTCTTTCAGTAAGTTACAATTAAGTAATCAGGGACAAGAGCAACCTGTTCTTAATGGGATGATTAAGATCTGTTAAAGTCAACATCTCATTTTTACTATACAAATCAAGGCCTTATCACTGCAGAAGCTTAAACTGTTGTAATGAGATCAAGAGTGAATTTCTTTATCCTAGTCCTTTTGGAAGGAAACTACACACCTACCATCATATCAGTACTGATGTGAATGCAGACTAGGCCTATACAAAAATGTGCGGTGTTCATGTCAAGAAAAATTCAATGGGCTTTGATAAATATACAAGAAGGATAAATTCAAGAAAAAATAATTTCTAGATAATTGAAAAGAATTGTTGACAGTCACATTTTAAACAACGATAATATTCTAAATATATTTATTGCTACTCATATGAAAGTTTGGATGGGATCTCCCATAGTTATGATTCCCTTTGAACTTTTTGAAAGACTCCTTATGAAAAGTAAAGCTGAGATTCCTGCCATTTTATGTTTTATGTAGTTTTATTAAGGTGAGGTCCTTTATATAATTATTGATAGAATTGCTGTTCTAATAAAAATATTTTAAAAATATGTTCTTTCTCATGAGGTTTCAAGTGCCATATTTGCTCAGCCCTCTACCAACAGGTTATTTCAGGCATGGCAAACCAAGCAAACAAGTTCTGTGTCACTTACAAGTATGCCTACTCAAAGTGAAAATGGTGTTAGCTCCCACTGCTCACTTGAGTTAGTGAGATTTTTGCTGATATCAGACACCTTCCTTTTCAGGCAAATAAAGAAACTTAGCTTGTGGGTGATTTTACATTCAGATACGAAACATTCATCCTGTTGAGAGCTTGTATTTAAAAAGTGTGTTGGGATCTTCAGACAAGAGAAAAAAATGTAGGTGCAGGGTAGAGACTTCCAGTCTAGGCAGTATGAAATGTCAGTGCAAGGAGAAGCTGGATGTAGCACTGGACTGTAAAAGTACACAGACACTATGTCAGAGGATATGGTGCTGCAGGTGTTACTGAGATAGCTTTAACTTACTATTGCCCTAAACAACAGTACCTCTATTCACACAGGTTTAACTATCTGAGGGCTTAAAAACACTCTGGAGAACCTTGTAGAATCTATTCCATCACAGTTATCTAACTGATAATGGAATAACCTGGCTTAAATTTAGCTTAGATATACTGCTCTGGACTGGTATTTGTGCACTTGGATTCCAGATGTAGAGAAGGGACCTTCCACAGACGGTGGGCTACCAGACACTTTCTTCTCAGGAAGAGTGGTTAGGCATAGGAATTGGTTGCCCAGAGAGGTGGTGGAGTCATCGTCCTTGGGTGTGTTTAAGGAAAGGTTGGATGTGGTACTAAGGGGCGTGGTTTAGTGGGTGGTATTGGTGGTAGAAGGTTGGTTGGACCAGATGTTTTTGGAGGTCTTTTCCAACCTTAATGATTCTGCAGTCTGTGGGACTGCAGTGATTCCTGTACTCTGATGTTATTTAACAAGAACATATTCATACCTCCTTCTGGAAAAATGTATGCTATGATGAACCATTTTACTAGGTTTATAATCCCTTGAGGGATTTTCCATAACATATTCTTGCAAGAGCTAAAAAACGTTAAGTTCTTTTAAATGGCATTTAACAGAAGTGAAGAGGTGGAGTATGTTACCTGCTATGCCCAAAAGACATCGATGGAGACAGATGATGAGGTGGATTCCCTTTATTTTCACATTATATTTTGTTCTTTCTGGTTACATAGACAAACATCCTTTTTCCTAACCATTCAATGCACAGAACTTCACATCTGAAAAGTCCCCAGGGCTGTAGAGCAGTGATTCATGGAACTGTCACACATCTACCGAATTTTGAATGAAACATATCTCTAAAAAATGACCAATGATTCCATGAGAAACAACAAATGTACAAACAGCAGCAGGTGTAAAATTCAAACTAGTCCTTTAGGTTTCACATGAAATTCCATTTGAAAGAAAAAAAAAAAAAAAAAAAAAAAGATGTGGAAAAGTGGAGTATAACAGAACATTTCACACCTCAATTTAAACCATTATTTTTCAAAGGAAATGTTACTTGAAACAATATATTTCTTACTAAGTGGAGGCAAGTGTTATGCATACAGTCATGTGTGTAATTCTTGTCTTGCTGCCTGGACTACCTGGGGAATTAAATAAAATTAATCCAAATCAGGTCCAAATAGACATTGGAACTCAAACCTCTGGAGCATGTGGAGCAATGACTGAAAAATGGTGTAAATCGGGGGAAGTCAGTTGACTACAGTAGGAAACATTCTCTTGTTATGCACATTCATAGGACTAGAAAATGCACTATTAAAAGCAATATCCCTGCTTCAGCTGTAAGGACTGTTTACAGATTAAAGTGCACTCATTATGAATGTGGATGCCACGTTTAAATAATCCCTGCTTACTGCCATATAAAGCACTCTCAAAATATTTCATTTTTACAGCAAAGTAAAACATACTTGGCAACACCAGTGCTTTTTCATATCTACCACATGCTACTAGGAGCAATATGTAGAGCAGGGCCTACTTGGCACCGGTGCCAAGTAGGCCCTGCTCTACATATTGCTCCTAGTAGCATGTGGTAGATATGAAAAAGTAAATATTTAAAAGTTTTCTCTGTAGCTCACGTCATCTCAAATGAATGTCAGAAAAAGTCCTAGTTACATCATCTGTTTGTTCTGGTGGTTTAGGACAGCTTCTGTCCTTATTACAGTGATTGGACAATACTGTGATCTTAGATGGTCCCATGGACTTAATACAAGTTTATATAAGGACAGCACCACAAGTATAACAAAACAATACCAGTTCTCAGTACTTCACATGTGCACCTTCCTTTGCCTGAAGTTGGTGTCCCTTTTTTTTTCTTTTTTTTTTTTTTTTGTTTGTTTTTCTGTTTGTTTGTTTTGTATGGCTTTCTTTCCATTTATGTGCAAAGATTCCATCACATGCAAAGAAGCTCTTGAGTTATAAATCAGTAGAAACCAAGAATGTGTTTCACAAAAATATTGCGATTTTTTTTTTTAACCATTTTTATGTTCTTTTAGAAGATATTAAACTTTGATCTGATGTACTATGACATTCTTATTTTCTGGTGTATTTTTTTTTCTTTGTTTGTCCAGCCTTCACTGCACTGGCATACAGCCTACCATAACAAGAGGGAAAGTTTTAGTGTCACACTATATCATGAAATGTTTCACTCCTAAACTACCTAGTTCTGAGATGCAAACAACAGTAGCTGAAGTAATAACAAAGCTCTTCCTACCAATGTTCTTCCATTTGTTCTCTCTTCTCCAGAAAATGTTCTTCAGAATAAGTGGGCCTTGCGATATGTTTTGATGGTGGGCACATTCAAGTCAGGGTGAAGTAAGGCAGGAAACAGATTCTCAGTAGGACCCTTTGGTGAAATCTCTGTCATTTCACAGTACAACATGGAGTTGTAGTTCAAACATAGTATTTTGGAAGAGGTAATCAGGACTTTCTGTTTGTTTGTTTGTTTTTTATTTTTTCCCAATTTACAGATAAATAATCTTTGAACTTTTGTTGGGCCATTAGCACTTTAAAAGACAATTACCTTAAATTATCATTTATTATTTATCCTTTTATTCCAAAAGAATATTTGATATGAATACTTCCCTGATATTTGAAGGCTTAGAAACATTATTTTTCAGTGTCTGGGTTTAGCAGTGCTACCTTTAGTCTACAATGTTTAAGATTTGTAGAGCAGATGTTATTCCACACATTCCAGAATTCCTGTACTACTTTCTACCTTCTAAGTACGCCAGGAGCAGTGATCTTCACTGAAATCCTGGAAAGTTTGATCATCTTGACTTCAACTATTCTCTATCATGAGTCTAGATCAGGAAAAATGTGTCTGGAGTCAATGCAACCATGCATGTGTAAAGACAACATGAAAAGAACAAGCATGAGGCTGACCTACTCTTTCCATCAGTGTAAAGTATAATACTTCCTGTCATCTGTAATTTGAGCTTTGTCTTTTGTTTTGTTCCTTGTATTTGTCTTTGTTACACTAGGGTAATACAAGCACAAGAATATTTCTCTTGCCACTTGTAAAATGCACAGTGGTGAATATATATTTTATAAACTGAAATCACAAAAGCAGACAAGCAGAGTTTAGTCAAACTTAGTAAGCAAATATTTAGGTAAAACTAAATCTACGGATAATACTAACAATCAGCTCAAGACATTATCAGTTCAGAAATAAGGGCTTTGTAATCAGACATGCTTTCATGTCATGATAATGAAAGGGAAATAGATGTCTTTCAGTCCTATAATATAGCTTGGAACAAATTTACTGGTGAAAAAAAAAAAAAAAAAAAAAAAAAAAAGTGACCATTGTTCTTACCTCAGGTTTAGTCCCTATAGTCCCTAAAGGGGCAAATTTCTCATCAGTTCTTGTTTGAGTTGACAGAGATGCACTCAATATCTCACATAGTCTACCCTTCACACCTGCTTGGGATTTATTTCATCCTCCAAAGCATGGATGGCCAACTTTCATATCCTAAAAGCTATTTTTATTCCCAGCCAGGTGTTATGGAGCCAAACAGATATAGACATATTGTTACAGTGCTGCTCCAATTGACCAGACCAAATACAGATCTGCACCATCTCCCTCTTACAACATGATGTAGGAACAGGCCAATTGCTGACTGGCCAGTGTTCTCCCCCAAGCCAGAAAAATGTCCTTACAGGCTGAGTCCGGGCCCTGAGCCATCTATTGACTAGTTTGGCACAAGGATATTCCAAATCTCTTCCCTTTATTCTTTCTACCTCGAGGATCTAAGTGATTAGACTCCAACCTCCTTTCCAAACCACCATTTTTACAATACTGGCACTGTTTCTGCTAGTGACAACTCCTTCCTAAAAAATGAGCTTCTTCCTGTAAATTATTCTGAAAGATTCTGTAATACTAATCTGGCATAGCCCCACTAAACATCTATACTCTTTGAAACCCTTACTAAGAATTGTTCATCTCATTATTTTCCTCTTTCTTCATGCCAGTAGTTGGGCTTTTTTTGAGTTTTCCTTTGCTTCAACTGAGTTGATGCTTTAAGAGGATGAGCTAGAAAATGTCTCTCTGAACTATCTCCCTCTCCTAGGAAAAAGGCATGTTTTTATAATAATTGCTACAAGGTATAGTCTATTTTTTAATTATACTCACGGTAATTAAAATAATCATTATAAAAATTAACAATATAATTAAATGGAAAAAAAAAAAAAACTTTAAAGCTGAAGGGCTAGTGTCTGCTTCTAGTTAGATGAGTGGAGGACTGTGTGGCATAATTTCACCAATAGCACTGGTTTTGATCTCAAATGTATAAACTGGAAGTGAGAGCAGATGCTGGCAAAGTAACAACAGTAAAAGTAACAAAGTAAACCTTCAACATAAGAATGTGGAAGTCCTTCATGGACAAGACAGCTATTAGATTGCTGATGTGCCTTGCCCCTACCTACTGTGATTTATTTCTCTAACATTTTCTGGTCAAATATACTCATATCTGTAATAAAGTTCTGAATACTGACAATCTGGGGACTCTAGGATTTTCCAGTAGGAGTTGTCTTTCTGTAGGAGGCAAATAGACACACAATAAAGCTCTAGAATGCATTGTGCACAGTAATGGGCATCATCTCATCACAGATTTTCCCTTTCCTACTCTAGACATCCCATGATCTTCTGATCTGGTCGCTGCCAGTGTTTATTACCTGTCCTTGTGGGTCTGTAGCTACTGTCATTCCTGTATCAGTTAGGAAGATCCTGGAAGAACTGGAAATGGGATACATCTTTTAACTGTGCTGGGAACTAACAATCGGGACTACTTCACTACCTCACATGGAGTCTATAAGTCAAATCTGGTTATTTTTCTAAAAGATTTATTCCAGTTCAACCACCCACACCACTGAACTTGATGCAGTGAAAGAGTATGGCTTGTGTTCTACCTCAGGTCAGAGCAGGTACCTACACCACTCCCCTTTGGATTTAAGGTCCCATGAATCATACCCAATGCCTTGTTTTATTTCCAAAGAAACTAAGTAAAACAATCAGAGGCAGTCTCCAGACAAACAAAACTGACTGCTTTGCACCAGTGGAAGTAAATTCATTTAAAATGTGTTTTGACACCTAAGCTGAACATAGAAAAAGAAAGCTTCCCTTTCATTGGTAAGCTCCACCTCACCTGCTTAAAAATATCAACACAGATGAAGTTTCCCTTTTTAACAATAAACTATTTAGTACATGTTGGGCTTCAGCTTCTCACCTTTACAGCCAAATCATTAATTATGACCTTTTTAGTGCTGTTATTAAGCAGTTCCCCCCTTTCCCTTCAAATTCTTTTCCTTTTCTAACAGTGAACCTTCTGTGTCAGTGGCTCGTGGTCTCCAGCAGTTGTAACATGTAAGTAGCATCCACAGATCAAAGGAATTAAAAAAAAAAAAAAAAGCAATGCAGACAAGCCTGCAGGAGGCAGTATATGAAAAGGCAAAGCAATGACTCCTCTTTCTTTATTGCTGCTTGTTAGCCATGATGGTTTGCAATGACGGCCACTGGAATATGTTGAAATGCAGAAGCTGAAAACTTGAGTTTGTTCAGTGTGAGTAAAGTGAGTGGTGAGGCCCTGGCACAGGTTGCCCAGAGAAGCTGTGGATGCCCTGAAGGTGTTCAAGGCCATGTTGGATGGGGCTTTGGGCAACCTGGTCTGGTGGGAGGTGTCCACGTCCATGGCAGGGGGTGATCTTTAATATCCCTTCCAACCCAAACCTTTCTGTGATTCTATGAGGGCTACACAGCTGACATGTCCAGTGTGAGAACTGAGGCCACTTCTGCCCTTGCTTGTGCATGCACAGAGGTTGACCACTTCCCAGGCTATCACTTGCATTGTGCTCTTAGTCTGATGGGGACATATTCCCATCTCTGCTGAATCCTCAGGGCATCTGGTGAAGGAACTGTCTTTAAATTAGTGCAATGTGATGAGTAGGAGTGAGAGGTCCTCTCATAGCTACACGTGGTGTTAAAATTGATATGCATTTTTTCTCGGAAAGTTAATTTTAAACTTTTCTTTCTTCCTTTTATTCTTAATTTCTCCCTTATGCAATTGCTACAGAAGCAGAAATCACCTCAGGAGAAATGAAGCAGAGATCTGCTGCCACCTTCTGCTCACAAGGAAATCCTTCCACATCCCCAATGCAGAAATAGCACCAAGTCAGCAAAGGAGCAAAATCTCACTGAAAGGCGACAATATCCTGCTGTGATCTATATCTGTACATGGTATTAGTTGTAATCAAAAATGCATTAAGAGCTTTGAAGAAAATCCAATAATGAGTGAAATATCTAGGAATGGGGTCCCACTTTTGTGCATGTAGCATACAAAAGCATTACACACCAAACTCCAGTAAACATACCCAAAGTTACCAATGAAATTGGTGGGAGTTAGAAATCTAAATATTTATATATATTTTGCATCAAAATGGAAATGGAAACAGAAACCAGCTTATTTTGAACCATCACAAGAGTTTTAAACCCCTCACTATTTTCATTTGTTAAGAACATGTCAAATTTGTAGTCCTTAATATTTGGCATGACGGGAATGGTAAAGAACATGTGTGAATGGAATATTCCTGCTGCTGGAGCTTTTAAATTCTCAGGAATTCTTCAGCTATCCCTTGGCTTCTCTGCAATCACTTATTTCAAACCTTGAATTACTCTGGTATGTAAATACTGATAATAACTAAATACACACGTACATGTATAGACCATAATCATCTGCCAGAATATTTTCCTGGATCTTCAACACCAAAAACGTGACCTTCACCACTTGAAATAAAGTCTCTTTTTCTGTAAGCAGAAGGCTGAAGACTAATTTTGGCTAGCCACAAGATAGACAATATTAAACATTCACTTTCCAAAGGCATCAATATTGCTAATGATTTCAAACCCTAGACTCAGGCCTCCTGAAACCATTAGACAAGCCTTACGATCAGCAGAGCTTAAGACAATAATAAAGATGTAGGGGTTTTTAGGTTTTTATTAGTAGCATTTTTCATCTGTTTTTTTTTTTTTTTTTTTTTTTTTTTTTGAATCTTTATAAATCTGTGCTTTATATTTTCATCAGACACCCTGGCAGAAGATTTTTAGTGGAAATGCAGGCTCTCCTATGATTACCTGGCTGCAGGACCTGGGTTTGAGGAGTACAGGAAGGGGGGGGGAAATAACTGAAGAAGAACAAAAAACCCACAAAATGCATTACTCTGATTTCAAAAGATCAACAGTGTAAGTTTTTTGCAGCCTATCAAGATATGCAGAACATTAAGATGTCATTTAGCAATGGTGCTATCCCCTTATGGGGGTGACAGCATCCCTGGCTCTCTCTGACAGCTCAGGATCACTTTTGCATCCCAAGCTGGCCACCAGAGAAGCAAGATGCATAAGCATAAGGTCCCTGTCATTCTCCTGCAAAGCAGCATGCCCTGGATTCTCTGCTGTGAGCAGGACTCCCCTTTCTCACAGGACTCTGGGTTTTGGAGACCTCTCAGAGTGCCTTTTGTCTGGATAGCACCACACTCTGAAAGGGAATAGGGTGCTGCAGGGTTACTGCTTGCAGATTACCACTGTTGGCAGAAAATAAGAGGGGCCGTGAGTCCTCCTTGAAAGCAATGTCAAGGTCCTTAGGAAGGGAGGCACAAACTGCCCAGAGGTGTGAGCCTAGGGTCCCTCAATTTTTGCTGCAGAGCATAACAGAGCCTGACATTCAGAAAACACGCAGCACCCCCCTCAGCAAATCAAGGACTGTGATGAACTCTAAAAGCAGAACTCTGACAGCATTAGTCTCCTCTGGAAAAAAAAAAAAAAAAAAAAAACAACAAAAAAACTCAGCAGGAGTTTTTAATCAGGGTCAGCCTTGTAACGAAGAGACAAGTAATGATTTCCTATAGTCTGTAAAATACTGATGAGGGTAAAGTAAACATTGCTATTACAGGGTTACAGAGTCAATTTCCTATCACTTTTCACTAGGACTATTGTAGGGAAACATTTGGGCAACCACATGTTGTGCTAAAAAAAGCCCTAAACACTAGCAACATTTCCTTTTTAGGAAAAGAGACTTGTGAATGATTTAAAACCTGATTCAGTAAATTGGGCCCTCTTTTACTCTGAAAAAAAAAAAAAAAAAAAAAAAGAATGGGGGAGAAGAGGGAGGGTGCCAAAACTATATTGCACATTACCAGATTTCCAGGATTCTGCATTTTCTTACTCATTAAACTTCACATTGAATATGCATCACTTCTCTACACTCAGTTCCAGCCCTAGGGATTGCACAGTCCAAATGTATTTTAATTACATTATTTATTATTTAAATTAATTTAATTACAAAAAATAACAGACTCTGCACATGTTCGAAAATGCCATGCTGTACAACTAAATCTTGAGTAATTGTTAAATTTCTTGCAGGCCTCCTGCTAGGAAGTACTGTTTTTCTTTAAAAGTGAGAACACTATTATATCCGTCAGTGGAAAGTTTACACATTGTATTTCTTCTTTCATATGCCGTTAAACATGAGGCTCTCTCATTTCCCCCTTTCTTCAGAAGGCAGGAGACCCATCTGGTAATATTCTGCAGATCAGCATTTCTTAAGGAGAGTTTGATTTAAGTGGTGGTTTTGTTGAAGGCAACGAAAACGAAACTTATGAACCTGGGTTACAGCACTGTGTCTTGTGTTGTTATTAAAGTTACTCCATGCTTGTTCCATGACAAAGATAGAGCTGTCTTTAAGCTGCAGAGAATAAGTAAGAGGTATTCTCTCAGTTCTCATCCCACTGCATTTTGGACTTGCAGCAAAGAAAAAAAAAAAAAAACAACAGTGTTTAGATAGACCTTACCTGAAAAAAATTCTGTTCTGATAATTAGAATCTGATGTGGATAAAATAAGAGCTCCTTCATTCCCTGGTATTTTGCTAAAGTTTTACAGGAAAAAAAAATCAATTTTCAAGATTTCAAGATTGTCTCTTTAGCTCTTTACTTTTGCTTTCTGGCTGGCACTTTGGCACTTAGTACACAAGTGTTGAGATACTGTAAGAAGGATATTGCCAACTTTCTTCCCTGGATTGCATTTGGGGATTGAGCCTCCTTTCTGTCTCAGCAGGGAATTCAGAGCAAAATGCATGAAAATTGGGAATAAAACTTTTCTGGCTGAAAAGGGAATTTGATATAGAATAATGTTCCAAAAAAAGCTCAGGAAACTTCTCAAAAGTTTTTTATTGGAAAAGCAAGCAAACAAACAAACAAACAAACAAACAAAAAGTCTTGACCAAAAGTCAGGTTCATAATACAGTTATATTCTTTCCAACTCAAACCTTAATTGCTCAAAATTACTCCATTCTTCTGTCTCATCTTCAGCAGGACTTTGATTCTTTAAAACAGAACAACACATGAAAATCTACTGGAGATTTTCTGCTGCTGTTGCTCATGTTTCGTATGGTTTTTAGTCAATAGTGATAGACAAAAATTTGAAAGCTCAGTATAGGTATCAGACAGTGAAAATGCTTTACAGGAGATGCCAAGTCAGATCAGCAATCTACATAGTTCATGTTTTGCTTCTAAGAAGGTTAGTGACAGATAATTCAGTCCTGGTCATTTAAGTAATTGCATCATCTGCAAATATTGCCATCTCAGTGCTCGGCATCCAAATGACTAGCAATTATGTTAAACAGTTCTGCTCAAACACTCTGAGGCACTGAAATGCTAAGGTATGCAGTAGTGAAAAATGGACTTTTAATTTTAATTTTAGTCTGGATTCAGCCAACCTAGCTTTAGGAAATTAGCACAGGTTCAAAATTATAACTATAGTCTGTCTTCGTAGTTATTGAAAAGAGAAAAGCGCTAGTAGAAAAGGAGTAATCCCATCTAAGTGTCCAAATCTATAAATAGTCTACCTTGGAAGAGCCTATCTTTCTCTCTCTCTCTGTAAAGAAAGGTCAGCACAACTATTTTCTTGGAATTATGCACAGGCAAATTAGGATTTGTTGTTGTTGTTTCCAATTCAATGAATAGATTTCCATCAGAGACTTTAGAAAAAGACTTTATGAAAGTCCTAAAAAGAGATGTTTATTTTTTTCATCCTTTCTCTCCCCTTGGTAGATGAGGGGAGAGCAGGAAATATTGTCTACCTGGACTTCAGCAAGGCTTTTGATACTGGTTTGCATAATATCTTCATAGAGAAGCTGATGAAGTGTGGACATGATTGGCATGCAGTCAGATGAATTAAAAACTGGCTAAACTACCAGGCCCAGAAAGTGGAACAAAGTGTAGTTAGAGGCTAGTAACGAGCAGTGTATGCAAGGAGTCAGCACTGGGGCCTGACTTATATAACATCATCATTAATGATGAGGTTGATGGGGCAGAGTGCACTCTCAATAGATTTGTTGATGACACAAAACTGGGAGGAGTGGTTGACATGCCAGTGAGTCATGATGCCACCCAGAGGGATCTCAACAGGCTGGAGAAATGGTTGGACATCAACCTCATGAAGGTCAAGAAATTGACGTGCGAAGTCATGCACCCATGGAGGAACAACTCCAGGTAATAAGACATACCATACACCACAGAGCTGGAAAGCAACTTGGCAGAAAAGGACCTAGGGGTCCTGGTGGACACCAAGCTGAAGATGAGCCAGCAATGTGCCCTTGCTTTAAAACAGGCTAATGGAATCCTGGACTACATTAAGCAAAGCATTTGCAGCTGTTCGAGGGAGGTGACCCTTCCCCTCTACCCAGTACTGGTGAGGTCACATCTGGAATGCTGTGTCCAGTTCTGGGCCCCCCAGTACAAGAGGGACATGGACATACTGGAAAGAGTCCAGCAGATCCAGAAAGTTGATTAAGGAACTGGAGCATCTCTCTTAAGAGGAAAGTCTGAGAAACCTAGAACTGTTTAGTCTAGGGAAGAGAAGGCTCAGGAGAATCTTATCAATGTGTATAAATACCTGAAGAGAAGGTCTAAAGAAGATGGAGCCAGGATTTTTTCAAAGTAGAACAATGACAGGACAAGAGGCAATGGGCACAAACTAGAACATAGAATGCTCCTTCAGAATATAAGTAAATGTTCTTTTTTCAATATGAGTGGCTGTGCATTGTCACAGGTTTCCCAGAGTAGTTGTGCAGTCCCTTACCTTGGAGATATACAATGGTAATCTGAACACAGTCCTTGCCAATTGAATCTATGCATCTGGACCAGATGACCTCCAAAAGTCCCTTCCAACCTCAAACATTCTGTGAATCTCTGTCTTTGGTGCTATTGTCAGAGAATTTCAGTTTACATATTATAATTATGTGGCTTTTTCTTATTTGATAGATTTTCCTCCCACCTAAATGCTATTCACAGGTTGAAAAGATATTTCATATTTACACTGATAATGATGATGGTGACTGATGAGACCAAAGATATTTGTTAGCTGTAATGGACTTGAGCTTTCTGTTTCCCACCTTCAGTTTCAGTTGCTCCTCTTTTCTATCTTCTTTAAAACCTCATATATGTGTGTGTATATATATATATATATATTTCATTTCTTACCCTCTATACCTCCTAAATCTGTCATTCTTTTGTATTCACTTTCCATTATTCCTTATCTGAAGAAAGACTGACAGTATGTGACTGTCATTAGCTTTCATCCAGTATTATAGGATGGGTACGTATATGCATCATGCTGTCAGGGTCAAAACAGCATTTATCTGTTTCTGATAGGTTCATCTTCTCTCTCTCTCAAAAAAAAAAAAAAAAAAAAAAAAAAAAAAAGTCTGTCTTTAGTGGGCACAGCAGAGCTTAAAATTTGTAGGCATAGAGGTGAACTTTTAAGATAGCTTAGTCAGAAGCTTCAAGGCAAGGACCTGAAAACATCTTCTCTCTCATGAAAATACTTAGCTTTGTGGTTAAACAAGACTTTCCATCCCTGAACACAAATAACATGTAAGAAACTCACCACTAAATTAAACACTTTGCCACCTTTCCATATCTAGCTTTCATAGCTGGGAGCATCATGAAAACAGGGATGAAACACTTCAAAGTCTGCATATATATTTTGGGTACTTTTGAACCCAAAATAAAATCCCAGCCGTGGACCTTCATGCATCTTATATACTCCTAGTTCTTAGAGATAGGGTACATGCAGATGTGATACTTGATACTTTTGGCTTTTGAGGAAGGTGGCATGGGGGAAGTTATGATGAAGAATAATCCTACCAGATGGATCCATGCTTTAGAAAGAGCTGCTCATTTGGCCCTTCTGAATGAGAAAGAAAAGGCTGGGGAAAAGGAGGGGAGATGAATATACAGAAAAAGTGATGACTCCACAAAAAATGAGTGGGCTTTGCTGAAAATGAGGTGAGCCTTGGGGCAAAGCAATAATAGAATAGTAACTTAAATTGATAAAATACCTTTCAGCATAGTCTCAAAGCACTGCAGTTATTAAAACCTAATGCCAAATTTAGCACTACAATAAAAAGACAAAACAAAAGCAGTTCCACAATATAGTGAAATATATATAAAATACCAAAAATAGAGTAACTCTAAACCTTGAACAATCTTATTTTCCCCCTAAGTTTGGAAATACGATGTGATTTTCAGGGCATTGAGTACTGAGCTACATTGTTTTACAAAAAGGGCCATAAAGTAAGTAGGTAGTACATTTTTAGGGTAGGGGGAAAATCGTGGGCAAAAAAGCAAACCTACTAATTCTGTCTTGGAAATGGGAGTAAATATTTAATGTTGCTCTTAGACTTTATATTTAAGGTGGTCTGAGAGTTTTATCTTAAAGGGAGAGGAAGACAGACAGGTACAAATTGAGTTTTTCATTGCATCAGAAGTTACTGGGCTCAGTGAAAGGATTATTGTGTTAAATACCAGGCCTGGGTTATGGAGGAAATCAGACTATGTGACTGTAATGTTCTTTTTTAGTTTTAAGAACATGTTCACCTACCGGTAATTAATGTGATTCATTTATTGTGGTTATAAGTACATGTATAGTTGAGACATAAGGGATTTTTCTTGCAGCTGACATCTGGTCTGGTCAACTTATTCTTTTCTTATGATGAATGGAATGAAATAGTCTTCTTCATTCATCATTCACCTGCATTACTATAGGTATCTAGATTAGGAGGTAACAAATTATGTCCTAGAAATTCCTGTTTCTCTTCATCAGGTTTACAAGAAATTTAGTAGGAGAAGCAAAGATACAGAGCTCTTCATTCGCTCAGATGAATTTTACTCTGGACTGGAGCACTGAGAAAAACAAATATTTTCAGTTTGTGCAGAAGAAATAGAAGAAGTAGCAGAAAATACTAGCATAAAATTACCAACCTGGAAGACACAGATTTTTAATGAAACAGTGGTAGGTACTTCTTATATTCCACCAAGCAATAATAGAGTAGTTAATTAGCACATCCTCTTCCAAGACATTAGTGCATTAGTGTTTGACTTTTTTTTGTTTCACCTTCATGAAGACAGTTAATCAAACTATAACTGTGTTCAGTTATCAAGATATTTATTTGTGTGTCTTGCAATGTATTAAAAAAAAAAAAAAAAGAGAGAGTATTGAAGAAGACAGACTATTTTTAAAAACTTTACATACTGATTTACTCAAAATGAAAAATGTTGTCAAAGTTATACAAAAATGAGCTTTGACTTCATATCAGTTGAACAAATATATTGTGACTGCTAAAGCTGAAGAAAAATGCACAGCCTGGAACCCTTTAAAATGGATATCCCAGAGAAAATGCATTAGCCCCTTTCTCTCTGGCTTAACGTCAGTAATCTGATACCTAAATTGTCAGAGAAATCAAGATTTGATAGGGTTAAAATCAAGTTAGAAGGAACTGGGAATAGGACCAGTAACCTAAAGATACTGATTAAAAGCCACAAATCTATAATTAAGGAATTAAGGATGGACTTGGAAAATAAAATCAAGTATGTTTAGAGCACAAAGGAAGAAATAGACAAAAAATTAGTTGTTTCCCACAAAATACAGAGCAGATATTGATTCAGGTAAATGCTGTAAGTAACCATTTTGTTTTCTGCATCTGAAAACAAAAACAGTAAGCACTGTGCTCATAGGGGTATGATAAGGGACTGCCTTATTCCACAATCCTTTTCAAACAGATTCAGGACCATAACAGTAGGATTGATCAAAATAGCAAATTGGCTTGGAAAGCCTCCCCAGTCAGGGAGGGCATGAGGAATAAGTGCATCATGACCATAGTCTACTATAAGGAAAATAAAGGAACAGAGTGAGAATATAGTCAATCTAATGAAACACAGAAGAAAATTCATACTGACACACTTCAAACTTTAATGAATTTTACTAAATAAGAACAGAAACAAACCCAAACTCCCCCCCCCCCCAAAAAAAAAAAAAAAAGTCAGAAAGTGAAGAGCTTCACCATTTTAAAGTGGAAATTTTAAAATCTAAAGCAAAGAAGGAATCACAAAATCAGTAAAGGAAAATGAAAAATAAATGTCATAAATATACATATATTTATGACTATATATATTAAAACTATATATACATATATATAAATCAATCTGCGGTTATATGAAGGATTTAGGTATAACTGAACAATAATGTGTAAAATAGTTGAAGTATTACTGTTGATAATGATAATATAAAGGAAATGGTTATGGAAAAGCATAATTATATATCAAAGAAGAAAGGAAAGAAAGATTTGTATAGAGTAACATGGGAAATGACAAGGAGGATGACCTGAAACATGGAATATCCTTCTTTATTTTTCTGCCCAAACACCAAGATTTCATTAAATAATATGATCCTGCAGCTTCACCCTGGTGGCAAACTGGAAACCTCCACACAGGACTTCACACTGGAGGTGAAAGGGGGATGTGTATTCCCCACTGTTACAGTGTGTGAGGGAATTTCTATGTTGAGGGGAAAAAGGCAATAATATAATGGAAAGGATTATTTGGAGATTTACATGACTGGGAATTTAGATTGAGGAAGCAACGAGGGATGGGGAATAATGTGATGAGATGTTTAGCTGTTTTGGACTATAGTTAAGAAAGTTAATTTTAGAAGTAGATTGTATAAAATGATGAAAGAGGATGAAAAATGTAAGCTGGGTGTAATGGCAGACAGAAATAATGAGGAAATGTATTACCTCTTCATTGTGAAACAATTAAATCAGTTTTAAGCTATCCACTTAATATTATAGCTTAATGCTTTATTGGCAAGTGTTGGTCTGACAGGATTGAAGTTACACTGTAGAAACAAAAAAGCTAAAGGAATATATCCTGATAAACTGTGGATTTGTGACTCAATAAAAATTGTATATATAAAAGTTAAAGGTCCAAATGATCCTGTCAAGCAAAAAGAGGCTTTACAAGGAATACAGTAGATATACCAAGTAATATACTGTAAAAGAAACCCATTTGCAAGACAGAGATAAAAAATAACTAGGAACAACATGCACACACCCAGCACATTGTTTTCTGCAAGAGCTGACTGAGAAAATGAAAGTCACTTTATCAGCTGAAAGTCTCTTTTGTTTTAGGAGACAGTCTGAAAAATGAAGAGGCAGATTAAAGGTCATCTAAAGAGGAATGAAAAATAATAGTTTTCCTATAAGCCATAGGCAGAATCAATTTTTTTCTTTTTTTATTGTTGTTAAGCTACCTTAATAAATTCAGGGAGCAGGAGATTGCTGAAATGCCATAAACTTGCAGGCCAAGGAAATTGAGAAGTGGACAAAGGTCAGTGGACAAAGGGTGAGAAAGTGTAAAAAAAATATTAGATCTGAACAATATTTGGAAACAAAGGAACTTTGAAATTAGGACTCACATTTACTGTTCATTTCCACAATACAGAATTCAGAATATATAGATATCTTCTTTTTTTTTTTTTTTTTTTTTTTACTTTAACAAATCAAGTTCTCTTCAATGATCAGCTAGCTGACATCATCACTTACACTTTGTGTTAATATGTTGGCAATCAAAAAATAAATGGTACACATGGAGACCGCACCGAATAATATCCTACAACCCCATAAATATACAGGAATTATAAAGGAATCTGAGAAATTTCTAAGACAAAATGCCAAAGATGAAATAGATTAAAAAATTCTGTAAGCAGTAATGAGAGAAATATTTACTACTGAAATTTTCCATTTATAAAAAAGGGAACAAGACTGAAGAAGAGATATAACGTATCAGAATCCTAGAATTAGAGTAAATTTAAAGGATTTTTAAAATCCTTAAAATTTAAGGATAAATAAATATATATATATATTAACTACTGAAATTCAGAAGGATTTGGACTGCCCACAAATTCAGTAAAATGGAACATACTTTTAGATAAGGTTAAAATGTTACAAAGAAAATGACTAGAAGATCTGTAGTAATACATGTAGGTCTTCAGAGAAAATATCTGGTTTGGTAATCATTTTAATTAGAGATAGTAAAACACTAGCACATAGTTCAAAATAGTGTATTATTTGTACAATTTTGTTAAGGAACTCATCTGTTCAAAGTGACAAGTGAGGGAAAGAGGTTGTCTTCATGTTTTATACCTTCATCAGTTAAAAATAGGAAACAAAATGTCCCTGGAGAACTGTATTACACAACACACTCTTAATAGAAACCTTAAGAGAAATACATTAACAAAATTTCACAAACTTCCATGGAAGCTGATCATTTCAGGAACAAATTCTTCCCCTTCCAAGCAAAAAGAGAACCAATTAGAGTCTGAAGATGGAAAAACAAATTAAATAAAAATAAAATAAAAAAGAACAAATTCCCAAATCAATCAATCAATCAATAAAAGTGTATCTCTCAGGGACTTTCTTCTGGTGAAGAAAAATATTTAATGTAAAAGAATCAATAATTATATAAAAAAAAGATTTTGGAAATAAACTGAGGACTTATCCCCTTCCCCTCCACCCCCTTTTTTTAAAAAATATAAAATGTGCTGTTTTTGTGGTAAGGGATGGAAGCCTTCTTGAATTTAATAAGATTAATGCATGTTTTAACTACTGTTGTTTGTGTTGCACAGGGATTCCTGGGCTTTAAAAATTTTCATATGAATACAATCGTACATGGATCCATGAGGGAATGTGGAAGCAGCTGAATTGGTACATGTGTCTGATGGTCAGGTGGCAAAGGTCAACTTCTTTAAAAGTAATAGCATTGTAAACATGTAAATTTAGTTCTGCTTCTCAATATAAAATAAGCAATGACATGAATACAGGAAATGTGTTTCTTAAATTCCATTTTTACTTTCAAGGTTGACATTTAAGGATAATAGACAGGTGGGTCTTTAAAGAGTGGGCATGAATGTCACAAGGAAGGGTGGCCAAACATGACTGAATGTGTGAATATTCATTATTCTGACTTTCAAAGAAGATAATTTTAATTGCCAGCCTAGCAGACCCTTATTTCACACATCTCAGTTGAAGAATGACATAATCAGTGTAGAAAACTTTAATCACAGGTATGGATTGGAGTAGAATGACATGAAGAACTTGTTTTCTTAGGTGTTTGCTAAAAGAAAAAAAAAATCTGTTTAGTAAAATCTGAAAGCCAGTAATTTAGTCAAGTTGTTTGACTATTGCTGAATAATTACAAATAAATAAATAAATAAATAAATAAATAAATAAATAAATAAATAAATCTTTCCTCATGTATACCAGCCAGATTTGTTAAAGATAATGAATTATTTTCAATAAAATTTTGATGATTCTCACATTGAAATAAAAAAGAATCTTTTTTTCTAATAATTTCTATAGGTGTATATATTAAATAATCATATTAAAACTCTTATTGGAACACTCCTTTTTGACCTATACCATTAACTGAACAGGAAAAATATTGTATTCTTAAAGATTTAAGAAAAAGGAGGAAATAGGGAGAATTAAGCAGAAGATGACTGTGGAAGAAAACCTTAGGAAAGTTGCTGAGCTGGAACTGAAGGAAGATTATATATATTTTCTATCTGTTTTACACAAAGAATATAAAATGAAACAATATGCAGATAGAAGCCATCTCCAGTAAGGAGTTGTAGAATGTATTTCTTATCAGTAGTACAAATTTCTATAATACCTTTGGACAAAGAAGCACTTTTCCTACCTCTGGTGGTTAGGTTCAGAAGGTCTCAGAAGCTGGAGAGAAATGACCATTATATATAGTGAAGAGCAATATCCTTAGAGATCCATGAATTTCTCACCTAAGCAAATTCACTTTGTGTAGAAAAAAAAGAAAACAACAACAAAAATCAGCTATCATTCCAGTGAATAACTTCTTGTAACATGGTGCTCAAAGGTGTAAGGGAATTGTCACCCCCTCCCTCTCCTGTTAGCCTTGAAAATATGATATTGGATATCTTGACATTAAAGGAATGATTCTATCCAGGCAAATGCTAGAAGGTGGCAAAAGTGTTACAGATATTTAGAAATATGGAATGTTTTCTATGTAGAATGTGAAAGACAAGCTACAGATTAAGGAACAAAGCCTAAATGTCAATTTGTATACTTTGAATATTAATAGCAATATTGGTTGATATAAAGTTTCCCTAGATAATGGATACAATTTAACATTCATAAATTTTTTGAACAATGATTTCTTCTGTTAAATTGCAGCAACTTCAGCCTTACACAATTGTCTAGTGGTTTTTTTTGTGTGTTTCTGGAGCTGCCTGAATAAAAATGGTCCTTCAGCTTCTTTTCAAGAGATACATGCAGCATTCCTGATTACTTTCCTTTCCAAATTTGTTACTGTTCTCTAGAAATTTACACCTGTGTAACAGGAGTTTGTATAACAACAGATTTAATGACTTCAGTATGGGGGTGGAAGAGTTTTGTTTTTTGTATTTGTTTGTTTAGCTTTTTTGTTTGTTTTTAATTTGTTTGTTGTTTGTCTTGTTTTTAGTAAAATCTAGTGGGTTTATTTTTTATGATTGTTTCTTCTGAATACTTGTAGAGGTACTGCTAAGACATTCTACAGGGAAACACAATTGCTGTTTCTAAAGCCTTGACTCTATGATATTTTATGTTGAGTTGTGTTACCTGGCATCCAGACTACAGTGGATGAATGTAAAAGGATGATCTAAAGAGGCTCTTTAAAGGTACAAAGTAGATAGATCAATGAGAGAGATAAACTTGCATAGTTAATTGATCACATTGCTTAAGATGTTATCTAAGAATAAAGAAAAAAATTCACAGAAAGATTCATTACTAACTCATTTTAAACAAAATACCATTGACAGGAGGAGGGACATCAATTCCTATAGCATCGTCTATGGAATAGAACTTCAAAACTGTGGGCATCAAAAAGTGTCAGAGCATTTTGCTCCCTTTAACTTGTCCCTCTACGGTTGGGCAGAAAAAGAAAGAACAACTTTGTTTCCCTAAGACAATCAGGATGTAAGCATTTCTTTTTCTCAGTTCAAGTTCAAAGATCTTTCATAAAAAGTTATCCTAAAATATCTAGTGGATAAAGCATACCTTTGACATTTAAAGACTGTGGTCTTTCACTGCAGTAGGGATTGGGTGAATGTCCTTGATTCCCCTGCATTTTTCTCTCTCATTCTACAATAAGACAGTCCAAGTAGGAATTCACTGTTTTCGTATCTGCTGGCCTTTAAGACAATCTCAAACTTTCTCTTTTTTCTGTGTGCTGGAAATTGAGCTTGTATTTGTTTTACCCTTGATAACATCATGCATGTTGCTAAATATCTCCAAGCTAGCTCAACAGGCAACTTTCATTCCATTAATCCGGAAAAGAAACCTGAAAGCCAAGGATTAAAGAAAAAATAAGCTAATTCTAATTTTGTTGGGCTAATACTAATTTTGAGAAAAAGGATATTTTCTGAAGACCAAGTATCCTGAATTTGTATATATTCTGTTTCAGTTTAAGAACCAATACCTGTAATCAGTCTTATTATTTTTTTAATGTATATTTTTGAGAAAAATACATTAACTATTACCATTTCAATATTACAATATAGCTACTGAAATTTTCACTTCATTAGTGTTCTATCAAGTAATTATTTACTTCTCTTTTCCTCCTTCAGAAATATACAGAAGGCATAAAAACCACCCGCACTGCACTTCTTAAGCATAAATGTAATGCTTGATGACTATCAGTGCTCTCAACTTTAACAAAATCACAAGAAAGTTCTTTCAGGAAATAAAAAATTGTCTCCAAATGGCAATGCAGTGTTCAGAGCACTGTACAATCCACAAATGAACAAAGAAAGCAGCTGACCAAACTTTAAGTAGTATCAAATTTGATAGAAAATTGTAGCACTGAAATAGGGATTCAGAAGGGCCAGTCTGAACTGTTGGAGGGATTGACATGGAGCAATTGTTGTTGGAGCGATTAAACTGTTGGTTGAACACTGGAACTTAAATGACCCATTTCTCCACTGTAGCGAGTGCTAGTATCAGTCTCCCAGATGACACACCTCACTTCTGGTAGTCCTTACGGAATGCTGGTCCACACTCTGTGTGAGCAAGAGAAGGGTGGGTTACAAGGTCATGACTGCTTCACTCACACATCATGAGTCCTATTTCAGCCACTCTTTATTTTCTTATACCCTGCCATCCACTTTCTGATGCAACATACAACAAGGGAGGCTTTAGTGGGACCTAGAACATCTCAGAACAATTTGTCATTATAGGACAGCAAGAGAAAGCTACAACTTCTTTTTACCTTTCATCAGCAGTGTAACTAACCACAGCTTGTAAGTATACATCTTCTCCCTCTTCCCCCATCAGATAAGGGTTCCGATACTGACACATGTATCCATGAGGATTTCTAACTCTATCTCCCTCACTGTAAAATAATAGGACCCATTTTCATCTCCCCTCTCTCCTGCACAACAGTGGATTTTACTGAGGCCAAAGACACTAATACAAGCTTAATAAACATTGGTAGCACTGGAGCCTAAATTTTCCTGAACAGACTCCTAATTTAGTTAGATTCCTTTGTCACATCATCCATCACAACCATTGGTTTTAGCCTGTTCCTGTGATTCAGTTACATTCAATGCAGCAGTTCAGCTAATTTTGTGGCCTTGTACACACAGCAAAAGTTTTGTTTTGTTTGCTGTTTGCTGAATTAAAATTTTATGACTAAGCACCTATGACCATCACTATACAGCCTCCTGACAGAGAGGAAAATAATCACTTACACCATGTCACATTAGAAATGGAGATCATTCAAAGGAAATACACCACAGCTGAGAATTGCTAAGTGGGCTTGTTTACAGGGTGAAACTTCATATAAAGCAGAAGTACTTATTTTACAAATATGAAGCGATAACAAAAAAATAAACTAAAAAACAAAACAAATTTCCCCTCTGCATACCACTTGGCAATTTGCTTTGGCACTAACTTGCTTAATCAGGAAGCTCAATAAAAAATAAAAACAAATAAATTTTTTAAAAAGTTAATTTTATGCTAGAAAATCAGCATATCTGTCATTCCATGTTGAAGCCTTTCCCTATTTCAGCCAACACTGGCCTTTGTCAGGCTTATATAGTGTTGAATTTATTTTGACAAAGTCTAATGCCTTCTGAACCACTAGGGGTACTTAACTTGCACTCATAAACTCACTTATATATAGACAAGAGTATATTCATTTCCTCCCAAGAAAAAGTAGAACTCATGCTATTTATTTATTTATTTATTTATTTTAAGTGGCTAAATTAGGTTAGCAGAGAAATTTGTTGCATTTGCAGCAATCTTACTGAAGTATTACAACAAGCTACTTCAGGTATAAACAACTCCAGAAGAGAATACTTACAAGCAAGATTTTAACAACTGGATTGCTCAAATGTTTCAAGGCACCTGAATTTCTCAAATGTTTCAAAGCACCTCAAATTCAAGGCATCTGAATTAGTGAGGCAACTTTGAGGAAGACTTTCAGAAGAGTTTGCCAGATTCACCCTCTAAAATAGTTTTGTCACACCCAGGAAATACATACCTTATGTTTAGATACTTACTCATAATAGCAAATATGATCCCATTGCATTTTGGAGATAATATTATGCATATTGACAGTAGGGGAAGCACCTCAGAAATGGAAAAATAATAATAATAATAAAAAAAATAATGAGACAAACCATTTGCACAGAGTATTTAGTGCTGAAATTGTACCAGCTACTTGTACAATGATCCTCTTGTGCACTCTCATCTACGTGATTTTTTTTTTATTCAGCTGAGAAATATAATGATTTCACTGGCAAGGTAATCTAGTCCTTATTCAAAGGAAGATAAGATGAACTTCTGACCTTAGTCCTGTCTCTTCCAACTAGCATGAAGGTAAATATCTAGACGCCACCCAGACATTGCAAGCTTAATGCTGAAAGGGCTGACGAGTTCCTTGAGCCCCTGTGGAGGAGTGGATGAGAGCCAACTGATGCTATCTGCAGTGAAGCCAATGGCAATTTCTTTCTACTGATTGTACTGAGCTTCAAACCAACTTGTTCAACAACTTTCAGGCAGAGTTTTGAAATACAGTTAACCTAGCAGAAAAGTAATCATAAGGAAGCTTGGCAAAGCAAACAGCTACTGAGACACTGGAAGAATAGCCACATTTATCTGGAAGACCTTGTGTCTGCCTGATGGCTGGTGCACAATGTACCTCAAAGCTTCTGTGCAGTTTCCCAACATATCCCATGTGGAGACCACAGTAACAAAGTTACAAACTTCTACCACCTTTTTCCTGGAATCTTGTATTTTCAGTCACTTTGAGGTCTGCTAGCCTTTTTCTTGCCTTGTGCTGTCCAGGCTTCTGCTCCTCTTCTGTGAGAATTTTGGGCAAGTCTGACGAAGAGAACCAGAAACTATTATTATACCTAAGAAAAAATATTATTTTTATTATATATATATATTATTATTATTTTCTTTGGGAAAAGAGGAAAATTAATTCATATATGCTCAAGCTACAAAAATCTGGAAACCAGGTTCTTTGCAAATTTTACGAGGATGTTGGCTTCTCTATCTCTGAAGAAACATGTGCATATGCTTATGAAAATAAGGCTTATGCAAACTCCAGCCTCTGAGGACTCTTTACCTGCATTTTCCATAGACTTATGTTCAAGGGCCACAGCAGTATTTTCTGCATACCAGTTCTGTTCACCTTGCTCAGCTTCTTAGGAATATAAAGATTTCTTGGACTCCACAGTTACTTGCAATTCACATCTGATCTGTGCTTCAGTTCACTAACAAAGCAGTTGATGCCTATGCAAGAAAATGTTCATACATTTCAATGTATGTTCATAGATAGCATGTTTAAAGGTGTCCAAGTGGTAGTCCTTCTGGTTTTCCCACAAACTTACCAGATTTTATTGGATAAAAAAAATAAGGGAACTCCAGCATTTCTTAAACTGGGACCTAGCAATTTCCCACCTGTAAGATTCAGCAAGTTATTTCATGATTTAAATGTACATTTAGCACCCCACAATATGCTTATTAAAGAAATGTCAGGATAACCAAGTGACAATGCAATGAGAGAAAAAAAGAGAATTACAGTAGCTTCTATGCATGTGCATGCATTATTATGTAATCTTTAATTATACAGTCATGTCCACCCACAGGACCACTGCCTCATTCAGTGTACAAGACAGACTGTGCTCACAAAATGAGCAGCCATACAATATTTCATTTTCTTCGCATCATTTAATATATGGCCCCATGCCTAATTTTCTGCACACCATCCAAACCTTGCACTGAATGCATAATTATTCATTTCCTAATGGGCTTTTCCCTGATGCTTTTTTTTTCATAGTATCCTAGTTATTAACAGAAATTAATGAATTTATCTTCATAATGTCCCTGTGGTATCATTCTCTCCATTTTACAGATAGAGAATTGTCAAAAGTGCCAGCTAATTTGGGGTGGTAATTTGAGATGCCTGAGGTCTGATTTCTCAGAGAGTGTAGCAGTATGTATGCTCAGAGTAGTGTTCCTATTTATCTTAATGACTGCTGTGAAAGCCCAGCCATTCTTAAAATAAATAAATTAATAAATAAATAAATAATGCAGGATCTCAAGTTGTATATCCAAAACATCATAAAATAGAGAATTTACGATTTGCCTAGAAAATCTCTGACAAAGACAAGATAAAATCTGGTTTTCCAGGAAGTCAGCTACTTTTATGATAATCCTTTGTGTTTATCTGCCTCATGCACTGCCCATCACCATAGTATCTAGCAATCTCCAGTCATGACACAAAACTGATTCACTCTTAAGCACTTTTCATCTTGTGTTTTTAATGAAGTGGGAGTCTTGTGATCTTTCATTTTAATCCTCAGGCATAATGCATATATATGGTGATGAATTGAACTTAACTGTATTTGGATATTTTCTCATTTTGGAGTACTGAGCAGTTTTGCAGTTTAAAGTTTCTTTCGGTGTAGCCTTTTGACTTAAAATTAAATAAATTGAACATCAAGGACATGGGCAAAAAGCTTGATCAGCCCCCACAAATGCACATTTGCCCACACAAACAAACTCAATGAAGCAGAACTGAGGTTTTGAGGCATGCAGAGTAGGTGTTTTGTTTGTTTTACTGTTTTTGTTTTGTTTTGTTTTGTTTTGTTTTCGAAGTATGGTGGAAACTGGAAAAGGAGGAAGCAATTGCTTTGTGGACCTCCCACTAGAGGGAGGTGGAGGCACACATTTGACCAGTGGTTTTGGAGCCTCATAAAATGGCAGATGCATTGAGATTCAAAAACTGTTAATTTTACACAAATGAAATGATTAAGGGGTGTGAATGTATTGGAAGAGCATCAGGAAAGCTGTGGCACTCTTGTTTTCCCACTTTTCTATGCACATTTAGTATATGTTCTCAATCAAAGCACAGCTTTGTAGTAGCCTCATCTTTCCTTCATTGGATATAACTGTACACAGCTCTTCTATACCCATGGTCCTAAGGGAAATGTGTCCTAAAAGCTATAGTATATTCTGTATTCCTACTCCTCCTTATCTCCAGGTCTTCCTTTGTTTTCTTTCTCCTCTCATGTCTTGTCTTACAACTCATTCTCTCTATCATTTTCTGCTCTCAGTGTTCCTCCTTAACACTTTTCCATCTCTCCAGCATTTAGCTCTATACACAGGTACAGGCCAGGAGGCAAGTGGCTGGGGAGCAGCTCAGCAGAAGGGAGCTGGGAGTGCTGTTGACAGCAGGCTCAGCATGAGCCAGCAGCCTACCCTGGTAGCCAGGAGGACACTGTGGGATGCCTCTTATACATTTTGGGGTGCATTAAACATAGCATAGCCAGCTAGTCAAAAGAGGTGAGTCTTCTACTGGTTTTATCATTGGTGTGACTTCACCTTGTGTACTGTGTGCAGTTCTGTGCTCCACAACACAAAAAGCTACTTGTTAAGGTACTTGAAAACATCCAGAGGAGGGCAGAAAAGCTGGTAGAAGGGCTGGAAGGCATGTCCTGTGAGGAAAATCTGAGAATGTTTGTATTGTCCAGTCTGGAGAAAGGAGGCCAAGAGGCGACCTCAGTGCTCTCTGCAGTGTCCTGAGGAGGGGAAGCGCAAAGGAAAGTGCCGGCCTCTGCTACCTGGGCACCAGTGACAGGACACATGGGAAGGACACAAAGCTGTTCTAAGGAAGAATTAGGGCATTACGAAAAAATTCCTTATTGTCAAACACTGGAACAGGCTTCCTAAAGAGGTGGCTGCTGCCTGTCAGTCTTCAAGAGGCATTTGGACAATGACCTCATTAATATTCTTTAACTTTTGTTTAGCCCTGACGGGGTCAGGCAGGTGAATATTATCAGCTTTGTAGGTCCCTTCCAACTGAACTAAATATAAGTCCTGACACCTTTATATTCACCACATTTTTCAAACACTCCTCCATCCCACCTTCCCACTTCCTACTCCCCATTTCAATTGCAGCTCTTCCCCAGTGTGCGGCAGGTACAGAGTGTGGGCTCAGAGTGGGCGCTCACATGACCTATGGCCATCACCAGCAGAGCATGCAATTTCAGTCTTGGGATAGAGCTGCCCAAAGAGTGGCAGCCATGTGGTCAGGTAGGATTTCATTTAATCATGAGACTGACAAAGCTTTGTATGAGTTTTTTGAGAGTTATGAGGCATATGTTTTTTGAAAGGCTTATAACTTGAACAGATCTGGGCAAATTTACACAGCACAAGGCATGTTCTTTATATGAATGTGAACCTCTATGCCAAAAATGGAGAAGCCAGAATATTTCCAAAGCAGACCTCTCTCTCTTTCTCTCTCTTTCTCTCTCTCTCTCTCTCTGGATCTAAATAATATTTTATGTAGTATCAGTCGCAGAAGTAGTTATACACCATTTATACTTAACAGCAAACCTCTGCTACTCAAAAATCTTAAAAACAAACAAACAAACAAAAAAAAACATAACAAAACAAATAACATTCTTTATCAGTCCCATAGCTTGTTTTTTTCAGCAATGTAGTTGAAGTTTGCAGAACTATAAACAACTAGTTAGTTTTAAACTGTGTAGTGATTGAATGTTAGCTAACATATCTGTTTTATACCTTGTGCACTACAAACCCTCTCTAAACATTGCCATGAGATAAGAATATTTGATCGTATTTTGTGTAGTTACAGCAAGCCATGAAATAACATTGTTGACAACTATTTGCTTAAATAAGTGTTCAATGAAGATTTGTCTATCGATGACATGTTCTTAATCCCTATGTTTAAAGTCATGTTTGGCAAAATACTTTATGCCCTCATGTCCCCTTCACCTTCTCAAACACTTGTACCCTCCACAACAATATCATAAACTCTGTTTATGATGAACTCTGAACTCTGTTCCAGCAACATGATAACCTAGGTGAAGTCATATAATCAACATATGAATGTAGCACTTATAACCAGAATACACTTCTGCAAGAACAAGACCTATCACACAAGTTACTCTGAAAGTTTTACATACTCATTGATCTTACTTTTGGCCAGATTTTTTTATTTTTTTTTTAATATTTGAAAGATATTGCAGCTCTGAAGTTATGAACCTAATTTTGGATAACCAAATAAAAATATAGACTCAAAAAAGTAGATATTCAGCTTTTAAACATTTCTGAATAGCTACAAAAACTTTGAAAGAATAAATTATTCAGATTAAAAAATATATATATTATTATATATATAATATATATAAAATATATATATACTATATACTATATACTATATAATATATATAAAATATATATAATATATATATATATTATGTTATGTTATATAATATATATATATATAAAATATATATATATTTTTTTTAATAAATCAGACAAGAACAGTCCTGCCTCAAAAGAGTACAAGTAGAAACAACATGGAATGTCTCAACCCATATTAAAAATATTCATATTTGGTATGTTTTCAGTTACTATTATTTATTTTCTTCTTGCAAAGAATTGTATTAAATTATAATAGTATCTTATTTCTTGAGATCAAAAGAATCTGCATTTAATATTTCATAGGGACAATTGTCCATGTGGTCTCATATTATCTTGGAACATCAAAGCTTGTTTTAGATTTCTACTAGTACACCCCTGGGCAGATCCCATGCTCACATGGAAGCTATTGGTTGAGATTCAGGGCTGACTTTAATGTGGGGAGACAAGAAAAATTCTATCTCATACCTATAAATGGACCACCAGCAAATGCTTTGAAGATAGGATGGAGGCAAAATGCACTCTATGTGTAAATGATTACTTAGGAACCTCTTCCATGTGGTTGTTGAGAAATTTGTTTCTAATGGTCAAACTTGATGACAGACCTGGTAAAGTTCGGTACTTCCATACAATTTCTTTGCTCTTTTCCTACAAGGGTAGGCATGTTTTGGAAGTTTTTTTTTAATGAGGAGCTGTTAGCCTATTTGTTTATATAGAATCATAGAATCATTAGGGTTGGAAAAGACCTCCAAGGTCAGATGGTCCAACCATCCCCCTACTACTAATGTCACCCACTAAACCATGTGCCTAAGCACTAGGTCCAACCTTTCCTTAAACACCTCCAGGGATGGTGACTCCACCACTTCCTTGGGCAACCTGTTCCAATGCCTGACTGCTCTTTCTGAGAAGAAATGTCTCCTAATTTCCAATCTGAACCTCCCCTGGTGCAACTAGAGGCCATTCCCTCTAGTTCTATTATTAGTTACCTATGAGAAGAGGCCAGCCCCCAGCTCTCCACGCCTTTCTTTCAGGTAGTTGTAGAGAGCAATAAGGTCTCCTCTGAGCCTCCTCTTCTCCAGACTAGCATGACAGTGTGGGGTTCTGATCTCTCCTGTATAAAAAAAACAAAACATAGAAGCACCACCACAACAGCTGCATTCTTGGATATTTGGGTAATGTTTATACTTTCCAAGCTCATCCATGTAAAAGCTACTGGTTTAGTCTGAGCTGTCTGCCTTAGCTTCACTCTTGTCAGTGTAGAGAAACATGAAACCCCAGAAGTTATTCAAACTTACTTAGATATCTCAGATGGGTTTAACTGCTCTACCAAGATGCCATTGGATTTCCACAGGGAGATGAAAAATTATTTGTTTGAGTGGATGAGACATCTAACATTTAGTTGGCTGGAATTCAGCAAGCTAAAAGTCATTCTTTCATATCAATTTCCTTTTGAAGACACTGCTAAGAATGTCACAGTGTTTGCCTAAAATATTGTTCCTAGATATCAAGGAACAAAATCTCACTCAAAAAGACATCTTACTGAAGCTCATGGATGGTTACTGATGTTTATTATACTTTAGTTAGATTACTTCCTCCCTGCTTTGTATTACTAGCCCTGCTACTCTGTGGGCTTAGCAGGTCAAACTCTACCTGAATAGTTAAATAAGAGATGTGGGTTAAATTAATTGCCTTTGCAGAGAAGATCTGGAGTACAATGGAAATATAGGGTGATTACTTCTGTCTAAACCACGTGTTGCCAGTGGAGATCTGGTTGATAAATTCCATGGAGTCTGGAGGGCTATTCAGCTCATGCTAAAATAAACATCTAAATTGGGTGATCTAAGTAGCTACTCCAGATATCCACTAACTGTAGAAGGAACTCAGATACTTAAATTTGCATTTAACATGAAGGGTCAAATGTGCTTTAGCTGTATGCCTTCTGGTATCAGAGTAATCCACAGGTGCGGGTCAGTTACAATCCGGGGGCTGTGGGAGAGATGTGAAGTCTAGTGTGACAGCTGGAGACCAGACATTATACCATGGGCATCTCAGGTGATGGATGATGTCCACCCATCTGTGGACAAAATTGAAGCCAGACCCCACATTCAGGGGACTACATTTAGATGTCTACAGTTTGGGACTGAATGACCTAGCCTGCCACCTTGCATTAGGAACAAACTTCCCTTGTCTGTCATATAATTGTTGATTCTGGAGGTGTAATAGATCTTCTGAAACATTGAGAAAGAATACAACATAGAAAGGGACCTCAGGTAGCTCTCATCCCATCTCAGTTTAAATGTTTACAGTGTGCTTGCTCATGTCTGAGTTCATCTTCCTGAGCCTAATGTCAGCTGAGAGAAGGAGAGCTCAGGAGTATAATTCACCTGACCTACTTTTGGTGTTTTCTTCAGGATGAAATGATTAGCTCCCTAAAAGTGCTGTTTTCTCTGTACTGACTGTGAAGGGGGATGAGGAGAGACTGAGTGATTAGCTGAGAGGTAACATCTATATTACAACTGGCCACAATTGATAATATGAATCACACCTGTTCTGTCCAGCACCAATCCTCCAGCACTCTGCAAAAGATTTCTGAAACAGAACTTGCTTTATGGTGGCATCACTAATCCTGAAAGTAGAAAAGGGATGTTATGACAGCTCCCCTTTTGCTGTAGGTAAAAGTTATGGTATCAGCTCAGCTGAAAAACTGAATTTGCTGCGTTCATTCAGTTCCGGGAGGGAACTTCAGGTTTGAAATTGTAGGGTATAATTCATGCAATAATTCTACCTTTCATCACTACTCATTCAGGAAGCTACCCCTTTCTTCCTTGGTTGTGGGATCACCAATATGAATAAGAGTAACCTAGAGAGTCTTTGTAATTTTTCTCAATTGGATTTTTGAAACTCAGGTTCATATGATAGCAGCCTCTGAGCAAGAAATCTGGTTGCTCATTTTATGGTATCCTGTGAGACCAATGGATGTACATAGGGATATATGAGCCATATGACTCACCACAATGTATGGAAAACTACCTTCAACCTCTAGTGTTTAGAGACAAACTGAAATAAAAGGATTACCATACTGAGTCAAACTGAAGTCAATACTGACTTCATACTGAAGTCATACTTAGTCAAACTCTTTTGACATAAATTCTTCAATCTGAATTTAGAATACACGGTGTAAATTTAATTTTATGTTATTTTCTAATCTTTAACCACTCTAATCCCAGATACTATGATAATATCGGTGAGACATCCTCAGTGGAGACTTTGAAAAAGAAGGCATTTACTGGGAATTTAGAACCAAAAAAATGTTCTCTTGCAATAAAATATAAGGGGAAGAACAGCAAGCAATCATTGTTCCCACTTTGTGAGACAGCAGTGATGTAGAAATAACACTAGATAAAAATTGAGAACTCATTCTCTAATTTGTAAACACCTGAAAGATTATTTTGGCCTCATTTTTTTCAATATTTTAATGTTTGGATTTGATATTTGTAATGTTTGCACTTGAAATCTTTTTTTCACATGTTATAGCTCAAATATAGTATTAAGCCAGGCAGAAACTGAAAGATAATGCTCTTGTGTACAGATCTCATTGAGCTGTAAACATGAGAAGAACGAAAGATTTTCTCACTGAAGATTTCAGTGTACGTGAACTAGGAAGAACAATCTTTTTGGAGTAAGTTCTGTGGGAAATAGTCCTGAGCAATTTTTGAGGTTGCATTTGGTAGAAGTACAGACTGCTTCAAGATATTCTTATCATGCAACCAGGTTTTATTTTAAGATATGGGATGTGCATATTGGTTACTGAAATAATGCTTTATGCAATTTTTAGTGTTCAACAGAAACCTATAGAAATCAAATTACCTGTTTATGTATATCAAACTTTGCAATTTATAGTGTTGTTTTTTCTGACCAGCAGGACTATTATTCTTTGTCCTCAGCTGTCTTTCATTTTTAAATTCCTCTGTGGTATGACATGTATACTCTTGTCTTCTAGTCTATTAAAACCCTTTAAGGATTCTTACACTTACAAAGTTAATGTGCTGCAAATGAAAAAGCAATAAAAGCAATAAAGCAATGAACTAAAATCCTATATGAAATAACAGAGGACATTTTGATAATGATATTTTTCCAAAATACCCAAAGGCTGTATTGTCAACTATGAGGACAGAAACACATCTGATACTACTAAGATACCTTCTGTGTTGGTGTGTGGTCTGATTGCTTATCTGTATCTTAGAGGACATATTTTTATTTGATTTGCTGAATCATTATGCCCTTCAGGCTCACTTTTTTTGCAAAGTTTCTTCTTTGTCTTCAAAGATGGAGTTGCAAACCCCTATGTAAATGTTGACAAAATGTGTGAATGGCATCAGTACATTTGTATTCCTTCTCCAACTCTTGATTCTTTTAGAGCCCTGAGAGTAAAATCACATCAAGCCATCAGAAAAGTTTGTTATCTATTGTCTAAGTTTACTATAACTTGTGTGCTATCCCTTTCTTACCTCACCTACCTTCCTGCTTCTGTTTTAGTTCAGATTTTTGCCATCTGTAACGTGTTGCCTATAATTCTGTGTTCTGCATTGTCTCTAGTACAAGTGTCCCACACTCAACTGTCTCTTAAATACTGTTTTATTAATCACTATAAAAATATTTTATTATACTGTTGTTATAACAATGGGTGTTATCAACTACCACACTCCACAATATACCACTTCCTACATGAATACAGTTCAAAAGAGCAGATGAGCCACACATTTTGTATTTGCATAGAAGCGAGTGCAAAATAACTTATCTTTGTACAGTGACCTCAGCAAGCTAGAGAAATGGAATGACAGAAACTCAAGAAGTTCAGCAAAGGGAAAGGCAAAGTCCTGCACTTGGAGAGGGACAAGCCCAGGCACCAGCTTGTGGTGACCCACCTTGAGAACATCTCTTCAGGGAAGGCAAAGCTAGTGGACAAAAGCCAGCAATTCACCCTAGCTGCAAAGGAGGCCAGTGGTCCCCTGGGCTACATTAGGGAGAGCTTTGTCATCAGGTCAAGGAGTGTGATTCTTGCCCTCTCTTCAGCCTTGGTGAGATGCATCTGGAGTGTTGGATCCAGCGCAAGACTCCACAGTGCAAGAGAGACGTGGGCATGCTAGAGAGGATCCAACAAAGGGCCACAAAGATGATCAAGGGACTGGATCATCTTTCATACAGGGAGAGGCTGAGATTGCTGGAACTGTTTATAAATTTATTGTTTATAAATACCTGAAAAGAGGCAATAAAGAGGATGGAGACAGATTCTGCTCAGTGGTGCCCAGTGACAGGACAATAGGCAATTGGCACAAAATGAAACACAGCAAATTCCATTTAAAACAATTATATCATGAAAATTTCATGGTGGGGGTGGTCAAACACAGGGACAGGTTGCCCAGAGAGGCTGTGAAGTATCCTTGGAGACGCTCAAAATCTGACTGGATGTGGTCCTGGGAAACCTGCTGTAGCTGATCCCACTCTGGGTTGAATTAGATGACTTCCAGAGGTGTTTTCTAGCCTCAGCCATTCCATGATTCAGTGTAGATCTATGATTGATCTTCTAGCTAAGCAAGGCCATACGTTTGAAAACAGATTATTTACCTTTTCGCAACAGCAGCAAGAAAGGAAAAGGAACATACCCTTTTATTTATTTATTTATAAGCTTTTGTTATTCTCTAGGAATGACTGTCTAAGTGTCTTTAAGTGTCTTTCCTAAACAACACCTGGAAGTCTGAAATAAAATTTGAATTGTAAGTTAATGGAGGATGTCTGTATTGCACTGATTATAAATTTTCTGATTCTGTGGTAATGTACTTGCAGTAAAAAATCACAGAGGCTCAAATAAGAAAGATTATTAGTCATCATTTTTAAAAGTCTCCTTCCAATCAGATTGCTCTTCCTTTTCTTAAAATAGACATTTCATTTTTCTATGAATTTTCCTGTAGCGGTATAAGCAACAATGGAACAAAAGGTCATGTAAGTTTTCTGTCTTTCAACTCCTTTGCTTTCTTATCTTCAAAGAGCACATCAAAATATCTTGCAACAGAACAAACATTAAATGGATTTTCTTTCAACGTTCAACAAATATCACATTCTGCCCACTGCCCAGCAGAATATGCAGAAATGCTGCCAAGTTCTCAAGTTCTTCCTTGACATACAACAGAGTCCATTAGTACTAAGGTAGCTTTCTGGGCATGTTGCAGTATTTCTTTGCTTGGTTTCTTTAAAGATGCTTTCACATCAAAACAAATGGTTCTGTAAGAGGCTGGTACATAAAATTTGAGGTAAAATCATACTATTTGAAACACATCACTCAGTTCTCTGAGCTTTGTTTCTTTAAGCTATAATGTTTCAATGCACCTATTTTATCCCTATTTCTTTGAGTTCACTGGTAACAGCCCTCCCACTGAGTCCCATGCTAGTAGAAGAAGCACCTCAGCCAGGATGTAAGCTCTGAAAACAATTCTGATTTGACTGGTTTTAGCCTAAGATGTGGAGTGACAGCACAGTTGTGAGTTTAATCAAAATTACAAGGAAATACATACTCTCTTCTGTCTGCCTCTCCTACCTCTTGTTTTCAATCTACACCATATTAACAATGCTACCTGTTTTAGTCCACAAGGGTGGTAACCCTCTGAGACTTTTCTGATGTGGAGATCTTCTCCAGTACCTGGGTGTTCAAATCCTTTTAATCGTTGATTGTGATCTAGCACCTTCTGCAAAATAGCATGCAAGAGACATGAGACATTTGCACGCACTGAGATGCCATAAGCGATAACTCCACTCAACCATCTGCTAGACCCTTTGTTTACTGATACTCTTTGTACTGAAGTTCAAATATTTTGGAATGAATGGGAAAAAAATTGCACAAGAAGCCCCCCATCTCAGCTTTAATATTTTTATGAACAACATCTGCAGAACATGATATGAAGCAAAAACATCTGTTTCCAGTGGCTTTGCTGTATTGAGCCTGTCTAGTGACGCATAAGTAAACCTGAGGCCAGGCCAGGCTGTTTAACATGTTTTCTCCCTTTTTAATATGTAAAAAGCCCTGAGGTAACTCAATACATAGAGGTAAGATACTAAGAGGCAGAACACGTATTCGTAGATTGACCTATAGTAAACTTGCTTCAGCTTTACAGCTTCTGGATGAATCGTTTGGATGGAAATGAAGATGGAGATCTTGGCTACAAAAGGAGGGAGAAAGCCCCCAGAATTTCCATTTTCCATTGGAAACATCTTTGGGCATGGCAAAACTTGCTTCAAAGTAGAAGGAGTCTTTTGAATATATATATTAGTTTCATGTGTTCTATGGCAATTTAGTGCACTGTAGGTATGACTGGTTGCCTAGCAGTGTGCCAGGTTCTGAACCAGGTGAACCAGTGTGCCTGGTTCTGCTGGCCTGCTGTATATTTTCCCCAGAAACCCATCAGATGCTTGGTAACGTTTCAATGACCTGGTGAATGCTTGTGGTGTCCTATTGCCTCTATGAATGCATTTAAGAGGTGGTAGAAATAATATTTGGAAATCCATCCTTTAAGAATTTAAGATGAAAAGCTTTATTTACTGTTATTGTTGGCCAAACATTGTTTTAATATTCAGGCTTCTTGTGTAGGCAACATTTCTGAATGACTTCAGTGGGTGCGTGATACTTGAACTCATGATCTGGCTAGCAGTAGCATTATATTAGAGAGAGTTTTGCAAACTGGGGAGGTGCCTCCCTTTACTCAGATAAAGAAGTCCCCACCCTGTGATGTATATAGTTGAAAGCATTAAAGCATTTTAGAGACCATTGTGCTTCACTGTGCATATTTTACAGAGTTCTCACCTTCAAGTCCTAAAGAATGTGAGGTGATAGAAAAGGAGGGTTGAT
This sequence comes from Anas acuta, assembly GCF_963932015.1. Taxonomy (NCBI): domain Eukaryota; kingdom Metazoa; phylum Chordata; class Aves; order Anseriformes; family Anatidae; genus Anas; species Anas acuta. The sequence goes on from NC_088979.1 coordinate 70,524,056, forward strand.
ATTTTTCCATCGTCTCCACTGGAGAGGGTGGGAATTGATCCTCCTCCTCTCCATGACCCTATAGCTCAGCAGATAGAGGACTCACAGGGTGTGTAGAAGTCAGGTCCAAATTGCTCTTTGTTTTAGTGAGAAGGACCTCCTATACTCATTAAAAAAACACTGTATGTGCATGTGTGCCACCTTCACTCATCTTCACCACACCTCTTGGCTGACCATGCCAACATACAGTAAGGCAGATCACAGAATATCCCAAGTTGGAAGGGATCCACAAAGATCATCAAGTCCAGCTCCTGGTTCTTCACTGAACCACCCCAAAAACAAATCCTATGTCTAAGAGAATTGTCCAAACACTTCTTGAATACCAACAGGCTTGGTGCCATGACTACTTCTCTGGGGAACCTGTTCCAGTGCCTGACCTCCCTCTCCATCTTACTGTTGTTAAGCTCTTCCTAGGTGTTCTAAAGGAGTCATATGGGAGTCTAAGAGACTCTCTAAGGAAGTCATACTCCTTGTATTCATGTCCAAGCTTCTGCAATTGGCAATTATGAATTTATCACCCTTTAAGGAGATTGTGTTGTAATGTTTCCTTGGGCAACTTATGTATTTATCTAGGAGTACAGACATCTAATTGTAAGATATTTTTCTACCTCCTTAGAAGGCCTTTTGTTCATGATTTATCAACCCGTTTTTTTTTCTTATTAAAAATCTGAACATGACTATATTCTTCCCTTTAATAGCCATCCAAGAAGACAGTCATAGAGGTTACTTTTCAACTGAAGTATTTAGGAGATCACTATAGAACAGGAAACCATTTACCAAAAAAAATGTTACTCCTTGGGCATATTGATAGAACAAAGGAGAGGAAGAAAGCAAAATATAGGCATGAAAGAATATTTGTTCCTCTTCTATGTTTATAACTATATTATCATATAATCCCAAAAGATAAAAATATTTCTTTGGTCCCTCTTCTGAGAATATTTTCAGGCTGCGTAGGTACATACAGAGAGATTTGGTTTGATATGGTGTGTTGTTACTTTCTCTTGCTCACACTTCTAATACCAGAGAACCAGAAGACCTAGCTACAGGGCAGGTAGGCACAAACCTTATTGCTAGTCTCGGGGGTTTTATTTTGAGAAATAAATTGTATTACTTCACTAGGAAACACATGCAGGCTCCTCAGCTGCAGCTCATTAAGGAGAAATGAGAGCATGCTAGTAGGCTTTGGGGCTGTTCAGTGGAGCAGGCAGGTGTGCTGGCCCGGATGCTGACTCCCACCACTCCTCCTCTGTGACTGCTCTGGTGGCCAGGATGCTCAGTGCCTCTTTGTGGTTTTTGGCAGTCCCCTGTGAGAGGATGGAGACAGAGCCAGCTGTCCCTTCCCCTGCTGGGCAGTGGACACACAGAAGAGTGGGCTCTGCCCTACCACTGCTCCCAGGTGAGGAGGAGAGGAACCCTAAGCAGCTGCAGCTTCTTGTCTTGCCAATTTGGGGCTTCTCTGCAACTTCCCACATGGCAATTGTGGATGCATGAAGGGACTGGTTATTGCACAGGGCAAGTGTACACCTGTCTTCTGGCCCACAAAAGCTTGTGCCAGGAGTTGCCAGCAAGAAATTGTGCAGGATCAAGCCCTGCAGGTGACTATGTATAGGGACTGCACACTAGATTAGTCAGTGTCTACTTATATACTCTTTGACAGAGGGTCAGTTAGAGCCTGTTTTCTTTTCCCACATGAATAATTAACTGTTTTTCTTCAGTATTTCAAGTTTAGAGCTGCATGGATTTTCCAAAGAAAATGATTTTATTTAGCTGAGTAAACAAAATAAACCATATTTTGCATGTGTGATTTTACTAATTAGGAAAATGTAAGCCACCAAAAAAAAAGCAAAGATGGTTTCAAAAGCTTATATAAAAGCACTGTAAGAAACTTTTAGGTTCATTGGAAAGGAAAGAACATTTTTCTGCTCATGATTGTTCAAAACATATTTCCAAATAGATTGAAAAATACTAATATAATACTACTACTACTAGTAATAAAAGGAAAGTGGAAATTGCAAGACCAGTTTAAATTAGTCCTGTTACTTGCTTAAAAACAATCCATGTGGTTTCCTCCTATTCTTTCTCTCGCTGAAAATCACACATCAAAAGCAAAGCAAACAGTATAGATGTTCAATCTATCAATGCAAATTGGCTCAGCACTGGTATAGCTAGCACATAAATTGCATGAGGAATAAATATACATTCTGTTTGTTCTGCTGTTCAGAAAATATAGTTCAATTAGTCTGGACTACTGTATGATGCACAGTTTCTGTCTTTCTGTGGGATATAATTAGGAACAAGATGTAGCATCCGAGGGACTCATGCCTTTGAAGAAACATGACAAATTTTGAATATGTGAAAAGAAAGATGTGAAAGTTGCCATGCACCCTTCTTCTCGCTGTGGGGAGTTGAACAGGCTTTTTCCTGGATGCCCATTTAATTTGCTTGTTTGTAGCTAGGTTTTCATGAATCACTGCAAGCCTACTCAGAGAGAGGGGCTTCGTGGCTCTGCAAATATCAGGGAAATTACAATAGGGAAGAGGAAGGGGAAGGGGAAGGAGACGGGGAAAGGGAAGGGGAAGGGGAAGGGAAACCTAATCTAACATAACCTAAGTTAACAGACTTTCCAACCTGTTGCTGCTTGTGATGGTAGTTAAAAGCAGCAAGCCAGCCTGCAATTCTTTTCAGTAAACCCTGGGGAGCAAAGGCTCTTGAATTTGGCTGCATAGCTGCCCAGACCTCTCCTACAAAGTAAACATTAGGCCAACAGGCAAAATACAAAGGAAAAATAAATAAATTCATACATAAATAAATAAACAAACAAATAAACCTTTATAACATAAAGAACATTATGCAATGTTCTTAATTGAACAGCAAGGTCATATGCAGTATTTTGTCACAGTCTGAAGATTAAGAATTTTGTTGGAGGCAACTGTCTCTCTTGAATGACTTGAGACCAAAGTGACACTCTCCTACATACCCTTACACAATCTTGGTATGAAGACAAAGTGATTGGTTATATGGCATAAACAAAAGGAAACTATTCTTGAACTTACCTGTCTTGCTAATATTCCTATCTAAATTGCTAGATCCATACAACCCCTTTTAAATTTGCTGTAGAAGGCATATAATCATATTTTCATGTAGTGGGTTTACATGGCAAAGTTTTGGTAGTTGGGGGGCTACATGCATGGCCTCTGTGAAAAGAATCCAGAAACTGCCCCATGTTAGGCAAGGGCCAGTTTCAGCTGGCTCCAAAGGGAGCCACCACTGCCTAGAACCTAGCCAATAAGTGGTGTTGTTTGCACCTCTGTGAGAGCAGATTTAAGAAAGGGAAAAAAAAAAAAATCAGCTGGGAGAGGAGTGAGAACCAGCCCTGTAGCCCCCAAGGTCAGTGCAGCAGGAGGGCAGGAGGAGCTCCAGGCATGCAGTAGCAGTTCCCCTGCAGCATGTGGAAAAGCCCCTGGTGGAGCAGGCTGTCCCCCTGCAGCCCATGGGTCCCACATGGAGCAGATCTCCACGCTGCAGCTCATGGAGGAGCCCCCAGTGGAGCAGGTGGATGGGGCCTGGAGGAGGCTGCGGCCCATGGAGAGCCCCTGCAGGAGCAGGCCCCGGGACGGAGCTGCAGCCCGTGGAGAGGAGCCCACACAGGAGCAGGGGGTCTGGGGTATCTGCCACCCACTCGTGGGGGACCCGTGCTGGAGCAGTTTGCTCCTGAGGGATAGACCCTGTGGTATGGAGCCATGTGGTAGCAGTGCTTGAAGAGCTGCTGCCTGTGGGCAGCCCCCGCAGGCTCAGTTTGGGAAGGATGGCATCCCGTGAGAGAGACCCCACGGGGAGCAGGGGCAGGGAGTGACCATGAAGGAGCAGTGCAAACGAAGCGTCAGGGACTGACCAAAGCCCCGATTCCCTGTTCCCCTGCACCACTCAGGGGGAGGAGGTGGAAGAGGATGAATGAAGGGAAGGAAGGTGGTTTTAGTTCATTTTCCTTGTTTCTCACTTCTATAGCTTGTTAATAATAACTAAATTTTCAAATCTCTCTATGCTGAGTCTGTTTTGCCCATGACAATAATTGTTGAGTGATCTTTTTGTCTTTATCTCAACCCTTGAGCCCTTTCCTTCCTTTTTTCTCCCCTTTTCCCTTTGAGGATGGGGAGTGAGAGAAAGGTTGTTCTGGAGCTCGGCTGCCCACCTGCTTAAAACCCCACATTTCCTTAAGGTATTTTGCCCCAACTTTCAGATATTTTTTATTCATGTCCAGCTTCTCATACTGTCACCCTTCTCACTGATGTTTCTCTGAGCAGTGATTCAGCCAAAGCCCAGGAGCACTGGCTCCCAGCTCTTCCTTCCTAGAGCTTCATAGAGATGTGCCTGATGTGGCTGAGTGCCACCAGGGCCTACATCTCAACAGAGGTAGGCTATGACAGGCACCACAAATGTGGAGCTTAGAGGTATGCTTGGGCATTCCCAGGGCACCCAGTAGCCATAAGCAATGTGTGTTGCTAATCTGATTTATGTCTTCTGGTACCATGTTTGACAGAATCAGCATCAGTATTTCAGAAAGACCTTTTCCCATTGATTAAATCATGTTCTTCATCCTTCTCTAGGCATTTTTAAAGAATTCCTCAAGAATGGAAATTTTATATTTTTTTAAAGAACAGTTATTTGTTTTGAATTTCAATAATTCCCTTCATTGCACTTTCTTCATAAGAGGATGTTTTTTAAATAAATATTTGAGATATATAGAATTATAGAATCACCGAATATCCTGAGTTGGAAGGTACCCATAAGGATCATCGAGTCCAAGTCCTGGCACTGCACATGTCTACACAAAAAATCAGACCATGTGACTAAGTGCACAGTCCAAACACTTCTTATACTCTGACAGGCTTGGTGCAGTGACTACTTCCCTGGGGAGCCTGTTCCAGTGTGTGACCACCCTTTCAGTTGAGAACCTCTTCCTGATGTGTAATCTAAACCTCTCCTGCCTCAGCTTGACACCATTCCTTTGGGTCCTATCACTGGTGACTAGAGAGAATAGATCAGTACCTGCTCCTCCATTCCCCCTCACGAGGAAACTGTAGACTATGATGAGGTCTCCCCTTGCCTCCTCTTTTCCCGGCTTAACCAGCCAAGAATGTAGACATTTTGTTTCTTTTATTTCTTATCTGTTATACACTATGTAAATACGCTTGTATACTTTTGCAAACTTTATGACTAAAAAATATAATACAAGTTATACTTCATACTAAAAACTTAAATGACTATACATTTTCAGTTCAGAAACATTGCTGAGACAGCACAATTTCACATGACTTTCGTCTTTTCCCTCAAAATTAAAGTTTCAGGAAAATACTGTGAATAGTAATATTACTATGCTATTGAAACATTGCATATTTGTCCTTGTAAAAAAAAGAAAAAAAAAAAAAAAAAAACAGAAATGTGCGGTGTACAAAAGGACCCTAAAGGTTTGCATACATCTGTTTTATATAGTAAAAGGAAGAAAATTTGTCAGGATTATGAGAAATACTTTCTTAGCCTGTTTTTCTTGTAGTGAAAAATTAAGTCTAAGGTAATGTCAAGCAAAACAAGGGAAATGTGTATAAACTATCTTCCCAGTTAAGTTTTGCAATTATTGGCCAGAAAAACATCTGAGCTTTTCCTTGTACAGCAAACCTGGTGACCTAGAAACTGATTTTGAAACCTAATGGATTTACATTACTGTACAGAGTTCCCAAGGATACCTGGCATTATAGTTTTTTTTAAGTGCTGAGTTAAAAATAGGCTACTAATCACAGTAATTTTCTGATATGTCCAATCTGCAAGTTACACTATGAATTAGTTAATAAAAGTATTAATTAGGCAAAGTTTAGTCAACTGATAAAATTATTCAGTGACTGATTGATGTCCATGTGAATAACTGGAACTGCTTCAACATATAATCACAGTATATCTACAAGATCTGGCATATATCATAGATACATTTAACACTTAACATTTTACAAAATCTGTTTTCAAGCTGCATGTAATTTAAGTGATACAGAGAAATTTACAAAATAGTTAAGATTTTGCTTCTCAGATCTAACTGCATAGTATATTGAATTTAAATTTAAATGTAAACATAAAAAATGTTTAAAAGATGGTATGCTATACAAAACATTAGAACACCATTTAAGTATAAAAGACTGATATATTTAATCTGAGTAAGTCCTAGGAAGTATCTACAATGCTACTTGATAATATTAAAAATGGTTTAAAATACATGTAACTCAGTTAAAGTAAATATTGTTCAAATTGAACTTCATCTTTTTAGGAGAGTTTGCTTAGTCATACAAAAAGACACTATAAGATATTGAGACCCTGACCTCAGAGGAGGCCCACAAAGCATCACTGGAAACTTTGAAGGAAGCTGCTTACATTGCGCTGCTTGCAGGATTAAACATGACTAAGTACTGTATATCCTCACTCTTCTGATCTTAGACATGTGACCTATTCTTTCTCTTTTTTAAATTTTTGATGTGTGCCATGGAACTCAAAATTTCACACTGGGAGAAGCAGCTTACTAAAGCAATAATTTATAGTATAAAGAAATCTTTAGAAGCAGTATCCTATCCCTATGAGAATGAATGTTATATCACCTGGCTTTTGTGAGACAAAGCCCACTAGCAGACAAATAACTTTATTTTTTTTCTATTAATTTGGGAAGAATAGTGATGTAGTTTGCACTACATGAGCACCAGGACTGAATCTCAGCTCTTGAAAATGCACCGTGGAGGAGCTCTTGTTTTCTCCTGCTCATAGCAGGAAAATAGGGCTTCATATAGTCCTAAAGATGAACCAAAACCAGACCTTTAAAAGTTATCAGTCATTTATTTTAAATACTAAGCCTGCCTAAATCATCAAGATCGACTCCTAGCTCCACACAGGACTACTTAAAAATTAAACCATACCAATAAGAGTGTTGCATGCTTGCTTTAGTTAACTGTTGCTCATACCTCCTGAATTATGCAAATTTTATAACATCACATACGTGTCATCATCCATTAAATTCTGGAAGCCAGAAAAGGAAACCATATTATTAGATGTTGGCATCAGGCAGGCATTGTGACCTGCTTTGGGACTGTAATTTCCAGCTGCTTCTGAAGAGCTGAAGATTTTTTCCCTAGGTTCCTGTTTGTTGCTGTTCTTCTTGTCCTTTTGCTGGCTTTCCTCCTCAATGATGCACTCTGGCTCTTCATATTCTAGCTTGGTTTGTACCATTGCATGATCAGTTTTGTCTATCCACTCCTAGGAGAATTAAAACGTTGTTAGTGGCAGGTTCTAAGATCCAATCAAAAGATGTCTGGCAGTACAGACGTGGATTTTCCTTTAATAATGGCATCTTTCCAGGATCAGCCACAATGGAGAAGATGAAAATGAAGCAACATAGTCAAGCAGGAAATAAGAAGCAAGGAAGAGAGGAAGACAGGCAGTTTTCTACAATTGCATATAAATGCCTACAAATTATCAAAACCACATTATATTATAAAATCACAGAATCATATTAAACCATAGAATATCCTGAGTTGGAAGGGTCTGACAAAAATCATTGAATTTAATTCCTAGTTGCACACAGGACTAGCTGAAAATTTAACCATACTTACAAGAGTATGGTTAAAGCCCTACTACCAGTCACCACAGAGAAGATATTGACACTTCCCCCTCAGTTCTCCTTTGCAAGGAAATTGTAGACCATGAAGAGAGGCCACCCCTCTGTCCTCTCTTCTCCAAACTGAACAAACCAAGTGAACTTTGTATTTAACCAAGACCTTTGGAAAATTTTGGGTATATAAAATATCCTGTACTCTTTCCTTGGTAGATTCGCACATTAAGGTGCTCAGGTCCTGACTTAATCTAAATTTGAACTGAGTTTACAGGGAGATTTACACAATAGCACATGTCTGGATTGAATCTTCTGTATTTATTTCATTTATATCTTTCATCTTCAGTTATATTCTAAAGATATCCTATGTATGGTCCCTTTTCAGTTCATCACTGAAATGTTATTACTACTCTTTTGTGTTGTCATTGTGTTTGAAAAAGTTTGAAAATATTTGACCTGTCTACCTTCAGAGGAAACATGGTAGTAATTAAAGACAACTGAATTAATACAGATATTAAATCACTTCTGTGATGTCATGGATTCAAGGAACAGTGTTAGTGTTAGGTTAGAGGTTGGACTCGATGATCTTGAGGTCTCTTCCAACCGAGAAATTCTGTGATTCTGTGTGTGATTCTGTGAAAACAAATGCAAAACATGTAGTGCTTTCGTTTCACAGCTGCTCTGTGTCTAAATAGTTAGTGATCATAGCTCTCTGTGATGAGAGAGAATACATGTATGTTTCCTACTGTGACTGATGCCCACAAAGTCATGAGTGTCATCGTTGGTTCGGCAGTAAGTCTCCCTGCATTTCACAAACATAAAGGGAAGAGCAAGCTCCCTAAACTATCATTAGCAAGAGTGGATGCAAATGTCGCACTGTCATCTAATTAGATGTTGTTGTGTCTCTGGACATCATTAAATTCTTCTCTTGAAACAACAACCCTCTTTACACAGTGCAGCACTACACTGAATTTATGAGTTTTGTTGGTGCTGTTGCATGAGAGGAAGAGCTTTCTTCTTGGGTCACTTGCTGTAACATCAGCCCAGAACAAGTGTCAGTAACTACTTTCAAAACATTCACAGCATTGCAGAGTTCACAGACTTGCTGGGAATAGAATGTTTACCTGGAAGTTTCCATTATGATCACTGAAGAGATCAGCAAATACATATTTTGGATCTGGTATGGTAGGCATGACAGACTTCTGAAGTCTGAAAGAAAAATGCAAAAAGGCATTCTGTTATGATGTAGTTATTCATACAAGTGTCTACTTCAACACAGTGGTGTAGCCACAAATATAATCTATATGACAATACTCAAGGCTTGATTTCTTTTATACATGTGTTAAAGTGGAAAAGCAGTATTACTACATTACTACACTAAAACAATCATCGTATGAGATTTATGCAATATAATGGAACGATAAGATCATCAGGCTAACAGTGATTTTACTGTTGGATTTTCAGTCACTCTCATCCTAGCAAAATCTAGAAGATAAGTAAATTTACAGCTAGTCAGCAAGTGGCATTTTTTACTATGTAGAATTCAGAACTTTACATTTCCTGTCTATGTTCCCCAAGATGGGGAAGATGGTGAAACAGAAAGCTTTATTGGCTGACTTAGTGAACACCAATGTAAAAAGAAATATTGGAGGGGAAAAAAATGAATTTATGATCTGAAAAGATCTATATACAACAATACTGCATTTTTATATTTTTTTCCACTGAAAAAGACCAGAATTTGGGACCTATGCAGATTTTATTTTTTAATTGTAGATTTAAAACATGAACGGTCATTAGACAACAAATACAAATATTGATATAGTCTTATGAAAGTTGAGTGCATTCAGGCTCACTTCAGCCTACTGCTACTAGACATTGAGTCTGATGAAATTTGCACAAAAATATAAAACAATTCAGAAGCAGAAAACAGAATAATGGATTTAAGTCTCTTTAAGTGTATTTCTAGAAAAAAAGAAGAAATGACATGGAAGAGACATAAATTTTTTCTAAGACATTGCTTTATTTCATTTTTATTTATTTTATTTTATTTTATTTTATTTTATTTTATTTTATTTTATTTTATTTTATTTTATTTTATTTTATTTATAATAATAATAATATAAAAATAATATTATTAATAGTAATAATAATAACAATAATGTTGAAAGATAAAGACCTTGATGTTTGAAAGACCAGGATAAATTAGCTGCCAAAAAGTAATTAAGACATTACTTCTACATTTTGATTCTGACTTCATCAGTTAGAAATTTTGAGTGGTAAAAGATTTGATCCTAAAAGATCGCCCTATTTTCATGATATAAATTATAATTTAGTAGTACCCAGTAAGATTATATTTACCTCTGCCATTTACACAGAAGAATCAAGAGGATAAATATCATTAGAAGTACTGCCAGCAAACAACTTAAAAGAATTACTGTGTTTGACTGAGATTTTAAATCATCATCACATGAATCTAGGAATAATCACAAAAAAGCATGTGAAAACCTTGTTTGCTTTAACAGCAATTATTCTTAATTACACTACACATTGATTTTTCTTTAAAAAAAAATAAAAATAGTATTTAGGAACAAATGCAACAAATTCAGTTGTTCAATTGAAACAAATGAAAAACAAAACAAAACAAACAAACAAAAAAAAAACAGCAACATAAATGTATCCTTACCCAAATCTTGCAACAAAAGAAAATTGTTATTTTATTTAAATTGACTTGGTACAGGACAAAGGCATATGTGCAAAGAGTCGAAGCATTCAGAGTGATGCTTCTCATGCTCCTCTCAATCCACAGACAGCGATGCAGCAATTCTGTGCTAAGATCTATCTTACATACAGTCACAAAAGCTACACCTACAATTTTTCAAGTAGCTTAAGCTTTTCTGAGATAAAAAGCTGCAAGTGGGATTTTTTACATAGCTTAAATGTCTTATTTCTCAAAACAAAACAAAAGACAAAATAAATAAACAAACAAATAAATAAACAAATAAATAAATAAATTCCCCATCCCATATACCAAAAAGTCAGCAAACCACAAGTGCTGACATCCAGAAAGGCACTAGTGTCAGATTCCAACACATAGGTATATAAACAAATATATTTTTCCACCTTTTGGCATTCTCAGCATTTTTTTCTGCAGCTTTTGTAAAGCCACTGCAAAACTATACTTCCTACTACTGATCTTCTGCTCTCCAAATAAATACTATGAAAACTTAATTATTAATCAAGGGTAAACTTCTCTATAAATAGGACTCAAGAGTCACTTCTTTCTCTGTGGCTGCCAGAAAGCCACAAGAAAAGTTGTGAACACCCAGTAAAGCATTCAGAGGCTATGAAAGTCTTCCTGTGATGGTAGATCTGGAGGTAATAATAACTCAATAAAGGTCTGAAGTGAGTTGTTTGTCCCATTAAAGGGGCTGTGCCAATGTCATTTCTGATCCAGGGGCACTCAAAGCAACTGCACAACTAGCCTGTCTCTTCTGTGTTTTCCATGCTTGTAGTTGCCTGCTGTCAGCCTCTGGTCAAAGGGTGCAGGTAGAGCTGTATGTACCCACCTCTCAGAGATGTACATTGTCTACTGTGTATTCTGAAAGACATTGCCAGCCACAGCAGAGGACATACTTGCAGGCTCACAGTCTGCATGGTGGAGGAGGCTTTGCTATTCCTACTACTAGTGCATAGTTTGCACATAGTTATTGTTATTCCAGCATTTCAGCCCAGCTTTGTGTGTACAGATTTTTTTGGGGTGAGCTAGTAGCTCATTGCATTTTAGGGAACTGAGATCTTAGTGCAATGGACATCTGGGTGTTTCATCATTTTGATAAGACCTAGTGGGTGGCATTCTGAGGTTAGCTGATACGAATGTGTTGGATGGTGTACAGTCTTTGCTTTACTACAGCAAATCTGTCTATTGGTTTTGATAACCAGTAAAATAGTTTCCATCAAAGATCTAGTCCAAGGCAATCATGCCTATCTAAATGGGTCTTCCAGGAGGGAAAACAATGCTGATACCGCTTTTGCTGCCATTTCACTTTTTTCCCCCATACTTTGTTTTAATCAATTCATCAGTTATGAGCACCAGACAGCTATGACTTCTGATCCTGTAATTCAACTGGATGCATTTTAAAAGAAATGGCCTTAAAATTTGGACATAAAGGTCTTTCTTAGAACTCAGGCTTAATGTCCATGTATCATTTGTCACCAGAGTGTCTGCATGTGCATGTAAATACAAAACACAGACATAAATATGCATATATTTATGTATGTGTGTGTATAGATATATGTATATATATACACAATATGTACACAGTATGTATCACATCACTGTCATTGGGGTATCCTAGACACTATAGTAACATAAAAAAATAAGAACACTTTTAGCTTTATGGATTATTGCATGAATTGGTAGTGTTATGAGTCATCAGGACAAAGGGGACAGGAATTAAAAGTGGGCATTCAGACACCCACATAAACTTTCTCTGATCACAAAATTTTCACAGGCATTTTTTCACAGGTTGGAAGGAACCTTTGGAGATCTTCTGGTCCAAACTGCCAAGATGATTGATGACAGAAGATGGATCGTGACAGTGCAACATGAACCTGATACAGCTTTTGAGCTTCTTTTGCAGTCACCCCTTACCCATTTACACTTAGATAACATATGAATGTAGCACAGCTGTTACCTAATAATGTGCCATTCATCCAAAATGTTTCTGCTTCCCAGTCACTGCTGTAATTAACTACATTGCAGTAGGGTACTAGCCTCTTCAGTCTGACACGGAAAGAATAGCATTTCCTTGGATCAAAGCCTTGCTCTCCAACTCTGCAACACTTAGAAGTTCTGGACTGAGAAGGAAGGCACATCATCGTTAATTCCAATTTTCAAGACAAAGCTTCAGAATAGTACATTCAGGTGTGATCATGACTGGGATAATGGGTAGGCCAAACTAAAACCTCATAAGTGAAATTTAACTTCTCTGAATTTTGAAGAATTCCTTTTCTTTACCTATTCTTGCCCATTGCTTACCATCTGCTGGTGAACTGAAGGACATAACAATCATTACATAGAGTACTATGCTACAGTTGCTATTTACAATATAGAAGAAAAAAACTTTAAAACCACAAAATATATTATGTATGTGACTGGAAAGATTTAAGTCAATGAAGTAATATGTAGATATACTTAACAGAAAAAACAGAATAGATAAAAATCCTGTTTCATCTTTTTTTTTCTTTCATTTTATTTCATGCTGTTTCTCCCTTTTTCTGTCTTTTAACTCCACTCTGCTTTCTGCTTTTATCTTCTAAGTCTTCTACTTTGAATGTATGACCTTTCCTTTAGATTGTCCTCATCTGTTTGCGTAGAAGATGGTTATAGCTTAAAAAGTAAATGATTTCTGGCATGGCAGGGGTCTAGGAACCAAAATATCCAACAGTTTTCTGCTACCATCAATCCTGAAAACATGGGAGGGGAGAGTAATTTGAAAACAACACCATTTCACTTTCTAAGGAGATGCTACTTCCAGCTCCTTCCAATGTTGATTAAAAATGTCATGTCCAACTCACTTGCCACCCATTGTCAAATTTGCTTTTGTACTGAAGCTCAAGTCTCAAGCACTTCACACCTCTCTTTGGTTTATTACAGGTTATGGTAACGGTGTCATCTTTCCAGAAGAAGGTCACATTTTCTGGTGGACTGGGTTTTACTAAGAAGAAAAGAAAAAAGTCATGCAATAGACTCTTTAAAAAAAGTACTTTTTTTTTTTTTTTTTTTTTCCTTCCATATCTCAATGTTTCCCTGAGTAGCAAGTAAAGAAGGTGGACATTCTTGGATGATATACTTTTGCATCTGACCTCCTTGCTAAATGTCAAAATGTAACTTGGCATCATGACACTACTTACAGTTTTAGGTGCCACATTTGAAAGTAGATATCATCTTGATTCAGAAAACTACTGTAACTAGAATTATAGAATCATAGAATATCCTGAGTTGGAAGGGACCCATAAGGATCATCAAGTCCAACTCCTAGCACTGTACAGGTCCACCCAAAAGTTTAGACCATGTGACTAAGTTCTTAGTCCAATCACTTCTTAAATTCAGACAGGCTTGATGTAGTGCCTACTTCACTGGGGAGCCTGTTCCAGTGTGCAACCACCCTCTCGGTGAAGAACCTCTTCCTGATGTCCAGCCTAAACTTCCCCTGCCTCAGCTTGACACTGTTCCCGCAGGTCCTATCACTGGTGATTATGGAGAACAGGTCAGCGCCTGCCTCTCCACTCCCCCTCATGAGGAAATTGTAGACTGTGATGAGGTCTCCCCTCAGCCTTCTTATCTCCAGGCTGAACAGGCCCAGTGACCTCAGCCGCTCCTCATATGTCTTCCCCTCTAGGCCCTTCACCATCTCTGTCGCCCTCCTCTGGACACTCTGCAACAGTTTTACATCCTTTTCGTACTGTGGTGCCCAGAACTGCACACAGTACTCGAGGTGAGACCGCACCAGCACAGAGTAGAAGCAGGAAACTACTTAAAGAATGACTCTAATCTCCTTCAGTCAAGAGAAAGGAAGATGCTTCTTCATTGGAAAAGATCTGACAAATTCAGTACCATCAAACCTACAGGACACATGTTCATCTTCTGGAGACCATGTGGGATATGGTGAGGAATATGCAAAAAAAAAAAAAAAAAAAAAAAAAAAAAAAGGTGCTTACCTGTGCACAACTGAATCTACCCCTCACTATTTTCAGATGATCCAAAGAGAATGCAATGGTTTGACCTATGTAGCTAGGTAGTCTTCAGTAGTAAGAAATAAAGGGGTGAGAAGAGTGTTACTTGCTTTTTAAATTTCTCTAGATTCCTTTTCATATTATGAAAATCCTGCCTTCTGAATTTCAAAATTTAAGTCCAATCCTTGTTATTCCTGCATTGTTATCTATCAATCTTTAACATAATTTTGGTATCAGGGGGAGTTCAATAGCCAAAATTCAGGAACTAAGTTGCAACATTCCATGGTTTATCAGGTGGGATATAAAAGTATTCTCAAAGTTAGATGTCTTGACAGGTTTTTAATTGATCTCTTTTACTAAAACATTAATAAAAAATGCTAACAACATACTTAAAAGATTATGATTTTCCAGAGAATTTCTGCCTGCTATATTTTCTCGCATGATTTTTTATCAGAAAAAAAAAAAATAATCCCTTCATTTTAAACATTATAAATAAGGATAATGCCAGAAAATTTTAATAAATCAACCTCACACTAGATTTGAAAAACAGATATGGGAGGGATTTAGTAAACCAGGATCATCAGATCTCTACTAGCAGGAGGAGATCTCTTTTATGACATTGGTCTATACCGGAGCAACTTGACTAACTTCTGTTTACATCTGCTTAGGTTTGTACCACAGCTTGCTTGATAAGAAGTAGTTTGCTGCCTCATGTATTATGGAAAATGGCCAGAGAATTAAAGATTTAAAATACGACAAACATCGCCAGCACTAAGACAAGAAATTAACAAGTTGTATTAATTTTCCCGGTATGAATGCTGAGTAGATTTGCATTACATCAGGCACACCCATATAGTATTTAATTCTAATTTGAAACTGTATTTTGGGGCAAATCTGACTGTCCTGTGTAATCCACTTTAACCACAGTGCCATGAGAGCCTACGTTGCTACTGATGAAAGCAAGTGGCAAAAATTGGCATCAGTAATTCCAAATACCAATAGTTTGGTATTGGTATACACTATTAGCACTTAATACACACATTTAAATGATTTCTTCTCATGCTTGTGGGAAGACACTAAAATTACCAAAAGACATAGCTGTGATTTTACATACTTACTATAGAAATCAGATTTTAGTCTTTTAGAAAAACGCTCTTCACTTCCATTGCTATTCATGATAGAGAAGGCAAGGGTGTGTCCTTCTGTCTTAAAAAGACATCCAGAATTATAACCTTGATCCAATAAATAAGTGGGACATGGCTTCCAAACTTCCTGCTTGCCTTCTTCAAATCTAGGAATGAAAAAACTTTGTTGAATGGAAACACTCTTACCAGTTAACCAGTTAATTCCTTTTTGCTACTGTCTTTTTGTTTGTATGTTTTCAGTCGTCCTACCAAGAGAAGTCTACATATGGAACTTCTTGAATCAGGAACATTCATAGTGGTGTGAGGCAATTCATTCACATGAATTCACTGACTTTCCAGTCCTTGGATTCAGTGCAGTCTGAAATTACCAAGTTTCCTTTGTGTTTTTATTTATTTGTTTGTTTCTCTAATAAGAAAATGCCTTGCTCAAACAGGTGCTTTCATGAACCTGTTTCCAATATTGTACTGTTGCTTCCTTCACATACCAGAAAGAAAAGGGAAGATATATAACTATATATCTATATCTATATCTATAAATATATATAACTATAACTCTATAACTGCCTTTAACCAAAACAATGAATTTCTGTTACATCAACTAATGACATATGTAAAATATACGTACATTATAATTCAAATATATATAGAAAAAAAAAAAAAAAGAAGAAAAAAAAAAAACACCATTACTTTCAACAGTGTAATTAACATTAACATTTAACACAAAGAAAAAAAGCTATGAAGCTTTCATATATTGTCTGTTATGACTGACTATTCAGCAGTACACTTTTGTACACTTTTGTAGCAGGGTATGGATATAAACAGGTTTCATTCCAGATGATCACAAAAATGTTAAAAGCATTTCCAGATATAGTTCACAGAAGAGTCATATGGACTTAGCTATTTTAAATTTCCAAAGTAAGTCCTTCAAGAAGAGAATAGTCATCAGTAATACTCACGTATAAGAAAATGACACATTCTCGCCAGGGAAGAGTTCTACTGCCCACGTGATCTGCATCTTCTCGTTATTGAAGTTGATTATTTTGGTGTTGATGGCATCTTTCTGACCTGCCAGGTACATTTACAGAGAATATGATTTCAGCAGTGCTTATGAGAAACATCACTTGACATTGCTATTGCTGTAGACTCAGATAATCTTAAAAACTAAGACATAAGAATGTCTAAAATACAAGAAAGCAGAATAAATAAATAAATAAAAATTAAATAAAAATAGAATTTCAAAATAGCAAAATGAAATTTTGCTATTTGCACAGCAACACCAGAGAGAGTTCAACCATCCCTGGGCCAAAAATTATATACTGGTTCACATGTATTCTGTGCATAGTACCTAAATATTGAGACCGACCTTCCCCCATAATATCTGCTAAGAATTTCCTGCTGAGGAGAACTATTTGGAAATTAATGCTACATGAATCCTGTGTGTAAACTGTCTGTAATGCTTACCACAAAAAACAAGGATGTCTTTTTTTTACTGTCCACCAGGTGGCTAATGCAGATACACCTATAGGAACCCAATGCAGACCAGCACAAATCGGTGAACTGACCATAAATCTTGTCACCACAATAGGTAAATAGACCACAATCTGTGTGGTCTTGGCCAATTCCACCTTACAGGCTTTCTCAAAGGAAGATCATTTAATGTCCTTCGACTGCACACAGATATTTTTTCTTCTTCTGGCCACCCCCTTGTTATAGCTCTTTCCAGGACACAGGTATTTTAATTCAGTGTCCATCAGGATTCCACAATTAGACAATGGAGATAATTCTGAAATTGAGAAATGAAGAAGATAAGAAAACAGAAAGATTAGAAATCCATGATAGAAATCCATCAAGAAGAAGTACAAATTATTTATTTCTAAGTTCTATAAGCTGTGAAACTATATTTAGTTGAATGAAAAAAAGAGGAGGAAAATACACAGTGAATATTGGCAGAAAACCTCTTGAGGGTACAATTTTCAGGCTGCAATCTCCAGACATGAAATATCTACCACTAAAAACTTCTGCAGGAGCATTACTGTCTAACAGGACAATAGAGTATTTAGACCCTGATTCCTATTTATATTTTATTCTACTCTGTCCTTTTGAAGATTTTAAAGTGGAAAAATTTTAAAACATTTCTGATGAACTGCTTATTCCAGATAATGATCCTGAATGTTCATGTGAGTCAGGCCTACATATCTTCAAGTTTGTTATATTTTTGCTCAGTAATCAACACAAACATGTGAGAAAGGCATGTGGAAACTTGGATTCAAATAATGGTGTTGCCTAACTGTTTTCAAGGCTACATCTCTATGTCTACAGATTGTGCGACTTCTGCAATTACAGATAATCAAAACATTTTTGTACAGGTGTCATTGTGTTCTAATATGTTGTTATCTCAAAATCACTCTAGAGCCAGATATGACAGAAGTCCAAAAGCATCTGTCTAGATTTAGATGCAGATCCTTGTTACATGGTTCATGGAGTTCTAATAAACAATCAAACAAACAAATAAATAAATAAAGATTCTGTTGTTACTCAAGAGAGGTACTTAAACCCAACTCCTCTGTTTCCTAACTAGTGGCTGCAGGCTTGTTTTATATTGCTTTCTCAAACTGAAAATCTTGGTTTTCTGAAGAATGGAGAAGTCAAAGCAATTATGCACTGAAGTAAAAACTTCAAAACCTCATAAGATATCATAAAATGGAATTTACTCAGTTAGTTCTACCTTTGTACAAGAGATTGCCCAAGAGATATCAAGTCCCTTCAGCAAGTCTAAGAGATCATCTTGTCTTTAGCTGAAGCTATTAATGTAATGTTAGCCACTTAGATATTAAGAAGTAATTCTTTACTTATGCTTTGGCATGATGAGGCTCTAGTTGAGATTGCCAGAGCAGTTGTGGATGCCCCATCCCAGGAAGTGTTTGAGGCCAGGTTGGATGAGGCTTTGAGCAACCTGGTCCAGTGGAAGATGCCACTTCCACACAGGGGTGAGGAATTAGATTATCTTTAATGTCTCTTCCAACCCAAATCATTCTACAATTCTATCATTTTATGATTCTATGATTCTATGGCAAAGTGCCCTACAGTGGACTATTGGTCAACAAATACACTTACACGTTTTAATTTTTATGTACTAAATTCTTACGTGCCTATGTTTGCAGTATATAGTGTTATGGTTAATGTAAATTAAACCCATATGACTACTTAGAGTTATATTTTCTATAAAATTAGCTAAATATATGTTTAAAATATTTGACTGTATAACTGCATGTTCCCCTTCATTAAATAAAACTAGTTTTATAAAAAATAATAGGAATGTTAGTGTATGGAACTAATATTTATATGGGACTCTAGCTCTGTGGTCTGGTGAGGTATATTTTTGCATAACAGAAAAGAATATGTTTTTTTCTCCAGCCCTGAAGTGATTTCTGGATTAACTTAACTTTGCACATTCTGAATAGTCCACTTGACTTCAGCAGGATTATTCAGAGCACATCAAATTAACCCCATATATAAATCTTGCTAAGCTCAGATTCTTTTCCTGTAAAATAAATAAATAATCCTACATATTATGAATTAGAACTCTGGGATTTTAATATTTATATATAAACTCCAGTAACTGAAATGGAAGACAATGCATTATTAAATACCTTAAAAGTAAAGAGAATAATTTAATTAAAAATGGAACATAAATTGTAATAAACGTCTGGTGATATATAAGTATTCTTTCCCGTACTCTAGTTTTTAAGAACTTCATCAGAAATCAGCCTTAACATAATTCATTACTTTGAAATGTATTCAGCTATAGAATACAAATAAAGTCTTTAAAATAACTTTTCTTATTAAAGGTTGTTTTTCCAGACCTCTAGTCAGTGTAAATTTCTACTATACTTTCTAATTGAGTGGGTTTTGTAACCTTATTAATGTGGCATGAGCTACGTTTTGTGCAAGTGTGCAATAAAAAATTGTGTGTATCTTTTCAAACCATAGCATATATGTGTTGCATTATCCATGTTTCCTTGCTATTTCAACATCAAAAGATGTAAAGCTTAAGTAAGACTTTTAAAGTTTGTATTAATTTGACATCAAATGCTCTGAGGGTATGCACTGGTTATCCAAAACGATGTTTCCTTCCTTGTCTCCCGTTCTTTATGATGCAAGTTTTATGAATCCACCTGTAACACCATGGATCTTTCTCAGCTAATATGCCAGTTCTTCCACAATAATTGTAACTTTTTAAAGCATGTTTATTTTCATGATCCTATAGACAACAGTAAAATGTTTATCATTATTCTTTTTGTTATGATAATAGCTAGAATAAGGTCAAAAGTATAATGAAGAGGCAGTCCCCAGATGAAAGAGGAGCCACAGAAGCTTTCTGCCTGAGGATAACCTGCTTCCCTGGCTAGATGAGTAGATGGCAGTACCTTGTAGTGGTATAGAATGCATACCAGTATACCATACCAAAGAATTATCCAAACATTCATTAAAAACAGAGGGGAACTGGTAGGGTTCCACACAAGACTTTAGCATCATAAACACTGCTTTTCTCAGGACAGAGAAACATGGAAAATACCACTATGGCATGTGGAGAAAGTACTTTTACAGCAGAAAAAAAAAAAAAAGAAATTTCCTTGAGCAATAAATTATGCAGACATAACCAATAACATGAGCAATAACATGAACAAGTATACTCCACCTCCAAGATACTTTTCAATCTTGAAGGGGAACCTTGTAAAAAGCCCAAATGTCATGGAACAGAGCAGAAATGAGAAAAAGGAGAGAAAGAATGTCAATCTGCAAAGATAACAGAGTGGAACATATATGTACGGGAACAGTTGCGTTGAAACAACAAAGAAAAAACCCTTTTGATTTTCTTACATTGATGCAATCTGATAAGTAACCACATGCTGAACTTCCACATATTGCAGCAACACACTGTATAGAAACAACTGGAGTGCAATACCCAAACCTGGGCCTACAGTCTAATAACTCTTAATACTGCTCATCTATGAGAACTGTTTCATTTCATTAATAGGAACTCATGTAGGTAAACTCCTTGCACATAGGACTACTGAGCAGAAAGTCTCTTTTCAAGAGACCTAACGGGACACCAAGAGAAGGTTTTTACAGACATTTGGAGGCAAAGTATACTCCTTATAGCATATTTCTCATAACTCATCAAATTGAGTGGTGCAGGGTTTTATGTTTGTTTATTTTGTTGTTGATTACGATGATTTTTTGATTTTTTTTAATTTGTTTATTTTGTTTTGTTTCCAGTAGAAGGTAGTTAACCATCTCTAGGCATCACCACACTTCACATTAAATAAGCATCACAACTGTAGTTTTCATTTTTTGACCCACAAAGTCATGCCATCAGTATGACATAGCTACAGGTTGTAGCCATCTCAAGTTAGGAAAGAGTCATGTCCCCTCACAGCACAGACAGCAACTCACAAGAGCAATTAACACTGGAGAATCAGTTATGCATTGCCAAAAAAAAAAAAAAAAAAAGTACTTATCGTAAGTACAGCAGAACAGAGAATTGATGTGCAGGTTGATAAGAAGAGGGCATAACTTTAAAGTATTTCTTTCTCATAAAGACAGGGACCATGTGATAAATTAGTAAGAGTGAAGATTAGATTGTCAGTCTATGTTTTGGGGTTTATGTTCATTTTCTGTAAGTATCCATTTGACTTTGGGAAACTATAAGCAATGGCACTGCAAGCAAACAAGTGAAACAGAGGTGTTCTCATATTTAGGTAGCCAAATTACCAGTCTTTAAAGCCTTTCTTATTTTTGCTCTTTAATAGTCTTTTTACCTCATTGCTTTTACAGGCACAAGATATTGCTGGATATTTCCCAATCTTGTTCATTCTTCCAGAATACTAAGTACTGAAGTTTTATCCATTTGTCCATTTTATGCAACTTTATTCAATGGGAAGATCGTAGTCATTTTCTGATGCAGTCCTCTCTCTAAGAATCTCTGTCTCAGGCAGCAAGTAGTCCTGCTTAACAACCTGAGTATTTCTTTCTTTAACAATAGGCACAAGCTTACCATTTTCTTTCTTGATTTGCATTTATAAAATTTCAGTAGTTTTTGTTTGTTTGTTTGTTTGTTTGTTTGTTTGTTTTAAGAATACTCATTCACCTCTCCTGGATTTCGATTTCTCTTTGGTTGATTCTTTTCACCAAAAAAGTACTGAATATGGTAACACATGAAGTACCCACAGAAATATTACTAATTAGTATATCAAGCACTTAAATAAATATCTATTGAACTTACCACCTGACTGTGACTGAGAAGCCATCAGGTTGTCCAGTGTGAAGATCACAGAACATGCTTGAAAGATGAGTCTCATGGTTGGAATCACACAACAGGCTGTGAAGAGATGAATAATCGTTATCTCTGGACTTACCATTTGATCACTTTATATCACAGACAGGAGGGAACTGGAGGAAATGACAACAGGAAATTAAAAAATGACATATCTCTAGCAATAAACAAATTAGAAATGCAGGTCTTCAGAGTGCATGCTTTATTTCTACTATGTAATAGAATAAGAAAATATAATAATTATAATTATAATTAAGAACAAGAACAAGAAAAGAATAAGAAACTCCCAGAATATCTTCCATGTCAGTACTAGCCTTGCTCTATCTTTTCATAATTGTACCAGAGGTGACAATAGCCATGATACAAACAAGGATCATGTAGCTGTGGGGAGCTGTGACCACATCATAAACATGAACACACTGACCACAAACTACCCAGTAACCAGATGATAGGTGAAGTACAAGCAG
Source organism: Anas acuta (assembly GCF_963932015.1). Classification (NCBI taxonomy): domain Eukaryota; kingdom Metazoa; phylum Chordata; class Aves; order Anseriformes; family Anatidae; genus Anas; species Anas acuta. The sequence goes on from NC_088979.1 coordinate 70,546,418, forward strand.
TCTATCTCCTCCACCCTTACTAACTGGGAGCTGTTAGCAGACATTTATACTGCCCGTCCACATGCCTGGTGCAGGTCAGAAGGCTTCACCCACCTCTGTCCCCCAGATTAAAGGCAGATGTAAGAAGGCCTTTTGTGGCAGAAAGATCTGCCAGGGGTAGGTAATGTTACACAAGAGGTAACATTAGAATGAATTATGTATGCTGTACGCTGCTCTGGCTTCTATATTTATATATCCATATACCTAAAATTATACATAGAAAATGGGGAATAGTGCTTTACCTGAGATTAAATATACTTTGGAAATAAGTAGAACTTCAAGAAATTGTAATAATTACAGTCAGCATGTCTAAAGAGGCCAATTGTCCGTAGGTCTGGATTAAACTGGGGTCAGGTTACATCCATACAGCAGTGTAGCAAGCAGGAGTGATGAAGCAGTGGAGTGAAGCAGCCAGCACTGAGGACCCAAGAGCCATGCAATGTATATGGAGAAGGGGCAGAGGGAGAACTTCCTTAGACTAGCACCAGTCCAGCACCAGAAACTGAATCCCCTGTAGTGAATGGAGTCCACTGGGTGCCCTGCTAGATCTCATCTTCCAGGTTAGACTCATGCAAGAAGAATCCAATGCAGCTCCATGTGAAGAAAAACATAGGGAGTATTGGAAGATTGACTTCACAAGCCAGGCCTAATCTGAATTGACCAGACAGTGTTACTCCACCCTACTGCCTTCTCCAGCAAAAGTTCAGGAAGACAGCTCTTAGTGCCAAACTGTTCCCAAGATAGGGAGCTGTATCATGACTGGAAATACACAGAGAAGTGCTGCCATGATTTCTGTTTAAGCTTATTTTCATTCCTCTTCGAGCCTCCCTTAAAGCCTATCTATCACTATCATCCTTAAACCCACATTACTTATGCCAGATGAGACCCTTATCAGCTTTGTCGCATCAGGAAAGTCTCCAGCCAGATAATGTCATTCCGGTTTTGATCTGGTTATTCACTTTTCTTGGATTAGCTTCTTCCACTCACTTATCCATTATACATCCAGGAAGACCTATTCAAACTTCAGAGAGTCTTGGAAACCTCACTGTCAGTGTCTGACACACATACAATATTCTGTTGCCTGTCTAGTCCTTTCTTTGACCAAGTTCTTCTAGGTGGGCATTAATTCTTGAAATAAAAATACCAAGCAACAGAGAATTGAAACACTAAGCTGGGTCATGGATGATTGTATTTCATGGAAAGTTAAAATCTCTTACTGTTTCCACAGTCAGCATTGCAGAAGCCAGTGTGATAAGCAAATGAAGACATAGAGGAAAAACTATCTCAGGACAAACTGTTTCTCAGGACAGAGCAACTCCTATGTTACCATTTGAGTTAAAATGACATTTTCTTCCCCAGACATGTGTCTAGTCTTCAGCGGAGGGTAACAGATACAAATTTGTCCCTGTATGCTTCTTATACTTGTGAAACACACTTGATTGAAGTCTTCTTAAGACAGTTCATTCTTTGAAGCAAAGAGTTGTGGGGAGAAAATACGCAAAGAAAAAGTATCTAACATACATTCTGGCTTATAATTTTTCTGGAAATATTTTGAGACTCTATATGTGAAACCAAAGTCTAATTATCAGATGACAACAACCCATTGTAACTGACCTTTTCCTCCTTCCACGTATTTTGGGACCTAAAGAAATTGTCCCTCTCACTAATCTCTACTTCCTTTTAAAACACTGTAGTCCTCTTGAGGTCAAACAAAATTACTCTAACTACTTTTGAAATAAAATCTAGGGCCAACGTCCTGGAAAATAATAAATAAATAAATTAACACAATAATAAAAATTAAAAACTACCATAAACTAGGGGAATAAAAAAATAAAATAAAAAATAAAATAAAATAATTAAAAAAAAAAAAAAAAACAGCAACTAGGTCAAACAAATTAGTTACATAAAGATGACACACTGTTGAGCTACTTTTGCAGCTGTTGACAAACAGCAAATTTGGTATTTGATGGCCAAACCTAGTAGGGCCCGTGCGCCTCCCAGCTCACCCCCATGCAGGGAGACTTGTCCAGCTACTTGCTCAACCACTTGCCTCATATTCTATTTTCTCAAAACTACCTCTGATTATCCAGTTTGATTTTTTCCAAATACAGATGATCCCAATATGTGAACTGAACAGTTGCCTGTGATTGGTTGTAACACAAATGGTTTTCTGCCTGTCTGAAAATGTGTTGGAAACATTAACTTTCCCACATGCTCCTGGTCATGGATCCCATGCTGACAAGGCCATGTTGTACAACAATATGAACTCTCCTCATAGCTCATGCACAATGCAGAATTGGCATGTTTGGCCTGAGAAAACAAGAACCATCCTACTACTGCAATTTCACTCAGCAACAAGGAAAGAGTGAGAGTGAACTGATAATTTGTATCTGGGGTTAGTGATTTTGACTGCCAATAAAGACAACTTCTAACAAGATAACCAGAGAATGAGGATGGTGCTTTTTACTGTATGACTTGACCTAAAATATCTGCAATCCAACCAAATCTTTTTTCACTTCATTTTGCACTTTGGACCTCACAGCTCTTGTCCCTCTGCCAACTCCTCCACCCATGGCAACAGCTCTTAGAGGTGGCTTCAATTGTCAGCTGCAACTTCCAGCACCCTCTCTGACTTTCATCAGCTTCCTTTCTCCATTTTTTAACCCCTTATTATGTCGTCAGTGGAGTGAAATGGGTCTCTGATCAACTCATAGTGAAGCAAAACAAATTGGAAGAAAAATATTTCTTCCTTCACCTAGAACCTAATCAAACAATAGCCTGTGAGCAATTTTCACTGAATGTTACTTATCACTCATGGCCTTGCTAAGGCTTCACAAAATGGTTCACAAAAAGATGTAGATAGTATTTTTTTCTTTTGTAATGATGATTACTTGTATTTTTTAACATTATCAGGAAGTCATTTAAGCATGGTTAGAATGTGTGGAATAAAAAGAACATTGACTCATTTAGAGAAAATAGTCCTATTGCTCCATGGCCAATCAGTTCAGTCAGCTAGAGTTAGTTCAGTCCTTTGTTCTGATAGCAGAATATGGCTCCCTTTGGTAATTTGCTGCCAAGTGCATGTATAGTGGTCTCTCCTGTGTTTTTTTGAAGATCATATTCTACTCGTGGGCAAAGCTTAGAGAATTAAACCTCAAGGATCCCTGACATTCTAACTCCTATACAATCACTTTGGAAAGTGTCATTTGGCCTTCCATCATATCACCATGGCTTGGTCTGTCCAGCCTTCTTTGTGAGTGACAGGAAAGTAATATAGGGGAAAAAATAATAAAAAGAGATAAAAATAAATGATAGCAAGATGGTTTGTATGGATGAGCAAGTACCTACTATCCGAACTCAGGCATGAAAAGGAAGTGTACAAGCAGTGGAAGCAGGGGCAGGTGATCCAGGAACATAGATGTGTTCTCTGATCTCACAGGAACAGGGTTACAAAAGCCAGAGTTGACCTGTGGTAGAGTCTGGTGAAGGAGGTGAAGAGCAACAAGAAAGGATTCTACAAGTACGTAAACAACAAAAGGAAGATTAAGCAAAACCTTGGGCCCCTGCTAAGGGGGAGAGAGGACTTAATGAAAATACATAGAAAATGCTGAGGTACTCAATGTCTCCTTTGCTTCAATCTTTATTAACAAGGTCAGCCTTCAGAAATCCAAAGTCCCTGAGATCAGAGGGAAAGTCTGGAGCAAGGAATATTCACCCTGTGGAGGAAGACATGGTTAGTGAGCACTTTAAAAAACTGAACGTACCTAAATACATAAACATACATAAATCCATGAGTGCTGAGAGAGCTGGCAGGTGTGAGAGATTCCTGAGAACCAGAAGAACCAGAAAACATCATTCCTGTGTTCAAGAAGAACATGTAGGAGCATTGGGAACTACGGGCTAGGAAGATGGTAGAGCAACTAATCCTGGAAATTCCATTTCCAAATACATGAAATAATGATAAACCAACCTAATGGCATTCTGCTACAAGATGACTAGTTTGATGGATGAGGGGAAGGCAGTAGATGTTGCCTTGACTTTAGTGAGTCAAGGCAGCATCTTGACTCACTTACCTTGACTTTAGTGAGGCCTTAAGATAGTGTCTCCCATAATGTCCTCATAGACAAGCAGACAAAGTACAGGCTAGATAAAAGGTGAAGAGGACTGAAAACTGGCTGAACTAGCAGGCTCAGAAGGTTGTGATCCATGGTGTGAAATCCAGCTGGAGGCCATCAGCTAATGGTGTAGCCTAGGGATCTAATGGTGTAGCCTGTGGCCAATGCAGATTAGCATCTGCATTAATAACCTAGATGCTAGAACAGACTGCACTCTCAACAAGTTTACAGACCATGTAAAATTGGGAGGAGTTACTGGTATACCAGATAGTTGTGTGGAGGGATCTGAGAGAAGGATGAAAAATTGTGTAGAGAAAACCCTCATGAAGTTCAGGAAGACGAAATTCAAAGTCCTTCATCTCAGGACATGTAACCCTGTGAACCAGTACATGCTGTGAACTGACCAGCTGGAAATCACTTCTGCAGAGCAGCATTCTGGTCCTGGTGGGCAAGAAGATGAACATGAACCAGCAATGCACCTTTACAGCAATCGTCAACAAACTCCTGGACTGCATTAGGCAGAGCATTGCCAGCAGGATGAGGGAGGTGATCTTTCCCCTTTTCTCATACCTGGTGAGACACATTTGGAGTAACGGGTTCAGCTCTGAGCTCACCAATTACAAGGAAGATATGAACCTTATGGAGTAAGTCCAGTGCAGGGCTGAAAATATAATCAAGGGAGTGGATCACCTTTCATACAAAGAAAGGCTTAGAGCTGGGACTGTTCAATGTGGAGAGGGCTCAGAGGGATCATAGCCATGTGTATAAATAGCTTATGGGAGGAGTAAAGAAGTTGGAGCCAGACTCTTCTTGATGGTGACCAGTGACAGGATACGAGGCAATGGGCTTGAACTGGAATAATATATATATATATATGTGAAAATCAATCTGAACATAAGAAAACATTTTGTATTGTGAGGGTTGTCAAAAACAGGGACAAATTGCCCAGGGAGGTTGTAGAGTCTCTGTCTTTGGAGGTACTCAAAACCCAATTGGACATAGTCTTGGGCAACTGACTGTATCTAACCCTGCTTGAGCAGGGGTGCTGAACTAAATGATTTCAAAGGGGTTCACTTCCAACCTCAACCAGTCTGGTATTGTAACAATGAAGGAAATGTCACACCTCTTTTCATTTTCACATCTGAAATAGTGAAGCAGTTCTGGTACCTTCCTCTTCCCCATTTCCCAAGGATGTAGTAGAGCTAGAAAGCAGAGAGAAAAGCAGCAGCATCAAGCAGAACTGTAGAGTTAAAACTGAAGAGGCTGGTGCTTTGGAACTTATAGAAAAGACAACTGGGAGAAGAACTGATATAGGTCTTGAAGTTTATGAATAATGGGATGGTAATGAAGGCATGACTTTTCTTACAATGTGGGGCTTCCTGACAAATGAAGTTATGAGACACCAAGATTATAACAAATATCAAGTAATATTATTCATGAAAATATACCTTCAAAGAACGGACTGTGTTCTATAGTAAGCAACTTGCAGTTTGGCAACTGATACTGTATTTATGGTGGATCTAGGAATACCAATACAGACAGCAACAGTAAGCACAAAATAAGATTAAGTAGACAGTGGGTCTGTCTACCCAGAGGAAAGTCTGACGGTGGGTCTGTCTACCACAGAGGAAAGAGATAAATACGTTGACAGTTCACAGGAAGAGGACCTGACATGGCCAGAGGAAGGATGCTCAGGGACCTGAAGTTTCTGTTAGTATAGATAAGAAAGAGGAACAAAATGGACAAAGTGTAACCTAGTCATGGAATATCAGATCATGATCAAGAGATCTGACTTCTTACATATGAAAATAGCAGTCAATTTTATTTCATAAATCCTGTGCTGGCAATGTGGGCATATTCAATAATTAAAACTGAACAAACATTTACATATTTAACATTTACGTATGTGTTTAAGGAAAGGTTGGACATGGTGTCTAGGGACATGGTTTAGTGGGCGATATTGGTGGTAGGGTGGTAGGGGGATGGTTGGACCAGATGATCTTGGAGGTATTTTCCAACCTTAATGAATGACTCTATGATTCTGTTTCTTTCTCTGGACAGTTATGCAACAGTTACACTGAAGCATTCTGTGTAGGGAGTAAAACGTGTCTCTTTCAATTATCTGGTTGATGTTTGTTGAAGTGATTTCACGGAATCACAGAATCACAGAATTATAGGGGTTGGAAGGGACCGCGAGAGATCATTAGGTCCAACCCCCCTGCCAAAGCAGGTTCTCTACAGTAGGTTGCCCAGGTAGGCATCCAGATGGGCTTTGAATATCTCCAGAGAAGGAGACTCCACAACCTCCCTGGGCAGCCTGTTCCAGTGCTCCGTCACCCTTACCGTGAAGTTGTTCTTTCGCATATTGGTGCGGAACTTCTTGTGCTCCATTTTTTGACCATTGCTCCTTGTCCTGGCCCCACAAACCACCGAAAAAAGGTTGACCAAATCCCACTGTCTCCCACACTTAAGATATTTGTAAACATTGATAAGATCCCCTCTCAGTCTTTTCTTCTCAAGGCTGAACAGACCTGGGTCTCTCAGCCTTTCTTCATAGGAAAGATGTTCCAGGCCCCGTATCTTCTTTGTGACCCTCCGCTGGACTCTTTCCAGGACATCCCTGTCTTTTTTTGTACTGGGGAACCCAGAACTGGACACAGTACTCCAGGAGAGGCCCGACCAGGACAGAGTATAGGGAGAGGATCACTTTCCTTGACCTGCTGGCCACACTCCTTTTTATGCATGCCAGGATCCAATTGGCCTTCTTGGCCACCAAGGCACACTGCTAGCTCATGGTCAACCTGTTGTCCACCAGGACCCTGAGGTCCTTCTCCACAGAGCTCCTCTCCAGCAGGTCATCCCCCATCCTGTGCTGATACATGTAGTTGTTCCTTCCCAGGTGCAAGACTCTACACTTGCTCATGTTAAACCTCATTTGTTTTTTTCCTGCCCATCTCTCCAGCCGGTCCAGGTCTCGCTGAATGGCAGCACATCCTTCTGGTATGTTGGCCACTCGTCCCAGCTTTGTATCATTGCTGAGGGTGGACGTTATTCCCTCATCAAGGTCATCAATGAAGATGTTGAACAAGACCAGACCCAGCACTGACCCCTGAGGAACACCACTAGTCACAGGGTGCTCTGAAGTAGGAAAATAGAGGTTGTTCTAGATGAAGCAATGATTAAGCTTTGTGTGTGCATGTACATTGTCTTTCCAGCATTAAAATGCAAGCAAGCATCATTATAGATTATATACATGATTGTTGTACAGAGGTTTATCACTGAAGAGCACTGAAAGTTTCCTGCTGCTTTGCACTCATTTGTAAGATATCATTACAATCTGCTGAACAACACTTCCTTCTGTACTTATTGGAAACTCTAAGCTTTCATTCATTCTCAGGCACTGCTTGTCAGCTACTAGTAGCCACAGAAAACATGTAGTCAAAACTGTGAATTCACCAAAAGTATTGCAGAGAGCAGTGTATAAAAGCCTGATCCACAGTCATTTGTACCAGTGCAATCGTTATTTAGCACTGCCCTATACCTGTCCCATGCTCACTTGCTGCTGGCAACCACACCTATACCAAGAAAAGTGTTACATTAAACTAGACTCCATAGGTAGTTCATTGGTAGATAAATCTGTATTATAAAAATAAATAAATAAATAAATTGAAATTTCAGAAGATCACTATTAGGCTTGGAAGGTGAAGTATCCCAAAGACAGAATAATGATTTATAGGATGAACCCTTTATTCAGCTCCTTTTCTGTGCTTCCTGCAAACAACTCAACCACAGAGAAATGAGTCCGTCAGGCAGAAAGAAACTGTTTTTTGAATAGATCAAAACTAGATCATAAAGGATTGTTTCATGTATCGGATGCTACATGATATGCTAAAGAACATGGAAATTATACTTGGAACAAAGCTGGGTGCTACAGAAATAAAGAAGATGTCTTGACTGCCATGACTGGAAGTTCTTAATTTCCAATAAAATTTCCAAGTCCTTATCTAAAAGCAGTTTCAGCTATAAAGCTGTGAAACAGTACAAACAAAATAAAACGAGAAGTGTTGAACAATTAGTATATTAGCAGGGGTTACCAGCGTAATTTAGAAAAAATCTTTTCATAACTCTACTCAGTAGTGAAAGCTTAATTTTTACTCTATCATTTGTTAAATTTAATACTTGCTATGCATGCATTTCTTTAAAAATATATGTAATAGGTACTCTTTTGTTGTTGTTCTTATAATGTTTTTATTTTCTGGGAAAGACGAGAATAGAATTATAAGTTCAGAGGTGCAACTGAACCTAGTTCTCTTGTATTGTTGGAGTATTTTGTATCAAATGCACACTGGACTATCAGTTGCATTTCTATTATATTTATATTTTCTCATCTACTTACATTAACAACATGTGTGGGGTCCTTCAACTACAAGTCAAAACACTGCCCTAGTCCTACATCTAAACTAAAAAGATGTCAAGGCAAGTTTTACCATATAGTCTATAAATCTGTAGAGGATGGAAGAGTAATTGTATACCTAAATACCTAAACAGTTATTTGCAACCTGGCAGAAAACACATTTTTTTAAAGTGACTGTATCCTTTTCTCTGCATACCTTCCCCACGTTTAAATAAATAAATACATACATAAAAATTAAAAAAAAAAAAAAAAAGAGAGAGAGAAAATAAGTAGTCCAAAACTATCCACAAGTTTTTCCACTACTAAAAAGAAAGGGTAAGTTGGGAGCTGATACAAAAACAGAAATCTTTCCTTATTCCCCTTAATAGCTGCTTCATCGCATGTGTCTTGGTACTTCGCATGTCCTCACTGGCTGCATACCGTGGGCAGGGGACTGGGAATAGGTGAGAGCATTATTTCATCTTCTAAAAGTTGAACTACTTTGGGATAGATCCAAAAATACTTGCAAGGCACAGTGGTGAAATGCCCGTTAGAAATCACAGGAAATTAGAGTAGATGGGAGTCAAACAGTTGTTTCAAGGAAGAGAAGTCTTGTTGATTCTTAGTCTCTCCCATAAGTCACTCACTAGCTGGGGCTGCAGTACCAAAAACCTAGCCTGTCTTAAATAGTGAGAGAAATATTATTGGTTCTGAATATAAACTTTTCTTTCCCACACATGAGGAAACTGTATATTGACATGTTTAGTGCAGAGATTCACTGTCAAAGTTTCAGCTTCTGGAGCCCATAATGATATCTGGTTCTCATTTAGCTAGATCATGTGAAAATTAAATTTAATTAAAGTTGTTAGCAAGGATAAGGGAGAGAAAGAATAAGGTTTATTCTTGATTTGCTTCTTCATTTGTAAAGAACAGGTACTCATTTCCACAGGTTTTGGGTGAGGGATGAAACTGCTGACAGTTTGAGTTGACAGTCAAGAGCATTTTGCCTGCTTTATGCAGCTTGCTGGTAGGGAAAAAGAAGACAGGCATTGGGTAGACATTGGTTTCAAGCCAAGGTTCTCATAAAGCACTACAGGCTCCTGTGCATACTGGTGGGTCCATAGGAGCTGGGAAACTCCAAGAAATGCACCCTAGAATTTCCAGCACACTTTCATCCCCCTCCTCCCTCCACTGCTACAGACACTGATGGAGACAAGATAAGGACACCGTTTAAGAGCTCTTCCGGAGAAGTATCTGCACATACAGTTGCATAGGAGATACTGAAACTGAGATAAGAATGTTAAGAATGATTTTTTCCATGTTACTTTCAAATTCTTATGAATGCAGTTGCTTTCATGCATCGCGACAAAATGTAGTTGTTGGATTTTTCTGCTCCTAGCAGAGCAAAACTAAACCAAAGCTAACATTCTGAGTCAAATTATATTAATGAAATAGGTCTGTTTTATTGTTTACAGTCATTAGAGTTTTTCATTAGAAAAGGCCAAGTGATAGGTGTTTTCTACTGCATCTTCTATTACTGCAAAGATGCGAGCCAGAGCAATAGCAAATCCTGTGCTACAAGCTTCCAGCTAGGAGTACATTTCAAGGAACGGGCTACATTTACAAATGCAACAATTTTCCAGTGAGGGAGAAAAACAAACACACACACACAAAAAAAAAAAAAAAAAAAAAAAACTTATCAGTGTTAAGTAATGTTAGAATCAGTAGTCTGTAATCACAGGATGTACTGAGATGACTGCAAATTCTTATCTTTGGAAAATGTTGTAATCCTTTTGTCAGGTATATGTTTTGAAAGACAGAAGTACCACGCTCATTTAATTCATTGGGATGTTTACTGCATTTGCTTTTACAGTTCTTTTTTATGTAAGATTAACTTTTCACAAGAACAAGCCACACAAAAACTTCAGCATAACAATTCAATTCCTCCGAAACTACTGAGCAAGGAATTCCAGGAATACAGGATTTTATTTCCAGAATTGGAACTGATCTCTGTTGGTATTTTCTTTTAGAGAAATTGTAGCTGCTTTCCCAAATCAGTAAATTTCTTTTTTTCCACATGGATATTGACTCAGAATTAGCATTTTTTATTTCTAACATGGCTAAACTCAGTCACAGAAAGAACTGCAACACCAGTATTTGAAATTCAGCTCTGTGGACTTGTTCACTGAACTGTTCATTCAAGTTATCATAGCTGATAAACTTCTCATAAACCAGTTGAACTTATTGTTTCTGAAAACTCTCACATTTTGCCATTAATGGTGGCACTTTCCTAAAAATATTCCAGACTGCAATTATTGTTTGAATGTATTTCAGTGTTCTCAAGTTCAAATCTTGCAGAAAATCTGATAACACCAAAGATATTTTGAACAGTTTTCACATGACCTTAAAGTCAGGTATTGGGTTAATTTAAAAGAAGTTTCAAGTCAGCAAAGAATTTAGGTCAGCTATAGGGCAGTGAAGGAATCTGAATCTGAGAGCAGGGGGCCATGAAATACGTAGGGAACAAAATCTTCTAGCGTTGATGTTGCCACCAGGAAAATAATCTCACTTCTCACAGTGGTGGTTGTTCACATCTCATTGCGCCCAGGAAACACAAACAAATCCTGTTATGTTATAGCACCTGCACTGCACAAGTAACATTTACACTCCTACAGAAAGCAGCAGTCCTTAGTTTTCCAGCATTCTAAACTTTACTGGCTTTTGCTAAGCTTTGGGAAGAGGAATAGAATCACGCTAAAACTTTGGAAGACCCTGAGAAAAGCTAAATTTGCTGTAAAAATTAATGTTTTGTCACAAAAGGGTTTGCTTTGAAGAGCATCATCTTCTAGGAGCAGCAAGCAGTGAGCATAGATCCCTGATCTCACAGGCCAAGAAGGCACATACAACATGTCACCTGAAAAGAGGAAAAAACAAAGACTCTAAGTTTTGTGCTTTCTCTAGGAAGATTGTGTTGTTTATTTTCTTTAGTTCTCCCAGTTAGCAAGTTCTTCTCCCACCCTAGCAAGTGCCATGCTTTCTGAAGCAGTGCTTGAGACAGTTTTAGAGTGCCCTTCTATAGCAGACGGCTGGCATGAGAGCTGGCATTTCATGGATAAGGAGAAATAGTCTCTTCCTGATAAATGATGGCCAGGAGAACTTCTAGCATTTGTCATGCTGAATAGAAACATGGTTGTACTTTGATGGATCTCAAACTGTTTTTAAGAAGTAAGAGCTCTTGAAAACTTGGTTCACAAGTCATCCAGGTTTGATCTAAACAAATACTAGAAGTAAGATTATCTAATTTTCACAAAAAGAAGCTTGTAAAATGATAACTTTTTATAATTTACCCCAAGAAACTGTGTTCCGTATATGTTAAAATATTATCTGTTTTAATGTTTTCATCCCATATTGCTCACACATAACTCCATAGTGTGTTGGGGACAAGGAAGTTTTTCATTTGCAGACATGCAAAATAATGCCATTTGTGTCCTGCAGTGTAGCCTGATTGAGCACAAGGTGAAAGACCAGCTGATGTTGTCATCTGGCTTTGGTCTGTGTTACTGCCTAGCCTGTTTCTTCAGTTTCAAGAATTGGTCTTCCAGTACACCCATTACTCTGCAGTAATAAAAATGAGAAAAGATGGGTACCAGGTGACCATATTCTGTAATATAAGAGTATTATAAAATGAAGAACTGTCTTCTCAGAAGCACCTGAAATCAAAGAGAAAACTCAAAAATATTTGGCAGCCAAGGAACAGAGTTTACCAGACATTAAAAGACAAATATATCGACTCAAAATTTTCACTTAATATATTTTTGGTCAAAAAAGTAGTCGATGTAGTTAGTGAAAGTAGCTAAAATTAATTAAAAAGAGAAAACAAGGTGCTCCATAGAAACAATTACAGCGGCAAGAAGAAAATGAAACTTTTATTTGGTAGTTTTCTCGACGCTCCTCCTTTAAGTCTTATCTCCTTATGTTTTTCTTATTAGTAAAGTATCCCAGTAATTCAACTCATATTATTTTTTTTCATCTTTTTCACCTACAGTGTAGTTATTTTCTTGCTTTTCATTTAATAGTAGTCCCAGACTGCAGTACTCCATTACTCGCTTTATAACTTAGCATAGGGAAAAATCAAGCATTAGAGAGCATTTAATGGGATGAAATGCAGGCACATATAGCACTGAAGGTGTCTGTTGGTAAGTGAGGCTGCTTGAGCTGTTCTGTACAATCATGCAGCTGCAGTTGATACCTTCAGTCACGCATAGCCCTGAAGATCATGCAATGAAGATGAAACTCCTCTGTTGGTAATTACAATTTCCAGTGTTAATCGGCTTTTCTCTTTGAGAAGATAGGACAGCTCATGCTAAGGCTTTTAGGCAGCTTCCTACAACCTACAGCTGGAACTTGCTGTCATAATAGAGTGGTGCACGCCACATTTCATTGTCTTGGTATTTTTGACCACCCCGACCTCCCTCTATGGCAATAGAAAGCAATTTTTTCATGGGCAATTGCCTGTTCAGTGAACACTCAGAAATAATCAGCTGCTGACAGAATAAATCTCTCCTTAAAAATGAATAGTTGTGAGAAATATAATATTTCAAAGCTGCTATCCAGTAGCCAGCAGTTTCCATATGACTCTCTACAACTCGGTCACAGGCAAGAAGGAAAGAAAACACTTCATGTATCTCTCCTTTGGACCCCATCTCATGTGGGGCCAGGAGCAGCTTAGAGTTCTACCTCTATAACTCTACACTCTGGCTTTGAATGATATCTTCTGCAGGAGGACACATACACTTGAACGTGCTTTTTCAAGCATGAAATGGGGATGAACTGCTTGGGGGTGAAGTCCTGAACAGATTTCTTAAGAAAAATTGGTGTCTACTGAAGTTACCACTCTGCTGTCACTAGTTAAGGTTTAATGAGTAGTAACTTCATGAATCTAAAGTGGGGATATTCTGGGAAATACAGGGAAGTAAAACAGTTTTGAATGTCTGAGTAACTGAAAAATTGAAAACCAGCTAAATTTTAAAACTGTTTAAGTTCACCTCCCATGAAAACCTGAGCTGAGAACTGTTATACAGCCAGTCACAGGCACTGAAACAGCCAAATCAGCTTCATCTGTCCCATTCTGAAGACACCAGCAAGGCTACGGCTACCTGTGTTTAACCTTGTTAAATTACTCTAATGCTCTGCTTCCCCCTGCATCATGTTCTACACTGAAAAATAGAGCACAGCGTCCTTTTACTTATTCCCTCAGTGAAGTTTTATACTTTTTTTCTTGATTATTTTAATATATGTATTCAATTTGTAAAAGAAATGCATATGAGAACAATTTTAAATATTTCAAAATTGAAAATTGTAATTTCCTGAAAGTTCCAATTTTTTAAAATGAAGAAATAAATCAAAATTGCAGTGACATTTAAAAATGGTCTTGAATTCAAAAATAGAAATAAGAATGTCACTAACTGGGAGGAACAAATGCATAGTCCTCAATAATACCAAATATTTAGAGATATCTTTCCTTTTCAGAAGATAGCTATGCTTGGATGAAAATGATTCAGACTTTCCTTACTGAAAATTCTGGGCCTCTTTGAACATTCATTAAAACTATAAGCACCATTTAAGCTGAAACAGGTGGTCACAGCAGCTCTGTCCCTCTCATCAGACTTTGTTCACAGTTTTCTACAGACTTGGTTATAGGACAATGAATTAAGAAAAGCACAAATAAATAAACCAAAGTAAAAGCACAAAAATATAGAACATCACCATGAAAATAAAATATTTTTTTTGGGAGGGGGGAAGTAAACGAGAGGATTATGCTGTGTCTGCTTTTTTATTTTTTCAAATGTTTTAAAAATACACTACTGATTTCATGCATAATCAGTGTGACATGAAATTACAGTGACTGCTGATGCAAATCAGCTAATTGTGCATGCCAATTATGTGTTACATGACTGCTGTATTGTTTGAATAGGCAATTATTGAATTTATAGAGACAACCATGTTAACTAGGAATGCATATTAGGCACATAATTACCACCACTTAATTCAGAAAATCAGGCAATGTATAATTTAGTTGGAGCAATAGTTATGTATCTTGGCATTTTTCCTAGGTATAAAATTATTGTTTCATTATACAAATTTCTTGCATTTATACTAGTTTATGCCCCAAAGTGATTTAGAAAACGATACAAGCTCGGTAAAATAAGACATGTGCTTAGCTAAACACATGAACAGTCATTTGGATTTCTTTGTTACTCTTCCAGTTTTGTGTGCAAATCTTGAGGAAACAGTTATCTGTGAACATCCCTTGATTTTCTACTGAAATTTAGTTACCCCACTGTCAGGTTAAGCAGTTCCAAATACCGCACAGCAGAGGAGAGAGTGGAAAATGCCATTAACTGCATACACCTCAGAAGGCAGATTTTTAGAATCAACACATTGCAACCAAAATTTTAGCCAGAGGGTTGGATAATGCTTTCTAATTTTGGATGTTTGGCAGCCTGATATTGCTAGACTGCATTTTTACGCCTGAACTGAGAAGTGCTGTCAGATGGACATCGAAGTAGTGCTGTAGATAATTCCCAGATATTTTGGAGTTCTTCAGAGTTCTCTGGCCACTGACTGCTCTGGGTGACCTTGTCATTGATTTCGAAGTCTCAAAATGGCATGAATATGTAAAGCCTAAATATGTTTATAGCCATAATACACTTTGGTCAACTTTAAAAGCAAAAATTTTGTCTAAATCTTCATAGTGGTAGCTTTATCTGTAGTCCCAATGCTAATAAGGTATCCGTAATTTTTAGTTTTCAAAATAAAAAAAGATCTAGAAAAAACTTAAAATAGAATTATTTTGGTTGATATAATTGAAAATTTAGAACTGTTTAAAGAACTTTCATAGGAAGGCCATAGAACTAACAAAGCATTTCTTCCAGACTCAGCTGGCCATATTTTTTTTTCCCCAGTGAGAAAATATTAATTTCAATTGAACTACTTGCATGTGTAAGGTTATACGTGGAAGTTAGGAGGATAAGTCACATCTTTAGGAAATTACCTGGAGGTCCTGATTACAACTGAAGAATTGTTATTAGAAGTTTATATTTTTCATGTTTGTAAAAAACAAGAGTACACGTTGGAAAGAACTCCCTGGAATAGGTATTCCAAAGAAGACTGAAGGATTTGGACTCAAGCCTTCAACACCCCATGGAAAACTCAGCAGAAGAGGACTGAAACATATCATCTAAGCTGCCTTCCATTATGCCCCAGGTGTCAACAGTACAGACTCCAGCATTTCAGCACTTGGGAGATAAAAGCTAAAGCATTGTTTTCAAATTGTATAATTGTATTTGGTACGCTGGCGGGCTCCCAGAAATGTAGAAACATTCTAGTTCTCTATTTAAAAACAAAACAAATTAAAGCAGCCTCTACCCCAAAAAAAGCTTAGCTTTCCCTCTTTTTTCCTCTTCTCTAGCCTTCCCACTTCCCTGAGAAAAGCACATTGGGTTGCATTATATCAATTCCAAATTTTTTCCATATGCAAATTAAAGGAAACAATGAGTCATCCTGGTTTACCATGCTTGCAGAAAAGAGTAGTCATCTATTTTGAGTTCCTTTAATGGTTGTTCTGTTTTACCAATTGAAGTACATATTTAACATAATTTCTCTCTGTGACAAGGCTAAAGACCTTACCCCTTCCTCCTGTGATACATGCCCTTGTATTATTCATGTAATAACCATTTTTCATTGTAACTTTCTGATGAACACATTTATGTAAAAAAACATATTGATTGTTCACAAACTCTGTGTAGCTGTAGGATTGCTGCATCCACTTCAGACTTTTAAAAAGTTTGTGTGCTTAAAATCTTCTCTCTGTTTTCTTCACATTTGCTTGTGAGTTGATTTCATAAAACACATCTTTCCTGACAAACCTTGTTTCACTGTATATTTCTGCATGGACCGCACTGATCATTTTTAATATTAAAATGTTCCTATTAAAATTAAGATTATGATGTTTTGTTTTGTTGTTTGGTTGGTTTTGGGGGCTGAGGGGGTAACTGCCATATTTCTTGCTTTTCCTGTGGTAAAATGACAAATGAAATAATTAATATTAATAATAAAAATAGTAATAATAATTTGAATATTTAGAAAAACCTAAGTTTTTCAGTATCTTGAGGTTTTGTAAATCCCAGACATTTCTTTTGCATACTATCAGCTGATGCAGATTTGTCCTGATTCATGTCTGTTTTGTGGTGTTTTCCCACTTCTTTCCTCTGTTCTCAAGTGAACCTATACATGCAAATGTTTATGAAAATAAAATTGCAAAAGGAAAATTAACTTCACTCATTCCATCTTCCTGGTTTGAGTTCTGAATGACAACAACAACAAAAAAGACTAATTTTAACGTGAACTATTTGCTTGTGGTTTGTATTTTGTTTGTTTTTTTGTTTTTGTGTGTTTGTGGTTTTTAGTCCATAATAGCAAAATTCAGATTTTTTCAGAAGAAAAACATGATGAAAATTCAACACCACATTCTTTTTTATATACTAGCTTTTTTCTCCATTATAATAAAAGTGATAGTAATCCTATATTAATCTTTTACAGTAGATCCTATAATGAAATTTATTTGTGTTTTATGCATAATATTTTAATTATTCTGAAACATATATATATTTCAAATAGTTATAAAGATTTGTTTTGTTAATCATAATTAATAGCACAGTGGAAACTCCTAAATTTGACTAGACATATCTTATTAATAACTCCTATACTATGTTTAACCCCAAGTGGAATTTTGGGGTCTCCATATGAGCAATTCTGTCTCAATGCTCAACAGACAATGCTGGACACTTAGTCAAAGCTTTTTATCTCGCATGCCATTAGCTTAAACCTGAATAGGATATATTAATTTGAGGAAAGCTTGCACTCTTTTTGCACCTGTGGAAGACTCTATAATGGCAAAGACAGCAGGGATAAATGAACATTTAATGATACTCCCTCGCACTGACCAAATTTCTGCCCACCATAAGGCTGGCTAAAGATGCTTCTGCTCCCTCAGGCCCCAATTTACCTGTGTTTCTGAAAAACTATGAGAAAGTAAAATTTCATACAGCAGTGGTTTTGTTACTGTTATTTGTGCCCCAAGTAACACTGCAGATTTAAAGCAAGTCTTGGGGGAAAAACTGCTCATGTATGGAGGACAGTTAAGGAAATTTATTTAATCACTCTGTAGCTGATGTTCCTGCAGTCAAGGGGTAGGAGATACATTTCTAGTCTCTGGAGGTCTAGCAAATCTTTGCCCTCAGGGAAGAAGGTTCTGCATCTGAGAATGCAGTTCATGTACTTTACCTTTTGCTATATGAACTTTTAACAACAAAATATTCTTGTGCCTTTTTAGACTGAAGAATCCCTTTATTGTCCTTAGAAAGGACAATAGGACAATTATGCAAAAATTATCTAAAAGAGAACTGTGTGATCAAAGAAGCTTGATAGCTTATGTCACAATGTCTAGGTACAGTTTGACCCTTTGTCTACTATTTTTTTGTTTGTTTGTTTGTTCCACAAATACCAGCTCACAGAATTACAACATGATTGAGCTGGCAGGGTCCTTTTGAAGCCACCTGGTCCAACTCCTTGCTCAAGCAGGGCCACCCAGAGCAGTCTGCCTAGGACTATCTCCAGGCAGCTTTTGAATATCTCCAAAGAGACAGAGACCCCACAGCCTCTCTGGACAATCCACCACCTGAACAGCACGGAAGTGCTTCCTGGTGTTCAAGGGAACCTCCTGTGTTCCAGTTTGTGCCTATTGCTTCTTGTCCTGGAAATGGGCACTACTGAAGAGAGCCTGGCTCCATCGTTTTTGCATCCCCCCTGAGCCTCCTCCAGGCTGAAGATTTCCAGCTCTCTCAGCCTTTCTTCATAGGATAGGTGCTTCAGTCCTTTCAGGATCTTGGTGGCCCTACTTTATACTCTTTCCAGTATGTCTAGGACTCTCTTGTACTGGGGAGCTGAGAACTGGATGCATTACTCCAGGTGCAGCCTCACCAGAGTTGAGTAGAGCAGAAAGACTACCTCTCTTGGCTGACTGCTGATACTTTAGCTAATACAGCCAAGAGTACTGTTAACATTCTTATTGGCAAGGGCACATTGCTGGCTCATGCTCAACCTGGTGTCCACCAGGACTCCTAGGTCCATTTCTGCAAAGCTGCTTTTCAGGTGGGTGGTCTCCAGCATGTACTAATTCCTGGGGTTGTTTCTTCACAGGTGCAGGACTCTGCATTTCTCCTTGCTCAACTTAATGAGATTCCTGTCAGCCCACCTCTCCAGCCTGTTGCAGTCCCTTTGGATGGCAGCATGGCCCTCTGGTGAATATGATAGTCCCCACAGTTTCATGTCATTTGAGAATTTACTGAGGGGTTACTCTACGCCATCATGCAGATCACTAATGAAGATGTTAAACAAGATGGGGCCCAGTTCTGACCCCTGGGGTACTCCACTTATTACTGCACTCCAAGTAGACTTTGCTCTGATGACCATTATCCTTCGGGCCTGGCTATTCAACCACTTTTTGATCCATGGCACTGTCTGCTCATCCAGTCCATACCCCAACAGCTTCTCTGTGATGATCTTATGGGGGACAGTGTTAAAGGCCTTACTGAAGTCCAGATAAAGAAAATCTATTACTCTCTCCTTATCCACCAGGTCATCTTGAATGTAATCACACAGCATATGTGGGACAACTGGAGGATCAGGCCCAGTCAACATGGGTTCATGAAAGGCAAGTCCTGCCTGACCAACCTAATCTCCTTCTATGACTGGGTGACCCTCCTAGTACATGAGGGAAAGGCTGTTGATGTAGTCTACCTAGACATCAGCAAAGTCTTTGACACAGTCTCCCACAACATTCTCCTGAAGAAGCTGGCAGCCCATGGCTTGGGCAGATACACTGGGCAGATATGCTGGGTTAAAAACTGGTTGGATGGCTGGGCCCAGAGAGTGGTGGTGAATGGAGTGAAATCCAGCTGGCGACTGGTCATGAGTGGTGTACCCCAGGGTTCAGTGTTGGGGCCCATCCTCTTTAATATCTTTATTGATGATTTGGTTGAGGGAATTGAGTGCCCTTTCAGTAAGTTTGCAAGCAGCACCAAGGTGGGGGGAAGTGTTGATATGCTGGAGGGTGGGAAGGCTCTGCAGAGCAACTTGGACTTGATGGGTCAATGGGCAGAGGCCAATGGGATGAGGTTACAGGCTAAGTGCCACGTCCTGCTCTTTGGTCACAAAAACTCCATGCAGCACTACAGGCTTGGGGCAGAGTGGCTGGAAAGCTGTGCAGAGGAAAAGAATCTGGGGGTGTTGGTCAGCACTCACCTGAACATGAGCCAGCAGTGTGCTCAGGTGGCCAAGAAGATAAATGGCATCCTGGCTTCTATTGTGAGTAGTGTAGCCAGCAGGACCAGGAAGGTGATCGTCCCCATGTAGTCAGCTCTGGTGAGGCCGCACCTTGAATACTGTGTTCAGGTTTGTGCCCCTCACTACAAGAAGGACATCGAGGCCCTGGAGCATGTCCAGAGAAGGGATATAAAGCTGGTGAAGGGTCTGAAACACATGTGCTATGAGGAGTAGCTGAGGGAATGGGGGTTGTTTAGTATGGAGAAGAGGAGGCTCAGGAGAGATATTATTGCTCTCTACAGCTGCCTGAAAGGAAGGTGTGAAGAGCTGGGGTTTGGCCTCTTCTCACACGTAACTAGGTTACGTGTGAGAAGAGGCCAAAGGAGCTGGCGGACGTCATCGCGGAACCTCTCTCAATTATTTTTCAACGATCCTGGGAGTCTGGAGAGGTCCCGGTAGACTGGAAGCTGGCAAATGTTGTGCCGATTTTCAAGAAGGGTCAGAAAGAAGACCCTAGCAATTACAGGCCTGTCAGTCTCACATCAGTGCCTGGTAAAATCATGGAGAAGATGGTTCTCGAACGTATTGAGGCGCACCTGGGGGACAATGCAGTCATTGGTCCCAGCCAGCATGGGTTTGTGAAGGGCAGGTCCTGCCTAACTAACCTGATTTCCTTTTATGATAAGATCACCCGTATGGTGGACCAAGGGAAACCAGCTGATGTGATTTTTTTGGACTTCAGCAAGGCTTTTGACACGGTTTCCCATAGGATCCTACTGGACAAAATGTCCAGCATACAGCTAAATAAAAACATCATACGATGGGTGAGCAATTGGCTAACGGGCAGGGCCCAAAGGGTTATGGTGAATGGGGCTGCGTCAGGCTGGCGGGCGGTCACCAGTGGGGTCCCTCAAGGCTCCATTTTAGGGCCGGTACTTTTCAATATTTTTATAAACGATCTGGATGTAGGAATAGAAGGCATTTTGAGCAAGTTTGCTGATGACACCAAACTTGGAGGAGTTGTGGACTCGAATGAGGGTGGAAAGGCCTTGCAGAGGGATCTGGATAGGTTGGAGAGCTGGGCGATCGCCAACCGCATGAAGTTCAATAAGAGCAAGTGCCGGGTCCTGCACCTGGGACGGGGAAACCCTGGCTGCACGTACAGACTGGGCGATGAGACGCTGGAGAGCAGCCTAGAAGAGAGGGATCTGGGGGTCGTGGTAGACAACAAGTTGAATATGAGCCGGCAGTGTGCCCTGGCAGCCAGGAGGGCCAACCGTGTCCTGGGGTGCATCAAGCACGGCATCGCTAGTAGGTCAAGGGAGGTGATTGTCCCGCTCTACTCTGCGCTGGTGCGGCCTCACCTCGAGTACTGTGTGCAGTTCTGGGCACCACAGTATAAAAAGGACATGAAACTGTTGGAGAGTGTCCAGAGGAGGGCTACGAAGATGGTGAAAGGCCTGGAGGGGAAGACGTACGAGGAACGGCTGAGGGCACTGGGCCTGTTCAGCCTGGAGAAGAGGAGGCTGAGGGGAGACCTCATCGCAGTCTACAACTTCCTCGTAAGGGGGTGTCGAGAGGCAGGAGACCTTTTCTCCATTAACACCAGCGACAGGACCCGCGGGAACGGAGTTAAGCTGAGGCAGGGGAAGTTTAGGCTGGACATCAGGAAGGGGTTCTTCACAGAGAGAGTGGTTGCACACTGGAACAGGCTTCCCAGGGAAGTGGTCACTGCACCGAGCCTGACTGAATTTAAGAAGAGATTGGACTGTGCACTTAGTCACATGGTCTGAACTTTTGGGTAGACCTGTGCGGTGTCAAGAGTTGGACTTGATGATCCTTAAGGGTCCCTTCCAACTCAGGATATTCTATGATTCTATGAACTAGTGATAGGACTAGAGGGAACAGCCTCAAGTTGTTCCACGGGAGGTTTAGGGTGGAAATTAGGACACAATTTTTCTCAGAAAGAGTGGTCAGGCATTAGAATGGGCTGCCCAGGGAGGTGGTGGCATCACTGTCCCTGGGGGTGTTTAAGGAAAGGTTTGACATGGTGCTTAGGGACACAGTTTAGTGGGTGATATTGGTGGTAGGGGGATAGCTGGACCAGATGATCTTAAAGGTCTTTTCCAACCTTAATGATTCTATGATTCTATGATTCTGTAATGTTTCCTTTAGGCATTTCCTTGCTAATCTGCAGGTGCTGGACCACTCCCTACCATGTAACCTCATGCCCTTTGTTCAGCAGCCCTGTGTGTCATTCCTTCACAGGGCTGCTGGTTACCCGCTCTCTGCCCTCTCTTTTCTAGTTAAAGGCCTCCATATTAGGTCAGCCATCCTATCATTAAATATATCTTTTCCCCACTTAGTGAGGTGCATCCCATTTCTCCTAAAGAGATGCTGATCCTCAAACAGGATCCCAAGGTGACAGAACATAAAACTCTGATGATTACACCAGTTCTGCTGCCATTTTTTGACCTGAAGTTAATTCTGGTTTGGGGGGGAATCTTCACCCAGGATATCTTCTTCCTTTGTTACCATATGATCCAGCCGCAATCATTACTGTCTGCTGAAATGATCTTTCAGTACAAAACTAATTGGAAGATAGGTATGTATATATAATATACTTAAATATTAAAAAATCTGTTCAAAAAATGAATGGGGGGGGGGGGGCAGCCAAAGAGTCTGTCTCTTGCACCAGCAACAGCTTGGTCTTTTTCTTGACAGTCCCCATTTTGTTTTCCCCTCCTTTATTTATTTATTTTTTTTAAGAAAAAAGCAGGAAATTGGGGCCCTTCTCAGAATTGCAGTAAATGTAATTGAATTTCTAATGTTTTCAAACAAACAAACCATAGAAAAGTTAAGGATGGAGAAATATAAGCAATGTTTTCTAAAATGTCATTGTACAGGCAAACATATGTTTTGAGTTAAGTTAAGCTCATTTCTGGTAACAGTATTAACTTTGTGATGGCCATGACCAGCAGGCATTTGGGGAATGGAGGGTGGCAGCTTTTATCAAATTAGATCTAAAAGGGAAGAACGTGTATTTGGGGTCTTTTTTTTTTTTTCTTAGTTTTCTTTAGAAAACAATCTGGAAAGGGCAAATAAAGGCTGGGAAGGCTGATGGAAAAATCATATTGCTTTTGGGCTGGAAAGGAGGACTCTGCATTTGTTAAACAAACATCTTTTCAAGATGTCCTTTTCTCTTTATTACAGTTTAAAATACTCTTATGTATTAACTACTCTTATGGAAAATCATGCAGAAAAATTATATCTGCTTTCCCTGAAAATGTTCTCCTTTAATTTGTTGTTTGGGTATGACAGAGCCTGAGTGCATAAGAACGTAAGCAGAGTACTTTTCATGATGCAGTAATATATCAAAGCTATTTATATTACAAACTTTTTTTTTTTTTTCCCTGAAATCATTCAGCTTCAGCTTCAACTTCAGCAGTCAATGGATAATTACAGCAAAATAAGGTTTGAGCCAAATCTTTGCCCAGCTTCAGTTACAACCTTACACTAGAAAGTGATTCAGTGATATACAGTAGTCACAAAATCTAGTCTTGGAGAATCTAAGTAAAAAGTGCACATACTCACATTAGTATGTGACAATTACATTTGCATTTCTGATGAAAAGTCACGACTTTGCTTCTGAAGGGAGAAAAAAATACCTTTAAATGATTAAGAAGCAATAAACCAAAGCTTCCCAACTCCACTGCTCCCACTGTGCACTGCTTCACTCCCAGACAAATCCATTTATGTCACTGTAACTGCAGGGCTCTCATAGCAGAAACCTTCTTGGTTCACTTAGATGGCAAACTGGGAAAGCATCACTCTCAGGTAAGAGGTGGCCAGCCTGAATGCTCAGCACCTTTTAACACATACCTTGATTCGCAGTTCTGCTTGAGCATAAAATGCTGTAAGAGAATGACCTGATCTTGTCTTGTTTTCCCTTGCTACCTCAAGTGCACACCTGCAAAGTGAAAGTTTACAGCCTTTTTCCCCATCTATCAGTTACCAGCCATGAAAATGTGAAATAACAGATTTTACTCTCTCCTTCACTCAGGGATAAGCCCACCTCATGCTGTTAGAACTAAAGGCTGGCATCTGTGCCAGCAGAGCCAGCCCAGGCTGCAGCCAGTCCCTGGCATCCCTCTCGCCATGGAAAGAAAATTAAGCATCAATGAGGCTCACATTCTGGCCCAATGCCACACTGAAATGCAAGCTTTGATTAGGATGAATACATCCCGTGGGGATGACAAACTGGACAAATGATAAAAGGGACTAGCTGCTGAAGTCAATGCCACATTAAAAAACACAAACAAAGTTTAGTGACACCTAACACAGAGTACCAAGAAGGGAAAAAAAAAAAAAAAAAAAAAAAAAAAGATCAAGATAGGACTTTTTTTCCTTTTCCTCTTATCTCCAATTCATTATCTCTTTCATCAAGCAACAATGCAGAGATAGCAGAGCAAGTTAAACTGAGCAAGTTTAATTTTTTATTTTTTTACTTTTTTGAAGAAAAATGATTCTCTCTGCCCCAAGTCCATGTTCAGGCAGCTAATTTGGGCAATTATTTTTCTTTGCAGTAAGGGAGAAGAGGAAGAAGGCAGAGAAGTGAGCCAAAACGTGAAATATGCCCACCAGCTTTAGGTGAGAGACTTTTGCTTGTCATGTGTCCTCATACAGAGATGGGATCCTCTGTAGCAATGCTGTGCTTGCACCTGTGGCCTGGTCATTACAGTCCATCCAGAATGGCCATTAGAAAGGGCCTGCAGAAGGTCGTAAGCCCCAGTCCTTCAGTACTCAGGAAACCAGCCTGGAGGACACCACGCCAAGGATGATGTCCTTGATGCAGGTGGGGAGGGTAGCAAGTACCACTGACACAACCACACCTCCAGCTGTGGGTCACACAAGGGCCAAGGGAGAGCTGTAAGAAGGGAACCATCACAGTGAATAACCTCCCCTTTTCTGGCTGTCTGTAGCTCAGAGCTCACCCCTGAGCTCAGAGGTGTGCTTAATAGTTCTTTTTGAATCAACAGTTATTTTATTTATTTATTTATTTTATTTAAAATCACCTTTTGCAGCCATACTGACCTTCATCATCCATAGTACTCCTTGGCAAAGATTTTTACAACTTAGCAATGTATGTTGTTGGAAGAGGTGTATCTGACTTGTTAAGTTTACATCCTACTTCCCCTTAGCTATCTCTGTTCCAGGCAGAAGGATCCTAGTCTACCTCGTTCATTCTCAGATGCAAGCTATTTCGCACCTTCCACCATTGTTCTCTCTCTCTTCCTACATTTTTTATATTCTTTTTAGTTGAGACAACCATAACTGCGTGATTTTTTTGAACCACTGATGCACCCTGATTTTTTATAATATTATATTTTCTGGTTTGCTCTTTATTACATTCCTATTAATTCCAAACATTCTTAAAAACAGTCAAAAAGTAGGTGAAAAGTATACCCACACCCTATACAGGAAAAAACTAGATAGACCATCATTCTGTCTTAACAGGATGTTTATGATATGATTCAACAGATCAAGTTGCAGCTTTATATCAAGTATCATCTAACTTTGACAAAAATATGGAACAAAACAAAAACAAAACCTCAGCCAGCCAACCCCAGCTAGCTAAACAAAAACTATTTTTTTAGTTTTTTAGTTTTTTCTCTGATGTGATGTTTGCAATATTGAAATAACATTTGTCTCAGGAACATCAAATTTGTTATGAAATACGTCCTGCTTGCACAATTATACTTCCTCTTCAAGCCAAGGAAGATATACCTTCATCCTGAGTTGATACTCTGGTGGTGTCTTCCTCTCCCTCTTTGTATAGATGATGTTGGACTCCAAAATCAGACGCTGCCTTGCTGTGCTGAGCAGCCAGGCTTTGTGCAGTAATTTCGCATATTTCTCACAGTTTCAGTGAAATAAATAAATAATCCATGTACTATGTACTCAGTGAGAATTTTGTTATTAATTTCAGTTGGAGAAAGATTGGTGTGCCCACATAAAGTTTACGTGATAGTTTGACTTGCATTCACCACAAGTGCAAGAATTGTATTTCAATGACTGAGAGAGCCGAATACATCTTTAGTATGTGTGTAACCACAATAATGGGTTGCATGCTTTGGAAATCAGATAATTAATAAACCCATACTATTTACAAGGAGCTCAGTGTTTATCTCACTTTGTTTCTTTGACAAATAGTGTCATGCTTTTACATGCATTATAAAAGTTTTTTTTCACACAGCCCTTTAACTCAGCTTCACATAATAGAAGACCTTCTTTTGCAGAGACAAAAAAAGTTTCAGCTTTTTAAGTCTTTGAGTTCTTTTCTGCCCTATTGATCATAAAAATATAATTTATTTTTCAAAATTATTATTAAGTGCGAACAATACCGATAAACTCATTTGCTGAAGATTTCTAATATTTCTGAGACTTAAGAAGTATTGATTTAATTAAGGTCAATAAGTTTGTTTAACCTCATTACAGGTCTGATCTTATACATAATATATTAGCATTTTGATAATTTAATTTTTCAGAATATTAATGTCTTCAAGAAATTTAAGCCTGATTTATTAGGAAAATAAGGCTTGATTGATTAATCTGTGTGTATATGGAGGTGTGTCTATCAGTCACCTCTTTTTTCTTTTAATTCTGTTAGCAAGCTTTAGCCAGACTTTGACCAAAGGTAAAAGACAGTTAAATATCCAGTGTTCACAAACATTGAAGAAGTTTTCATTAAGGCAGAGGGCAAAGCCTTTGTCAAGCCAATTCATTCAACCTTCAGAGCCATCAAAGAATCCCCATAGGCAAATGATGTAGAGCGCTATTATTACAGTGCTCGTTCATTTTTCTCTAGCATAAAAACACCAAATTTAACTTCACATGACTAGTTTGGAACAAAAGGTCCACATGATAATTTGGAAGGATATAATTTTTTGCTTCTGGCTATATCTCACAGAATCAATCAGTTTAATATCATGTTAGCTCCTATTCTGAGATAGTAGTCATGACACCAGGTCAACCTTAGATTTCACACAGACAAATCCAAAATTCATCCCACTTTTCTGAGTTAGCTTTAGAAGGAATCATAAATGTATATTTCAAGCAATCTGGAAGACATTTTGATAACATTGATCAGTCTTGTGTCTTCTCAAAAGAATTATGAAAACGATGGAAGTTTCAAACTAGCAGGTCTTTATATGTCCAAGACAAGGCACATTCCAATGACAGGTCTGAGGAAGCATGACACCTTGAGAGACATTTTCTTATTCATCACTACACTACTTTTCACAGTCTTTCAAATTTTCAACTTTTAACTATGTTTTCCATCTTTGATATTGATAATGTCTTTCCCTTACTTCATTCCAACTAACTTAATGTCTTGAGCTAGAGCTCTTGTGGTAAGACCGTGATCCCTCTACAGTCAAAGGAGAAAAGTAAATGCAAACAGACATCCTCAGGTAAAATGAACCTGGTTTTGAAGGTGTTTGTCTTTCTCCATGGGCTGCGGAGTCTTTCTGGTTTTCTAACAAAGGCACCTCATTTAAATGGTATGAATTTGGGCACAGGCATTTCCATATTGCTCCACACAAGTCAGCCTTTGTCTTGGTAAGAGGCTAGCCATACAAGTATGTTTAAATTT
The DNA here is from genome assembly GCF_963932015.1 of Anas acuta. NCBI lineage: Eukaryota > Metazoa > Chordata > Aves > Anseriformes > Anatidae > Anas > Anas acuta. The sequence continues at coordinate 70,574,004 of NC_088979.1, forward strand.
TATTGGTTTGAGCGCCTGTCAGCCATCATGATGATGTGCAAGTGCAAAACTACCATGAAGAAAAGGAAACAAGAAAGGATGGCCAAGTGATCACAGCATGAAGACAGGTACAAAGATGAGGAACTAATTCACAGCTGTTTCTTCACCAAGGGGGAAAAAAAAAAAAAAAAAAAAAAGTACTAAAGCACTGATGTGAGATCAAACAAAGTAAATAATATAAAAAAGACCCAAATGCGGTGATCTTCTGGAGATCAAAGGGATTGGTTTCCAGTCCTCTTGCCTTTTGCAGTGACCTATGCTCAGGCAAGATGAGTGTGGAGTAGGTGTAAATACAACTGCTCTCATGGGGTAGTCCTGCACATGGCTATATTCTGCCTCACAAAGTACAGAGCAGTGAAAAATTAAACTCTGTTATTTAGCCTGAAAGCTGTTACCTGCCGCCTCGGATGACATATCCTAGGAGTTCTTTCATCCTGTGTGCTGACTTTTGGAGAGAGAACTGTGCTAATCCAACCTGTGTTACCATAGGATTACGTAGTCAAAATCATCATAAATCCAGGACTCTGGTACCTCATACACTAGCTGAAAAAAATGTCTATTTCACAGTCAGACTCTGATAAAATATGTTTCTCCTCAAAGTCTCACAACTGAGATGCAGTAATTTTAAATATATAGTTTTAATATATCTATAAATGTGTAGAGATCAGAATTGTAGAATACATTTCTTCATGCACTCTGGAGTAGGTTTCCATTCAAGATACACAGTGGTATTGTCTTAAACTAATTGAGTGTTCAAAATTATAAATATAAATGATTAAAAACAAACAAACAAAAAAAACAAAAAAACCTCCACAGTTATAAACACAGATTTAAGACATTGGCTAGATGCCACAGAGGATGCATATGCCCTGACATCCAGTAAGGCTGTGAACATTTTAGACAGATCCATGACACAACCTGAACAGAAAGCTGGGTGTCCAAGTCACATAGCAGAGAGGCAGCAGGATCCCACCCCACATATCCATTCTGGGAACTCAATGAGAACATAGTAGTTTGGGTCCTGAGGCAGAACATCTGCCTGTAGTCACATGGCAGTGCTTAAGTAAACAGCTCCCCTTGTATATCATGCATGGAGACAGTTTGAGTATCTTTGAATCACTTTTGGTACCAGGACACTAAAAGCCAGATCCACAAAACTAAAGACCCACAGAGCTGAGCTGCCTGAGGGGCCTGACTCAAGAAGTCCAAGGACATTTGTTGCAGTGGTTCACCACCAGTCAACTGCACTGCCTCTCCACTGGAGGTCTGGCAAAAGAAGCAAACTTTAAACTCTATTGTCAATGCGGACATTTTGCTGAAACAGCCCTCAGTAGTCAAAATCATAGTTGATGTAGCTTGGCTGCAGGCCTAAGTCTCTGTATGCCATTGCAGCTCTGTGCAGAGCAGCCTCCAAAGATCAGAAAAAGAGGGGCCCATAAGTTCTCCAAATTAAGTTGTATGACCTTTTGCCATTGTCCTAACTTAGCTAGCAGAAAATACAGAAGAGAAGAGTGCTTCTTGAGCTCCAGTTTTTCATCTTAGCTGATGAGAGTCCTTTCTTTTGAAACATGAGTTTCTGCAAGTACTCCAGAAGCTGGAGTAAAATGAACAGTTTACCAGAAGAATTAGTCATCTGTAGCTTTAGACAACAGTTTAACAAGGATTTCACAGAGACAATATGAATTCTCACCACTGTGTATGCAAGAGTCTTTCTACAAAATGTTTTTCTCCACATTCCTTGTCTCTAGGATCTTTCTGTCTGCTAAACAGCCCTGTGGGATAACTGCTGCAACTGGCTTTGGCATTACTGCAGTTATTATTTAATGTCTACTTTATTGTTAATGTTCTCTTTAAAAATGTTTGCTACCAAAGATGAATGTGCTATGGCTTAAGAATTTGCTGTTGTGAGGTGACTGACTGACATCTAGTGTTTAAAGTCTATTCAAGTTTAAGAAAAGGAAAAAAATAAAATAAAAAAGTGTGTAGAAAAACAATGGAAACAAAAGAAAGAGCTCCCAGTCATTTGAAAATACCACCCCATCAACAGTGCTTCAGGTTGAGGGCTGAGATGTCCTAGAAAAGCAGCATTAAAGAGATAACAGGATATACTGTGTTACCTAATCAGGCTTGATAATCACCGTGTTTTTAACTTAATCTTCTGAACTGTACTGCCTCTACCTCAGACCTTTCTGTGCCATTAAGACTAACCTGTAGTTCTAGAGCTGGTAGAGAAGTAACCTGTCACTCTCCTGTGAGGTAGCCTTAGCACCTCTGTGACCAGGAGGTTCCAGGGCATCGTGAAGTCCAACACTGTCCCAGTTCCCACTGCCGGGAAAGCAGTTCCTCACCATATTTAGTAAAATTCTGTGTCCTAGCAATATGGCAGGAGAAGAGCAACATACGTTTCCCAAGCAGGTTATCTCGAAACCTCTTGATTTTAAATTGCCAAGATTAACAACTGCTCACCAGGCTCAGAAGAGCCTTTCCCTTTAACACACAGTCTACTACCTAAAGGAATCCAAAATACATGCTACATATGGGACAGGTATTCTAGTATTTTATTCTTTATTAGTTTTCATAAAGAAATAAATTGAGAAATGTAAAAATGCCAATAATTTACAGTTTTTATATAACTCTGAATTCCTCATATATACTTCAGAAACTCTTCAGTCAAGTAGGACAGCTTTACAATGCATCAAAGCCGACTACATTCACAATATAATGAATACATGTTACTGTAAATTCTCCGCAGACTGTTAAAAGTGGGTAAATTTTGCTTGTATCCTCATCTTTCTATTTTTGCCAGATGTTGGAATTGTTCTTGATATATACACCATGTTTTTCTTTTTATTAAATGTCCAAAAGGGATTAGAGATAAAGCCTTCCCATTCAATATATTTTAAATTAAATATTTTGTGAACACTCTATGGTTCAAGAAGCTACTGAAATGATGTAAGTGGATAAATGCCCTCTTCATACTATCACTGGAACTCCAGGTTTAATAAAGTTTCCCCACATTAACACAGTAAAGATGAACTGGGTGACTTTTAGAAGTATTTTCAAAGTTCCCTCTGGTTATCTGGGTGTTTTTGTGTTTAGATGTTAGATGAACAGAATGAATTGCTGTTCACTTGAACACAGAGGTCATACAGTTGTTTTTGATATTGGTAACGAACATATTAGTCATTCAGTAAACACATACCTCAGCAGTTTCTCCAGCTGCTCTATAAATATGGTCATAATGGATCAGTCCTAAGGCTGACCAGTGGCCCATTTTGGCTCTGATAGTGGCAGTAGCAGGTGGTAGGGAAGAATGTAAGAGGTCAGTTGTACTGTGTCTTGCATGGAGAACCACGTGAAACAGAAGAGTTTTCTTTGCATCTAGCAGGTCTTTAATTGATATTTTTTCATGGTATGGACCAAGTTCCTTTTGAACCCATATACATTTTCAACATCCTGTGGCAAGCAGTCCTATAGCTTAAAATGCAGATAAAGATTTCCCCACATAGCGGCCTCTTGAACAAAATCAAGGATGAAAAGATTATCAGATAGCTAGCATGATCTAGAATATTTACATAATCACCATATTTCTCATTTTCCATACCGTTAAAAATAAATAAATAAATACATACATACATAAAATAAAAATAAAAATAAAATAATAATAATAATAATAATAATAATAATAATAATAATAATAATAATAATTAATAATAATAATAATAATAAACAGAAGCCCAAACAAGTCCAAATATGATTATTTTTCATTTATATAAATGTGAAGTGGTAGCTTGCTAGACCCAGACTAATCTTTGCAAAACAGTAATAACATAAAAATATTGTTGAGTGAACTGAAATACTAATTCTTTCATTCTTTCCCTCAGCTTCCATCTCTTCTTTCCTTCTTCATTAAAGTTTTGTTTTGCTTATTCATTATAAATGCTTTTTTTCTTTTTTTTTTCTTTTTTTTTTTTTTTTATGTTCATGACTTGGATTTACAGCAGCTAGATAAGTATCACTGTGTTTTTAGAAGATTTTACAGAACTGGAGGGTGGTAATAAGAAGTCTGAGTAAAGCCATGATAGTTTAGACACAAATGTTCACTGGTTCTCTGTGTTTGTATCACTCCAGATAATCTGAACTAAAGACCAAAAAAGTATTATCAAATGATTTGTCCAAAGCCCAATGGTTGGAGTTTGTCACTGATTGCCTGACAGATGCCAGAAGAACTAGAGGCATGGATACAGGGTTTATAAACAATTTACACTCAAAACTCTGTTTTTCACCTGGCTTTTTCCAAGGAGATTAACAAAAAGATGTTGACGTGACTAGAATCATAGAATCATAGAATCATTAAGGTTGGAAAAGACCTCCAAGATCATCTGGTCCAACCATCACCCCACCACCAAAGTCACCCACTAAACCATGTCCCTAAGCGCCAGGTTCAACCTTTCTTTAAACACCCCAAGGGATAGTGACTCCACCACCTCCCTGGGCAACCCATTCCAATGCTTGACTGGTCTTTCTGAGAAGAAATGTGTCCTAGTTTCCAACTTGAACCTCCCTTGGTGCAACTTGAGACCATTCCCTCTAGTACTAGCCCTATCACTAGTTACCTGTGGCTGACCCCCAGCTCCCCACAACTTCCTTTCAGGCAGTTGTAGAGAGCAATAATATCTCCCCTGAGCCTCCCCTTCTCCAGACTAAACAACCCCCCGTTCCCTCAGCTGCTCCTCATAGGACTTGTGTTCCAGGCCCCTCATCAGCTTTATAGCCCTTCTCTGGACATGCTCCAGGGCCTTGATGTCCCTCTTGTAGTGAGGGGCCCAATACACAGTACTCAAGGTGTGGCCTCACCAGAGCTGAATACAGGGGGACAATATTCTGATAAGATGCAGAGATACAACACAGTGCAACCCAGTGCTGCACCAGGCACCAAAGCATTTTTATCTTCTCAACATCATTTTTATCTTTAGAATCATTTACATTGTAGGTGCCATCTGGTTCCTTTTGATATAAGCAGATTAAGCTGTACCAGTAAGTTAGCACTGGCAATTCAAATGCCAGCAAGATAACATATAGAGTAGTAACTGACAAATAGAGGCAGTATGCTAAGAATACAGCATGCACTGTATACTTGGCTCCGATAAAATTGAAAAAATACAGAAACATTCTCTTGACCATGTTCCTTCCATATGCATAAGTACACGCACATCACACTCACAAACTTTAACTAATTGATACATTTCACTTTGGTGAAACCTGTAAGAGGGTACACTTGTATGTAAGTGTACTTTGTGTCCTCCAGTCTCTCCACCTCATAATGAAAGAATGAAAATGTGGACTCAACATTTGACCTAAATACTGAAGGCCAGGCTTGTCCGCCCTTCTTGATCAAGGCTGTTTCTGACCTAAACTACTGTTGCTGGTATAATAATCTGGTTTGAAATATGATTGTGACTTCTTTAAGTGACAGAAAGACACACAAAGTTTAAGCTATACCTGACAAGCTGCTCTTTGGCCAAAGTATCTCCTTTTGCCAGATCAGGGATATTCAGAAAATAATAGGTCGAAAAAAGTATGTTTTGCCAGTGTACGCATCTAATCTGAGTCTGGCCATTTGGGATTTGTTGAGAAAGAGACAGTCATCTCTAGAGGGAGGATTCATCCTGTCTTGGACATCTGTTTAAGATTGGAATTAAGTGCTCCCTGGAGGTCTTCTCTCAGTATCTCAGGTCCTCAGCCAGATATGTTTGATTAAATGCTTAAATTTGAAGAAGCTAAAAATAAGGGAAATATATTCTGTCCATAATAAAGACCAGGTCTTCAAGGTAGAGAGGGAGGTGTATGAATTGAATTATATTAGTGCAAATAAAGCAGAAGACCTGCCCTGAGTTAAACAGATAAAGCAGAAGACCTACTGTGAGTTAAAACAGTTTGAAAACCACAAATATTTCTCATTAAAAGTAGGTTGTGTGTACTGTAGGTGGCAGTAATAGACAACCTGGTCAGCCTTCATGCAGAGTCCTAGGTATCAGGGTTGTTTTGCTTATTCCTTTTATCCTCTTGTAACTATCTTTTTTAAAACAGAGGGAAAGAGCTATTGTGACTTCAGAAGCTATGGTAAGGTAAACCTAGTATCATAGAATTATAGAATGGTCTGGGTTGGGAAGGACCTTAAAGACCATCTGATTCCAACTCCCCTGCCTTGGGCAGGGACACCTCAAGGTTGCTCAAAACTCCATCCAACCTTGCCTTGAACACTTCCACAGCTTCCTAGGCAACCTGTTCCAGGACCTCACCACCCTAAGAGTAAAGAATTTCTTCCTAATATTTAATCTAAATCGCCCCTCTTTTAGTTTGAAGCCATTACCCCTTGACCTATTAATAAAGTCTCTGACAAAAAATACCCACCCTGGCTTTCCTGTAGGCCCCCTTTGTGTACTGGAAGGCCATTGTAAGGTCTCCCCAGAGCCTTCTCTTTTTCAGGCTGAACAACCCCAGCTCCCTCCGCTTGTCTTCATAGGAGAGGTACTCCAGCCACTTGATCATCTTTGGAGCCCTCCTCTGGGCTCATTCTGATACCTCCACATCCTTCTTTTGCTGGGTGCCCCAGAGCTGAATGAAGTACTTCAGGTGGGGTCTTATAAGAGCAGGGCAGAGGGGAAGAATCACCTCCCTTGACCTGCCAGCCACATGTCTTTTGATGGAGTGCAGGATATGATTGGCCTTCAGGGCTGCAAGAGCACATTGCCAGCTCACAACAAGCTTCTTGTCAACCATATCTACATAATCAACTAATGTTTAGGAAGGGACGTAAATGTGTAGTAATACTTTTAGCTCTAAATCCTTATGTGCTATATGTATATGGCGGAAGTACACACTTGGAGTTGAAAGCATGATAATAGCTACTTGTGCTAGGGTGTTATGAATCAGACAGTAAAAGAAAAAAAAAAAAAAAGTGATTGAGATTCCAGTACCCTATGCATATACAAAGTGCAGAGAAATAAATCTCTCTCTGTTCAATATATTGTTCAGTGACTCATCAGGTTGTGCCACATGAATACCAGAAGATGCAGTGTTGTGAAGGTAACCACTTCATTCACTGGAGCAAACCAGGCAAGATGAGTGAGATTTTTTAAATACTTAAATGTTCATCGCCAAACTAAAGATTGTACAGTTTTGATTTCAGATAATTATATTTCATTGTGTAAGTATTGCAAATTAATCCATGGTTGGATTAATAGGTCTGGGTTAGGTTTAGAATTATGTTCTTGTTTTAAGGAATTCTTATGTTTCTTTGTAGATGCATTGGTCAAATGTTTCCCATAAAGATCTAGATACTGATTTTGTTATTATTTTTCATTTCAAAATTTGCACTTTAGGATACCATGTAACTAATATTATAATTTTTGTATTTTATGTGGTCTGTCTCTGGAATTTGCCGTGTGTATGTGGGTAAACTGTGTGTATCAACCAAAACTGAGGTCTCTTGTAAGCAAAGCAATTTTGATTTAAAAGAATTATTCTATTTTTGGATAAAGTTACTTTAATCTAGAAGTTCTCTATTTTACTTTAAATAATTGCACTGGTTTTGGTCTTCAAGCACTGCAAACCAAAACTATATAAAATGTGTGTATATAAAATTTATTTTAAGGAACAATGTAATACTCACTATATGAAATCTGGATTCCAGATGTGTTCAGCTAATGTGTGGTACTTCTCCACCTCACTCAGCAAACATATGTTCTGATTCTTTCATTATACCAGTTCTATATCCTCACCAAAAAAGGAATTTGTAAATTCACAATACTTGTTTCCTAAATGACTTCTGTAATGACTTTTAGCTGAAGTAGTAATTCTTCCTGTCCTTTTTGTGGAAATGGGTCTGGACCATGACTGATGGGCTGAAGTGCCTTGTCTATGCACAGAGAAGGTGTCTGACCATCCAGGAGAAAAATAAGTATGCTGATTGCTGTTTTTCCCTTTGCACTCAAGTCAGAGAAGGAGTTGTCATTACAGGAGCAGACATTACTGAAACCTGATTCAGTACCTCCTATCTACCATTCATCTTCTCCCTGCTGATTTGCCTACTAACATTTACCAGGGGAAGAGCATTGATGTTCATAGGTAAGGTGACCCTTACCTTCTGTGAAAAACAAAACACAAAAAAGGAAAACAAGCAAAAACACGACACTGTGTCAAGAAAGGTAATACTACTTAGTAAAGTTTTGTTTGTTTGTTTGTTTTTTCCCCTGAATTTATGAACTTGTTCTTATGGCAAAAACAGTCAATGAAAATATTTTCATTGCTCATGTTTTTCTAGCTTGGGCTCTTGAGATCCTCCTTGGAAAGAAAGGAGAAAGAGTGCAGTCTTCTCGTCTTCTCTACTGTAATGAAAGAGGCATCTTGATGGAAAAAAAAAAAAAGAAAAAAAAAAAAAAAGCATATTCATCATATTCATTTGAATCAATACTATATCAATACTATGATATGCTATCTAATTTAGAATCTAATTTAGAGTCACAGAATCATAGAATATCCTGAGTTGGAAGGGACCCATAAGGATCATTGAGTCCAACACTTTAGTTACTAAATGTTTCAAAAAATTTCACAAAATTTTTGTATTTTTCCCTACAGTATTACAAAAGTTGTTATATCAAGTGAAATTAAATATTGCCTTCAACCAAAATTGCTTTGAACATGAAGAAATTTTACCAGAAAAGAAAACAAGGATTTTTCATGTTGCTTCCTAGCCCTCCAGAAAATTAAGTTCATCATTAACTTAAGTCAATACACTTCCTTGTATTGCCCTCCTACAGAAAAAGTCTACAGAAATATGTCTACCTTGCAAGATCAAGGCCCTATATCCCTTCTTTTGTAGTCAAACAAACACTGTCTTAGCTATCAGTTCAAAGAGTCTGCCTCAGTTATGTACCTCAAAATGAATTTTCATGGATACTGCTTCATGGAATTAGAACAATTTCTTCAAAAATAGGGAAAAATAAATAGCAATAGTTAGACAGTTCTGAACTTGTAATTCTCTGAGTTATATTTATTCAAACAGTTATAATACATCAACAATATTGTTTTCTTTACCTTGTCAAAGATTTTCTGCTTTTGTTAACTACAAAGGATTAAGTCCATCACATTTAAAAACCTTATGTCATCTCACATGACTGTTTCTAGTTAATGTCTACTCGTACAATGTAGTACCTCAGAAAATTATTTTTGGAACTTTAAAGAACCCTTGTGAGCTTCTGCTGCTGTTTCCAGAAATGTTTGTTGTTTCCATCATTTCTTATATCTGCAATCAGACATTGAATAGTTGGCATGGAATTTGTATGAAGAACCAGTCCAAAGGCAGTAGTTTATTGGACATTATTTGGAAACTATTGCAGCATTATAGGAGAGAAATTCTGATTCTGTCTTGACCCAAGTGGACTCCAATATTCAATCATACTGTTTCAGCTGCTGTAATTTTACTGGGCTGAAGATCAGTAGTAGTTAGAGATAAACTACAAGGCAGTGTTTTTTGAGCTCATTTTAAGAGTTGCACAATGTAATAGACTATTTGTGTCAGACAAACTCCAATATCAGCCTTTCTTAGGTCAGTCAGAATATCATCCAGCTAACAGAAAGTTAACTCTTGCATGTTAATAAAGAAGGTATATCACTCCTACAGGTCTTCTAATTCAAAATCCTTCAAATGTCCCTTTTGGTGAATGTTGTCTCCATTCTCTTCTAGTATTCCCAGAACAACCTCTGAATGCATTTCCATTTGCATTGAAATTTGTTTCTGTTGGATAAAAAAAAAATTTGTTATGCACAACATCTGCATTGAATGGTACTACAAATTCTGCTTGAATTTTATTACAAGCTATTTGATTTATCTGCGGTTAGTACAGATTACTTCGTCTGTTATGATAACTGAATTACAGAGATCTCTCCCTGTAATAGGTGATCATAAGCAAATTTGCTTCACCGTTCTGAGCCTTTATTTTGTTGCTTGTTGCCTTGAAGTATGATATAACTGTATACCTAGAGTTAATGTCAAAGTCACACTCTAGCTTTCAGTGGTTGTATTTACGTGTTGGTAAAACAGATTATCTCAGCACCATTCTTTGCAATCTTCTTTACTCTTACATTATGTCCAAAGCCAATGTCACTGCTATTTCAGGTGTCAGCACTATCTGAGGTACTGATCTGTTCCATATGTTTTATTCAATTTCTCTTTCCTAGACGTGCCATCAACACACAGCTCAGCCACTTGTAGTAATCATCTAGACAACAATTACATAGATATGCTGAGGTCTTCCTGTCAAAAGTGTGTGTGGTGTTTTGTAATAGTTTGAGGACAGAGATGTCTTCTTTCTCATTTAGTAATATTTGATATATTTTTTGTGGTGGTCATTATTTGTTCTATTTTTTGTTTTATATAGTGAATACAAAAGATGTCTGAAGAGTGGTGCATGCAGTTCAATGTTTGGGGGAGATACAGAATATACGTTTGATGATAATTTTGTCTTTATATTCTGGTAGTCCATATGTGATAATCACAAGGGGTATTTTTAGTCAATTTGTACACCATTGCTCGTGAAAAGTGTGCCAAAGGATTTTTGCATAGAAGAAGTAGCAAATATGACACCTTTAGATCAAATTCAATAAAATAATTTTGGCCATAAATATCATAGAAATGACTTTGAATCTTGAGAATGAAAGACTTGGCTTGAGTACAGTTGTGGAGCTCTCTTGGGCTTCTCTTTTCTGAGAGTATAAAGTAGAGGAGCACAGATTGCTCTTGGGAGCCAGGCTGAGGCTTGTGAAATGAACTCCAGGTGTAAGTTTAAAACACATGCCATCAGTCTTGTCATTTCTGATCATTAGGCATATAGACAACAATTTATTTATAAGTTTGCCTTCGAGAGAGGAGGTTAGTGGAAGGGAGGGTACAGGAGGGGAGGGGAGGGGACAGGACGGGAGGGGAGGGGACTCACTTCCCTTGTCTTACAATCTAGTTGTGATTCATGAATTTAGATGGTCCACAATTTCTATCAGGGTTTGTAGTTATGCTTGTATATTTACATTTAAGTTAATGAATTAATTAATTAATTAAAAACAACAACAACAACGAAGCATTGAAAGGCACACTTTTTTTTTTTTCCCCTGGAAGGAGAGAAGGTGGCATAGAAGCTTACATTAGCAATTGTCAGTTACATTCTTGAATGCACTAATAGAAAACTTCAAGGTACTGTACAGCAATAGAGTTGAATAGGACAGAGTAAAATGAATGAAACAAATTAAATCAAAAAAAAAAAAAAAAAGGCACTGAAACAAATGTTTTGAATACACAGAATGGAGAAATTCCTCATAACAGTTTTCTATTTCAATGGTATGTTCCCAAAACACACTAAGGCACACCTTTCCATCATGTGTTGCAGAAGAACCAGGTAAGAGACAATCTTACTGTGCTTCCTATAGCACAGTTCACTGTGTAGCTTCACCACAATTATAGAGATCTAGACTACTGTCTGACTAAAGCATTTTTCCTCTAACTCACACAATCACAGGCAGTAATAAAAAGACTTGAGTGTGCCAGCCAAGGAGCTGCATTAATTACAGTCACACAAATATTGGAAATACTTATTTTCTGTTTTGTCCAGTTGACTGAAAATTTTTAATCTCCTGTGAGATAAGCTAGCAACTGAACTTCCATTAGCATATCATCTTTTCCAGAGTAAATATCTCTGGACATGATTTATCTTGGAGCAGGTGTACTCTTGAGGTAGTATATACTGCATGCATTGCTAAGCTTCCTCTTACTTGCTGTACGTATACGCTTATTATGAAATAGCCAATGATTTACACTTCACCACAAAACTCTTTCCTTTGATAACTTGCCCACATGCTTATACATGTAATACCCCAGAACTGCCTATTCTGCAGGGAGTCGTAGTGATTGCTGCTTAAAACATTGGTCCATTGAGTGTGGTTATGCTGAAGCCCTCTCTGAGGCACACTTGAATTAATATTCTCTTGAGGACTTTCTCCATCGTTTGTATGGAAATCATTGTCCTGTAACCTGCACAAGCACTCTGTGTTTGTTTGTTTGTTTGTTTGTTTGTTGTTTTTTGTTTTTTTTTTGTGTGTGTGTGTGTTTTTTGTTTGTTTGGTTGGTTTGGTTTTGCTTCATTACAAGAACTCTGCATACCGTTTTCCCAGTATTTCTTAATAATGACCTGCTGTTCCAAATGCAATGCTGTGCCACTCTGATTGCAAGTAATATCATGCGTGTCAGTGTAGTAAGAGAAAAAGTACAGATACACTCTACCTGGTGGTGAGTCTCATCTGCAGCTAACCAAGTTATGATATTATCTGTAGGATGTGGAACAGGCATGGTTATAACTTCCAGGCATCTATACCTACAAGAGAGTAATACAGACATGCAACTCTAAAATGTCACAAATAATACTTTGCAATAGGTGCACCTGCAATGGACACTGGATAACAATTTAACTGAGTAAGAAACTTAAACACAGAGAGGAGATAACCAGTCAAGTGGAGCATGGTCTGTGACCCACATGAAATAAATTATTAATCTAAGGAACACATCTAAATTGAGGTGGTTAGGAACTGCCTAATATCTTTCAGAGATTCTGAATTCTTTACACTGACTAGAAAGTGAACTTGAGTACTTTGGGGGAGATTGTTTCCATAGGTATCAAAAAATTATTAATGATTTAGACATTTAAATTAAAGAGACATTAACCATTTCTAAAGCTATACTACATTTTGTTTGTTTGTTTCATTACTGACATTTTCCTCAGCATTTTTCCAGCTTTTCCTCTGCCTCACTGTAGCTATAGCTTTAAAAGGACTTTATAGATATACACACACGTTTGACTTCCAAGAAAAGCAAGAGCTTATGGTATACTACTATGACAAGTACAAAAAAATACTCCTATTTTAATAATTTAAAATATTACCTGTAAAATATTATAATCAAAGAAAGAAACATAAGGGACAGGGACAGGCATTACATCAGAGATGTCTTTTAACTCATTTGAAGTCTAGCACAATTCAACTTGAGTGTGAGTGGTGTTTGCATAGAGTTCATGAACACATTTTGTGCCATCACAAAGGATTATCTGTTGGTTTTCAATGCTATGTAAATTTATCACAGAAGAAATCTACCAGCTGAATTACTCTTGAGACCAGAAGCAATCCTCATTATTTGACCAGAATATTTTTTTATGTTTAGATGCAGATGGCTCTCAATTACATGTTTTACTTGCACAAGGGGAAACATTCGATATTGTATTTTAATGTTAAGTCTTTCATAGCCATAGTTTCTTGAGTTTTTGTTTATTAAAAGAAAGTAGAAGGTATGGTAACCTCTTTTATCCTAATCAGCATTTAATCAGCAGTTATTTTAGTAATTAATTAATTATTTTACTTTTAACACTGGTTCCATTTAAATATTACATGTTACAAATACTAAGGTATCTTGAGTTATCTTACTATCCTGAACCTTTTTTTTTTTTTTTTCCTCCGAAAGCCTTCTCTGTTATGCCAATAGGAACAATGTGTAACTGAAAAGTAGTGGTGTCAAGTCAGTTGTCTGCATTTATTAGTGATGGGTAGAGGGCCACTAAAGGTACAGCAATGAAAATTCCTTCTGTCAGAATGACTTTCACTTTTTTTTTTTTTTTTTTTTTTTGTAATCTGTTCAGTTTAGAGGAAAAGAATGTTGTAGGCAATACCCATAAATTATGAAATGAACTTGGGCAACACGGGAAATGCAATTCGTCTTTGGTGTGATTAGTGCTGGTGGCCTGAAAGCAGAACCCACAAGACCATGGGGCAAAATCACAGTGAGAGACAGAAGTCAGACTAAGGTGGAAAAATGTCATCTATGGTGGCAGAGATATGGCTAAGATCTGGGTGTGAGACTGGAGCTCCAGGGACTGTGGTGGGATCTGTGAGATACTGCTCAGTAGTAGATGTAGTCTTACATCTAGCACACCTTTGTTAAAACAACAGCTGGTAATGCACAATTATCTGTTTCTTGTAAACAATAATTCATCTGAGAAGACTGGTGTTTGACTTTAATCCATTGAGTATGGTTTGCTGACCCTTACCTTCATCTCTCTTTTTCCCTGACCTCTCTCATACCAACAGTTTATATTACCTTCCAGAAATGTATATTACCTTCTACACGTACATATCAGCAAACCTCCAAGGAAAATTAGAAGGCAAAGCAATGTGAGGCTTAGCAGCATGATGTCCACTGTCTTTCCTTAGAAAGAAGAAAGATAATGTTAATAATGTGTGAAAGGCTATTTCATAAATGAATGAATTATATATTAATGACTCATAAATATTGCACCATTCCTGAACTGCTAAAGATTTAAACAAATATTTCACCAAGCTTTTTAGATGGAACAAGGGCTTCTGCATTCAGCATTGTTTTTTTCTCCTCCTTTTAGCCCTCAGCTTTTGCTGTTGTCTCAATCCCCATGTTACTCTGCATAAATGGACTCCATCCCTTCCTTTCCCTGGATTTCTCTCACGCTGTGCATGGCTTGTCCTTTCACTGCATGTTTCAATTGAGCCCTGATTTCTCTGGATATCAGGCTCCATTTTTTCATCTGTCATTGACACTCCTGCTGCCCCAGCTGCTCCTGGATTCCTGCTGTTGCCACCTCCCATCTCCACACACCATAAGACTCATGCTGCTGCCTCCTCACCCCTTCACAGCTGTAACTGGTTTAAGGTAAAATGAAAATAAAAGCTTTTTGTCAAACAAAATATTCTCTCTGACTCAAGAAGCAACATTTGTTCTTCATTATACTTACCTTTTTAAACCGTGTTAGGCAAAGTCCTAAAGAAATACAAGTAAACATTTTGAAATACATATTTATACTGTTCAGAAAATATTGTGTTTTTTTGTTTTTGTTTTTGTTTTTTTTTACCTTGCATTCACTCCTCTAAAATACCCCAAATACCAAAATACAAAAGTCTTTGATAGACTTAAAAATGCTTTTTTTTTGGCAAATTTTATTTTTGTTTGATACCTAGCTTTAGAACCATGACTATTTTGGATTCCTTTGAACTAAGTACTTTGAAGAAAAACATGTAGGAACAGTTCTTAAAATGTTAGTGGTCCTAGGCCAGTTAAACAATGGTTTTAGGACCAATCTAGATCAAATTCAAAGAACAAAAGATTTGAATAAAAGTTCCTGGTTTGAATCCACCTGCAGTTAAAACCAAGGAAATGAATTTCCACAAATTTGATGTAAAACCATGAAAAAGCTCTCAAACCTCTGTACAGAACTAAGTATAAGAACAACCTTTATGTTCTACTAAAATACTAACCTATTCTTTATTCATTTTAAGCTGAAGACAAGAGTTTTCCCCTTGTCTTTTGAGCGCTCAGAAAATAAGTTTGGAACACTTTCTGGTCTGTGTAACATTAATTCTTTATTTTGAGGTGATTGTTCTGCAACATTTTGTTGCTAACCCTGTATCACGTACACACTCAAGAGAAGAGGAAGCAGTGGTCTTTATACAAACCAAACCACAAAGAGGTTCGGTCTTCTTGCTTTCTTAACTCATACATTTTGAAAAGGTGAAAGAAAAAGAAGCACTTATTCTTTGAGATAGACCTTTTAAAGTTTTGTTGTTGTTGTTATTTTTTTTTTATCGATTGATTGATTCTGTTTTGCTATTTTGTTTTTTGTCTTTTTTTTTTTCAAATGCAAATGTATAAATTTAGTCACATACAACAGTGGCTTGGCCTGCAAAATTCAGAACACCTCTGAATTACTATTAACTTCAAAGTGATCTATGAATGCTCAGAAGCTCTAAAAATTAGACCAATTATTTCAAGTTTCTATATATGAATAAAGCTGATCAAACATTTCTCTTTCAGCAGAAAGTTTCTATACTGAACAGTTCAGTTTAAATAGTTCTATTTTTCAAGGGCATATGCTAATTTTGATGGAAAATGAATGTGTTTCCCATGAGAAAACTAACTAATTCTTTTCATGTCAAACGAACATTTTAGAACAAATATTTTAGTTATGTCTTGAATTATGTTATTTCATTTTGATGTTTCAGCTTTTTTAAGTAGAGGATGAAATGCCTCTTAAAAATGCATTCTTAAAGAAATGTAACATAACTTCCAGATGAAACATCAGAATGTCATGTGGAAGTAAACAAAAAGCAGGTCAGTCCACATTGCTTCAAAACTTTCAGCAGAAAAAATGACACATTCCAAAATAAAATACTGAATGGACGTTTTTCCTTTCAAGTTACTACATGGGAAGTCTCAATATTTTAAAAATATCTGTGTCTGTGAAATTAAGTATGTGTCTTCCATGAAATTACCACAAATTATATTAATAAAAACATTTTTTTTTAATATAAATAAATAAAATCTAGGCAGCATTAAAATGCACTACATAAAGTCTACTTATTATATGTATTCCCAATTAAAAGCAGCCAAAATCATCTCAACAGAATACAAAATAAAATGGACAGAAAACTCTTTCTAGGTATCAAAATAGATGCTTAAAGAAGTTTGCCTGAGCATGCAATCCTTCAGTGTAATATATTCCATAGATTTGTTTTACAAAAGCCACTAATCCTCTCTGAATACAGGAAGGAAGAAGGAAATAGGCATATTACATGAACTTGTGCATATGTGCAGTATGCGCCAGAGGTAAATCAACTTGCTGCACTGAACACATGGAGATATGACATATTATACGCAATTGCAGTCTTGTCTTCCACAAACTTTTCTGAAGGAAAGGAAACAAGCTGTGGTTGTTAAGCTCCAGCAACAGCTGTAGAGGAAGTTGGGAAACCAGCGGTGTTGAAAAGTCAGACAGCTGCAGCTGCTGAAAGAAAGGTTTGGTAGGCTGGAATCAGGGTGGATAACTGCTCAACTCCATTTCCTTTTTCTAGTGAGGGGATGGCAGAGAATGAGTAAACCTACATTTCCCTACTAGGAACAGCCCTTCTAATTTCACCTCCCTCCACTGTCTGACTATCAGCCTGACATGAGGCACTAGGAAGACCTCTCTGCATGCTAATGTCCAAAGCTCATGCTCTCTTCAATGAGAAGGAAGAAGCATTTCCAAAAGGCAATTCAGGTTTCTGATGGGCTGAAATGTGTCCTCTCCTTCATCATAGTGAGCACATGAAGCTCCTCTCTCTGAGTATTTAAGAAGTGAAATGCTTCTGAAATGAAGTGAATGAATCTGAGCTGCAGAGATGGTAGCTGAGAGGTGCCAACAGAATAGTGGGATGTGGTAAGGCATTTGGTGGAGTAGACAGACTGCATCATATAAACCCTCTGAGTGAATTTACCTTCAATCCATTGCAAAAATATTAATGTCTGGCCTTGTGTTTCCTGTCTCCTCAGATAAACATGTATTTGAAACTCAATGAATCAAAAAGACATATGGCAAAAATACAGTCTGATGCATTAAATATTTATCTTGAATAATTTTATTAACAATAGCATTCAACAGTTTTTCATGTTAACATGCAGAGACAAGTCTGTACATTCCTCTATGTAAATATTGAGTGTCACTCATTCTATTATCCAACTTCCCCTTTACCCAACCTGACATTATGAAGCTGCTGTACGTGGAGGCATTTTTCTAATCACGGAAAGCACAAGAGTCACTTGTTAGCATATGAACGTTAAAATCTTGTCATAGGAGGTCAAGGAAAAAACATGGTTCTTGTTTAATTTGTACTAAAGCAAACTGTGGGAGCCAGAGCACATATATTTGAATGTGAGCGTAACTACTTCCTATCTCTGTCAGATGAGAGATTATTCTCCTGATACAGTAACAGAAATATGTTAAATTTAGTCCTTAAGGACTACATGATTTGATGAGCTTTATGACATTCATGTGTTTCTTGGCTTACTGTCTTCAGGTGAAAGCATTCATAAAGATGTCCATTGCAGAACAGGCAGGGGGATGTTGTGAACCATGTAGCTGCGGACCATTTTTGTTTTCTAAAGGCTGCCAAAAATCACACTGGGAGACCAGTCCTGTGCCATTAGATCTAACCTATTAGATCAAACGGTACATTTCCCAACAGCATGTAGAACTGTGTGACCTGGTGCATGGCATGGACTTGCACATACTGCTACAGTATAGTAATAATAATACAGTACAGCAAAGAGAACAGAAAGTAAATATGCTAAATTATACTAATATATAATGATAAGAGTTATGAATGATAAATACATGATATCTTACCATCATGAATAATCACAGGTTCACTCCAGTCACTCCATATCTCGTTTCTTATGCATACCTCTTTCTTTGCCCTCACTTGTGCTGTATATTTCTTTGCTGGCCTATGAAGTGGATACTCATATTTCTCTGCAGCAACATTTACAATCTATCAAGACAGGTTTAAGGGGTTATTTTAGGTGATTTCACATTGCAATTGAAACAGATAAAAGTCTATGGATGTCAAATACTACTTAACTACAATGTCACTTACCTAATAAAAAGAGATTTTCAGAAAAAAAAAAAAAGTGTATATATCTGACACAATCTGTCTTTTAGCTGGCATGTATTAAAACTCAACTCAGGTTTAAAAATTAGGAGGTTAAAACTAAAAAGATGGAAGGAAGTATCAGCCGTGTGAATGGTCAGAATCTGAAAGCACCTATTCCCTTTTTTTTTTTTTCTCACACCAAATATAGGATGAATACAGTAATAATGAATCCACAAGATTCAAAGTTTTTGTAGTGGGTAGTGTGCAGTCTTTAGTTTTCTGCTAGAAAAAAAGCTTTCAGTTTTCAACTGTCTAATGGTGAGGGTTCTCCATTATTTTAGTGACTATTTTGAAACATCTTTAATTGTGTCTATAAATGAAAGCACATCACTTCAAAAGATTAAACATATGCAAGGTTCACCACAGTCTATAACAGAGGGTTCTCAAAATCATTTACCAACTTTGAAAACTGGAGCTAGGTGAAATAAACAAATAATGCTAAAAAATTAAGAAAGGAATAAAATAAATAAATTAAATTAAATTAAAAAAAAATAATAAAAAGACAAGAAGCTTCTGCTCAGAAAAAAAAAAAAAATCAGCATTAATGCTAGGAATTTGCAAAGAATAATACTCAGTATTTCTGAATACATATCTCAGAAATAAATGAGCACAGAATCTTTGCATCGTTGGGGTTAGGAAAGCATAATTAGGGCAACTTTAAGAAAAGGTGACCTACTGCTTTCCTTATATTGATCACAGTATGGATTTGGCTATGTATCACACAACTTCTTTCTCCTCCTTCACTCTTTGTGACCCTCTTTCCAGATCTGTTGCCAGAAACAGATCCAGAAGCATACATGCTAAGGTTTTCAAAGTAAGTAAAAATGTGTGATATGAGGACTTTCAACAGCAAACTACAAGTACGATGTTTTAGTGCTCACTACATTCTGTGCCTGAACATTTGTTCCTAAGGAGCCAATAATAAAGTCATGTCATTGTAAGAAATTACCAAAGTGCAAGAATGAAAGACATCTTGTAAAATTATGTAGGCCATCTTATGTCAGTGAGACCAAAAAATGGTAGACCAAATGTTGCTGCACCCAGACCATTCTTGGAGGATACTTGTCTAACCTATCATCTGTAACTCAATGCAGAGTCACCCCAAGCAGGCTTGAAAACCTGTTGCCTTGCTAGAGTTTCCTTGGAATTAGAACACTTGTCCTAAATTTTAGCCTGTTTATCATGCTTTAAATTCAGCTAATCACTATTTATCTTACTCACAAGTAGTCACATGAGTAAGTATGATACTTACGCTCTCATTAATATCCTTTTATGTACCAGAGGAGGGTTCACACAAGTTACTGGCACTCCTTTACTCTAGATGGTGTCCTCCTAGAACATGTCTTCAAAGCTTCTGCTCGTAAAATGTTGACAAAATGAGCAGAAGTTTTGAAAACATGCTCCAGGTGGTGGAGACTGAAGGACAGGTTTAGGGTAAATGTTCTCTGAACTTTTTTACAATATATTTATATTTTGTGGTGGTGCCCAAAACACAATTTGAGACTCCAGGTGAAACTTAGCAGCTAGAAGGAAGAATTAGTCATGACCTACATGAGACATGCCTATCATATATACTTTAATAACTTTTGACCTTTGTGTAATAACGTAAAATTATTGACTCAGTTTGTGGTTCAATGTAATCCACAGACCTTTTTTCTTCAGCTTTGTTGCCTTCACATTAATTCCT